>NC_064563.1:74563783-75813783 GCF_937001465.1 Orcinus orca
AATAGTTTTTTTTACAGGGTTGGTAGGGGAATTGGTTCAAAAAAACATTTGGAAGTTTCTGGTTCATAATTTCATGCTAAATTAGTACTGTTACAGGAAGAGGTGTGTCAGTATCACAGTGTATACAGATCTATTTCTTTTGTATCCCTCGAGACATAGTTATCAGACAGTGAAATACTTCCATGTGTTTTACCAGCATATACATTTTTAAGTGATTAGAAAATATGTCTTTTCTCATGTTTTATAATAGAGTCTTGTGTAACCCCATCATTTTCTACTCCCAATTTGATTGTTTAAGGAAAGTGTATTGCTAACACAAATTTGTGCACTGTCAAGCCAAGTCTTATGTTTTCCTGAGAAAGTACTCATATGACTCCCTTGAAATGATTTACTACTTTTGTATATATATAATTATTGTCGTGTTAATGTACCAAATAATGTCCTTGGAAGCAAGTGTTTGACCAGTGACTCAGCCTCATCAGTCACACTAAAGGAGATGAGCCATGACTTTGTCCATTAGTTGAAAAAAATCTTGAGAGTACCTTTTCCTTACCGTTTATGTTCAGTCTAACACTTGCGAATATGGTCATGGATACTTTCAGCCAGTAAACTGTCACAGTTTAATGGTTACTACTGTCTTACACAGATCAAAGTTCCTAGTATAGCATATTCAATTAGAATATGGTAAGTCAGTTAATGAAATTTAGAGAAAGGGAGTCAGAGTTTTTGTTTGTTTTTACTACAGTTTCAAAATGGTACAGGGTAGATTATTGTAGAGATTGGTAGAAGTTTGATGCATCATATATTTTGCCAGTTTTAAACGTGCCCAATTTCAAATCATTTCACCACTTTACTTTGGGGATTCTTCGACTGGTTGTCCTTTAAGATGAGTACATAAGTAGTACGGTATTCTCTCATATTCTGGAGAAAATATACCGTGTTCAATATTGAAGTGAAGCCACAAGCTAGAGTTAGGAAGATGAAAGAAATGAAAGAAGAGCTTGCCTCTTCTAGTTCTAGGAGGCTTATGAGATGAGGAGGCATACAAGGAACCGGGACTCTGGAGATGCAGTGGATTCCATAGGTGGAGCAGGGGAAGGTCAGGAGGAACCTGGGACATCTTAGGATATAGAAAGTAAGGAAGTAGTTGAAGGATGATAGGGACAGGTCAACAAGATACAGAAGCCAATGTGCAGAGGTTCCTGTTGGCCAAAACTAGGACAGTTTGGGCATCAATATAAATAAGGACAGTTATAAATTATAATCCATTGAATAAAACAGGAGTCCGTAAATTGATAATTATATAAGTAAATGAATAAAATCAATGATGAGGAATGGGATGTTTGTATAATCACACAAATTGTCTCCATGCAAAATAATTGAAAAGGAAAAAAGAGTAACTTTAAAGTGGAGAAGCCTGGTAATAACCACCTTAATCAAGTGGTCACAGTAATATTATCAGTAGTAGTCAAATCAGAACTGTGTGCCACCTTATAGAATGCAGTGAGAAGAACCCAGCGTCACTTCTATGATTTTCTTACCTTCAATGTATAACTTAAATTCAATCATAAGGATACATCAGAAAAACCCCAATTAAAGCACAGTCTACAAAACAACTGGCTTGTAATCTTTAAAATGTATCAAGATCATGAGAGACAAGGAAAGACTGAGGAACTGTTCCAGGTTGAGGGAGACTAAAGAACAAGAAAACAAAATACAATGTGTGATCCTGAGCTAGGTCTTTTTGCTCTAAAGGACATTCATGGGACAGTTGGTGGGAATCTAAGGGTTACATGGTAGTAATACTTCACTGTTAATTTTTAAACCTTGTTAGATTGGGATTATTTAGGAAAATATTTGTAGCTACTACACAGAATATTTGGGGCTTGTGGGGCATAATGACAGTAAATGATTCAGGAAAAATGTTCTTTGTAGTATTTTTACAACTGTTGCCTAAGTCTGAGAAAAGGGTAAAAAAAAATTTAATTTTGTTTTTATAGCTGATAATGGATCAGGGATCATATGAAAATAATTTAGAGAGAATGAGACTTTTGAAAACATGACCTCTGAAGATGTTGAAAGACTGGGTTGCCTCATGGACAGTTTAGTAAAATACATAGCTAATCTTTCCACCTTATTCCTTTTTTGCATTGTCTAGTCATACTCAGAATTGTCTGGTGTTTAAAGATGTTCACTATGACCTTGATGAAATTCTTTTGATTTTATAGTGAATTTTATCTCAAAGGATTTTTTATAGATACTTAAATACAGCATTAATTTAGATAAAATCTATTTGGATTCCCAGCATAGTTTTTAATAATGTGTCCAATGTATTTACTGAAACAGACCGCAATTTTAAAACGCTTTCTTTGAAGAGGAAAAAATTGGCATGTTACAGCTCAATTTAAAATGTTTCTTTCTATAATGATCTGCTTATGATTTATAAGATGTATTTTATGATTGTCATTATATAAAATAAGTAATAGTGCTAACATCTCACAGACTTTTTTTTGGAATTTATTCTCCATCCCAGCCTGGAAACTGAGTGTCTGGACACAGGTAACAACTGCTAGTAATGTTGCTAAACTGAATTTCATCAGAACAGCATGGGATTCTTTTATTGTTTGCTCTGTAAATATCATATCAACCTAGCTTACTGTGAGTTTTTGGACCTTGATATCAGTTGCATGGGGTTTAGAGCTTAGGTTTCTTTTTTAACTCTTGTTCACTATTTCCTGTGTACATAATCAAAGAATCGCTGATACCCAGGAATTAAAGGGGTATTACCAATCATTTAGATTGTTCTCTTCTTATTTTACAATAAATTCCTTTTCATTTTTGTATCGAAACTTGAATCTATTTATGAATATAAATTAATATTTGAATAAATTTCCTGTGCCAGATATTAGGTTATGTGTTTAACATGCAGTCTCATAGGTATAGTCATTTTTCTCATGTTATAGAAAAAGAAACGGCAGCCTAAGAAACACACAGATAGTAACCGGTAAAGCCAAGATTTGAGCCCAGGTCTTTTAACTACTCTGCTGAACTAATTTGAGAAGAAACCCCCAAGGTGTTAGACAATATAATTATATAAAATGGTCTTTTATATTTGGAGGCTCCCATAGTTAACAGTGTCCTTTATGGAGAGGGTCAAAAAAGACATACATGTTAGTTATGACCGTGATAATCATCATGATCATTATCATCCTCTGTACTTCGTACACTAAAAAAACTTTGCAGCTTAAACTTTCAAACAATATGAAAACTTTGATAGCATTAGAACATCTGGGTAAGAGAACACAGAAGTGTAAATGAAGCCAGTAAACAGATGGAAGGAAGTTAATTTTCTTTGTGTGACTTGTTAAATTGTCTTGAAGTACACTCAATTGAATTCCGCCATAGGTAAGTAGTATCAAAGTTGCCCAAAATTCAGACACAGCTTTTCAGTGTGGTGTGTTTGTACTTAGAGACTTAAAATCCAGCTGTAACAGATACAGACTCTTTACTTGAGCATATGGCTGTTATTCTAAGTTGAGGCTTTTTGTCGAGCTTGTCTGGGAGTGTTGAAATGTTTTATAATAAACTTCAGTGTATTTCTTCATATTTCTTGTACTTTACATGAAGAGAAGATATGCTTCAGTCAAAACCGAATATTTCATATTTACATCTATCTCATTTACTAATGAAATGTGAAAACAGTCTTAAACCTTTTTACTTGGGCTACCATTACACAGGCTTATTTTAATGATAATAGTTTGATGTCCTCAATGTTAAAAACAGTGTAGCTTAAAGAGGCTGGTAAATTAGAATTTTCCAATATCCGCAGCTTTTTTTCTCCCGTGGTTAATTTGCTCTGCTGACTCTCTACACGAGGTGGCAACAGCTGGCCTTTTTACTGGAGGTCCGGGGATTAGAGAGGCAGTCGCAGCAGCATGCTCGGCCTCTTGCCTCTGTTGACTGTTCTTTATTGTTTGATGCCTGAGCATCTCCCAGACAGCCGGCAATTGTTTCTTGAAACTAAAGTTTGTTTCTCTTGGCAATATACAATGCTGGTGGGGCTTGTCTTTGTGTCTCCTTACTTTCCCAGTCTCCTCTTATCCTCCATCCTATGCTTTCTGTTGATAATTAGAATGGAGGAAAGATACAGGCTTTCTATCTTAGTGTGCAGGAGATTCAGTTTTGATGCTAAAAACTTAGAAATGTAGATGACAGATGGAAATTTCTTTTTTCTCTGAGCTACCAGGTAGTAACAAATTATTTTTATAATGAAAATTTTGTTTGTTCTTCATAATTAACGTACTAGTGCATTTTTTAAATTATGGTTATAAAAAGGGAGTAGAGGCAGAATGATCCAGTACTACCATTTTATAAGCTAAGATCAGAAGAGAAATGCACCTTAGCTGCTTAAGTTTAAGAAGTACCTTTGGGCTTCCCTGGTGGCACAGTGGTTGAGAGTCCGCCTGCCGATGCAGGGGACACGGGTTCGTGCCCCGGTCTGGGAGGATCCCGCATGCAGTGGAGCGGCTGGGCCCGTGAGCCATGGCCGCTGAGCCTGCGCGTCCGGAGCCTGTGCTCCGCAACGGGAGAGGTGACAACAGTGAGAGGCCCGTGTACTGCAAAAAAAAAAAAGAAGAAGAAGTACCTTTATTATCTCTGAAATATAATTCTAGTTTATAAGAGAGTTAAGAAATGTCTTCATGCCATGTTAAAACTTGGATAAAAAGTAGTCAGGAAATATCTAGATGGGAGAAGCTTCAGCAAGAATAATTTTGTTGTTCTTTATTTAGGAAAGAAAAATAGCAAGATACTCTTGAATTTAATTTTCATCGGCTCCTCCACATTCCTAAACTTCTGCCATACTTGCAGAATCCTTGAGGGCCTTTATGGATGAAACCCGTGGCCACGAAGTAGTGTGAGACTGAAAATCATCCTAGAAAGATTATTGTACTCAGAATCTGGAACTTAAAACTGTAGAAAAGGGAAGTCATGTGTTTAAACTGTTTCTCCCGAGGTAGGGCTACGGCATGCGTATTTTGCCAAGTCTCCACAGGTGATTGTTGCCACACACCGCCACCACCCACTCTGCCCCCGCACCAGTTCTCTGGAGAGTTCTTCATGCTTACAGCGGCACAGTCTGTTATTTTTATTAATGGACATGAAATCGACATATATCTTCTTTTAGTAGAGTCTGATAAATCATGTGACTATTGAAAATTTGTTATTTGAACTATTATCTATAGTAGCATGTTCATTTGTTTCTGTAGACATAACCAAAGAAAATGAATTTTAAAGGGATTTAAAGGAGGAGAGGGTAGCATTGAGTTGTAGAGTTCTAGGTACCTAGGCAACTGTAAAAACCATAATCTCTGTGGCATCATTTATACCTACATACTGTGATTGTGGTTTTTTGGCCAGTAATTACAGGCACTCAGTACTGCTTTCTCATCTCTCCTGGCTTCTAGCACACTTCTAAGTAGGCTTTCCCTCTTTCTCTTTTTTTCTTATGTCTCTCACTGTGCCTTCTTATACATCATTATTATCTCTTGGTCCTGAGCTAGTGTTTTTCCTCCTCCCTGCTTCTTTAACTTCCTTCAGTGGTTAAAAACCTTACTGAGGTACTGCCAGTGTTGTTTAATTGAGCAGAAGGCAGGCTTCCCACTATAGACAACTGTAGATCAACCAAAATAACCAATTTAAGAAAAAAATTTTTTCATGTCTATTATGATTGATCTATTCTGCCAAAGCCATTTGCTTCTTTCATAAATTCACCATATTTTGTATGTCATATTGAATGTGTTTGCTGAATGTTGGATCATGACGTTTTAATACAGGCTCTTCATTACCCCCTTCTCTTAACTTAAAAAAGAGGGAGAAGAAAGCTTTCTTCCACTCTGTCTCGCCAGAAAACTGCCACCTCATTTCTCTTGTAGAGCAGCTCGCATTTGCTACATTCACCCCTGTACCCACACATTCCTTTGCTGGCATCTTGCGACTAGCTTTCATCCCTAGCAGAACCACTTCTTACTTCTTTCTAGGTCACCAGTGATGTCCTAATCCCCGGTCCACCCAGTTCACCGGAACACTCATTTTTGTGTGTGTGTTTATTAGGAATTTTTAAGTCGATTGGAATATTTTTATTCTATTTGACATTTATGCACTTTCTGGAATGGTTAGTAGAAGTGAGTATATTTGAAAAATGGGAAGATTAGAATGTTTCTTTTCTTCACTACAGAATAAATAGCTTTCTGTTTTATGTTATCAGTGTTTGAGCTCTTTAAGGTATCTTCTCAGGGTTAAAGTGATTGAATTTTTAACTTCTGCCTTTGTGGAATATTTTTCCTAGTAAGGTGAAATTGACAAAGCAGCTAAGGAAGAGAGTGAAGGATTATTTTTACCTTGAGTCTGCAGAGATGAAGTAGACTCTGCCTTTGTGTTGCAGTCCAAAAAAGGGAGAGAGAGTGAGTTGACACAAAGAATAAAGTAATCCTCAGGGAGAGTCCTGTGTGTTAGAGGAGTAGTTATTTACATGCGCAGTTCCACACGATGAGTCCGAGTTGTGTGCTTTCCAGGTTATTGATGAGAAAATTCAGACTCAAAATGGGGCTTTTACAATCAAGCACATTTTTCATGCCCTAAGTCTGTCTTTTAAAGACAACATTGACGGATATTGATAAACTGGTACAAGATTAAAAGGATATTTACTTCTCTGTAATCTTTTACAGGCTACTGTTATTCAATGCTTTACTAACAAGTATATTCTTTTTGCTTTAAACTCACATTTTAACTGATTAAAAGTGAGAATAAAGATAGGAAAGGGCTGTTCAGTAATTTATGGATTGAATTTTTTGTTGATCATTTTAAAGTGGTTTCTATTTATGTGTTATGTATTATGTGCTTGTGTGTACATGATTATGTATAAAAAAGACAGTGCACATTTTTAAAGCTAGAAATGAGGCTGTTTTTCCCTTGTTATTAATGCTTACCGCTCCCTCAGTGAGACTTTAGGATGAAATAATATCTTTACGTTTTGGATTAAACTTTGATTTGTTTTATTTTTTTAATTATGTATTCTCTCCATTCTAAGATGGAAAAAGATGGAATCTAGTTACTGAAAACTAAATCGAATTGCAAAACAATCCATTGATCTGTGGAACAGTATATTAAAAAATAAAATTAAACAAGATATGAATACATTTTTTAAAAAAGAGAGAACTGTCTTGAAGGACAAATTGATGCACACTGAACTGGTAACCTCTGTGAAAGAGGGTTCTCAGGATAGTTGCAGGAGGGGTTGAGGACAAAAGAAATTTTAATTTCTTTACCATTTTATACATTTCTAAACTGTTTCTTTTTCCAAATGAGCATAATTCAAAATTACCTTAGAAATTTCATATTCTTAATTATCACATTCATAGAAATGATTAAGCTGATTCATGATATGATCAATTTTAAAAGTGACTGATATCTTCCCAAATAACCTCTTGGTAATTGTGACACCAAGAGACATTTCATGGGGCCACATAGTAATTGGTTATCATCGTATCATCCTTTGTGGTTGGGGATTCACTTTGAATTCTTCCTGTTTCTAGTAACTGCCCCTCCTGGATCTGTCACCTGTGAATGAATTGAAATCTTTCTTGAACTGGTGAAGTTTTCACACTTGTGCAGCCCATTAAAGATAATAGATTTTCTCTGCTTCGTCGGTACCTACTGTGTATGGAATTAGTCCATTTTAATTTCTCTTAGAAGAACTTTTTCAGTCTGTTCCTTAGTTTTAATCTTTTGAGTTAGATCTTTTTTCTGGGCCAAGGAATTCAGGTCTTTTTTTAGTCTCTCCTTTTATTGGTACCACTTCATATTCTGTGTCATGTGTACCTGTCTTCACCCAGTACAACTACCAGAATTTTAGGTGTTTTTGTTTTAATCTTTTTTATCACAAAACTAGTGCATATGCATTGTATAAAGTTAGAAGATATAGATGGCAGAAGTTTTTAAACTATTACCACTGCCGAGATATAACCACTGTAACATTGTATTCTAACAAAATTTTTAATGGGATCTTAGGGACATAATTTCTGTTACACTTCTGGAACACATTTTTCATGAAGAAATCTTGGGCTGGCTTCCTCTTATACCCCAAATCTTCAGTTTGTTGTCATTGCTCCTATTTCTGGTTTCTCATCTATCAGAGTAGGCTCAATTTCTCTTCCTTTTCTTCATACAAACTTATTTCAAAAAGATTCCCTGAGAGGAATAAGCAGCATTAGTAAAAATAAAACCTATGGTACCCATTGCTTTAAATAGGTCAGGGATTCCAGAGGCTATATAGTAACAAAACATGTACTAAAAATCACTCTGCTTTTAAAGTTAATCTCCACCTGTATTCAGGACCCTGGCACTTCCTATATGTACTTGTACCTTCATTATGTCTCTCTTTCTTCAAAGATGCTGAAATCATTCCTATCTTAAAATTACTAGATTGATTCTTCTGTGCACTCCAGCTGCTTTTGATCATGATTCTCTTTTACACAGGAAAACTTATTTTCCCTTAATAAATTTATTTATTTATTTTTGGCTGCGTTGGGTCTTTGTTGCTGCGCACAGGCTTTTCTCTAGTTGCAGCGAGTGGATGCTACTCTTCGTTGCAGTGCGTGGGCTTCTCATTGTGGTGGCTTCTCTTGTTGCGCAGCAGGGACTCTAGGCGTGCAGGCTTCAGTAGTTGTGGCACACGGGCTCAGTAGTTATGGCTCGCAGTCTCTAGAGCGCAGGCTCAGTAGTTGTGGCGCATGGGCGTAGTTGCTCCACGGCATGTGGGATCTTCCTGGACCAGGGATCGAACCCATGTCACCTGCGTTGGCAGGTGGATTCTTAACCACTGCACCACCTGGGAAGTCTACAGGAAAACTTTTGAATGTTTGGCTGCTGCCTCTACTTTAAACCGTCCACTCTCTTCTTAACTTTGTAATCTTTTATTCTCACTTCTACTGAGATTGCTGACAATCAGGAAAGCAATGAGCCAGGCAAGCATTAGGAATAGAAAGTATTCTCATGTAACTGCATCATTTGGTACTTTGGAATCCAAATTAAATCCTGTTTGGAACTCATTATGTGCTTTAAATTTGTATAGAGCTTTGCACTTTACACCATGTGTTGTGTTTTTCTTCTAAAGGCATATAAGGCTTGTAAGTTATTATCCCCATTGTTCAGATGGGGAAGTTGATGTTCACTAAGGGAAATGATTTAGCCAGTTACATAAATATTTATGGCAAAGCTGGGGCTAACAACATGTGTCAGAGATAGTATCTTTTTAGATTTGTTTTGGGATTCTGTTCATTTTTAGTCTGGGTTTGTGCTAGTGGTGACTGTAGATAACCAAGTTCATATAGTTTGGCTTCCTTTTTTATATTATTTTCAATGTGTTATTTTTAGAGCCTACTCTCCTAGTTCAACTAATCATTAACTCGAGAACAATGAGTTTGTCTCCTAAAGAAATGTGTAATGGTTTCATTCTGCAAAAAAGATAACCCAGGCTTATCCATCTATGCATTCTTATTGCTATTTCAATTTTATTTCTTTTCTGTAGAAAAAAAGAAATTGTGATTTATAATTTAAAGGTGATTTTCTAAATTACTGAATGCATGAAATTAATTCTGAAGCTGCATTTATGTCTTTGAGCCTTATTCTGCCTTATGGAACCAATATCAGTAATGATATCAATTTATAGGGTTATAGTGAGAAATAACGGAAAACATGAAATCAGCCTAAAAAAACACAAATGCCTATTAGTTCTCCTTGTGTTAAGATTAATAATACTTTGTCCTTATGTGGCATCTTATTTAAGAGATATAATTGGGGCTTCCCTGGTGGCGCAGTGGTTGAGAGTCCGCCTGCCGATGCAGGGGACACGGGTTCGTGCCCCAGTCTGGGAAGATCCCACATGCCGCGGAGCCATGGCCGCTGAGCCTGCATGTCCGGAGCCTGTGCTCCGCAACGGGAGAGGCCACAACAGTGAAAGGCCTGCGTACCAGAAAAAAAAAAAAAGAGAGAGAGATATAATTGTATTCCATTTTTGTTTTTCATCTCACTTAATTCATAACTTTATTAAAGTCTGCAATTTTTAATTCCATACTTTTTTCTATAAACTTTCAGTTTGGCTCATAAATCAGAATTACATTCTCCCTTCTTGTATTATTTTCTTTTACTTTTAAAATTACATTAATGAGCTGACTGTTTAAGAATCATTCTCATGATTCATTCATCTGTTACACCTCCTTTTTAAAATTTCAGCACTGAAGGTCTTTTGACAAACCAATATTTATAACAGTTTGACAGCAGGATGAGGAACAGCGTTTGTCTTTGTAACAGCTTGAAGAAAGACCCTTTCCAGGACCCAGTCATGCAGTTACAATCTTGACCTCTTTCTTATGCTGGGAACATACATACAGCGGCACCTCCCATGTGTTTTCTTGTCCCATTGACTGTCCATTCACTTCCCATCTGTTTTGCAGTCTTAAAGGAACAGAAAGGGCCCTCTTCTTATAAATCTGTCTTTTCAGGTGATAAATGATGTCCTGTCTCTTTAAGGGCTGCCTGGGTGGTTTTCCTTCTCTTAAAATGTTTCAATTTCCCTCCTAACAAAATTCAGAGTAAAATATGCTTTTAAGAAGAGGAAAATAGAAAAGAAAAAAAATGATGAATTATTTTAAAACCTTAATTGTTTGGGACTGAATATTTTACTGGTCATTATGCTGACGCTTTTTTAGCTTTCCCGATTACTTACCTATATCATAGTTTTTAAATTGTAGTGATATTTAGGTTTTTTTATGGGGAGAAAAAGAAATGTATTCATTTTGAAATAGCGTATTTACTTAAACTTTTTTGAGAAAAAAATGTATCATTAATGAGTTACCACATAAAATAACTTAAATATTTTTTCATCATAATATGAGTTGATAGATGTAATGAATATGGAATATTTTATGTACTGGATACAGAATAAAATAATTCACAGGAGACAATTATAACCTTACGGTAGAATCTATCTAACATTCACATTTAAAAAGACGATCATGAATCCCATAAAACTGTATGATTTTTTTCTTTTGCTGAAAATAATGACTTTAAGTATAGATTTTTATATCATTGAGTTTTCCGAGAATTGAGCAGAAATAAAAATAATTTATTTTTTTCTCTCATGTAGGGATTATTCATAGAAGGTTAAATGTGACAAATATTGTCCTCCCAAAATGTTCTTAAATTACTGATTTAAAAAGTATTACCAGTATAACAAGATTATTTTTAGAATATTATAGTATATTATATGAATCGGCTACCTAGTGGTATATCTTCTGCAAACTAGCTTGTTAGTTTAATTCCCTGCCTTATTCCCCAGACATTTTGAGGCAGCTTGTAAAGATCTACCCTGTGCAAAAAGTAAAAATACTTGAGTGGAAAAATTGGGTGGAAGGGAAGAGAAAATCCAGGCGAGTGAAATAATGTGAAATTTGGGATAAGATTGGTGCTCAAGGGTTCTGCGTACTTTGCTATGAGCAAGCTGCATATCTGGCCCTGAGCTTCCTAGTAGTGTTACCGAACTGAACTCTGGTCCACTCGCCCTGTGCACAACAAAGCCAATCAACTGACACTGGGCTGTGGTGAAGGAAAGTACAGCATTTATTGTAGGACCCCAAGCAAGAGCAGGCAGCTCGTGCTCAAAAGACCTGAACTCCGTGCTGGCTTTCAGGAACGGTTTTTAAAGGCAACCATTAAGTGTGAAGTTCACAGGGTGCCTGATGAGCTCGTGGACATTCCTCTGATTGGCTGGTGGTGAGGTAACAGGATGATGTTTAGGGAATCTCAGTCATCAACTTTCCAGTTCCAAGAAGTCTGGGGTCTGCTTGCTTGCCGACAGCATGTAGTCACCTTCCTCCACTGGGTGTGGCGTCTTAGTTTCCACAGAACAACAAGATATGCGTCAGATTGTCATCTGCATCCCTTCAAGAGGAACTCGGAGTCCTGTGACTCTGTTCTAATCGTTAACTGCTTGAGTCTGCTCTTTGGAACTCAGGGAAGGTCAAACACGAAACAGGGGACCTGGAGGGCCTTGTACCTGGGGAATGCTCCGTGAGGTCCTGCTCGGTTTCAGTCCCCTCTTTTCTTTGCTATTTCTCAATCTTCAGGGGGACAGGGACGGGACAAGAAAAGGGATAAAGTTTCGGGTAGCAAGGTTAATCATAAGCCCTGCAGGGGAACTTCGTTTTAGGGGGAGTTGGTTTCAGTAGCTGATGCAAAATGGAAAACAGAGTTGATTACATGATTTATGGTAGCTCTCAGACAACAGCACAGCAGTTGCTTAGTTGAAGCATAGATATACCTGGTACACACACCTGAGAGAAAAGTCACTAGTCCTCATAAGAGGAACACTGAGTTATATGATATACTGAATCAAATGACTGCACATAATCATGAATTTCATGGGGCTCTTTATTGTAACGTTCCTCAGTGTAGGCCAGTAACAAGCAATTCTGGACAAAATCAGAATGATGCCATCTAAATAAATAGCTATTTGGTTTGGCTTATCTAAAGATGAAATATATAGCATCTAGAGAAATAGATGAATTATATATCCCCCATACAATTTTCCATAAATGTGATTTCTTCTTGCAACTGAGCCTTTTAATAAGTATCAGGTAGCAGAGAAAGTTCAAGATTTTACACTGATTGACACTGACAAGCACCTGGAATGGTGTGACTGTTGGTTAAGGGCAGGTCCATAAGAATTAATAGCTGAGATGAAATTAGGGTTGCCATCTATTTATGAAAGCTTAAGGGCCTAACCAACATAAAGGCCTGGGTATAACGCTACTCTTTGTTCATCCATACTGAAGTCTTTTGGAGAATAGGCTTCAAAATTCAAGAAAGTATTTTTTAAGAGGTTTTGATTAGCCAGAAAGGAGCCTGGTAGAAATGCTCAGTTAAAGTTGTTTTTAAAATTTAGGCTGAATTTATTCACAAGTCACTTTGAGTTGTTTATACATTCAGCAGACATAAATTATAATTTACTTCACAGACTTTATTATGGCAGCTTTCTTTCTAAATCATATTGTTTTGGGGTCTGAAATAGCAAATTTTTAAAATAATCATCTTTAATGTTTGGATTAAGTATTGGTTAAGTCAGATCACTCACCAATAAATAAATGAATGAGCAATGAATGAATATTCATGGGCATCTATTACATAGCAAGTGCTGTAGCACTTGCTGAGTGATTTTAAATGACAGGCTTTTTTGTAAGTAGGTAATTCATACAAACAGTCACACGTTGATTCCTGGGGGAAGAAAAACAGTATAAAACTGATCTTTCTAAAATGAATTCTGTAACCCTATGAGAATAATATTATCACTTGTGGTTGCATTTTTTACTAGGAGCTTAACATCAAATAAAAAGATACTAAAGAACAAAGAAAAGACCATTTACAAGTTTTAAAAGGTACAATTAAAACATGATCAGTTAGAATAGTACATTTCAGTCCTAAATTTTAAAGTAATATGGGCTTTTTTTAGACTGATTCCCTCATTTTAGAGATAAAGAAACTAGCACCGTGATTTGTCTACGGTTGTAAGATTAAAGGCAAAACCAGGACTAGAAACTTAGTTCCCCTGATCACGTTATCGTATACCTGTTAATACATTATGTTCTCATCTTGATAAAAAGTCATATGAAATAACTACTCCATTGATTGTTAGGGGCATTAGACCAGGGATTCCTAACATTTTTTTTTCATCAAACACTCCTTTCATTATTGTATACTCTTGTGAAGTCCATGTTTTATAACATTTGTCTACAATGCACATAGTTTTAGTTTGAAACATAAAATTGCAATTATATCTTTAATCAGCCTAAATAACTAATTGTTACAAGAGTAGATGTAATTCTGGCCCAAACAAAGATATCCATTTGAACTTTGGAAACAATGGAAATAACCCAGAGAACTCTATTTCCACCTCACAGACTCCTGGAAGTCTGGGACCCCACCCAGCTTTACAATTACTGTCCAAGTCTCAAACAGCTTTCCAGGACATAGGAAACGATGCCTCCTTCTTCTCTAACAAGCAAAAGTATACTGTTTGTCTTCATTAATGAGTCTGTTTAAAAATAATCATACCTTTGTAGGGAAAGGTATTTGTAGGGAAAAAACACTACGGGGCCAAGATTCAGAAGATAAGTGTTAGATTTAGCTGTACATCTTTGACTCTGTATCTCTTTGACTCTTCCTTTCAACTGTAAGAGGTGTACATCTTTTCTTGTGCCAAGTCTAAGATTTCGACTGTAGTTTTGAGACTCTTGAATCTGGTCTATTATTCACTTTTTTTTGTTGTTGATTTTCTTTGCTTGTTTCCCTAGATGATTCCTTTAGATACTGAATTTCTAAAGAGCACTTACAGTGTAATTGTCTAATGAAAAGCAAGCCTGTTTAGGAGCAACATATATAACATAATAAGAAGTGTTCCTTCTTTTAGTGAACAGCTTTTTATAGCAAAATCTCACCTACAAGGTGTCCTCAAGCTTGGTACAAAATGTGTATGCAGTATGTTATGAAGCAGTTCTGTAAAGGTACATTTGGATCTTTGGATGTGTGGTTTGTTTAAAATGCACTGCATTAGTAAGTTTGCAGCTCGTTTCTTTATGCTTTCTCTAAAAAGATCAAAAGCTGTAAAAGGTTTATTTCAGTTCATGTGGTAGTGTTTTGTGTGTGATTCTTTGTTCCTGTTCTAAACTGTTATTAACCACTGAAGTGAACCTTCTCCCGGGTTTGGCCTTTTGGTATTCACAGTGTATTCAAATCCTAATTACAGATTAGTCTATATTTGAGACTTTTAGAGCAAGTATCAGAAGTCTCAAAAAAAAAAATGAGAGTAGCAGTATCATTTCATGTGGAGATAAAGAGACCCAAAACATGAATGAGTGTCAAGTCATCCGAAGAAAAGAAAAAAGAGAAGGAACTTCATTCACTGAGACTGACGGTTTATGAGTTGGGGATTATGGGAATATTCATGACTCAATCAAGAAGCACAATGAATTGATGTTTGAAATTGTTCATCTTTTAAGTAAACATTGGACAAATGGAAAGTAGACTCAGTATTCACTACATGGGGAATTGGCTATTTCAGTGTAACAAAAATAGCAGTTTGTTAATCCCTTCCTGAGTTGGTTTAGTTTATCAAGTAAATCACAAATTTATAAGAATTCTTTAACTATATAAATATTTATTGCAAATATTTAATAGAAAAAGGAGTTTGCTCTATAATTAGCCATGCTAATATATACACATTTTTCTGTGGGAAAGTAAGTTCTAATGGTGAAAAAATTAAATACCATAATATTTGGGGATTTGAAAACACTGTAATAGTGAAACATTAATTTGGAAGGATCAGAAAGTGTTAAGTGTTAGTTGCTAACATTCCAATTTGATTTTTACACATAACTCAGTTTTCTGTGCAGCCAGGAGGCATAGTTGGTATACAAGACCGTGCTGGAACCTTACATCAGAATTTAAAATGAATGAATTCAAGTATGGAAAATAATGCTGCTATATTATTTGTAATATAGCTTCCTTGCAAAGCATGAAATCATGCTTGTGTGTGCTTGTGTAGTCAGCATATTTTAGCCTTCTTAAGGTGCAATAATTAAGTTGTCCCTCACCCCACCCCCCATTCCCCCCCCCCGCCCCCACAAAATGCTATTGTGTTCTAAGATCTGAGTATTCTCTGTTCCTTGGTGCTTTATGTGGTTCAGGTGATCCACCAGCTTTCCTTGATCTTCATTGTCAGTGTATACCCTGCCTCCTGTTCTCAGACTTGCTCTAGCTCTTGTGATCCTGGCATAACATCCAGGAAGCATGTTAAGTGCTTTTTTTTCCCTTCTTGATAACCTACAGCCCTCATTTTCCATGCCATACTTTTGGGAACTTCATTTATCAAATATTTATTGAGCATATATAGCGAGTCAGACATTGTTGTAGACACTGAAGATGCTAAACGTTTTTGGGCCAGTTTCCTACTCTTATATTGTTCTCCAAGGGTCTCTCCAAGTGTGTATAGATCTAGTCTCCTCAAGAGGTAATAATATTCATCTGAGTATGGTAGCACAGTATACATTTTTTAGACATTTCTAGGCACAGAACTACTTAGGAGGTGCTCAGTAACTATCTCACTCCCTAATTTTTATCAAAACGTCTTATCTTACATAAAAGGTAAAACTTTCACCAAATACATTTGAAATAATAGCATTTGTTTTGTTACCATTTAGAGTCTGCATATGGTAGCAGATCTAGTATGTGTTTCTTAACTGGAGGAGTGTGGACAAGGCTAACTCTCCAGGCTTAATGTCCTCATCTTTGGCAGTGAAACCTGCTGGGTTGTATGAGGACCAAGTGAAATGTGGGATCTGACATCACGCAAAACATAGTAGACACTTACAGACTTAGAGAGAGGTAGAAAGTAAGCAAGGAATTCTTCTCAAAGGCAAGGTATAATGTGTGTCCCCATGTCACTCCATTAAGTACATTGTATAAGTGAAGGAATGAATGAAGAAATGTGTTTTTCAATTTAGTATTAAAAGGATACATTTATCACAACTATTCTTTTTTCTTTTAACATTTACTTCCATCCTCTTCTCTCCTCTCCCCGCATTACTTCCTAGTAACTTACTAATGTTTTTTGTGTCATTCTTGAGGTTTCAGTACAGTGTCCTGATATTCCGATTGTAAAATATTTTGTATAAAAGCTTTTTAAAGGGAAATTTGGTAATTTTTTATTCTGTGGTTTTCATATTTAAATTAATTAGTTTTTTTTAACTTTCATTTATATAAAACATCACTTATCTCTAATTTTAGAAGAATTTGAATTTGATTCAGATTCCACAGTTAGGCACATGCATCAGAGTGGCTCTTGGCTTCTTTCAATACAAATAGATCTTGCTCTGAACAGTGTCTTGTGAGGGATGCTACTGTATCACTCACTCACAGATAGTCTGTCCAGCTGAACATAGAGGTCATTGACAGGGCAAAAGGATGGGTAGAGCTGGCCGTTCAGCTGCCTGATTGTACTCTGATCATGGAGCAGATAGAATGATCTCCTTTCTTCATACAGCAGTACAGTTTTCCCAAGTAGAAATAGTTCTCAGTCTAATGTTAGAGAGCTGCTAAGGCTCTGAACACTTGGTTTAGATTTCCATGTTTTGTGCTATTTAAGCTAGATGAATTTTTAAAGACCCCATCCATTTCCAAAATTTTGAGACAGTTTAGAAAACTTTTTTCCACCTGTTTCCCAACCCCCTTTAAAAATCCTTCAACTGATGACCTACAGTATCTGGAATTCTCTAAATGTTCAATGAAGAAAATAGGTGAACTCTTTCTAAGCAACTACATGAAATAATTTTTAAAATAAGGAATGTGGCCTTATTTTGAGAAAGGAAGTATGTTTACTGGTTTGACTGCTAGTTTAAAAACAAAAAAAAACAAAACAGACTACCAGAAGGTACAAACTAAACTTCCAAGAGTTTAATTTTTTATATATAAGGAGTTACTCCTGCCTTTGTGATAACTAAAATCATATTTTCTCAGTAAATAATTTGATTAAAACAATAGGGGATCCCCCTCCCCTGGCTTTTTTTGGTGTGTGTTAGTCTCGGTCTAATATCAAGAATTAGAAGTGCTGAATTACTGGAAAAAGAAGATGAAGACATTACATTCTTTATATGCAACCCTGGTAGGCTGTGTTGAGTTCCTGCAATGCTAATAAGAATTTACAAAAAGGATAGTTCTTTTTATTGGCTACTCATCACAAATGCTGTCTCACTGTTAAAAAGGGATACTTGTATCTTCAATTGCAGATTATTTATTTTTAAATGATACAATTTGTATCTTTTAAAAGATAGAAATGTTGTAAATCAACTATACTTCAATTTTTTAAAAAATCTGAAAAAGAATATAAACATCATGAGAGTGAGAATATTGTCTTATTCAGGCTTTGCACTATGCAGCCATTCAGTGACTGCCAACAAATAAAGTATGCATGAAGTTCTGGGCGGGGGGAAATATAAATGTTGACTATTAATACCTCTTACATGTTTTTTTCTCTAAGATATAAAGTAGAATGCTTTGCAGTTTTGCCTCTAGATCACCAGCTTTGAACCAGTCATTTCACTTTAATTGATAATTCTCACCAACATGTTAAATTGTGTTAACAGGACAAAAATATTTGTTACCATGCTTACTATAACCTGTATTTTAAAATGGGAGCTGCATGATTAGGTTAGTGAAGTAGAATAAATCATGACTTCTGTTTTTAATATTAAGAGATAGGCGTGTGTCCTGTGAATAGTTTACATTTTGAAGGAAATTTTTATATTTCAGAGAGAAATTGTAGATTTTATTTGAACATCTATAAACATGAAAACCTAAAATCAAATAAAATAAATCTGTCATCAGTGGTTCTGGTGTTTTTAAACTTTCCTTTCCTCATTCACAGCAAGCAAAGTACGTTTTTATTTTTTAAAGTGTTATTTCCTTTTTCACGTTTGTTGAAAATATTTTGTACAATTTCTTTTGCCGTTCAATTTTAGGACATTTTGACATATAAAGGGTACATTTTAATGTCATATTGGTTGATCTTTGTAACTCTTCCCATTACTTCATACTTAGAAAGTCATTTCCCAGTTGAAGGCCAGTTATATACTCACCTGTATTCTCTTCTAATTTTAAAAAATGGTTTCATTATTGTATATTTTCCTCTGTTCCAGATAATGCTAACTGTGAGTCCTTGGTTAGACTCCAGAGAATCTGACAACTCCTTAAAATTCTATACATAATGGTATATTTATCTATAATTGCATTTTTCTGTGTAAGGATCCACAGCTTGTATTAAATCCTCAAAGGTATCTGTCACAAACCCCCACCCACGCTCCTCCCCTTCCAAAAATTTAGAAGCTCTTGCTATTACATAATCTGTTCGAACTTTATTTGGCTATAAGATGGAGTGTGGTGCTAAGGTAGTTTTCCCCCCTTTTCCCAAGTCGTTAAAGTATCCCAAACCATTTATCTTCTATGATTTGTGATGCCTTTGAAAAATAAATTTGTTTTTAACTAATTTATTATCTCTTTTTATCTCCACAGAGAAAGTTAGAGAAATTCAAGAAAAACTTGATGCTTTTATTGAAGCTCTTCATCAGGAGAAATAAATTGTAATAAGTGAGTAAAAAACCTCTTACTGCATTGGTAATGACTAAACACAAAATTTATATTTTAGACTTATTTTAATAATCATTCTATTTAACTATATCCAACTTGTTCCTTAATAATAATCTTAATGTAATTAAATAATTTAAAAAGGAGGAATTTCTGAAACTAGATTCTAAATTTTGTATGTATGATGTTCCTTTGAATAACTTGATTGCCTTGTGGCTAGACTAAAAATATCCTCGAACTCTTTTAACAGAAGAAAGGTCAATAAAGCTAAGATATTTCGTAGTGTGCAGGTGGCTCATAGAGTTTCTGTATGTGAAGAATTGAGCTTTAGCTCTCATTGTTTTATTTCTCATTGTTCATATTCAATGGATAATTGTGTATATGTTCACTTGCAAAGCTTTTTATTTGTCTTGACTAAAAATTTTAACAATTGTTCTTAATCTTATTCTCAACGTTTAAAAACGTTTAAATAAACCATTTTTCAATTTAAAGTAACTTAGATAGCTGTAGAATTTAGGACTCTTCTGAATATATGGGCTCTTGTTTAATTCTGTAGTCTGGCATTATAAGCAGTTCCCAATAAAGTATTGTATATTGGAAGACTTCTCTTAATAGCAGAGTTAATTGTTAATTATTGCTGAAGAATTATAATTAGTAAGTCTTTTATAGAAGAAGTTGAGAAAGGGAAAATGCTATAATTAAGACCTTATCATTAATTTGAAATATTTAATTACTCACTTTATCTGTGAGCCTTACACTATAGGCAGCCTGCAACACAGTCAGAAGTGAAAGTAGAAATGTGAAAGATTCATTCTCTCCCTAGATGCATTCTGTTCAGAAAAGGCCCTTAAATCAGACTACCTACTTACTTGTAGTGTAGGGGCGATATATTTGAGAAAGCAAGCTAGAAAGGGAAGCACAGCTCAGACCAACATCATTCAGAACAGTATACCAGCAATGAATGAGAGAGGAAGGAGTTAAAAGCTTTAGAGTAATGCTTTGTTACTTTGTTTGTCTCCTGCATAAGTTAAGACTGGTGTATGGGTGTATACAAAAATATATCTAGAAACTAAATATCAATCATCTTTAACTCAGACCAAACATAATTCAGTGTTTTTAAGTGTCTGTGTTTGTAAATGTTTTATACAACTTCAATGTATGAAAATTTTCTTTTAAAACCATAAAGTGTTACGATGTCTTCCTCATCATCATAATTACTATCAGTAGTTAACGTTAGGAACATTTTGAGAGTCTTCTGGATTGGGAGATTCTCTTCATAAGTACCAGTTTACTTGATGTCTTTGTTTATACATATGGTTTTTTGGGGAAAAATTCACAGAAACCCCATTAAAAATATAAGGTATGTTTCTGTCTTTTCAATGAAATAAGGTAGCCCACAGCCAACCAGTGTTTTACGGAACAGTCATTGGCACTTCCCTAAGCTGGTCAGTGTGACATCTGGAGTTACTGTTGCTGCTGGGAACATGCCTTTTCCTGCCAGAGTGTCTGCCTCAGTTGCAGGCCAGGGCAGTCCTATGAGGCCAGCTGTGTACAGGAAAATTGTCCCAACTTTCTTTGTTCCCTACTTGTCTCTACTCTCTATGCCACGAACTGTTACATATATCTGTGAATTGGACAGATGATCTATTTTGTATCCTGCAAATCCATTTAAAAGAATAAATCTGGTAAAATTGTAGCCTTGCTTCATTCTGACCATTTAATAAAAGTTACCAAGCATCTTAAAGAATACTTCCGCAATGACAGTTTTAAGATGCATGGAGTTACTCAGCCTGATCATTTTCAGTAACCAATTCTGATACTTGCTGAAGATGAAGTCCAATATTTGATTCATACATCATGTTTGATAAAAAATATTTTATATTCTGGTGGTGGATATTTTAAATTTAATAAAACTAGCAAACTTAGGCAGTTAAACTTCAACATTTTTATGATCATGCAGTAGTAAAATTTACTTAGAAATTTTACATTTGTCTCCCTAGACCTAAATTTATCAATGAAAATTCTGTTTATTTTTACAGACCTCCTACTCATAATATAATCACCTCTGCACACATCTGAAGAAAGAAAACTCCAGAGCCTTTTGTCCTGCCTTTTTTTTCTTCTGCTATTCCACCTTTCTAAACATAAAATAAAGTCATGGAATAAAAATAATTTATGCGTGTTAGAGGCACTTTAACCATCAGCTGCCTTTTCAATGGGAAAGCAGTGGAAATGGCATTAACATTGTATTTTTTTGTATTAAAGTGACAAATTGGGATAATTTAACTTGGTGTGGCCAGTAGGCTCAGTCCTTGAAGATGAGAAGCTCGCTGTCCTGCTTGTTGTCTGATTTGTAGTGGCACTAGTTCAACTAACTCATTAGCTGATGTTACTCCATGTCAGTTTCTTTTCCAGGAAAAGAATGCTAGGTGTTTTGAAATAAAACTGATGGCAATTTTCTAAAGGCTATCAATTGTGTATAAATTGATGGTAACCTGCTGAGTTGTTGTCTGTATCTGTAATGTTCTATATCCAGAAACTATTTGACCATGATAATTCAGTTTATATTCATCTCATGAAAGAAAACGAGTTAACAGAAAAACCCCTCAAATAGGTTAATTTGTATTACAATTCCGTGTACATTCAGTGAAAGATTTCAACCCTTCATTGACAGCTTAGAAGTTGCCGTAGAAGCTAAGTGAGTAGCAGCTTACCTATTTGATTCAGTTGATGTTTTTGTACTCTCTCTACCCATTTGAAATTCACTCATTTTGGATGTTGTATACTTGAGCTAGGCTTTCTTGTTAACAGTGTTTTTTTTACCATTTGACAGAGCTGTTGGTTTGTGACATAGGATAGGAAAGATTAAGAATAATCAATTGACTAATTTCATTTAGACTAATTTCAACTATTGTCAAACATTTCAGCTAGGCCTCAGGAAGAAAGCCTTCTTTCATAAGACTGTATTTTAAATAGAAATTATTTCAACAATTAGAATAGTGTTGACCATCCACCTCTTCACGGAATGTTTAAAGAAAAATATAAAGTTTAATTCATTGCAGTTCAATTACAATAATATCCTCACATCATTTTCATTTTTTATATAATTTTTTTTATTGGCTAAAGGACTTTAAAGCAAAGAAATAGGCCATTTTTTACTTTAAATGTCTATCTCATTTAACTCTGCTCTTTACTGCCATTTCATTAAGCCTTTATTCTAATAAAAATGCCCATTGTGTGACAGTTTTTATTTTACAGTTTACTTAATTTTACAGTTTTCTTGAAATTATGTTTTGGTAACAGTTCCCTTGCCACCTCACATTTTTTTTTTTTAATTTAACATCTACATTCTTTATTGTGATCTCTATCAAGATCTGACACTTAATATGGAAGGTTAAAGTATACCACAAAATATTTCCGGAATTGAGAATTCAGGAAATATTTGTTTTAAACTGGTTGGTAAGAAAAGTAGATCCAGTTTTAAGCAGCTAGTAGCAGTATACTTTATTTGGGAGCTGAGCAGTCAACGACGTTTCTGTATCCTTCAGACCTAGGGATAGTGGGTGAATGGAAAGGGAGTAGAGCTCCCCGGTGTTCTGTGCAAAGGTTAGGAAATGACCTTACCGGTTAACTACCTCTAACCAGTGTTGGCCAGTGGGTAAACACCCTCATGGAAGCAAACATCATGCAATGATTAATTAATATTTTTGCAGTTGTAAAACAGAACCACTTTATAACTACAAATCTATTTCTAAAGAAAAAAAGAAATAGGACCGTGTTTATTTCTGTGAGCTATGGATAGGGAAGAATGCCCTCAGCTGTATTTCTACAGATTGCCCCCAAGCAAAAAGGCTGATGTTAAGTCAGTACTACTATTGCATCTCTTTGTATAAATTTAAGAAAGGTGTGGGGGAGGGAGGATGGATGTCTCCATTTCTTTGAGATCAGTATTTGTAATTTAAATATATAAATAGATAATAAAAATATTATTTAAAATCCCACATTAGAGTCCAGATATTCCCCGTCCTCCTCAGTAATACAACTTCTTTCATGGATTATACATTTTTTTCCTTTATGGCTAGTCTCACACTAAGCATGCTTCCCTCCCCGCCCAAAAGCCAGGTATTTATTAAATGCAGATGTTATTAAAAGAAAAAAATAAAATTCAGATTCTCAACAGTAAACCCTGTGTATTGTGTCTGTAGTTCAGAACTTACAAATGATTCAGATACCAACAAATCACTATACAGAAGTATACAAATTTAACAAATAAAAACAAATTCAATATACAGAAGTTAAATTCTAACCAGACCAGGAATCGTTTGTTTTTCATGTCAGAATTTGCAAAGAATAGAATGAACAAAGCTCTGCATGGAAGACTGAACAACTGTAAATAGATTATATCTAAAGTTTACTCGTCTGGGTATCAATTTAAAAAATCAAACTGTGTAGGCAAATCATGACAGGAAACAAGCGGTTCTTGCAGCTTCACGGTTGAATTATAGTTCAGCTGAGCTTTAGTTATAGGCGGAGCAATCAGCCTTTCTTAGCGGCTTAATTATATTCTCTTTTCTTTGTATTATCCCCTCTTTCCAGGCTTTACTCCAGCAGACTCCTTCCCACAAATTATTTAGCCTCCAGATGCAAATGAATAGTGTAAAAATAAGTAGGGCACATTGCAGAGAGTGGTGTTTCCTGACCTTATAATTTGGGAATTTTACACATGGATAAGATTCAGAGTGTAGGTTTAAAAGGTAAATCCCTTAACTAGTTAATAATTTTATTTTTTATTTATTTTGGAGGTATTTATCTGCTAAAAAATTATAATGGTGTTTTAGTTTACCAATAAAGGGGATCAAAGTAATTGTTTTTTAAATTTCAGTTCTCTAAGCTGGTATATGCTACAGTTTCAGGAACTTTAGCAGTATAGAAATGTGCTCATAAATATGCTTACCTTTTGAATAATCATGGCTTTGTGTTTGAATATTTAAAACTTAACCTTGTTTTTACTTGGCGCACTATGAATGAACTCGTATTATTTTTAAAAACCTTCACACTATATGTAGATATTACTGCAATTTATGTTTTGCCTGTGCTTGATCTAAGGTCATTTGTGTAGATGAGTAATTAAAGATACTGAAATCATGTTATAATTCTCTTATTGGAGAACAGTTTTTAAGTTGTCTCTGTTTTAACGAGGGAGAGAGAGAGAAACCTGTGCACCTAGGGAAATAATTTGACGTCACAGTATAACCAAATGCATGGTCTCACAAGCCTCTTAAATGTAGCTCTTTTTTGAATGCTTGAATTTCACATGCCTCCCATTGCACAGTTGCAATTTACGGTCTAACAATGCTCTTTTTCATGTCTTGATACTTTGCAATACGTTTTGGTATTTTCTTTGGTAAAATATATTTTTTAAATGTTTTTAATTGCATTTTGCTGCCATGGCCACCATTTTCTTTCTTTTTTTACATTTATTTATTTTTGGCTGCATTGTGTCTTCGTTGCTGCACGTGGGCTTTCTCTAGTTGTGGCGAGCAGGGGCTGCTTTTCATCGCGGTGCGCGGTCTTCCCATTATGGTGGCTTCTGTTGTTGTGGAGCACAGGCTCTAGGCGCAAGGGCTTCAGTAGTTGTGGCTCGTGGGCTCTAGAGCACAGGCTCAGTAGTTGTGGCGCACGGGCTTCGTTGCTCTGCAGCATGTGGGATCTTCCCGGACCAGGGATCGAACCCCTGTCTTCTGCAGATTCTTAACCACTGCACCCCCAGGGAAGTCCATGGCCACCATTTTCATTAATGATGCTAACATGTTCAGTCATGTATGAGGATTACTAACAAGTCATCGTTAAGTCTTAGAACTGGAAGGAACCTTAAAGATCACTTAATTCCATCTACCACCTGATTATGAGCTCCCATTTTTTATTTTATAATTCTTCCCAGAACTTTGCTCATAAATGATGCTTATTAAAGATTTGGTGATCATTAGATGTGTAAAATGAGGCAGAGCATGGGTGTGTCTTCTCCAGGATTCATGTGGTTGGCTAAAATCAAAACCAGGAAAAGACTGTAAAGTCATGATTGCTTCCATAAGTGGTAGACAATAGCTGGAGTGTGGTATATCTCTGGTGAATAGGTGTCAAGACAATCTTTGACTTCCTTTAGAAGGTTTATGAGGAAGAACATATTTCAGTCATATGAGCAGTTATTTCACTTGTCAGCGTTAACAGACCAATCCTAGTTTGAGGCCCCCAAACTGGTTGCATTTTAAATTGTTTTCATCCTTTGTGCACTTCAAGTTCAAAATCTTCATGGGTCAAGAAAGTTTGAAGAATTTACTTCCTGAAGATTTAATAGGGTAATTTATGTGTTTTCTTCTAATACTTTCAGCTGAAGAATTAATATCTTTGTCCAAGTGAAGTAGCTACCATGTGCTTGTAAATAATACAGATGCATTATTTAATTATATTACAAAATGTGTTTTAAAATAATAATTATTGTTTCAATAAAATTTAAACAATAAAATACCCAATTTGTGATAACTAAGTCATAATTTCTGCACATATTAGACTAAGCTGATAGATGTAGAAAACTTAAAAGAGTTAAGACAGGTACTCCAAAAGTTGTCAAAGGTTGCAAAGCAGAACAGTGCCAGGACAGTTTAAATATGAGTGATCTTTAGCCCGAAGAAGACAGTTTTATAAAATAAGGGTAAGAAAAACATACATCATAAGGCATTGGGTTAAATATGTATCTTGAAATGAGAGTTGTTACCAGCTTGACAATGAGAGAGTGTATATGATCGCCCTCTGAAAACCTTCTTGTGTGTTTTGTTTGCATTCTATAGGATCAGTGTTAAGGTTCATTTGGGGTCAGGTCACTGATGGGGGTAACTATAGCTTTTAAATGTTTTTAATCAGTTCCTTATTCTTTGTGGTAAAGGATTCTTATTATTTGTTTTGTTTTTAACTAATTAACCCAGGTGTAGCCTGGTTCCTATCCAAGTATTTGAGAAAATGCAAAAAGTCTTTAAAAAATATATATATATATAGGCCATAGACCTCACTGAAGATCCAGTGAAACTGTCAGCAGCCTCCACAGAGGCATATCTTATGGTTGTGTTAATACAAGTTTCACTCCTTAGAGTTCAAAGCAGAATGTCCATTCTGCTACTTACTCTTGAAGTAACTAAATCATAGCAACAACATGGAAATTAGAATTTTATCCACTTGTCAAAAAATATGTTCATGGTGTACGTGATCTAACACTTGCCAGAAGCTTGTGAGACCTCTAACATTTGTGAGAAAGTATGTAGGGAATAGGTTAACTCCATCTTCTTGCTTTGATAAAGTTTATCTGAGAATTAGGCCAAATCATCAGAAAGCAGTACTACATGGACTACTTACCTTTACCGACTTCTTAATTTATCTAGTATTATGCCCTTGGCTTTTGCAGACAAATACTGTATGATGCACCTATTTGACAAAATACACAGTAGCTTTTGCAGTAGTAAAATCTAATGACATGTTTCTGTTATCACTTAAGTTCTTTAAAGTAAGGAGTACTAGATAATTCAGTGCCAGCAAAGTTTCCCACTACAGACAAACGCATATGGTGCTTCCCTTCTGTCAGAGAGAACTCAAGACTTTACCTGTTTCTTTGCTTCAGCTACCAGGAAATACTGAAATTAATATACCTCTTCAGGGATGAACCTATCCATTTCTCTCACGCTCCCTTAGTTTGTGTTCCATTTTTGTTTTTATCTCTCTTTTCCATACATCTTAACACAGAAGTCGTCATGAGTCATTAACGAAATGCCATACTTACTATTTCTCCATTAAAAACTGTATTTGTCTAGAGGGCTTAAGTCAAAAGTCCTCACACTTGCAGCCAATGATGCTCCAAGTGGTACACAACCAATTCCTCTGATCACAGGAGTTTTGACCTGCTCCGTTTCCGACCTGAGCCGCGTCACCCCTCCTTAGGCAACCTGGTGGTCCCCCACTCCCGGGAGGTCACCATACAGATGCCGAACTTAGTGCAGACACCCGATTGGCACAGCACACTACAGCGCGGAACTCATGGGATCAAGCGATCCTCCTGCCCGCAGCCTCCCAAGTAGCTGGGACTACAGGCACGCGCCACCACACCTGGCTCACAGCCAATCCCTCTGGGTGCCGAATGTATATCATTTTTGTCTACCATCAACGTATATGTAGTGAAAACCAGGAGTCACCTATACCTTAACACAGCACAGCACAGCACACGCCCAGTAATGACGGTGAACCCGCCTCCCCACCGCCATGAGCAGCGCTAATGCGAGGGGGCGGTGTTTGATGTGTTTTGGGAGAAAAGGTGCACAGCCATTGCAGGGGTGGCAGCACACCCTGAGTAAGAGCCTGTATAAAGGTCTTAGCGGGACTCAGGACACAGTGTGCTGTCGCTGGCCATGAGCCTTTGGGGAATCTATCTAGAGACCCCCCTGAAACCTTTTTAATGGTCAGTATCCTATCTTGCCAAGGATTAATCCTGTGAAACGTTTTTGACTTTCCTTTTAAATTTTGAAGAAAAGAACTGAAATCTAGAGCAAAGGAGCCAGTATGTCTTATGTTATGCATCCGTTATCATGGGCAGTATTATTTCCATTTTTGTAGATGAGAAAATAAGCTCAGAAAAGTTAAATAACCAAGGTCATTCCAGTGACTAGCAGAGTCTAAATTGGAAAACAAATCTGGTTACAAGCCTATGCACTTTCTAAAACGTGCTCTCTCTCAAATATACTTTTAGGAAAATGAATTTATTTATAAAATTATGAGTATATTAGGGCACTGATACACCTAGAAAGTGCAAGTTGAGCTAACTTTACAGAAATGCCCTAGGATGGTTTTCCCTAATTATATGAGACTTCTGTTGCACCACAAGAATAGAAACCCCTGCAGAGATGGTTTCCTACCGGGCCCTGGGGGACAAGGTGATACTGAGATTAAGGAGTTTTTAATCTCAGGTCTACTCCAGACCTTAGGAGTGAAAATGAATACTCTGCAATTTTCCCTTAACATGTTAATCATGTTAATTTTCCCATTTTACCTCTACAGATTCTCTGATCCTTTTTGAGTTAGCCCAACTGTTAAGATGCAGAATTATTTTTACCCCAGTTTTCAAAACCTTGATTGAATATTTTATTTTCCCCAATTTTGACTGCCTTTTGATTTCTAATAAATTTAGCACTTGAAAGGAAAGCTACTAACAGAAGCCTTTACAATCTCTAAGTTTATTTTCAGGAATATCATTTATATTCTTTATTTAATTTTCTTGCCCTGAGAGTTTCTAGGGCAATGCCCAGGACCATTAGCATAGGAATAGGTAATAAATACTTCCCTGCCGACATTCTCGTGAGTT
Organism: Orcinus orca; assembly: GCF_937001465.1. NCBI lineage: Eukaryota > Metazoa > Chordata > Mammalia > Artiodactyla > Delphinidae > Orcinus > Orcinus orca. The sequence continues at coordinate 74,592,429 of NC_064563.1, forward strand.
CCTCTAGTCCAGTATCAGATCCCCCCTAGTATGAGTGCCTAGTTGAATATCCCTGCCCTCTGCTGCTTCTGCCGTACCGAAGGCTCTCAGCAAGAGCACGAAGCCACGCCCATTTTCATACATTCAGATTTCTCTTTTTAAATATCTGAGACACTTACATTCTTACTAATTATACTAATTGCTAAATCAGGATCCTGAGACTGTGGGCCCATTCACGTCAAAAGCACTATGTTTTGTCACCGTAGCGGTGGACGGGGCATTAGGATCTCGTTCTCTGGGACAGGCGCCCGGGTTGGTGTGGTTCGCCAGCTGTGTACCCTATGATTGGCTGGGCTTTTGATGTGCAGATACTACAAGTTGGTCACCAACTTGTGTACAATGGGCCTGTTCTGGTTCATGTGAAAATCAACATCCTTTTTTTGTGTTCCCGGGTGACAGGATGCTACAATACTATTAGCATTTGCAAAGAGTGCGCTCTGTCCAAGGGTGTAACCACAGATCGTGTGCTGCTCAGTTTGTGTTTCTCTATTATGTGAGAGACACAAAGAAGCTGAAGGCTGGCAAAGGCCTGTCAGATCTTGTAATGTAGCGCTCGACCCCCAAACTCCACTTGGCCTCCGAGGGTCTCTTGTTCCCGGTCCCACCCCTTCCCCTGAATGGGCTCTGAGGTAGGTAAATGAATTCAGGGGCCTGGTAGGCGGGGGATTCCTTTCTGACCTCATTCCTGTACCATTTGTTTGTGGGCTTGTAGGGGGAGAGGAGGACATTTTGGAATCCTTTGTGTCAAATAATTTTTTTGCAGGTTGGGGAGTTAATGGTAACTTTGTCTGAAGCCACTGGAGCAGAAAGCCTCCACGGCCGAGGCGTGGCATGCTCACCCTCAAAACTACAAGATGAGAATGTGGAAATAAGGAAATTTCCATGGCAGATGGATACACGGCACGTCTGCATGTTCAGCATCTGGTGGTGGGCAGCTTCCATCTTCCCGTATGAGACAGAGCACTTCTTCCTTTAAAAATAGCTTCCTCTTTCTGAGTTACCATGGCTTTTATACCGATGCCTATAGTTTGGATAATCTTTTGTGTTACCAGTTATATGTATGTATGTGTGTATGTATATATATATATATATATATATATATATATATATATACTGAAACATTTTTAAAACCTTCTACCACCTAGCTAACTGTACAGAGTATGGTGTGATTTCTAGAGGAGTTGTATCATTTTTTTACCCTTGGACTTGCTTTGCTTATCTAGAAAGTGAATTATAGTTTTAGAACAATGATAGCTCTTGTTTTGTTATTAAAAAAAGAAAGAAAGAAAGAAAGAAAGGAGACCCAGAGAGAAGAAGCAATTTGTTCAATTAGTGGTCGAGCTAGAACCCTTGCCTCCTGACTCCCAAGGGAAGTATTGCTTCTGTTCCATGAAGATTTAAATCAGGGGCCACAAATGTAATGCCTCGGTCATTTGTGTTTTTTCTGTTTTGTTTTGGTTTTTTTTGTGGTACGCGGGCCTCTCACTGTTGTGGCCTCTCCCGTTGAGGAGCACAGGCTCCGGACGCGCAGGCTCAGCGGCCATGGCTCACGGGCCCAGCCACTCCGCGGCATGTGGGATCTTCCCAGACCGGGGCACGAACCCATGTCCCCTGCATCGGCAGGTGGATTCTCAACCACTGCGCCACCAGGGAAGCCCATGCCTCAGTCATTTGTAAAAGAAGTTGGGGATCCGGATAATCATGAAACCTCCTGCCTTTTAAATATTAGCAGCTGATTTTAAGAATCTTTTAAACAGTGTGTGAGTCCGACAGAAACATCTGTAACACACTGCCCACCCATGGGTCACCGTTTGAAACCTGATTTAAACGGTAACTTTCTTCTCACCTCTGGCCTCCATGGATTTGAGTGACAGTATTACTAGGGCTTCTGCAAATAATATGATTTCTGCTCATTCTTAGAGATGCATAGATTTTTAGCTTCATTTATATACCTAGAGCTCTAGCTTCACTAATGATGAGGCTGGACTGAAGGGAAAATTTTACCGTACGTAAACTCTGGCTCAGAGAGGCTGCCTGAAGTTCCGAGGCTGGCTTGTTGGCCAAGTCTTTCTGGGATTCCAGGAAGGTTTGAGTGCAGAGCCTGGAACAAAGGGCAGGTATTGGATGGGCTGGCCGTGTGCTAACAGCCTTTTCCCTCACCTCCTCAACTCTCCTGCCTTGGCGGTTCCTTTGCATGTTGTGAGCTGCTTGGCAAAACTGGGGGTATGTTCATAAAGGGAGAACTGGATGCCCTACTTCCGGCACATCGGGCAAGTCCTTGCTAAGGGAAAACCCCAATTGAATGAGATGCACGTACTTACATAAGTCTTTTGCTCTAAACATCAAAGTTTTTCAAGTTCTGAAGGTCACCCTGGTGAACCTCAGCCGGGGAAAATGGCACTTGTCATGCTAGTTTTTCATAGTTTAAGTGAATTCTGAGTATTCAGAGCACATTTATTATTTTTTTTAATGTATTTATTTTTTTTTGTGGTACGCGGGCCTCTCACTGCCGTGGCCTCTCCCGCCGTGGAGCACAGGCTCCAGACGCGCAGGCTCAGCGGCCATGGCTCACGGGCCCAGCCGCTCCGCGGCATGTGGGATCCTCCCGGACCGGGGCACGAACCCGTGTCCCCTGCATCGGCAGGCGGACTCTCAACCACTGCGCCACCAGGGAAGCCCCCAGAGCACATTTGTTTTTAAGGTTTATTGAGGAGGAGGTAGCCCAGAATTTTGGTAATTATTTTGTATTTGTGGTGCAGCTTGAATAAAATAAGCTCACTAACTAAAGGGTGCTTTTTTCAAAAAGGAGAGTCTATTGTGTAGTGTGTGTGTGTGTTTATCCTGGATTTGTAACCAAGAATTCATCGCTGTTTCCAGAAAAAGAAGTCTAGTTGGAGAAACTCTCAGGAGGAAGACCACTGCTGAGAAGGGCAAGGCCCTGACAAGCACACACATACAGGGTTTGAAACCTATGTGTTTTATCTACAGGAGAGCAAAGGCAGAGCACAGGCCATGAAGCCAAAGGGCCATGCTTCTAATCATGCTCTGCGTTCATGTGATGAGTGACCTTATCAGAGCCCCTTCCTCTTCCAGGATGGTCCCAAAGTTCCTACCACTGATTAAACTTGGCATCTAAAGATGTTCTCCCAACACCGAGGAAAAGTGTCTCCTGGTCCAAGTAAGTCAAGCAGGACACTTTCCAGATTACGTTCTCTTTTAAGTGAAAGGCATCATATTTGCCTCCAAACCGGGTACAAGGTGTTTCTCTCCTAAATCCTTCTAAATAATGATACCAACATTTATTGAGTGCTTATTATGTGTCAGGCACTGTTGTAAGCACTTAACCTGTGTGTTGGTTTCCACAACCCTGAGAGGTAGGTACTGGTATTTTCCCCTTTTACAGATGGAAAAAAAAAAATGACATCTCTGAGTTGTTCAAGCTGTCAGTCTACTTAGCTTGCAAGTGGCAAAGCTGGGATTTCCACCCTGGCACTCTGTCCCCTCGTCGGTGCACTTAACCACTGCACGGTGCTGTAAACTGTTTCTCTACTGGAAATAGCCTGCATTGCTTATTAGTAGGAAGCCTGAGGAAGAATTTGCTGTCGGCAAAGGACGTCAGAGAAGTTTGAGAGGTTGTGACTTCAGAAGGCTGGCATCTGGGAGCTGTAGATAAGAGAGTTCCAGCCCCCTCGGGAATGTTTGCAGATAGAATATTTTTCTGTTTCTCGGGCTCAGTGCCACACCTCACCACACGCAAATCCCTGGGAACCAGGCAGCCCAGTCTTGGGTTGCTCCTGACTTCCAAGGAAACACCTCACACCCAGCAGCCCCTCCCTGCCAGAAGGAAGGGCAGGGGCTTAATATGCGCTGGAACAGGGGAGGACAAAGACCTGACACAAAGTAGGTTTTTAAAAAGACTATGGAGGAACTTTCCTGGTGGCACCACGTTAAGAATCCGCCTGCCGATGCAGGGGACACAGGTTTGAGCCCTGGTCCGGGAAGATCCCACATGCCACGGAGCAACTGAGCCCACGTGCCACAACTGCTGAGTCCGCGTGCTACAACTGCTGAGCCCGTGCGCCTAGAGCCCGTGTTCCAAACAAGAGAAGCCACCACAGTGGCACGGCAATGAAGAGTAGCCCCCGCTTGTGACAACTAGAGAAAGCCTGCACGCAGCAACGAAGACCCAATGCAGCCAAAAAATAAATAAATAAATGAAAAAAAAATTTTTTTTTAAATAGCTATGGATAGGCTGCCTGAGAGGGCACAGGGAGAGTTGTGTGAATCCTTATGTTCATGGTGGGCAGCAAAGGGACTGGCTCGCTGTGTCCTGCTAGCCCTGCCGCCAGGCCATGCTTTACCACGTGAGTACGAGGAAAGTTGGATCGTTGGCATCTTATTCCGTATGGTTGCTCACGTGAGCTACTTTGACATTTTTCAGTTTGAATGGGTTTTCCTTTGTCTTCATTTTATACCGCCACTTTACTGTCTTCTGGGTACTTCTGGAGAGAGTCATCTGGAAATAAAGCCAATGAACTTTTAAAATGTCCTTGAATCCCAGGATCTAGAAGTAAATTGGTATCTTCAGTAAACCCCATATATCTGTAAAGCATGCACTCTTTCATTCTCAGCCAAGTGCCTTGGAAGAGAGATCACCCTGTACTCAATCTACAGCTCACTCCAAGCTCCAAGCTGGCATTTCCTCTGTCAGCTGGGCCTCCCTCCCCACGTCCTTGCTGCTCCCACCACTGCCCCTCGGCCAACCGCCCCTCTCGGAGGCCCCCAGTGACTTCCGTGCTGCTAATGTCCCCAAACGCTGCTCTACTTACTTTGCTTGGTCCATGAAGGCCATTTAATACTTTGTGACATGCGTTCTCTCTCTCTCTCAACTCGTACTTCTTTGACTTCTGTAATTTTGTGACCCCACTTTCTCCTGGTCTTCGTTCTTATCACACAATGGTTGCTGATCGTCAGGACTGTCCACAGAGCTTCCCGAGTGCGGGCCTTTCCTGGAGCGCTCCCTCAGCACGCTCCTTTTCTGTCTCCTCTTCCTCCTGGCTGGTTGACCCCCAGCCACATTTGCTTGTGACTCTCAACTCTCCAGCTCCATCCTGTTCCTGTCCCCACACTCCAAACCCCAGCTCCAGCTCCCTACTTGCATGTGCCCTAGGTGTCTTACACCCAACCTGTCCGAAGTGCAGCCGCCCCTTTCTCCATTTTAAACCTCTCCCTTCTCCAGATCTCACTATTTTGGTGACAGGCACTGTAATAGCTACCAAGAAAGACACCTAGGAGTCTCCCTGTCCCTGATACAAGCACCAAACCCAGTCACCAATGTCTACAGTTTTGATCTTAGTATCTTCGGTGCTCATCCTCCTGTCTCTGCACACCTCAGATGGCCCCATGGCTCACCTCTCTTCCTGCCACATGCCTTCATTTTCATTTCTATCTTAAGCATCCCTTACACTCTTGCCAGAAAGAAGACTCTAAAATGCAAATGTGACCGTTTTTGATTAAAACTGTCTCCAGATAACTTGCAAATAAAGTTCAAACTCTTTAGCACATAGCCCATTTCTCTGATAGCAGTTCCAACCATCCCCTCAGCCCACATCCATATCAAGAGCCACAGACCTTCCTGCACACACACTTGCTCTGATAACCTTCGTCCATCCATGGGGACCCTGATCCAGCACCACCTCCTCTGGGTAACTTTTGTGACCCCTCCCTTCCTTCCCGACTCCCACCTGAACTGGCTGCTTTTCCATTAGCGCCCCACGCATCTGCCTGTCCTAACACAGCATCGTGTCCTGGGACTGCCGCTTTACATACATTTCTTCACAAGAGTGAAAGGACTTTAAGGGCAGACACTGGGTATCATAGATCTTATCCCTAACATCTAGCACAGCATCTGGCACATAACAAACATTGAAAAACTGTTCAAGTGAGTGAACTGTTCACGTCTGTAAAACGTACAGTATATAGACGTTGAGTTACATATAAGGTAATGCTCACTGCTATATGTTTATTCAGGTTTATGTGTTTGTGAGCGTGTGAGTGTCATCTCTTTTTTCATTTGCTATCTGGGATAAATAATTAACTTTTCACTTCAACTGGCAAAAAATTGGCCCAGGATTTGCTGTGATTTGGAAGGTCCTTTGCAACTTTAGTCTTAATTTCCTTGTTGATAAAATAAAAGGGTTTGATTGGCTGTTCACTAAAGGTCCTTCTAATGCTGACATTTGTAAAAACTTTGATTCTATTTTTTTATAATTAATTTTTATTGGAGTATAGTTGATTTACAATGTTGTGTTAGTTTCTGCTGTACAGCAAAGTGAATCAGTTATACATATAAATATATCCACTCTTTTTTAGATTCTTTCCCCATATAGATCATTACAGAGTATTGAGTTCCCTGTGCTATATAGTAGGTCCTTATTAGTTATCTATTTTATATATAGTACTGTGTATATGTCAATCCCAATCTCCCAATTTATCCCTCCTGCCCCCCCCTTGGTAACCATAAGTGATTCTATTTTTATATAAAACTGCCTTTCTAAATAAAACTGCCCTGAATTGGCATACAGCTTTCAGAGCTATTATCTCATTTAATGTTTAAAATATATCAGTATGGTAGATAAGATATTGTGATGAAATGAGTAGAATTCAGTTAGTGGCTTATATTAAGCATTTATCTAACCTTAATGAAATAACTTGATTCTAGCACTAAACTTCTGAAATATTTATCACATTATAAACACAGGATGCATTTCTGATTCCTTTAGCTCTCAGAGCTGTACTCAAAATATAGAACATTTTCAGAAAGAAATCCTTGCCTTTTCCTTTTTTGGCATCTGGAGTCTCTCCTAGAGTACCTGCCATCTTAGATGCCAAGTCTTCCTCTACACCAGCAGTTAGTTGGTAAGGGTGGGACCCCGGGGGTACTCAAGACCCTGTCAGTACTCAACAAGGTCAAAATGATTTTATAATAACACTGATGTTTTATTTCCCCTTTTCGCTATGTTGACATTCACTGGCTCTGCAAAAACAGCCATGGGTAACACTGCCTAGCATGAATCAAGACAGTGGCACAACTTGTGCTGATGAGCGTTGTGTCATCTTTACCGCCATGCGCTCACAGTTTAAAACAAACAAACTAGTTTTACTTAAAGAATGGCTTGATGAAACAGTAAAAATTATTCATTTATTTTATTAATTCGTATTGCTATGATATTAATGTATTTTATCGATTTTTAGTTTTATTAAACCTCAGCCCTTAAGTACATGCTTTTTTAATAGTCTGACAAAGTAGGAGTGTCACATAAAACCCTTTGTAACCCAGAATATCACAGTCATCTTGATAAAAAGTACTCGTGCCATTATTTGATATATGACCTAAACTGTCATTTCTTTCAAGGAACACCACTTTGCTTAAAAGAATGACTAATCAACTATGGTAATTCAAACTGACTCATAAAGCAGACATTTTCTCAAAACTAAGAGTGAACCTGCCACTTTAAGGAAAACACCTCTGTTGTACTGGTTGCCAATGGTAAAACTTACACATTTAAGCAAAAATGAGAATTTGGAAAAACAAAATGAGCTTGACAACTTCTCAGTATTTTTCTGATGAGATGGAAGATGGTATTCATGAATGTGAGTTTTTCATATTGTAAAAAGAAATGTGTCGGTTGGAAATCTGCATAACCAAGGAAACCAATATTTTCTGAACATAATGGTGCATAATGGGTCCAGATCAGGCATGAGGAAAGGTCCTCTCCAAGCAGGAGGTAGACCAAGGGATTTTATGTCATAGAGGATAAGTTTACTGACGTGTCAAGTGTTTGTGTAGCATCAAAGAAGCTGCACAATTACCTGGAAAGGCTATTCCATTCTTCTTGTTTTTTCTCATCCCATTACTGCGTGAGACCAGGTTTTCTTCACCTCCTTAACCAAAACAACATATTGCAACAGATTGAATGCAGAAGCAGATAGAAGAATCCATCTATCTTCTATCAAGCCAGACACTAAAGAGAATTGTAGAAAAAAAAATTTTTTTAAAGCTACTCGTGGACTTCCCTGGTGGCACAGTGGTTGAGAGTCCACCTGCCAGTGCAGCAGACACGGGTTCGATCCCTGGTCCGGGAGGATCCCACATGCCACGGAGCAACTAAGCCCGTGTGCCACAGCTGCTGAGCCCGCGTGCCAAAACTACTGAAGCCCGTGTGCCTAGAGCCCGTGCTCCGCAACAAGAGAAGCCACCGCAATGAGAAGCCCACATGCAGCAATGAAGAACCAACACAGCCAAAAATAAATAAATTTAAAAAAAATAGCTACTCGTGTTGCCACACTCTTTTGTTTTTCATAAGAAATGTATTTTATATTAACATGGAATCATTTTATTTTAAAAAATTTATTAATGAGTATTTTAAATATTTCTCAGTTTCAGTTTTGAATATATCAGTATCAACTATTATATCCAATAGTAAATATCAATCGACATAAACCCATGTCAACAAAAACTTTGGGGTGTACGATACTTTCTAAGAGATTAAAACTTTGAAAATCATTGCTTTGTACTATAAGGCTTAACGATAGGATCAGAGCCTTTGTTTAAAATATCTGCCGCAATGCAATCCCCATGAGAATTGTTTCTTAGCCTGAATTCAGGATATATTTTAAATACAAGGGTTAGATGGGAGTCTAGTGAATGTCAATTATCATTGCTGTGTGAGTTGCAAGTTCACCCATTTTAAAGCACAACTTAAGGAAACTGTTACATCAGAGATGATATTTTTAATGAAGTACCTAGTGTTTTTGTTTATTTGAGGACTCACCATTTCACCATTCCTGGGGGCCTTGGGCGGGGAGTCTCAGGCCTCAGGTTCAAGGAGAACTGTGCTTCCCTTGAGAGACTGGTATGCTCTGACCTTCTATCCACCACTTTTCTCCCTTTTCTTTGGCGTCTAGGAAGCCGGAAGCTACATTCTCAGCTTAGCCTGAGCCTGGCTCACAAATGGAAACTTACATTTACACGTCTAAACCTATTTTACTCTGCCTTGATTTCATTCTGCCACTCCCCCTGCACTTATCTTTGATTTCTTCCTCTGAATTTTCATGGGTATTTCCAAAAGCTACCTCCAATCCTTTTGCCAAACAAGGTAAAGTGTAAACATATAAGTGCCTGCAACTACCAGTGATGCAGGAAGTTTGTTCTCCTCTGGGTACTGAACCCAGCTCCTTTCTAAGCACAGGTTGCGTGTCTGTAACTTCTTTGCTGTTATTTCCTTTATTTCATCTATAAAATAGGGGCGTGGATTCGCGATGGAAAGCAGCATAGCCAGGCCTTAGGAAAATCTGGAGAAGCCAGCTGGGCCCCAGAGGCTGTGGAGCGGAGAGGCAGAGGAATCTGCTTCTCTAATGAAAGGGCCCTTCTTTCCAGGGGATTATAAGAATATTCATGACCCTTGAGATCAGCAGGTGAGGCCCAGCCCTCCCCACTCATCCTTTGGGCAAATAGTCCAAAAAGCTGAGGTTGCCTGGGTAAGAAAGGAACAGTGGGAGCTGGAAGATTTTCCCGCTTCTCTTGGCCCCCAGCCCCTGTATTTTCGGGGAAGGGGAGGGGGACTTGTCCTGAGGTGAAGCACGGACTGTGTCTTTCATTTCTAAAGAGCAGGCAGTAAGGCCGAGGCAGAAGTCCCGTGACATGACTTGAGACACAAAATGGAATCTTAGCATCGAAGACCCCCTTTGACAACAAGAAGAAAAGCCCTTTTCTTCCTAGCCCGGATTAGGCGAGAAGGGAATTCTCTGGAACATGTGTGCATTGTTTCATGGAGGGCAGCCAGGCTGGCCCGGGGCTTGCCTCCCAAAGTCAGCCCAAGGAAGCTTGTCCCCGTGTAATTAAAAGGGAAGGGAAACAGCAGGGCGTCTTGTTCTGCTGCTGCCCACCAAAGTGGGGTCCCCAGGGGACGCTGTGGCCCAGGAAACTGGCTAAATGAATGGCTACCGGGGGGCTCGCTGAATGTGTGGGCCCTGGAGACAGAGAGAGGGCAGGGCACGGAGTCTCGGCAGAGCTCTTCTCATAAAACGGGAAGAAGAGAAACCCTCTCAGACAGCAGAGATGCCTGAGCTTCTTGCCACCTGACCGGACAGCAAGGCTGCCCTGGGGACAGGGCACCTGCTGCGAGGGGTCAGCTCCTCGCGGAGAGCAGAGCCCAAGGCCGTGTTGCCAGGCCCTCGTTTGTCCAGCTGACGCAGGCTGGCCCCTCGCTTTCTCCCGCTGACAGCGAGGCCGGGAGCCCGGAGGTCACAGGTCAGGGCGGGACGCTGAGGCCTGGGACTCACAAAGGGGAGCGGGGAGCTTCCCCTGGCAACACGAGTTTCTGGAAAGTGGTCTCTCGTATTTGTCAGTGGTGAAGTGTCTCACTCAGAAATGATTGGGAGCCATAAAACCCCGAGCTAGAGGCTAAGATATTTGGCATTTATAGAGTTTAATCCAGTTAAGAAAAAAAAAAAAGTTCCTTTTCCTATAAAATAAGAAAACTTCCTCATGAAAAGCTTTCTAATGCCATTTCCCGAAATCTTCAGTTCAAGACGTAAACGTTCTGCTTCAGCTTCCCCAGCTCCCTCTGCAAATCTGGCAGGGTGGATTATAGAGGACTTGAGAGAATCTTGATCGGCAGTCTGGAAATTTGTGACTCCTGACCCCCAGGTCCACAGGGAAGATAAGAGTGACAACAGCCAAGCGGGTCGGTTTTCTAAGACCCCGCACATTCTGCCTAAGGTCACGCACGTCCCAAAGGCCTCAGCAGCGAGCCAGCAGGCCTGGGCGCTCTGCTTTCTCTGGTAAGTGATGAATCTAAGTCAATATCGTAAAGGCGACCCAGCCCTTCTGGCTCCGCAAATATTGGAACAAAGCCCTGAGCACAGCGATGCTGTTGACAGTTACGAGATGGTGGCATTGTTGTCTTTGTCACCATGAAGTGCAGCTCCGTGGAGCCTGGCCTAACACCCTGTGTACACAGAGGAGACAGTGCACTCGGAGGCCCGGCTGTTAGCTCTGACAACACACGCAGGCGACCGGCCCTCAGCCCGCAGGCGACCGGCCCTCAGCCCCTCCCAGGGGCACAGCTGGGGTGCCGGACACACTGCCCTCTTCACCTACTGGGGGCTGCCCAGCACAGTGTCCGGGCCACATGCTTCCTTTCCTCTCTCTTTTCATTCATTTGTTACAAATACTTTCTTATTGAAATATAACGTACATGTGTCACCTGTCCAGCTGGATGGAAACTGCCACACCCTTGTATCCCTCAGGTCAAGAACCTGAACGTTTCCGGCATCCCACAGCCCACCTGTGCTCCCTCCCAGGATCACCTCCTGCAACAGTGGCCACTCTCCTATTCAGACTTCTAACGTAAATTACTTTCCCCTGTTTTAAGCCTTTTGCATTTGAAACTTTCCCTTGGCATTTGAAGCCAAGGTACTGTGTGTTTGTCCAGCAAGGCGTGGTTACAGTGCAGCGCTCACACTGATCTCACCTCCACCCTTGCTTGGGCAAGCCCCTCAGTGCTCTGGTATCAGGTTGGCCTTGCCAAAGGACAGAGTTGGTCTGAGTCTCGTGGGGCCCTTCCAGTGCCAGTGTGTGGTCCCGGGCTCCATTATGGGGCCGGATGGGCTGTGCATAGGAGGACTATAAGCCCATGTCCATGCACAGGCTTGGGAGTATGTTCTAAGAAGGAGGCGCTGCCCTGCCCATCATGCCTCACTGTACCTTCCATGCCACCATCCAGAAACATCAGAAGACAAGTCAGTTCAGGATTCTTTCCACACCACTGGAATACACCTGATTCGTTCCTGTCCTGAATCTGGTCCGTTCTCCTATCTGAAAACTGTCCCAGGCAGATGGAGGCTGGAAAATTCCCTCTTACTACACTCTGCTGAGTGATAGATATCCCACTCCTTTTTGCATTCCTAAAGCCTTTTTCTGTGTGTGCATGTGGAGTGGTAGTGGTGGGATAGGGTGGCAGGGAGAGGCAATGGCTTACAGAAAGCATGCCAGAGCTGGGAGTTCAACTTCTTCCCTCACAGGTGAAGAACCAAACTTGAGTCTGCCCACCCGATGTGCAGCAAAGCCAGTCTACTTACACCAGGTGGTGGTGAAGGAAAGTACAGCATTTATTGCAGGGTCCCAAGCAAGAACGGGCAGCTCATGCTCAGAAGACCTGAACTCCCCGATGGCTTTCAGAGAGGGTTTTTAAAGGCAACATTAGGGGTGAGGGTTGCAGGTGCATGATCAGCTCGTGGACATTCTTCTCATTGGTTGGTGGTGAGGTAACAGCATGGTATTTCTGGAGTTAACATCATCAACCTGGTTCTGAGGTCCACATGCCTGTGGTCAGCATAGTTAACTTCTTCCACCTGCTGGGGGTTTTATTTTATTTTGTTTTTATTAACATCTTTTTTGGAGTATAATTGCTTTACAATGTTGTGTTAGTTTCTGCTGTATAACAAAGTGAATCAGCTATACATATACATATATCCCCGTATCCCCTCCCTCTTGCTCTGCTGGGGTTTTTTTGTTTTGTTTTGTTTTGCTTTTGTTTTTGTTTTTGCGATACGCGGGACTCTCACTGCTGTGGCCTCTCCCATTGTGGACCACAGGCTCCGGATGCGCAGGCTCAGCGGCCATGGCTCATGGGCCCAGCCGCTCCACCGCACGTGGGATCCTCCTGGACCAGGGCACGAACCCGCGTCCCCTGCATCAGCAGGTGGACTCTCAACAACTGCGCCACCAGGGAAGCCCTTCTGGGGGTTTTAGTATCTGCAAAACAACTCAAGGATACGGCTCAGGATATTACCTATAGCCCTTGAGGAGGAACTAAAGGTCCTTGACTTTGTTTTATGGCTAAACTATTATTATTTGTCTTGCTTGACTGTTTTCCTTTGCTTTTGCATTTCCTCACTTCTCTGATTAAATTTGTTCTTTCGAACTCAGAGAGATCTAGGAGACTCAAGCTTTTCTACAAACAGTTTGGTAGGGATTGAACATGAGGAGGAGAGGAATAATGCTGGATCACAGACAATAACTTTAGAGAACGAGCACTCCTAAAAGGGGCATGGAGTGCTGTGGGAAGACAGACCAAAGAAAGCCCATCAACCTAGTTGGCCTTTTTGAAGGAGGTGGCATTTCAGCTGCACGGAAGGATGTACTTCAAAAAGTGAACTGTCATATTTCACCTTTGGCGTAATAAGCTCTTAATTGTGATAATGGCTAAGAAACTTTATACAGTGTATTGATGTCATATATTTTACTTCGACCTATGTTATAAAGTCCCCAATACATTGCTATTATTTTTGCTTTAAACAGGCAATTATGTTTTTAAAAATGATCTTTGAAAGGGACTTGTAATAAGAAAGATCATATACACTTACTCATGTAGTTACCATTCCTGGGACTCTCCAGTCCTTTCCATAGATCCAGATTTCCATCTGGTATCATTTTTAATGAATTTCTGTTGTTATTTCTTATAGTATAGGCCTGCTGCTGCTGAACTCTTTCAGCTTTTTATTTATTTAGTTTACTGAAGTATAGTTGATTTACAGTGTTGTGTTAGTTTCAGGTGTACAGCAAAGTGATTCATATATATATATATATATATATATATATATATATTCCTTTTTAGATTCTTTTCCATTATAGGTTGTTACAAGATATTGAATATATAGTTCCCTGTGCTATCCAGTAGGTCCTTGTTTTTAGATCTATTTTATATATAGTCATGTGTATCTGTTAATCCCAAACTCCTAATTTATCCCTCCCCACGCCCCACCCCTTTGGTAACCATAAATTTGTTTTCTATGTCTGTGAGTCTGTTTCCATTTTGTTTTGTTTGTTTGTTTGTTTGTTTTTCCTGTAGAAAGCATCCCTTTTTATTCCTTTTATAGCAATCTAAACCGACAAGAAAGGAACTTCCTAAAAGATTTATGAACACTAATTTAATGAAACAGTAACTTTTAAAAACCAAAGACAAAATGCAACACACATTATTTTGGTAAAAAACTGAGAAACAGAATATTAAGCCATTAGTATATTAAATAAAAACAACTTTTAGTCCCCCATACCTTGTTCCTATATCAACTAAAGATTCTTAAAATAATTTAAAACACTTGGATGTCCTTGGAAAGTAATATTAAAATGCACAATAACATTTCTGTATTACATTTTCATAGATATGATTAGAAGGAATAGTAAATTGCATATTCTTTCATTCAAAATATGGAAATCTGAAATGCTAAAACAAAATTGACAAAGTTATTATCGGTTTGTGCTGGGTTTTACCTAGTTTTAACCCAAATAGTGATTTTTATTACATACTACACACATTTGAGGGTATAAGAAATATATTTTTCTTGGTTACATAGAATGCTTAATTGTAAAATGCTTAAATACAGCTCTCTAGGAACATTTCCATGTTCTTATCAATGACCATAAAGTGAATAGAAGGCATTTTTCAAATTTTTGAGTGTGAGTTTAGGGGAAAGCAGGATGGAAGGTGACTGAGATCCAGTGTTTAGGTGACGTGACAAGGTCATCGAATTAGCAGGCTGCAGAGTTATGAATGGGACCCAGGATTTTCTTGTCTAAAAATGCTGCAGATTAGTGTACTCAAGAAGAAGGGGAAGAGAATCTAATTACAACTATAGAAACTTTTAATTTTTCAAAACTCAATTAGGTGTGTGTATGGACCATTGGTGTCAAGCTTTAACACCTGCCTGTTGCCATAAGTGCCATGTTCCACCACAACCCCCAGCTTCAGCACACCTGCTGTTAGCAGCTAATTCTTTTTTACAGAGTCACAAATTGGGAATAAAATTCTAACCCCTCTTCTTTTCCAGAGTTAGAGTGATACTGCACACTTCTTCCTTTTACTCTCCCCGCAAGGGTGGCTTGAGGGATGGTAAGAATGTTGCCTGATAGATCCAATATAGAGACGTGCTTGCCATTTTCTGTTTCACTTAATTTCACATTTAACAGTGTATTAACCATTTTGGGAAGAAGCTCTTTATCAGCTCCCTTGAAAAATCACACGTAGATCACTAATCCTCTCTGGACCTCCACCCACTGGGCCGCAGTGTCCCCCTCAGCAGGGCATACTTGCAGCTGGGCGTGCAGGCACTGTTGCAGGAGGGCCCGGGCCTGAGGGGGCTGGCCACTTTCAGCCATGGCTCAAGCCCACGCGGATATCCCACAGGTTCCGGCCTCCCGCTGCACAAGCTCACCCCCCGGGGCTCAGGGCTGTTTCCATTTTGTAAATAAGTTCATTTGTAACATTTTTTTTAGATTCTGCATATAATTGATATCATATGATATGGAGGTTCCTTTAAAAAACTAAAAATAGAGTCACCATGTGATCCAGGAATCCCACTCCTAGGCATATAACCAAAGAAGACAAAAACTCTAATTTGAAAAGATACATGCACCCGATGTTCATAGTAGTGCTGTTTATAATAGCCAAGACATGGAAGCAACCTGAGTGTCCTTTGACAGATGAATGGATAAAGAAGATGTGAGAGAGAGAGAGATATATATAATGGAATATTACCCAGCCATAAAAAATGAATAAAATATGGGAATTCCCTGGCGGTCCAGTGGTTGGGACTCAGTGCTTTCACTGCTGAGGGCCCGGATTTGATCCCTGGTTGGGGAACTAAGATCTCGCAAGCCTCCTGGCATAGCCAAAAACAGAATGAAATAATGTCATTTGCAGCAACATGAATGGACCTAGAGATTCACATACTAAGTGCAGTAAGTCTTCCAGCTTTTATATGTCTGAAGAAGTCTTTATTTCACCTTCATATTCAAAGTTGTTTTTCTGCTGGGCAATGAATTCCTAAGTTGGTTTTCCTTTTTAGAACTTTAAAGATGCTTCTCCACTGTCTTCTGAGTGGTGGTGTTTTCAGTGTGAAATCTGTTATGATTCTACTTTTTGTTCCTTTGTACATGCTGTGTCTTTTTTCTCTAATTGCTTTTTAAATTTTCTTTTTACCACTGGTTTTAAACAGTTTGATTGGGATATGCCTTGTACTTTCCTTCCTGTTTCTTGCGTTTGAGGAGTTGTCCACCTTCTTGTATCTGTGAGTATACAGTTTGTTTGTTTGTTTTAATTAAGTTTAGAAAAACTTCAGCGATTATTTCTTCAATATTGTTCTCCTCTTCTGTGATCCCCATTACACATGCATTAGGTCACTTGCAGCTGTCCCACAGCTTACTGATGGTCTGTTCATTTTTTTTCCTGTTCTCTTTTTATCCCTTTGGCTTTCGTTTTGTGTTTCTGTTGCTATGTCATCAAATTCACTGATCTTCTCTTCTGTAGTTACCTATCTGCTGTAAATCCCACACAGGGTATTTTTCATCTCAGACCCAGGTGAATGAAAACTTGGGGTGGTGGTGGAGAACCTATGCATGCAGCTGGGGGAATCAGAGAAGGTTTCATGGAAGAGGTGGCATTTGAGATCAGCCTCAAATGACGGGGAGTGACGGTATTTCAGAAGAAATAGATGCAGATAGAAAAAAATAGATGCAGATAGAAAAAAAGAGTTCATCACCAGCTGAAGACAGCAGAAACAAAGCACAGAGATAAGGAAGGGCTCTGCTGGTGTGGGCACAATTCGAGTGGAGTATGGTAAAAGGACAGGGGATGAGCTGGAATGCAATTGAGGAGAGCCTTGAATGTCACAGTGAGTCTTTTACGTTTTTAGAGGCAAAAACATTAGACCAGACTGAAATAAAAATCCTGAGATAGAGCTCAAAACCAAACAAAATCAAACCCAGAAAATCTGTTAGAGGTGGTGTTACAAGATGTCCCTTCCTCTCCTTGGTAATCAGCTCTCACATATGAAATAACAGAGTTGAATATTGCTTCACCGCTGTTTGGTATACATGATCTCTGAGGTCTCTTTCTATTCTCAATATGCTCTAGGAGTCAACTTAATTTCAGTAAGACTGGGGAGTCATCAATTGTTTTTCAACAGGAGAGTGACGTGCTTTTCAAGGAGATGAATATTTGAACATTTATAAACAAGTCTAGTAAGTTCTCATTATAATAACAGTTAGTGAGACTTAGAGGGAACATATTATACCCATAGATGAGAGTGTGCATTTTTCCCCATTCACGGAAGAAATGAGGATGAAGAGAGGACCAGAGAGAGCATGAAGAATATGTTTTTGAAGGCCTATTTTGCAATCGTAAACAGCAAATGATGGCTTCAGGTGTTAAATACAATCCAAAACTGTTCCAATGAGGAGTGCCAGCTGAGAGCTGGGACACCATATGACCCAGCTAGCTCCTTCAAGCGCTGTGGTAGAGTGGTAGCAAGAATTACAGCAGACTTGGGTTCAAATTTTTACTGAGTCACTAATGAGATTCTATAATCGATATGAGTCTTGGTTTCTTCATCTATAAAATACTAAGAATAATGCCACAACTCAATGATTTTTGGTAAAATTTAAATGTGATTAGCGGGACATCCCTGGTGGTGCAGTGGTTAATAATCCACCAGCCAGTGCAGGGGAGATGGGTTCAATCCCTGGTCCGGGAACATCCCACATGCCGCAGAGCAACTGACCCCATGCACCACAACTACCGAGCCTGCACTCTAGAGCCCGCGAGCCACAGCTACTGAGCCTGCACACCAAAACTACTGAAGCCCACGTGCCTAGAGCCCGTGCTCCACAACAAGAGAAGCCACTGCACACATGCACCACAACGAAGAGTAGCCCCCACTTGCCTAGAGAGAAAGGCAAGAAAGCTCGTGCACAACAACAAAGATCCAAAGCAGCCAAAAATAAATAAATAAATAAAAAGTTTAAAAACTGTGATCAGCATGTAATTAAGGGTAGTTTCATCAATATCCCAGCACATTTTTTTTAGTAGAAATTGACAAACTGATTCTAAAATCCACATGGCAGTAATTCAAAGGACCTAGAAAACCAAAACAGCTTTGCAAAATAAAATAAACCAGAACAAGATTAACAATACTTGATTTCAAAACTTACTGTAAAGGTAGATTAATTAGGACACTGTGATGGTGGCATAAAGACAGACAAATAGATCAGTGGAACAGAATAGAGAGTACAAAAATAAACCCATGCACATATGAACACCTGATTTTTGACAAAATTTCAAATATTATTCAATAAAGAAAGGATTTTTTTCAACAAATGGTGCTGAAACAATTGGATATGCAAAAAAATCTTCAACTCGTGATAAATACAAATTATCATGAAATGGATTATAGACCTAAATGTAGAAACTGTAACTATAAAACTTCTAGAAGAAAACATAGGAGAGAAGCATTGCAAGCTCAAGTTAGGCAAACACAACTAAAGCACCATCCATTAAAAAAAGAAATTGATAACTAGGACATCATCAAAATTAAAAACTTCTGTTCTATAAAAGACACTGTTAAGGGAATGAAAAGACAAGCCACAGACTGGAGAAAATATTTATGGATCTGAAAAAAGACTTGTACTCAGAAAATATGAAGAACTCTCAAAGGTCAATCATAAGACTCAAATAACCCAATTAAAAATATGGGCAACAGGGGTTTCCCTGGTGGCGCAGTGGTTGAGATGCCTGCCGATGCAGGGGACACGGGTTCATGCCCCGGTCCTGGAGGATCCCACATGCTGCGGAGCAGCTGGGCCCGTGAGCCATGGCCGCTGAGCCTGCGCGTCCGGAGCCTGTGCTCCGCAACGGGAGAGGCCACAGTGGTGAAAGGCCCGCGTATCGCAAAAAAATTAGAAAAAGGGCAATATATTTGAATAGACATTTCACCAAAGAAGAGGTAGAATGGCAAATAAGCACGTGAAAAGATGAGGTACAAATATACACCTATTAGAATGGCTAAAGTTGAAAACTGACCATGCCAAGTGTTGGCAAGTATCTAGAGCAATTGGAACCTTCTTACACTATTGGTGGAAATGTAAAAAGATACAACCACTTTGGAAAACAGTTGGAAGTTTCTTAAAAAGTTAAATATATAGCCCACCATATGATTTAGCCATCCCATTCCTAGGTGTCTACCCAAGAGAAATGAAAGCCTGTGTCTAAACAAAGATTTGTACACAGATGTTCTTAGTGGCTTTATTTCTAACAGCCAGAAACTGGATATCACTCAAATGTCTACCAACAGAGACATGGATAAGCACACTCTGGTATATCCACACAACAGACTACAACTCTGCAATTAAAAAGAACGGACATGCATACAACATGGGTGAATCTCAGAATGATGATGCTAAGTGAAAGAAGCCAGATTAAAAAAAAATTAAAAGAGGACATATTGTATGATGCTAGGAATCATACATTCTAGGAATTGCAGACTAATGTGATAGAAGACCTGTGGGTGGCTGGGGACAGGATGAAGGTGTTATAAAAGGCGCAAGGGAAATTTGGGGCCGATGAGTATGTTCACTATCTTGATTTTGGTGATGGTTTCACATACGCAGAGACTTACCGCTTGTACAGTTCAAATATGTGCAGAATATTGTATGTCGATTATACCTCAATAAGGAAACAAAGAATATAGGCTTCTCCGTTGCACAGACATGGATTCAAATCCTGCATTTAGATCCTAGCTCACCACTTAAAGGCTGTGGGAACTTTGGCAGGTTGCTTAACCTCTCTGAACCTCAAATTCTCATCTGCAAAATGAGAATGATAATATTCCTACATTCCTTAAAAGATGATTATGAACATGGAATGAAACAATATAGATAAATTGCTTAACAGAATACCTGGGACATAGTAGATGCTTAATAAATATTAATTGTTATTGTATCTTGATAGACAGTGCATTAAACCTGTCTATCAATTTGTGATCATTTGACATCATTTCTATATTATGCCTTTCAATAAATGGCTATGGTATGTCTATTTAAAAACAAAAAAGTGCTTCCCACAGCACCTGGCATTTGGTAAATACTCAATAAAATGTCACCCTTTTTCCACGCTTACCTTCCCCGACTGAATTTTCTGTGTTTGGTTATGAAGAGTCTTGGCACTCTAGATCAAGAGGGGACACCAGCTATACCAGGCAGGAAAAGCCAGCTTCTGAGAGAGACAATTCAGCTGAGTCTAGGTCTCCCGTCTTGTCCCCAAGTGGATGTGGCTGATGTTGACCCCACCTGATGAGGCCTGGAGGTACCCTTCTCTCTGGGTTGTGACTTGGCCTACGAGGGGCCTGGCACTGTGAAGGCCCAAGCTCTCCTTTTCTCCCAGGCCGCATGGAACTTTCCACATCTACAAGTGCTGGGCCGCCAGGCAGTTTGTAAGCCTCGGCTCTCCCTCCAGGGTGGAGCAGGCTCTTTGAAGGAGGTGGCCTTATTGTCCAGGAAGATTCTTTGGCCCCAAAGACCCTGCCGAAGTCTCCACAACCCTGGAACAAAACTGGGACTAGAACTTTCACAAAAGAACAAGGCTTGCTCTGTGTGGCCGCAGCAGCTGAAACTTCAGCCAGGAAGGCTGAGAAGACAATCCCACCACTAGTTTGTTCGGGCAACAAAGACGGCCCCCTTTTGGTTAACCTTTCAGTTCCTCCGAGTTCCCTGACAAAGGGCCCTGGGGGAGCTGGGAGGTGTGGTCAGGATGGGGTAGTGGCCAGGACTAGCTAGCAGGTTTCAGATGCGGTGGAAATAAAGGGAGTTTGTTTAGCTTCTCCTGGAAGATTTGCCTGTTTGCCTGGTGGCAGCTGACAGTGCCAGTTTTGAGAATCAGATCGGACCCACAAATAAGCCCCAATGGGAAGTGAGCTGAGCTCTGAAGCCCAAACCTCTTCAAAAGGAGATCTGCAAGCATTGTCTGCAGTCTGGGATTTGGGGAGTTCTGGAAGGCAGGTGGCTTCCATACCCCTATGTTTACCAAACATTTTAACTTCACACCAAGCCCATCTGTTTCATGTTATTTCTGGAGGCAATGGAGGCTCAGAGTGCATTTGAGCTTTGGAATCAGAAGAATCTTGTCCCAGTCGTTCATTCAACAAATACTCAAAATTGCAGTGTGGGCAGGTTGTGGAGGATACAATAGCGAACAGAATGCGATCCCACCTTAAGGAGTTCCGAGCATAGTATTTTGGGTCCATTGGATCTCGTTGTATGGTTTTGGGCAAGTCACTGAACTTTTTGAGCCCCAGCTCCTACATTTAATAAGTGGGATTATAACCCTTTTAAAGGATTGTGATAAAGATGAAGTGGAATTAAATGAGATGATGTATGTCATTCCCCCAAGACCTAGCACAGAGCAGATACTCTACAAATCTGGCCATGATGGCTCTCAGTGACTGGCAGGCTTTCAGTCCAGGCTGGTCTCGTGGTCCCAGGGGACCTACATCAGATGGGAAGGGCCAAGGCAAAGTCTGAAGAGAGGCACCTGGAAGTTTCCCAGAGCCTTATCCACCCTGGGGAGGTGGAAGGTCCAGGGGGCCATGTTACTGAAAAGGTAGCTCCCTCACAAAGCACGAGTCCTAGCTTCACTAAGAGCATAAAAGTGAGTCACTCTCGTTCATTCCACACACATATGTATTAGCACCTTCCATGGGCCAGATGCTGGGCACCTAATATTGCTATGACACCTGTTTCAAGGAATGTATGGGCCAGTGTGGGAGACGGACAAACCACAGACAGCTACAAGGCCTTGCACGGATGGGGGTGCCCTGGATGACAGACGACCCAGCCTTGGTGTCCTGCGGGCTGCCCCCTCCCCCTCCCCCCACCCAGGCAGTGACCTGCAGAGTCCCCTTCCTGCAGTGTGGGTCTGAGTCTGCCTCTCTCCAGCATCTCCCTTCCCCGTCCAATGCGCCCTGCCGCGCTGACCACACTTGGAGCTCACAGCACCCTGCTTCATGGCTCAAAGATCCTCAAGGGTTAGGGAGCCACTAACGTGCATGTGGGCCTCTACATCCCCAGCCTTCATGTCCAAACGTACCTCGCACGTCCTCTTGGCTCCAGGAAAACCGGTCACCATTTCACATTCAGACCTACCCAGGTCCCTTCCCTAATGTCCTCCCACCCCACTTCTGGCAGCAGGGCAACCATAATTTTATACATAGATTCTTTTTCTTAAAAAAAACAGTCTTTAATTCTGTTAATTCTCAAACCCATTTCTAAGTAGTGAGAGCAATGGCTTAAGGAATAACATTTCCCAGCACAGGAAAGCTTGCTTTGCAGTCGTTTATATGATAAATGCTCTTTACAAAGTGCTCTTCACAGACATTCTTTTCACAAACACTCGGAGAAGAAGGCAGTGTGGATGGTATTGCTATTATTATGCCCATTTTACAGATGAGCAAATAATATCAAGAGCTAATGTGACATGGCCCAGTTAAAATGCAAATTCAAGGTCTGTGAACTCACATCCCATGTTCCCCATTCCCCACCCCCGCCCCATGTTAAATTTAAGCCCAAATGAGCTCTTTTTCATTGGGAGATTGGCATCATGAATACATGTTGACTGAACAAATTGGCAGAAGAAACTTCCAGTCAGCACGGCTGGTATCCTGGTGAAGGCAGGGGTGCCAAGCAGCTGGGCTAAGCCTGCTGGAGTCTCAGCGTCACCTTCTGTCACCTGCAGTTCTGCTCAGACATGTTGGATACCTATTATGCGGCAGGCCAGTGGTGGCAGGGGGATTTTAGGGGCATCTCAAATCCCACCCCTGCCTTCAAGGAGCAAGCGGTCCTGGTCTTTGGTGGGTAAGCCACGCAGGCAAGTCTGCTCTGTGAGAAGAGAAGGGATAACATGGCATCGGCAGATGTGGACCAGGGCTGCAGTGATGCTGAGGCAGCCATCAGAGAGGCAGGGACAGAACCCCAGAATGCTCTGTGGAGGCAGTGGGACTCACGAGAGCTGAGGGAGGAAACAACAGATTCAAGGAAGGGGCAGAGGAGCAAAGGAAAGGACGAGGATAGGATGGATGGAAGTGGAGGGGGAAAGTGGGGGACCCGTTCCAGAGAAGCCTGTTACTCTCTTCCTTCTAACTCTCTGCACTCTTTCTAACTGAATTTTCTTTCTTTCCAAACTAGGCCTAAGTCCCATTTGATACCATAGCTTCAGATTCAAAATAGACATCTTGTATTAAGTTTCATGCCTTTAATTTTATTATCGGATAAATGGAAAGTTTAGGATTTTTTAAAACAGAAAATACGAGATGATTTTGAATGCACATGATCCCTGATGGATCCCTAATAGGAAAAATCCCCAAACAAACCATTTCCTTGCTCCTGCTATAAACCGGCCTACACTCGGAATGAACCATCTTTGCAGCCATATAAAAGGCCAGCGACGCCAGCGGCCTGCTTTTGGCCTTCTCCAGGGACTGGCGACTGGCGGTTTTTTCCAGCAGAAGCCCGGGCTGCTTGTGTCTGGCTTGGACGCCCCTGTTGCCGGGAGTGCCACCCACTCCTCCAGAGGAGCCCATCTGGCTGGGTGCGGCTGGAAGGAGCTGCTGGAGAGAGACCTGCAGTGTGGAGAGGGAAGTCGCTCTGAGTGCCAGAGTGACCGTCCTTACAGGCAGTCAGGGGACAAAGCCCTGGAAGGAGATATTGAGATTTAGTTGTGCAAACCCACGTGGCTGATGGGAAGGACACGGGAGGTGCTCTTGGGGGCTTCTTTCTCCTTTCTTCCCTTTCTTTCCTCTTTCTCATTTTTTTCCCCTGACTGATGGAATAAAAAGAAACGATGCGTCTGTCTGTCGTGGCCTGGGGACCTTCTTAGGGGTTATTTGAAAAAAAATAAACCTCCCAAACAAAACACAGTTGTATTAGCACAAAAGTCCAACGCCATGGTTGAAGTCTCCCTTTCCATTCCCAGGGACGGGTTTCCCAAATGAACCCCAGCTCATCCGTGCAGACAATGGGGTCCCCAGGGAGCTGCACGTGATCAGAGCAGTGAGCGAGGGGACAGGCGGGTCAGTGGGAGGGGAGACTCTCCTGCCTGCCAGCAGGGTCTCTGTGACCTGCCCCCCAGCCCTGTGAACAGGGCATATGAGTTTCCTGCTTTCAGCCTATGTCTCCTGTGTTCAAATGCCCAAAGATCAAGGTACGGGGCGTGTCCTGACGTCGCTTTCTGTTTGCGTGTCTTGTCTGCATCCCCCATGAGACTGTAGCCTGTCACCCAACGCAGGGCCTGTGCTGAGGGTACTGGATGCATTTTGCTGAACAGATGTGTATGTTTACCTATGGCTCTTCTCATGTATTTTTTAAAGTTTATGAAGATCCTAATTTACCTTCATAAATTAGGAGTTTGGAATTAACAGATACACACTATTGTATATAAAATAGATAAAAAAACAAGGACCTACTGTACAGCACAGGGAATTATACTCAGTATCTTTTAATTGCCTATAATGGAAAAGAATCTGAAAAATTATATATCTGAATCACTTTGTCATACACTTGAAACTAACACAACATTGTAAATTATACTTCAATTTAAATAAAAGGGGGGGAAGTTTATGAAGGTCCTTTACAAAAAAGCAAAAAACAAAAAAGATATTCCTTAGATGCTGGACTCTGGGAAACCGTGAAACCTGGCACCAGAACCTAAAATGGGAGCTTTCAGACCTGGAGGAATCTATGGGGGTGCTCCAGGCAAAGCTCTGGCTGAATTAAAGGAAAGAGGTAAGAACTCTTACCTATATTATTATATTAAATAACCATGTAACTGAATGTAGCTGAATTTGGGGCTGTCACAGTTAAACAATATTTTCTTATTTTTGATGCTGAGAACCCTTGGTAAGCAGTGGCCTCTCTCTGTGATAAAATCTCGTGTGTGTCCACCAGGAGCTACTGCGTCTGGGAATGGATATAGCCTTGCAGAAGTGAAGGTGTGGGATTTCCAGAATCATAGGAGAGCAGAACTGGAGAGACTGGAAAGTTCCTTCTGTCCCTCATTCTGCAGATGCAGAAATGAAGGCCCCAAGAGAAACCCTACTTAGAAGGAAGATGGATTGGATCCTCTCCTGCACCTTCTCAGCCCAGGAGGAGTTTACCTGGGGGAGCTTCCAGCTCCCACCTCAGACTCTTAGGTTGTCCAACGTGCTGATATTTTAAGTGGGGAAGTTTAGCCTGCTGGGCAGGTACCTTGCCCGTTCTCAGGCTGGCCCAGGGCTTTCAGCCACTTGAGAAATGCTCCAGAGGAGACACAAGTCCTATTTGGGGTCCGCATCAGCCGCAGTGTAAGATAGCACCCTCAGGGGTTCCTCCTTACCCAGGGTCCCTTGGTGCTGGTTGAGGCCACATCCCCACATGGCCTCTGGTCCACCTTGGGCAGTGGGCACCCTCCAGAGCAATGCCAGGGTGGAGACTGCAGGGTAGAGTCCCAGCTAGCAGGGAGGGGATGCCCACACCAGCCTCGCCTCGCTTTCCTAGATGCTGAGGGCCTGAGCCCGGGGGGCCAGGTGTAAGCATGGGGACTGCCTGGGGGCTGGTGTTCCCTTTTTTTTTCTCTCTCTCTCTATTATAAATGATGTTGCTGAGTGAGGCTGCCATGGCGATAGCTGTCCATGACTTTGCCTCCCTCATCTGGCAGCTTCCCTGCCCTTCTTCAAAGTACAGCTTAAGGGCTCTAAAGCTCTTGTGTGGCCTCGGGGTGGGCACTGCGGGCCCAGGGCAGACCTGACCATCTGTGTCCTCTTCTTCAGTTGCATCATGGAGCCTCATTAGCCGGCCTCTGTTAAGCCTTGAGCAGAGTGACCGACCATTCACAGCCATCAGGAGGACCTTGGCTTTACTCCCAATCAGACCCTGAGAATCAGCCTGGATAATCTGGGGCTTTCACAGGATGAACAAGCCCCATGTTCGTTTTTGCTGCTGCAGCTCCCTGGGCTTCCAATAGTTTTCTGTTCTGTCACACTTTCCTTTTACTTTTCTTCTCCTAAAAGAGGACTTCTCTTCCCCATGGTAACGAAAGATGGTAGATTGAAGAGGGCAGAGGAACTGGTTTAGGAACAAAGACAGGAGGAAAGGATGAAGCTGCAAAGGGGCCAGTGGGACCAGAAAGAACATGCAATGAGGAGCTAGGAGAGCTGGGTGTCAGCCTACGTCTGCACTTAGGTGAGTCTTCCCTGTCTTTGCCTCACTGTTCTCATAAGTAAAATGGGGATCAAATAGACCTCCTCTATGGGTTTATTGTAAAACTGAATAAAATAATGAATATGATGGAGGTTTGCATACTCACATGGCCCAGGTCTGCAAACTTCCATTGACCCACAGAAACTTCTCTGGCAGAGCGAAGCTAGCAGACATGGTGAGCATCCTCTCTTTGCTAATGAAGTGGTTACATAATACTATGCCAAGCCTCCAGGTGTTGTGGGTGCAGAGAGGAAATCTGATTCCCCCTCGTGGTTGGGTAGGGGACAGGTGCAGTGGGCGGGGCAGGGCGGGGCCATCGCCCCAGGATAGGAGGAGGCCCTCAGTGGGACCCTTAGAGCGTCCTGAAAGGGAAGATGACTTACGATTGCCCTGATGTGCACGCATTAAGTTTTGCATGAGAGATGTTTGGCCAAGTCTTGGGAGTTTGGGGAATTTTTTAAATGACAGATCCAAGAATTCCCATCAATTCTGGATCCCAAGCTTCATTTAAAAAATGACCTAAACCACCCCTTGTGGCCAGTGAGTTTCCTTTGGTCAAGCTCTGGGACTGACCCTCTCTGAGACTGGATTAGCAGGTAGCTAGGAGATTTAATCAGCAGAGCCTCTGCACCTAAACTCTCTTCCATTACCTACCAGCCTGCCCTGCTGCCTGAAACCATGGAGGGGCGGGGCAATCACACAGAGGGAGGGGCCAATATCTGTCATCAGTCACTGAGCTGTCTCAGGGCTTAGCGGGGCAAATCCTATTTTTTTAAACACATTGCTCTGCAGCTTGATCTTTTTCATTGCATATATCTTGGGTATATTTCATTCTAGTATAGTAGGCTTCCTACATGCACATTTTAATTGCTGCATAGAGAAGGAAGGACCATCCAATAATCAGAGCTGTCCAGTAACAGCTGTCCAGTAACAGCAGAAGTGCTTGGAAAGTAATGAGCTTCCCATCATTAGAAGTGGTTAAGTGGATACGAGCCACACATTAGTCATAGTGAGGATTCCTGCACTAGGTGCAGGGATAAGAATAAGCATTTGACACTTACTGAACGATTGCTGTGTCCTAAACACCATTCTAAATACAGTTGACCCTTGAACAATCATGGGTGTTAATCTGTGTATAGCGTATAGTCTGCCCTCTGCATACACAGTTCCTCTACATCTGTGGATTCAACCAACCGTGGACTGTGTAGTACTGTAGTATTTACCATTGAAAAGTATCCACCTATAAGTGGACCCCTGCAGCTTAAACCTGCTGTTCAAGGGTCAACCGTACTTGCCGTGAGTTCTCTCGTGGAACATTCACAGAGCTTTATGAAGTAGGTAACATTATTATTCCCATTAGTACAGATGAGACTATGGAGGCCCGGGGAAATTAAGAAACATGCCCAAGGTCACAGAGCTGATAGATGGCAGAGCCCAGACTCAAACCTGGGCAGGATGCCTCCAGAGGCCAGGGTCTCAATCTTATTTCCATAACACCTACCTTTATAGGAGATCTCCACGCAAGCACCCTTCTATCTCTGGGGTTCAGTGAATTCCCAGTTTGCCAAGGAATGGCGCCATTGGGGTTCTTGTGAAGTTGGACCTAACTAGCTGGTACCTTCTCTTGTTCAGCTAGGCGGTAAGGCCAACAAGAGATGCATGTCTTTGAGGAATGAGAGGCTGGCCCTCGAGAAAGGAGACAGTAGGAATATCTACCCTGTTGCATGATCAGCCTAGGGAGGGGCAGGGGCCATCAGGGTGTGTCCTCCAGTTGGCATCCAGGGCCCAGTCCTGGGGCAGAGGTTCCCCCCCAGGGCCTTTGCAGTCCTGTGGGTGCTACATCGGCCGGCCCTTGGGCATTTTAACCTGGCACTCCTCTGGCTTGTGTGCACAAGGCTTAGCTTCAGGCCTGCAAGGAGGTGAAACCAGATCCTGGCACATCTTGACTTGGCAGCTGAGTGGAAGTCAGCCGGTCCCAGAACTCCTGGCCCTCTGAGGACTGGCTCTTCTGTGGCCAGAACACCTAGCTCCGTGGGGACCCATGCCTGCTGATTGGATTTCCTCACAAGGGCTCCTAGGGGCCTTTTAAAGAAAGAGTAGAACAGTAGAAAACACATTCCCAGACACAGACTCTTCAAGCTACCATTTACTGAGCACCTACTATAACCCAAGCTACCATTTACTGAGCACCTACTATAACCCAAGCTACCATTTACTGAGCACCTACTATAACCCAAGCCTTTGACAAAATGCAATCTCAACTGTTGCTTCTGGTGTTGCCTCTACTCATAGTAGGAAACATGGATGGAGCACGTGTGTCAGGCACTGGGCTGCACAGGAAATTGAGGGCAGTGGTTAGAAGTGAGCTGGTCCTGGCTTTTCCACTTACCGACTGTGTGACCTTGGGCAACTTATTGAACCTTTCTGTGCTGTGCTTTTTTTCATCTATGAAATGGGGATAAGAATAGTATGTTGTTCCACATAGGTGTTGAGATAAGATAAAAGATATATGAGAGACTGATTCACTTTGTTATAAAGCAGAAACTAACACACCATTGTAAAGCAATTATACCCCAATAAAGATGTTAAAAAAAAAAGATATATGAGAAACTGATACACTAGAGATTGAGATAAGACATATAAAACACTTAACATAGTATCTAGCCCTTAATAAACATCATCTTTATTATTATTATTATCTCACTTTTTTTTTTTTTTGGCTGTGCCACGTGGCATGCAGGATCTTAGTTCCCGGACCAGGGATCGAACCCATGTCCCCTGCAGTGGAAACACCTAGTCTTAACCACTGGACCGCCAGGGAAGTTCCAGCATCTCACTTGTTGTTAGCAATAATTTATTAGGTCAGTGTTGTTATTATCTCCATTTTATACATGAAAAAAACGAGGCACAGAGAGGTCCAGTAAACTGCCCCAAATTATATAGCTCATGCATGGCAGAGCCAGAACTGAAACTCAGGTTTAAATTTCTGGCTCCAAAACACTCCCTCTTACCTGTCAACTGAAAGGTTAACATGAACTTTCAGGAATGTTCCTTAAATTCCTTCTAGTCATTGACGTTATATGGAAATGTCAGCAATTCCCACTTATAGGCTGTTCATCTGGAGAAATTGCTTAAACTGGTCAAAAGGTCGAGGGCCTTCCACAAGGAATTTAAGTAGTAAATCTTCCAAAGAAAAAGCAGTGGCAGATGTGAATTGAAAGGTAATATAGTTTGTTGGAGAGACCCCTAGGCTGGGTCAAGAGATCCGTGGTCCCTTTTTGATCTGTCACTAATTTGCCACATGTACTGTATTGGCCTTCTCTGGGGTCATTTTCCTTATTTGTACAGTGAGGGTTGAGTCTCAGTGCCCTTCAAGGGGCCTTCTGATTCAAAGAATTTTTATACTCATTCATGCAACAAATTTTATTGAGCACCTACTATGTCAGGAACCATTTTAGGAGCTGGAAGTGCAATAGCAAACAGCACTATGAGTGTGGGCCTTGCCTTCCCAGGGCTTGGAAGGAGACAGAGGGAAGCAGACAATGGCCGCAAAGTGGTGGATGTCCTGAAAGCACAGGGCTGTGGCACCCACAGGAGGGCTCTGAATCCAGCTTGGGGGGCCAGGTGAGTTATCCTAGAAGAGGAGTGTTCCAGTTGACACCCCAAAGATCCAGTAGGAGCTACATGGTGCAGGGACGGGGAGAGGTTTCTGAAAGACACGTTTGTAGAAGTGAGTGAAGTGTAGGGTGGCTGTGTCACAGAGGGTGAGGGGAGAGGAGGTGACTGGACAGGAAGCAAGGCCCTGATATCGGGCCAGACTTTGGTCACCTGGTAAAGCATTTTGATTTTATCTTTAAATCATTCAGGAACATCCCAAAAGTTTTGGGCCAACTTGTAATTCAGAAAGATCACCCCGACTCCATGATGGAGACTCAGAGGAGGTAAGAACGGAAATGGACAGACCTGAAAGAAGCTACTGCCTCAGACTCTACAGCAGAGATGCTAGCCCTGCCGCAGAGGGCAGGCCATGGGGAAGAACAAGACGGGAGGGAGTTTAGAAGGTGGAACAGGCAGAAATTGGTTTCTGGTGACTCAGTGTGTAGCAAGAGTGGAGGAGGGAAACAAGCAGCATAGCGACAGCAGAACTATGTGAAGGGGATTGGGTCGTAGTTGGGTGCTGACCTCCAGCTGGGCCACACCCGGGGCCCTGAGCCGGGCCTTCTGCTCTTTGCTCTCAGCCTTTGCTCTCAACACAGCCTCTCGGGATGATCACGCGCCCCTCTAGGCTCACAGCTCCAGCCCAGACCTCTTGGGCAGGTCCTGAGCTCCAGATCCCTCCATCCAGTCGCCAAGTGGTCGTTCCTTCTTGGCCGTCGCTGAGCACCCGACACCAAGGTGTCAAGCCAGAGCCATTCATCTCTCCCACCCTCAGCTTCCTCTCTTCCTTTTGGGACCCCCATTTCTGCAGAGGGCCCCATCCTCCATCCGGCCCACTTTCAAACACAGGTTGTCCACAGCCACGGGGAGCAGTGTGTGCCTGCAGAACCACCGTGCATCTCTGAAACCTTGGGCCTGGCTTAGCAGGTGGCAGTGAGGGGCAGCGGGGAGAGAGCAATTATCGGCCTTCAAGACTCCGCCTGTGCTGTTGGCAGCAATGTTTCTTTCCTGGGTGTCAATACGAACCCAGGGTCATTTTTCAGCATTTGCCCATGACTATAATTGCATAAGGCTGAGTGGCTCTCCAGGGAATCCCCACCGTCCTCCATTCTCTCTGCCTGGACAGTGCTCTATAGACACGCCCCAGGCCACGGATCATGTTTTTCACATAACCCATTAATTACTAAATAAAACAGCCCAGCTTTCAACCTGATTAGCCCAGATTAATGGCCAGCAGCGGGTTTCACGCGTCTGCAAAATTTATCACTGAAAAGAACTGTGTTTTTAATGATTTAGCTACCTGGCCTAGTAGGGCCGGCTCAGGGCCCCCGGCCCCCGAGAGGAGTTAATTGCTGTTCTTCGTTTCTGACCTGGAAAGGCCCAGGTGACAGTTCCCATTAGCCAGGCTTGGCCTGCTTGATGACAAAGGATGGCAGGAAACCCTTCCCTCCTACTTTGTTCAGAAGATATATCGAGGTCAAATGTCCCCCAGCTGGAACAGGTTGAGTCAATCTGTAAATGTATATGCTTTTTTCCCCCTTCCCCAACTTCTGCCTTTTCTTTCTTTCTTCCTCATTATGTTGAAAGAATGAATGCTTTTTAATTGTTAAATTTCACCAAGAATTCTAGGACCTTTCACAGAAACGAGAAAAAATTGTATATCCCCTATTTCCTTTTCTCTACATTTTGCATGATTTAGCCCTATTGTGGAGGAGATAGAGTGAAAAAATTTCTTTAATCATTTATCATTGAAAGATCCTTTGATTAATAGGCTATTCAAATATCAGAAGTGATCACCAGCATCTAACCCAATTCTTGTGTTTTCCAGACAAGGGCGCTGGGTCACAAGGTCAGGGAAGTGAGCTATCCAAGGTAACATGGAGGGTTAGTGGTAGCACTGAGGATCGCCAGGGCATCCCAACAACCAACACGGCCGACTCCTTGTTTATGAGTCATAAAGATACCACCACTTACTGAACACCTATTCTGTTCCAGACATCATTTTATTTAATAGTCACAACAACCTGTGAGATGGAAACTATCCCAGTTTTTGAGGTGAGGAGACAGAGCCCTCATTTTGTGCTAGGTTGGTGCTGTCCAGTAGAACTTTCTACAGTGATGGGAATGTTCTATGTCTGTGCCATCCCATAGAATGGCCACTAGTCACATGTGACTGTTGAGTGATTGAATTAGGGCAACAGTGATTGAATTTTCAGATTGTTCATTGTTGTTAAATAGAAATACTATGGGGCTTCCCTGGTGGCGCAGTAATTGAGAGTCCGCCTGCCGATGCAGGGGACGCGGGTTCGTGCCCCGGTCCGGGAGGATCCCACATGCTGTGGAGCGGCAGGGCCGGGGGGCCATGGCCGCTGAGCCTGCGTGTCCGGAGCCTGTGCTACACAACGGGAGAGGCCACAACAGTGAGAGGCCGGCATACCGCAAAAAAAAAAAAAAAAAATTTACTGGAGTATAGTTGATTTATAATGTTGTACTAGTTTCAGGTGTACAGCAAAGTGATTCAGTTACACATATACATATATTCATTCTTTTTGAGATTATTTTCCCATAGGTTATTATAGAATATTGAGTAGAGTTCCCTGTGCTATCCAGTAGGTCCTTGTTGGTTATTTATTTTCTATAGAGTAGTGTGTGTATGTTAATCCCAAGCTTTTAATTTATCCCTCCCCACACATTTCTGCTTTGGTAACTATAAATTTGTTTGTAAATAAAATTTAACTTATTTGGCTAAATACCGAGGAGTGTGATCGCTGGATTGTATAGTAAAATAATGTTTAGCTTTGTAAGAAACTGCCAAGCTATCTTCCAAAGTACCTGCACCATTTTGCATTCCCACCAGTAATAAATAAGAGTTCCTGTTGCTCCACATCCTCACCAACGTTTGCTGTTGTCAGTATTTTCAGTTTTCACCATCTGAGTGGATGTGAGATGGTATCTCACTGTTGTTTCAATTTGTAATTCCCTAATGTGTATCTTACCATATGCTTATTTGCTGTCTGTATATCTTATGTGGTGAGGTGTCTTTTAAGACCTTTGTCCATTTTCCGTTTTTTTTACTTTTAATTTATTTATATTAAATTTTTTTTTTCATATTAGTCAACCATTTTATACACATCAGTGTATACATGTAAATCCCAATCTCCCAATTCATCACACCACCACCCTCACCTCTGCCGCTTTCCCCACTTGGTGTCCATACATTTTTTCTCTACTTCTGTGTCTCAATTTCTGCTCTGCAAACCAGTTCATCTGTACCATTTTCTAGGTTCCACATATATGTATTAACATACGATATTTGCTTTTCTCTTTCTGACTTACTTCACTCTGTATGACGGTCTCTAGATCCATCCACGTCTCTACAAATGACCCAATTTCGTTCCTTTTTATGGCTGAGTAATAATCCATTGTATATATGTACCACATCTTCTTTATCCATTCGTCTATCGA
This sequence comes from Orcinus orca, assembly GCF_937001465.1. Taxonomy (NCBI): domain Eukaryota; kingdom Metazoa; phylum Chordata; class Mammalia; order Artiodactyla; family Delphinidae; genus Orcinus; species Orcinus orca. Next base: position 74,625,715 of record NC_064563.1, read on the forward strand.
CAGGCATTTAGGTTGCTTCCATGACCTGGCTATTGTAAATAGTGCTGCAATGAACATTGGGGTGCATGTGTCTTTTTGAATTATGGTTTTCTCTGGATATATGCTCACTAGTGGGATTGCTGGGACATATGGTAATTCTATTTTTAGTTCTTTAAGGAACTTCCATACTGTTCTCCATAGTGGCTGTATCAATTTACATTCCCACCAACAAGAGGGTTCCCTTTTCTCCACACTCTCTCTAGCATTTGTTGTTTGTAGATTTTCTGATGATGCCCATTCTAACTGGTGTGAGGTGATTCCTCATTGTAGCTTCGATTTGCATTTCTCTAATAATTAGTGATGTTGAGCAGCTTTTCATGTGCTTCCTGCCCATCTGTATGTCTTCTTTGGAGAAATGTCTATTTAGGTCTTCTGCCCAAGAAATGGCAGAAGACCTAAATAGGCCTAAATGTCTACTTAGGTCTTTTTGGATTGGGTTGTTTGTTTTTTTAATATTGAGCTGCATGAGCTCTTTATATATTTTGGAGATTATTCCTTTGTCCATTGATTCATTAGAAAATATTTTCTCCCATTCTGAGGGTTGTCTTTTCGTCTTGTTTATGGTTTCCTTTGCTGTGCAAAAGCTTTTAAGTTTCATTAGGTCCCATTTGTTTATTTTTGTTTTTATTTCCATTAGTCTAGGAGGTGGATCAAGAAATATCTTGCTGTGATTTACGTCAGAGTGTTCTTCCTATGTTTTCCTCTAAGAGTTTTATAGTGCCTGGTCTTACATTAAGGTCTCTAATCCACTGTGATTTTATTTTTGTGTATGGTGTTAGGGAGTGTTGTAATTTCATTCTTTTATGTGTAGCTGTCCAGTTTTCCCAACACCGCTTATTGAAGAGAATGTCTTTTCTCCCTTGTGTATCCTTGCTACCTTTGTCATAGATTAGTTGACCATAGGTGCATGGGTTTATCTCTGGGCTTTCTATCCTGTTCCATTGATTTATATTTCTGTTTTTGGGCTGGTACAATATTGTCTTGATTACTATACCTTTGTACTATAGTCTGAAGTCAGGGAGTCTGATTCCTCCAGCTCCGTTTTTTTCCCTCAAGGCTGCTTTGGCTATTCGGGGTCTTTTGTTTCTCTTTACAAATTTTAAGATTTTTTTTTCTAGTTCTGTAAAAAATGCCATTGGTAATTTGATAGGGATTGCATTGAATCTGTAGATTGCTTTGGGTAGTATAGTCATTTTCACAATATTGATTTTTCCAATACAAGAACATGGTATATCTCTCCATCTGTTTGTGTCATCTTTAATTTCTTTCATCAGTGTCTTATAGTTTTCTGCATACAGGTCTTTTGTTTCCCTAGGTAAGTTTATTCCTAGGTATTTTATTCTTTTTGTTGTAATGGTAAATGGGGGTGTTTCCTTAATTTCTCTTTCAGATTGTTCATCATTAGTGTATAGGAATGCAAAAGATTTCTGTGCATTAATCTTGTATCCTGCAACTTTATCAAATTCATTGATTAGCTCCAGTAGTTTTCTCGTGGCATCTTTAGGATTTTCTATGTATAGTATCATGTCATCTGCAAACAGTGACAGTTTTACTTCTTCTTTTCCAATTTGTATTCCTTTTATTTCTTTTTCTACTCTGATTACTGTGGCTGGCACTTCTATGTTGAATAATAGTGGTGAGAGTGGACATCCTTGTCTTGTTCCTGATCTTAGAAGAAATGGTTTCAGTTTCTCACCATTGAGAATGATGTTTGCTGTGGATTTGTCATATATGGCCTTTATTATGTTGAGGTCGGTTCCCTCTGCCCACTTTCTGGAGAGTTTTTATCATAAATGGGTGTTGAATTTTGTCAAAAGCTTTTTCTGCATCTATTGAGATGATCATATTGTTTTTATTCTTCAGTTTGTTAATATGGTGTATCACATTGATTGATTTGTGTATATTGAAGAATCCTTGCATCCCTGGGATAAATCCCACTTGATCATGGTGTATGATCATTTTAATGTGTTGTTGGATTCTGTTTGCTAGTATTTTGTTGAGGATTTTTGCATCTATATTCAGTGATATTGGTCTGTAATTTTCTTTTTCTGTAGTATCTTTGTCTGGTTTTGGTATCAGGGTGATGGTGGCCTCATAGAATGAGTTTGGGAGTTTTCCTTCCTCTGCAATTTTTTGGAAGAGTCTGAGAAGGATGGGTGTTATCTCTTCTCTAAATCTTTGATAAAATTTACCTGTGAAGCCCTCTGGTCCTGGACTTTTGTTTGCTGGAAGATTTTTAATCACAATTTCAATTTCATTACTTGTGATTGATCTGTTCATATTTTCTATTTCTTCCTGGTTCAGTCTTGGAAGGTTATACCTTTCTAAGAATTTGTCCATTTCTTCCAGGTTGTCCATTTTATTGGCATAGAGTTGACTTGTAGTAGTCTCTAGGATGCTTTGTATTTCTGTGTTGTCTGTTGTAATTTCTCCTTTTTCATTTCTAATTTTATTGATTTGAGTCCTCTCCCTCTTTTTCTTGATGAGCCTGGCTAATGATTTATCAATTTTGTTTATCTTCTCAAAGAACCAGCATTTAGTTTTATTGATCTTTGCTATTGTTTTTTTTTTTTTGTTTCTATTTAATTTATTTCTCCTCTGGTCTTTATGATTTCTTTCCTTCTGCTGATTTTGGGTTTTGTTTGTTCTTCTTTCTCTAGTACCTTTAGGTGTAAGGTTAGATTGTTTATTTGAGATTTTTCTTGTTTCTTGAGGTAGGCTTGTATAGCTATTAAACTTCCCTCTTAGAACTGCTTTTCCTGCATCCTATTTTATTTGGATCGTCGTGTTTTCATTGTCATTTGTCTCTAGGTATTTCTTGATTTCCTCTTTGACTTCTTAAGTGATCTCTAGGTTATTCAGTAATGTTTTGTTTAGCCTCCATGTGTTTGTATTTTTAATGTGTTTTTTTCCCCTGTAATTGATTTCTAATCTCATAGCGTTGCAGTCAAATAAGATGCTTGATATGATTTCAATTTTCTTAAATTTACTGAGACTTTATTTGTGACCCAAGAAGTGATCTATCCTGGAGAATGTTCTGTGCACACTTGAGAAGAAAGTGTAATCTGCTGTTTTTGGATGGAATGTCCTATAAATATCCATTAAATCTATCTGGTCTATTGTGTCATTTAAAGCTTGTTTTTCCTTATTAATTTGGATGATGTGTCTGTTGGTGTAAGTGAGGTGTTGAAGTCCCCCACTATTGTGTTACTGTTGATTTCCTCTTTTATAGCTGTTAGCATTTGCCTTATGTATTGAGGTGCTCTTATGTTGGGTGCATATATATTTATAATTGTTATATCTTCTTCTTGGATTGATTCCTTGATCATATGTAGTGTCCTTCTTTGTCTCTTGTAACATTCTTTTTTAATGTTGAGACTTCTTTTAATTTATTTATTTTTATTTTTGGCTGTGTTGGGTCTTCGTTTCTGTACAAGGGCTTTCTCTAGTTGTGGCAAGCAGGGGCCACTCTTCATCGTGGTGCACGGGTCTCTCACTGTTGTGGCCTCTCTTGTTGCGGAGCACAGGCTCCAGACACACAGGCTCAGTAGTCGTGGCTCATGGGCCTAGTCGCTCCGCGGCATGTGGGATCTTCCCAGGCCAGGGCTCGAACCCATGTCCCCCGCATTAGCAGGCAGACTCTCAACCACTGCACCACCAGGGAAGCCCTCTTGTAACATTCTTTATTTAAAGTCTATTTTATCTGATATGACAATTGCTACTCCAGCTTTCTTTTTATTTCCATTTGCATGGAATATCTTTTTCCATCCCCTCACTTTCAGTCTGTATGTGTCGCTAGGTCTGAAGTGGGTCTCTTGTAGACAACATATATATGGGTCTTATTTTTGTATCCATTCAGCAAGCCTGTGTCTTTTGGTTGGAGCATTTAATCCATTCACGTTTAAGGTAATTATCGATATGTATGTTCCTATGACCATTTTCTTAATTGTTTTGGGTTTGTTTTTGTAGGTCCTTTTCTTCTCTTGTGTTTCCCACTTAGAGAAGATCCTTTAGCATTTGTTGTAGAGCTGGTTTTGTAGTGCTGAATTCTCTTAGCTTTTGCTTGTCTGTAAAGCTTTTGATTTCTCCATTGAATCTGAATCAGATCCTTGCTGGGTAGAGTAATCTTGGTTATAGTTTCTTCCCTTTCATCACCTTAAGTATATCATGTCACTTCCTTCTGGCTTGTAGAGTTTCTGCTGAGAAATCAGCTGTTAACCTTATGGGAGTTCCCTTGTATGTTATTTGTTGTTTTTCCCTTGTTGCTTTCAATAATTTTTCTTTTTCTTTTTTTTTGCCAATTTGATTACTATGTGTCTCAGCATGTTTCTCCTTGGGTTTATCCTGTATGGGACTCTCTGTGCTTCCTGGACTTGGGTGGCTCTTTCCTTTCGCATGTTAGGGAAGTTTTCAACTATAATCTCTTCAAATATTTTCTCTGGTCCTTTCTCTCTCTCTTCTGTCTCTGGGACCCCTATCATGTGAATGTTGGTGTGTTTAATGTTGTACCAGAGGTCTCTTAGGCTGTCTTCATTTCTTTTCATTCTTTTTTCTTTATTCTGTTCTGCAGCAGTGAATTCCACCATTCTGTCTTCCAGGTCACTTATCTGTTCTTCTGCCTCAGTTATTCTGCTATTGATTTCTTCTATTGTATTTTTCATTTCAGTTATTGTATTGTTCATCTCTGTTTGTTTGTTCTTTAATTCTTGTAGATCTTTGTTAAACATTTCTTCCATCTTCTTGATCTTTGCCTCCATTCTGTTTCCGAGGTCCTGGATCATCTTCACTATCACTATTTTAAATTCTTTTTCTGGAAGGTTGCCTATCTCCACTTCATTTAGTTGTTTTTCTTGGGTTTTATCTTGTTCCTTCATCTGGTACATAGCCCTCTGCCTTTTTATCTTGTCTCTTTCTGTGAATGTGGTTTTTGTTCCACAGGATGCAGGATTGTAGTTCTTCTTGCTTCTGCTGTCTTCCCTCTGGTGCCTTTTGCCCATTTTTAAAATTGGGTTGTTTCTTTTCTTATTGTTGAGTTTTCAGAATTCTTTTTATATTTTGGATAACAGTCCTTTATCAGATATGTCTTTTGCAATTATTTTCTTCCAGTCTGTGGCTGGGAGTCTTGACAGACTCTTTTGCAAAGCAGAAATTTTTAATTTTAGTGAAGTTCAGCATATCAATTGTTTGTTTCATGGACTGTGCCTTTGTTTTGTCTAGAAAGTCTTTGCCGAACTCAAGATCATCTAGAATTCTGTTATGTTATCTTCTAGGAGTTTTATAGTTTTGTCTTTTACATTTAAGTCTCTGATCCATTTTGAGTTAATTTTTGTGAAGAATGTAAAGTCTGTGTATAGATTCTGTTTTTTTGTGTGTGTGTGTGTGGCTGTCCAGTGGTTCCAGTACTATTTGTTGGGGTTTATCTTTTCTCCATTGTGTTGCCTTTGCTTCTTTGTCAAAGATAAGTTGACTCTATTTATGGGGGTCTATTTCTGAGTCTCTATTTTGTTCCATTGATCTATTTGTCTATTCTTTCATCAATTCCATACTGTCTTAATTACTGTAACTTTGTAATAAGTCTTAGGGTAGTGTCAATCCTGATTTTGTTCTTCTCCTTCAATATTATGCAGGCTTTTCTGGGTCTTCTGCCTCTCCATATACACTTCAGAATCAATTTGTTTATATCCACAAAATAACTTCCTGGGACTTTGATTGGGATTGCACGGAATCAAGTTGGGAAGAACTGACATCTTGACAATATTGAGTCTTCCTATCCAGGGACATGAAATATCTCTCCATTTATTTAGTTTTTCTTTGATTTCTTTCATCAGAGTTTTGTATTTTTCTTCGTATATATCTTGTACATATTTTGTTAGATTCATACCATATTTATATTTCATTTTGAGAGGGTGCTAATATGAATGTTATTATGTTTTAAATTTCGAATTCCAAATGTTCACTGCTAGTGTATATAGGAAAGCTATTGACTTTCATATATTAACTTATATCCTGTAATTTTGCTGTTACTGCTTATTGGTTTCAGGAGTTGTTTTTGCTTTAGGGTTTTGTTTTGTTTTGCTTTGTTTTTTGGTCTAGTTTTTTGGATTTCTACATATACAATTATATTATCTGCTAACAGAGACAGTTTTTTTCTTCCTTCCCAATCTCTATGTTTGTATTTCCAAACAAACATTTTCTTATAAATGATATTCACTTGCTTTGTTACTGTCTTTCTTCTTTCTTTTCCTCCTTTTTTAAAAAGATCTAAAATTTTACTATGAATAAGTGACAACAAAAAAGTCTTTAACTTCTAACATTTATTTTCAAATCCTTAAACTGCATTTAAATGGTCAAAGTAGCACAAATTTGTGTATAAACCTTTAATAATTAGGAACTAATAAAGGAATCCTTGTTCTAAATGGAAAATCATTTCTTCTTGAAGCTCAGAACTTCCTGACAAGGCTCTCTTCTTCCTCTGAAGTACTCCTTTTTTAGAAATTCCTTTAGTAACTATTCTGTTTATAATAAAAGTTCTCAGTTTTTATTTGTCTGAAAATGTCTTTGTTTTGTTCTTTTTCTTACAGAATATTTTAGTTGGATTTACAGTTCTTGCTTGACAATTGTTTTCTTTTAGCACTGTTTTTCTGTTGATTCCAAAAAAATATGTATTCTGCATATTCCATTAGATCTATTTTCCAGTTCACTAATTCTTTCTTCAGTGTGCCTAATTTCATGTTTAATGTCCTCTTACTTTTTTTCTCATCCATTTAGTTTTTAATTATAAAAATTATATTTTCTTGTGTTCAGAATTCTATTTGGTCTTCTTCCACAAATGCTTGGGCCTTTTTTAGAGTACAGTGGACCCTCAGTATCTGCAGGGGTTTGTTTCAGCTCCGGCTGCAGATGCTAAAATCTGTAGATGTTCAAGTCCCCTGATCAGCCCTCAGTATTTGTGTATTCTGCATCGCACAGTGAAAATCTGGTGATTTTCCTTACTTTCAGGTCAGCTTAGTTCTGAATCTAAAAGTGTGCCTGTTATATTTTATACAAAATATCTATGTGTTCTATTTCAGGAGGAATTTTCAAGCTCTCTAGCTATTTGCCCTAAGTGCCATAGCATGGGCATCTTTCTAAAAGTAGCCACATTTTCACTCATTGTAAAATATCACCTTTTCTTTGAAAAAATGTGTTTTGTGTGTATGGAAAATACCTACTAGGCAACATACTACTGGCATACTACCTATCACCGAAAAGGCAGCAAATTTGGAATAATTTGTCTTTTTGTAAGAGAAAAAAATGTGCCTCATTTTTAAGTGCCTTGCCATGAGATAACCTGTGGGGTCTTTATTGTTACCATCTGCTATTTAAAATAATTACTAAATTCATCTAATTGTGCACATGTGAACTGCAACCTCTTGTAATAAGCCTAGAGGGAGAGAACAAATGAGGGTTTTTCTGTCTACCTGTCCAAGTTATGTGTATCTCAGTGACATATCTTGGATGAGGACATCATTAATGTTAACAAAATTTAAATTCTATAGGTTATAATCAAATAAAAATATATAGAAGGACTAATATTTTATTTCCCTCCTCCCAGTCGCTAATCTCACCTTCTCTCTGAGGTACAGGTACCAGCCCCCACACGGAAAATATTTTTGGTTGTCACAGTTGGGGGAAGGTACTTCTGGCATCTAGTGGGTGGAGGCCAGGAATTCTGCTAAACACCCTGCAATGCATGGGATAGCCTCTGACAACAAAGAATTATTTGTCAAAAATATGAAAAGTGCTCAGGTTGAGAAACACTGAATTAAAGACAAATTCCTCAGAGTGGCAATTCCAGTGTTTTAATTTAATTCCACACTGCTAGCCTTCACAGTCCTCTGATTCTGATACACTGGGTGATATATGCTTCTCTCAACCAAATAATCCATATGTTGTTCGTTTCTGAACTTCCAGTTTTTAACACAGTTCATGGGGTTTGGTGTGTGAATTGTTTTCCAGCTGTAGTATTTCTAATTTAGTCTCTACCTCAGAGCTACATGGTTTACCAGGTTTAAGAGAAAGGCACTTTTCCTAATGCTTTACTTCAGGCAATTATTCAGGTAACACTGTTATTCTAAACCATAGAGACTTGTAGGTATTTACTTTTCCTGTGAAAGTAAACTCGGGGTGACTACAATGCAATAGCGATATCTTGTATGGCCACGGGGTTCTGGTTCCTGTGGGATCAGAGGTGGGATGGAGTGAGATGGGGTGAGGGGTACAAGAAGGGAATAAACATGATAGAGTGTGTGTATTAGGGGCAGATTTTAAAAGTTCCATATTTGGGCTGGAGGGCATATGAGGTTCAGATGGCATATGTGAACCTCAGGTTAGCTTGGATGAGCTGGTAAGCAGGGTCCAGAGCAGACAGGTAAGTCAGGAGGCCAAAGAGCGGGAGAAATGTAATACAGACTCCAAACCGCTCGTTAAAGAAGGCTTGGAGAAACGTGTGCTAGACATTAGTGGGGAATTCTTCACCTGTTTCTGTTCAAACATGATACACACCCGGCTCAATCAAAGAGTGAGAGGTCCATGGATGGAGTAAAATAAACCATTGCGGTGAGGCATGTCCTGGATTCCACTGACCTGTGGACCAGGCGGCGTGTTCCTCCCCTTTCTCCCCTCGTGACCTCACCCGGGCCTGAGCCCACCCTGCCTCCAGATGCTGTCTGGCCCATTGGTGACTTTCCACTTCACAGAATGTTCAGATTGGAAGGCCCTTAAGCCTCGTGTTTTCCATTTTTGCCCTGTGTTTCATTCCCTTGGAAGAAACCAAGGGAATGGTGGCGTCCGGTTCCCTTTCCAAGTCAGGCTTTTATTTTTGAGGGCAGTCCTCCTTGGTTGAAGAGGCCTGAGAGCAGGCACTATCCTTGATCTCAGAGGCCCAACAAGGGAAGTGAGTCAGAAGCGTGCCCAGGGCTCGCCGGGCATGGGGAGCATCCAGCATGTGCCTGGAGGAAGCCAATTCTCAGCCTCAGGGAACAGATACAGAGAAGCTCCTTAAGCCGGAATCAATGTCTTTTCCCACAAGGAGTGAGAAAATAAAATCCATGTTGAATCCTCTGCTAATGAAAAGGAGACAGGACCGCTGGGGTAGAGGCGGCCAGGAAGCATGGGAGGAGGTATTTATCCATTGAACTTTTTCTGCTTATGCAATAGATCTTCATTATCTACACTGTCCTGTGGTTCTCCAGCTCCCCTGGGAGAAGCTTAATTGACATAAACTGCTTAATAAGTGGTGGCTGGTGCCCCCGAAGAGCTGATGGAAGGGGAAGGCTGTGTCTTCTATCTCTCAGTTCAGTGTGTTTCCTTTCTCACAGCTTATCTTTGAGATACTGGCCAGAGTCAGAGAAAAGAGGCAGCTGGCCCCCATAGGCATTTGCTCTGATAGAAGCTGACTCCAGGGCAAGACTGCCAGTCACTTTCCCTCATGAAGGGACACAAGGCATCCATTCTATGTCCTCTTTTGTGCAGATTTCCTCCTTGGGCACTGTCTTGGGCTCCCCACAGGAGTCATGCTTCCCTTTAGTTTATTTACCAAACACTTACATATCACTCACAGTGTTCCAGATCATATTCTAGGTGCTTTATAAGCATTAACTTATTTAATCTATAGAAGAGGGTTACAAAGTTAGGTATTGTTCCTAAGCTCTTCTTAAAGATGAGGAATATGAGGCACAGAGGGTAAAGTCTGCCAACCACAAGGAACGTGGTGGCCTCCATGTAACTTCTAATCCCTGCTCTGGGCGCAGGCATGGCCTGGTGTCCCTCTGCTCACCATTTAGGTAGAGTCCTACACGCGTTCCTCCTTCTCTAGGGGTCCTTCCCATGCTGCTCCCCACTTTCTATTCTGCCCTTTCCACATCTCTCAGCCCTGGAGGACACATCTACATGGTCCTTGCACATACACTTCCATACACTTCCAGCTAATTCACTGTCCAAGAATTTCCTCAAACATCAAGAAGAGGCATTTCTCTCCTAAGGAAATAACCTGAAAAAATGTCAAAGATTTATGCATAGAGATATTATCTCAATGTCATTTGTAAGACTGAAAAATTGGGAACACCCTTAGTGTTCAGTAAGAGGGGATTGGTTAACAAAATATGAAGGAGTATCATGCAACCATTAACATGTCCTATTTCAGGAAGATTTTTTGTACGCGGGCCTCTCACCGCTGCGGCCTCTCCCGTTGCGGAGCACAGGCTCCGGATGCGCAGGCTCAGCGGCCATGGCTCACGGGCCCAGCCGCTCTGCGGCATGCGGTATCCCCCCGAACCGGGGCACGAACCCGTGTTCCCTGCATCGGCAGGCGGACTCCCAACCACTGCGCCACCAGGGAAGCCCTCAGGAAGATTTTAAAGAGGAAATATATTAATTAATGTTAAGCGGGGACATGGGATCTAAATTATATATATCACAAGTGCTTAACTATCATCAGTGGTAAATGGGTGGGGGTAAGAATATTTTTTCACTGATATTGTTTAGAATCGCTGTCACATAATGAAAGGCAGGCAGCTTTTAATTGTTTTTATTGTTTTAAATTTTTTTACAGACAACTTACCTCCTATGGTACTCCGGGCTGACTGTTGCCACCATGACCACCCCCTTGGTATGTCACTGCTATTTTGGTATGTAATTTTGTCCATCAAATGCCATTGAATTGCTTGCTCAAAGTCTATCTTCCTTACAGAACTTCAAGCACTATGAGGGCATCTCTCCAGTGACTGAAGATGTTGAACCTCCTTTCATGCACTTATTCGCCATTGATATATCTTCTTTTGTGAAATGTCTTTTGCCCATTGAAAAAAACAACTGGATTCTTAGGGTTTTTTTAAATTTTTTTTATTCTTAATACAGATTTGTGGAAGTTCTTTATGTGTTCTGGATACAAGTTCTTTGTGGGACATTTTTTTAAATTGAGGTATAATTGACATACAACATTCTATTAGTTTCAGGTGTACAACATAATGATTTGATATATGCATATATTGTGAAATAATCACCACAATAAGTCTAGTTAACATCCATCACCATACAGTTTTAATTTTTTTTTCTTGTGATGAGAACTTTTAAGATCTACTCTTGGGCTTCCCTGGTGGCACAGTGGTTGAGAGTCCGCCTGCCGATGCAGGGGACACGGGTTCGTGCCCTGGTCTGGGAAGATCCCACATGCCGCAGAGCGGCTGGGCCCGTGAGCCATGGCCGCTGAGCCTGCGCGTCCGGAGCCTGTGCCGCGTACCACAAAAAAAAAAAAAAAAATCTACTCTTTCAGGAACTTTGAAATATACAGTACATTATTATTAACTATTGTCACCATGCTGTACATTACATCCCCAGGACTTATTTTATACCTGAAAGTTTGTATCTTTTGACCCCGTTCACCCATTGCAACCACCAAACAGTTCTCTGCATATATGAGTTTGTTTTTATTGTTTGCTTGTTTGTTTCTAGATTCCACGTATAAATGAGATCATCTGGTATTTGTCTTTCTCTTCCTGACTTATTTCATTTAGTGCAATGCCCTCAAGGTCCATCCATGTTGCAAATGGCAGGATGTCCTTTTTTTTAATGGTTGAACAATATTCCATTTTGTATATTAATATATATGTGTGTATTTTTTTCTTTGTCCATTCATTTGTCAATAGACACTTAGGTTATTTCCACGTCTTGGCTATTGTAAATAATGATGTACAAAACATAAGGGTGCACATATCTTTTCAAGTTAGTGCTTATGTTTCCTTTGGATTAATATGTAGAAGTGGAATTCCTGGATCACATGGCAGTTTTATTTCTAATCTTTTGAAGAACCTCCATACTGTTTTCCATAGAGGCTGCACCTATTGACGCTCCCACAGTGTTCCCTTTTTTCCCCTAGTGAGACATTTTATTATACATATTTTGCCTCGGGCTGTGGCTTGTTTTCCCTTTTCTTAAAAAATTCTTTTAATGAGTAGAAATATTTAATTTTGATAAAGTCCAGTTTATTGATTTTGAAATTTCATAGTTAGTACTTTAATGTCATCTTGAAGAAATCTTTGCACACCCTGAACCTCAAAAATAGTCTCCTTTTTCTAGAAGTTTTATAGTTTTAGCTTTTAGATTTAGATATAGGATTTATCTTGAATAACAGTTTGGCCCTCCATATCTGTGCATTCCAAATCCATGAATTCAGTCAACCATAATCAAAAATATTAGAAAAAAAGTTCTAGAAAGTTCCAAAGAGCAAAACTTGAATTTGCCAAGTGCTGGTAACTATTTATACATTGTATTTACAACTATGTGCATGGTATTTACATTGTATTAGGTATTATAAGTAATCTAATGATGATTTAAAGTATACAGGAGGATGTGTGTAGGTTCTGTGCACCCTTTTACATAAGGTACTTGAGATTTGGGTACCTGTAAGGGTGAGGGCATCCTGGAACCAATCCCCTGCAGATACCAAGAGACAACCATAATTTTTGTGAGCTGTGTGAGATGGGGTTCAGGGTTCATTTTTTCTAAAGGATGTCCAGTTATTCCAACATTATTTGTTGAAAAGACTTTTCTTTCACCATGAATTTGCCTTGGTGCCTTTGTCAAACATCAGTTGATTGTATATGTCAGGTCCTGTCAGGCCTGTTTCTTTTTCTTTGTGAAAGGAGGGAGTCTGTTTTTTGTTTTGAGGCTAGTTTTAGGCCCTAGTTCTAGGTCATGGCTTTTACTCTTAAGGCATAGACTTTCTGAGGGCTCCAATCAGTCCTCAAGGTACTTTTTAGAAGGTGCGTCCACTCTGCTCGGGCCGGAAGTCCACTGTCTCTCAGGGCTGCAGGACTTATGGTGTGTCTGTTCAGGTCTCAGCCCTGCAGTGTATGACCTTTGCTAGGCCTCGTGGATTCTTAGTTGTGTATGTGTAGCTCAGTTCTCAGCCACAGACCCCCCAGTCAATCCCCATGCGGACTTCAGGGGTCTGCCTTTTTGTGGAGCTCTTTCTTCTCTGATATCCTGTCCCACATAGTCCAGCCTCTTCTGTAGGCTGGAGCTCTGATCTCTGCCTTCTCAGCTCTGAGAGAGCACTACTCAGCTTAGGCGCACTCGCCACTGTTGCAGGGGAATCCCCCTGGGCAGAGACCTGGGGTGAACACGGGAGTCTCCTCATACAGTTCACTTCTCTCCAAAATCACAGTCTCCAATTGCCTGTTGTTCAGCATCTGAAAACATCTGCCTCATATGTTTTGGCCCTGCTTGTAGTTGTTTAAAGCAGGGAGACAAATAATGTACCAGTTACTCTGTCACAGCCAGAAACCGAAATCCCCATGTGATCTTAATTCTTTGAGAAGGCAGCCTCCTGATGTTGCAGAGGGAAAGGGTCCAAGTCCTCTTAAACTATTGCATATTCTTTAATAAGTCCCCTTAGCTCAAAGCAAGAAGTCATGTGTCACTCAGCCTGGGTTGACTGAGCTATTTAACTGAGGTGGTTATGAGGATTAACTAGAAACTGGCCAAAATGTACTTATAAAGAGATAAATGGCTGCTTTATTGCTTAAAAAAAAATGTCTAGCTGCAAACCCCCAAAAAGGAAGAGGTTCAATATCAAGCAGACTTATTCCTCTAATTTTCTCTCCTACATCTAGGAAATAAATGTGGTGTCAGAGCATATGAAATCATTGTTCCCCTCTATACTCATTACCCTCTGCCAGAATCCCTGCTTCCAGCTTAACAGAAAATTGAGCTCTATCTGAAAGCAATGGGCACTGAATATCCTTGTGAAAATCTATCTCAGGGACTTCCCTGGTGGCGCAGTGGTTGAGAATCTGCCTGCTAATGCAGGGGACACGGGTTCGAGCCCTGGTCTGGGAGGATCCCACATGCCACGGAGCAACTAGGCCCGTGAGCCACAACTACTGAGCCTGCGCATCTGGAGCCTGTGCTCCGCAACAAGAGAGGCCGCGATAGTGAGAGGCCCGAGCACCGCGATGAAGAGTGGCCCCCGCTTGCCACAACTAGAGAAAGCCCTCGCACAGAAAAGAAGACCCAACACAGCCAAAATAAATAAATTAATTAATAAACTCCTACCCCCAACATCTTAAAAAAACAAAACAAAACACAAAAACCTATCTCAGCATAAGATGTCACTTCCTCCTTGTCCAGTGATTAGTCGTATCTATTATGCTTGCCCTTCGCTCCCTCTTTTTTACTTCAGAGCCCTTAAAACAGTTTGTAATCACACATATATCTGTGTTGTTTCTTTTTAATCTCTCCTAATTTTTCATCTGCTTTTAATAGATTACAAGCTCCATGGAGGCAAAAACATTGCCTGCAACCCCAGTGTCTAGCAGAATGATTGGTATATAGGACCTAAGGATTGTTTGTTGAATGAATAAATAGAGGAATGAGTCTATAAATGAACACACCCTTTTGGAATAAGACCACAAAGGATACAAATGGAAGGACTTAAAGGATTCAAAGAAAGGACTAGTTCGTAAATAACTTCAGTTTTTTATCTTAGCCACACAAAGACCTCTTAGCCAGAGATAACTGTCAGTAGCTATTGTTTTGCTCGAAACAGAAATTGTTCCTGGAGAGTCCATCAAAAGATGCTGCTGCTGAGAGCTGGGGATGAGAGTGTCTGCCCTTTCCACAGGGGCTTTTGTGACACATTGGATTTTGTACCCAGACCACACAACCATAATGGTCCTCCCCGACAGTAGCATGTACCAGGTAAAGACGCCTTGTTCTCTATGGGAGGGCTCAGCATGCATGGGTTTTAATACCTCCCAGGGCACTGAAGTTTCCACACCTGTCCCAGAGAACATCTTGCCTTCTCTTGGTTACAGTAGCAGAAGAAACCAAGAACAAAGGCAGAACATTCTTTAATTGAAGGAGCCCAGGACACAGAACACTAGGGACTATTTATCAAAACGTCCCATCTTGTGGGTGGTGAAACTTGATCTAGGGACCAAGATGGGACAAAATGAACCCAAGGTCACCCAGTGAGTAAAGAGCATCATGAGAACTAGCCTCCTCTAGATGACATCTGCCTCTAGTCAGGCTGTTATTGTTTGTTTGTTCCTCCTCTGTCCCCCTCCCCACCCACTCCTGCCAGTATACAAGGCTGCATTTCAGCTTCAGTCACTTACACTCCCAAGTAAGAGGATGATACTTTCTAATCTGGTGTGACCGGAAAAAGTCAGAAAAGAAGCCTTTTTTATTTTGGCAACACACTCCCAGGTCAATGAGACCTTGGTCAAAAGTTCAATGACTATTTAGAATCAGTAAAGCCTGCAATGGGGATCAGGGGAAGATGGAGAGAGAAGCGGCCCAGGAGTTTAAAGGCCTGAACACATGCTACTTCTGACTTGCTGCCGAGCTACAGGTAGTCCTTCCCTTCTCTGCCTCTTAGTTTCACCATACGTGAAATAAGGGAGCTGGAATAGATCATCTCTACCTTTCCGTCTTACTTACATCTTATTCTAAACTAGCAGCACACTTGCAGGAAAAGTATACGCCATTTTATAGATTTAGAGAATCTCTATTTCTCTGTATGTTCTCAGAACCAGAAAAGATCCCTTGTTTCTGTGGAACTATGCATACAGAAGCCGAAACTTGCAGACCCAGGAAGTCCAGTGGTGGTGGATGTCCTGGATAAGTCTGCAAAGGCTGATGCAGTCACAAAAGCCATCCCCGCCAGCCCCACTGTGGATAAAAATAACTTTTCTGCACACCCCCACTCCACTGGGGTTTAGAACATGAGGATTCTACTTCTAGTTTTTCCTCTGACCTGCTGGAAAGTCTAATCAGCTCCCTTTCATGATAGGACGTCATCTACAAGTTCAATAAAGACAGAAACAAACCACTCATAACTATTATTTTTATCCTAGGATGAGAGTCGTGTTGGATGAGGAAAAAAACCTAAAAACTTCTTTAAAATGTTAAGGGGGGCATAACGTTACCAGCTCAAAGTTCCTATCAAAGACAGTCTTCTATGACGTCTATTTAAATTTGCACAAGTTTTTTTTTTTTTTCTACAATGAGTCTTACAACATCTTTCCCATAAGGAGAAACAGCTATGGCCAATAGAACCATGATGAAACTGATTAGTAACTGTGACCATCACAAAGTTGTCAGCTATTACTACCCTAATTCATCTTACATTTGTATATAACAAAACCTGATGCAGAGGTATTGAATATGCATAACTTAAAATATACAATGCATATGATTATAAAAACAGAAGACCATGTGTGTCCTCGCCAATGGTCCATGCTTACAGAGGAACCCGGTGGCTGTCTAACCTCCTCATGAGATGTCACCTAATATGGAAGGAAAGGCAATGAAGAATGCTGCATGTGACTGACATGAAGGAGTTTATAAAAGGCAGGGGAAACATTCTGGGTGTAATTAAGGAAACTGGAAACTAACAAGTTGAGGTCATTAAAAGTGGGGGAAAAAATGGAACAAGACAGCCTTTTTGTTGTGTTTGACCATAAAAGCCATGTTTTTGTATAAAGTTGAAATGTCATTCTTAGGTGGAGCTGGGCCTTTCCAAGTGTACTAACTCTCAGAACATATCAACGGGGTGGAGTTGTTCCAGCAGATTCTCAGGATCTTCTCCAGCAGCGGATTCTCAGAGTTGGGTAGAGGTAAGGCAGGGCCTTGACTGCCAAGTGGCTTTTCTCCTGACGACTCTGCCCCCTCCCATGGGGAGCACCGCCATCCAGCAAGCTCAGCAGGCTAGAGACAAACTGCTGGAGAATCTCAAGAAAGCAGGAGATCCCTGCTCAGGCAGGGGCAGGGAGATGCCTCCGTGGCCTGGTTGGGGAGGGGAGGGCGGGGTGGATCACAAACCCAGAGGGAGGAGAAGCCCTCTGATTCTAGGCAGTCTGAGCTGGAATAACTAGATCCTGCCCCTCTCATCTACCCAAGGACATTATTCCAGTTATTTTCCTCTCCTGCATCCTCAACTATCCCTTCTCTGTTAGATCATTGTCAACAGCCTAAACAGAAATCATAAGTAGGAGTCCCAAAGCCCCCTGGACTATCGCCCTCTTTCTCTCCTTCCCTGTCCTGCCAAACACCTTAAGAGATTTGCCTTCTCACCTTATCACCAAATTCCACTCCTCCAATTCTTGCTTGATCCGCCAGCCAGACTCTCTTCCCACTCACCGTCACCTTATTTCTCTACCCAAACTGCTCTTATCAAGGCCGCCAAGGGTCTCCATGTGGCTTAATCCCATGGCCAATGCTCACTTCTCATTTTCTTGACCATCAGCATCTCACCCAGGGAGTCATTCCCTCTGCTTGAAATTCATCTTTCACTTTGCTTCCTAGACATCATACTCTCTTGATTTCCTCCTCTTGGACCCTCGACCTCTTCTCAGTATCTCCTGCTCCTTCCTCTTCACAGCCCCAACTGCTCCAGGTCTCCGTGTTTGGATCCCTTTTTTGTCTCTATAATTGGCCCCTTGGAAAACTCATTGTTCTTATAGCTTTAAATAATAAGCTTTCAATTTTATATATCCAATGGTATTAGTCTTCCTTTGCTGCTATAATGATACTATAAGCTTAGTATATTAAAATAACACAAATCTATTATCTTGTAACTCTGGAGGTCAGAGTCTGAAATGAGTCTTACTGGGCTAAAAACAAAGTGTCAGCTGAGCTGGTTCCTCCAGATGCTCCTGCGAGAATCTGTTCCTTGCTTCTTCCCACTTGTAGATGCTGCCAGCGTTCCTTGTCTTGTGGCCGTATCACTTTGATCTCTGCTTCCACCGTCACATCACTTTCTCCTCTGACTCTTACTTCTTCTGTGTTCCTCTTATACGAACCACTGAGATCACACCTAGATGATCCAGGATAATCTCCCCATCTCAAGATCCTTAACTTAATCACATGTGCAAAGTCCCTTTTCTTGTATAAAGTAACATTCGTGGATTCTGGAGATTAGGATGTGGCCATTATTCCACACCAGCCTAGACTTCTCTCTAACTCCACATTGGGATACCCAACTGCCTATCTGCAAATCTGCTGGGATGTGTAATAGGCATCTTAACACCAGCATAATGGTCAATGAGCAGCTCCTCTTGCAGACTTCCTCATCTCAGTTAATGCCAATCCCATCCTCCTAATTGCCCAGTCCCAAAACTCTGCAGTCCCCCCTAATTTCTCTCTTTTCTTCCCTCACATACCACATCCAATTTCAGCAGCCAATTCTCTTGTCTCTCTCTTTAAATTGTACCAGAATCCTCCCACTTCATACCATGTCCAATGTTATCAGACTGTCTCAACTCACCGTTAATGTTCACCCGGATTATTGCAACACCCTCCTAAATGGCCTCCTAGCTTTTTGTGCTGCCCCACCCGCTGCAGTCGATTCTCCATACAGTAGCCTGAGTGGTCCTGCCAAAACCAAAGTTAGATTATGCTGCTTTTTTTTTCTTTCTCAAAACTCTTCTTCAGTATCTTCCTATTTTACTAATAATGACCACCAGGCCTTGTGTGACCTGTACCCTCATTAGCCCTCTGGCTTCATCTCCCACCACTGTCTCCTTCACCTACTCTGCCCCAGCTACACTGAACTCCTGGATGTTCCTTGAAAATGCCAAGCATCTTTCTACCTCAGGATCTTTGCACACACTCTTTCCTCTGTCTCCGAGGCTCTTCTCCCAGATGTCCATGTAGCTCACTCTCTCACATCTTTCAAGTATTTTCTGAAACATGTTCTCAGTGATGACATTCCTGACCTCCATAGGGAAAAGCTCAGCCCATATCCTCCCCCACCCCAGCTCTCTCTCTCTCCCTTTCCTGCTTTCTTTTGTTCCATCACTTTTTTCTCCTCCAGTCATTGCTTTTTCTCAGTCTATTTTACTTACTTGTTTTGTTTGTTGTTTTCCTCTTCTCCTTTTTAAACTATAAATTCTATGAAGGTATCAACTTGTGTCTGCCTTGTTTCCTTTTATAACCAAGAATGGTACTTGGCATATAGTAGAACTCAATACGAATTTGTAGAATGAAGAAAAGAGGGTTTCGCCACATAGGTCTCCAGGAGATTAGTGAAATGTGGCATTTACTGCACCTGTTCTTTTATTAATTTAATCACTCAGTGTTTGCCAAGGGTCTGCCCTGAGCCTAGACCTCAAGGAGCTCATAGTCTTTGGGCTCACATACGTGCTGTGATATTGATTTATAATAAATATATATTTGGAGCTCCCAAAACCCTTGGAATTTCCTGTGCGGAGAGTGATAAATGTGTCTTATGTTAATAAGGTGAGTTTTGGAAGGCACCTAAAGATGGGGGCTGGTTGTCTGTGGAGCCAACCGAGTAATTAGAGGGTTGGAACTTTCAGTCTCACCCCCCTGATTTCTGGGGAGGGGAGAGGGTCTGGAGATTGAGTTCAATCACCAAAGACCAACAATTTAATCAGTTGTGCCTGTGTAATGAAGTCTCCATAAAACCCAAAAAGACAGGGTTCAGAGAGCTTCTAGGCTGGTGAACCAGAATGCTTCCACATGCTACTGTGTTGGCCCCCAACTCCATGGAACAGACACTTCTTTGTTGGGGACCTTGCCCTATGTATCTCTTCATCAAGCAATTGATTTGTATCTTTTCATATCCTTTTGTAACAGACTGGTAATCTAATGAGTAAACTGGCTTCCTGAGTTTTGTGAACCACTCTACCAAATTAATTGAATCCAAGGAGGGGGTCATGGGAACCTCTGATTTATAGTCAGTTGGTCAGAAGCACAGGTAACAACCTGGACTTGTGATTGGCACCTGAAGTGGGGGCAACCTTGCGGGACTGAGCCCTTAACCTGTGGATTCTGATGCTACCTCTGAGTAGATAGCGTCAGAATTGAGTTGAATTGTGGGACACTCAGCTGGTGTCCAAGAATTGCTTGGTGGTGTGGGGAAAAACCCCACATACTGGAAATGGTGTCAGAATTGGACATGCAAACACCTAACTTTAACACAAAGCTGACTTAAAAGTGCTACAGTAAGAGTTCAGAGTGCAGTGGCGGGCACAGAGGAGCGAGAGAGATATTCGATCCTGCTGGTGGCTTTGGGTAATTGGAAGTAGCTTCTTGGGGAAGGTGGCATTGGAGCTGCACTGTAAGCCTCAGTATGGTAGCTTTGCCTCATGGTGCAAGGCAGTGTCCGTGTTCCTTCAAAACCCAGCATGGGACCTGGTTCCAATACTGGGACCCTGACACACACCAGTCTGATGGCGGAAAGGTTAAACTTAGGAGAGCACCCTCCTCTGCAGCCTGGCCCGTCTCAGAGGCCTCTGGGGAGAGGATTGAAAAGATCACATCTGCCAAGCAGAAGGCAATGCCTTCAGCGAAGTCCACGTAGAAGTAGTGTCTTCATAATGTTATCCCCAGGGTCTGGGCAGAGAATCTGGGCAGGAGATCGAAGCCTTGCTGGAGAGGGATGCGGGGTAGGCGGAAGCCAAGCCCCTGGGGCCCCGAGGCTCTGTCGTGAGGGCTGAAGGGAGCGTCACTCGAGAGCAAGGATAGAGTAACGGGCTGTGCAGCCCTGAATGGCTCCCCTCTCTCTGTCTCCCTGTGGCCTTGAACTCCCACTTGTCCACAAGAGGACAGAGGTTTTCTGAAATAACAATGCTGGGTTGCCCTGGCTTTCTGGAATCTGACCTTCTGTTCCCGTGTCAGACTTCAGAGTGGGGTCGTCTTGGTCTCTTGTTTCTCATTTTCTTCTTCATTCACTCCAATGTCTTTAGAGGCAAAGGCAGAACAAGTAAAGGGGAGACTAGCCTTTGTAACTGCCACGGTTTGTAAGTGCCCCTCCCCCTTTGGCTGATTTCTCGAGGTCATTGGGCTTTCTCATGGGTTTGAGTGTGTTATGAAACCGGTCTGCAGTGGGGGAGAAGCTCTGTGTAGATGTGCCCCTTGACCGTAACGATGGTGGCATTTAACACGCGCTCTCTGCCTGCCTGGCCTGGCTCTGGGCTCCGTGAGTCTGCAGAAGAAGGAAAACTGGTGGCCATCCAAGCTGAAGATGGTGGTGGCCTGTGGCTGGGTGCCAGGTTTCTGGGCTGCTCGCTGGGTCCTGGCCATGGCCAGGGTGGCCCGTATCAGTGGTGCACATGGCAGAGCTCGGCTGGCACGTGGAAAGTCTTTACCTGCTTATTGGCACTCCCCTCTGCGGGAGTGAACATGCTGAATGCCTCCCAGAAGTTGCTCCACGTAGAGCACCAGACATCCAAGGTCATGGCCTATCCCATCTCTGCAGCAGGTGTAACCCTTCCCCTGGGGTGATGGTGACCAGTCTCTATTCAACAACCCTTAGGTGAGTCCTCTTCCGACTGACTATGAAGATGAATAAACAGCACCTAGGTCACTCTCCAGGCACAGGGACCACTGCCCTGGTTGGGACCATCACTCTGCAATATACTCTGTACAGGACCCTCAGCTTGCTTTGCTCACTCGGATCAACTGATGACCAGGAGACGGGTTGTTCCTCCCTTTGCTTGTGGCAGGAGATGGCTTAAATATATAACCAACCTTAGGAGAACAAAAAGTGGTAAAACCCATGCTTCTGCCTCAAGGAGCTGGCCTCTGTAAGTTAACCCCTAGACCCAGATGTTCTGGGTTGAGGCAGAATTCGGTGTTTGAAAAGACGGTGAGGCTGAGGCGGTGAGACTGAGGGAAAGTAGATCCCAGAGCCGGGCTGAGGAAGATAAGAGGCCAAGAGGACATCAGAAACCTGCCGTCGGCACCTCGGCCCTGGACAAGCCACCACAATAGACCCAGAGTCAGAATCGCCGCTTTAAGGCTAAACACACGCTTGTCCACACCCTCAGGGCTGGTAACTTAGTTTTAAATTATTTATTTGAATTTTCAAAACAAACTAATGAAAAACACTCAAATGACAGAACAAAACTAGCCCCATCTCTTTTCCTTCTGTGATACCACCTCTAGCTTCCTGCGATTCTTCTGATTATACACACAGGCGTTTATGCCGAGCTAATTGGAGGCGGGCTGCCAGGGGAGGAAGCCCCGCTCTGCCACTTACTAGCTCCCTGTGTGATGGAGGGAATCTTCTCCCGGCCTCCTTTTTCTCATCTGTAGAATGGAGATAATAACAGAACCTACTCTTCAAGGCTCAAATGAGTGAAATGTAGAATGATCTGTTAGATGGATGTGAAATAAAATCAATACTACAGGCGGATTAGGCAGCCTGCCATCCCCCCACCCCCCAGGCCTCCTCGACCCCCGCTAAACTGCTCTCCTTCTCCCTGTAAGCGCTCCATCTGTGGGTTTGCAAACACAGAACCCATGCCTCTGCCCCAAAGAGTTTCCCCTCTGCAGGGAAGCTCCTGTACCCGAGAGCATTCAGGCACTGGCCTCTGCAGGGCATATGGCCCCAGTGCTGGTCACCTCTTAGGCTTAAGGCTCTTCCGGAGCAAGGGGTGTCATATATATCTCTGTATCCCCTGTGCCCTCACGGTACATGGCATACAGAAGGAACTTAGTCGATGCTTGTTGGAAATAAATAAAACTATCTTCCCACCTAATGGTTCCTGATATGCCTTTCCCAGTGATCTCCCAGCAGCTGCAAGGTAGGACTGGGACTACTCTCTCTACTTTCACAGGCTCCGAGAGGGATGCAGGAGTCCAAGTTTCCACGAGCGGCAGGCCAGGCCATGGACGCAGGTCTCCATCAAGGACACTTCCCGCCGGGTCGGCCTGTCCTCTTAGACTCTATGCCATTTCTATCCCAGTGGTTATCTTCATCTCCTGACTCACTCTAGCCATCCCCGCGGGCCCTGCTTATAACGCGGAAGAGATGCTCTCTTGGGGCCTGGGAGCCCCGTGAGGCAAGGGCTCCCCTTGAGGCAGGGAGCTGGGCTGGCTTGTCCACTGGGCCCTGGACCACAGCCTGCTCTCAGAACAAAGCCACAGCAGTGAAGCGGCCATCCGGGCCCAGCTGCTCTGGTGTTGCTGTCTCCAAACATCTTCATGCACCAGGCAGTCTGTGCAACACACGTCCTGGCCCTTACCCCTTCTTGAGCCTACCCCACCCCACTCCCAGGCCCCCGGGGCGGGGGAGGGGATGACTCTACTAGATATTATTTGGTAATTAAGAAGGAAAACACAAAGAAGTGTGTTTTTTATTTTTTTCTGTCTGTCGTTTGGTTGCATCAAAATGCTTCTGCTTTCCAAATGGCCACATAGGTTTACCCCACCCTCCCCTCAGATGCAGCCTGTCTCTGCTTCTGGCTCCTGAGGCTGTAGCGCTGAGTCAGCCACTTCGCCTGTGTGGGGAGAGGCTGCTATTGAATCTTGTGACCAGGGTCCCTAGGAAACACTGGAAAAATAGTGCTTCGTAACCGTACATCACCTATCACTTTACAAGTCACTTCCTCATCCATTATTCATATGACCCTCACAGCTCTCTGCCTAGGTCAGCAGGATATTACTAGGGGCAAAAATGGATTTTGTAAAGTAAATTGGATTTTGTCAATTAAATTGGCCGTGACCCTTATCACAATCCTTTGGTGTGAGACTGCGGCACAGGAATCTAATACAGCCCGTGAAAGAGATGATGAAGTTAATCCCCAAACCCAAATGTAACCTGGTACAGAGCCAGCACACCTGGCTTCTAGCCTCGAGTGCCAAGAGAACTTGGGCAACGCGCAACCCCCTCTGGGCCTCAGTTTTCCTATCCGTAAAGTGAGATTTACGATCTGCAAGATCTTGCCTAGTTATTTGGATGAGCTAACATGATAGGGCTATTATACACCTACCGTTGAATCCCCCCACCCGACACACACCTACACACTCTGAAGTGGGGTAAATGTCTGCTGAAATCAACAAATTCTTGAACTTTTCCCCAGTTGTTACCTAATCGGTAGGCAATGCCTGTCTTAAGCATTCGATCCTAACTTGACTGTGCAATTTTCTTTTTAAATTGATGGCTTCTGTGCTCATGAGTGTCTCCTGGAAGTTCAAAAGGGTTGTAAGAAGATAGGGAGGTGCCCAGAGAACCCAGTGGAGCCTGTACATTGTGACATCTTTGGTGTGACCTCAGAAAGTGATGCTCCCTCTGTTGTTGGCAGCAGAGGGAGAGGGGAGCAGGACCTAGAACCCTCCTCTTCACTAGAAGGCCTCAGGAATAAGCAGTATAGTGGCTGCTTCTTTCTGGGTCCTCTGCTTCTTAGGAGAGTAGCAGGTTTGAGGCTGCCCTGTTTGCGAGTTCAAACTCTACTCAGGGCAGCAAACATGGGAAAGCGTGGTGAGCACACAGCAAGTCTTACTTGTGCTGTGAATTGAATCTTAATCTACAAATACCCTTAGAAGCAAAAAAAATAAACAGGAGCTCAGTCAATCATTTTGCCAAACTCAGTCCTGTACAGCTGAGGTTGGGAAGTGCTAAACCCCATGGAAACGACAACTGTCATCAGTTCAATGAACAAAACCCAAGGTTGAAAAACAGAGCTTTCAACATGTGTTTATCCTCAATGGACCTGAATCACATGGTCACATATCCCTTTCTACTGGGCTGAAACTGACTCCTGACTGAGTGAAAATGAAGAAAAGTTTGAATTTAGTTTTAAAAAGTGATATTGTCAGAGCAAAAAATTATAATGATTTTATAAAATGTAGTAGCAGCCATTTAAAACAAATACAGTTTATTAAAGCATATATATTGTGATAATGTTGGAGAGGGAATTAAAATAAGATGAAAATTCATGGAGAAAGCAAAATTGTATTAACTGCTTTTGAACTTAATAGTGTTGTTCTTTTAAATTAAATTAACTGTTCTGAGGCTTTACTCAGGCATTTTTGGTAGCCCTTGCAGAAATTCTAACTAATATATATTGGTTATATACTAATAAGTAGAGAATCAATATAAGCTAGTGACATTAATATTTGTTACATATCAAACAGATATAAAAAGATGTATTTTAACTGTGTTAATAGAATTTTAAAATTCCATAAGAGATATTTGAAGTATAGGTCCTAGAAAAAGGAATGAGTTCAATGATCTACTTTGTATGTGTTTAACTATAAGAGCTTCTCACTTAATAGAAGAAGAAGAAAAAAAAGAGGTTTTTATTGTGGTTCCTGAAAATTAGGATACAAATTCTTGCAACTGCCTAAAGGAGTAAGTATTTGGAAAGAATGAACAGAAAAGAAAGAAAAAAGAAGCAAGAGTCAGTGCAGTCCGCTCTCCGCTGACAAGCTTTCTTAAAATAAGGCTGTTCAAAGCTACGGAATCCGAACGCCGGGGTCACAGGGAGAGGCGCCCTCACACCCTCCACCTGACGCCTGGCCTATTACAGCTAATTCCTTTCACGTGTTGGGTAGAACAGGCGCTGGATAGAAACTCTGTAGGCGCAGCGGACTCTTTCATCTAACAATCCGCAGTACTTCTTGTTTTATGGAAAGAGCTCCAGAGGCAAGCAAGGTTAATGACTTGCCTAAAGTCAGGGGGAAAGCAAGTGGGGAAAATGGAAACAGAACGGTCTGCCCTGACCTGGCTTGGTCTTCACTTCTCCTCTGTTCCTTTCTCTGACACACAAAGCAACTGATCAGGAAGCAAGACGAAATGACATTTTTCCTTTGCTTATCCTTTTCGACAGTTGGAAAACCTGCTCTGCTGAGATGGCGCCCAATTTCTTTCTAAAGCGTGCAATGAATAAGACCTCCTGAAAGTGCCTATAAATGGCATCTACGTCGGTCCGTCATCCTCACCATCATCGTCGTCATCATCATCGTTCTTCTTCTTGGTGATGGTGGTGGTCCTCAGTAGTAGCATTTTAGGCTTTCTACCATCACAGCCCTTTTGAACCACAAAGCCCTTAAGGCTTCTGATCCTGAGGTCATGAAGGCTGCTCCTTCCACACATCCTGATTCGTGAAGGCTCAGAGGAAGGTCACCGAGTGGGCCAGTTAGAGGCATCCAGCCTTCTGCTAGGTTTAGTATCCTGTTCAAGGCCTGGTGGTGGCTACGATTTGTTTTTACCACCTCTCACTCCCTGTCCCAAGAGGCACCCGTAGAATAAGGTCCTCATAAAGTGCTTCAGACTGAGAGTTTCCAGGAAAGAGAATGTTAACTCTGTTGACAAATTCCAGTGTTGGGACGCTCCAGGTCTTAATTCTTTGTGCAAACTTTCCATCCTGAGTTTGCATGTCCCCTCGTGCTCCTAATTAGTCTCGTCACGGGCTCCTACGCTATTTGTTTTAAACACCATCCTGTGTCCCAGGAGCCAAGGGGTCCTTCGGGGTGAGTAGTGTTGTATTTGTGTATATTTTAAAAAAACGATCGTCGCTCTTCTCGCTGTGGCGGCCATCAGTCTTCAGTGGAGGTGTTGCCATAGAGATGTTGTCTGATCCATCTCTATTGCTAGCCCCCTTTACAGGGGGCCGTGAATAGGCACTGAGGTAGGTAAATGTATGCAGTGACATTGAGCGGATGATTCTATTCTGAAAAATTCCTGCACAGTTTGTTTCTGTGTTTGTCTGAGGGCTGGGACACGGTGTTGGGTTTTGTCGCGCGTGCTCTCCTCACAGGCCCAGAGTTAATGCAAGCCTTGTTTGGAACCACTGAAGCAGAAATTTCCCTGCTGCCAAGGACAAAAGCGTCACAGGCCACCTCAGAGGCTGCTTTGGGAAGGCTGTGTCTCCTGGGCTCCCAAAGGAAATGAGAGATAACGTGGAACACGGAGGAGCGCCCTCAGAATTGTCCCAGACCTCCTGGTCCCACCGGACACATCTGGCCCTGTCGGACACATCTGGCACCATGGAAACTCCTCTGGCTAAGTGCGGGCTTCTCCAGTCAAGGGTTTAATTTGATTTGTCTTTTTCCAGGCTGTTGAGAGAAATCATCTTGAAGATGTGTGTGCTTTTCTGTTTATGGTGATAAGTGTGTATTTGCACAGCTCTCTGCTCTGTCTTTTCCCTCTCGGGCGCGGGGCTCTCTTAGGAAAAACAATGATCGTTTCATCGGTTCATGCCTTTATGTTTAAACCAAATAACACCCAAGTCTTCTTCCCCCTCTGAGAAAAAGAAAGGGAGGGAAGAATGGAGGAAGGATTTATTGAGAGGCTTGTGTCCTTGGAAAGTCACCATAAATGAATTTTGTTGAATGAATGAATGTTTAAAGCTAGCTTGATGCAAGTTAGGAGTTTCCAGAAATATTTTTTCCGTTTACTCTTCACAACCCTGTGACACAGGAGCGATTAGCCCCTTTTTACAAAAAGGTTAAGTGACTTGCCCAAGGCCACGTGGAAGATGAATGGTGGCCCTTGGAACTGAATCTGGGTCTTTTGATTCCAAGTCCAGGGCTCTTTTTCCGGGACCTCCGCAGCCTTGCTTCTAGCCTCTGTGTTTGGTGGCCTCTGCCCGTGGGCCAGAGATACTTTAGCAAGGTCAGCTTTCTCCCTTCAGGCGCTAGTATAGCCTGGGTGAAGCCCATTTCCTCATGCTCCTTGCCCTGACCTCTGTCCTTGGCCATTTGGCCATGGCCAGCCCCTGCCTGATGTTAGCAGCATCAAAGAAGGGAAGGGCATGAGACACAAGTGGAAACTGCAAAGCTACACACATTTCTTGAACTTCGGGAATAGGTCCAGGGTGGGTTGTGTGACGGTGCTTCTGGCCCCCAGATGTTTGTTTGTCTGTTGAGTTGCTCCACGTGTGGCTTATGTCAGCTGAAGGCTGGAAAGCAGGGGAGGGAAAAGCTTTGTCGCATGGCCTGACAGGGCTTTGGTGTGTGGATCTGGGGACACAGAACTCCAGTGTTCAAACATCCATTTGTTCATTTCCTCACTCATTTTTTCACTCGCTCTTAACCTCATTCACTCATTCATTCACATACTCAGTATACACCCTGGGTAGGACTTGAGCCAGGCACAGGAGTCTGGTGCAAAGGGTGCAGAAATGAAGAAGACATGTGTCCTGTTTCCCATAAACTCAGAAATGTATAGTTATAGCACCAAAATAACAGCAATTAACATCTGCTCTTTATAGTTTACAGAATGCTTTCACATCTCATATCCAACCTTCACCATATTCTATGTGGTAGGAATTATTGCTAAATCCATTTTGCAACTTTGCAGATGAGAAAAACAACAATCAGAAAAGCTATCCCAAGTCTTTGAGCGCAGGTCCCGTGTGGTTTTGAATAGTTCCAGTCTGGAAGCGTTTTTTCTTAATCCCTCTGCCTGCCTTTTTATGACCAAGGAGTCAGCTGGTTTGGGATAATGAGAAGTCACTTGTACCAGCTCTATTTGACTCCTTCAAATAGCGGGGGAGTAGCAATATTTTACAGAACTCTCCCAGAAAGACTGCTTTGGTTATGTTCTTGAGAGTTCAAAAGTGGGTTGCAAGGTTTCCACTATTTGGGGCTACTTGGTATGCACATTGGGAGCTTAGAAACACTCAGGTCTGTACCCCAACCCAGAGACGGTGATTAATTGGTCTGAGATGGGGTCCAGGCATTGTGTTTTTATCCATGTCCATTCTAAGCTAAGGTGTTCCTTGACCCTTTCAGTTTCAGCCTGTCCTGCAGGTGTCCCCTGACAAGCAGTGTTGGTAGAGGGGATGTATGCTCCAGTGGCCTTGGCTTGCGGTGTCTTATGCCCTGCTGGGCTCCCTGCTGCAGGGTTGGGACCCTCACGGACAGTTGTCTGGACACTAGAAGGTAACATCTAAATAGCAGTGATCTGGAAAGTAGGATGAGTGACCACGGTTAAAAATCGCCTTCAGTGACGCAGGAAATTCCTGTGAAATAGTAATATATGATTTCCCCACTTTCATATACAATACTTACAGAGGTAGTGTAAATATTGTACATGCAATGTGCCCAGGAGAGGGGGCACAGAGATGAAACAGACATACCCCTCCTTTCATGGAGCTCATGGTCTGGAAAGGAAATACACACAGAGATCATTTCAATAGAATGTGACATAGAAAATGGGGTGATAGACGACCTGCCTGCAGAGCCTCGGGGAGGCTGCACCTCGGAGAGGACACGTGATTTGGTTTTGAAGGGACAGCTGGATTTTTCCAGGCCCAGCTGTGGGAAGCACGTTGAGAGTAGAAGGCACGGCAGAAAGAGAGGCAGGCAGTGAACAGGAAGAGTGAGAAATCCAGTAGGATAGCTAGAGGGGGAACTGGGGACAGATGAGGCTAGGGCCAGAGATTGCTGCTTTGCACCTTATTCTGGAAGCAACGGAGAACCAGGAAATGATTTCAAGCCTGGGAGTGACTCAGTCTGTGTCTTGAGAAGATCACTGGTGCAGCTGCCTGGGGGATGCATTGGGCTGGCAGTGATTCCAGCGAGCAGAAGAGGCTGGAGGAGAGACCCATTAGAGCTTAGGGCCAGAATGGGCCGCGGCTGGAGGTTGGAGAGAAGGGGCCAGAGAGGGATGCTCTAGCCAAGGCCCCAGGGAGGAGGAAATGATCCTTCGCAGTGAGTGAAGGGCCAGCAACAGCTCCTATAACTGCTATTAGAAAACAGATCCTCCTGGGCAGGCTCCATCCTGAGCCCATCTCCAGAGTCATCGCAGGAGATGCCCCCCAGGAGCCTGGTCCTGCTGCATCGCCCCTCCAGCCCCTCAATTCCCTAACGAGGCTAGGCTGCATTTGAATGTATGGTGCAGGTATGCCCATGTGTGGGGTCTTAAACATTAGGGTCTGCCTAGTTGACCAAATGCTCTGGGCTCCTCAGGGCTGAGAGCTATTAGGGAAACAAAAAAGAACCCTTTTAATTAGACTGCATGTCCCTGCAAGGCGGGGAGAGAGGAACAGAGCCCCAGTGATTCTGGTGATTATATGCAACAGGGGAAAAGTTTAAAACATCTGGGTGTATTTATACCTCCAAAGCCATGACCAAAACACACGAGGATTTAAGCGAGCTGAACCTTCCTCTCGGCTTTTGTTTAAACTTATTTGCAGATGCCTGGGAGGATCTAGCGATGACGGGAAGCCTCAGGGTCAGCCCTCCCTCACTCTCTGGGGATGCTCACCTGCCCTCTGGCAAAGCCAAGGCCTGGGGAGGAGAAGAGGGGAAACTTATTGGTCTGAAAATGTTACCTTTATACTGTTGCTCAGGGCACCTTTTGTTGTATAATCAAATATCCCACTTTGTATGCAGCGGGCACACAAGGGCACCGAAGCTGGGGTAGCAGTAACGGGCAGAGAGATCTCCAGAAGGTTTAAGACTTTCATCTGAGAATTATATAAAGCCCCACACCCAACATTCTCTAATATATAAATACACATGCTAAAAAAGGAAGGGGAAAAGGAGCGAGGGCTTCCCTGGTGGCGCAGTGGTTGAGAGTCTGCCTGCCGATGCAGGGGACACGGGTTCGTGCCCCGGTCCAGGAAGATCCCACATGTCGCGGAGCGGCTGGGCCCATGAGCCATGGCAGCTGAGTCTGTGCATCCGGAGCCTGTGCTCCGCAACGGGAGAGGCCACAACAGTGAGAGGCCCGTGTACCGCAAAAAAAAAAAAAAAAAAAAAAAAGGAGCAGTGAATTATTAAGAGATCTCTCCTCAAAAGTCACTGGCAAACGCAAACCAAAGGTTGACTTCCCCTCATCCCAGAAGTGTCTGTTTTGCAGAATCTGGCAAAATTCACTGAGACCCTTCCGAGTGATTGACTTTTTAGTGCAAATAACAAAGAAGAATGCCCTTTTGTAAAAGTTGCTCCCAGTATAAGACCTAGATGTCATACTAAAGCTAATAGAAAAAATAAGGAAATGAAGACGGCCAGTTCCTTCTCCCTTGATGAAATGCCCAGGGCTCATCTTCTAGAATAGTCAGCTCTAAGCAAGGCCCGTCACCCTGAGAGTCACAGAGGATAGAAAGCTACTCTCCTGACTGATGCTGCTTTTTTTGTTTCCTAAGAAAGACTGCTTTGCAAAAGCGTTTTGAACAAATTGTGCCATTTGAAAGAAAGCAGGGATCGAACAGAAGCCGTCAAGCTTTAATTTCTCTGCTAATTAATGGTTGATCATCTATCCTTTTATGATTCTTGACCCCAGAAGGAAAATTTAGTAGTACTTTTAGATTTTGCACAGTTGTGCTAAATGAGGTGTGTAATGCACTAATTTAGTGCCTTGTTAGCATAAGCGGGGCTGCCCCAGCCCCTCTGCTCCCCACAGAAGGCTTTCTCCAGAGCCGTGGGGGAATTTTCCTGGCACATGCACGGCTTCTCTGGGCTCAGGTGCCTGAGACGTCATAGCCAAGTTGGGGGCTCGCCCCACCCACCCGGGGGCTTCAGACATGGGCTTGGTCCTTCATTTTAATGAGACCATTTAAACCCTCAAGTCTACAAGCCGCTTCACAACAGTGTCCCCCCCAGAAACCAATTTTACAGCCCGTGCAGCTGTTTCTCACATCTCAGTACCACCCCTCCAAGGGAAAACCAAATCTTAGCCCTGGGAGAGGAGTTCTGTTTGTTGAGATGATGGACAGTTGATGACGTTTATGTTTAATATAGGCATTTAGGCTAGACGTTCCTCTGACATACATGCCAGCTCAGTAAATGTCCGGGCTTGCTGCATATATGTCTGAAACCCTGAGAAGCCTGGGCCAAGCTGATGGATTTCCGGGTCCAGGTTGTAAGAAACTGCAGAAAGACACTTGCCCTTTGTGGACCTCTGCTTTCCCATCTGTTAAACGATCTGTAAATCTTCATCCCTAAGGTCCCTTCCGGTTTTGACATCCCATCATTCATCAAGTTGGGAATGCCAGAGGCAGCCTGGCTGACTTAGCCTCTGTAAGGGGGTCCGTTCAGAAGAAGAGTTTTGAAATATCAGAACTCTTCAGAAAGTCCATATCCTTTGGCCCACCAGTTCTATTTTAAGGAACGTAACCCAAGAAGAAAATTAGACAAATGCATGAAGAAAAGTGTATTTATGAGACTACAGAAATTATTTAAGGGAAATAAAATCTTGGCTCTGAATATATGTATTTTTTCCCCATCTCAGCTTTCGCAGATATACAATGGCAACTATCAAACATCTCAAAAGATCAGGAAATAAATGATTTATTGGCTGGAGGTTTTTCATGAAAACTTTGGATGACCAAAACTGTTTGATATCAACACAACTCTGGCATCTTTTTTTTTTTGGCCCCGTTGAGTGGCATGCTGGATCTTAGCTCCCTGACCAGGAATCGAACCCGAGTCCCCTGCAGTGGAAGTGCAGAGTCTGAACCACTGGACCGCCAGGGATGTCCCTATGCAACTTCATTTTAAAACTGTAGAGACAAAATGTGTGAAGGTTTTTGAATGCAGAGCCACTTGCCTGGTTCGTGTCCTTACGATTCCCGAGTGTCAGTCTTGCAAAGGCATTCAAGATGATCCAGGCCAGCCGCCACATTATACAGACAGGGAGGGAACTCGCCTCAGGTTTGAGAGCTGGTTACAGCAAAGCCAGGGCTAGTACCTGTCTCCCAACGCCCATCTCTAGACCAATGTTGTAAAAACACCTTTTCTCTCCAGGGACCTATGGAGGATGCAGCAGGTTGAGACTTCCTTCTGGAGTTCTCCAGCTATGAATTCTGAGAGCTCAGCTTACTTCCTTCTCAGTGGAGGTCCTCGGCTCTGGAATGAGGTTCCCTGCAGATCCTGAGTCTGGACCAGGCATGCCAGGAGCTGGGGCATTCACAGCACAGCGACTGCCGGCACACTGGGGCTTTGGGCCAAGTTCTCCTCTGAGAAGGATGATGGTGGCGAGAAGTTTTTCTCCAAAGTAAGCTGCTCTTTTGGGTTAATGTGTCCTTTTGGGAGGGAAGGAGAGGTTGGAAAAGTCAAAATATTGGATCATCTGAATACCATTTACAGGTTCCCCCGAGAACATCCTCACTGCTGGGAACAGTGCTGGGTCATTGGGTGGAGGGAGAAAGGGAGAAGGGGGATGCAAAAGAACAAGACTCTGCCCCTGCCCTCAAGAAGTTCAGAATCTAAGAGAGGGAGTAATCATGTGGGTGAGGGGCTGCAGAATAAAGGAGCCTACGAGAACCTGAAGGTGTACAGACCCAATATATTCTGGGAGACCCAATAGACGTTCTGTTTACTTTGGAGGGAGGAGATCCCTGAAGGCTTCCGGGAGAAAGTGACCTTTAATAGGCTTTCGAAAAACAGAAAAGATTTCAACATTTGGAGGTAGAGGAAAGGGCATGAAGTTGAAGGAAGCAGGGGGTGACAGTAGTTGCAGGACAGTACTGTGGGAGAGGGACCGGAAACAGGGAAGGGACCGACGTGGCTGGAACTCGTCACATGTGTGGAAACATGGCAAGGGAGCCACGTGTGGGTGGGAAGTGGGGGTCATGTCTTCAGGGGCTTGAAGACCCTGTAAAGGTGTTTGGACTTATCCTATAGGCAGAAAGGAGGCATTGCCTGCAGGATTTTGAGCTGAGTTGTGTTTTAGGAAGATTTTGCTCATGGTGGAGGGGAAGAAACTTAAGTCAGAGGCAGTGGTTTTGGAGAGAATACAGGAAGATACCATTCCCGCCCACCCCCCCCCCCCTTCTTCCAGGTGATGTGAGCATAGGGACCAAGCCCTTCAGTTCTCCTGGGTCTTTTGGCGGTTCTTACAACCTGCAGAGAGAACTTTCTGGTCTGGTTGTTTCCGCAGCATTAGTTGGGAGCCAGGAAAAGTAAGGAGTGTCCTCGGTAGCCCCTCAGGGGGGATGGAAGGTTGGTGTCCTTCCCACCACCATCCAGGAGAAATTCTGCTCCCCCCTGAGAGCTGTGACCCCAATCTGGTTCTGAGCCTGAAACTAGAAAGCCACATTTTCCAACGAAGGATGCCGCAGGAAATAATAATTCTCTCAAGATTTATGGGCCAGGAAATTCCTTCAGGAATAGAGAGAAGAGGTGAGGCAGAGGTGGGCAAGGCAGGGAGCAGCTGCCCGGGATCCTCCTGGCACACATACCGGGCAGGGCTGCGGTGGGGATTTGTCCAGAGCTGATGGTTGAGAAGGACTTTAAAGGTAGTCTAATGGGATGTGTCACGCGCTTCTGCCGTTGGACTCATGGTTCTTACTCTGCAAATGGTGAGGGTGAGCTAAATGACCTGTAGGGTCTGTATCACAGGGTCATTTGATGTTTGTAGTAAAGACCGGTATTCTTGCTCTGGGCCTTGATCGCACTGTCTCACTCTCCCCAAATGAAAACGCAATCAACAGAGTCTCACATATCACCCACGTTTGGGCTGAGGATTCATAAGAGGACATCTGGAAACTTCCCTTGAAGGGATACATCTGGGCCTGATTACCTTCTTATTTACTGTCTTTTTACTCTGGAGACAGACTCGAAGACTCACCCCAGGGAAAAATAACAGAAGCATGCATACCATCCCAACACACCTTCCAGGTTGCCCCCAGCCCGGCTGCAGGCGGAGACCGTGGAGGAATCCACACACGCACGAACTCAGAACACACGCGCGCACGCACGCACGCACCTTTTCTCCCCCTTTTTCTGTCTCGTGTCGGTGAGACAGTGAATTGCCTTCACTGTCAGGGATGCGAGACCAGGCTTGTCCCTGTCACTGGTAAAGTCCTGCCCTCCCCCGCCTCCCACTCCAGGCTGCCTACTGGTTTCCGCCAGCAGATGGCGCCCGGAGCTCTCAGACCACCGGGCCACATCCTCGGGACTGAACTCCTGGCCTCCCACACCACCCGCCTTGGAATGGGATAATTTGGGAGTCATCTGTGGGAGGGCTGCCAAGGACTTAAATTTACTCTTTGGAACTTGGATAAGTTTCCCCAGGGGCACTGGAGGGGAGAGAGGAAAAGGGGAGGGGGGCAGCGTCTCCCAGGTTTGGGGGGCAGATCTGGTCCAGCTCTGGCAGCCAGACAGGTCCTTCCTGCAAGGCCCCGCCCGAAGGGGTATCTGAAGCCAGGGCGGGTCACACCCTGCAAGGGAAATGCTTTCACTAGTGTGAAAACCCAAGAGAAAATGATTCGCAGACCAAAAATGAAGCCAACAGGAGCCTCGAAATCATGGGCATTCCTCCCACTCCCAAATCTCTGACTCATTCCTGAGCCCCGGGTTTCAACCTCACCTACTGCGTGAAGCTATCGCTGACCTGTGCGCCTGGTGTCAGAATTAATCACCCGCTGCCTCCTTGGGTCTCTGGCGCTCCATGCCCGCGCGTGGATCACAGCTCTCCCAGGGGGTGAGATACTTGCATAAGTGTCACCCCCATTTGACTGTAGTTATCCCAGCCCAGGGGCCAGACCCCACTTATCCGAGAATCCCCATGAGCTCAGAACGGTGCCTGCTCAGAAGTCCTGGAGAGTCAGGGCACAGCGAAGAGAATTCTTTCTAGAGCCTGGAGAAAATTCTACCAGTGAGGTCAAAGGAGAAAATCCCTCTTAGGCAGGGTCACAGGACTCCTGAGGCAGGTGAGAGACACACACACACACTCACACACACCTCCTGGAGCAGCAGAGGAGGGAATGCAAAAAATGTTGTGGTACCAGCCGCAGAGAGGTCTGGAAATGCCTTCTTAATTGAGCCTTTCTGGGAGCAGGCTGGCTGGAGGAGGGTCAGGAATGGAGAGGAGCTGGAGAGGAAGGGCCTAGGGGCTCCGACCCTGCCTCCTTTTGGAAGCTTAGAGACAGCAAAGCCGGGGCCTCTGGTTTCTTCCTAGGAAGTACCATGTGGCAATGCTGCCCCTCGAGAGAGATGTGCTCTCTCCTTGAACAGTTCTGTCCGTAGGAAAGTCTTTCCTAATAGAAGCCCGAGTCCATTTTCTTGCAGCTTTCACCCACTGGGGCAGATCTACTTGCTTGGATAGGAAAGTTATGTAGTAGAGACGGGGTGCAGGAGCCTCTGCAGAGTCCCTACTAAGTGCCAGACATCCTGCATACATTATGTCCTGATCAAGAAAACCCTGGGGCGGGAGCGGGGTTGGAGGGCTTCCCTGGTGGCGCAGTGGTTAAGAATCCTCCTGCCAATGAGGGAGACACGGTTGGAGGTTGGAGCCCTGGTCCGGGAAGATCCCACATGCCGCAGAGCAACTAAGCCTCTGCACCACAACTACTGAGCCTGCGCTCTAGAGCCCGCGAGTCACAACTACTGAGCCCGCGTGCCACAACTTCTGAAGCCCGCGTGCCTAGAGCCCCTGCTCCACAATGAGAAGCCACTGCAATGAGAAGCCCGTGCACCGCAACGAAGAGTAGCCCCCGCTCGCCGCAGCTTGAGAAAAAGCCTGCGCACAGCAATGAAGACCCAATGCAGCCAGAAATAAACAAATAAATTTTAAAAAAAGAAAAAGAAAACCCCGGGGGGATTGCTGCTATAGGTGTTATTGTCCCCTTGTGGATATGGACGAGGAAGGTAGCTCCGAGAGGTGTGTAGCCTGCCCAGGACACACATTTTGCCCGGGCTTTCATCTTGCCTGTTCTTCCAGCTTCCCTTCACACAGCTGGAGATGGGGCGCTGGCTCCACCAACCCTCTCGTTCCCAGGCTACATGATGATGTCTCCAACGCTCCCTCCTGGTGCATGCGTGCCAGTCCCTCCTGGCCGGCTTCTGGGATGCCCTCTGCTTGGTCTGCATCCCTCTACAGCCAGGTTCCCAGACAAGGACATAAGGAGTCTGGTCACTTTGCTTGAAAAGCATTACAAGCCCGTTGGCAACTGACGTCCTTCTTGTTTTGCTTGAAGAAATAACATGAACCTTGACTCCTGGACACACACTGGCCTGGGCCCACGGGAGGGCGCTGAGTAGCAGGTGGTGCCCAGTGTGAGGTCCACGGGCGTTACGACCATCAGCCAGGTGGATGGCTGTTCCCTTCCTCCCAGACCTCTGAGCCACTGACCCTGCCACTTGGAATATAGATAGCATTAGGTTTTTAATTAAATGTGATTAATCTTTTTGGTAAATAGGTAATACATTCTCACGGTTTAAAATTCAAAAGGTACAAAAGGTAGAAAGTGGAAACTCTCCCTCTTATCTCTTATTCCCACCACCCGTTACCCCTCTTCCAGTAACTGATGTTACCAGGTATATCCATTATGCTTATAATACAAGTAAACATGTAAAGTTTCCATATTCATTTTTATGGAAATCCATATTCATTTTTCCTTTTTTAAAAAATGCAAATGTCAAGATACTCTATCCTCTCTTCCACACCTTGTCTTTTTCCTGAACGTTTATATCTTCCAGTTTATGGACTGGGGTTTCATTCACCCTTTTTTGCTCCATGACACCAGCAGTCAATCCTGGAACCCAAGTCCCGTGTGCCCAAAACGCAATGTGCATGAAACCTTCAGTCAGTGCTTATTAAACAAATAATCACCACGTAGATGTTGAGAGATCGCTACTACAAATACATTCTTGTTTGCGTTTCCTATGACGTTTTCCAGGAATTCAAGAGACCTTGTGCTGGTCCTTGGGGGATGTGACCCCTACTTTATAAGAAAAATCATCTAGGGACTGAAATGATTTATTCAAACCAAGTTGCTGCCCCATTTCAGCTACTCTGACTTCGTGCTTTGGAGGCATTACGGTTGAGCTCCGGAGAAATGAGAGATCTGGCTGAGTTTTCTCAGTAATAATTTCAATGTATACAGACAGGCAAGGATGGAGTCAGGCTGTCAGTATGATGCAGTCATGGCACTCCACTTCCTGCTTCTACCTAGAGCTGAAGACAGAGCACGCACCTGACCATTTCTTTGAACCTTTCTTCTAGCTTCCCTGGCTATAAAGCTTGATAATTCAACGTACTGTTAGGATTTTAAGTGCTCCAAAGTATTAAGTACCTAGCATTAAACAGCACAAAAAATATATTAAAAAAAAAGTACCAACTAGCAAAGTGCTAAAAATGACACTCTGTCTTTCCTTAAGTATATTCTAAGAAATGGAAAAGCTGGCCTCTGGGGGGCTGTATGCAGAGCCCAGGAGTCTAGGAACCTTTCCGTGATATAGGTGCAATAACTTTGTTAGACTTGAGAAAAGATCTAAAACAGACATCGTTTTAGAGCATTCATGATAAATGGTTCTTCACAAATTGAAGCTGATTATTTCTCTCCCTCGCCTACCCAGAGAGGTGGTCCTGGCCTTTAAACATGGTTCCTTCCTGGAAATGCCATCTTAAAGGCAAATCGTACTTTAATTGTATGGTTAAAGGCCTCTCTCTCTTCATGAGAGAACCGAATGGATGAAGGTGACGGGAAGAGGGAAGAGGCATTTTTAGGGCGTGTCTAATAAGAGTGGGGACAACTGGAACCCGCTTCAGATGATGCTCTATGAAGAGAATGCAGCTGATTGTCACAAACGGTGCACTATTGAATTACGTAGATGGCTGTTGAAATAAGAAAGAAATACCGATTGAGACCATAGTGAAGACCTGGAGCACCCCTAGGAGATTTGGAAAGTCGTTCCCCAAAGAAGCTTACTCCTCCGTGTTCTCCTTCCTTCACCTACCCATACATCTTGGTCCAGTGTAAGTGACCACCTTTCCGTGCCTCAGTTTCCTTCCCTGGAAAGCAGCCTTGCAGTGGTCCAAGGAGGAGGGAAAGGCCTGTAGGTCTCCTGAGGGGGAGGAAATCACATCCACCACATGATGCAGAGCTTGGAGATCAACGGCAGGCTGGGCCTCCTCTCCAAGCCTAAAGTACCAGGAGCATCTGACACCAGAAAACCAGAAGGCAGCTAATTAAGAAGTTAGCTGTGGGGCCAAGTCAGTCTCTGTTGGCTATACATTCTGTGTCCACCATTCTCAGTACCGACTTTAAACATGTAAGGGTTTGCTTTTTGAGTTGATGCATGGCTTTGGCACCCAGCAGAAAAAATCTGGGGAGAACTCAGTGAACTCTTTCCCTGGAATAGAGGGCACATCCAAATGGGGGCTGGGCATCTCCCCTCCTCCCCCCACCCCCCAGTCAGGGTAGAGGACAGGGACAAATCGTCACTCTCGCCTGCTGGGAAGCAGTAGACCTGGCAGCAGGCACCTCGGGGGTGTGTCTGAAGTTGGGCTCAGGTCCTCCTGGGTGAGCTGGCATAGGTCTCCCTAGGGAAAGTACCAGAGAGGCCTGGCTCACAGGAAGCTGCCTGGCATCACATTCGGGAGAGAGTGATCGGGCAGATACCGTCCTTCACCAGCTTGGCAGGAGTCTGGTCCTGTGTGGGGAGGCGGAGCGTTTTCTTGCATCAGGTGAGCGTTCGCAGGACTCCTGTCCCTTCTGCAGGCAGAGGGAAACCGGTGTCCGCAAGACAACAGCAGAGCCGCGCAGCCACTCATGGCTTCTCTCAATGTGCACGGGCTGTACAGCCGTCTAGCCCTTGTCTACCCGATGTCCACTCTCCCTTCTCCCTTGGTAACAGACCCCAGTTTTATGCAAAGTGTCCGTGAGACTACATTCCCAGCCATCCCTGCAGCTGGAGTGGCCCATGAGATGCAAGCGCAAGCCGTTAAGTGGGTCTTCAAGGGGGCTGACCTCGAGGGAAGGGACCCCGGGGACCCTAACCCTCCCCCTTCTTTCTCTCTGGGCACAGAGGTGATGGCTAGAACTTAAGTGGTCATCTTGGTCCACGAGACCCATGAGGGAGTCATGCTTTAGGAATGGCTACAGAAAAATCTAGAAGGAGCTCTAGTTCCTGATGATTCTGTGGACGGTAGCTATCTGCCAATGCCTTTTTGATGAGCAAATAAACCCCCAATTTGACAAAGTCAAATCTGTGATCTGAGCTCTGTCACTAACCGTACAAAATCCCTACCAGATACAGGCTGACTCAGAAAGTGGTGAGCGCCCAGTCGCTGGAGACGTGCAAGCATCCTCTGTGGGGTTAGGGGGTGAGGGGGCCGGCGGGGGGTGGGTGGGTAAGAGCAGAGTGTGAACCAGAAGCCTTTGGCATTTGGTACTGGTGACCCCGGCTGCACTGTGCGTGTACCATAGGAGCCCTACGGGGTGCTCCACCCCAGCCTGTTGTGGCTCTAAGTTCAACAGCTTTACTCTGAGCCTTAAAGCACCAGGCTACAAACAGAGAGAAATTCCCCACAACTTAGGGGCCAGTTTGAACTGTCTGCTTCTAAAACCCGAGGATTTGCAGTAGAAGAAACCTTGGACGCAGGGCTGCAGGTGGCTGCCTGGATAACTCCAGTTTCAGCACGACCGCCCTTTGGGCCTATAGGGGGCGCTAAGGAACTGTGGGATCCCTGTCTCCTCTCTGGCTGGGTGTCCAACCATCCCTATCCCCCCCACCAAGGAGACAGGAAAAATGGGGCTGGGGCCGGGACTAGGTTACAGTGGATGGGAATGAAATCCTCTCCCTTTCCCCGGTTCTTCTTAAAGATCTAAAAATGCAGAGCATCTGGTTTTGAAGTTCGGAAGAAAATTCCCCCCCTTCCCTGCCCACAAACCCTGCAATGAGAGTTTGATATTTCTGTCCGTGAATCTGGGGCTGGGACGGGGCTCTTGGAGACCTGCCAGCAGTCCTCACCACGTATTTAGCAAATGAGGAAATTGGCGGCCTGAGAAGGGAAGCGATGGGTCCAAAGCCACACAGGGCAGGGCGTTAGTGGCAGTGCAGGGACAAGAATCTGGGCCTTCCAATTTCCAGTCTAGAGTTCTTTCCACCACACCCACCACCGTGGCTGCGTTTGTTTTCTTTTCCAGCCCTTGGGGGACTCTGGCAGGGCTGGGGGTCTGATGTGAACTGGAATCTGTTTAATTTCACCTCTCATTGCTTCTGCTAGCTCGCCAGCACCGGCTTACAGAGGCAATTAGAACCAGACATCCCAGAAGGGCATTCCAGGGAGATCTCTTAAAATTCCACAGCAGCTGGGGACTTGCCTTTTCCTGCAGGGATCATCTGGTGTGTAAATACCCAGTTGTGTAAGTCACGGGGTGGAGGGGGATTTACACACACACACACACACACACACACACGCTATCTCTCGACACACACTCACCCACAGGCAGAAAAATAGAGAAATATTCAGTAGCAATCTCTTTCCTTCCTACCTCCCAAAGAGAGAAGTTAGCAATTTACAGGCCGCCCTGGGAACATCTAATTGCTAGCTTCTGAGGGGTGAGCACTGTTTGCACTGGGCGTGGGTGACGGAGGGGTGAGGGGACATTCCTGTTTTTCTTCCACCCCCTGCAGTTGGCTGCTGACCGCTGGGCTCTGGGCAATGGCCCAGGGGTGTTGGTGACCAGCTCAGGGAATACACAACCACCGACCCTGGCTCAGAGGTGTTATGTTGCTCTGTGGGAAGCTAAGCCTCCGAAAGACAAGACAGCAGAGCGAAGAACCCCAGCCCGGGCCCCTGACCTGGACTTAGCCGCCTACGATATCCAGGGGCAGGGACACCCAAAACTGAAGGCGGACCCTGGGTCGTGAGTTGACGGCAGCCCTCTCTGCTTCTCGGGACTCCCATTCCACACTTGTCATCAGGAAACCTTGCTTCGGCCAACGATGTGCTACTGTGAAGTTGACCAGTGTTCGAGTACACCCGGAGGGTCTTTGGTCAGAAGTCAGTGGGAAATGGCTTGAAGGCATTGAGGAAAGTTGGGAAACCCGCGCACCTTCCTTACCTGAGGTCATGTAAGAGCACCTGCTCTAACTATGATTTACAGGAGGATAGACAGAAGGGGACCAAAATGGCATCCTTCTGACATGTCTACATACCCAGTTAGTTGCAAAGCTTGGCCTAGAACTTCCGTTCCCAGACTAATGACGAGAAACAATACCCCAAAGCTAGGGTTTGGTGACAGACGCTCCCCCTTTTTGCCTGGTTGGCCTGGGTGGTACCACCTCTAGGCCGCCATTTCCAGGTCCTCCCTCTGAGGTTGGATATTTGCTTGAATATCCTGGAAGAATAGCTGTAAAACAATAAAAAATTAAATCTGTTCATGATTACTATGATTTTTATTAAACATGCCCTGTAACTCTGGCTACCTTTTCAAAATACAACCTGGACTTGGTGGTTACTTGGTGATTGACCGTCAACCCATGTGTTATGTGATATTTCATGTTACCAACTGACTTTCCATCTCTGTGTTACCCGCTTTCCTGTGATCCCCACTTGCTGATGTCCCTGAGATCTTCTGTCTGTGTTCCAGATGCAGCATTCTTTACCAACCCCACGCTCAGGGAGAGAGGTCCGTTTTGCTGTTGGTATTTGTGTTTGGAAGGAGAAGTGCGTTCATTCATTTGTTCCTTCAACACCATGCCCTTGCTGCTGCTGGGAATTGTACAAGGTGCTGGGGTGGGGTGGGGGGGATGGACAGAGAACTTGGTCTTGAGGAATTCCAACTTTGGTAAAGGGAGAGAGAACGTGCCCACAAGTCACTCTAATAGAAAATAAACCCTATAAGAGAAGGATGATAAAGTGAGTTCAGAGGAGAGGAAACCACTTCTGTTGAGGGTGGGTGGGGTAACAACCAGGGGAGACTTCCTGGAGGTGGTGGCATTAAAATTGTGCCTTGAAGGATGGGTAGGCTTCTGATGTGCAGAGGCTGTGGAGGCTGGGGAGGTGGGGCAGAGCATTCTAGGTGGGGGAAGGTAGGCAGAAAGAAAGCTCTATGGGTAACCATGACAGTGTCGGTATGGCTGGTTAGGCTGGTCAGTGGGGTCAGTCCTTGGAAGGTTACAGATGTTGGTGAAGGAGCTTCGGCAGCGGGTGTGGGGCAGCTGTTGTGGCTTTCTGCGTGGACAGGCATGAAGGCATAGTTACCTCTGAGAAAGGTGAGCTGGCAGCAGTGTGTGCATACATGTGACCAGGCTCACCCATGTGAGTTTCGCAGAAGATCCCTGGAGTAAAAGCCTGGTATTAATAACTTCTATTTGAGCAGTACTTTACAGTTTGCAAAGAGC
This sequence comes from Orcinus orca, assembly GCF_937001465.1. NCBI lineage: Eukaryota > Metazoa > Chordata > Mammalia > Artiodactyla > Delphinidae > Orcinus > Orcinus orca. The sequence goes on from NC_064563.1 coordinate 74,668,579, forward strand.
TTTCACATCCTTTACCTTCTAATGCACACAGTGCTACTGTGAACAACTGTGTGACGTTTCCATTTTATGGATCAGGAAACAGAGGGCTTGAACAGGTTGAACACTGAGTCAAGTTTAAGGCCAGAATCCTGGTCCCGTTTCTTCTGACTCCAAATCCTTGACTTGACTCAACACCTTGCCAACCAGGCAAGAAGGGGGAGGGTCTGCCCCCAAACACTAGCCTTGGGATATTGTTTCCCTTCATTAAAAATGCATCATGGGGGCTTCCCTGGTGGCGCAGTGGTTGAGAGTCCGCCTGCCGATGCTGGGGACACGGGTTCGTGCCCCGGTCCGGGAAGATCCCACATGCCACAGAGCGGCTGGGCCCGTGAGCCATGGCCACTGAGCCTGTGCGTCTGGAGCCCGTGCTCTGCAACGGGAAAGGCCACAACAGTGAGAGGCCCGCGTACCGCCAAAAAAAAAAAAAAGCATCATGGGTATAAAATTTGTTTAATCAAAGGGACAGGATAGTGTGTGTGTGTGTGTGTGTGTGTGTGTGTGCGCACGTGTGCACGCACGCCTGCATGCATGTGCGTGCATATGACCATGGGGGTACTTGATATTAGACTGAAATATTTGGATGACAGGTTTGGGTCTCCTGTTTTTCTTCCAGCAGTATAGCCATGGCCCTTATCTCAGGCAAGTCAGTCTGAAAGTGGTGGGGCCATAGTGCTGTCATCAGCACCATGTTTTTGAACAGTTGAACTATTGTGCCAATAAGGGCAGGAAACCTATAGGCCTTGTCATTGATAATAGGATTAATCACGAGAGGCCATTTTCCCAGTGGTCCTTTGCCAGCCTATCCTACGAGAGGAAGGAATGTGTTCAGTCAAATACCTCCTCCATCAATCCCCAAGAAAAAGGCCCATCATTGACTGTTCTTCACGTTCTTGGTTATAACCTTCTATCCAGTGGTTTGGGGGTCTTGTTTTCTTTGTATGTAGAATAGGCATAGGTGTTGGAGGTAACACGAACCTTCATTTTAAAAGAACCTTCCAATTCTGATAGAGGGAAAATGTAATGTCACTTGTTCCAAAATTGACCGGAGTGACTCAGGTGGAGTGATGAGGGAATGGATTCATCTGTGTCCAGATTCCGAGGATGGAGAACCACAGGCAGGCCGGCAGCAGCAGGTAGGTGCTCATTAACCCCGACACTGTGTGTTTCTCTGGGAGTTTGTGGTTCCAGCGTTGAGAGATATTTGAGCGCTGGGCCAGAGTCAAGAGACTAAAAACAGCCCTCTTGGGTTACTTGTTTCAGGAAGCCTCTGAGGAGCTGGAATTCCAGAAGTTGTTTGGGAAAGAGGAGGGCTCTGGCCCCTAGGCGGAAGGAGGGCTCAGAAAGGGAGAAAGGGAAGGGAGAGAAGAAAGTGTGTTGGCTGGAGGGACCCATGTCAAAGCTGCTAGGGCCACCAAGTGAAATCATTCCATTTAACTAATGGGAACCCCGACTGGGGATATGACGGGCCCAACATCACCCAGCTAACTGATGATCCAGTTGACTTTTAGGGAGTGGGTCAGACCCTTTGCAGGACAGAGAAGGTCTTAGGAGGGAGGTGAGGAGAGGACCGGTGGGAGCTGGGTAAGGTCCCAGAGAGGAGGTGATGGAGCCCCTCACAATGAGAAGCACTGATGTGCCCTTGGGTGATGGCGAGCGGGATGGTAGCTAAGGACTGGATGAATGAACTGGGTGAGCTGTGATGAAGAGGGAGAAGTGACGGGGTCAGCTCATCCAGAACTGCTAGAGGATGGGACAGTAGGAGTCCACAAGGGGCTGCCCTGGAGGGCGCCAGCCAAGGGTGTAGACCAAACACCTGTATTCAAGTTCTACCTCACTACCTCCTAGCTGTCTGACCCTGAACAAGTCACAGCATCTGAGATTTAGTTTCCTCAGTTGTAACATGGGAAGACTACTCCCTACCTTACAGAGGTTTTGAGAGAGTTCAATGACATGGGATGTGTGGAAATGTGTAACAAAGTTTGCTCCTACCTGAGTTGGTTAATTTAGGCCTACATTCAGCAAGCATGTGTTATGTACCTACTGTGTGACTGGAAAATAGTAGGCGCTCAATCAGCGTATTAAAAAAATAAAGTGGGGTTAGAAAAGGAATTCGATTTGTCTGCCTTTGATGTCTAGCATAATCACGAGTATTAGGGAAGTTGGGCTATGGAACCATCAAAAAGATAAATGAGCTCCTTGGCATTTATCATTTTGGATACAGTTGATGGAGAGATCTGGGCTATTCATGAATACAGCCACTGGCAAGATTAAATGGAGGGGAAACATAGATAGATGTCATCCAGAGACACATAATGGTTCTCCGTCAACAGAGAAGAAAGACAGAGGTCTGTCTAGCTCGAGCCTGGGCCATTTCACTCAGTTGTGGAACACTTTTTCCCCTAGTATAGGGACTTGGTGTTCTATCTCCTCAGGCCTAAGCTTCAGGACACTGGATACAGCTGGCTTCTCTAAAGATGTTTTACCCTATTTGTTCCTCCATTTGGGATCCTTAGGATTTTTAGGGGTCTATGAATATTGCAGTAGGGATTTGCAACCTATTTTCCAAAGTTCAAACATCCTATAAGCAACTACATGCCCTTACAATGAGATTTTATTTGGCCAGAATAACATCAATTAGCCACGTTGATCAGAGCCTCTGGTGTGTGCTTTGATGAATAAAAAAGAAAATAAAAGCTGTTTAATAAGTTCAGAGTGCATAGAGTCAAAAAATCTTTCAAACATGGGGGCCTAGAGCAGTAAGAATATAATAATAAAAAAGATCGAAAATAAAACTGAAAACATTGGTAATTCAATTCAACTCTCCCATTTTCCAGTTGAGGACCCAGAGGCCAGGAACCAAAGATACTCGTTCAAGGTCACAGAGCTGCTCACTGGCAAAGCCAGACCCAGAACCCAGGTGCCCGGCCACTGGGCTTTTTAATGCATCTGTGTCCTTGAGCGTGGTTTGGAAGTCTACTTAAATTGGTGCGTGGGTATTAGTAAACACAGGTCACCTTCCTAAAATCACTGTCTGGGTATCAAAAGGGAAAAGGATTCTGCAAAAGGCTTTTCCTTGGGCTCCTCCTCTTTGGAGTCCAGTCACCTGAGTGGTTAGTCCAGCTCGTGTTTGCCTGATGGAATTTCCCAAGGCAGGGGGAAGACTGAAGGCAGGAACGCCCTGGGAGGTTCTTGGGGAAGATGAACATCCTCTCTTTATTTTCAAAGCAAATATTCAGGAAGGGAAATGGCAACACTTCCCAGAATTCAGGCTGAAGCAAAACACAGATGACGTATCAGACTGGCATCTCATTCATGAGATGGAGGGACACTGCTGCCAGGGGTCGCCGAGGAGATTGCTTGTCTGTAAATAAAAGATTGGGAGAGATGAGAGACAGCTCCTACCTGAAAAAGGAGCATCTGGGTAAATCTGGGTTTTCCAAACAGGGAATTATGTGTAAGGACTAGAAGTGGTGAGCTGTTCAAGAAAGAGATTTAGTTGAAATGTGTTCCCCACAGCTCTCAGTAAACAGCCGAACACATTTAAATTTTCATCAGGGTACACGAATTCTGGGAACATTAGGCAAGATGAATTTAAGTTCACAGTGGCCAAGTAGCTGTATATTTTCCTTTGGGAAGGCTAGCGATGTCCCTTGGTGACATTTATTTATTTGTTTTTTATATTTTTCTTTTTGCGGTACACGGGCCTCTCACTGTTGTGGCCTCTCCCGTTGCAGAGCACAAGCTCCGGACGCGCAGGCTCAGCGGCCATGGCTCACGGGCCCAGCCGCTCCGCGGCATGTGGGATCTTCCCAGACCGGGGCACGAACCCGTGTCCCCTGCATCGGCAGGCGGACTCTCAACCACTGTGCCACCAGGGAAGCCCCCTTGGTGACATTTAATGATTATGTTTGGAATATGCAATTCATTTTTCTGTTTGGGGGTTTTCAAAATTTAATCAAATATTTTTCTTTAGATCCCTTCAAGCTGTTGGTCTCTCTAGTTTCCACAGATTGGAGACTTCGTCCTGGCCATGCTTTCTTCCAGTGAAGTTGACATCCTCAGATTCCAGCTGGATATGCTTAGTAGTCACTCAGAACTTGGGCTCCCTTTCACCTCCTCCACGCGACAACCACCTGTCCCTGCTTAAGACCCCCACGGTGGATTCCTATCGTTCTGAACAGTTAAACCCTCCTAATGTGCCCTATTTGTCCAGGCAAGGCCCAGTGGCTCCCTGCCTCTCTGGCCCTCAACTCTTCTTGCTGTAGCCATACTGCTTTTCTTTTATTCCCTTGTAATCATCAGGGTCCTTCCTACCACAAGACCTTTATACAGGCTTCTCCCTCCGCCAAATACCTTTGCTTCCCTTTTTTACCTGATTAACATCTACCATCCTTTAGATAACCGCCTACTTGTCAGTCCCCGGAGGGAAACTTCCTCCACACCCGTCTCCATTAAATTCCCCATTTCCATGTGCTGAGAGCACCATGAACCCCTCCTTTCACAGTCCTGAAGACTTGAATTTTGTGTGCAGTTACTTGATAGTGTCTAATCTTTCCATTAGGCCTCCATTGGGTGCTCATGAGGACAGACACATGACTGTTGTTACACACTACTCTGTCTCCAGCGATGAGGACAGTGCCTGCTGTATAGTAGACACTCAGAGGTGCTTGACAGAATGAAGGGGTGAGCTCACGTTGGACCACAGTAGGTGCTCATTAGAGTAGCTGGATGAGAGTGGAAGGAAGAGAGGCATAAGAAATCAAGGGAGCTGGTGATGCTACCCTAACTTGCACGTGCCGCTTCCCCGGGCAAGACCTGTCCTCCAGGCAAGGCCTCCTGCAAGGTGAAGGCCTCTCTTTAACCAAGGGGCAATCAGAAACTTTTCTGTTTTTAACTCCTGTTGTTAAGAAACTTTAAAAAATTGTGAAGTAGGGTGAAATTAATGGGCTGTTTTTCAAGATTCATGATCTTTGATTATCTAAGGATCACCATTCTGAATAGCGTGTAGACACATATAAATCTGGGTGGGTAAGATTAGGATGAATATAAGTATTCCAAGATGGGTTCCTGATTTAGTTCTTCCCTTCTTCCCCCTTTCTTTCTTTCCTTCCATGAATAAATCTCTGCTAAAATTTAAAAAAATAAAAAAACAGAGGTGCTGCGTGGGGTCTGAGGACTTGCGGTTGGATCCTGAATCTACCACCTTCCAACTGTATGACTTTGAGCCTGTTGCTTCACTTTTTTGAAATATTATGTTTAAAGTCAAAGTTCTAAAAGTTAAAAAATCTGTGAGGACACAAACTAAGCCAGTGGAAGTAAGAATGGAAAAAGAGTTCAAACAGTGATGAAGTACATCAATGGGTCTCAAAGCGTGGTCCTAGGACCAGCAGTATCTGCATCACCTGGGGACTTGATAGAAATGGAAGTCTCCAGCCCCATCCCAGATCTAGTGAGTTAGAAACTATGGGTGGGGAAGGTGGTCCCAGGAAGCCGTGCTTTAAGAAGACTTCCAGGAGATTGTGATGCATGTTGAAGTTTGAGAACCACCAGATTAGAGGCTGAGGGTGAGGGAGAGGAAAATGTTGAGGGCAGAAGAGGTGCTGAAAGGAAAATGAAGTCAACCAGGACTGTTTGAGAGCTTGGCTTTCCTGTCTGTAACAGGAGGGATGCCTGACTTGTAGGAGCTGTCTGTTGTGCAGCAGGGGTGGAGGGGAGAGATTCAGGGTAAGTCATCTACAGATACAAACCCTTCTTTTCTGAGGGACCTTAAGGAAGTTCTAATCTGGGAGAAACCCACATCTTGATTTCCTGAGATGTCCCAACACAGCTTGAAACAGAACGAGGTCCTGGGAAATGGGACCATCCCCTGCACCTGTGTCCTGGAGTATCTGGCAACCTCAGACACAGGGAGAGTCAAACAGCATTGAAGGGACTTAGCTATTTCCTTTCCCCGGAAACATCCCGGGCCTGAGCAATCTGTTTGTGCTGGAGTAATCGCTTGCCTAATGAGGAGTTCAAATAGGCACTGTGCAGTTCACAGGAATGCTTTCTATTCTTGCCAAATAATCAGAACGTTTACTAGGTAAGACCTTGAGGGGATCTGAGCACAGCCCCACCCATATCACCACAAAGTATTGGACAATAAACCCAACATCTGCTTTCTTGCCTGTGACATGAACACGGGGTTGCTGCTGAGACCAGGGAGCCATTGTTATAAATGCACAGACCTTGGAATCCAATTAACTCTTTTTTCACTCTGTGCTGATGTGTTTTGCACATGCTTTGGCTATATTTTTTTTTGTGTTTGCTTGTTTTAATCAATATGTTGTACATATATATGTTGACAACAGTTATCTGGTTCTTTTACACTTTTGTCTATAGAAAAGTTTTTTCAAGAAACATTTATCATCATCATTATTATTTAAAAGCTAGTGTTCAGTGGGAGGGACCTCTGGAAGATGAGGGTAGAGAAGCATATTCATTTATTCACTGATTTGATAAATATTTATTGAGCATCTATTATGTACCAGGCACTGGAGATACAGCAGTGAATAAAATAAACGAAGTTCAGACCTAACGGAGATTATATTCCATTTGGGAATGTAGACTATAAATAATAATAAATTATTAGAAAAGTATATTAGTACATCAGAAGGTTATGTGTGCTCTTTAAAAAAAAAAAAGAAGCAGGAAAGGAAGGTTGGAAGGGTGAGAGAAGAGGGTACTACTGTTGGGTAGTCAGGGAAGGAAGTGGGCCATGTAGACATGTGGGGGAAGAGTTTTCCAGGCAGAGGGAGTGGCTGGCAACAAGGTTCTGTTGGAAGCTTGTGAAGGGCCAGATGAGTAGGACTTTTTAGGCCACTGTAATGAAACCTGCCTTTACTCTGAGCAAGGTGGCAGCTATGGATTTTGCACACAAGAGTTCCGTGATCTGGCTTCTGGGTTTTAACAAGGAGCCCTCTGACTGCTTTTTGAAAATAATAGTAGTGGGACAAGGGAGGAAGCAGAGAGATCAGTAAGGAGGCTCCTGCAATAATCCCAGCGAGAGATCGGGGAGATTTGGTTCAGGGTGGGAGTAGAGGCAGTGAACAGTGTGGATTCTGGATCTCTTTGGGAGATACAGACAACAGGGTTTGCTGATTAGATTGGATCAGAGAGAAAAGTAGAGTCAACTACAACCTCCAATTTTTGTAACTAGATGAAAGGAATGGTCTTTAGTTGAGATGGGGAAGGCTGTGGAAGAGGGGGTGGGGCGGGATGTTTGAGAATTCAGTTTGGAGGGTTTAAATTGGGACAGTAATTACACACATTGAGCCTAGAATTATGAATTTTCGGTGTAACACAAAGACAACATAGAAATACAGTTTCTAGTGATCTTTTGAAAGATAGACTGGAGGCACAGAGATTAAAGGCAGGGAACACGCTAGGAAGCCATGGCCTTGGAGTTGATGACGAGACCCTGAACAAGGACAGAGGGGAGTAAGGGGAGGACACAGCTGAGAGATATCTAGGAGGTAGACTCAACTAGAAAAGGTGGCAACATTAGATGTCAAGGCTGCGAGATGAAGGCCAGCCCTAACCATGTTTCCCAGCAAGACTGGGTCATGAAGATTCACAACCTAGTACAGCAGACACTGGGAAATTCCCACATGGCAGCCAATGGCCCACTTCTAAAATCATACCCAGCATTGTAAAACAACTATACCCCAATTAAAAAAAAAAAAAATCATACCCAGGACATCAAAACTACAGGGTCACAGAAGAACTGAGGTGGTTATTTCAAGTTCTGATAATGGGTCAAATACAAGAGGCGTTACTCATTTGAATACTAATTAATGGCACTCAGACTTTCATTTAAATAGTACTCGACCCTCCGCATAAGGAAAAACTGAGCAGAGTTTTGTTATTTCTAGGCTGCTGTGTTACTGTTACCTTCTTCTGGCAGTGACTTGTTTTCCTGTTAAAACTTTTAGGCATTCCTTCTGTGCCGTATCTGTTACCCAAAGCAATACATAATGGACTAGACAGGATTATTGGCCCAAATGACAAAACCAGATGTAACATGGAAGAATTTTTTCCTGTAACCACACATAGGTCTTTGGCCTCACACAGCTGTTCATTGTAAGTAGGAGGATTCACACCAGGGACTCCAAAATGGGCAGTAAGGGATACACAATCACCCATCTGCAGTCCTTTGGGAGTAGGAAGTAGTGAAGGGGGGGCTGGTCCTCTGGGCTCAGCTTCTGGTGGAGGTAGCCTTAAATTCTTGCCTACAGGATATGATTTGCAGACTGTAAAGGGGCTGCTTTCTAGGCGACAACATGGTGAAGAGAGTCTGGGGTTGAAAACCTGGGCTGCTCTGCCACTTCCGAATCCTGAGATTTGGGATAAGTCATGTTGCCTCTCTGAGCTCCAGTGTTCTCATCCATGGAATAAGGATAATATATTCCTTTACTTAAATGTCTTTGTCAGGTTTTTCTATCAAGATTATGTTAGCCTCATAAAATGGATAAAGAAATGGGTCTTCACATCTATTTTTCTAAAAGAGTTTGTGTAAAAATAGTACTATTAATTCCATAAATGTTTGATAGAACTCACCGGTGAAACCATCTGGGCTGGAGTGATCGATGTGAAAATGCTTTTGACTAAGATTATGAATTGAATATTTTTAGTAGAGGTTGGGCTATTTAGATTTTCTGTTTCATCTTGAGTCAACTTTGGTTAGTTATGTTTTTCAAAGAATTTGCCCACTTGATCTGAATTACTGACCTTATTTACGTAGAGTTCATAGTATTCCCTTGTTAGCCTTTAATGTCTGTAGGATCTATAGGATATATCTCCTCTTTCATTCTTGAAATTGGTCATTTGTGTTTACTCTTTTTTTCTTGATGAATCTTAATAAGGAATTATAAATTTTATTAATCTTTTCAAGGAGACAACTTCTGGCTTTGTCAATTTTCTCTATTTGAGGTATGTGTTTTATTTCACTGCTTTATACTCTTATGCTTATTATTTCTTTTCTTTAATATCAGATTTAATGCATTCTTCTTCTAGTTTTTTAAGCTAGAAACCTAGATCATTGATTTCAAAACCTTCTTCCTTTTTAATATAGGTAGTTAAACTATAAATGTCCCTTAAAGTATTGCTTTAGTTGATATATTGTATTTTCACTATCAATCAGTTCAAAAATTTTCTAACTTTCTTTGTAATTTCTCTTTTGACCCATGTGTTTAGAAGTGTGCTATTTAATTTCTAAATATTTGGGGGATTGTCTAGATATTTTATTGCAGTTGATTTCTAATTTAGTCTCATTGGTTTAGGGAAGACATTCTATAAGATTTCAATTGTTTGAATGTGTTGAGATTAATTTTATGGCTCAGAACATGTTTGATCTTGGTCAGTATTCTATTTGCACCTGGAAAGGATGTGTATTTTACACTTATTGGGTGTGGAACGTTATATAAATATCAATTAAGTTAAGTGTTGTTTGGATCTATATCTTTACTGTTTGCTTTTCTGTATTCTTGTTATACGAATCACTGAGAAAGAGGTTCAGAGCAATCTTTTAAAGCATAAATAAGAATATGTTCTTTGCAATGTAAAATTCTCAAAGGCTTCTTCTTCTTTTTAAATATTTGGCTGCGCTGGGTCTTAGTTATGGCACGCGAGATCTTCGTTACAGGATCTTTAGTTGCCGCATGTGGGATCTTTACTCGTGTCATGCGGGATCTAGTTCCCTGGCCAGGGACCGAATCTGGGCCCCCTGTATTTGGGAGTGCAGAATCTTAACCACTGGACCACCAGTCCCCCTCAAAGCCTTCTTAGTGTGCTTAGAATAAGATGCAAATGTCTTTGGTTCTGTAAGAGATCACGTGATCCAGTCTATGCCTTTTTCTGAGATCTTCTCTTCTAGTACTCCACACACCCCTCCTCTACCCCACCCCCACTAACTACACTCTAGTCACTCTGGCATTTTTCCTGTTCTCTGAACCCACTAAACTTATTTCTATCTCAGGATGTTTGCATTTGCTCTTCCCTTTGTCTGGGATTATGTTTTCACCCAGATAATCACATGCTGGCTCCTTCACACCCCTTCAGCCTCAGCTCAAATGTCACTGCCTCAGAAAGGCCTTCCATAGCCTCTCTATCTGGAGCAGTCTTTATCACATCACCCTGATTTATTCTCTTTGTAGAACTGTTCACTATTAGAATGAACTCTGTTTATTAATTTTTTGGTTTATGGTTTGTATGCTGGTTTTTTTAGTGTTGCATCCCTGAAGCTGAAAATAGAGCCTTCTTGTGGTAGACATTTAATAAATACTTGTTGGATGAAGGGTTAGTAGACAGCAGGATGGGTAGGTAGACTATCGGCGTTTTATGTCATTCAAGATTATGTATCTTTTTTCATAGCTCTTTCCATCTGGGTGTTAAGACTGTACTGTGAGGTCTTAGAAACTCATTCTACTTTAATTCTGTGTCTCTGGCACAGCCTGGCAACTGCTCAGTAAATAATTGTTAGACACAAGCATGGCTGGCCCAGCATTGAAAATGCTCCATACATACCTGTCAGCAGTCACTTTACTGCATCTCTCTTTTGAATCAACTAAACCAGAGCTTGGTACATGACCTTGTACATAATGTGTGCTCCATATGTATGAAAGAAGAAAGAAGGAAAGAAAGAAAGAAAGAAAGAAAGAAAGAAAGAAAGAAAGAAAGAAAGAAAGAAAAGAAAGAAAGAAGAGGGGCTTCCCTGGTGGTGCAGTGGTTGAGAGTCCACCTGCCGATGCAGGGGACACGGATTCGTGCCCCGGTCCGGGAAGATCCCACATACTGCGGAGCAGCTGGGCCCGTGAGCCATGGCTGCTGAGCCTGCATGTCCAGAGCCTGTGCTCCGCAATGGGAGAGGCCACAGCAGTGAGAGGCCCACGTACCACAAAAAAAAAAAAAAGAAAGAAAGAAATAGAAAGAAAGGAAGGAAGGAAGAAAGAAGGAAAGAAAGGGAGGGAGGAAGGAAGGAAGGGAGGGAGGAAGGGAGGAAAGGAGGGAAGGGGGAGGGAGGGAGGGAGGAAGGAAATAGAGAGAGAAGGAAAGAAAGAAAGAAAAGAAAGAAAGAAAGAAAGATGTAAAGAAGAAAAGAAAGAGAGAAAGAGAGGGAGGGTGGAAGGAAGGAAGAAAAAAGGAAGGTAGAAAGGGACATGCCACAGCTCTGATGGACACATTGGCTGCAAGTTTCAAATCTAGGTCCCCAAAGCCAAAATGTCAGAAAGGGTCTCCTTGCACCTTTGTTATCCTCAGATGTCATAAGAATTTCAGTTCTTCAGTGCATGGTCCATTTCACCTCCAATCACAGGCACAGGAAACGGGGGATATGGAAGTAAGCTTAGAAAGTCATGGTTCTTTCCCTATAGCGCCGCAGTATAGAACAGATGTCATGGCAGCAGCCTGGAAAAATGATGACCAAAGCATTTCCATGCACTTCTGATTAGCCGTGAAGGCTTAATTGTTTCTTAAATGTTTTTTGGAAATGAATCCTTACTAGTGAAGAAGAAAGGATGAGAAATGTGTATCACAGACCATGAAATCATTTCCGCCCCTGACTATTGAGCATCCAGTGTGCTTTTCCTTTGAAGGATTCAAATCAACCTGGGAACCTTAAAATGTTGTCACTGTTCTGTGGACTCCTGAGTTCATTAGAACTCCCAGAACTTCTTCCCCAATAGACTCCAAGTCCCTTGTCTGTAACAGCTTCTTCACTTCCTGAGACTAGCCACCTGCTTGACCCCAGATTGCACTCAGCAACGGGGCCTTACTTTGGAAAGATGCAGACTTGGAAGCTGCATTGTTTGCACCTGAGGTGCACGAATATTAAGAGGATCAGTCAGCCTGGGTAGCCCAGCTGTCCCTCCAGCCACATGCTTCTGCTATGGCTGTGCAGATCCCATGGTAAGGGCTGCCCACGTTGCTCCTGAACTTCACTTCGTTCTCTTTGCCTAGAATGGGAGGGAGAGCAGGGGGTAGTTGAGGTTCTGACATACGGTATTTCTGTTTCCATCCAGTAACCAGCCAAACCATTACAGAATATTAGGAATTTTAAAGAATAGAAAATCTACTGCAGTTGGGCTTACTTAGACAGAGATATATAATTCTGGAGAGGCATGAACATTAGGACTAACCTCTTTTGGATTAAAAACCTGTATTATATTCCAATCATAAAAATCAGTAAATGCTACATGTAGAAATAAAGGCTGCCCAAAGCCAGGGTGGAAAGAATATGATTGCAAAGCTAAATCAAGATGCAAATGCATGGGGACTTCCCTGGTGGCACAGTGGTTAAGAATTCACCTGCCAATGCAGGGGACACGGGTTCGAGCCCTGGTCCGGGAAGATATCACATGCCGCGGAGCAACTAAGTCTGTGTGCCACAGCTACTGAGCCTGCGCTCTAGAGCCCGCGAGCCACAACTACTACAGCCCACGTACCTAGATCCTGTGCTCTGCAACAAAGAGAAGCCACCGCAATGAGAAGCCCGCACACCGCAATAAAGAATAGCCCCCTCTCGCCACAACTAGAGAAAGCCCGTGCACAGCAACAAAGACCCAATGCAGCCAAAAATAAATAGATTAATTAATTAATCAAAAAAAGATGCAAATGCATGTAATTTCCCATCAGATCCTACTGTAATACTACTGTAGGATTCATAAAATCTAAATCTCTGATATTACACTGTAAGAAAAATGAGGTTTAGAATAAAAAATATTAAGATTAAGAAACTGAAGTTATTTCCTCATATGTGACTTTTGACAGGCATTTTAGGAGTGTAATATGTAGATCCATGATTCATATTAAAAACATTTAGATTCATCAGGTTATTTTGAAATTAGAGAAAAAAAGTAATGTATCAAAAAATCAGAGCTGGAAGAGACCCTCACAATCAGATTGTCCAACACTGTAAAATAAGAAGTTTGGCCTACCCAAGGGGTTTCTGAACTCCACTTCTTGGACTGGAGCCAGGTTCCTGCAGTGCATTGTATCACCTTGCAAGCTTATTAAACAGGCAGATTGCCAGACCCCATCCCTGGAGGTTCTGAGTCAGCCAACTAAGTCTGGGAACCACTGGATTCAAGGCACTCTCCCAGACATGACATTCAAGGAGCCTGTGACACCAGGCTTAGCCCTGCCCTTCATCACTAGGATGGTCAGAGTGAGGATGGAAATGGCATTAGGGTCCATCTGCACTGGGACTGGGCCTCTGTGTTTTAAAGGACTTTGGGTCCCCAATAAGTTTTTCAAACTCCTCGATTCAAAGATGCCATCCTTCTGGATCACAACTGCAAACCTATAGCTCCAGCCACCCTGATCTCATTCATCCATTCATATAGCAAAGAGTTACTGAGTGCCTACTGGGAATGACAGACAAATACACAGAGAGTGACGATCCAGCGGCTGTGGAGAAAGAGTAGGCTGCTAGGGGAGCATCTTGGAGGACCACCTCATCAGATTTGGGGGAGTCAGCTGGTGCTGATGGATGAGTGGAAGTTCGTCAAAGTGAGAGGGAGACCATCCTTGATCCATCCTCTGGAGGTGGACACATTTCCATTTCCAGCTAATAAAAGGGGAAAAAAAGATTCTGGGGAGGCACTAGGGCAACAGGAGTATCTGTCACAGAAGCCATCCAAATCATCCAGTATGCAATGTTAATTTCTTCATTTTGATAACTGTACCATGGTTATACAAGGAAACTGGGTGAAGAATATAGAAGAACTCTCTGTACTAACCTGAAAACTCTTCTATAAATTTAAATTATTTCAAAATAAAAAAGTTTTTAAAAAACAATCATTCAGATAGAGAAGTCAGAGGACAGACCTAAGGTGGTGACTGTGGGGGTGGCTGATGCAGGCATATGTGAGAGACACTTAGAAGGTAGAATGAAGAAAATTTAGGAATTGATCAAATGAAGGAGGATGAAGAAGAAGGATGCTTTAGCCAACAGGGGATATGGAGGGCCATTCCCTGGGATGGAGAACAGAGGAAGTGAGGTCTGGGGGGAAAGATAATGAGGTGTTTGTGGGAGTTTCAGGTGGAAATGATTGTGAGAGCACCAGGTATCTAGGTCTGGAGCTCAGAAGAGGGGTCAGCATTAGATGTAAATATTTGGGAATCAACAAGAAACAAATGAGAAAAACATGACCAAGAAAGTAATTGACATCATTGGAGTAGATGGGATTTTCCTGGAGAGGGTACATAGAATGATAAATGAAAAATGGATGGAGGGCAGAACCTTAAAGAAGGAGTTAGAAAAAGAGGAAATTGAAAAGAACACCCAAAGAGGAAGAAAGACCACCAGCTGAGCATGATGTTGTGGAAGGAAACAGAAGAAGGACTTTCAAGGAGACAAGATCAGCCCTCAGGAAGGTCAAGCAAGATAAGAACAGCACTGGCTGTGTTATTGACAACCTTGGTGAGTTTAATCTTGATCTTCCCACTAAATGTTTTTGTTACTACAAAAACAATATGGAAAAATCGCTGAATGTTTTTAAGTGCTTACTTTGATGAAACAAGCCCTGGGCATCAAGCAGCCTGGCCTTTTTTTAATCTTTATTATTCATTTCTGACCTAATATTTATTGTTGTCTGTGTGTGTGTGTGTGTAAGTGGGGTGTGTGTACTAGTTTTTTTGGTTTTGAATTTCATTTTATTTTTAATACAGCAGGTTTTATTAGTTATCTATTTCACACATATTAGTGTATATATGTCAATCCGAATCTCCCAATTCATCACACCATCACCACTTGCCCCCACCCCCGCTTTCCCCCTTGACGTCCATACCTTTGTGCTCTACATCTGTGTCTCTATTTCGGCCTTGCAAACTGGTTCACCTGTACCATTTTTCTAGATTCCACATACATGTGTTAATATACTATATTTGTTTTTTTCTTTCTGACTTACTTCACTCTGTATGACAGTCTGTAGATCCATCCACGTCTCTACAAATGACCCAATTTCGTTCCTTTATATGGCTGAGTAATATTCCATTGTATATATGTACCAAATCTTCTTCATGCATTCGTCTGTCAATGGGCATTTAGGTTGCTTCCATGACCTGGCTATTGTAAATAGTACTGCAATGAACATTGGGGTGCATGTGTCTTTTTGAATTATGGTTTTCTCTGGGTATATGCTCAGTAGTGGGATTGCTGGGTCATATGATAGTTCTTTTTTTAGTTTTTTAAGGAACCTCCATACTGTTCTCCATAGTGGCTGTATCAATTTACATTCCCACCAACAGTGCAAGAGGGTTCCCTTTTCTCCACACCCTCTCCAGCATTTGTTGTTTGTAGATTTTCTGATGATGCCCGTTCTAACTGGTGTGAGGTGATACCTCATTGTAGTTTTGATTTGCATTTCTCTAATAATTAGTGATGTTGAGCAGCTTTTCATGTGCTTCTTGGCCATCTGTATGTCTTCTTTGGAGAAATGTCTATTTAGGTCTTCTGCCCATTTTTGGATTGGGTTGTTTGTTTCTTTAATATTGAGCTGCATGAGCTGTTTATATATTTTGGAGATTAATCCTTTGTCCGTCGATTCATTTGCAAATATTTTCTCCCATTCTGAGGGTTGTCTTTTCGTCTTGTTTATAGTTTCCTTGCTGTGCAAAAGTTTTTAAGTTTCATTAGGCCCCATTTGTTTATTTTTGTCTTTATTTCCATTACTCTAGGAGATGGGTCAAAAAAGATCTTGCTGTGATTTATGTCAAAGAATGTTCTTCCCAGGTTTTCCTGTAAGAGTTTTGGAGTGTCTGGTCTTACATTTAGGTCTTTAATCCATTTTGAGTTTATTTTTGTATATGGTGTTAGGGAGTGTTCTAATTTCATTCTTTTACATGTAGCTATCCAGTTTTCCCAGTACCACTTATTGAAGAGACTATCTTTTCTCCATTGTATATCCTCGCCTCCTTTGCCATAGATTAGTTGACCATAGGTGCATGGGTTTATCTCCTGGCTTTCTATCCTGTTCCATTGATCTATATTTCTGTCTTTGTGCCAGTACCATATTGTCTTCATTACTGTAGCTTTGTATTATAATCTGAAGTCAGGGCGTCTGATTCCTCCAGCTCCGTTTTTTCATTCAAGATTGCTTTGGCTATTCAAGGTCTTTTGTGTCTCTATACAAATTTTAAGATATTTTTTGGGTTCCAGTTCTGTAAAAATTGCCATTGGTAATTTCATAGGGATTGTACTGAATGTGTAGATTGCTTTGGGTAGTACAGTCATTTTCACAATATTGATTCTTCCAATCCAAGAACATGGTATATCTCTCCATCTGTTTGGGTCATCTTTGATTTCTTTCATTGGTATCTTATAGTTTTCTGAGTACAGATTTTTTGCCTCCTTAAGTAGGTTTATTCCCAGGTATTTTATTCTTTTTGTTTCAGTGGTGAATGGGATTGTTTCCTTAATTTCTTCTTCTGATTTTTCGTTGGTAGTGTATAGGAATGCAAGAGATTTCTGTGCATTAATTTTGTAGCCTGCAACTTTACCAGATTCATTGATCAGCTCTAGTAGTTTTCTGGTGACATCTTTAGGATTCTTTATGTATAGTATCATGTCATCTGCAAACAGTGACGGTTTTACTTCTTCTTTTCCAATTTGTATGCCTTATATTTCTTTTTCTTCTCTGATTGATGTGGCTAAGACTTCCAAAACTATGTTGGATAATAGTGGTGAGAATGGGCATCCTTGTCTTGTTCATGACGTTAGTGGAAATGGTTTCAGTTTTTCATCATTGAGGATGATGTTGGCTGTGGGTTTCTCATATATGGCGTTTATTATGTTGAGGTAGGTTTCCTCTATGGCCACTTTCTGGAGAATTTTTATCATAAATGGGTGTTAAATTTTGTCAAAATTTTTTCTGCATTTATTGAGATGATCATACGGTTTTTCTCCTTCAGTTTGTTAATTTGGTGTATCACATTGATTGATTTGTGTATTTTGAAGAATCCTTGCATCCCTGGGATAAATCGCACTTGATCATGGTGTATGATCCTTTAATGTATTGTTGGATTCTGTTTGCTAGTATTTTGTTGAGGATTTTTGCATCTATATTCATCAGTGATATTGGTCTGTAATGTTCTTTTTCTGTAGTATCTTTGTCTGGTTTTGGTATCAGGGTAATGTTGGCCTTGTAGAATGAATATGGGAGTGTTCCTTCCTCTGAAATTTTTTGGAAGAGTTTGAGAAGGATGCGTGTTAGCTCTTCTCTAAATGTTTGGTAAAATTCACCTGTGAAGTCATCTGGTCCTGGACTTTTTTTGTTGGGAGATTTTTAATCACAGTTTCAATTTCATTACTTGTGATTGGTCTGTTCATATTTTCTGTTTCTTCCTGGTTTAGTGTGGGAAGGTTATACCTTTCTAAGAATTTGTCCATTTCTTCCAGGTTGTCCATTTTATTGGCATAGAGTTGCTTGTAGTAGTCTTTTATGATGCTTTGTATTTATGTAGTGTCCATTGTAACTTCTCCTTTTTCATTTCTAATTTCATTGATTTGAGTCCTCTCCCTCTTTTTCTTGATGAATCTGGCTAAAGGTTTATCAATTTTGTTTATCTTCTCAGAGAACCAGCTTTTCGTTTTATTGATCTTTGCTGTTGTTTTCTTTGTTTCTATTTCATTTATTTCTCCTCTCATCTTTATGATTTCTTTCCTTCTACTAACTTTGGGTTTTGTTTGTTCTTCTTTCTCTAGTTCCTTTAGGTGTAATATTAGATTGTTTATTTGAGATTTTTCTCGTTTCTTGAGGTAGGATTGTATTGCTATAAACTTCCCTCTTAGAACTGCTTTTGCTGCATCCCATAGGTTTTGGGTGGTTGTGGTTTCGTTGTCATTTGTTTCTACGTATTTTTTGATTTCCTCTTTGATTTCTTCAGTGATCTCTTGGTTGTTTAGTAATGTGTTGTTTAACCTTCACGTATTTGTTTTTCTTATGTTTATTTCCCTGTAATTTATTTATAATCTCATAGTGTTGTGGTTGGAAAAGATGCTTGATATGATTTCAATTTTCTTAATTTTACCGAGGCTTGATTTGTGACCCAAGATGTGATGTATCCTGGAGGAAGTTCCGTGTGCACTTGAGAAGAAAGTGTAATCTGCTGTTTTGGGGTGGAATGTCCTATAAATATCAATTAAATTTATCTGGTCTATTGTGTCATTTAAAGCTCGTGTTTCCTTATTAATTTTCTGTCTGGATGATCTGTCCATAAGTGTAAGTGAGGTGTTAAAGTCTCCCACTATTATTGTGTTCCTGTTGATTTCCTCTTTTATGGCTGTTAGCATTGGCCTTATGTATTGAGGTGCTCCTATATTGGTTGCATATATATTTATAATTTTTATATCTTCTTCTTGGATTGATCCCTTGATCATTATGTAGTGTCCTTCCTTGTCCCTTGTAACATTCTTTCTTTAAAATCTATTTTATCTAATATGAATATTGTTCCTCCAGCTTTCTTTTGATTTCTATTTGCATGGGATATCATTTTCCATCCCCTCACTTTCAGTCTGTATGTGTCCTTAGGTCTGAAGTGGGTCTCTTGTAGACAGCATATAGATGTTTTCGTATCCACTCAGTGAGCCTGTGTCTTTTGGTTAGAGAATTTAATCCATTCACATTTAAGGTAATTATCGATATGTATGTTCCTATTACCATTTTCTTAATTGTTTTTGTTTTTGTTTTGTTTTGTTTTGTTTTGTTGCAGTACGCGGGCCTCTCACTGTTGTGGCCTCTCCCGTTGCAGAGCACAGGCTCCGGACGGGCAGGCTCAGTGGCCATGGCTCATGGGCCCAGCCACTCTGCAGCATGTGGGATCTTCCTGGACCAGGGCATGAACCCGTGTCCCCTGCATTGGCAGGCGGACACTCAACCACTGCGCCACCAGGGAAGCCCTTGGGTTTGTTTTCGTAAGTCCTTTTCTTCTCTTGTGTTTCCCACTTAGAGACATTCCTTTAGCATTTGTTGTAGAGCTGGTTTGGTGGTATTGAATTCTCTTAGCTTTTGCTTGTCTGTAAAGCTTTTGATTTCTCCGTTGAATCTGAATGAGATCCTTGCCACGTAGAGCAATCTTGGTTGTAGGTTCTTCCCTTTCATCACTTTAAATATATCTTGCCACTCCCTTCTGGATTGTAGAATTTCTGCTGAGAAATCAGCTGTTAACCTTATGGGAGTTCCCTTGTATGTTTTCTGTTGCTTTTCCTTTGTTGCTTTTAATAATTTTTCTTTGCCTTTAATTTTTGTCAGTTCGATTACTATGTGTCTCCGCCTGTTTCTCCTTGGGTTTATCCTGCCTGGGACTCTCTAAGCTTCCTGGACTTGGGTGACTATTTCCTTCCCCATGTTAGGGAAGTTTTTGACTATAATCTCTTCAAATATTTTCTCAGGTCCTTCTCTCTCTCTTCTCTTTCTGGGACCCCTATCATGCAATTGTTGGTGTGTTTAATGTTGTCCCAGAGGTCTCTTAGGCTGTCTTCATTTCTTTTCATTCTTTTTTCTTTATCATGTTCTGTGGCAGTGAATTCAACCATTCTGTCTTCCAGGTCACTTATCCGTTGTTATGCCTCAGTTATTCTGCTATTGATTCCTTCTATTGTATTTTTCATTTCAGTTATTGTATTGTTCATCTCTTGTTTGTTTGTTCTTTAATTCTTCTAGATGTTTGTTCTTTAATTCTTCTAGGTCTTTGTTAAACATTTCTTTCATCTTCTCAATCTTTGCCTCCATTCTTTTTCCGAGGTCTTGGATCATCTTCACTATCATTGTTCTGAATTCTTTTTTTGGAAGGTTGCGTATCTCCACTTCATTTAACTGTTTTTCTGGGGTTTTATTTTGTTCCTTCATGTGGTACATAGTTCTCTGCCTTTTCATTTTGTCTATCTTTCCATGAATGTGTTTTTCGTTCCACAGGCTGCAGGATCATAGTTGTTCTTGCTTCTGCTGTCTGCCTTCTGGTGGATGAGGTTATCTAAGAGGCTTGTGCAAGCTTCCTGATGGGAGGGACTGGTGGTGGGTACAGATGGGTGTTGCTCTGGTGGGCAGAGCTCAGTAAATCTTAAACTGCTTTTCTGCTGTTGTGTTGAGTTGAGTTGAGTTCCCTCCCTGTTGGTTGTTTGGCCTGAGGTGACCAAGCACTGGAGGCTACAGGCTCTTTGGTGGGGTTAATGGCAGACTCCAGGATGGCTCATGTCAAGGCGTACTTCTCAGAACTTCTGCTGCCAGTGTCCTTGTCCCTGTGGTGAGCCAGAGCCTCCCCCCGCCTCTTCAGGAGACCCTCCAACAGTAGCAGGTAGGTCTGGTTCAGCCTCCTATGGGGTCACTGCTCCTTCCCCCTGGGTCCTGATGTGCACACTACTTTGTGTGTGCCCTCCAGGAGTGGAGTCTCTGTTTCCCCCAGTCCTGTCAGAGTCCTGCAGTCAAACCCTGCTAGCCTTCAAAGTCTGATTCTCTGGGGTTTCCCCTCCCATTGCTGTACCCCCATGTTGGGAAGCCTGACATGGGGCTCAGAATCTTCACTGCAGTGGGCAGATTTCTGTGGCATAATTGTTCTCCAGTTTGTGAGTCACCCACCCAGTGGTTATGGGATTTGACTTTATTGTGATTGCACCCCTCCTACCATCTCATTGTGGCTTCTCCTTTGTCTTTGGATGTGGGGTATCTTTTTTGGTGAGTTCCAGTGTCTTCCTGTCAATGATTGTTCAGCAGTTAGCTGTGATTCTGGTGCTCTCGCACAAGAGAGTGAGTGCACATACTTCTACTCCGCCATCTTGAACCAATCTCTCTGTACTCAGGCAGCCTGGTATTGTGGAGAACCCATGTGGGATCTTAGGTGTCAGGCAGACCTAAGTTCTAGTTGTGGTTCTGTCACTTGCTAACTGAGGGACTTTGAGTGAGTTACTTAGCTAACCTCTTGAAGTTCAATTTCTTCATCTGTAAAATGAGGACGGTAATATGTGTCTTGTTCCTTGAGGATTAGAGATCATGCATGTAAAACCCCACCATGGTGTTCGGCACTTAGTAGATGCTCAACAAATGGCAGCCATTATTATGGGCCAAGTGTTCCTCTTCTGGGCTCTAAAGCGCCTTATGCATTCATCTACTGGGTCACTAACCATGATGGACTAAAACAACTTGGTCGTTATGACTCTCTCCCAAGCCTAGCCTCCACCAGACTGCTAGCTTCTTAAGGACATCTTCTTCAACTTAGTTTCCCCATCAGCCACCCCAGAGCAGATATCCTGGATGGGACCTTCATTCTGCAGGATAGAAGGAAGCCTGGGAGGTGGGCCCTGCCTTAGAGATGTCATGGGAAGATTTGCTTTACTGAGGTGGCATTGGAAGCACAGGTCTTCAAACAAGATAGTCACATGGGACTCCGTGTGAGTCTGCAAGGAGCTGAGGGTCATTTTTCAAACTTTGCAAGCAATCTACCTGTGGAAATCTCAAGGAAAGAAGGGTGGATCAGGAAAACTAGCAAGAACACTTGGCACTAACAAGTTGGCTGATTCACCCAAACTCACACATATGGCTCTATAATTCTGGAGAGTATATCTTTCTGAATGAAAGAAAAGAAAGGAAACACAAAAGAAAAAAAGACATGAAAATCAGGATACATAGTCTGATTAAAGACCGTTTCCAGGTACCAGGTATAAGAAGGAATACAAAAGAGTAGTAGCTTGGATATCTGGTCATGGGAATTTTCAAGTCATTTGAATGGTTTCATGAGTCATTTGAATAGTTCTCTGAAGTTAGGGACATTATAGATTACTAACAAGTGGAAACTCAGAGTGGCTCATCTGCTCACTGTAGTAGTTTCCTAGGGTCGTCATAACAAATCATCACAAAGTGAGTGATTTAATTTATTGTGTCCCATTTCTGGAGGTCACTTCTGGAGGCCAGAAGTCTTATATCAAGGCGTCAGCAGGGTTGATTCCTTCTTGGAGGTTCAGAGGGAGAGTCTGTTCCATGCCTCTCTCCTAGCTTCTGGTGGCTGCTGGCAATGCCTCATGTTCCTTGATTTTTAGATGCGTGACACCAATCGATCTTATCTTTGCATGGTATTGTCCCTGTGTCTAAATGTTCCTCTTCTTATAAGGGCACCAGTCATTGAATTAGGGCCCCCTCCCCCCAGTGACCTCTTCTTAACCTGATTATGTCTGCAAAGACCCTATTTCCAAAGAAGGCCATGTTCATAAGTACAAGGAGTTAGGATTTCAACATATTTTTCGAGGGGGCACAATTCACCCTGAAAAACTTCCAGGCCCTCCTGCTGCCCTTCCACCCTTGCCCACTGTTCACTAGCCTCTGCGAGCTATTTACAGTTCTGCAAACTGGCCGTATTTTCACACCTCCATGTCTGCACACATGCTGGGCCTTCAGCCAGGAATGCTCCCATCTACCCCTTCTACTCCACCTGCGTAACTCCCAAATATCTTGTAAAACGTGAGGACTTTTCCCCTTTTTTGTGACACTTTGCCTCCCTCCCGCCATCTCTCTGAATGAGTGACTAGATTCTCGGTGCCCCCTAGATCCATCTCGAATGTGACATTTAGCGAGACAGATGGTGGCAGATTGTTGGCACACACGCCCTTCCCACTAGACTGCAAGTTCTGTGAGGACAGAGCCCATACATCTTTATCACTGTGTGCCCTGGGCCCACTACACGGTGGACATCCCATGACACAAGACTCAGCACGTGGTAGGAGGCGTAACTCATGCTTGTGGCTTTCCATGGTCTGATTGAACAGGACAGCCTAGCCAAGCCACATTGTGCCATTCCTTCTAACCCAAACCAGCGCTTTCCATGGGGTCAAGTGTGGGTTGCCAGTGAATTTCCAACCTGATTTCCTCTGCTCCCAGCCTCCCTGGGAGGTCTCCCTGCTGGACCTAGTCAGGCCCAGCCCAATGCAAGCTGTCAAGCCGTGCCGGTCCCTCCCTCAGTCCGCTTTCACAGAGACTGCAAATAGGGGCTTTTGGTCCATGGGTCTCAGTGCCACAATGCAGCATTCAGTGGCTGCTGTGGGGTGCCCCTGTGTGTGTGCGGGCAGCTCGTGGTCCAAGGCCAGCAAAGCCCCATAAAAATGTCAGGCCTGTGCAAAGGCCAGCGCTTTTGGGGCTTTTTGCTCTCCTCACTAGTGGTTTTCTTCTTAGTCACCTGTATCCTTAAAATAGGCCCTTCCTTCTCTCCATCCTGGATTCCTGCTCTCTGATGCTCTTACTGACAAGCACAGCAAAGCAGAGGTCAGAAGAGAAACTGTGCAGATACTCATGGCATCTCAGAGCTTGGAAGTGCTCTGGAAAGAGAGTGTCTTGTCCAATCCTTCTTCCTGTAGATGGAGAAACAGAGGCTTGGGATGGGAGAGGGACTTGCCTACGATTATACAGAAAAGTGCGGAGAGAGAGAGAGGGTGGAGCCTGATCCTGTGACCCAGACCAGACCTCTTTCCCTTCAATCACACTGTTTCCACCTGTCTCTTCCATGAATTATGAGAGTTAAGGTTTAATTGCCTTTAATAGCAGAACAAAGTATGTAAAAATTTGCTTAAACCCCTCCTCTGCCTCTGTCCGCTTAAAAGAGTACTACTTATTCAAAGAGGTACTATCCCCATTGGAAGGGACTTCTGCCCAGGACAGAGCAGAGACAGCGTTTGCTGTCCAGGGCGTTGGCATCCACACATCACTGTTAGTGGAGACCACATCTCGTGGGGTATTACCAAGATAAAAACAGACCTGGATGTTGACTCTCAATTCAAAGTGAGCCCATTTAAACCTCTCATTAAAATAAAAACTGGTTCATCTTTTACCACTTATTTATAAGGCCCAAGTGTTCACTTCAGTTAAGTGCCTTAAAAATAAAGGGGGAGGGCTTCCCTGGTGGCGCAGTGGTTGAGAGTCCGCCTGCTGATGCAGGAGACACGGGTTCGTGCCCCGGTCCGGGAGGATCCCACATGCCGCGGAGCGGCTGGGCCCGTGAGCCATGGCCGCTGAGCCTGCGCGTCCGGAGCCTGTGTTCCGCAATGGGAGAGGCCACAACAGTGAGAGGGCCGCGTACCGCAAAAATAATAATAATAATAATAAAAATAAAATAAAATAAAGGGGGAAAAAGGGATACTTGGATTCCTTTGAAACTCAAGTCGACAAGAGCCAAATGAAATAGCAACTCTCTCAATTTGTGGGCGTTGAGCCTGTCACCACTTTCCTCCAGCTCTTCCCCTCCCCACTGTTCCCCAGTGTAAGCCCTAATGTTGTGATCAACAGAAGCTCACATCCCTCAGTCTGGCTTCAAGACCTCCACGTGGGTCTGCCTCCACCTGCCCTCATCCACTTCTGCTTCCTTTCTCCCACCTCACCTTATTGATGTGTGTTCCTTCACTCTACCTGTGCTGCCTCCTTTTTTTATTTTTGTTGTTTTTTCTTTCTTTTTTTTTTTTTTTTTTGTGGTACGCGGGCCTCTCACCGTCTTTCCAATCCAATATTTCCTTCCTGGAATGTCCCAGGCACACGATTTGCCTCTTCTATGGAACCCGCGGCTTCCTGCCTCTTGATGGATTCTCTCTTCACTCCTGTGTCCCTTGACTCTTTACCTAACCATCTACCAAATGCCTTCCACGTGCCAGCCACTGTGTCTGACCCAAGGAGCTCCCATCCCAACACGGAAGACAGAAGACAATTGTCACAGAGCAGCCACTGTCACAAGATTTCAAATTTATTCTGAGGGCAACGGGAGGTCATTGAAGGATTTTAAAGAGGCAAAGCGGTGATAGGAACAGATCTGCATTTTGAGGGGTGTTCTGGGAATGACACGGAGGACAGATTTGGTGAGGGTGGGAATGTGGGCATGAGGGAAATGATGGTGCCGGCATGAAGGCTGAAAGGTTAATTAGGAGGATATTGCAAGAATTCCAGCAAAATGTGAAGGTATGTCCCAAGGGAGTACCAGAAGGACTACGGAGGAGGAAATATGTGGGCTAGAACTGACAGGAAGTGGTGATTGTAGGCAGGGACGCTGTATGTCCACGACCCCTCAGTTTCAGGGTGGGGCTCTTGTGTGGAGGGTGACGTCAGCCCCGGCACAGGAACAGTGAGAGCAGGATTGGGTCTGAGGGAAGTGCTCACTCCAGCCTGTGTAGAGGAGACTGGGAGTGGGAAGATAGAGATCTAGGCAGTGACACAGATCTGTGGATGTGGAGCTGAGGTCCCCAGCAGGCTGTACATACTCACAGACATATTTTCCCTATTGACCCTTGAGGTCAGGAAGAGGGACTGGGCATCACTCCTGTCTATTTTCTTTCTCTTTTGAATATAATAGATTCTCATTTGCTCTTTAAATCAACCAAGGATTGAAACACCAAGATAGACAATATAAGTGGGAAGAAGGCAGCTACATTTATGGGGCAGACTAACTAGTGGGGGTGTAATCACTCTGATTTGCTACTCGCTGCAGCTCTGTGACCCTGGTTTCTTCCCCTACACCCGAGATGCTGATACCCAGGACACAAGACCACCATGAGGCCATGATGTCACGATGGCATGTGTTCTCGTCAGCCAGTCCCGTGAGTTTGTGGAAGAAACATGGGCACCAGGCTTGAGAGTCTGCAGTTGTATTTCTGGCCGTGCCTTTGGATAAACAATTTTTCTTTACTGGATGCTAGTTTCCTCTGTTGTAAACCGAGGAAGATTGGATGGCAGGATCTGGAAGGCTATCTCCAAGTGAAGATGTTACAACCCAGAGACACCATGAGAAAATACTGACTTAAAGAATTGTACTGTTTTGCTTTGCTGTGCAGCAGAAGTTAACACAGCATTGTAAATCAACTATATTTCAATAAAAAAATTAAAAAACAATAAAGTCCAACAGAACAACCCCCTCACCCAAAAAGAATTGTAATCACACCAGACACACCTCCAGGCTCATGAAATGAGCAAAATGATAGCAAAATAACTATCAAATATTCCTTACTTAAGACAGCCAAGCCTTAGAGAACTACTCGCTGAAGTCTGCTCCTCCCTAGGAGAACAGAAGTTCATATTTTCTTTCTTCCACAAACAGATTAAGGGACCTCTTAGCATTGGGGATGTCTAGACCTGCACTGATGACAAATGAACCATATTCCCATTTCCCGTCAAATAACAAGTCACTTTGTGCGAAGAATGCAGAGATTTGGTAATTGTCGATGCCAGAGGAAGAGGATGGGGCTGTGGAAGCATGGAAGCTTTGGACAGGGGTGGAGCCATGGTGGGGACACCCAGTTGATTGGCAGATTCTGCCATGATTGCACGTGTTGTGTTGAAAAGACCATAGGATCGAATTCCCAGTATGATGGGGCTGGAATCCTGCCTCTGCCACCTCCTCGCAATAGGAACTTGGATAGTTACTCAACCTCTCTTAGCCTCTGTCTCATCTGCAGGATGAGAATAGTAACAACCTGGGGAGACATGGTGAGGATGAGATGTGAGAATGTAGGACCTGGCACAGAAGATATGGCGGTGAAGCTTAGCAGCCTCTGTAGTTTTAGAAACATTATTTTTCAATCACCTTCCACTTTTCCAAACCAAATCCAAGCTGCCAGTGTGGGCGGATGGGTGGCCAGGTTGACTCAGGGTCCTCAGGCTGTGGTAGGGGATGAAGGTGCCCAGGTACACGCAAAGGAGTAGGCTGGCCAGGCCCAGGGGCTTCCAGGCTAGTGGGTGAGGCAAATACAAGTCACATTTTTCGAAGCAGCCTGTCTATCTGTTGAATGAAACGTTTATGGGGCCCTCGTTAGCTGGTGAGACTGCATGCTCTGACGTGGACACCTCTCCAGCACGGGTCAACCTGCGGACAAGGATTAATTCTGTTTGTCTGTTCCTTCTTAGCCTCCCAGGGGTGGGGCGCCCCTTCAGATGAGCTGGCTTTTGAATTAAATCCAGGATTTGGTTTTCTGGTGTGGAACAGAGCAGGAAAGTGTCTGCGTTTAAATCAAGGCCCCTGGCACGATCTCAGACCTCTTCCAGCGCCACCTGCAGGCTGGGGTGGAGGTGTCAGAGTGTGTGAGGGCAGAGGGCGCAGTGGGAAAGGATGAGCTCCATCCGGGATTTTCAGGTTGACATTCATTGACTTCTCACCTAGTTTGGGTGCTAGACACAGGTGGAGCCGCTGGAGTGGCCACGGGGAGCTGTGGGGTTTTTCTTCCAGACACAGAGGCTGAAGAGGAAGACAGCGGCTCTGCACAGACACACAGCAGAGTGAAACACAAGCACCCAAAGAGGGCTTCAGAAAAGGGCTTTTGTCCCGGCCATTGCAGACTGCATTCCGGGGTCACTGGCCCTCATACGTCTAGCCTCAGGCTTTGAAAGACATTTGGGCTACTTTCCTTTTTTTTTTTTTTTCTGGCCACGCTACACCAAATGTGGGATCTTCGTTCCCCCTGACCAGGGATCGAACCCTTGCCCCTGCATTGGGAGCGTGGAGTCTTAACCACTGGACCACCAGGGAAATCCCCTGGCTACTTTCCTGAAAGAGTCCATAGGCCATGCACCTTAGTCTGGAAGGGAAAACAAAACCAGCACCTGCCTGAGAGATAAGCAGAATACATTCATGCTTATATTCATCTTCTCGGTGGTAATTTATGGAGCTTCTGCAGACCTGGACCTTGTCTGTTGCTTCTTTGATTTGTCCTTGGCTTTCGTGGTGACCTGGCATGGAGGAAACCTCAGTTGGAGGCTGACAAATGAAGGATGAACAAATGAATGAACGAATGAATGGGTGATACAAAGACGAGCCTGCCATGGTCTGCTGCAGAGCGACAGTAGGGGGCAAAGCCCAGAGTCTCAGTCACCAGTCAACCACCTGCTTGTGCAGAGTCAGGTGGACGCTTACGCTCCGATCACATATTGGCTCCTATTCCGAGCCTGTCCCACCTGCCTCCTACCTGGATGAGAACAGAACTCAGATTCCTGAGCTTACACTCATCTGGTGGCAAAAGTGACCAACAGCACAAACACATCTGCCTTTCAGGTCTCCATGGAGAGTCCAGCTGAGAATTGAAGTGTGAAGATCAGAGCAGCCATCTGAGCTGCTTATCATGGCATCCAAGACCCTCCACTGTCTTCCCTCCCCTGGCCCTTTCCTGCTCCTCCCTCAGAGCTCACCTCTCCCACCCCCACTGCTCATCTGCTCTTTCCTCACCGTCTACCTGATTTCAGCACACTCTTCTCAACCACGCCCACCTCCTTGACTTGGCTCCTGGATGACCTTCCATTCTGTCTGCCGGCTCAACCTTTAGCCACCTACAAAATTCCTCACCAAGGACGGTCTTCCCAGTCCCTCCACAGCTGAGATCAATCTTTCTGAGTCTGCTGATTGTACTCTGAGAATGAGACCCTTTGACATGGACAGGGGCCAACAGAGCTGACACTGTGACAGTGTCTGGCTGGGTCAGGAGAGTCAGGGAGCCAGTGGGCTCCAGGCGTACATGTGGACCAGCTGCTGTGCTGTGGGGACAGAGGCTCTGGGTGCTTCGACTCCTGGGCAAGTCACTGAGGTCAAGGTGGTGCTAATTCAGGAGGCTGCTCTCCGGAGGGAAGCTGCAAGCCAGGACAGTGCGAGAGACCTTAAGGGACTGCGAATGTTCCCCCGTGGCCTCCCCTGTGTTGGTCCTTATACTCACGGGGCTGAGTTTGATTTTCTTCCAAAACAACCAGGCTAGGCTGGGCAGGGTTTGCACTGTCCAAGGGGCCTCAGCTGTACGCTCTGCTGGGGGTTTCGTGCGTCCAGAGAGAGGGACTCCTTTTTGTAATTTGCATAGAGGCAAAGTATGCCCCTCACAGTCACAGAGTCCGGAGTGAGAGTACAAATGGACAGCTATATGCTTTATGCCTATTATTTAAAATAAGCTTAAAATTATTAAGGAAAAGATGTTCTACCCTCTCACTCTGACAAATATATCTTTATGATGACCTGAAGGCCTAGTCTTAGTTTGGAATTCTCAAATTCTGGGAGTTTTGCCCCAGAACTCAGTAGCACAAGGGAAGCTTACCCCTGACCTGTGCCCTGCTCCTTCTTTCCCCCATCTGCCGTCTCAGCAATAGCCCTGTCCACATGGGCTCTGTCCCCAGATCTGGACCCCTGGCTCCCACAAATGTCCTAGTTCTCCTCCAGGTCCCTTGGCTGCAACAATCTCTTGGTTATACCTGGGCTGAACGATGCACATACCGGCAGTGTGTTCCTTAGCGGCCTCTGGGCCAAGGGTGCACAGACTTGCAGCAAGACCTCTGCTCGGGAGGACAGACCTAAGAAAGGCCCACGCAGGCCCTTGAAGTGGCCAGTGGTGTTTTGGCAGGGGATGGAGGGGTCCCGGGTACCCAGGCTAAGGTCTAGAATATGGAGCACAGGCTCCTGGTGGCTGTGTGCCCTTGACCTCTTGGACTCCTTGCCCCTTGGAGATGAGTGTCGCCTATAAAGCATGAGTCCTCTTGCACAGCCCTAAGGAGGGGATTGCTAGACTGTAGCAGCCTCAGGGGCTGAGCACCACAGCAGAGCAGGTGGGCCGACGAGCCAGCAAATTTGGGCCCTCCTCTAATGTCCATCTGCCCAAGGCCAGATGGTGACCTTCAGGGGGTGCACGTCTGCCCCTCCATCTCTCTCTTGGAGAACAGGCGCCTTGTCTCATCCTTTTTAAATGCCTGATTGTTTTTGGTAGCAACAAGCACTGTCTTTCAAGGCCCAAGTGTTCAAGGGGTACTTTTAAACTTTGCTCTGGTACGTGCAGTGAAAACAGCGCTGGGCTTGGAATCAGGACACCTGGGCTCTCGGCCAGCTCTGCCACAGCTCACCCCGAGGCTAGACGTAGCAGGTTCCCACCTGGCCCTTACGTTTCTCCATCTGTAAAATAAGGGTGTTGGGCGGAACGATTTCCGAAGTGCCACTCAGATCTGAAGGTCTTGGTTTATGACTCCGGAGAGCTACCTTTTTCTTTACCAGTCAATAGTTCTCAACTTTGGGTGCTCATTAAAATCATCTAGAAATCTTTCCAAAAAAAAAAAAAAAAAATACCAGAGCCCAGGCCCTCCGCCTAGAGACTCTGATTCAGTCACTCTGGGGCGGGGCCCAGGCCCAAGCTCCCCAGAAGACTCAGATCGGGAATCACTATTAGCCTTGCACAGACATCTCCCCCACCTTCCACCCACACATAGACGAGGGAAATGCAGCAGGACTGATGCCTGTTGCACAAGCAGAGTATCTGTAGGCAAGGCCAGATGCCGGGATCCCGGGGTGGGGGTCTCCTGGTTCCTCGCCAGGGAGACGTGGATAAACAGAGCCGATTTCCTGGCCTCTCGCTCCTTACCTCCCATCCATCTTCCCATCCTCCAGCTGAGAACTGAGGGGGAGGGGGAGAGAGATCAGGCAGCTGCCTAATCTGGCGCGATGTTCTCATGGGTGGGGGGAGGCTGACTTTTGGCTCCAGACTTCCTCGTCCCTCACAGCTGGAACTGGAGCTGCCAGACGAGTGCTGGGGTCGGGCTCCCAGCTGCCGGCAGTTGTTCCCATGTTATCTCCCTGACAGCTGCAAACCTCCTGACGTGTGATCTGTGTGTGCGCGCGTGTCCACGTGTGAGCGTGTACTCTGCGGCAGAAAAAACATGATGAAGAGGTGGAACGCAGAGCCCACAAGGTTGCCTATTCTTCCTAAACCTCAAGACACCCCTTAAACCTTGCCTGACCCCCACCGACCTCCAGTCTGTGTGACGCTCCCTCCTCACTGCTCCTGTAAGCCCCTAGTCCTTCCCGTCATTGAGATTCCATGACAGGGGCAGCTTCAGTGACTACAACAGCTATCATTTATTGAGTGCCTACTACGTGCCAGGCATTCTCGGAAGTGTTCTAGGTCAATGGTTCTACTTAATCCTCGGAACAACCCTGAGAAGCAAACACTATTGCTGTTTTACAGGCCAGCAAACCAAGGAACAGAGAAGTTAATATTTACTCTGAGGTCACACAGCTGTCAAGATTCAAAGTCAGGAATTCTGATGCCAAAACTTGAGCTCTTAACCACACGGGTATTTTGCTTCCTGTCCGTAATTGACTATGGATGAAGTTCTGTTTGAATGAATGAGGTCTCTTTCAGCTCTGACACTCTACCGGTGGTATTGCTCACAGTGACATACATTTTATACTTTGATTTATTTAAGGTCAGCGTTCTTTTCAGACAACATTGGCTGAACTCAAGGCACAGAGTCACAAGCTCCTTCCTTCCCCACTGCAGAGCTCTGCTTCTGGGAGGACTGTAGGAAAGGTCCATTGAAGGAGATGGTCGAGGGCAGCGCTACCCACACTGGGCTCCAGGGACCAAAACATTGTTGAAAAACCACTGAAAATGAGAACCTCTGATGGTGCAGGATGTTTGGGTCTGGACCCTCCCACTTTCAGAGATGTCTGCTCACTGGAAGCCTGTGAGCACAGGGTCACTTTCCTAACAGAAGGGTTATGTTTTGTTGAAATCCACATGCCCTTTTTCTCAGTGATGACTCGGTCTGAATTTTCAAGATGGCAGGTCAGGGCCTGAATGCAACTTGTGACCTGGTGCCCACAAAGCTTTTTGGTTTTTGTGTGTTTTTTGCTGAGCTTACTGACCTAGTATATGCATGGCTGCAGGGATGGGGTATTTGCTGAGAGGGGAGTGACAATGAGAACAGCCAGGATCTTCACCTCAGCAGTCCATGTTCTCAGGTAAGGAGTTAGTTACCAGTCAGATGAAAAACGGTAGACTATTCATTGCTTGATTTAACTGGTACCTCCCCAAAAGTTCACTTTAGCTCCCAAATTGTTTTTTATGAGCTGGATTCCCTTTCTCCTCTCTCTTTAACCAGATCATATTTCCATTTGGTTAACTACCAGCTGTATGGGCAAGCCCTTCCATTTTTCCCTTACTAGGGATTTAATTTTTTATTCATTGACACACACACAAAATTAAAGTTCTTTACCAGAGGGAGCTGACTCCTGCTTTAGGAAAGTGCTTTTTACGGCGTAAGCCAGTGTTTCTCAAACTTTTTTGTACATAAGTATTGCCTGGACGTCTTGTTAGAAATGCAGATTCTGCTTCCATAGGTCTTGGATGAGGTCCAGTATTCTCCATTTTTAACAGCTTCGAGGTAATGCCAATGTTGCTGGGCCCCGGACCACACTTTTTTTTGATAATATATGTAAAGCATTAATTTTTTCCAGGTTTACTGACATATAATTGACATATAATATTTATAAATTTAAGGTCTACAATTTGACGATTTGACATATGTATTGGGTTGGCCAAAAAGTTCGTTTGGGTTTTTCTGTACAATGTTACGGAAAAACGAACTTTTTGGCCAACCCCATAGGTATTTTGAAATGAGTGAGTATAACAATAAGGTTAGTTAACACATTCATCACCTCACATAGTTACCATGTTTGTTTGTTTGTTGCATTTTGCCTGGTGAGGACTTTTTAAATCTACAATTGGGGTTTCCCTGGTGGCGCAGCGGTTGAGAGTCCGCCTGCCGATGCAGGGAACACGGGTTCGTGCCCCGGTCTGGGAGGATCCCACATGCCGCGGAGCGGCTGGGCCCGTGAGCCATGGCCGCTGAGCCTGCGCGTCTGGAGCCTGTGCTCCGCAACGGGAGAGGCCACAACAGTGAGAGGCCCGCGTACCGCAATAAAAAAAATAAATAAATAAATCTACAATTGGTTTGTAATAACGCCCAAACTGGAAACAATGCAAATGTCCATCAACTGGTATATTGGTAAACAAAATACAGTACATTTATGTAGTAGAATACTACTCAACAGAGAAAGGGATGAATTACAGATATTCGCAACAGCACAGAGAGGTCTCAAAGACAGGCCAAGAAAAAGAAGCCGGACACAGAAGACTCTATGACTCTATTTGTATGAAATTTCTAGAAATGGCAAAATTATGATGACAAAAGCTTATCTGTGGTTGTCGGGGCTGGCAGTGGGGTCAGGGATCGATTGTAACGGGGCACAAGGGACATTTTTGCAGTGATGAAAGTGTTCTAAAACTTGAGTGTGGTCGCTATTGCACAACTGTATACATTCACTAAAACTCACTGAACCATACACTTAAAATGAATGAATTTTATGATATGCAATTTATACTGCAATAAAATTGTAAAAAAATCTTTAATATGTAAAACCTACCTACTCAAAAAACGAACAAACCCCACCCCCTCCAAAAAAAAAAACGCCATACACAACTCTCTGCCGGGGACACCTGTGGTTCCGGCTTCCTTCAAATCTCCCTGATGGTTTCCAGCCTGCTCCATAGACCATCTTCCTCTGCTCGCCCAGCAACAACTACCCCCCGCCAGGGTTGGCCCTCAGCCCCCTGTTTTCCAACACCGCAGACCCTCTCTGGACCTTCCCTCTCATACTTTTGCTTTAACTACCCTCTGTGAGCAAGTGATCCCCAAAGGTATATCTCCATCCTGACCTCTTCCTTGAGCTGCAGACTCGTTGATGCTGGTGTTTCTTGGCGGGATATCACCGGCTAGTGCCTGTGAGACTGGATACCACGTACTCCACGTATACAAAATTGAACTCATCTTTTGCCTTCTTCACTCGCTTCCTCTCGTATCTGCCTTAGGGTCACCACCATCCACATGAACTTCAAAGCCAGAAATGTGAGGGTCAAATATGAACCAATCACCAGACTTTTTTTTTTGAAGATGAAGTTCACGTACAAAAAAAACTTCAGATTTTAAATGTTCCGTTTGATGAAATTTGACAGCTATATACACCTGTGTAATTATCAGCCAAATAAGTTATAGAACATTTTTATCCTCTGTAAACATTGCCCCCAGCCTCTCACCAGTCAATCTTCCCCACCCCAATACAATTACACCCACTGTCTGCTTTCTAACATGATATCTTAGTTTCATCTGTATTTGGATTTCATATAAGTGGCATCATGCAGTATGTTCTACTTTGTGCCTGGTTTCTTTCACTTAACATATGATTTTGCTATTCATTCATGTCACTGCATGTATCATTAGCGTGTTCTTTTTTTATTGCTTACTGGTATTCCATCGTATAGATATACCATAGTTTGCTTATCTCTGCCTTTGTTGATGGACACTTGGGTTGCTTCCAGTTCCACGATGTTTGAATAAGACTGCCATAAACTTTGTTCATAATTTTATTGGGAACATATTTTCCTTGTACATGTTTTTGAAAGCATATTTTTCTTGGGCAAGTATCTGGAAGTAGAATTACTTGGTCATAAAATAGATGTACGTTTAACTCTGCAATAAACTGTCAAAGAGTTCTCCAAACGTCTGTACCGTTGAACTCTCCACCAGCCGCGTACAAGAGTTTGTTCCTCCACATTCCCACCAGTGCTTGGTATGGTCAGTCATTCTGATTACAGCCCCTCTAGAGGGTGTGAAGTGCTAGCTCACTGTAGTTTTATTTTGCATTTTCCTGATCACTAACGGTGTTGGGCATGCTTTCATCTGCTTATAGGGCATTTGTATGTCTTCATTTGTGAGGTGTCTGTTCGTCTTTGGCCCATGGTTTTATTGGATCATTTGCCTTTGTAGCTTTCACGTGTTAGACAGTCTTACTGATTTTTAAATTCGAAAGTTTCTCCTTTTGGTCCCTTCCTTTCCATCCTACAACCACTGTCCTAGTTCAGGCCCTTCCCATGTCTCAACTAAAGGATTACAGGAGAATTCTGACCAGTGTATTCAGTACTAGTTCTGCTCCCCTATATGTTATATCTTTGATGAAGACAGAAAAAAATCTCTGTAAATCAGCCCATGTCACTCCTCTGTTCCTTGCAATTTACAGGAAAACGTCAGACATCTTGGAATGACAATAAGGCCCTTAACATGTGTCCAGACTGACCCCTCTGCCTCATGTCCTTCCACTCCCCATCTCCTAGTTTGCAGACCAGTAGTGCTAATCACTTGTAATGCTGCCATGCAGCTTCCCACCGCCAGGCTCTTGCTGTGTTCACTTCTCTTTCTCTGACCCTCTCTTTTCTTCCTTTATGAGTCAGGTGAAACGACATCTCTCCCCGGAAGTCTGCTGTAAACCCCCAGACTGAGTTGGGCCCCTCCCCTGAGCTCCCAAAGCAACAGGCTGTACATTCGTCAGGGGCCCAGTTGTGTTGACATCCTTGGCTTCGGCTGACCCCCTTCTCTGCTCCTCAGCGGATGGGAGGCTGTATTCTTTATCTTTGAACTTTAAAACCCCAGCCTGTGACAGGAGCTCAGCAAATGCCTGCTGACTGAGTGAATCAGTGGCAATTCATTTATTTCTTAGACAGTGATGTCAGGAAAAAGCTACTCACACTTTTAACAACAACAAAAAAAGATGCGTGTGGAGGGATAGGCAAGATGGGATGGGATGGATGGGTACATGTCCCTCAATCTGAACAGCAGATACCCCGTCTGTGGGGAAAAGCTGGGGTGTGGGAAGGAGCTGATTTGCCGTGCCCTCCCCCTGGAGTGGTACCCTCTGCACTCACGCAGTGCTGGGCGACTAAGTCCCAGCATCACCATCACCCGGAGTCAATGCAAGGGGACTAGAGGAGCCGAAGGTGACCTGTTGCCCAGGCCCTCCGTTCTCTGCTTTCTTGCTCTCTTGCTTGTCACCTTGTAAAGACACAGCCAAGAGACTCCCCCTCCTGCTGAAGTGTGGTTGTCACCCTCCGGAGGCATTGGCGCTGGGGCAGGGCGGAGCTCAAAATCCCACCTTCAGGCCGGCAGAACGATTCTGCTTTCCTCCCCTTATGCCAGCGAGCCCTGTGGGAATTTGCTATTTGTCTCCCCACCTGTGGTGCCAGGCCTCCCCATTCACACCTCTGTTGTTTAAGAACCCATGTGTTGGTGTTAGCAGCTCATTAAGCTAGAGCTGAAGGAGGGGGAGAATCCAAGGTTCTCAGGGAGGGTAAAGCTTAAAGGATCAAGCCGTCTCCCCTCCTCCCGAGCTGGGTTCTTCTCTGCAGGACATCCTATTCCACAGCTCTGACTACAGAGGACTCTCAGTTTGGAGCTACACTTGGTCCCCCTAGATGCATGCCCCACTGCGTGTGCTCTACCCTTGGGGGTCTTCCCCATGGTGCTCTCTCAGGTATATGAAAACAGCTCTCCTGTTCCCAAGTCTTTTCTTCTCCAGGCCAAAGGCCTTCCATCCTACAAATCTTCTCCCCGTGACATGGTTTCCGGTTCCCTCAGCAACCACCGTGCTGTTACCATGCCATCGGCAAACTTCGCTTGGCTCCCCAGGGGTTCAGAGCTTGGTCATTACCTTACCCTCCCAAGTCCAGTCATGGCACCAAATCAACTTCTTCTTGTTTTGCTTTGCTTTGTTTTCATTGAGTTGGCCATGCTTTTGGCAAATAAACACAAGCTATAGGCTTACTCAGCTGCAGAAGCAGCAGAAAGGACTGTATCCCCTTCATCTTTGTCTCCCCGTGGCACCCACTACAGCCCTGGGGAATGGGTGGGTGTTAAGGAATTGTTCGTGAAAGTGAATTGAATTAAGGGAACTGGCTGGAACCTTGGAAAAGATCATAACTACACGGATTATAACGTATGTAATTGACCACATGCATTTTTTTTTTTAAGTCCTTAGATCTCATCACCAACATGGTCCATCCCTTGGTGATGAAAGGAAGATAAGAGATCCTTTCAGCTAAGGCAGGTCTACGAAGTGTCTGCTATGAGCCAGTTTCTGTGCCAGATTCTACCCTAAAAACACGGCTTTTCACCTTGACTTCAAGGACAGAGCAGGATACACATCTTGCCTTCTCAGATAAATAAATCAGCTTGGAGAAGCCGACTCTGGGACTTGGGATTCACATGTATATTAGCGGCCCTGTGGAAAGGCAAGATGTTGGCATCTGCCTCTCAGAGAGGCTGAATGTTTTTCCAGAGATCTCTGGCTTGTCTGATGTAGCCCACAAGGCGTCCCCTGCTCTGGGCCTCAGACGTTGACTTTCTCTTCAAAATAAACTGCCAGGAAGATTAACAATTCAAGGCAGTTCCTCACAGCTCATGGAGGGGAGAGGCTGTCCCAGCGCAAGTCCTGTGTCTGAGGTCAGCCAGGGGGCCTGGGTTTCCTGGGTTTGTCATCAATTTCCCTGGTGACCTTAGGCCTGTCTCTCTGGAACCCAGGCTCCACATTTGCAGTGAGCCCTGGAGGTTCTTAGGAGTTGGAAGCAGTCCCCTGAGACTGATGTAGGGCACTTGGATTTCTGGAAGCATTCCAGATCTGAAGCAGAAAAAAAATAACCTCGTTGCCAAGATGCAAATTTCAGAATCAGAAGTGCTCTTTTGTGAATTTACTTTTTAGCCTTAAAGGTTGTGGCAGACATGACCTTCTACTTCTGCAAGAGGCACAAAACCTCAGGTGCCAGAGCTCCTTGGTCTGAAAGTTTTTTTTTTTTTCTTTCTATTTTTTTCTTTTAGTTTTATGGGGGACACTGCGGAGGGGAAGTTACTGAGTTTGTACACTGTAGTGCACCAGAGCATGGAAAAAAATCTGCAAGAGACCTGATTAAAATAGAACACACTTATAAGACAAAAAGCCCAAGCAATGTCACACGAGGCCTTCAATGTTAACATTACATTCTGATGCACGGTCTCAGCAGAAAGTGATCTTTCTTCCTCTCTCAGATCCATGGGAGTGAGGGACCCGCGAGGGGTCTGGGCCAACCAGGATCACTCAGAGGAGAACAATGCCTTGGTGACATTCGGGTCACATTTGTCCGAGGTTCCCACACATACCCATGGAATCTGGAAGATTAACAGTGAAAAATGACCTATTTTAACAGGTGCATACTTGTGTCTAAGTGGAAATTAGCCGAGCGTGGAATTATTTTAACATGGAAATAAGTTGTGGACCTTCAGAAACATCGCTCTTTTGACCACACAGGAATCAGACACATGGTCAACATTGGAGAGTTTCTCAGGACTGGAAACGGATGTGTTGGTTGGATTTTTCCAGAGGAAGCTACCATGTCACAGAGAAATAAACACTAATGTGCATAAAACATGACTGTTCATGTTCAAATTCCTTCTTCAAAGCATGTCCCTGTTCTCAGTGGAACAGAGAGCAAAACTTCAAGACAGGAAATCTGTTTAGGGAAGATCATCTCAGTCACACCAAATAACAGCAGGTAAAGTAAATCCACGATTCTCGGCACAGGGCTCTGGAAAGGCGCAGTGGTCCAGAGAAAAGAGTCCTGGTCACGTCAGAAGACGGGGTTCAGGGAATTCCCTGGTGCTCCAGTGGTTGGGACTCCGCGCTTTCACTGCCATGGGCCCAGGTTCAGATCCTGGTCGGGGGACCCCTCTGTGCCTTGACTGTCTCTCCTGTGAAATGGGGATCCTGAGCCTACCTGCAGCCCACCTCACAGGGCTTCGAAAAGAACAAATTTGCTGATGAGTGAATGACACTCTGTGAATGTAAAACACTGTCCCCGTGGTGAGGGCATCATGGCTGGTGGATCCGTCATTGCTGTGAATGTGATTTGGAGCTGCACATGTCATAGAGCAGAACAGCACAGGAGGAACTGCTGAGGCCCAGTGGTGTCTCCAGGAGAAAATCATTTTTTTTCAGGAGTGACAGCTGTTCTTTTCTGTGGTTTGACTTTCGCAGGAATCTGTTCGGGGCATTTGGAGATGGCAGTCAACAGAGAAGTCATGGGGTGAGTGACAGCACATTTCCTTAAAGAATTGAACCTTACCTTTTCAAAATAGCTAGATGATACCTTTTAAGAACAACTTACATGGCCCTTAAGGTATGATTTCATTGTCTCTTCATCAGAGACCTTAATGAAATGTTGACTCCTGACCATTTCTTTTGGAGAAACACATCGGCTGTGTGGCTTTTTCAGGTCACTTAATGTTTCTGAGGTGAGCATTCCCACCTTTAGAAGGAGGAAGGTTTAGCTGTGCCTTGTCCATGCCACAGGCCTGTGTGTGTGTGTGTGTGTGTGTGTGTGTGTGTGTGTACATACACATATTGTAGGTAGGGAAAATGTGCTTACTATGCTGAAAGGACATTTTTTCTTTGTCTCTTCTGGTCTTTTCTACACACACACACACACACACACACACACACACACACACACACACACACCATCTGAGGCTATGGATAAGGTGAAGTCATTCAGAAAGAGGGCAGAGCACACGTATGGAAAGTTGGTTTCTGAGGGTAAGCTTTAAAAGGGAGTGAGTGAGCAATGTTTGGTGAGGAATAGTAATTATGATTATGTATTTAAGGCCCGCAATGTGCCAGGCATATGACGACTGTGTCATCATTTAACCTTTGCAACCATCTGGGGAGGTAGACATGTCTCCTTTTTTGCAAACAAGGAATCTGAGGCTCAGAGATGCCCACTAACTTGCCCAAGGTCACACAGCCCATAAGTGCCAGCGCTCTTTAGTTGGTTTAGTGCTCTGCTCTGTATCCCACAGAACTGCCCTCTCCCTGGCCCCTGCAGCATAGAGAACAGGGGACAGTGCAAGCTTCAGGGATCCCCAGCTGTTCATAAAGAAGGATGAACTGGTTTCGGAGTCCTTGTGCCTTTGTCGTTTGCTTTGAACGTGTGTAGTTTTTGTCTATCCGTGTTTCCTGGATCACTTTAGCCTTTTCTAGTCCATTCTCCAGTTCTCAGGCCCATAGCTGTGTCACGACTCGGGCTCACATGCTCCACTACAGATGCTCCAACCTCTGGCCTGCTCTACGCTCTCTTCCAGCCCAGCCGCCAGGGTTCCCAGGCTACGTCTGCAGGA
The DNA here is from genome assembly GCF_937001465.1 of Orcinus orca. Taxonomy (NCBI): domain Eukaryota; kingdom Metazoa; phylum Chordata; class Mammalia; order Artiodactyla; family Delphinidae; genus Orcinus; species Orcinus orca. The sequence continues at coordinate 74,708,436 of NC_064563.1, forward strand.
CCCACAGCCGGGGCGACGGAAGAGGGGGCCTCGCTCAGGAGTGAAGACTGTCAGACTCTCGCCTCCTGCAGCAGGGGGCTCCTGGGCCCTGGCTCTGGCCACCCAGGAGACAGGGCCTGCCTGGGCAGAGCAGCGGCTCCGAGAGGTCCGCGGGCTGCCTTGTTTACCGTTGCCCAGGCTCCCGGGCCTGCCCGCAGCCCCTGGGAAGTGACGGGGGTGGGGGTGGGGGTGGGGGAGTGGGTTTCAGGCGCTGATGAAAGCTGCCGAAACCAGACCCGGGCACACGTGAAAAGAAGGAGAGAAGAAGAGGCACAGGCCAACCGTCGGGCCGCAGGCATGATTGGGCTTGTCTCCCACTCGGGCAGATGGAGACAAAGGTGGCGTCACTCCCCCGGAATGAGTGGCGGTGCCTCCTTGAGCTGCCTGTGAGCGGGGCGTCTGTGCCTGAAACGTCCGTAAGAATGACGTCCTTGGTTTCTTGAGTTCCGAGCAATGTCCCCTGGCAGAGTGGGCCGTTCACATCCCTATTCGGGAGTCCCGGGGGTTGAGAAACCTTGAATGGCGCGATCTGAGAGGCAACAGCAGTAATTCCTGTCTAGACTTGATTTTTGGAATCCAGGTTCCAAGATGAAAGGGTGCATTATGAAGACAGGGCATAAATCCACCGTGCCAACAGGACCCACATTCACCTCGGATTACTTACACCTTTTTCCTCTCTCTGCTCATTACCTGTCCCACTGCCACCCACTTTCAAGTTTTGACAGATTCACTTCATACATCATACCTATAAGTAGCCAATTACATGTGTTTCCATTTTGGGGACCCCTCACTCCGGGCCGATTTGCCCCCCTCGCAAGTCCTGCAAAGTTGTACTTTTTCCCCTGGGACCTTAAGGCCACCACGATTGCTAAGGAAGTGATCGTGTTAGTCATGAGCATGAGCGAAACCCAGCTGGGGAGGGCACCCAGTGTGTATTACTAATTCAGCCTCCACCGCACCCTTGGCCCCAAGCCTGGCACCTTTGCGCGGTGGTTACTCAAGGATGTGGGAAGCCTCCGCAGAGACGGCGCTGACTTGGCCCTTTTCAGAACTGCCAACCCCACTCCTTGGCAACCAGAGTTCACCATCTGCCCGGTCACCCAGGGAGCACACAGGTCAGAGAACTTCTGCCAGGACAGATGGTTCTGGGAGTTGAAAACCAGCCGTGGGGTTCCACCCAATCCGGGGGAGCCAGTTCTGCCCCTCGCCCAGGCTTGGTCCAGTATTCCCAACTGTCTATAGGACATTTCGACTGGGATGATCCCTCGACGCTTACAGTTTAAGAGCACGAGGCTGGGTCAGGTCACTTTATCCTTTGAGGTCTCTGTTTCCCCATCTTTATCATGAGAAGAGTGGACTAGGTGAGTGTTTCAGGCCCCTCCCAGCACGGTGCAATGGGAAAACATTGTGTGGGCTCTGAAATCGGAAATGTCTGTGTTCATATCCTGGCTCTGCTGGGTGACCGCAGGCAGGCACCGAAACCTCTCCCACCCTGAGTTTCCGTGTCTGTAAAATGGAGGTAAATAGTATCAGTTGGCCCTTAGGGGTTATTATTCCTGGTTTATATCAATGCTGATAACAGCTAACATTCATTGTCCGCTCACTAGGAGCCAGGCTCTGCTCTGAGTGCTTTGAATATACTAACTCAGCATATTTGTAAGAGGACCTCTGCCGACACCAAGGCTGAGAGGGGTAGCATCTGTCCCAAGGCCACGCAGCCATCAGGTACTATGTCTGGGATTTGAACCCAGCAGTCAGACCTTAACTATCATTCTCTCTTCAAGAGGAACCTTGTAAACATCAGTTTCTTTTCCTTTTCCTTCCCTCTTTCAGCTCTGTACATGCTTTAATTAGTTGTTTAAAAGTAATATCCACCTACTCTTCATGTTTCCACGACTGTCCTTCTCACCCCACACAGTCCCCTATAGCTTCTGCCAGTTCTCTCCACCCGCTTTACTTCCACGGTTAGTAGTGTTCCAGGTAGAGGAAACCACCTGTGCAAATGTCCTGTGGCAGGGGCCATGGAGGGAAGACTAAGAGAGGGAAGAGCACAGTGGCTGCCTCAGGGCAGGCTGAGCTCCGCACGCTGATAGGGCTCAGACACTCTGGGCTTTGAGGGTCACACGAAGGCGTTTTTTCTGTATGTTAAGGGAAATGGAAACTTCTGAAGGATCTTAAGCCAAGGAGTGACATGACCCAAGCTCTCTTTTTGAAATGAAATTTTCCCCCTACCAGAAACCTTTACAAGAGCCGTTAGTGCCTTCCTTCGCCTCTGAGCCAAAGTTTCTCTGCCTCATGTTCAAGGTCTCAGTCCAACATCCAGTCGGGTCGTGTGTCTGGGTTGGAGGTTAGGCAAAGGGCTTCCTGGGTGGGCACGAGGTCTAGGGAGCCAGTGAGACCCGTCCATCCAGGAGAGTCCAGGTGACTCTTGTACCTCCTTCCCCAAATCTCCAAACTTCATTTCTTTCCCGTTCACCTTTTGAAATACTTTTTTTTTTTTTTTAAAGATGTTGGGGGTAGGAATTTATTAATTTTTTTTTATTTTTATTTTTTGCTGTGTTGGGTCTTCGTTTCTGTGCGAGGGCTTTCTCTAGTTGTGGCAAGCGGGGGCCACTCTTCATCGCGGTGCGCACTGTTGCAGCCTCTCTTGTTGCGGAGCACAGGCTCCAGACACAGGGGCTCAGTAGCTGTGGCTCACAGGCCTAGCTGCTCCGCGGCATGTGGGATCCTCCCAGACCAGGGCTCAAACCCGTGTCCCCTGCATTAGCAGGCAGATTCTCAACCACTGCGCCACCAGGGAAGCCCTTGAAATACTTTTAACCCTTTCTGATAAACTCTGGCCTCCTTTTCAGGGATGTGTATCTCCAATCCTCCAGGGCTAACAAAGACATTTCCTGAACACCTACAAAGTGCTGGGGGCTGTACTAGATCCTGAGAAGGGCACGGAGCCCGGCCTTCAAGGCACTCACAGCTAGTGTTAGGGAAGGCCGAATCGCGTCAGCAGATAACTGTTCCGACGCAGAGAGGAAGACACATCGTGTGCTGGGGCGATCAAGGAGGGGAGTACCATCTTCCCCCAGGACGGGGGATGAAGGGCAGCAGAGTTGGGTCATACTGGGGGTGGCATTTGAGTCAGGCCTCGTGGGCAGACCTGGATGCCCACACGTGGGAGGAAGGGTGCTCCAGAAGCAGGCAGAGCAGAGCAAAGGCCAGGAGGCAAGTATTGCTCAGGCCCAGGGAGCTGTGTGTTTCAGGGGAGCATGTCCTGGGCTCCTGAGAGACCAGCCTGCGGGGCAGGGCAGAAGCCTCAGGGAGCTGTACCACTCTTGCTTCGTGAAGAGCTTTCCTCTCACATCGAAGATTCTGAGCTCCTACAAACAGGGTCTAGCCACTCCTCCTCTTCTTAGAAACAGTGTCAGCGCCTGGAACTGTGACCTGAACAGCACGCATGCAACAGAGATGCTGAGAGAAGCTCCCGGACTCTGCCTCATGGGCCCTGGGGAAGGAGGAAGGAAGTGGTGGCTGGGCCCTGGGATGTCCATCCTCTCTGCCTTTCCCAGGCCATTTCCATCACCTGTGGTTCTTGGCATCCACCACTTCCAAATCTGCACCCTCAAGTCTCAACTCAAATGCTACCCCGTCCTCTGCGCCTTCTCAGGATCCCCAGCTACAAGGCACTGCTTCCTCTCTGGAATTCGGGAGCTTCATCAGAACCGTCCCTGCCTCTCCCGCACCCCCAAACACTCCCAGCCCACATATTATTTGTCCGTGTACTGACCATTCCCACCCTTCAGGGTGAAAGGTGATCCAAGCATCTCAGCACCTCTTCCCTCCTGACATCCTCCAAGGCCCTAACGCAACAATGGTCGTAGGGTACTTGCTCCGGAAGTGCATGCTGCTGAGATGGTAGCTTTAAAAAGAAGGCTGGGCCCTCGCCGGGCCCCAGGAGCCCTGTGCTGTGGGAGGTGTGGTGGCGTGGGTGAGGCATGGGACAGCCTCTGGAGTGACCCGGAGCTGCACTTATCTGACTCTGCGCCGACTTGGGAGCTGCCTCCCGAGCTGCCCTCCAGAAATGCCTGTGACTTGATGGCAGGGTGTTGATAAGGGGGGCCGAGGCTGCTCTGTTCACCTGCCCCCTCAGACAATCACGCCCATAATCACCGCCCTGAGTCACTGGGGCGGGGGGCACCCTCCCACCTGTGCTTTTCTGGCCTCTCCCCACGTGCATTAAAAGAAGCAGGAACCAAAATATCTACCTAGCTGCCAGGGAGAACTCAGCGGGGCAGTGGGAACGCGGTTAGCTGCTTCTCTGCAAGATCTGGGGTTATGTGCCTTTCCCCTCAGGCGGAATCTCCTCCCTCCCAAAGGGGTGACATGAATCACGTGGACCCGTCTCTCTCTGCTGATTTAGAAAGCCCTCAACTCCTTCACGTCTTGAAACCAGGGCAATTTATCAAATGACTTTGTGAGGCATTTATTGCCCATCTCTATGTGCCCAGTGGTGTTTCAGAGTTTTCCAGCACATCGGTGTGTAAGCCTCAACTCCAAGTGCATCTCAAAGGTCCCCTGCTCTGGGCAGAGCCAGCCCAGCTGGCCATCGCTTCCCTCACTCTGCCTACACTTTCCCACCGCCAGCCAGGTTTGGTCTCAAGCTGTCCCCTCCTCCCGGAATCTCCTTCCACCCACATTGTCTTATTCATTTCTACTTATGCTTTTAAGGCCTTGCCCTGGGTAAGCAGTCGGCAGGAGACTGTAACTGTCCCCCTACCCCGCATCAGAATTCCTGCCCCCTCACCGCCTAGCTCTCATCGAAAATTTCAGTGCCCCTTAGAAAGCATCACCTGGTGTCTGCAGCCAACGCTCCCTTCCTCACGCACAGAAGACGTGTCAGTGCTGTGAAGAGATAGACAAATCCCCAGAGGACAAGAGACCCGGGCTCTGGTCCAGGCTGAACCTGGAGAAGGATGGATGACCTTGAGTCTAGAGTCTTCCTCTTCAGCTTCTCATGTGAGAAGAACTTGCCCAGAGCAGGGTTCCTTGTCCTGGCTTTACCTCACCGTGTCTCCTGGGGCACTTGTCGAAAATACAAATTGCTGGGTTCCCTCCCCAGACTGATGAAATTAGACTCTCAGAGGGTACAGACTAAAGTTTATATTTTCAGAAAGCTTCCCAGGCAACTTGGATGCAGCCCATCTGGTGCCAGCCTCCGGACTGACCCAGAGGACCCCTAACATGCTACAACCCAATGCTTTCTTGAATGATGGTTTTTTGTTTCTTAATTTGATGCTCCCTGGAATAAACTACATCAAAACCACCCCCGTGAGAACAAGTCTGGTGTTTGAACGGGAAAACCCTGGGTCATGACTCTGCTTTCATGTCTCTCTAGGGGCTACTAGTTTTTGTAGAAATTTCAGGTAGTTGAAAACACATAACCACCACCAACCCACCTGTCTTAGCTCAGGCTGCCATAACAAAATACCACAGACTGGCTGGCTTAAACAACACACATTTATTTCTCACAGCTCTGGAGACTGGGAAGTCTGAGATAAGCTGTCAGCAGATTCAATTCCTGATGTGGACTCTCTTCCTGACTTGCAGATAGCTGCCTTCTTACTGTGTTCTCCCACAGGAGAGGGGGTGGGGGGAGAGCGCTCTGGTGTCTCTTCCTCTTCTTATAAGGTCACCAGCCCTGTCAGAGTAGGGACCCACCCATATAACCTCATTTAGCCTTTATCACCTCCTCGCAAGCCTATCTCCAAATATTGTCACCTTGGGGGTTAAAGCTTTAACATATGAATTTGGGGGTACATAAACGCTTATCCATAATACCATCTATGCCTGATGCTCTAGAGAAAGACAGGCTGACCTAACAAGGCCAAATTCATGTCTAGATAAATTCCATGACCTAGTTTTCCCAATAAGTTCTTGAGAACTAGCTGCTGCTTCCTCCATTGCATGGGTAATTAACCCACAGTTTACAAAGACCGTGGCTGCTCTCTCCTTTGTGGTGGTGTGGGTTCCATTTGGCCGGTCCTATGCCCTCCTGGGATGCTTCTGGGAAAGTTTCAAGGTTTCTGGTTTCTGTTTCTGGTTTCCAACTCTGTGAACAACTCCATTTCCTCTTAACAGCAATGTCTTTTCTATCGAAGTCAGCTAACATGGACTTCTGCTATCTGTCACTGAGAACTTTGATACATTCATCATGTGAGGAACGACTGAAGGAGTTGTCGGTATTTGGTCTGAAGCAGGGAGGCCTCAGAGAGCTGCTGTTTATCTGCAGATAGCTGAAGGGCTGTCACATGGAAGAGAAACAGACTGCCCCTACGTGGCTTCGGAAGGCAAAACTGACCAAGGAGGGAAGCTCTGGGGAGAAATATTTCAACTCAACACAAGGCAATATCAGTGAAAGTCCTCAGTCACAAGTGGTAGAAGCCCATGTTCTTTATATTTTCTAGGTACAAGTCACTTATCAGATGTATGATTTGTGAAAATGTTCTCCCATCCTTTTGGTTGACTTTTCACTTCCTTGATGGTGTTCTTTGAAGTACACAATGTTCTTAATGTTGATGAGGTCCAAGTTACCCATTTTTTCTTTTGTTGTATGTGTGTTGTGTCATATTTAAGAAACCATTACCTAATCCAAGTTCAAGAAGATTGACCGCTATGTTCTCTTCTCAGAGTTTTACAGTTTTAGCTTTACATTCAAGTCTTTGATCCATTTTGAGTTATTTTTGTGTATGATATGAGGAATGGGTTCAACTTTATCCATTCCCATGTGGATATCTAGTGGTCCTAGCATAATTTGTTGAAAATATTGTTCTTTTCTCATGGAATTGTTTTAGCACATGTGTCAAAAATCAACTGGCCATAAATATGAAGGTTTATTTCTGGACTCTGAATTCTATTCCATTGATCTATTCGTCCTTACACCAGTACCACCCTGTCTTGATTACTAAAGTTTCACAGAAAACTCTGAAATTGGAAATGTGAGTCCTTCAATGCTGTTGTTCTTTTTCAAGCTTGTCTTGAGTTTTCTGAGTCCCTCAAATTTCCATAGGAATTTTAGGATCAGCTTATCAATTTCTGCAAAGAATCCAGCTAGAATTTTGATGGAGTGCATTGACTGTTTAGATCAGTTTGGGGAATATTGTCATCCCCAAAATATTATGTCTTCTGATCCATGAACATGGGGTATCTTTCCACTTATTTAGATCTTAATCTCCTTCAACAAGGTTTTTTTAAAAATAATTTTCAAAGTATAAGTTTTGCATTTATTTTGTTAAATTACTCCTAAGTATCCTATTATTCTTGATGATATTGTAAATTAAATTGTTTTTAAAATTTCCTTTTGCTGAACTCAGGCATTAGTTCTAAATTTTTTTAGTGGATTAAAAGCATTATTTTCTTAGGACTTTCCTGGTGGCACAGTGGTTAAGAATCTGCCTGCCAGTGCAGGGGAACATGGGTTCAATCACTGGTCCGGGAAGATCCCACGTGCCACGGAGCAACTAAGCCCGTGCATCACAACTACTGAGCCTGCGCTCTAGAGCCCGCGAGCCACAACTACTGAAGCCCGCGTGCCCTAGGGCCCGTGCTCTGCAACAAGAGAAGCCACCACAATGAGAAGACCATGCACAGCAACAAAGAGTAGCCCCCGCTCACCACAACTAGAGAAAGCCCACACAACAACGAAGACCCAACACAGCCAAAAAAATAAATAATTATGAAACAAAACAAAACATTATTTTCTCTATATAAAATCATGTCACCTGCAAATAGAGATAGTTTTACTTCTTCATCTCCAATCTCAATGTCTTTTATTTTGTTTTTTTGTCTAATTGCCCTGGCTGGAACATCTAGTACAATGTTGAATAGAAGTGGCAAGAGCGGATATCCTTGTCTTCCTGATCTTAGGGGGAAAGTAATCATTCTTTCCACAACAAGTGTGATATTAGCAGTGGGTTTTTTATAGGTACCTTTTGTGAGGTTTAGGAAGTTCCCTTCTATTCCTAGTTTGTGGAGTGTTTGATCCTGAATGGTGGGTGTTGTTTTTGTTAAATGATTTTTCTGCATCTACTGAGACGATCATGTATTTTTTGTTCTTTATTCTATTGATTTGATATATTACATTAATTGTTTTCTGAACTTTAAGCAAACCTTGCATTCCTGGGATAAGTCCCACTTAGTCATGGCATATAATCCTTTATATATGTCGCTGGATTTGATCTGCTAGTATTTTATTGAAGATTTCTGTGTCTACATTCACAACAGATATTGGTCTGTAGGTTTCTTTTCTTGCAATGTCTTCGTCTGGTTTTGGTATCAGAGTAATACTGTCCTAACAGAATTAGTGGGGATGTATTTTCTTTTTGTGTTAGTTTCCTAAGGATGCCGTAATTAATTACCACAAACTGGTGGCTTAAAATGACATAAAGTTATTCCCTCACAATTCTGGAAGCCAGAAGTCTGAAATCAAGGTGTCAACAGGGTTGGTTCTTTCTGGAGGCTCTGAGGGAAAATCAATTCCATGACTTTCTCCTGGCTTTTGGCAACTCTTGGTGTTCCTTGGTTCCAATCTCTGCGCCTGTCTTTGCACGGCCTTCCCCTATGTGTGTCTCTGTATATTCCCTTTTTCTATCTCCTATAAGGATTTAGGGACCACCCTAGATCGAGGATGATCTCCTCTCAAGATCTTTATCTTAATTGTGTCTGCAAAGGCCCTATTTCCAAATAAAGTCACATCCACCACAGTACTGGGAATTAGTACTTGGACATGCTTTTGGGGGGCTATTACTCACCAGTCCCATGAACCGCCAATCCTTGCAAGGTCACTTCCTCACTCATCTGCTCACTCCTTCAACAGTTACCCCAAAGATCATAGGAGGAAATGGGGATATAGTAATAAATTGTATAGAGTCCCTACCCTGAAGAATAACACTGTCTTGTAGGGCATTGGTGCACAAATATAAAGAAGGGGATGCTAACAGCCATAAGATTTGGAAGCTGAAGGACTAGTGGAAGCAGTCCAGAAGAGTGATGGCTTTCAAAGCAGAGGGTAACACCGTCAGCAAAAGCAGGTGTTAAAAAGCAGAGGCGGGTCAGGGATCGCTGCAGTTGTGTTTGGCAGGATTGTGGGGGGAGTGGGTGGGAACACTGGGAAAGAGGCCCAGAGAAGCAGCCACGCAGAGAACTCAGACTCTGACCATCGCTGGTCATCTTAAGGCACGTGAGGGTGGGTTTGGGTAATCTCAACATGCAGGACCCCATATTCATGACTTCAACAGCCTCCAAAACTCTATGACTTCAGGTAGAGATCATCTTGAACCGATCCTGCAGCCAGAAGACGTGCGCTGACCATGAACCTCATATACCTTCCTAGGGGAGACCTCTGTGGCTGACTCCTCAGAACTAGTCTAGCTCCCCAATCCAGGCTCGTGCTGAAGCCAATTCTGAACATCCCACTTCTTCATCTGGCAAGAAAATCTCTGTGGCAAACCGGTTCCCAAGCTGCACTTCTTTCATGCAAATTTTGCTACAAAATCCTATCATAACAAACAGCCCTCGGACTGCTCCTTGGAGCTCAGTGACTCTGGATGGGGTGCGTTTTCTCACTTTCAGAAGTCATCGTGGTGGCGGTGGTGATGGGGGAGTATTATTCCTCCAAAACCCCGTGGCCAGGGTCCTGTCAAGGGGTCCACGTGGGGAGTGGAGAGCAGAGTGTGGGGAAGAGAATCACACTGGCTGGACTGCGGGGCCTCTGAGATTCTGAGTGAAAGAGGTATCACCCCACCCCCACTGGACCTTATCCACGGCCTCTCCCCTCTAGAGAGCAAAGGCTGGGGGCAAAGAGGAAAACAGATTCACATCGTAAAAGCTGCTGGGTCTTCAGCCAAGGAACAGCAAGTCCCAAACAAATTTACACAAGGCTGTTTGAAGGGAAGCATGTCACAGAAGCGTAACAATAAACAGTCGCACTGGGCCAGCCACGCTGCTTCTGCCACGAAAGAACAGGCCCAGGAGCCAATCTCCTGGGAGGAGCCCCCTTTGGTGGAACATTTAGACACACAAGAAGAGCACACACTGGTGGGGCCTTCCTCCCTGCAGCACCAGCTGGGTGAAAAGGAGGTTAACATGTGCAGATTTGGAGATCTGGCTCTCCTAAACCTCAGTTCCCCCAGATTCAAAATGAGCAGCGTAGTATCCTCTGCCTCCCCCCCACCCCGCTTCTTCTTCTGGTGTCCTTTAACTCGTTGAATTCAGTCTGGGGCCCTCACGGAAACGGGTAGAGAGCACTGCTTCCCACTCCCCCGCACCCAGCAACGTCGGGAGAGCAGTTCCTGGGGTAACTCCCACATGCCCCGAGCAGCCTGTGCTTTGCCCTGGGAAGAATCAAGAGTCACAGTGGACTAGAGCCAGGGGGCTTCTAGCTCCGGCTCTGCCACTAACACACTTGGTGGCTTGGGCGATGTCATTTAGCATCTCTGGACCTGAATTTTCTCTCTGTAACGTAATCCAGGATTAAATGATATTTGTTCATTGCAAAGCACAGTGAGCTCCTTAGAGATCTAGTCCAGGGCTCCAAAAGCTGCAGCCCACTGGCCCATCTTGTTTACAGCCTGTTTTTGTAAATAAAGCTGTACTGGGACCCGGCCACACCCATTCATTTGCATATTGTCTGCGGCTGCTTTCACACTACATGGCAGAGTTGGGTAATTGAGACAGACACCAACTGTGTGTATGACCCACAAGCCTAAAGTATTTACTATTTGACCCTTTATAGAAAGAGTTTTCCAACCACTGCTTTAGGCCAACACTGTCCTTATACCGGCCAGGAAACGGAGGCAGGGACAGGGCAATCAATTTGCTAAAACTCATAGAGCGAGTCAGGGCAGAGGCCAGGACAGCCCAGCTGTCCTGATTCACGTCGGCCAAAAGTTCTCACCGGGCCCAAAGCTCTCTATCCGCTTCTAAATATCGGGTGGAAGCTGTGTTGGGGGACAGAGGAGGCGGTTCCAGGAAAGTGAGTTCTGGCCGGTGAGACGTGGGTCAGCGCCGGGCTGCTGAGCCCAAGGGCAGAGTCAGGTGGCCCTCTTAAAAGGCAGAGGCATTTCAGGTGGGAATCAGATGAGAGCTGGCCTCTGGGGACATTTTAACCACAGGTCACAGATCTTGGTAAACTTTAGCTGGCCATTGAACTACAGGGAGACATTTTTTCTTGCCTCTTTCCTCACTGGCTTCTTCCTTCTTCTAGCATTTATTAATCTGACTGGTTAACCATTGACCCCAAATGCAGCCTCCTCTTGTTTCAAGCCTTGTTCTCCCTGTTGGCTTCAGAAAAGAAGCCAAACAAACCTACTTTTCTTCTCTTTCTTTTCACAGCCAGAGTCAAGTGATAAAGAGGGTGGGGTAAGGGATGCCATGTTTGCTGTAAAAGACACACCCCCAAAACCTGGGCCCCAGGATGGGAGGGGGCCCTTCTGATGCAGGCCAGTCATGCTCAGAAGGAAATTCAGCAGGGGCAACAAGCACAAGGCAAAAGCAACTTAATTTAATTCGTGTGGGGCGCATTTTAGAGAAGAGATTTATAAAGCGTTAATTTATCGTACATTGAACAAAGTATCCTATTTCCTGCTTCTAAACATGATTGTTGTTTTGCTTTAACTCCCCCCAGTTAAAGGGGAATGGTTTAGGGAAGGAGAACCGTAACGACAGAGGAGGAAATAGAGACAGTTGCTGCTGCCGGGTCTGTGGCAATAAGGGAAGAGCCTGGGAACAGAAGGGCCTCAGAGCCTGGCATCAGCTCTGTTACCACTTTCCTGAGAAATGTTAGAATCCTCTAGAAGGCAAGCTCCATGAAGGCAGAGATTTTATTTGTTCACTGCTGTGTTCCCAGCACCTAGAGTAGTGTCTGGCATGAAGCAGGTGCTCAAATACTTGTTGAGTGAATGAATGAATGAATGAATGCAAGATTATGGTCTGATCACTGGCCGCAGTCTTTCCCCAGGTGATTGGAGGCTCCACAGTGGTTCCTTCAGAAGCTGCTCCACAGCTGGGAAAGAAGCCACCAGGGCAAACTTCATGAAGGACAAGAAGACAGACTCTCTCCTGAACCATCAAGACAAGCTCCAGAGGAACATCACTCCCAAGGGTCGTATTTCCACCAAGTACCCAGTGACACCCAGACAGTGACCAACACAGCCTTTTCATTGTGATTCCACCTCTCATTTAAGGGGACTGCATATCTATAGGCAGTTACACTTTATTATAATAACACCTACTAGTCAGTGAGCACTTATTTTGTGTCAGGCATTTTATATATATTTTCTCATTTAATCTCACAATAAGCCTGCTAGGTAGGTATTATTATCCCCATTTTACAGATAAGCAAACAAGAGTTTAGTGAATTTATCCAAGGTTACACAGCAGCATTTGGATCAGTCATAGGCTTGTCTGACCCCAGAGACAAGTGTTCTTCCCACCAACCACTCATTCAGCTCCTAACTAGCTCTGTGACCTTGGATACAAGCACAAGGCAAAGCTCTGACCATCTTCCTGGGCCTCGGTGTCTGTATTCTCCAACCCAAGGAGCCAAGCAATGTTATGTAGGAATGTTTTCCACAAGTGGGTCTGTGAACAGGTGACCTCATTCCTTAGTGGGCCACAATGTAATTTTGCTTTTGGAAGTTGAAATAACAGCGCCCTTTTTGAGGGTGGCTCAAAATGTTTCCTCCCCACTCAGTCTGGGGACATTTGGGGTCACCCTGCTAAGTCCTGGCCCTGCTTCCTTTTCTAAAGTAGAAACGAGCCGAGTCAGTCTCCCAGGACCAGCCTTTTTCCTCCGGTGGCAGGTCTTTACAAGGGTCCCATCTCCTTTTCCATTTGTTCTGCGGAAGAGTGAGAATAAGCAGGTCCCCCCCGGGGGGCTGGACACAGGGCAGTGCGCTGACGTGGGGCCCCTGCGTTCAGTGAACGCTTGTCTTCAGGCAGCCTCTCTGGCACCTGCACACGTGTTTCCTTCTGCAGTCGAACTGGCGCGGGGGAGAAGATGGAGGTGGGGGGGGCAGCTTCTGAAGGGTGTAAACCCAGGAGTCCTAATTCACTTGTTGTCCAACTGAGGAGAGGAGGGAATTCAGATCCTTAGATTAGAAGGAACGTTAATGATAATCACATACCTGGTCTTCAAGCTTTTTTTAGCTGCTGAATCCAGTGTGTAAAACAACTAAAAGACCATCTTTCCAGTTAAATCTAGAGAAGTGGGGCTGACAGCTCTCTTCTCCCATCACCTCAACCTGCCCTGCTTACAGGGGGACTCCAGGGATCTCTGCAGAGCACTGTTGGAAATGAAAAATAATTATAAAATAATAAAAAAATAAATAATTATAAAATATTAAAATAAAAATAACTTAATCTGACCAGAATCCCCCAATTTTTCACCCAAAGTCCACTAAGGAGTGAGCCATTTACCAAGCTTGACCTCCTGGCTGGTGGCAACACTGGAGCTCACATTCAGGACTGAGCCACTGTATTGTTAAGCCAGTGAGAGGGTCAGGGAAGGGTCAAAGGTTGTTCTGGTAGGACACTACAAACTGGATGTGGTTACCTGAGAGCCAGGCATTTCACCTGAGCCACACTGAGAACAGGTCACACTGAGAGCAAGGCCAGGAGTGATGTTCCTGCTTTGCTCTACCCTGGAGCTTTTGAACCTCCAAATCCATGCTCTTATCACAACCTCTTATTCTCCCAGTGCCTCACTCTTTGACCTTTCTTGCACCTGTTATGAAACCTCATCCAGATGTCCAGGTCCTTGGTTCCCCCATTTTCTCTAAGTCTATAGCTCTCTCCCAGTTTATTTCTTTTCCTTTCCACCCTAGTGCCTGGATCCATCACTCTAAGCGATCTCTAGCCAACACCCCAACCCGTCACTCTCAGGAGTACTGATCTGTATGCTCATCGATGACTCAGTGTTCTGCACCTCCAGAACTCAGTGTTCTGTCTCCTCCGTTCCTATCCTGTAAACAGATGCTGCATGGGACTGGCTGGTGGGTGAAAATAGCAAGCCCAAGTTCTCCACATCTAAAGACGGAGGCCAATAACCAGGCACAGCTTGACCTCACATTAGAGTCACTTGGAGAACTTCTAATCCATTGAGAATCCTGAGCTCCACCACAGACCCAGTGAAATCAGAGTCAATGGGGGTAGGGAGCCCAGCACTGGTATTTTTAAAATAAACTTTTAGATTTAATGATAATATACATCAGAAAAATTATATAAAAATCTTGGCAAATTTTCACAAAGTGAATATCCACACGTTACTGCCACCTACATTGAAGGGAGAAAGCACTGCCAGCAACCTTAAACTTTCTGTACATTCCTTCATCCCCTCCTCCCCAGGTGAGTAAGACTCTCTCGATTTCTAACACGGTATATTTGCTCTGACTAGTTTTGATATTTGTAGAAACAGAATTGTAGAGTATGTACTCTTTGTGTCTGACTTCTTTGATTCAATATTTTATTTGTAAGACTCACCTGTTGTTTTGGGTAGCTGTTATTTATTTTCATTGCTGCATAGTATTCCACTGTCTGGCTATCCACACAATATATGTAACTATTGTACTTTTGTAAACATGTGCATTGTTTGTAGTGTTTAGCTCTTACAAGTAGTGCTGCTATGAACATTCTTGTGCATGTTTCTTGGCACATATGTGCATGCCTTTCTGCTGAGTCTATATGTAGAAGTGGAATTGCTCAGATACATGCATATATTCAGCTTCCATGGATAATAGCAAACAGTTTTTAACATAGTTGTACCACATTGGTGTTTTGCAAAAGCTCCTCAAGTGATGCTAATGGGTGGCTGAGGTTGAGAACCCTGCCCAAGCCTTACTAAGGGTAGCCAACCGTCACTCTAGAACCCTTCTCTTGTCTAAAGACTGGCAAGAGGAAGGGGGTGGGGAATCAGTGACCTCATTCTAGGAGACAGACTCCTCCTTCTCTGCACTGTGGGGAAAAAAGGGGGCTACATCCACCTCTAAGGCCAAGTGAGATGGGGTCTCCACAGGCATCTCTCTTAGAGATTGGGGTGCCTTCAGGCAAGGGGACTGATACCTCATTGCGAGCCTACAGACAGTGCCCACTTCCTTTCTGGCCTTACCAGACTGGCTGATACCAAGAGGGATTAGAAAAGATTGTGGAGTCTAAGCCTGCAAAGAGAAACAGGCACCCTTCCCGCCCACCACCGTATCCTGCAGCCTTCTGAGTGTGAGTGTACGTATTCCTGCTGCTCCCAATGAGCGAGCGCAGAACAGGGAAAGGACAGAAGTCATGGGGCGGCCCAGCAGCTCCCAGTGAGGGAGGCCTCCTCACAAAGAGGGCACTGGGGATGAAGGCTACCCGCAGGGCACTGGTCTGAGGGGATGCTCTGTACCTGAAGGGACCAACATGGGGCTGAAAATAGCAGTCACTCATCCCAGAGACGACCATATTGGTGGAGGCCATCAGCAACTCAAAGAACCAGAGCGAGGCCAGGGATACCTCCTTACCATACATGAGGCCAGAAACACAAAATGACCTTCACCTCCCTGGGCTCTCCTTCCTGCACCAATTCATAAATAGAGAGGCCTGGAATAGGAAGAGGAGGCTGGAAAGAACTGGCCTTGCCCCTTCCCCCCATAAATCCTTCCAGGAGAGCCTGCACTGGGGGAAGGTAAACCTCTGGACCAGATGAGGGATTGATAAATTAAAGGAAGTTCAACTGAATTCTTATTTTTTTAGATAAAATTCTTGTAACATAAAATTCACCATGTTAACCATTTGAAAGTGTACAATTCAATGGCTTTTAGTACCGATACATTCACTTGACTGAGATTTAATTAACTGAAAATGATGAAGTCTTTCCAAGGTGCCATTAAGAGCTAGGATGAAAAGCAGGGCTTTTCCCCTCACTGATTAGAGGGGTATGAAGAAAAATTTTATGAGAATTCAGTAAACTTTAATTAACACTGAGCATCTCCACTCCTCTCTCCTACGGGCAACTCAAAACTCAGCATACGCCCCAAAGTGAATGCATATCTTACCCCTCTACTCACCCCCTGGGGTGGAGGGGAAGACACCAGTTGATGCATTTGATCAGCCAAGCCCAAGTCCTGATCATCTTCCAGATTCCTTCCCCCAGACCTCTTGTCAGTCACAAAGTCTGTCTATTCAACTGCTGAAATATCTCCCTGGTTCATCCTCTCCCTTTAGCCGTCACTGCTGCAGCCTTTGCTGCAAGCATGGCTGTCCCTCCCTGGACTGTGGCAGTAGCCTCCTCTCTGGCTGTCCTCCCTCCACAGCGCCCTCCAGATCTTCACAGGCTCTGCCCTGAGAGCTTTATACACCTGGCGCCCAGGTGTCAGCATCAGGGTCACATTCACAGCAAGGCATTGCCTGACCACCAGCTGCTTGCCAGGCATGCGCCACCATAGTTTAATGTTTTCGTTCTACTTTCATCCTTTTCACACTGCTTATCACTGTCTGAAGCAATCTTGCTGCTTTAGCTGTTTACTGGTTTATTCTCAGTCTCTACTCTTCAACCCTAGAATATAAGCTCTATGAGAGCAGAGACCTCACCTGCATTGCTCTCCACCTCATCCCCTGCATCTAGAGCTGCCCTGCCCAGTACGATAGCCACAGGCCACGTGTGTGTGTGGAGCTTTTGAAATGTAGCTAGTCCAAGTTTGAGATGTGCTATTAAAAGTGTAAAATGTGTACCAGTTTTGTAGACTTAGAATAGGATAACCTAAAATATCTCAACATTTTTTATATTGATTGACTGTTGAAAATACTTTGGAACTATTGGGTTAAATAAAATATATTATTATAAAATTAGTTCTACTTGTTACTTTTTCCTGTTTTAAATATGGCTACTAGAAAACTAAAAATGACATACATGGCTTACATTGCATTTCTACTGGACATCACCACCCTTGACCATTACTGGCTCAATGAAAGGTAAATTCTCAGTGAACACTTGTTGAATGAAGGAAGGTAGCCAAAGTGGTCTAAGAGCAAATCTCATCTTGTAACCACCTGCTAAAAACTCTTTTTTGATTCCCCATTTTCAGCTAGGCCAAATTTCTGTTTTATGACCCGACATATGAGACTGTCACAATCAGGTCCTGCATCTCCCACTGGTTTTATTACCTGCTCTTCCCCAACCAGGATATAGTGTCTCTTTGCACATGGGTCTCCCTCTATTTTGCTGCCCCTCCTTCAGTGTGTCTACCGGTAAGCTCCCAGGCAGTTTTCAAGATGCAATTCAGTGTCTTCCTTTCAGAAAATCCTTCCCTACTCTATAGGCATCATCACCTCATCTTCTGGCAGAGCGACCAGTCCGCTGTTAGGCTCCTTATTCCTGTGTATCAGATCCAATCAGGTCACTGTCTCCTGTGCAGCCTCACCGTAGAGCAGAGCTCCCCGGGGGCAAGCAGGGCCATGTCCTTGTCATCATTTATTCTGCAAACCTGGCGTAATCTGCAGGGTGACTGGGTTCAGCTGCTGTGTGTGGTTCCCAATGGGGTCTGGAATTACAGTCAGATGGAGGCCAGACTGGGGTCATCTGAAGACTCGACTGGGCTGGGCACCAAAGAAGGCTTCTTCATTCACATGCTTGCTGCCTCAAATGGAGTGGCTGAAGGAACTGAACCTGGCTAGGTGGCCCCTCCCTGTGGCTAGCTTAGGAGTCCTCACAGCATGACAGTCTCAGGATAGAGAATTTCTTATGTGCAGTGGCTTTCCTCACAGCAAATGTTCCCAGAGACCCAGGGCACAACTGCAAGGCTTCCTATGACCTGCCTCAAGTCAAGCAGCGTCATTTCTGCTGCGTGTGATTGCCCCAAAGTGAGTCACGGGGAATTCAAGAAGGGGGGACTTCTCAAGGATGTGGATGTGGGAGGGGGAGATTCATCTGGAGGCACCTTTGAGGACCAACCACCACCAGTCTAATCTGAAATTAAACCAGGAAAGGCAAGTGAAACTCAGATACCTTAAGTATCTCTGGGAACAACACAGGGCAAAAATAAATACTTAATGTAAATACATGTGTTTAAATGAAGTACTTTCAACAGGGCTTTGGGCCTCACCTGTGTATCATACTCTACACCATTCAAGTCATCTAACACTTTGGGACAAATTAATATTTGTGAGTCTTTACAAAAGACAAGGCACAAGAGTTTGAGAGAGTGGCCAAAGTCATCTGGAGAAATCTATAGGAAACATTTGCTTAATGGTGGGGCAGCACTTAACAGTACAGAGTACAAGAATGTTCAACACTGTTATGCACAATAGCAAAAAATTAGGAAAGAACCTTGATATCCAATATAACTGGCAGACCATTATGCAAGCATTAAACACTGTCTAATGAATTTTAATGGAAAAGTACATAACAAACTGTTAGGTGAGAAAAGAATCAATGTGCAAAACTGTGCATAAATATTATTCCGGTTATGTTCAAATATGCAAATGCATAGAAAAAAGACTAGAAAGGTATATATCAAAGTTTCAATAATTAAGCAGAATCATGGGAAATGTTTTAAAGTTTTCTTCTTTGTGCTTTTTGTATTCTGCAAGTTTCATACAATGAGCGCATACTATTTTTATAATCAGAAAATAAAATTAAGAGTGAGATGAAACTCCACTGAGAAGCTGGGGCTGCATTATGGCCCCAAGGTCCCCCAAAAGCCTTTTCTCCCAGGGCTTCCAGGGATCAATATAATTATGCCTGGTCATCATATCAATATAATTATCCCTGAGGCCTTATCAGCTATTACCTTAGACCAACATTGTCTGGTCTCACATAAGTTTCTTAACCTCTCTAGACTTTGTTATCTACTCTATAAAATGAAGGGTTTGGACAATAAGATTAAATCTGTAGAACTGCAGAATTTACAAGCAGTTTCCCTTGTCTTATTCGATTCTCACAATAGCCTGATGTTAGAAACAAGCTCAGTCTTATCATCGCCATTTGACCCATAAGAAAATAGAGGCTCAGCAAGGTAAGGTCACTAGTCCAGGGTCACATAGATGATAATAAATTAGGGGTCAGGATTCGAAATCAGGTCTTCAGGCTTTATATCTGGGCCCCTAACTACTAAGTCAGGGTTCCTTTTCTATATGAGCTGTAACATCCCATCCTGTGACAAAATTCCAGCCAAACTTTCCATCTTCTGAGGCCACATGTACTAAGACTAATCTCTCCTTCATGTCCAGGGATCTTCCGGGCCGCTCTGATGTCTCCTCTGCGTCACACACAACTTTAATTCCATCTGCTCTTCCTCAAATGGCATCGTTTGGGGGCCACACAGCATTTCGAAATCTTAGCATTTCAGAACTGGAAAAGATCTCTAAAGGTCATCTGGCCCGAGCGGCTCCTGTCAGCCTTTTACAAACGCCTTCTCATCTGAAAGCTATGTCCCTCAGCAATGCTCCCGAGGGGGTGCCCAGGGCCGGGACAGACTGATAAATGCGCCCTTTCCCCGACGGAGCCGCCCGACATCTGCCAGGTTACCTTGATTCACAGAGGGAATGTGGAGTCTGCAAGGCACAGTGACTCAGCCTTTTAACAGGGACATGGCACACAATGGAAAGATCTGAGAGTTCCGAAGGGAAAGAAAATCAGAAAGGCCAAGACAACTCCCACACAGACAGAGCCAGTTTAGAACAAATCCCAAGGGCCGAGAAGAAACCCGGGCGG
This sequence comes from Orcinus orca, assembly GCF_937001465.1. Taxonomy (NCBI): domain Eukaryota; kingdom Metazoa; phylum Chordata; class Mammalia; order Artiodactyla; family Delphinidae; genus Orcinus; species Orcinus orca. Next base: position 74,728,204 of record NC_064563.1, read on the forward strand.
TGGGGGAAAAATCTCTCTTCTGAGAGAGCTCTATTGTACGTGCTCTGGGTCAAAAGAGGCTCACTGTGGTGCGAAGAGGCTCCGCCACCTGCTGGGACTCTACAGAATGAGTTCTTTTTCTTCTGTCTGGGTTCAGCACACTTCGGCCTCCTCCGTCCAGGGCAGTGCTCACTGTGGCACCGGTCAGCCAGGGCGCTGGGGCTTGGCAGTGTGGTGGCAGCTTGCCGGGCACCGGCACAGAGTTACTTAGTAAAAACCACAGCTTTGATAATTTCTTGCTTCGTTAGTCTCTTGGGATTCTTTCCATCCGCATAAGAAAAAGAAGTTGCCCTTCCCTCTGCCCACAGACTCAGATGCTTTTATTTGGTGGACTTAATGGAAACAGGTATCTATTTTTAATACCAACCCATTGAATAATATATTTTTAAACAGGTGGCAAGCACAATTTTTATAAAAGGAAAGTCCTCCCAACTCCCTCAACCTCAGTGAGAGCTTTGTTAATATAGGCATTCAAAAAACTTTCTTCAGGTTGAAACAGAAACTTTTTATGGCTGGAGTCTCTTCTGACCCACATGGCTTATACATGTGAAAAACTATTCAGCATAAAAATCCTACAATCGTTTTCCTCTCCAAATAACATTGTTTTGTCTGAATAAATGTTCCTTCACTATGTCCAGTTTCAGGGAGATCACAGACTCCGAGGTCATATGCCTTTGTTTCTGGGATTCCGTGAAATCATGTCATATAAAGGAAGGGATTCCCATTAGATATCTGTATCAGAGAACCGTAAACTCGGACCCCAGAAGTCCTTTCTCTCCACCCCACCTGATGTCAGAGTCCCTGTGAGGCCGGCAGGCACCAACTGTGTGTCAGGCTGGTGCATGCTAAGAATTTGGACGGCATTCTCATTGAATTATCACAACAGTCCAATGAAAGATGTGGAATCTCCATTTGCAAATGATGAAACCAAGTTAAGAGAGGTCAAGAAATGTGCCCAAGGTCACAGAGCTAGTTACTAAGAGAGCAGGGCAGAAAGGCTCCTGAGACCTTCTCCTTCAGTCGGTCATCCATCCGCTGCTCAAACCCCCCCACTTGTCAGAAACGCATCTCCCTAGACAACCCAGTCCAGTTTGAGGCTGTTTAGATTGTTTCTGAGATTTCTTCCTTGTTCTGAGCTGAAGTCTGTCTCCTTGGAACATCCAACCACAAGGGTGATTTTATACCTCGGGCACAGCAGGAACCAGACTCGTCATTGAGGATGTTACCTAGAGGGCATTCTAGGAGATGTAAACTGGTGACTGCTTACTACGAAGTACTATTTCCAAGCTGCGGGTCAGAAGAAGTTGAGGGTGGTTTCCTACCAAGCCCACACATGGCAAGGATATGGAACGCCGGGTTTTGAGATGCTTTGGGGGTGTTTAACACAGGAGAGGGAAGCAGACGGTACCTCACAATCCTCACGCCACGCTCGTTCACAGGAAGACAGTCACTTCAGGAGGGACGCACATGCTCTGATTAGACATAAGCTCAAGACCCCACCTTGATTTGTCTGCAAGCCATTTCCTGGTTCTTGGATGGCGGTGACCTGGAAATACAGGCCACAGAGGCCTGGTTCTTGAAAGGTCACATGGAGGCCTCGCCAAGCTCCTCAGATGCTTATACACTCTGCCTCCCCAGCCCTTTGCATATCCTCTTTACCACCGTCATCTCATCATGGGCTGTTTGCATTAGTCTCTCCTCTAGACTGTGACCCTGTAGGGCAAGGGTAGCAAACTATGGCTCACAGGCAAAATCTGTCCCGCCACCTGGTTTTGTAAACAAAGCTTTGTTGGAACGCGGTCGCTCTCATTCCTTTTTGTATTCTATGGCTGTTTTTCTCTGTAAGTGCAGAGTGGAGCAGTTGTAACAGACTGTATGGACCGCAAAGCCTAAAATATTTACTATGTGTCCCTTTACAGACAAAGTTTGCTGACCTCTGTTCCAGAGAGCAAGGACAGGGTGTCCTTCATCTCTGTATCTCCAAACTTATAGCTATAGTTTCTTCATACGTAAAATAGCAACGATACCTTTGTCACGGAGATGTAGTGAAATACACAGGAGATGCCATATTTGGGGGCAACATATGTAAAACACCTAGCACAGTGCCTGGCATAGGACAGACACTCAATAAATATTTAGTGAATAAGTGAATGAAATGGAAGGTCAATACACCCAACGTGAAATGATGGATGTGAAAGCACTTCACAAAACATAAAATGCTCTGCAAGAGCGTGGTGGGTCCTCATCATTGCTGTCAATACAGAAATGTCTGAAGCAAAGTTTGCCCTTCCCTCGGGTTTCCCAGATCCTGATTGTATGAGTAAAATCTCACAGACAGTCTTAATTTAGGCTGATTCATATTCCAGTTTTTACGTGGTTCCTCTCCATGCGTCCCTTTGACATCTCCCTCTAGGTACTGATCCTTAGGTTAGAGCTTGAGCTCCTTAAATAAGAGTCACACAATATGGACTGCTGTGGTGGTTTTGTGCTGGACCAGTCTAGCTGAGCTCAAATGACATTCCCCAGACTTCTCTTCTTTGTATGACCCTCTTTCCAGTTGGCCACAGAGAAACTGACATGAGGTTTGGAAGGCAGAGGGTGGGAACAATCATTTCAGCTGAAGGTCCGTGCTACTGCAGCTCATGCATGTGCTTGCCACTTAACCTGTTCGCTCCCCTCCTTGGCGTGGAGAAGGACCCCATTCTGTAGTCTCTCCAGGTCCTGCTGAATCCTGGGTCGGGCATGTGTGCCACTCCATGGCAGACGGCACAGGCTTCTTCCGTAGACTACCCACACTGTCAGGCTTGGATGTGATGAGAGATAGGCATGGATCCCGGGTTGTCCTTGCTCCCTCCCACTTCAAATCCAGCTGGTCTTCCTGACTGGCTATAACCCTGCAGCAACTTCACAACCACCAGGAGACACAGAGGTAAGAGTCTCCCCCAGAATTCTTCACCAGTTGTCCTGGTTAGTAACTTTCCTCTTCTGGACCTTTACTTCCTCAGCTTCTCTCACAACAGTGTCAAGTGTAATCCCTATAAGAAATCCTTTACTTTGGTTCATCAAGAGTAGCTCTGTTTCTCCGATCAAACCATGAGGAAGAGAAACTCAAGGATGGGTTCTCTGAATTGGTTCTGGAATTGTCTTACGGAATGGGTTCTCTGTTTTCTGGAAAGGGTTCTCTGGTCTGATTATATTTAAAGCATTAACGATCCCGATGCCAGTGATAAAGAGGACACTGGTAGTCCACAGTAGGCAGTGGCAAAACAGCTACTTAAGTGATCACCTGTAACACCTGTAATTAAGTGTCCAGAGAAGGCAGGGCTTTGGACCACCAAGTAGCTGCTGTCATAGAACATTTTAGTGAAAACCCGGCGGAGAGAAGAATTGCTAGGTAGCTCCAAAGTGTGCTGGAGAACTTACAGGAAGAAAATTAGGTTCTTCAGGGCTTTTAAGTCTCCAAGTCAAGGTCTGGCTAAGGAAAACCAGTAGCTCCTATGGCTAAGGGACCAAGATTTCTCAAAATCAAACCCAAAGTCTAATCTTGGGGTGAATAATGCAAATTGAAATCATGACCTCACAGGGTCTCTTATGTTAAAGTTAGGACGTTGGCTGGGGAGAAAGCGACCCTGAGTATTGGGATAGAGACATACGGGCAGATTCATTGTTCATTTTAGGAATAGACATACACAGCAACTAGTAGACTCTCCAAATTGTTTCCCTTATCCATGGAGTAAGGGTCATTAAGGCCAGAAAATTCAAGTGGAAGCCAACAGAATCACTCCTACTTACAAGAGATTAAAGAAATACCACAGTCCTGGAGGTATGGCAGAAATTAGTGCCACCATGATGGACTTGAAAGATGCAGAGATCCCACTACATCCCCAACCAACTAGCTTGTTTGGCCTGATAAATTGATCTTGGAGAATAACAATGGATCATCATAAACTTAATTGGTGTAACCCCAATTGAAACGTCTTTGCCACGTGTGGTTTTTCTGCTGAAGAAAGTCAACACAACCCCAGGCAGCTGTTGATGTGGCAAATGCTTTTTCCCTCTATTCCTCTTGAAAAAGACCACCACGAGCACTTTGCTTTAAGCTAGCAAGGCAGGCAATACACCTTCGCTGTCCTGCCTAAGGGCTAGATTAACTCCCCAGCCTACTGTCACAATCGAAATCCCAGGGACCTTAATATCCTCTCCATTCCATGGGAAATCATACAGGCCTACTATGCTGATTGGTCCTGGAGGGCAGGAAATGGCAGCTACTCTGAATACCTTGGTAAGAAAAATATAAGCAGATGGAGGAGAATGAATCTCACAAAAAGTCAGGAGCCAGATCTTTTGGTGAAATTTCTAAGAGTCCAGTGATGAGGACATGTTGAGATGTCCTGTCCAAAGTGAAAGAGAAATTGCAACATCTGGCCTCTCTTACCTCCAGGGAAATGGCAGAATGCCCATGAACCTCTGGATTTTGGAGGCAACTGTACTTCATTTGGTCATGCTGCTTCAACTCATTTACTGAGTAACTGAAAGGCTGCTAATTTTGAGTTGGATCCAGAAAATGAGAAGACTTTGCAACAGATCCAGCCTGCCACACAAGGTCCTCTGCCGTCTGAACGGAACATAAGAGTCAGTAGAGCCATGTGTATTAGAAGTGTCTTGTGACAGACAGGGAGTTTTATGGAATCTTTAGCAGGTCCCCCATACATAAGTAATAGCATAAACCTTTAGGATTTGAGTGCAAACCTGCGCCATGCTCTGCAGGTAATTATTCTCCCTTTAGGGAAGTTTCTATCTTGCTATTGCTATTGGGCCTTCCGTGGGCCAGCAAATTACCCTGAGACCTAAGCTGGATGTTATGAATTGAGTTTTGTACTTGTGAGTTCCAGATTGTCCCATGTTCTCTTTCACTTCATGTCCAGTGTTTCTTCCCAACTCCTCTCCTGCTGACCTACAGTAACTTCAGGCCACCATCAAATGCAGAGCTTTCTGTAGTCATTATCAGCTTGGCTTTTTGGTCCCTGGTGGGTGACTTTTCTCTGATCCTCCAACTGTCCCCTTTCAGATCATCACTTTTCCAGCTTCCACAACAATTGTGGAGGTCAAATTCCTGTAACAGATTCTTTATTCTGTACACTTATAGTGGTTCTGCTTTCCTCATCAAACCCCAATGAGTATAACTCCCTGTTACGTACATGTTTGTGTTTACTTTCAGAACAGCTCTGCCTGGAAGATTTAATCCCCCGAGTTTTACTGATAAAGAGGCCGAGAACCAAACAGTTTGCCAAGGATCTCATTCTATGAACACTGGAATCGGATCCCACCCATGTCCATCTAATTCCAGAACTGCCATCTTTGGAACTTGGGAGGAGCCTAAGGTCTTTGTCAAAATGCTACCAGGTCCATCCTTTGGGTGTCTGGTCTAAGTTGTTTCCAAAGGCATCTTGGTCAATCCGGCCATTAAGATTTTGGAATCTGCTCATTTAAGTGCTCTTCTTTCTCTGTGCCCTGTGTGGGTTAATATTAAATATTAAAACATGTTTCAAGTATGAAATATTTCAAATATGCAGAAAAGTCCAGAAAATAATATAGCAGACATTCTTGTACTCAGCCTCTGAAATTGACATACTCGCTTCAGCCTGACTTTATTTCCCATCTTAAAAAACAGAAGAACAAAAGAATATGTTGCAGCGTTGTTGCCAATAGCCACCAACATAGGAACGGATAAATGAATGTGACGTTCAAGTGCAAATAAATACCACCTAGTAATTAAAATGGATAAACCAGATCAATATTTTAGAGGGAAAGGCAAATTGCAAGTGTAAAAGAACAATACAATAGGACTTATGTACCTGTTAAAAACCAACGGACCCACAGCCATAATACATGGCTACAAAATCTTGAATTCTTTTCCAGAACTGTTCCCTCAGGGGTTTTACCTTGCCTCAGTGCATTCTTGACTACTTCCATCCCTGCCTCCATTTCCGTCTCAAAGATTTTTCTGAGATATCATTTTATCTCCTTATAACTCAACTTCTTGGCACCAGCCGCTGCCCACAGCAGCCTGCTTCTGTAACCCCATTCAGAGATTTGCAACAATCTTCTGCATATTAAAGCATAAATTATGGGCCTTTCCCTGAGAAAGTAACTCATCACACTTATTTCCAATGTTATAGCTCTTTAGACCTGGAATTGACCTGGCAGCACACTGACCTGCAGTTATTTGTCTGGGATGCCCTTCAAACACACTTTAGTCCTAAAACCTCAAAAAGATTGGCGACACCAGGTTTTGGTGAGTATGGAGAGGTGGGAATTCTTGGGCCTTGCTAGAGGAGACGTAGGTAGACAGGTGGAAGCACTCCGTAAGACTCTTGAGCAGTATATACTAACGATGAAGCTACGACTACTTCTTGTGACCCAGTAACTCCATTCTCAGGATAATCCCAACAGAAATGTATCCACATGGATAAGAACATTCCCAGCAATACCATTCAGAATAGTCCCCCAAAAAGAGCAACACAAACGCCCATCAAAAGTCAAATGGGGGGTTTCCCTGGTGGCACAGTGGTTAAGAATCCACCTGCCAATGCAGGGGACACGGATTCGAGCCCTCTTCCGGGAAGATCCCACATGTCGTTGAGCAACTAAGCCTGTGCGCCACAACTACTGAAGCTCACGTGCCGAGTCTGTGCTCTGCAACAAGAGAAGCCACCGCAAGGAGAAACCCAAGCACTGCAACGAAGAGTAGCCCCCTCTTGCTGCAACTAGAGAAAGCCCACGCGCAGCAATGAAGACCCAACGCAGCCAAAAATAAATAAATAAGAAAATTTATTAAAAAACGTCAAATGGGTAAGTAAATCGTGGTATATCTTCATAGGGCTGGGGTGGAAACGCAAGCTGCAGGCTCGCACCAGCATGGACGGTCTTGTTCCTAATGTTGAGAAAGGGAAGCCAGACACAGAAAAGTACATGCATGTGAGTCCATTGTATGGAGGTCAAGTATAATCAAAAGGGAATCTTGGTGTTCAGGAACCAGGGGTACATACTTAGGTGATGGGAGGAGAGAAGAGCAGCGAGGTGGCTGCCATAAAAGTCAAGACGAAAGTTATTTTTGGATGGAAGAGGTGTGACAGGAAGGGGCACTGGGGTGCTGACAGTGTTCTGTTACTTGACCTGAGTGGTGGTTATGCAAATACTCCTTTTATAATGGTTTGCTTTGCTGGTATGGTTTACAGACTTTTTCTGCATGTATGTTGTTTAATGGTTTTTTAAACCCCACGTATCACAGCACCCTGATCGTTTTACAGTGAGAATGCAGAGGATGATTTGCAGGATTCTTTGGGGAAACCTCAAATTCTCAAATGCCATTCTGCCAGTGTTTTTTCCCATCAAGCTTCATTTTCTGCCCAAGAAACGACACTTTCTTAAACCTCTTCACTTTCAAAAGAGGCTTTTTTTTTGCAAAAAAACATTGTAGCACTTAACAGAATTGTCATGTGTTTCCAGATGGAGAGTAAAAGCAGAGAGGATGAGCCCCTCCCACATAAGCAAAGGGATGCACCAGGCACCCCCTCTTCACAGTGCAGCCTGTTTAAAGTCTGATTCACAGACCCTCGGGGTTGCTGGGAATGACCGATACCAAAAACAAAAAGCACTAAGCTTGTCAATACAGTGATAGCCGACAGAGTTACTGTGCAATTTGTTCATTCCCTTTCACAGAAGAGGAAACTGAGGCATGGAGAAGCTGGTCAATTTCCCATCTAGGAAGATGAAAACCCAGGCATTGGATAGAGACCTTCTGACTCTGGAGCCTGTGGGAGGGGCTCCTACCGTCTGCCTACCATTGTCTAAACTGGGGCTCGGCACATATTTGAGAATCTTTAAATTCTCCCTCTCCCCATGGTCAAACAATCCATTATTTTTCTCTTCCAAAATATCTTTTGATTCTGTCCTTGATTTTAATTACCTCAGCCTAGCATTGGTCAACCGAATTCCTCATCTGGTTTATTGCAAAAACCTTCTACCTGTTCTCTCTACCTCCGACTTCTCTCTCTCCAGCTCTGAGTCCTTTGATGGCTGTCCACTGCCATCTTGTCAAGTCTAGACCCTCACCATAACTTAGGGTGCCCTTCAGGGCCTGGCCCCTGACTTTTCTTCAAGCCTCACCTCCTACTCCTCTCTTTGCATATCTACCCACTAGTGACCCCAGACTATTTACTGTACCCCCATGCACCAGGGATGTTCTAACCACAGTACTTTTTTCTGACAGCCCCTCCCTCTGCTCCCTCCACCATCTCTCTAGTCCCATTCACCCTTCCAGACCCAGTGCAAATGCCAGCCCGTCTGGGAAGCTTTCCCTGATGCCTTCCAGCCAGAACCTATCTCCCCGATTTCTCTGCGTCTCTCTTGTCATCTTTATCAGAGCCTGCCCTAGCTGATATTTGCACAGCTGTGACTGCCTCTAGACTGTAAACTCTTGAGAACAAGGACTGTGTCTTATTTACCTTCTGATCTCCAAAGTCTGGCATAGAGCCTGACATATACTAGCAATTCGGGTGGTATAAACGGATCTGTATCACCCACTTGAGTCTGTATCCAGTGGAGAGGACTTACACGGCACTATGGTATTCTCTTGTCCTGACATGCTGGCCTGGTTCCTCCCAGTGCAAACAGCTAAATCAGAAGTCAGGTGGACGGAGTCTTTTCCCGGCCAAAAGGAGACACCTGACACTGGAACGGCACAGAAGACTATTCATTTGGGGTGCAAATCTGGCTGGATGCCCACCTGAAATAGACTTTTTCTGCTCCAGTCTGGGACTCCAAAGATTCCGCCAAGGTGAATCAGGACAAGAAGAAGTGGAAAATTCCTCATTCACATTTCCCTGAGAAACCTGAACGAGAAATCAATGTTTCAGGCCCAGCCTGTCCTGCTTTCTCAGACGGGACTCCCCGATTCTCCAGTCAGCCCTGAAAGGAGCTGTAGCGGGAATAGCACAAAGTTGCCGTGAAGACTTTCCTGTGGCTTTCACTGTTAGAAAAACACCATCGCCTTCTGGATGCCTTCAGAACACAGATTCATTGAGAATCTGGCTTTTCTTCTAGGGGGGGCATGGGGACCATTCTTCAAAAGACAGCGCAAGCATAATTGCTGGAGGAATATACATGGTTAATTTCCCTTGAGCCCTTGAAGCTTTCTTCCTTCAATAAATCATCCCGTGTGATTGTGTGACCTGAGTCCTGGAAGTGGTTTTGTCCCGGCCCTCGAGCTGTGGCCTCCAGAGAGAGGGACTCTGTCCCACTTGGACACCCACATGAACACACACGATGTTGCCTTGTTCTTACACAAATGGGCAGAGCAGATGGAGTTGTTAGAGCCTTTTACCCGTAGGCCTTTTTAAGAGCTGAGCAGATACCTGACGACCTGCCTGCCTTGTAAATTAAAAGGCGCGGGAAACGACTGCGTGGAGAGAGATACTGAGGACGGCAAACACGAGCAAAGAGATGCCATGGAAGCCTTGGAGAAGCCCAGTGTCAGAGTTGGCAGGGACAGTAGGAACTGTCCTTGACAAACCCCTCAGTTTACAGAGCAGATCACAGACATCCGCAGAGGAAAATCTTGTTGCCGGTGTTTTCTAAGGACTGCCTCTTAAGATCACCTGGGGGAGCTGGTCACAAATGCCACTTCTGTCCCATCCCAGACTCAGCCTCTGGGAATGCCCCCAGGAATCCGGGTATTAACCAGCTTCTATGTGATTCTGCTGTGCCCCCAAGTTTGGGAACCTGTGCTAAGCTCTCTGGTCTTTCAGCTTAGGCACGGCTGGGTCCAACCTTCTCGTAGGCCTCATCTGGCTCTGTCTGCCTGTCCCTCCATCTACCATCAGCCCATCCTGGGCTTTCTTGCCTCTAGATCATTTCTCTCCCCTGACAATGCTCTCCCAGCCTCCCTCCCCAGCCCCCCATCTAAGGTCCTGGCATTCCTAACTGCTAACATCCCCCAACCCCGATCTAACTCCAGGAGTGTTCCAGCTGGACAGAGCCCCACAGAGGATCTAAGGCCTCCTCCTCCTGTCCCCCATCCAGACACATTCCTTCCTCTGTTTCCCCTTGTGTATAAAGAGATGACGTTAGTCATGGAAGCACCTGCTGTTTCCAGACGCACTGTGTGGTCTCAAGAGCGGTTTGTAAGATGATAAGGGATTTTGAATTTGGGGACCTGCTCAAGGCATCTTATAAATTGCCTCCTGGGATTATTTAAAAAGAAATAACCATTTTGCCAAATGTCTCTGTAGACTTCTGGTAGATATGGTTTAGAGCTTTGCTAAATTCCTGCAGTGAAGCTTTGGCTGTTATACTCTGTTTCCTCAACCCACCCACTGGCAGCCATCAGCCATTCATTTAAGTGAAGGTCATTCTGAAATTCCTTCACGAGTGATATTTACTTGAAGGCAGGCCTGTCTAGCCTTAAAGGAAGCACAGAAGAGGGATGGAAACTCATGTCTCTGGTAAACCTGGGCCACATTCCTGCTTCACCTCTTGCAGCTGTCAGACATGGAGAACTTTCCTACTCCTGCCTAGAGCTTCAATTTTTTTCTTCTGAAAAGGGATTGTCACATCTACCTTGCAGATTAGTGTAATAAGGTCTAAAACACAGTGCCCTTTGCAGCCTGGAATTATAAACGGAAGCCCCCAGAGCTCCAATCTGAAGTCTCACCCATGGGGTGGGTGCACCGCCCAGGCCCCTTCCCAACTGGGGCTCCGGACTGCTGTCACTCGGGACTTCCCAGCTGCTGTTTGGATCTGAAAGTAGGTGTCGGCCCAATTTGGTGAGGTATACCCTGTTATTTTCCTCTAATAGTCTTATTCCTTTCCTTCTAATGATTGTATATTAAAATTAAGTTAAATCACCTTTCATGAAAGAGTTGATTAAAGCTGAAAAAATTAAAAAATAAAATAAAACACAGTGCCTGATGCTGGCTGACACACAGTGAATACCCCTCTCCTGTTTCTTAACTTCACAGACTGCTGTTTCAGACCATGTACTTCAAAATCCTTTGGCCTGGTTCCCTAAGCTCTAAGATCCTTCCTGGTAGTGAGAAGGTCCTCCTGGAAAGAACTATAAGTTGTTGAAGAGAGAAGAGTAGTTTGAGTCATTACCATGGAAATGACAATATCTCAAGTAAGCACTTGGGATGCATTTGGTCTTGGTGGCCTCCTTAAGAGATATAGGGACAAATTACCTGAGTCAGACTTGACGACCACAAAGGTTCTTCCCATTTTTATGATTCTGTGACAACCAATTTGACATGGCATTCGAGGCCCTCATAATCACAATCAAATCTGTCTTACAGATTCATCTAATATTATTCCCCTAAACCCCATAATCCTTCCAAGCCATTCAGTGTACCATGTTCCATGAATATCACACCCCTTCCTGCCACCAGACTTCTGATTCTCATATTTTCCCTCCCTCCTTCTTCATTCCAATATTAAATTCCACCCGTCCTTGGAGACCCTGTTCCATCAACTCCTCCTGCTTCCCCAGCTGTGGTCCACCCCTCCAGCCTCCCACCTGCATTTCTCTTAGGGTGCTGATGTTAAACCACCTTGTGTTCTGGGTATGAGGGAACACATTTTTCCAGTCTGCGGATTCTTTGAGGATATATAGTGGGTCTCAAGTTTATTCAAAGCGCCCCTAGAACCTCGTACCTGGAAGTCGTCCATGGAATGTTTGCTGAATTGAGCCAAGGAATCCCGAGATTAATTCACATACGGTAAATCTTAGGCTTTATTATTTTTCTTACTTAGGACATGTTGGTAACAAGGATCAGATACCCTCTCAAACAATTTCAAATGACAAGAGTGGTCACTGAAAGGATACAGGGGACTATCACTGACCTCCAAGGACAGCAAGGGAGTAATGCTGGGTCACAGGGGAACAGAAAAGTCTCTCTGTCCTGTAAGAGCTACAGGATCTCTCATCTCTAACTCTTTCTGCATATCAACTCCATTCTCCTCTTGGCAGACTAGATGGACCACTCTGCAAGACTCTTATTTTTCTCTCTTGCATAATTTAGGCTTGCTGTGACTCCTACTTTGTCATACACAGTACTAGCTACTATCCTGATATCTCAGGACCTTTCAATTCAAGCATACTCCTAACTTGAGTCTCTATGTCTCTCAGCTCAAATTATTTCAAAAAAGAAGCTGATGGGCTTGCCTGGACAGTAGCCCAATGTCACGTGTCCATTCTTGAGCCAATCAGCTGATGAGGAGCCATGATACATGATACCAGTATGACTTCCTGGGTCCCACCCTTTCATCAAGAAAAAAGTTTGACGAAATTAAGTTAATTGTAGCGAGGTGGATGGACCTAGAGTCTGTCATACAGAGTGAAGTAAGTCAGGAAGAGGAAAACAAATACTGTATGTAACACATATATATGGAATCTAAAAAAAGAAAATGGTTCTGAAGAACCTAGGGGCAGGACAGGAATAAAGACACAGAGGTAGAGAATGGACTTGAGGACACGGGGAGGGGGAAGGGTAAGCTGGGATGAAGTGAGAGAGTAGCATGGACATATATACACTACCCAATGTAAAATAGCTAGCTAGTGGGAAGCAGCCGCATAGCACAGGGAGATCAGCTTGGTGCTTTGTGACCACCTAGAGGGGTGGGATAGGGAGGGTGGGAGGGAGGCGCAAGAGGGAGGAGATATGGGGATATATGTATACGTATAGCTGATTCACTTTGTTATAAAGCAGAAACTAACACAACGTTGTAAATTGTATTGCGGGAGGGTTGCATTGCTTTTCAATGACTGGTCATTGGTTGGATTGTCATCCGTAAATGAATCTAAGACAACAACGTCTGCAGAAAGCAGTGAAGGATACAGAGAGATTACAATATGGGTCTTCAATGTGGACCTAAAAGTCAAAGTGTTGGTTGTTTCCCAGTGGTTTCACAGGAGGCCCTTGGACGCTGCCAAACATGGGTCTCTGGAAACTGTGGGAGCTGAGGCCACTTGAAGGCTGGCTCGATCTCCCTTAGAACCTTCCACTTGTATTTGGGTTTCCTTCCCAGGAGACACATGACTGGAGTGGGGAGGCCCAACTTGAGGGATATTTCTGGTCTGCTCTCCTAGTAATCAGCAGCGGTGATGCTGGAGTTGACAGGATGAGGACTTGGGAGAATGGAAGAGAGTGGGGATGGAAGGAGAGGATCCTAGGAGTCAAGTGCATACCCACTAAGTCATGCAGAACATGCTGGAAGAGGACCCTGAATGTCAGTTAAAGCAGGTTCGGGCTGAGGCCACAGGTTGATGCTTGGGCACTGTTTTTGCCATCCTTCTGGATCGTACCCTTCAGCATAAGACATGCTGTAGTATCTCCCATTTAAAATAATTCTCCATTGACCCCTTTCATCCCTCTCCACCGACTACCCCAGTTTTGTATTTAACTGATGATGGTTCCCAAATTCACACTCCCTCTGGAGAGTTGCCCACAGACCAGGAGGATCAGTTCTTCGCCACAGAGATTTGGTGAGGCCCAGAGGATAGTGCTTTGCAGGAACTTCTAAGCCCTTCAAATTTACAAACCACTGCACCTGCTCTTATTATCCTCATTGGCTTAAACATTGAAATACATTAGTGCCAAAGCGGGGAGACATGTGGTAGCATGCTTCCTCCACCACAGTCCCCTCTCACTGAGTTCTCCCCCCATCTTCTTCTATCTTCAGGAGACTCTTACTCACCCTTCAATGCCCCATTTAAAAGTCTCTTCTGAGAAGTCCTCCCTGACTTCACAGCCAGAACAAACCTCTCCCTCTTCTAGACTCCATTATCTCCTTGCACTTATCATGAAGGTAGCATTTGCCATGCTCTACTTGGGTCTCTCTGACAAGCCTGCGTGCTCCCTGGTGGCAAGAAACACATCCCCCTCATTTTTATGGTGCTTGACACCTACAGCCTCTGAGGATTGATTGAAAGAAGACCCGGGTTCTTTTTTCCCCACTTACTCTTTGTGGGATATCCAGGAAGACTCAATTTCCCTAAAGCTTAGTATGTTCATCTCTAAAACAGGGTCAGAAGTTAGCTTCACCCCACCTACTCAAACCCTGTTGAGACCAGCAATAGTGAAAGCGTCACAAATCCTAAAGAACTGCTGGAGTGTGTGGGGATTCTTCTAGGTGCCTATTGCACTGTTCTCAGGGACGCCTGCTGACCTGGCCCAAGATAGAACGTCATTACAGCCATGCATGTTTTTGTTTCAATGGCTGGATTACAAATCGTGAGTTGCCCTTAACCCTGAATACTGATGCCAGATGCACCTCCCTTGCCTGTGTGGATCTCTCCTTAGTCCAGGGCAACAACCTCACACTAGCACCTGCAGTTTTTCATGAGATGCCTAAAAACTGTAAAAGGAAGGACAGAATTAGAGCCATTTTCTTAGGCTTCCTGTAGGGTTTGTCTTAGGCCCCATCCACAGGGCACTGGTGGGGGAAGCAATTTCTTTTCTCAAGCTCTCCCTTCATTCACTCACTCATTCACTCACTACTTCAATGCCCTCCCTCATGTAAACAAGCAGGGGATGCTGAGAAGGGGGTGGGGTGGGTAAGCGCCTTGACAGGGCTATAGGGGACCCCAGGGAGAAGCTTCCAGCGGAGGGTGACACCTGAGCTGACTCTTGAAAGACAAGACTAACCAGATGCCTTTTAGGAGGATGGAGAGGGCTTTCCTTGTGGCAGAAACAGCTTGTGCAAAACCTGGAGGTAAGTGAGAACGTGGTGTGCTCAGGACAGAACAGGTCGTTCAGAGCGACTGGAGTGTAAAGCTAAGGGGTGCGTGGGCAGAGATAAAGCCAGCGCAGGAGGCAGGAGCCAGACCGGGAAGGGTCCGAGGAGCCACGACTTAGGACCTGTTGGGAGAGATGCCTGAAATTCCACCTCTAACACGGGCCGGAGGTCACGCAGTTAGCCTGCGGAGGAACACGTCTCAGGCTCCTGGGCCGAGTTCTTTGGCTTCCTTTACTCTTCCTTAGGTGGCCGCTGTCTCCGGCCACACGCCAGCCCGAGCCCTGAGCCAGGGCGGGGAGGATGCCTCCAGCGCCGGCAGGTCCACATGCTGCCGTCAGAGCCTCTGGGCTGGGACCAAGGAGCCGCCAGGAGGCCGGCAGTCCACGCGGCTCCCCAAAACACCCATGCCTTCCCTTCCCTGGTCAGTTTTCATAAAGATGTGTTGGCTCAGGGGGCCGGCAGCCAAGGAACGCCGATCGGGACCCCCTCCCTCCGCAGGCTGCGCTTTGCCTCCTGCCGCCCCTCCTGGCAGGGGTGGAGGGTGGGTGTGGCCTCTCGCGCCCCCTGCCCGGCTCCCTGCCCGGCTCCCCGCCCGCCCCGCAGCCTCGCGCCGGCTTCCAGCAAGAAGCCTGCGAGCCGCACAAAGGAAATGGCAAGAGGGTGAGTCACCCCGAGGCTCGCTGCTGCCTGGGCTACGGCCCACAACAGGACCTTTGTGCTGCGCTGCAGGAGGACCAGGGGGACGGCCGCGGGGAGACGGGCCTTTCAGGGCGCTGACTAACGCCCCGGGAAAAGGGAGGAATCTCCAGCGGGACGGGACAGACTTCCGGGCGCTGCCACTCTGCCGAACCACGGCCGGGGGCACTCAGATGCCGCTTATCCGTGTGTGACCCGTGTACCATCTGGCCCAACTGCTTGTCCCCTCCGAGAGTACACTCTATTG
This sequence comes from Orcinus orca, assembly GCF_937001465.1. Classification (NCBI taxonomy): domain Eukaryota; kingdom Metazoa; phylum Chordata; class Mammalia; order Artiodactyla; family Delphinidae; genus Orcinus; species Orcinus orca. The sequence goes on from NC_064563.1 coordinate 74,743,979, forward strand.
TGCGGAGGTCTGTCTCCTTCACAGTGGTGTGAGAGACTGGAGGCCTGGGGCATAGCCGTTCAACCCTCTCTTCCTACCGCAGTCCCTAATGCAGCACTGAGGAGGTGCTGGAGATGGATGGGTGGATGGATGGGTGGATGGATGGGTGGATGGATGGATAAACAGGTAGATGGAATAATTCATTCACACAAAGCACAGCATGTGAGCAGCTAGCCCAACACCCTTATTTCACAAAAGGGGAAATGGAGGCCCAGACACGGGAATGGGGAGAGCCAGTTCCAACAGCGAGTAGGTGCAGCTCTAGAATGTGGGTGCCGTGCTGCCAGGCCGTGTAACAGCTGTAGTGGGGCTCAGGGAACACCTGGAGGGCATGACTGATGTGTGAGCAGAAGTCAGGGTGATGAGAACCCCCAGTGGGGTTAAGACAACCACCAAGGGCAAGGTCAGGTCCTAGGGACTTATTGGAGAGTGAGGGAGAGAAACCAGAGCGATCGGAGGCAGGGTTCCAGGCCTCAAGGTGACTGCATGCAAGCTCTTGGTCTAGGCTTGTCATAGGGTTTAACAAGATGAGGAAAGAATCAGCATTTGTTGAGTACCTAGTGTATGCCCGTACGGATATTTAATCCTGTGCACAACCCTGAGGGTGATATCACTACAGATAAAGAAGGTGACGGGAGACCAGTGCCCTCCGGGACAGTTGCCAGCTCCGTCAGGGCATCAGAGTGGCAGTAACGTGGTGGAGTCACCGTGTGACAAGATTGGGTTCTCAGCCTGGCAGGCCCAGAAACTCAGTCCGTGTCCTTGGAGGGGTGTCCACATCTCAGGACTAATTCACATCAACTCACACTCAGCGTCGGACGTGTTACCAAGAGACTGAGGTGCACATGATCTGATCTTTTGTCCTGGAGAGAAGGTGAGCCCGCAAGACAGGCAGGGGGCACGGAAGCAGAATGAGAGGTTTAGAACCCAAGCCAGGGAGCTCGGATCACCTAGGGCCCTCGTTTCCACAGTGGGGGAGGGGGGCCTGCCCCGGGCTACACATCTGAACTCGCGAGGCCGGGCACACCCAGGGCAGCGTGCGTAGATGCGGCCTTTCTCTGTGGCCTTTTCTTTCCTGACTCCAGTGCCGACCGTACTCACCACACTCCTCACAACAGTCTTCTTCTAGCTCAAACCAACACAGCAGACTAGTCGAAAGCTTCAGACCAGCTGATGCAGCTACACTCTGGAGACCACACCCTGGAAGCCCTGATGAGATTCAGACAGTCCAGAAGTCCTTGGCCTCCGGTTGGCAGACCATGGCTTCGGAGAGATGCTGTCCCTATGTGGCGAGTGTCATTCCCTACCTCTGGCATTTCCCAGTTCCTTAACAGAAGCTGATTCGAATTTAAGGATGAGGGCACTGGACTCCCACCTCCCCAAACTTCCTAACTTATCCAGTTTAAAGATGAGGAGTTTAGAAGTTCAGTAACTTGCCCAAAGTCACTAAAAAACAATGGCACCAAGATTCAGACCCACTTTATCGTGGATAACTCCCCTCAAGACTGTTAACAACTATAATGATTATGAAGGCCACCGAGGGCTGAGGGCTTGCTGGGTGCCAAGTGTATGCGCCTGGCAACTTACATAGGTTTTTTTTCACATAGTTCTCACAGCAACACCAGGAGACTGTTCTCGGCTTCATTTCACAGGTGAGGGTTGACATGCGGAGTGGTAAAGAGACTTGCCCCAGTCAGGGTCACAGTTCAAGTGCTGGACTTCAAACCAGTCTGTCTGCCCACGCTCCTAGCCACCCCCGCCGTGGCAGAGCCATGCAGGATTTCTGCAGTAGGTCTCCCCCATCTCCACGCCCCGCCACGTGCCTCTCTTCCTGCCTTGGGGAGGAGTAGTCTGCCGCTCTGAGCCAGAGAGGGAGTAACAGCCCTATCACAGGGTTACCAAAGTCCAGAGTCTCGCCCTTGGCATTGTCGGTTTAGGGATTAGGTCGTATCAGCTTCCCAGAGAACAGGTTCAGGCTGCCTGACTTACGATGACTAATTCATTGATTCACCTGTGAGGTACTCCAGCCAGAGGAGGTGGTCGTTCAGAGCACTGGCTGGGTCTGAAATTCCGTCCGTAGCTTTCTAAGCCAGAGACTTTGGACACGTTACTCACCCTCTTTGAATCCCAGTTGAAACTGGGGGAAATAAAGCCAACCTTGTGTGGTGTGTGTGGTTTAAACAGGTATTTGTGTGTAAAATGCCCAGTCCAGTGGTTGATGCTAGTAGGAGCTCAATAAATGGTAATCCCTCTAATTTTCATTATTATTGTTTGAAAGCTGTACTTGACCATCTGATAAGGTCCCCTGCCCGGTGGGCAGATCACAAATTCTAGGCCAGAGGGCTGCTTGCTAGGAGAGCCCAGGTGAGAGGGTGGGGCCTGAGCCCTTAGCCCCTGATAGCGGGATGAAGCACCCACCACTGGTCCCTCCTACCCCCAGGGTACTTCTGTTTGAATACCCAGTGTTGGTTTGGACTCAGCACCCTGTCTTCTCCTGGAAGGGCTGCTCATCACGGCAAAAATCTCCTTTCTCAGTACTTCCTTCCCACTGAAAAGCAGGCCTGGTGCCACTTCATCTTTGCAGCCCCTGGAGGGTAACCTCTTGTTCCCCCTCCAAGACCCTGATCAAATGCACCTTTATTTGTGAGGCCTTCCCAGCTCCCCCAGGCAGAGGTAGACCAACCACATGCTGGTCATGCAAAGAGCTATTCCAGTGTCTAGGGCATGACAGTGGAGGCACACAGAAATGGCTCTTCTCTTTCTGGAGCTTGAAGTCTAGTGGGACAATAAACAAAGGAAAGAAATAAACCAAATCATTACAGTTTCTGGCAATTGCCAAGAAGGAAATAGCCAGTATAATGTAATACACAATAACTCTGGGAGTGATGGGGTAGTCAGGAAAGGCCTTTCTGGGGAGGTGGCATTTACCCTGAGGCCGGAAGGGTGAGATGGAGCCAGCTTTGCCAAGAGCTGGGGACAGAGGGTTCCTGGCATAAGGAACAGCTTTTCCCTCCCCAGGAGGGAAAGAATCCGGTGTGTTTCTCATTGACAGAAAATCTGGCTGGAGCAGATGGAAGGGGTGGGAGGAGACGTGGCAATCAGACACAGGCAGAGGCCTTGCTCCTCTGTGCCCCCAACAGGATGTGTGGTAGTGAGCATAAGACTGGTTATAGTTTATTGAGCATTTACTATGTGCCAGGACTGTGTAGGCACTTTCCATAAACTCTCTCACTTAATCCTCACACTCCTGCCACTTCTACCCACTACACAATGTCCTTCTACGTGCTCTTGTCTTGCTGTATTGTTGGTACTCCTCTGCGAGGTTGTTTCCCTGTCCATTCTACCCCCCTCCACCCAACCCTCATTAGACTGTAAGTGCCTCTGTTTTTGAAAATAGGACATTCTAAACAGCTCTGTTTTGAAAGGGCCATTCTGGGAGAAAGTGAAGAAAACAACTGACAAAGGCCTTGGAATAATAAATGAAAAATGTGTCAAGAAGAAGCCACCTCTGATGGTAGGGGCTTGGAGAAGCTCACTTCACCCACAGTGTGAGCAAGCCCTGAGGCTGGGAGAGCTGGAGGGATCAGAGAGGGATCAGTGTTGAGGAGTAGCCTGGGGCAGGGGTTGGGGGTGGCCGGGAGGGACTTTTGCTGTGGCGCTGTCAATCAAAGTTTACCCAGAAACCCAGGACAACCATGTCATGGTGAATGGAAAAACACTGGCCTGGAGTTGGAGTCAGGTTCCAATCCAACCTCTGTCACTGATCAACTGTGTAACTTGGAATAAGTCACTTTATTCTCTGAACCACTTTCCTCAACCGAACAATGGGGATTACAACTTCCCAGTCTTGAATTGTAATAGATAAAAAGATGTGCGAAGGCATTTTTTATTGAATCTGAGAATCCAAGACCTTTCTCCAGGTGGTCAGTTAGAATGAATCCCTTCTTTCTCCTTGCATGTTCCCATCTTATGTCATCACATAACCTTGGGCTGAACCCTGTGACTCCTTAAGGCCCCTCTGGCTCTAAACTTCTAGGTTTCTATGACAGATTAGGATTTTGTTAGATTAAGTTGACTCAGGTCTACAGAACACCCAAACGAAGCTATTCTCCTAAAAAAAATCATAGTCAGGTCTATAAATAATAGAGCCATGTTGCATATTTACACTTACTTTACCAAATCTCTGCAGACTGTGCAATCTATTCTGGTTTGATTTTCAAATAAAATGTTATTTATTGCTTAAAGGCAGACAGTAATGAAAAGGCAATTATGATGTCTGGCGTTAAAGACAGTCTATATATAGTGTCCCTCCTGGAGGTCTGCAACTGTTCCTAGCTTGAAATTTTCTTCACTGAAATTTACCACAACCAGTGGAGATGGTTTGTTTTGAAAGTGTAACACCGAGAAAAGAGAGAGTGCCACCCAGAAAAGGGGGCAGGTCGAGGGAAAAGGCAGCCATCAGACAGCTTTTCCAGGACTGTTTGAAAGGCATCAGCAGCCCTCTGAGGGAACTCTGACCAGAGGATGAAGAAACAGTGGTGACCTGAAGCCAGGGTTCCGCCCGGTTGGTGCAACACGTGCATGGAGCAGACCGTGTGTGCTCCCACCTTCCGGGGAATCGGGAGAGGAGGGGTTGGACTCAGAGGTTCTCTTCCTTCTTGAATCGCCAAATCGGAGTTCAGGGATCTAAAATGGATGCAAGATCACCCCAATGTGAAGGGTATAGTTAATTTACAGAGGAGATGCTTCTACCTGGAAAATCTATGCTGTGCTTTTCTGTCTGACTTGGGGGCAGTTTTGGAAAAGAATAGCCAGGTTGACGAATGCCATCCTCACATGACTGGGAGAGAAAAGACAGCATAAGGACCTAGAGGATGGAGGCTTCACCCCAGGAAGACTGAGAGAGAGAAGGTCCCCAGGGGCAATCGTCTTTTCTGGGTGCCCAGAAGGACAGGGATGCCAGAGCTCCACAGAGATGGTGAGGGATGGTGCCCAGCCTGGGTTCCCACAGCCCCACAGCACAAGCCAGTAGTTTATTTGGGGACGTGATCCCAAGAAAGAGGAGAGAGGTGGGGAAAGCAAAGGGGAACGGGGGAGAGCCAACCCGAGGGTCAGTCCAGCAGGAAACCAGAACGTAAACCTGGGGAACCCCACGGAGCTGCGAGGGGAGTGTTTATCCACCACTGGCTCTCACTGAGCACAGGTCACCCCATGGGTAGTAAACCCCCTCCTACTTCCAGGTTTCCACCAACGTCAGAATGGAAAAATAGATTTCCATTCCTGGGGGCAGGAAGGGAGAGAAGTGAGGTGCCGGGAGCGGTTGTAGCTGGGGGCCAAGTCCTAGCTGAAGTAACAAGATGGGCCAAGAGGATGAACGCAGGACAGGAGGTGCCCCATTCATCAAGTTAGAAAAGCCAACACTTAGCAGCAAGTGATGATGGATTAACCTGGTCAAACCTGGACTCCCAACCCAGGGATGGGGAACAGGGTGGTTTTGTGTTTAACAGTTCTAGAAGATTCTGGAAAGACAATTTTCTTAGAAAGGAGGAGAGAATGGAAGAAAAGAAGGGAGGAAGGGAGGAAGGAAAATTGCTAGAATCTGAGGCAGATGCAAATCCACTAGCTTCTTTTTAAAAAGCAAAACAAATGTAGAGTTTTCTTTTTGTATAATTGCAAAGCTAATTCATGTCTAAAATATTCAAACACTTAAAATAGAATATACAGTGAACAAGTTTCTCTTCTGTCCCAGATCTCAGTCTCTCTGCCCAGAGGTAATTACTGTGAAGAATTTCTTGCGTATTCTTCCCAAAATATTTTACACATATGAACACACATGTATATTTCCTTTTAAAATCACAACTTAAAACACGTTGTTTTCATTTTTTTCTGTTTCAAGAATTGCTTCACATGAACATTTGTAAATCTAACTCATTTTTTAAAAAAATCCTTCATAATCCTCCATGAGAAGGGCTTCCGTAATTTGTTGAACTAGTCTGCTTTTGATGGACAGGTAGTGGTGTTTTTCTTCTGTTTTATCATTGGTTACAGTGACCTGTTGAATATTCTCGTGTGTCCTCTGTACACATGTGTAAGAAATTTCACATTTCTAGGAGTGAAATAGTCACACATAAAAATGTGTAGATAATCTTTTATCAGAGATTGCCGAGTTGCTCTTGAAGGATTCTGGCAGATTTATGCTCCTACCCCAACGAAAAGAGTGCCTGCTGGCGCCCTCAGTTCTCAACGCTTGGTGACCTGTATGAATCTAGTAGGTAAAAAGTGCATCTCCTTGTTATTTTAATTTGCATCTGTTTAATTGTGGGTGATACTCGACATTTTTTCATGTTTTTATAAACCAGCTGTTTTCTCTGACACTGCCTGTTGAAGAGCTAAAATAACAGATATACACATGTTTTGTGCATAGGCTTTGCCTGAATGAATCACGATTGATCTAAAAACCTGTTTTGCCAGATGTGGGGAGACAACAGGGGGCAAAGGTGATGCAGCCCCTGCCTGCAGCACTTAGGTCACGGAAGGAGGACCCAGCGACTGCGATAAGATTGCTTTGGTGTCACAGGAAGATCTAGAAAGTGCCCTGCGCGGTGGAGGCCAGCCCTCAGACCTGCCACACATTTCCACCCCAGCGAAGGGGGTTTAACAGTTAGAAGACAAGGGGGATGGGGCAGAGTGTTCTCAGTGGGAGGCGGTAGGACTGCAAGTGTGAAGTCCCCGAGGTGACAGACAGCATTAAATGACAGAAATTCAGAAGGGGTGAAAATGGGGGGGTGGGGAGGGGAGATGGGGAAAGAGGAGGAGAGTAGAGCTATGAACCAGCCCAGTTTGCCAGAAACTAAGGAGAGCCGAGGACCTCCAGTGTGATATTCAAGGGAGTCCCGGGCTCATCTGGACACGTGGGTCACCCTAGAGGGCTGAGGCCACGTTAGGGGGCTGCTTATTGACTGTGCTAAGGATGTGGGTCTTTATCTTAAGGGTAATAGTGAACAATTCGAGTTTTCAACAGGGAAGTGATATGTTAGGGTCACATTTTTCGAGGTTCGGTGCTGTTTGGAGGGGGCAGAGGGGGCGGTGTGGCCAGGCTGGAGCCAGGGAGGGAGTTTGCAGTGTTACAGGTGAGAGGTGATGGCGCCCGGAACCGGGATGTCGGCAATGGAGACAAGAGCCGAGGGCAGATTTGAGAACAACTTAGGAAGTAGAAGCAGCAGTGGGATCAGGGACTGACTGCTGTGGGAATGAGGGAAAGGGGGCAGGCGTTGGGTGGCGCTGCTCTTCTCTGAGACGGGATGGGGCTGTCAGAGGAGCAGCCTGACGTGGTGTCTGGAGGAGGGAATGGATGGGTCAGAATTCAGTCTGTGGAGGCCAGGGGCCTGAGAGACATCCCCCCGTGGTCACGTGCAAGACGCAGTTTAATATCTGGATCTGCAGTTTGGGAGAGAAGATCAGGAGAGACATAAAACTGGGGGCAAGCTCACCTTTAAAATGCCACCTGGGGGAATTCCCTGGTGGTCCAGTGGTTAGGACTTCATGCTTCCTTTGCAGGGGGCACGGGTTCGATCCCTGGTCAGGTAACTAAGATCCCACATGCTGCGCAGCACAGCCAAAAAAACAGAAATAAAAGCTAAATAAACAAAATACCAGCTGGAGTGCGTAAGAACACCCAAGGATGGAGAGGAAAGCCTGACTCAAGGCTGTAAGCTAATGACATTAATTAAAAACAAAATGAAAAAACACTTTTACAAAAGTTCAAAATAATTCAGTTTAGAATAACTTAAAAATGTTTAGTGAAATTGTCCTGTTTGAGTATATGTTTTAACAGGCTCACGTAACTCTGCCAGAACACGTGTACATATGGAAAGAGAGGTCAGTGTTTGATAAGACTCTTCTAGATACCCTTCAGATCACATGCTGTTTGTCAGTAAGGTTATCCTCACTGGACACAGTGTCAGGACAGAGATTCTGAGGACCGAGACCTCAGAACACAGCCAGCACGCCGTCCTCGGCTGCCCAGGCCAGGGACGCTGCTTGCCACAGGCCTCCTGCCCCGCACCCAGTACCCTTCCTGGGACACGTGCTCCTGGGAGAGCCACAATCTGTTAGAACTGGGAGGTGTCCTGGTGCCGGGACGCACCGAGGCCCTGTTTTACTGTGAAAGTGCTGTGTTCGTTGTGAGGGGGCAGGGCGATGCTCACTCCACAGATCTGCAGGGACGAGCAAGGGCGAATAAGCTGAGGGGGCTCGAGGAGGGGGCTCACAGACACAGAGGTCTGCTCACCAGGGCCACAGGCTTGCCCCCTCTTCAAAGGCGTGTTGCTCTGCCTCCACTGTGGTCTGGCCCCGGCTGGCCTTGGGGAGCTCGCACTTGTCACTGCAGAGAGGCATCGGAGGCCTGACCCACACAAGCAGACTGCTGGGGGGCCTGCTAAGGGGAACGGGGGAGGATGAGGAAGGCCTGCCCATCAGAGAGTGTCGTGGCCCTCTTTCCTGGTAGGCAGAACAAGATCGGATCCTCTAAACACGTACAGCACCTTTGCTTCTCAGAGTGGTGCTGTGTTTTTGTTTGGAGTCAGACGGCTTTTCCAGGGTATACCTAGAGCAGCCGGCTTGGGCCATCTTCCGCCCTCTGGGTTGGAGACAAATCTGGGCGACAAACACCATGCTGCATGTGCGATTCCCTGCCCTCTTTCAGCTTAGAAGTTGTACCTACCAGATCAAACCTACAACGTCCTGACTCCTATTCTCTTATGATAAATCTCCCAGGAGGATGCTGCCCATTGCCACACATTCTAGATATTTCTAAACCCCAGCTGTGGGCACATATTGGGCTGAAACCGGACCCACTCCAATTATCTGGCTGAGATAATGGTCCTTAGGCTGTTTCCCCCTCCCCTCGATGTGCTCCACATACAGCGGGTCCTTGTTCTGTTACCCTGCCATTGGCTAACACCCCTGTGGCACTGAGGAGTGAGGAGCTGAAGAGGCTCAAGACAGAGACAGATCAGGGCCCATCTGTTACAATTCAAGTCCTGGTGCAACCCAGAAGACCACCTGGAGTGCTGGCCTTCCCACCTACCTCAGCCTTTAGCCAGCCTGGAGGAAATTAGATTCTGTTTTTTTAATTTATGATGAGTTAAGGAGGAATCAGATAAAACAACCTACAATCAGGCAACTCGTCTATGGAGACAGATTTATCAGACTATGGCTAGGTCTCCAGGGAGGGCTTAGAAACCTGATTGCTAAAATACACTAAGTCTTAGAGAAGCTTTCATTGGCCTGGATCACCCCACTACATTGTTCCATTTGCCATCCTTTCAATTCCTGAATTCTAACTCAGAGTGGGCTGTTTTTATTTCTTTTTTAAATTTTAATTAATTAATGAATTAATTAATTTTTATCTTTGGCTGCATTGCATCTTCGTTGCTGCTCACGGTTTTTCTCTAGTTGCAGCAAGTGGGGGCTACTCTTCATCGCGGTGCACGGGCTTCTCATTGCGGTGGCTTCTCTTATTGCAGAGCATGGGCTCTAGGTGTGCGGGCTTCAGTAGTTGTGGCACAAGGGCTCAGCAGTTGTGGCTCGTGGGCTTAGTTGCTCCATGGTATGTGGGATCTTTCCAGACCAGGGCTCAAATCCATACCCCTGAATTGGCAGGCAGGTTCTTAACCACTGTGCCACCAGGGAAGTCCCTGGGTTGTTTTTAAAAGAGGAGTGATGACAAAGAGAAGGTGCACACCCAGTTTATGAGCCAGTGGAGGGAAAGCTCCTCCTGCAGAAGGAGCCGGGTGAGGCAATGGCTGACTTTGATGGCAACGGAAAGAGAGTAACCCAACTTAGCAATAGCATGTCAGGCAGCCTCTGTGCCACGGAGGTCCTGCTAGGAGTCCCAGGGAGTGACTCTACCTGCTCTGGGACAACGCCACTCTCAGTCCCACCAGTCCCTCTCTGGCCCAAGGGTGCCACCAGCCCAAGAAATGTAGGAAAGTCGGGAGGCATAGGGGAGCATCTGTTCTCAGGCACTCATCTTTGCAGATCTTGGGCAGCAGCAGCACGTAGGGGGAGGGGCACAAACACATTGCATTGCCCTGTCCCAAGATACCATCACTCCCCACGCCCTTACAAGAGGGCTAGCCAATAGGACTTCCTGTAGTTCTGGACACGTTCTATAGCTGTGCTGTCCAACAGGATGGCCATTTAGCCATCTGTGCCTTTTGAGTGCCTTTTGAAATGCGGCTAGTGTGGCAATGAACTGAATTTTACATTTTCCTTAATTCTCATTTATTTACATTTACATAGCCAGGTGTAGCTAATGGCTACCATATTGGGCAGTGTGACCCTGGCTATGCCCTGCTTTGCCGGGCACTCTCATCTCACTCAGGCATTGCTAGTGATGGCCTGAATCCCTTGGGTCACCAAAAAAATGGTTTGTGGGTTAGTAGAGAAAAACACCTCTCCCTGTATCATACTTTGTTATAGGGGTCCTAGAGAGTGCTGTTTCTGCCTTTTTGAAAAAAACAAACAAAAAGCTAGCTCTTTCTGTTTAACTACAGCTTCTAACTTTCCAGTGGGTATGCAAGACCACAGCAGGGTCTGGGGTTGGGATGCAGTTTTCAGAGACCTGTGACTAAAGCATATTTATTGCAGAGACTCCTCAGCCCTGGGTCCTCTCTGCTCCGCAGGCATCTTTTCCCAGTAGCCCCTCAGCATCCTGCTATTGCTCTCCTCCCAGGCCAGAAAACCAACTGCCTCCTTCAAGAAGCTCTCAGACTCCTGAGAAGACATGGAAATTGCTTGGCAAAAGAGGACATAAAACAATTGAATACCACAGGGCAACTGTGGAGAGAACAACTGTCTCTGGAGCCGTGGTCCTCAAAGTGTTTTTACTGAACCAGCAGCTTCAGCGTTAGCTGGAAACTTGTTGGAAACAACCGCTCAGGGCCCAGACTGTTGAATCAGAAATTCCAGGGGAGTAGCCCAGCAATCTGTGTTTTAACGAGCATTCAGAGGCCCTCGAAGTGTGAGAACTGCAGGGCAGGGATGGGTGGGGCAGAGAGAATAGGGCTGACTTCTCAGCAGAAGCCGGAAAGAGCTTGCCCAGGCCATGCAGAGGAGCACAGGAGAGTGGAGAAGGAGGGCATGTCCAGGCACAGGACCTGCACTGCATCCCGCAGCTGTGTCCAAACTCCCCATACCTTCTTCTTCTTTTTTTTTTTTAACATCTTTATTGGAGTATAATTGCTTTACAATGGTGTGTTAGTTTCTGCTTTATAACAAAGTGAATCAACTATACATATACATATACCCTCATATTCCCTCCCTCTTGCTTCTCCCTCCCACCCTCCCTATCCCACCCCTCTAGGTGGTCACAGAGCACCCAACTGATCTCCCTGTGCTATGCGGCTGCTTCCCACTAGCTATCTATTTTACATTTGGTAGTGTATATATGTCCATGCCACTCTCTCACTTCGTCCTAGCTTACCCTTCCCCCTCCCCGTGTCCTCAAGTCCATTCTCTACATCTGCATCTTTATTCCTGTCCTGCCCCTAGGTTCTTCAGAACCATTTTCTTTTTTTAGATTCCGTATATATGCGTTAGCGTACAGTATTTGTTTTTCTCTTTCTGACTTACTTCGCTCTGTATGACTGACTCTATCTAAGTCCATCCACCTCACTAAAAATAATTCAATTTTGTTTCTTTTTATGGCTAATATTCCATTGTATATATGTGCCATATCTTTATCCATTCATCTGTTGATGGACACTTAGGTTGCTTCCATGTCCTGGCTATTGTAAATAGTGCTGCAATGAACATTGTGGTATATGACTCTTTTTGAATTATAGTTTTCTCAGGGTATGTGCCCAGTAGTGGGATTCCTGGGTCATATGGTAGTTCTATTTTTAGTTTTTTAAGGAACCTCCATACTGTTCTCCATAGTGGCTGTATCAATTTACATTCCCACCAACAGGGCAAGAGGGTTCCCTTTTCTCCACACCCTCTCCAACATTTATTGTTTGTAGATTTTTTTTGATGATGACCATTCTGACCAGTGTGAAGTGATACCTCATTGTAGTTTTTTTTCTTTCTGATACATGTTTAATAATCTTGGAATCATCATTTTGTGGATGTTACATTGTTTAGAGTAAATGGCAAAGTATTCTTTAGAGTTAAAATTGCTTTTTAAAAGAGTTCTTGTTGCACTTGATTTTGTGTTCTAAATTTAAGTAAGGATTCTCTTTATGCTAACTGTTGAAAGTTTACAAAATTTACCTGATGAACTCACCCAAGCTTTTTCCTCTGACTCCTTTAACAAAAACATATAGCTTTTAATGCAAAACATCTATTCAAAGAAATCAAAGATGTATAGCTAAGACACTGCTTATTTAATTATTCTCTTCTCTTGGACATTTATTTTTCCATCAACTATATTTCCCCTACAATCCACCTACCCACGCTTCTCCCTCCAACCCCCCACATGCTTCCTGGCATTGAGCAAGGAAACCAGGTAACCAACTTGTTAAAACCATGCAAAGGTAAGGATGAAGATCTAAGCAAGAGACTTTCTCCCTTAAGTGTGCTTTCGTGCATGGATGCTGCTCGGAAATTTCATAGTTTAGTGAAAAAAGCACAGGTTTATGGTCAAATTCAGGTTGAAGCCTAGCTCCATCTGTTACTAACTAGTCATTAAACTCTAAGTCTGTGCTTCCTCTTTTCCATGCCTATAACATGGGGCTAAGGATGTGTTCTGGGGGTTAAATGAAATAATCACGTGTGAAGTAGCTGACACTTAATAAACAGTTTGTTTTTACCTTCCTTTCCTTCTTCCAGAATAAAAGTGGAAAATGTGAAGAGCTCAGGCTCTGAACCAGACTCATCTGAGTCCAGTACAGCAATGCACTGTGACCTTAGGTGAATTATTGAACGGCTCCTTGTCCTAGGTTCCTCATCTTTAGAATGGGGGTGGGGAAAAATAATACCTATCTCATAGGGTCATCCTGAGGATTAGAAATCTCGATACCTGCCAAGATCATGAAAGAGTGCTTAGAGAGAGACCATAGCAAGCACGCAGTGTAGGTTAGCTAGTGCTGCAGGTGTTATTATTATTCTCAGTTCTCAACTCTTGTGAACAGCGAGATTGCCAGAGCGGTGACCTGCAGATAAGGCAGATGCGCACATGCGCGAAGACTTCCAGAGCCTTGATCGGCTTCTTAGCACCACGAAACTATTTCCATGAAATAAACACACACGTTCCCTCCGGAACCTCTTGCTCATTCTTTGATTTTAAAAAATTTTATTTATTTATTTATGGCTGCATTGGGTCTTTGTTGTTGGGTCTTCGCTGCCGCACGTGGGCTTTCTCTAGTTGCGGTGAGCGGGGGCTACTCTTCGTTGCGGTGCTCGGGCTTCTCATTGTGGTGGCTTCTCTTGTTGCAGAGCTCAGGCTCTAGGCATGCGGGCTTCAGTAGTTGTGGCACGCGGGCTCTAGAGTGCCGGCTCAGTAGTTGTGGTGCATGGGCTTAGCTGCTCCACGGCACGTGGGATCTTCCCGGACCAGGGCTCGAACCCGTGTCCCCTGCAGGCGGATTCTCAACCACTGTGCCACCAGGGAAGTCCCTCATTCCTTGATTTTTAAAAATTATGTTCTGATGGGATTTGATGGTTCAATGGATCTATATCGCATGACCGCCATTTCCCTGTCGATTCCATGAGACAATTTGGAGAAAATAGTGTTTAGGGAAAGGGAACCAGATTGATCAATTGATCAATTCTCCCACTTTGGTTCATAAAAGATTTAGGATGACAAAGCCAAAGAGTGTAATTGTATGCTGATCCTCTATTTTCTTTTTAGATTATTATCTCTAATCCCTCAAAAACCTGTTTGACTAGGTCAAGTCACTAAATTAAATAAACCGAACTTTGGTCGAGTGGTTTTGTGGGTCTAGATACTGTTCTGAATGAAATCCTGCCTTTAGATTGGGGCATGGGCTATTCTGACAGAGAACTGCAGGGGGTAGAGATAGATTCCTGCTTAGAGAATCTTGGCTTACTTTTCTTAGCACTGAATTGCCTGAGATGGAAATCCAAGAAGTTCTCTGCAAACATGGATATTCTCCACTGATAAGATTTTGCTCAAGCCTGGAGGGGTGGGATAGGGAGGGTGGGAGGGAGGGAGACGCAAGAGGGAAGAGATATGGGAACATATGTATATGTATAACTGATTCACTTTGTTATAAAGCAGAAACTAACACACCATTGTAAAGCAATTATACCCCAATAAAGATGTTAAAAAAAAAAAAAAAAAAAAAAGATTTTGCCCAGGAATAAGAAGGAACCCGACTCTTCACCTTGGAATTCTAGGTCCCCTTGCCTCATACTTCATTACTTAATCCCAACCTTGTTTTTTTTTCCTTTCTCCAAATCAAGAAATGCGACTTGCTCATTTCTTGCCTCTTTATAGGGTGCAGATAGACACACTTCCAGATCCATCCACTTGTGCAGGACCCTTCCCAAGACAAACCCACCTCCTCAAAGCTACTCTGCCCCATGCATCTTCTCAGTCCTGCCTGACATGGTCTTTGAGTTACTCACCCATAATACCCAAAAAGCATCCTACTGATTTCTCAAAATAGAGTTCTTTATGTGTGGTTCCCAACTCTGCCTGCACACTCCAATAGCCTGGGAGGCTCTTACTGAATGCAGAGACCAGGCTCCATGACCACACCAATAATTGAACCAGATTTTGGAAGGGTGGGGCCCAGGCATCAGCATTTTTCGAAGCTCCCAAAGTACAGCTGGAACTGAGACTCACTCCTCCAAATGGATGCAGCCTAAGTGAGCCTTAGTGACCTGCGAGTGGTCTCCTTTGGTGTGTGAGGAGCCCTGTAGGGAGTCACAGAGACAATATGCCATTTGGGCATTGAGGCAATAGTTCCTAAGCACAGCATGTTAGAAAGAGCCTCTCACTTTACCTCATACGATCTGAAAATTCCAGACAAGTGTCTAGCTTTTTAAAAAAAATGGTTTATTGTGGTAAAATATACATAACATAAAATTTACCATTTTAACCATTTTTAAGTGTACAGTTCAGTGACATTAAGTACATTCACACTGTTGTGCAATCATCACCACCATCCGTCTCCAGAACTTTTTCACCTTCCCCCACTGAAACTCTGTACCCGTTAAACACTAACTCCCCATTTCCCCCGCCCCCAGCCCCTGGCAACCACACATTCTATGTTCTGTCTGTATGAATTTGACTACTCTAGGTATCTCATACAACTGGAATTCTACAATCTTTGTCCTTTTGTGTCTGTCTTATTTTACTTAGCATAATGTCTTCGAGTTCATCCATAGTGTAACATGTGTCAGAATTTCATTCCTCCCTTTTTAAGTCTGACTAATATTCCATTGTATCGTATCACATTTTGTTTACCCGTTCATCTGTCGGTGGATATTTGGGTTGTCTCTGTGTTTGGGCTGTTGTGAATAATGTTGCTATGCATGTCGATGTACACAAATATATCTAAGTCCCTGCTTTCAATTTTGGGGGGTATATATCAGCCTCTATTAACTCTGTAAAATTACCCGGGACTTCTTTCCCGTGAACTGAAGAAATGAGAGTTCAAGGTCTACCAAGGAGTAAGATATTATTTAGGTAAAATGGTAGATGGGGAGTAGGCAGGATGCAAGGGCATTGGTAGAAATGTTTTCTTGGTAAAGTAGGGGGAAAAAGAATTAGGAAATTGACTTTGGCTGAAAATTGAGATGAGACCCTTGGCCAAGGACTGTCAGAGCATCCCAGGTGTCAGAGGTCTCAAACTGCCAAACCGGTGGGGCTCGGGCTGGGTCTTGTCTGCGCATGTGTAAGTTTGGGCTGCACAATTTTTGAACTTTTAAAAATTAGTTACCTGCATTTAATAGCAGGAAAATCTCATTTTAAAAATCCAGATTTCAGGCTTCCCTGGTGGCGCAGTGGTTGAGAGTCTGCCTGCCGATGCCAGGGACGGAGGTTCGTGCCCCAGTCCGGGAAGATCCCACGTGCCGCGGAGCAGCTGGGCCCGTGAGCCACGGCCGCTGAGCCTGCGCGTCCGGAGCCTGTGCTCCGCAGCGGGAGAGGCCACAACAGCGAGAGGCTCGCGTACCGCGGAAAAAAAAAAAAAAAAAAAAATCCAGATTTCATGTTTCTCTTAAAGATCTGAAGCATTTGCAACACTGCCCACATTGCATCGGAGCAGCAAATGGCTGGAGGTGATAAGCGGCTGCCCCCTGTAGACAGGGGCACACACTCTCGTGCAGCCACAGTCCCCACCCCTCTCCACTGTGAACCGAGCCAATCCATTCATTTGTATTTCCTTGGCCCCTGAGAGTATTTGCATTTATTACCTGTGATCTAATCCAAAACTCCCAGAGCATAGCTGAAAACCCCAAGAGCCGTGTGGTTGAGTAACTCAGCCAAGATGACATGGTACCTGGGGTCCAGAACTAGGACCCATGTCACATGACTTTTTGTTTTCAGCCTTATTTTTTGTTTGTTTATTTTCAGCCTTATTGATGTATAATTGATGTATGATAAATTGAACAAATTTAAAGTATACAATTTGATGAGTTGTGACATATGTATACACCTGTGAAACATTCACTAAAATAAAGACTATGAACATGTCCATCACTCTCAAAAGTGTCCCTGTGCCCCTTTGTAACCCCTGCCTCCTCTTCTCTGCCCACATCCCTTCTACCCCACCCCAGAGTCTCTAGGCATTTACTGATCTGTTTTCTGTTACCACAGATTAGTTTGCATGTTCTACAATTTTATATAAATATAATCATACAGTATGTGCTCTTTTTTGGTCTGGCCTCTTTCCCTTAGCATAATTATTTTGAGATTCATTTATACTGTTATGTGTATCGATAGTTCATTCCCTTTTACTTCTATATGGTATTCTGTTGTATAGCTATACTACAATTTTTATCCATTCATCCATTGATGGACATTTGAGTTCTTTCCAGTTCTTGGCTATTATAAATAAAGCTGCTATGAACATTCTTGCACAAGTGTTTGTCTGAACGTACGCTTTGACTTCTCTAATGTATACCTAGGAAAGGAATGACTAGATCACATGAGAGGTATGTGTTCAATTTTTTTAAATAAGTTGTCAAACTGTTTTCCAAAGTAATTGTACACTTTGCATTCCCACCAGTAATATTTGAGTGTCCTGGTTGCTCCAAATCCTCACCAACCACTTGGTTTGGCCAGTCTTTTAAATTCCAGCCATTCTAATGGGGATGTGGTTTTATTTTGCATTTTCCTAACAACTAGTGATGTTGAGCCTTTTCTTCCCCCCTTTGACCGTGCCTGGCGGCTTGTGTGATCTCATTTCCCAGACCAGGGGTTGAACCCAGGCCACAGCAGTGAAAGCCCAGAATCTTAACCACTAGGCCACCAGGGAACTCCGGAGCTTTTTTTTTTCTTTCATGTGCTTACTTGCCATGCATATATCTTCTTTGGCAAAATGTGTACTCAAATCTTTTGCCCATTTAAAGAATTAGGTTATTTGTCTTCTTCTCAATCAGTTGTAAGCATTCTTTATTATGCTCTAGACATAAGTTCTTCATCAGATTCATATTCTGAAAAAATATTCTTCCAATCTGTGACTTGCATTTTCAATTTTGTAACTATTTTTTTGAACAGTAAAAGTCTTTATTTTGATGAAGTCCAGTTTACTTTTTAAAAATTTTACATTTCAGGCTTTTTGTATCAGATTTAAGAAATCTTTGCTAAATCCAAGGTCATTAAGATTTCCTTCTGTGTTTTTTTCTACAAGTTCTATAATTTTGGCTCTTATAAATTTAGGCCTATGATTAGCCTAGGTGAAAAATTGAGACGCATGTGTTTGAGTGAGTTGGCCAAGGTGACACGGTGACTCAGACCCCAAATGGGCTCCATGTCACATAGCTCATTGTCCTGAACACTTACTTTTTATTTATTTTTGGATTTAGTTGCAGAATGAGTTAATCGCATTCCTTCATTCATAAGTACACCATCACCAGTAGTCTAAGGCAAGCCTCCTATTTTTAATTGTATTTTGTTATTTTTACAACATTGATTATTTCTTATATCTCTGAGCCCAAGCCTATAATTTTATATTTTGCTCTGTAATACTGGGGCTTAAACTCTAAATTCATTTCCCAGACTTCTTTGCCAACTGGCTTCCTGGCAATTTCTGCAATGGGACACACGGGTTAGAGATAGGAAGGCAGGAGGAACAGAAAAGCTGTCTTTCAGTTTTCTGGCTCCTGTCAGCATCCCTATGCAGCAGCAGAAAAGAGCCACAGCTCCAGCCCCAAGCTTCCTTCAGCACTCCCAGCGCCAGCCATCAGCCCCAGTTGAGCCCCTCCACCAAAGGACCGCAAATTATACCTGCACACCAGCCACGGGGTTCCTTCCTTTGAACTGCTAGGTCTGCTGACACCATTTCTTCCTTTTTGTTCCACCAGCCATAGATGTGATTGATTTTCACTATCTCAGTGTGCCCTTTCTCATCTCCTGGCCTCCAATACCCTTGTAATCAATTCCCTATATTAAATCCTCTCTGTTTGAAATATCTAGAGTGGTTTCTGTTCTTCCAATTGGACATTGATTGATATATGCCCATTTCTTGCTGCTGTATGGGCACTTAATCTAGTGTGTTTGGTATATATCCTTGGATATGAATAGATCCTTGTAAAATATAGTTTTTTTCTGCTATAGTTTTAAGTTATTTAAATGCTGTTGTGCTAAATATCTCATTCTGTTTCTTCTTTTTCACTCAAAACCATTTTGCTACTCATGCTGGTGTTCTACTTCTAGTTCACTGTTTCTGATTACTGCATAATATTCCATGGCAGGTATCCACCTCATTTCACTTATCCATTACCTAGAGGTGGTCTCTGAGATGATCACCAACTCTCTACTACTGCAAACAACACAACTCTGACCTGTGTGGGCATTTCTATGACATTTACCCCTGGAGCGAGGGCTGGCCAGACATCACGTGCTTTCTTCAGTTAAGGTCATACTGTCCCTGAAGTTTGCTATCTGAAATGTGTATTTGCAATGCTTGTGGGTGCCTATTTCTTCACATCTTCACCAGTATTTATGATCTGATATTCTAGTGTTTGCAAATTTTGTGAGTATAAACACAATTTTGTAATTTTACTTTGCATTTCTTTGATTATTAGTGAGGTTGGGCAGCTTTTTGTATACTTGCTCATCTTACATCTTCCCCTGTGTGACTTGCTCACACATAGCCTTTGACCATTTTTCCACTGGATTTCCCATCTTTTTCTCTTCGGTCTATGGGAGTTCCTTGCTTATCAGCTTAAGACATTGCAAACATCCTCTCTTCACAAGTTGCCCTTCTTAAATCTTTATCTAATGTGTCCTTTGTTGAACACAAAAATTTAATATTGTTGTAGCCAAATCCATCAGCATTTTGCCCTGCGGTTTGTGCTTTTGGATCCTTCTTTAAGAATCTTTTTCCACCCCAAGGTCACTAATATATTCTCTTACATTTTCTTCTATAGATCTTTTATAGCTTTATCATTTTACCTTTCCCAGATAGGTCTTTTTTTTTTTTTTTTTTGCGATACGCGGGCCTCTCACTGTTGTGGCCTCTCCCGTTGCGGAGCACAGGCTCCGGACGCACAGACTAAGTGACCATGGCTCACGGGCCTAGCCGCTCCGCGGCATGTCGGATCTTCCCAGACCGGGGCACGAACCCGTGTCCCCTGCATCGGCAGGCGGACTCTCAACCACTGCGCCACCGGGGAAGCCCCCCATGTAGGTCTTTAATCCATCTAAAACTCATCTTTTACACAGTATAAGGTAGGGATTCCAACTTTATTTTTCTTCGAGGAGTGGCCCATATTCCCAACCCCATATGATCTCTTTATAACTTATATGTAGAAAAGCCAGCTCCTCCTCTTTGCAATAGAAATAAACCTCTGTGAGAAAAAACTATGATTGTTTAAATTATAAAAAATGATTTATTTAAATGTTTTAAATGAGATTTAACTAAACTGGGACCATAAATAAGATAAGGAGATGATCATGTGCTGCAAGACTCCTCACCAGCTAGTTCCTTCCACCCTACACAGCCCCCCTCACCCCTCACTACCCAACACTGAGGCTCTTGACTCTTGCCAAACATCCTCTAGCAGTCCCCTCAGGGCTCCTCCCTCCGGTTGACCTGCCTTCACACATGCCACCCCCGTGGAATGTCCATATCAGGCCACTTCCTTCTTCTCTGTGCCACACTCATCCCTCTGAAGACGGCTCATGGGAATCTCTCCAGACCCAACCCTTGCAATGTTTTCTGAGCACTGAAGTCTGCACTTGGCCTTAAACATCCTGGGCTGATTAAGCTCAAGGGGTGTGTGTGTGTGTGTGTGTGTGTGTGTGTGTGTGCGCGCGCGCTCATCAAGATCTCCTGCTTTTATCAAACCCTTTCTCGTTCTCGCTCATGAATCCTGTAAAGCAGATAGAGCAGTAAATGTTTCTCCCACTTACAAATGAGGAAACTGAGGCTTGAAGAGTTCAACTCTCTTAAAACTTAGGCAGTTTGCTCAAAGCCATGCTGCAGGAACAAAGAATGGCTGGGACAAGACAGCAGTTCTTCTGGTTCTACGTCTAGTACTCACTCAACGCACCACGCTCTTTCCTAGCATGGGCACAGGGTCTGTCTCTGCAATTAGATGGCCTGTTTCTCAAGGGCAAGGCAGGGTTTGAACCTCCAAAAAGCACTTGCCTCATCTGATCCGAGGGAACTGCTGGCACAGAGGACATTGTACTTGGAGCCTGGTCTTGAACTCCTGCCCTTTGGCTCAGGGCACTTACACTCTTCCTAGCCACAGAGCCTGAGCCCTCTTGTAATATTGTGTTCATCCTTGTCATAGCATTGAGCACAACAGGAAGCAAGTCACCCCTGTGCCATTACTATTTAACACCTGTCTCCCCTCCAGGCTCCCTGAGCGCAGGGGCCCCATCTGTCTCATTCATACCTGTATTCTCTGTGCAAGTTCTGTACTCAATAAATATTTGTTGAGTGCATGCATGCATGAATGAATAAATGAGGGACTATTTCCTGCACCTTCTCAGCCACTGCCTGGGCTCCTGTGCTGAGTGAACCAAGCACCTGTACTAGCAAAACTGGCAGCCACCCACTTCCAGCCCCTCTACTACCCAGGCCCAGCCGCAGTAAACCCCTCCCAGATGGGCAGCTGTGTTTGCCACGCACTTTTAGGTCCAGCATGAAGCCCAGCCAGGGGACCAGTGCCACCGTCAGGGCCCTTCCTCCAGCCCAGGTTCTGCTTGCGTTCCCTTGCAGGCCTCGCCTCCTCCGGCTCTGCATCCCAGCACACCCTGAGTTCACGGCCTCCCAAATCAGGGTCCTCTGTGGCTCCTTCTAGAATCCAGCCTCATGGTCTGCACAAAACAGACTTTTAATAGATGACAATGAATAATGAGCTCTTTATTCCTCTTGGAAGTTGGATTTTTAATCTGTCTCACAGATATGAATGGAAAACACAGCTGATTGGTAAGTAGGAAAAAATGCTTCCCACTTCCAGTAATGTGCCTCCCCCTGCCGATGTTCAGAAATGTCAGAGAACACATCAGTGGTAAACAATATCTCTTGAATGATTGCTCTGGAAAGAAATGTGGCTCTAAGCACACCATAGGATGTGAGCCTGGAAGAGAACCACTAGAATATTCTCCAAGAGCACCCAGGTCCTGCCTAGGTGAGCTTTCCACTGGACAGGGAGAGCAAATACTATAAGACACATACAGGAAGACACTCATACACACAGAATTGATGTTGAATGGCAGGGTGGTTTGGGACATAGGTTTTGGAGTTTCACAGAATAGGGTTCAAATTCTGCCTCTAAGTTTTCCTAAGTAGTTTATTTAAGGTAAATGACTTCTCAGACTGTGTTTCTTCATCTATACACTGGGGTAATAATACTTACCCCATAAGGTTGTTGCAAGGATTAAATGAGATACAGAAGCAAAGCTCCAGGAATGCAATAAGGGGCAAAGCGGGAGGGGCTGTTAGTGGTATCAGAACTGGATTTTAAACTTTTCAAAGCTCAGTATGTAGATGTTGGAATGATGCAGAGTAAAGATGGCAGGGACGGCATCTGGGGAGAGGTAAGTTCAGAGCTAGGTATGGGAGAGAGAAGCAAGGTGGGTGCTGAAGGTAGGGAAAAAGGGCCCATGAGGAGTGGGCTCAGCTCCGGGTCACAGCTTCTAGTTGTGGTCACTGCTGAACAGTCCCAAGGGGCAGTCTTGCATCTCCTCTGATCTTATGCAATTACTTGCCGTTTTTTTTTTTTTCAGCTTTTCACTGAAGTAGCCTTGGACATTCTGCCCAGCAGCCTGTGAGGCTCTGGGGGGTGTCAGGCGGACTCGTGAAGACATCCTGCCCTTGGACACACCCTCCAATCCAGCCATCATGCCATCCTGCTCAGGGCTCGATGGACAAAGCTTGTTAGTGAGGTCAGTGAGCACAGCCATCTCTAAAGTTCCCATGGAAAAGCCGTTCTCATCTCATCTCTTGTCTTTTAATTTCAACAAGCCAGAGGAGAGCTTCCTGTGTTCCAAAGTCTCTCTTGCTTGGGGAAAAGATAATATGTAAGGACTTGCTGTTCCAAATGTGGTTCTTAGGTCAGCATCAGTGTCACCTAGGAGCTTTTTTGAAATTCTGATTCCAGGGTCCCACTCTGACCTGCTGAATAAGAATCCCTGGAGGTAGTTCCCAAGAATTGATGTTTTTAAGAAGTTATCTAGGTGATTCTTTCTTTCTTTCTTTCTTTCTTTGGCTGTGCTGGCTTTTAGTTGTGGCACGCATGATCTTTGTTGTGGCCTGCAGGATTTTTAAGTTGCGCCATGCGGGATCTCGTTCCCTGACCAGAGGTGGAACCTGGGCCCCTGCATTGTGAACGTGCAGTCGTCACCACTGGACCACCAGGGAAATCCCTCTTTTTTTAAAATGGTTGTTTATTGCTCTAGGCCACAGTCCCACGGGGATACTAATAAATGTGATTGCTTTTGCCAGAAAGTTCATTAATCCTGTGGTTTAGTGTGCTGATAATGGAACATCCTGTTCCACTGACTTTTTTTTTCATTCTTATGCACAGTAATGTCTGCGAAGCACTGTTTTAAGGCACAGTTTAGATGTGTCAGCCTCTCTTGTGCTTACTTGCGTCACTTGTAGCCATGTTTTTTACCACGTGATTAAGAAACGGTCAATTTTTATTCAAGATAACAGGAAGTTCACTCTGAAACACAGTTGCCAAAGCCTTTGTTTCAACATAGAAAAGAATTTTAGAAGATTCCACTGTGGGTCAGTCAAGAAAAATCATAATATAAACTGAACTTTAGAAGTGTAGCTATTCGGACTGAACTCTTCTATCAGAATTCTTTGGTTGCAAGGAAGAGAAATGGAATCTCACTATCTTAAACACAAAATGAATTTAGTAGAAGATACAGGACCACTTACAGAATCAGAATCAGAAGAATCAGTCTCAGAATGGCCAGGAAGCAAGGCAGGCCGTAGGGAGCAGGAACTAATGGGTGGTCTGGGAGGGAGCTGCTGATGGGATTAGGCCTTCAGTGGCTTTCCAGAGCTGCACTGTCCATCCAAGATGCAAATTTGCAAGAGAATCTGATTGGTCAAGGCACAGACACATGCCAAGACCTGGCCAATGGAAGGAGGACTCCTTGACTGATGGTCCCAGAGCCCCTCCAACACTGCATGCAATGGGTGCTGGATGGTTCCCCAGACATGAGTGGATGGAGCTGATAGGCAAAGCAGGGGATTCGCCCTGCCTCCCCAGGCTGGCTGTCTTTGACCGGACATGAGCAAGAGGAATCCAGATGCGTAAACCTTAAGAGAGATGAAAGGAAGTGTGAAAGTTTTCTTAGAGAGGCTAGGGGAGTTCAAAATCTTGGAAAAACAGAGCGGAGATCGCCGTTTGATTTAGGTGTAGTTGTGAAGGCCAAAGAGAATGACCTTAGGTAATGACTTCAAGAAGCCCAGCTCTGGGAGGCTGGCAGCGGCAGATGCACTGCGAGCTCTGAAAGGGAGGGAGGCAGAGGTTCAGAGGTGTCTGTGAGCCTGTGAGAGACCGGCAGGGCGAAAGCAGGCGTTCCTGATGCGGGCTCTGCAGGGCGTGCAGGTCTCTCCAACACACCCCTGTAATCTGCAACCAGTAAGAGAGGGCATCACTCCCTCAGGGCCACGGTATGGTGGTGGGGTGGGGGGCTGGGGGCACGGGAGGGGCCCTGTTAGCTGCATTTGGGCTGTGGGTGTGTGCAATGTGACAGCGAGGACCCCAAAGAGGCACCCTTACGAGGGAGGCCACCCCTAATGCTGCCAGTATGTACGGACTTACGGACCTTGATGCTTTTAAAAAGAAACATTGACCAACTATACCTCAATTAAAATAAATAAATAGATAAATAAATGAAACATAAATATTTATTAATAAATATATTAATAAAAATATAAACATTTTTATTTATATTTTTATTAATTATTTATATATTAATAAAAATATAAATAATTTTTAAAATATTTTAAAAAACAAAGAGAAATGTTGAAAACATCAACTTCTATCATAGGATAGAAGTTATTCACAGCTGTTGAAACCCAATGAAAGGCACTAGAAATATATGTAAAAAGTGGAAAAATTGCTAGCACTTAAAATTGCTAGCTAGGTGACAGGCATAATGCCAAACACTTAATGTCATCTTATTTAATCCACAAAACAACCCCGAGACCTCTGTTTCACAAATAAGAGTTCAAGTGACACACTCCTGGTCAGGCCGATCATGTGTGGCAGGGCCAGCGTGTGAGCCAGGCGCGTTTAACTGTAAAGCCTCTACCAAATATTACAGTAGCAAAGCCTTCGTTAGTATTCAATTTAGTAGTAAATTGAGATGTAAAAGTTTCTACAAGGTGCCATCAGAAATAAAGCTTTCAGGGCTTCCCTGGTGGCGCAGCGGTTGAGAGTCCGCCTGCCGATGCAGGGGGCGCGGGTTCGTGCCCCGGTCTGGGAAGATCCCACATGCCGCCGAGCGGCTGGGCCCGTGAGCCATGGTCGCTGGGCCTGCGCGTCCGGAGCCTGTGCTCCGCAACGGGAGAGGCCGCAGCAGTGAGAGGCCCGCGTACCACCAAAAAAAAAAAAAAAAAAGAAATAAAGCTTTCATAGCGCTGAATGCATATATAGTATTGTACAAATAAATATAGGAGGAAAAACTTCCACATTTCTCCGTAGTATTTTTCTTTTTACACAGTAGCTACATAAGGCACAGAGTTAGCATTTTAGACGTCCTTGTTTAATGCCTAAGCTTTCATACAGACATGTATGGTTAGAAATACAAAACATATACGGTCATTTTACATCCTAATATATTTTTTAGCTGGCCAAGTCTAAAGAGAAACCATCAAAAATTATATGCCTAAAATATACTTGACCAAAAGCGGCATAAGACACCAGGAAAATCTAAAACTTCTCTACGAAAAATCGTGAACTGTTTCCAAACCAAAATAAGGCAGGGCCCATGGCTTAGTGTCGATTACATACCAACCCCATGGAGTGAAGTGAGGAGGGGGTCTGTGAGGGCCAACCAACTCCATGACTGCACCAGGCTGATTTAACTAATGAGAACCCCGGGCCCTGCAGTTCACCTACAGCAGCTATATATTCGGTGAGGCCGTGCCCTGTCACAAAGTCAACGGAACCCAACCCTGCAGTTCTGAAGTCATTCCAGGGGATGTGGGGCCCAGATGGGGTGCAACAGAGAGTAACAACGGACGCAAGGCTCTGGAAAGTCTTTTGGGGGTGGGGTGGGGCGTTATCAATTTTTCCTCTGCGGGGG
The DNA here is from genome assembly GCF_937001465.1 of Orcinus orca. NCBI lineage: Eukaryota > Metazoa > Chordata > Mammalia > Artiodactyla > Delphinidae > Orcinus > Orcinus orca. The sequence continues at coordinate 74,769,945 of NC_064563.1, forward strand.
CCTTCATCTGACAGGGAATTGATGGTCTCTGGAATCTTCGAGAACATTGTGAACCACATCCCACAGTCTTGCAGCCTAGTTCTAGGCAAAACGTTCTCTCGGGGTGTGAGCTCCCCTCTCAGCCCAGCGAAGGATTCCCCGTGGACAGCATTTTAATAGCACCTCCCAGAACACTGGCATTCCAACTTGTTATTTAGAAGCTGGCGCGCTCCAGCCTCAGCGCAGGCCTCGGGGATCTCCTTTCCCTGAGTGTTCCCCCGACTCCATCCTCCCACACCTACTTGCTTCCTGGTGCTACTTCTGCCTGTCCCTCCCCAGCCCCCAAGCCACTTAGAAAACACAGTCTGCATGATTCATCTCCCTGTTCACGCCGGTGCTGAGCACGGTGCTTTATACTTGGCTAGTGCTGAATAAATACATAGGAAAATGCTAAATAAAACAAATGCTGAGAATAGCTGTCTGGGAGGATACTGCGTACCTAATTTAGGAACTCTTGCTGGTTTATGCCTTGAGATGCAGGTGAACATCTGTTTTTGTAACGCCTGCCACAGATTAGATGTGTGTAAGCAAAGTGTCTGGCATGTAGTAGGTTCAATAAATATTGATTAAATGAATGAATACACTAACTGAAGAATGCATGCAAGGAAAGGAAGGTTATAATAAACATTTCAGCAGTCCTCAGATCGAGAGGAAAAATCAATAGTGAGATTGGACGGCCTCCATTTCACACTGCAATGCATTAAAAATCCACAATTCCACAAGTTGCATGAACAATTAAAATTCTTAGATGTACCACTCGAGCGTCATTTTACTATATTATCAGCATATCAGGGGAAGGTACCTTTTAAAATTTCTCAAGTTACAAGAACCTACAGTAGAGGACAGGGAACTATGTTCAATGTCTTATAATAACCTATAATGGAAAAGAATCTGAAAAACTATATATATATATATATATATATATATATATTCAGTTTTATATATATAAAAAACTGAATCACTTTGCTGCACACCTGAAATATTGTAAATCAAGTATACTTCAATAAAAAATTATTTTTAATTTTTCAAGTTAAAGATTTCTCAAGTTAAGAAATTTATTTTGTTTAAATGTTTAAAATTTTTATTGGAGTATAGCTGATTTACAATGTTGTGTTAGTTTCAGGGGTACAGCAGTGACTCAGTTATACATGTACATATATCCACTCTTTTTTAGATTCTTTTCCCATATAGGCCTTTACAGAGTACTGAGTAGAGTTCCCTGTGCCGTACAGTAGGTCCTTATTAGTTATCTATTTTATATATAGTAGTGCGTATATGTCAATCCCAATCTCCCAATTATGGCTCTCCCCCTTACCCCCTGGTAACCATAAGTTTGTTTTCTACTTCTGTAACTCTATTTCTGTTTTGTTAGTAAGTTCATTTGTATCCCTTTTTCAGATTCCACGTATAAGTGATATCATATGGTATTTCTTTCTCTGTCTGACTTACTTCATTCAGTATGACAGTCTCTATGTCCATCCATGTTGCTGCAAATAGCATTATTTCGTTTCTTAACTTTTAAAATTATCAAATTTTTAAAAAGAAGAGGCCCCGTTCATGGGAAACTTCTTCAAAATAGAATTTAATTATAAACAAATGTACTTCAATTCCCTCCTTGTACATTACAAAGGTCAGACTACTTTCTAAGGTCTGGGCTTTCTTTAGTGAGGAAGATGTGCAAATTAGGAATTAAACGAAAAAGTCAGACCTCGTCGTCTGGAAGCACGGCCTCTTTACTTTTTAATAGGCCTCTTTTCCATTTGGTTTGAGATAAAGTGGCCCCAATTATTTTAGAATCCTTTAAAGGAAAAGATATCCATAAATTAAGCTATAGTCCTCCCCTTATTTCTCAGAGAAATTAAATTCTTACCTTAAATGACTTAAATCACCTTGCACAGAACCAGACAAAACTCCCTTCTGTAGTGTTACAGAAGATGGACACAGCAGCACAGAACTTTGGAGCTAAAAAGATAAATAGAAATAGATATAAACACATACCCCACTAGCAAAATTCAATAGTAAGATCAAAGCTAGACTTTCTCCTTCACAGAGCTCCTGTTAAGATTTTTTTTTCTCTTCTGCACCATAATCTGAGTCTCAGATACTTTCATTCCTATTCAGTCTCAAGATCAAACAGCTCACACACATCTGCTGGGGTAGTTTTTTTTTTTTAAAGCATTCAATAATTGATGGGGGTGAGGGGAGAAGAGGAGTTTGAACGTCAACATAACGGCAACAGCAAAATACACCATCGCACTCCATCTGCCAATAGAATTGAGGGGCCCGGTGGGAAATGTGTGTATACGAGGGGGCAAATGTTTGTAAGAGGTAATACTAACAAGTCCCAAAGAGAGTTTTCTCAGACTGCTTGCCCTGCCACTTAAAATTACCTTTTTTATAAAAAATAGGAAATATTGTTTTATTTCACCTCTTTCCAAATGGAATCCTGCCTCTGGCCTCTTTGGGGAGCAATGAGGTCCAAGGCCTGGGCTTGGAAAGCATGCCGTCACACGCAGGAGCTGGATGTACATACACAAGCAGAGCAAAAGGCAAAACGTGGCCACTAGTCAACAGGGATCTTCTGTGGCAGTGCAGGGCAAGACATGCTGGCTTATGACTAGGGAAGAGAGAAGGCTTCCTGGAGGAGGTGATGTTCAGACAGGGCTTTGAAGGATACAGAGGGTTTTGCTAGAGAAGTAGATGGGCATGCCTTGGGCAGAGGCATTGGTAGGAGCAAACTGGTACTGGAAAACTACAGGCATGTTTGGGGTCCAGTGTAACTGAGGTGCAGGGGCTGGGATTGGGGAGAGACCCCAAGGACCAGTGAAAGTTCTGGAGGCAAGATGGAGGGTCAAGGACACCATATATGATGATATTGTATTTACTCATTCTTCACTTCATCTTTCCAGTTACTCCCTGTCCCCACCCACCCTCAAATAGTATCCTTCTGTTTTCAAAACAATAACATTCAGCAGCATGTAAGGTCCTCTATTATAAATGATGTAGCTTAAGAAGATTCATGTCCAATGATGAAAAATCAAAATAACCTGTGAAGAACCAAGTCTAAATGAACCCCAAGAAGCAAGACTTCATAGTTTCTTATTATCTTCTCCGGCGGTAATACAGTTTCTCCTCCAAAAGTCAAGAGCTCTGTTATTTGAGGGGCACAGTCCTGGTCTCCCTGCCCGCCTCACAGTCCACTGCATTAGTCAGGTTAAGTAATGTTAGCTGCTGTAACAAATAACACCCAAATCTCAGTGGCTTAATACAACAAAATTTTATTTCCTGTTCAGGTAAAGTCCAATGCAGGTCAACAGCTCTCCTGGATGACTCTCTGCATCAGCCTTAGGGACCCAGGCTGCTTCCATCTGCCACTAACCTACAATGGGACCTTGGGCCAATCATTTCCCTTCTATGGACTTCAGATCCTTCATTTACAAGATGGTGCTAATAGTCCTTGCCCACCTACCTTATTGGATTATTAGGACTGTCAAATACTTAGTAAAAAATAATTATAATTATCAAAGCAGTTAACATTTATTAAATTCTTTTTTTTAACTTTTATTTTTCTTATTCTTTTTTTTTTAATTTTATTTATTTTTGGCTGCATTGGGTCTTCGTTGCTGCTCTCAGGCTTTCTCTAGTTGTGGAGAGCGGGGGGCTACTCTTCATTGCGATGTGCAGGCTTCCCGTTGCGGTGGCTTCTCTTGTTGCAGAGCACGGGCCCTAGGTTCATAGGCTTCAGCAGTTGCAGCACATGGCTCAGTAGTTGTGGCTCGAGGGCTCTAGAGTGCAGACTCAGTAGTTGTGGCACACGGGTTTAGTTGCTCCGCAGCATGTGGGATCTTCCTGGACCAGGGATCGAACCCGTGTCCCCTGCATTGGCAGGCGGATTCTTAACCACTATGCCACCAGGGAAGTCCCTATTAAATTCTTACTATGCACAGACACTGTGCAATGTGTAATAAGCATTATTTCATTTAATCCTCATAACAACACCGTCACAAAAGTCCTACCACTGTTATCATCATTGTTAAATGGGTTTGTTTTTGCATTCATAAGTGAAACATAATTGTAAAAGAATATTACTTGAACGCATTGAGGCCCCACTCCCACCCAGGGCCTTGCACATGTTAAATCCTCTTTCAGGAAGGCCTTGTCCTAGTTATCAAAGTGCTGTGCTCTCCCTTCATTCAGGCTGCTAGCCTCGTGGCATCTTATCAGAGAGGATGCTCCTATCCACTCTATCTTTCCAAATGGTCACCTCCTACCCCATCGTACTGCTTTATCCTCTGATCCTGTTTGTTCTTTATAGCATTTTAACCCCCTGACATCTGGGGAACTCATTATTATTTACTGTCAGTCTCTCCCAACTAGGCTGTAAGTTCCATGAAAGCAGGAACTTTCCTTGAAGCATTCACTGCTATATCCAGGGTCTAAAACAGGGCTTAGCACATAGTAGGTGCTCAGGAAACACTGGTTGAGTCAATAGGACCCAATCCTTATTTTATGTTGCTAATTCATGTGGGAAAATGATCCTTTGTCACTTCACTTTTCTTTTTCTGCAAAGGCGCTCTATCAGAAACACAACTGCAGCGTTTCAGGGGCTCTTGAGTCTAAAACATTGACCCCCGTCAAGCTCAGGGGGATGAAATCTACCAGCTGCACCCATCAGTTCCCTCCTGGTGAAAGATTAGAGGGGAGCACATGCTCTTCCAGCCAGTTCCCAGGCATCTGGATCACCCGCACAAGCCTTAATCAAGTTATCATATCTAGCCAGTGTCTCCTGGATCCCGTCACTTCTGAATGAGAAAAAATTTGCAGACAAATTTCTAGCAGCAGGATATTGGAGCTTTCCTGCGAGGCTGCCTAAAAAACACCTGCCGCATCAGCAGCCTCCCTCCTGTTCCTGCTGAGAGGCGCTTCCAGCCTCCAGCTTGGGGACCGGGTGAGTCTCTCTGCTCCTTTGCTTCCGACCTACCTGCCCCTTGGAAATACTGCTCTGGTACCAGGACTGCCCTGGGCCAGGTCCAGATGAAACATACACCCACGTCCACCTGGTGACGTCTCCATAATGGGCTTTTCCTAAGTTGCTCTGGTCAAAGACGAGGGCTCTATCCAGAATCAAGAAATCTATCGCCACCAGCAGCACCTGCCCTCCTCATTGTCCCGTGTTCTGGGGCATTTGATTAAGTGCCAAGAAAGTTCACTTTAACTTCCAAGAAGCCTCATTCAGCTATTCCAGGGAGGAAGGGCTGCTTTGGCTTCTGGGCGTTATCCATATGTGTCCAACCATTTTCACTTTTTAGGGAAAACTGTGAGAGAGAAACAAAAAGCACTTTTCCCCCTTCCTCAGGAAAAAGAAAAGAAAACGATTTTTTTTTTCCCCCAGGAGAGAGCGTTTTGCTGGAGAAAAAGAGCTGAGAGGATAAAGATATTGGCAAAGCTTAACTCCATAAATCTGATTAATTTACCTTGTGACACTCGCAACAAAAAAGTTAAGGGTCAGAGTCTTGCCTGCGAAGTGACCTTTCACCTGCAGCCAAGGCGGTCACAATGGGGGCCTGGGCCGCCTTTCACAGCTACCTGCTGCTTCTGACAATGAGATTGGACACAGTCTTCAGCATGATGGAGAACACCTCTAGAGCAGCGGCTTTGTTCTTTCTGCATGCAGAGTGCAGAGCGCCCAGGCCCACATCCTCACCGTCCCGTGTTGAAACAGGACCAGACAGGAGCTTGTGTCTCTGGGATGGAGAGCCAGGAAACGAAAACAGAGAGCTCTGGCTATGACTCATCACAGAAACATATATTTAATAACTTACAGAATCTACAGCGATGAATCCGTCTTGGTCTTGCCCTAAGGCAGCACAGGGGGCCATGTCACTAACTAAAACAGGATACAATCAATGCCTAACCTAAGGGAGATCCGGATGCGTGTTCACAGGATGAATGACTGAGTGACGGATGGGGGTGCTTTGTGCCCAAAGGAAAGCACTATGGGAGACGGAGTCTGGAATCCCCAGACTGAGGAGACTCAGAGAATGATCTTCAAATCCGTCTCTTAAATTATGTCTATACACATAAGGGATGAAAAAACAGGTGACCCTCCCTCTTCTCACATTTCTATTAAAAGACATCCCAGGCCAGTCACCATCTCACGAGACACAAACAGCTTACACGGGGCCCCAGTCATGGCGGCTCTTTCTGGAAACGAGTGGTCCCACAAAGGACACTCTCAGAGATTTCTCTGTTCCTGCATGTTGCCACATCGTGTTGCCAGCAATGCTCACAGCCTTCAAGTTTTGCGTTTCATCTTGGCTTTAGCAGAATGTATTAATAGAGGGGAACATCTGGCAGAATGGCATCACGAAATGGGAACCAGCTGCTAGGTCAAGCGCCACCGAGAGCTGTTTATCCGTGGAATTAACCTTTTGTTCAGCGTTTGTTTTGTGGCCTGGCTGTGCTGTGTTTTTAAGTTCACGTTTCTCCCAGTCTCTTCTCAAGGCACCCAACTTTTTGCTGATTCAGCACTTCACATGCCTGGCAGAAGGCAGTTTGGAACAGCAGCCCTGGAGGCTTGAAAGCCCTCCAGTGGGCAGTTGAACTTGGCTCCTTGTAGATTGATGAAGCCACAGATGGGCCTAGGTGGACTCGTGGGAGAATCCCGGGCAGGCCCAACTCCATCTGCACACTGAAATTGTGTCTAGACAGGAGGCTAGGTGCCCTCACCTCCAAATTCCCTTTGAAACAGCCTGAAGTGTGAAATGAATTTAATGCCACTGAAAGGTCAGGAGCGTGTAGGCCAAACACCAGGACATGCTCTGGGAGAGAGAAGGGAAGGGAGGGAAAGAAGAAAGGAAGGGAAGGAAGGAAGGGAGGGAGGGAGGAAGGAAGGAAAGAGAGGGAAAGAGAGAGAAAGGAAGAAAGAGAGAGATAGAGAGGGAGTGAGGGAAGGAAGGAAGGGAAGGAAGAAAGAAAGGGAGGGAGAGACGGAAGGGAGGGAGGGAGGGAGGGAGGAAGGAGGGAAGGGAGGTGGGGAGGGAGGGAGGGAGGGAGATAGGGAAGGAAGGAAGGAAGGGAAGGAAGAAAGAAAGCGAGGGAGAGAGGGAAGGGAGGGAGGAAGGAAGGAAGGGGCACCTACCAGAGGGTGTACATGCCAAATTAGCACAGCTCACACGATTCCTCCGTGCCTGCCTGGTCTCCTGCATGGAGGTGGTGGGCTCCGACCATCAGGCAGGTTATGGCCCATGGCTCAGCTCCAAGAAGGAACAATGAATCTTCCCATATCAGCCTTAGGGCTAGACATGGCCCCAAAGGAGGTTGTCTTGTTGTTGTTGTTTTGCCTGGGTTTACATGGAAGCCTAAGATATAAAACAGAGCAAAGCGACCTGGCTCTGATCACAGCAGAAGCAGGAGGTGCTCAGGAGCCCACTCCGTAGGACGTTTCTTCCATTTCCCCCACCAACACCCTATCCTCCTCAGCTGGCCCACAAAAGACATTGAGGTTGAAACTAATGGATCCATTCCAAGGCCCAAACTGGTGGAAGCCAGAAGAGGAGGAATCGACCTCCCTGTGAGTGAGCGGCAGCCCTGGGACCCGAAGTGCATCTCTGTCTCTCAGGCAGGTGCTTACCCTTATGCACTGGGCTAGGTGTGTGCCTGGGCTTCCCTATTTTCTGATCCTACAGAGGAACAGGGCAGGTCTCTTCAATGATAGGAAAAGCACAAGGAAGCCAGCTTGGGGCTGTGGGTCCTCCCCACCCCGGGCACGCATTCCCAGCTGGGGAACATATACTGCATGTGTCTGAAACATTCTAAAACCACCTCTAGCCCGAGATTCAGACAAGCAGACTTCGTCTGGGTACCATATGTCTGGCATCTTAGAGATTTCATTTTACATTAAAAATATAAACATCGCAATAAGGGAAAAGCTGAATTCATTCCATGCTTATTCCATGAAGGGTTTACTTGTGATTTATTAATTTTTTTAAAACAGAGAAGTAAAAGAGAACCAAAAAGAAAAAATCCCAACAGATCACTTATTCTCCAAGCAACCTGTAGCCTGATGCCAGCATCAGGCCTGTCACAGCCAGCCTTGACCTCTTGAAAGATATATTTCAGTGGAGAAATCAGTGCTAGAACATGATACAATTTGAACAGATGAATAATGTGAACAAAAGGAGTTCCCTGGCTCTTAGAAAACATTATTTTGGAAGATTATGCAGACTTGCAATTTAATATGAGATGTTGACATCTGGAGAGACCCTGATTAGACAATCTGGCAGGAAATATGAGGAAAACACAAATGGCAGTTTTAAAAAAAAAGTTAAAGAAAAGCATGGCTGCAGTGGCCCAGTGCAGCAGTCCTGGAATGTCAGATAGCCCGAGTTTATCATCCGTGAAGCTCGAATGATGGCAAGTCCAGCCTGGGTCCAGGAAGGCTCCAGAAGGGTAGGTGAGAGCGAGGAAAGGGAAGGTTCTTTGGTGAGTGCAGTCAGTGGTAGTGGAAGCAGGCCGGGGTATGGCTGGTCCCTGTGATGTGGCCACAGGGCCGGGAGGAAATGGCCCTCCCAACCTGCTATTACAGCAGCTGTGGTTGGGCCCATCCTGACAGCTCGGTGCTGGCAGGCTACACAGGAAGCTGGCTGGTCCAGCCATCAGCGCAGCGGGAACACACAGCACTTTCCCAAGCTCCGGATTCCAGGGCACAGCACTACAGACTCGTTCCAGTAGCCTGATAGTCCCCGGCTCCCACACCCTCTTCTCAACCAGATCAAGTGTTAATGTTGTACCTTCCTGTCTGTGGCTAGAAATTCATTTTTGAAAAAATGCTGTGCGGTATAATTTACACTTAGTAAAATACTCAGATCTTAAGTGCTTGATCAGATTTGACAAACGCATACGCTCACGTGTCCCAGACCCCGATCAAGACACAGAACATCGGGACTTCCCTGGTGGCGCAGTGAATAGGACTCCGGGCTCCCAGTGCAGAGGGCCCGGGTTCGATCCCTGGTCAGGGAACTAGATCCCACATGCATGCCGAGGCTGGGAGTTCGCATGTCATAACTGGGAAGGCTGAGTGCTGCAATAAGGAGCTGGTGAACCGCAACTAAGGAGCCTGCCTGCCGCAACTAAGACCCGGTACAACCAAATAAATAAATATTTTATTTAAAAAGACACAGAACATTTCTATTCCCCCAGAAATGTTCCTCATGCCCCTTCCTCGGCAATGCCCCTGCACACACATACACATAGCACGAAGCAATCAACCACTGATCTGACTTCCGTCACCACAGATGGAAGGTGCTATTCTAGAACTTCATACAAATGGAATCCTACCACGTATCCTCTTTTGTGTCTAGCTGCCTTCACTCAGTATGTTTTTGAAATTCATGCATGTTGTTGCATGCATCAGTCATTCATTCTTTTTTTTCTTTCTCTCTGAGTAGTATTTTATTGAACAGATACACCACAAATACCGTAATTTGTTATTTATCCATTTACCTGTTGTTGGACTTCTGGGATGTATCCAGGTTTTAGGTATTATGAATCAAAGCTGCCATGAACATTCCTCTAGAAGTCAGGTAAATTCATTCCTCCAGAGTAAATATCTAGGAGTGGAATTGGTGAGCCATAAGGTAGATGGTCTTTCATCTTTAAAAAAACTGCCAAGTAAATTTCCAAGGTGGCTGTTCCGAAGTTCACATTTAAAGTATGCCTATCACGGTGGTCCCCGTGCTCCAGAGTGTGCGAATGACTGCACGGTTGTGGACGCAGCAGAGAACCTGGGCATCGGGACATCTGAGGCATGTTTGTACTGAAGTGTCCAGGACTCCGTTTCCTTATCTGTTGAATGGGGTGGTTGAACAGATGATGTGTCCAAGGGTATTTCTTATTCCATTCTGACATAATGAATCTTCTATTTCGCCACTCTCTAGAAAAGCAAAACAAAAAAATACGTTAGTTATTATTTTCTTTAAAAGCCAGTATCTGGGGAGTTCCCTGGTGGCCTAGTGGTTAGGATTCTGGGCTTTCGCTGCTGTGGCCCAGGTTCAAACCCTGGTCGGGGAACTGAGATCCTACAAGCTGTAAGGTGCAGGCAAAAAAACCAAGCTAATATCTGATTTGTAACCCCCCAATTGTGTGACGAGGTTGGTCATCTAACAGTTTCAGGCCCTGGGTCATTTATGATACTGCTAACTGCAAGTATCAGAAAAGCTCATTGAAACTGGCTTAAATAATAAAGAGGAGTTATTGGCTCATGGACCTGAAACAAGCCCAGGATCAGGCTGGAGCGACCAGGGTTCCTGTTCCTTTTGTCGGTGGTTCCCTGGGCTTTGCCCTCCTTTCTACTGTGGCTTCATCCTTAGTTTAATAACAAGATGAAAGCAGTCCCGGGCCTCACCTCCACATGCAACACAGAAGGAATTATCCTTTCCGGTAGCTCTTCCTTAAAAATGAGGAAACTTCTTTTTCAGAAGTTCCTAGAAAACTTCCTCTCATATGTGTCATTGGCCTGTACTCGATTACAGGCAAGGCTTGTTTATTATATTTCACTTTATTGAGCTTAACAGGTACTGTTTTGTTTTTTTGTTTTTTACAAATTGAAGGTTTGTAGCAACCTTGTGTTGTCAGATGATGATTAGCATTTTTTAGCAATAAGGTGTTTTTTTTTTTTTTTCTTGCGGTACGCGGGCCTCTCACCGTTGCGGCCTCTCGCGTTGCGGAGCACAGGCTCCGGACGCGCAGGCTCAGCGGCCGTGGCTCACGGGCCCAGCCGCTCCCTGGCATGTGGGATCTCCCCGGACCGGGGCACGAACCCGTGTCCCCTGCACCGACAGGCGGACTCTCAACCATTGCGCCACCAGGGAAGCCGGCAATAAGGTATTTTTAAATTAAGGTATGAACTACAGTGTTTTTTTGGACACTTAATAGACCACAGTATAGTATAAACATAACTTTTGTATGTACTGGGAAACCAAAAAATGTGTGTAACTTGCTTTATTGCAATACTTACTTTATTGCAGTGATCTGGAACCAAAGCTGCAATATCTCTGAGGTATGCCTGCACATGCCTTTTCCAGACCAATCCCTGAGCAGGATAACGCCATGAGATTATTGGCGGCCTGGATTCCTGGGCCAGTCAGTGATCCACTAGACTTATCAGCCCTACTAACAAAGAGGTCAGTTTCCCCTACAGCATGAGACTGTATGGAGATGGAATAGGCACCCCCGCAAAAAAGAGGGGGGATAGATATTTAGTAGGCAGCCAGTGTCCACATAAAGGCCTTCTTCACAGGTATAGAAATATACCACATGGTCCTTACTAGGGGCTAATGGAATCTTAAGGGATCACACAGAAGACCCAGAAGCAGAGGCAATTCAGGAAGTATGGTATATTAAATGTGATCACAAATACTTTGTAGCTCTTCCTATCAAATGGTGGAGTCTATTTCCCCATGCCTTGAACCTGACCTTGTGTGGGTCAGTAGCATGTGGCAGAAGCAACACTGTTTATACTCCACCGCCCAGGTTTGCATCTTCTTCCGTTCTCACGCAAAACTGCCTATACCATATAAGGAAACCCCGGGCTAGATGATTAAATGATAGGAGACCGCAGAGCGGGGAGGCCCCGAGGACAGCCAGCACCAAGGCTCCGGACATGCAAGTGAGCCACCTTAGATCCTTCAGTTCCAGTCCAGCTGTCAGATGGCTGAGTGACTCGGGGCAAGAAGAACTGCCCAGCTGAGTTCAGCCAACCAAGAGAATCACAAGAAATAATAAATCGTTGTTTAAGCCCCTATGTTTTGGGCACTTTATTGTATAGCAACAAGGCAGGAAGGGCCCTTAAAACTCCTCCAGGGACGTCCCGGGTGGTCCAGCGGATAAGACTCCGCGCTCCCAATGCAGGAGACACGGGTTTGATCCCCGGTCAGGGAACTAAGATCCCACATCCCACATGCTGCATGCCACACGGCGCAGGCAAAAAAAAAAAAAAAACTCCTCCAAACTTGGGCTTCCCTGGTGGCGCAGTGATGGAGAGTCCGCTTGCCGATGCAGGGGACACGTGTTCGTGCCCCGGTCCGGGAGGATCCCACATGCCGCGGAGCGGCTGGGCCCGTAAGCCATGGCCGCTGACCCTGCGCGTCCAGAGCCTGTGCTCCGCAATGGGAGAGGCCACAACAGTGAGAGGCCCACGTACTGCAAAAAAAACAAAAACAAAAAACCCCCTCCAATCTCTCCAGCAGCTGATTATCCACAGAGCCTGTCAGGCTGAGGTATGAGGCAGCCTGTTCCATTTCTGGAAGCTCTACTAGGAGGTTTTCCTACTGTGAGGCCGACTCGGCCTTCTGATGCCTCCAGCCTCAGCCCTAGTTCCCCCTACTCACTGGGATCCTGGAGAACGAGTTCAACCGCTCAACTAACACAGAAGCCCTTCAGCTATCTGATCACTCCCATCATCCTTCTCCAGGCTAAACAGTCCTAGTCATCAACCCTTTTTTATTGCTGATGGAACCTAGAGGGCCAGACCAGTAGGAGACAGTTGCAATGACTAAATGATGCCATGATGGTATCCTGAACCCCTGGGGCCATGGCCAGAGCATCCCCTGAGGGGCTGGCCAGACCTGCAGAAGCGCCAGCCAACCCAGTCAGTGTAAAGGTGGGCTTCTGGGATCCCACCTCCCAGTTCGCTGGGTTACTGGGAGCCTAATGATGCCTGAAGGGGAAGGAGGCAGGGTATCTGAGGGGGAGGGCTATGGGGCTAGGGGCTGGTTCTGTGTGGGTTGTGGTAGAAAGTAGGGTTTGGTGGGGAGACAATAGAAGAGACTGGGCCAAAAATCAGATCAGCAGGTGGTGTAAAAAGCAGAAGAAATAGGCAGTCAGGAGGACCCAGATTCTGGTCTTGGTTTAAGAGAACCGAGGCCAGCGAGAAGGCCAGAGCTGGTATTCATAGGCTGTTGCATGAAGGTCCATGGCGGGTTAGCTGGAGGTAAAGGCTTGGGCCCAGCAAACAGACACCACTGAGGATTCTGTGCCCTGGAGGAGCTGGTGGGCAGACAGGGCAGGGGAGGTCACCTGCTTTACAGTATCCTCAGGCTGGCCTCCGCCACCCCTCCCACCTCCCCACTGCCTTCTCCTGGGCGTCCTGGGCCACTGGCAGTAAGCCTCCAGTCTCCCAGCAGAGAAGGAACGCTGGGGGCTCTAAGCTCTCAGAGTGCTGGGTAAGTCTGCGCGTCTACCCCAGCAGCCCTCGGTTGCCTTAGGACAGAAGCACATTTCTTCCTTCTCTTTATGGGGTGGAGCGCACGAGCACAGGGCTTTTTGGAGGCCTCACTAAATATTTGTCATGAGCACTTCACTGCAGTCAAAACAGAAACTGCACATCGACACTCCTGGATGAGATTACTCCAAGCTACTCCTCCGCTGCTGCAGGCCCTCTGGCCGTCAGCTTCCCACCCCACCTCTGTGTGCCTCAGCAGGTGAGGGAGACTCAGAGAAGCCCCCCTTGGTCTGGCACATGGACAGTGGCTCTGTTGGGGATACAGCGTGTTGTAGGTGGAGGGCATGGAAGGTGTGTTCAGGACATGACTCGCCTGCCCTCGGAGGCCCCACTTCATGGCAAGGATCTGGGAGATGGGATCCTCCAGAAGCCCCCAGGCCAGACCACAGGTTCAGAATCCCCGAGAGCAGGGAGCTATGGAGAAGGAAGGTCAGTCCTGTTGTTCTGTGGGGAGACCAGTGCCTTCCTCAGGACATGGGGGGCTCCCTAAGGAGACCTCAGGGGAAACATAACCGTATGAGGAATAATGGTGCCGGAGCTGGTTGTGCAGAAATCAGGCGACAACCAGCAGACAGGAGCGATCTGAGAGCTCAGACTAACTCCCACCCACCTCACTCCCTCCAGCCTCTTTTTTTTTTTTTTTTTTGCGGTACGCGGGCCTCTCACTGTTGTGGCCTCTCCCGCTGCGGAGCACAGGCTCCGGACGCGCAGGCTCAGCGGCCATGGCTCACGGGCCCAGCCGCTCCGCGGCATGTGGGATCTTCCGGGACCGGGGCACGAATCTGTGTCCCCTGCATCGGCAGGCGGACTCTCAACCACGGCACCACCAGGAAAGCCCCCCTCCAGCCTTTTTTATAAAAATGTTCTGCCTTAACTTTTCTTGGTTAGTCAATCATGATATCACAAACACAAAACTCCTCCCCCAAAGCTCTTGGTATGTTTTCCTGAGATTTTCACGTTCCCCCCTCACAAATGATTATCCCCGCACCCCGGAATGGAGAAAATAGATTAGCAAGCGGTTACAGACTCATCCTTTCCACTGCACAGCCCCCATACCTACCTCCACCTTCCCTCAGAAAATATATCAAGACATTATTGTGACTCTTACATGAATAGGCTCCGCTTAAAATTTAATGAGGTGGTAAGGATTATATCAGAGAAGTCCAGGAACTCTCAGATCCGTGCGTGCTGAGGGGAAGGGGGCCTTTAGTGAAGTCGCTGTGACCACCATCTGCCTCAAAATGTAAAGATGAGTTTAACAGAGATAAAGTGAATAGAAAGGCAGCTTTGCACTTAGGATGAAACTATTATTTTTTTAAGCTAATCCTAAGAAGTCAGGTCATCCCGCAATATGATGGGGGAAAGAAAGGGCTTTTGTAAAAGTTATGCCAACAGAATGCGGAATTATCAAATCTAAAGATAGCAATCAGGAAAAAAAGTATCCTCCAGGGATACTTTGAGCTAAATATCTTTGAGCTAAAGAAACTGAGGCCTGGAGTGCATAAGTGATTTATCCAAAATCAAAGGCATTTCATTTCTTTGCTGTTCACACCACAGAATCACAAGGTGTCCAATCAGGGGGCACTAAAACCCGACTGGTTTGTTTCAGGCAGAAAAAGGGCTGAGCACTATCCCGGTGCCAGGATGGCAGACGTGAGGTCAGCAGTGTCTAACTATCTAGCTGCTTCCACGTTGACCCCACCAAATGTTGCAGCGTGATAAGGGTTAAATCGGACGGGTCCCGGAGCTCAGATCTGCGTGTGGAGGGGTGCATGCAAACTGCCAAACCGACGGGAGGAAAGCCCTTGGGAAGCGTTCCTTCTCTTATCTTGATGGCAGGGGTATTTGGTGCCCTTTGTGTAACCCCAAAAGCCTTGAGTCTGACAGCAAAGTTTGCAAAGACTGTCTCCAGGCTGTAGCCCTTGCAAGTGCTTTTGCAAAGATTAGACTGTTTGATAAATAGATAAACTTGGAGCTGGAAGGGACTTTAGAGTTTGCCCAACTCAGCCCTCTAGACTTTTTTTTTTTAAACCGAGGAGGAAGTTGCAACTCTGAGAGGAGGCAAGAATCACTCAAGGACACACAGTGACTTACGGGGCCACGTGTAAGAGAACCAAGCTCTGGCCGCTGCCTTGCATAGCTTCTCCTGGGAAGGCTGGCTTCTGGAATGGCCCCCAGAGCTCTCCCTTAGTCCCAGCCCATACGCTTCCTCCCTCCACCAGCCCTCAGCCCCGTTTCCGGCTTTGCCATTGCTGACTGCACGAGGGAAGCTGGAAGCACAAAACCCATTGTTGCTTTTGCAGAGGAGTCCATCAAGTCCTGGCCTTTGAAGGCATTCCCATTCCAACCCTAAGTTTTTAAAAAAAGTTTCTTAATCAGCACCTGTATAAGAATCACCGTGGGACTCCTGCTAAACTCCAGGTGCCTGGGCCCCATCCCAGGTAGTGGAATGGGAAACCTCATTTTCAACAAGCACTTCTGGCGAGTCTTATAACCAGGCTGGTCTAGGAAGCTTTCCCCAGACATACTGGGTAGAGTTCAAGGCTCTTCACTGGCAGGCCTCAACCAGCCTTTTCAGCCTGATTTCCTGGGTTTCTGCCCATCACATTCCTATGCTGCAGCCTCACTGAACTTTCAGGCAGTTAATAAAATCTCACTTGTGGTCATGTGAGCTACCGTTTACTCGGTGCCTCTGGAGAACCACACAACCGCCATCTCGTTGGAAAGCGTCTCCAAGCTAGATGCCGATACCGACCCCATTTTACAATGAGGATGCTGAGGGGTGGGAAGGTGAGTAACTGGACTAAGGGCACAGAGCCCAAAGCCCTCACTGCCAGTCATTTCATGGCACGGTCTCCTTGAGCACAGCCCTTGTTTTTCGCACATGTGTCTTTGTTGACACCACTTCCTCTGCAAAACTGAAGCCGCCTCCGCCCACTGTCTCTGCCTGGTGATGTCCAGCTCCTTCTTCCCAGCCAGCACCACTTCCTATGCCTCTTTCCGGGTTCCTCTGACTTCCTGTCTCGTATTGGAGGTGGTCGTGTGCATCTTCCCCGCTGGCCTCTGCCCCAGGCCACATCTGTGTGACTGCGGGAGATTCCTATCTGGTCCCCACCCTCACTCCACACGGCAACAAAGTGATAGTCTTTAAATATCTGTCAGGTCACGTCACGTCCATGTTCAAAAGCTCCCCATCTCCCTGAGACTCAGCTCCCTGACCAGGGCCTTCCCTCAGGTGCTGACTTCATGCCTACTTCTCACCCTTTTGCTCTATGTGCCCGAGCTCATTGGCCTTCTGCTGCTCCTCCAAGATGCCGTGCACCCTCCTGCCTCAGGAGTTGCTGTCCCTTCTTCAGAGAAAGCCCAGAGACCCACGTGACTCACTCTCTTACTTCCTTTATGTCTCTGCTCAGACGTGGCTTCATCACGGATGCCTTCTCTAACTTCCCAGTGCAAGAAGGTAACTCCTTTGGGACTGCACAAATGGGGATGCCAAGGTCCAAAGAGGGAAATTTCTGATCCCAGGTCACGCATGAAGCAATGGCACTCCAGACTGCAACCTGGCTTCTCAGCTTCTATCAGCCCCTTTGCCACTGATCTCTATGACCAGGAGGTCCCAGCATCCATTCTGCTTATCGCATGGATTGGTCCAATTTCTGCCACACATGGGCCGTATGATCACAGGCAGACAGCTTCACGTGAAAGCCTTAATTTCCTTAAACATAGTAGGGAGGGGCAGAGGGAAGCAAGGAGCATGAATCGAGTTGGCCTCTGAATTAAATCATCTTTGAAGGATGAAGTTTTGCTTCCTGAAACCCACTTCTACGCAGATCCAAGTTATGTAGGGACTAAAGCAAATAGAATTTTGAGGGTTTTCTATGAGAAAAAGATTACAAATAAAAAATTAAGTACAGACATGAATATTTATTTAAAAAGCTGGAAAACACCATAAACTTTCAAAATCCTAAAGACAACTTTGTATTTTGAGTAATTAACTACCTATCATCTATATAATTATACATCTATATTTTTTAACCTACATTCTAAAACTACCTTTTGATTACTTTTTTAATATGACAATGATTTTGCTATAATATGATGTTCAATAGAGATAATAGGAAGATAATATACTCTTTCCTCTAACATGGTTGACTGGAGTTTGTTTCTTTATTATTGAAAGTTGCAAGGCATAAATTCACAATTTCTCACTAGATATACCTGCTTTTTGTAGCCCTGCTACAGGTCTGTGTCTACAGACACAGAATTGTGATGAATTCTATTTCACACAGTTCTCATTTTAAAAGAAAAAAACATATAATGCGCTTATAATTATAAATAATGTCTTACAAAGCATAGTCTTAACAGGAGAGAATTTTCCTTCTACCAGGCATCATTGAAATGGAATCCTCCATTGACAATTGTATTCATGTGATGACACAAGGCATATTCTACAGGCTTGCTTTTAGCTCCAAACCTGCAAACCTTGCCTCTCCTCCATTACCCAGAGCCTCCAGGGTTTAGTTTAACCCTCGATGGGTGTCATGACAACAGGTGAGTTGGCACAGTGGAGGTAACATTCCTGGAATCCATCCCTACATCAGAAAGGCTGGGAATATCTTTGCTGTACATAGGAGAGACAGCAGACGGTATAAGTTTATCCTGCAAAGCCCAATCTAAAGTATCCCCAACGCAAGGTCCTCTTAGCTGGAGGGCACGATTGCCCTGCAGCCACTTTAACATCCCTTGACAGCCCTGGGGGGTACAATGGAAGGAAAGTGAGAGTGGAAACAGCGTTCTTAACCAACTGTGGTTAAAATATCTGACTTTTGCAAATTTCAAGAAGACAAATGGCAACGAGAACACGTTGGAAGGGCCTGTGCCGATGAGAAGCTTAACCTGCTTTAGCCTCCCCGTGAAGTCAGCCCTGCCCTCGAAGCAGAGGACCGCCCGCTCCACCTACCCGTTTAGCCAGTGAGTTAAATCCAGGGAGAAGCAGCCTCTTTGATCCCACAAGAGTATATTTTCCTCTCTATGGAATAACCTCATAAACTCCAGACAGGAGCTCAGCTCTAGCACAAAACCTCAATGAGTTCATATGCAGAGGATTACGCAGAGTCCTGCTTGAGATATCTTGGCCTTGTATTTCATCCTCAGTGTTCAAAGTACTGCACCATCATTTACAATCCTTGTGACATTCTTGTAAGGCAGGTGGGTGGCAAGGATTGTTCATTATGGTGTTGAAGCCATGCCTCAAGCAGGGCTGACGTCTGGCAAATGAAATATAATCAGCAAGTTATACAAAAAACCAGAACATTGAAGTCTTCACTTTGGTGTGTTTTCTGCTTACCTTTAATACCATCTGATTCTTTGTGTAATTGGGATATGTAACTTCATAGTAATATTTCCACTGGATTGGTGACTTTTAGAAAAGGCAAATCTTTAAAGCAATTCAATATCATTGGCTACCTTTCTAATATATCTCTTTTTTATCTCCTCAAAGGGATTACAGAGTAAAATAACTTGAAGATGAACGAGTGTGATGTTTCCATTTAAGGAGCAGTCTGCTGTTTCTGTTGGCCAAGAGATTGTTGATACACCTCTGAAGATAAATAGTTAATAAAGGTGTTTGGATTGCAACATCTGTTGCCTTTCTTGGAAGCTGGGACTTAATTGCAGACTGGAGCATCGAATCTTCAGAGGGTTCGTAAGACAGGGATTGATGGGGGTCACCAGGTTACCCAGAAGTACAATCCCAATCCTTATCTTGAAAACGCAGTGTCCAATTGATTCTCTCTGGATCATTACACACGGCACATGGAGGTAAAGCCAGGAGAGGAGTGGTCAAACATTTTCCTTTTCAGGATATTTTCAAAATAAACCAAAGTGGTGCTTCGATTTTGGTGAAGAATCCCAAAGTGAAGGGCCAACGAAGGCTTAGAGGTGGAGGCAGCCACAATATGTTAATAATACACCTTCTGCTTTTACGTCCAGTGAAGAGGAGGGGCACTGACAGGGCCTTGTCTGCTCTTCCACCTTAGAGCTTGGACCACAGATGCCAAATCCATCCAGCCAAGGGGAGCAGGGTGAAACCTCAGCCTGTACATCACAGGGTCCATTAGCAATCTATACAGTCAGAACACATGATGTGCTTCTGTGATTAAGATGTGACCAGCATTAACAGCCAGGGGCCACTCTTTAACTGAGTCAGGAGAACTGAGCTCTGGTCAGGCTGTACCACCAAGTCCCATGTGACTTCGAACGGATCACCTTTCTTCTTGGGATGCCATGGCTCCATCTTTCAAATGATGGAGTGGACTAAAGAATTTCGAACATTCTTTTCAGAATTTGAACTTGACACTCAGTTATCTTTATTTTAACGGGTATCCATATTCTGGGTCTTAACTGAATACGTTTCCTGGGACTATGGCCCCTGAATTTGAGAATCTATCTCTCCAAAACAGAGACCATCAACAGGGAAGGCCTAAGCCCTGGTCAGAGATACTGTGGACCAAACGACCAAGGGATGTGGTTTTATGGCTCCGAGTCTTATACTGATGGTCCGTAGCTTCTAAAGGAAACCAATGAACATTATCTCTAGGGTCTCTTTCATAGATCTTAGAAAATCCTAGATAGCTGGGGGCATCAACAGAAGACAAAATGCTACGTCATCCACCAGAGCTTGAGGAGATAAAGGTATAGCTTCCTGAAGAATTTTAATTTCACTCCATTGTCATTTCCAACAGACATATGAACAGAAAGTCAAACGTGAACAGTAACTCCTAGGACCTGCAAAAACAGGAAAGCCTGTTCCATGAAACTCTTCAACTCTAGTAGTTGAAGGAACCAACGGTATCCAGGGCAGGGTCCTCTCAGAAAGGAAGATGTGAGAAAATACTAGGGTGAGTTCAGTGCCATATTTTAAATGCTCAGAACACTTTGGGGGGT
The DNA here is from genome assembly GCF_937001465.1 of Orcinus orca. Lineage (NCBI taxonomy): Eukaryota > Metazoa > Chordata > Mammalia > Artiodactyla > Delphinidae > Orcinus > Orcinus orca. Next base: position 74,790,211 of record NC_064563.1, read on the forward strand.
GTGTGTGGGTGGTGGGGAGTTACTGTTTGTCTTCTCTTTTTGGCACATAAAAAAAAGGCCAGCACTTACAAGTTGGGATTCCTTAGTCCAAAAAATACCCAAAAGGGCTTCCCTGAAGCATTCTGCCAGCCTCGACGTACCATTAATTATCCTTTTGTATTCAAACAAAACTATTTTAAATTCATTTATATTTACATTTACAATGATCAAATCAGAAATTTCGTATCTTGTTACAAGGATCACAAAATGCATATTTGTGATACCATTGTAAATGTAGAGTCTTATTTCACTTTCTTAAGTTATTGATGTTTAAAAATTTGGAAAATATGCGTTTGGAATTGTTACATAATCTTGTCATTTGCGCAGTGCTTCTCCCAGTCTTAACCAAACATTTGGAAAGAGAAGAAACGTGAAATCTATTCACAGTACAGCTCTTTGCTCCCTTGAGCAAGCGCGCATGTGTGTGCGCACGTGAAACACACACACACACACACACACACACACACACACACGCCCCTATTCAAATTCCCCCATAACCATTCACATTTCTCTGGTGTACTCTGAGCACCTCATGAGTTTTGTTGCCTTAATTAGTTCCTGCACATTTTCAGAGGTTTAGGAGGGGTAAAGATTGCTTGTTTCCATTTAAGGCTAGGATGCTGTCTGCTGCCTGGTAATCCAGTAATACATTTATGCTGAATTGCATTGTATCCCAAGAAAGAGAGGCTCATACCAAGGGGACGGCTTGACTTTAGCTCCCCTTTCTCCTTTCTTCCCAGACAGGGTGCTCCGGGCTGGCCCAGAACTCAGTTCAGCATATTGTGCTAGGCCGTCAGAGAATGGACTCCTTAGTGCTTGCACTAATCCTCCTCTTTACTCAATAAGCAAGTCAAGCTTTGGGGGTAGGAGTGGGAGGAAAATTATATAATTTGAGTTAATTGGTTTGGGGCTACCCAAAGCCCCAGCTGTCTTGAAGGGAATTGTTTGGTCTTCAAGACCCAATTAGAGACATTCAACTGATGTAAAATAGATTTTATTCTTTTTTTTCAAGTCATTGTCAAGAGACTCAGCCTCTGTCCTTACGACACCAAAAAAATACCCTTTAATCACAGCCTCCCCACATGCATCCTGAAAACGTCTGGAAATAGGTATACCTAAAGGCATGGGAGAATATAAAGGCATGCTAATTAACTAGTTTATTTTACAAGTTCAAGAATGCAACCTGTAGTGATGAGACAGGGACTCCTTTCAACAACTCTTCAGGTCCTATAAAACGTGTATTAGCGAATCAAACTGTTTGAACAAATGGATGAAACTCTATCTTTCGTCCCTACATAGAGATTGGTTGGACAAATTTGAGGAATTCATGCTTGCCCTTCCTAGAGCTGAACAAAACCACATGTGACTTCCTTTTGAATGATCAACATGCAAGGCATGGCCATGGCGACACTCACTTGTAAGCAATAGCAGTTTGAGTTTTCAGGCATAAAGTGATCTGAGATGTGTTGGCTTTTAATTCCAACAGCTTAAGCCCATGATGCTGAAATGGGTTTTTGTTGATGACAACGAAAATCATTCCTTTTATAAGGTCCATGCGACCCAGAAAGAAATTAGAAACAAGAATTGTAATGTATAGAGGCAGCGCCTGTGTTTACAGAATCACTGCTCAGTGCAGTAAGTTGTTCAGTTCAGTTATATCCCAAGGCAGCACCACGTGCACAGTCCTGGAGAGGAAATGGAATTGAGACCAAGTCCTCATCCTCAAAAAACGTTCAGGCACAGATGTGGGCAAGAATGAGGGAGTTACAGAAACACTTGTAAAGTTGAGAAAAACAGAGGAGGTGTACGGATGCACATCTAGAGGATAAAAGGAGGAAGGGATTTCATCTAATTAGAGATTTTATAAACAAAATGATGTTCAAGATGGTTCTTGAAAGCTCAAGATTGTTCTTAAAAGGTCTAAGTGATTCCAGCAGGCAGAGGAATGAATCACTTACAGCTTTCCAGGCTTCTCTTGAACATTGTTTTGTTGGGGGAGGTTGTCCCAAAGAGCGAGAACAGCACAAAGAAAAGGGTGAGGACAGAAAATTTCGAGGGGAAGGTCTGGAAAACATTGGGCAATGCAATTGAAATGCAACCAAGAGCCCTTGTGGGGAGCAAATGGAGCTTGGGTTTGGAGGACAAGGTCAGGGGCAGATTCAAGGCCCTGACTACCAAGGTGAGAAATTTGTCCTTGATTTCAAAAGCAATGGGAGCCATCTAAGGATGTGACCTGAGAAATGGTGGGATCAGAACAGTGCTTTCCATAAAAAGAAACGAAATTGAGTTATTTGTAGTGAGGCGGATGGACCTAGAGTCTGTCATACAGCGTGAAGTAAGTCAGAAAGAGAAAAACAAATACCGTATGCTGACACATATATATATGGAATCTAAAAAAAAAAGGTTCTGAAAAACCTAGGGGTAGGACAGGAATAAAGATGCAGATGTAAAAAAAATAAAAAAACAGATGCAGATGTAGAGAATGGACTTGAGGACATGGGGAGGGGGAAGGGTAAGCTGGGACGAAGTGAGAGAGTGGCATGGACATATATACACTACCAAATATAAAATAGATAGCTAGTGGGAAGCAGCCGCATAGCACAGGGAGATCAGCTCGGTGCTTTGTGACCACCTAGAGGGATGGGATAGGGAGGGTGGGAGGGAGACGCAAGAGGGAGGAGATATGGGGATATATGTATATGTATAGCTGATTCACTTTGTTATGAAGCAGAAACTAACACACCATTGTAAAGCAACTATACTCCAGTAAATGTGTTTAAAAAAAAAAGAACAGTGCTTTCACCTGGGAGGCCCTGAGATCAGTGGGCTATGTGGGAAGAGGCAGTGAGGGTGTAAGTGAGAATGAAATCCCAGCCCCAAAGACAAAACTCGGATGAGATGAGCCTAGAATGGGTAAAAGGAATGTCTCCAGTAGGAAACCAAGGCATGCTGTCTTCTACAGCCAACCAAAAAATGGATTCTGAGATAAACAAGACACCTTATTGAGAAGGGGATTGTATTCCTTTGAGAGATATGATTGAGCACCTTCTTTGTGCTGGGCTCTGTCCTGGCGTGGGACATCAGTGAATGTAAGACACTGATCCCTGCCTCGTGAAGGAAGTAATTAACTCCCATGGCTCTCAGATTCCCCCTTATAAAAGCAGAGATGAAGGGCTAGTTTCTAAAGAAGAGCTTCCCCATGGGCAGCCGTGTCCTCTAGGAGCTTAGAGCTGCTAAGCATTGCATAGGTTAGAAATACCAAGACCATGACGTGTCCCCATGAAAATACGTTCCCTCTAGGAGACAAGCCATCTATGTGCAGGCTGTACACAGCTAAACCAGCAGGGTCAGTGCACAAGGGGTAACAGCGGGTAGATAAGGGGTAACCCAAAAGCCAGAAGATGTCATAGACCAGAAGCAGGCTAGGAACAAGAGATATCAAGGGCCTCAACTTTTATAAAGAAATGAGTGATAACTCAGGAGGAAGCAGCATAGAAAAGGAAGGACAGAGTACTGGAATTTGGCATTGTTTGTATGGCAGGAGAAAAGCTCTGGCTATAGATAGCTCTGCCCAGACTCAGGAGCAGTATCACATGGAGATGGAGGCATCGGGCCATCTGGACACAATGCCTCAAACATACAATCACCTCCCTGGCCTCTCTTGCCGTGAGGCTCTGCTTACCAGGCAAGATGCTGGTTCTGCTCAGCTTCCTTGGAGAGCTTGCCTACAAGAAAAATGATGAGCTGGACGAGTGTTTCCAGTCCCCAGGAGAGGTCACTTCCACTCAGTCAATGGGTGAACTGGAAATCTCATCTACACATCAGTTGCCGATACAACAGGCTCCGTGAACAGGATCCTCCTGGCGGCCTGTCAAGGGCAGGACCCCAGAATGCAGTGACTTCACCAAAACACAGCCAACCCTTCTAGGTGTCACTGCCTACCAGACAAGGTTGTGAGCACTTCACATGCCTATTTCCTTTTCTCGTTACATCTGTCCTATGAGGTTGTAATGTAATGAGGTAGCTCTCACGGTTCTGAGATACGGCGGATGTTAAGTAGCCCTCCAAGGTCAACCGCTAGGAAGTGGAAAAGCTGTGACTCAAGCTTAGGTTCCACTGACTCCTGGCTCTGCTGTTTAGGTCTCTAGCCAACCTCCCTGGGAATCTTCTCTGCTGCCACTCTCAGCACTATGAACATGCAGCCCATATTGGGTCCCTGGGGGGAGCGGCCACTCCAGCCCCACGGTCACCTCACATTAGCACAGGCATTTTCCTGCAGTCAAAGACCCTCTGCGTGCACTTAGGTCATTTGATCCTTGCTAGCACCCTGAGGGAGGCAGGGTAGGGATTACTCTCTCCATCTGACGGAGGAAACCACAGAGACTGAGGGAGATGAAGCAGTTTACTGCGGTGGCGCAGCTAGCTCGAGAGAGACCCGCCTCCAGAGGTCCTGTCTTCTAACTCTGAGCCGGGGGCCCCTTTCTGATGGCTCTTCAGGAGAGCCGGGCCTTTTTCTCATTTATGTATGTATAAATGCCAGGGACAGACTGGCGTGTAGCAAGTGCTCAGGATAAACAAAAATGGGGAGAAGAAAAGAAAGAAAAAGAGAGGCTTGGCCCCTCTAAGTCAAAGAAGTGGAATTCAAAGCAAGGCCACGAGGCATCCATCCTCTGGGAAGTTAAGCAAGGACCAGGGGGTGGAGATGGCAGAGAGCTCTGTGTGTCAGCCCTGGGAGGGGCAGCTGCTGCGGTGTGACCTGGGGGTAGCCCTGGGCCAGCAGGCCAGGTAGGGCACAGCTGGTCTCAGGGAGGAGGTGTTTTTATTAGGTCAGCCTCACACAGCTCAGTTAGGGTCACACATGCCCATGGCTATAGAGCAAAGCCTCGAGTTGATACAGAATCCTTGGGGCAAAAGAAAACTCCGAGCCACGTTCACATATTCATTCTTTCAGCAAAATGTTTGAAAAGACTCTTTGGGACTAAACCAAATGACATCAGACCACCATCCACCCACACCCGCAGTCTGAGTCTGATCCTAACCTAGGAGTGGGACCTTGGAAGGGGTCCCACTGGAAAACAGACCATAATAATCATGAAATCTAACACTTGCTTCAAGCTGCCATGGCCCAGACATTTCCCTAGGTGCATTGGGTGTATTGATTCATTTAGACCTTACAGCATCTCTGGGAGCAGGCACTATCCCCATGCCCATTTCACAGATAAGGAATGAGGAGGACAGGAAGCTGAGCAGTTTGCCAAAGGCCATCGTCAGTAAGCAGTGGAGCCGGAATCCCATTCCAGGGCCCTCTCACCGTCACACAACTGTGCAGCCACCCCACGCTAACCACTCCCCACCCGCAGCCCTACGAGTGATTTCTTTCTGCCGCAAGAAGCCACTTTCCTGTGAGTGTCCCTTGAAGCCCTCCGTGGGTCTCAGCCTCCCCTTCTGAGAAGTGAGAGGGTTACACTCCGTGCTCTGATGCTCCAGCAGGTTCCTGCTGAGTTTCTTGGCATACAGCCCATTGGAAACACTCCCACGCCCCATATTTTAATTTATGCCCTTTAGTGTTCAATTCACAAACAGCTTCAGCATCTATCAATAAAAATCCTAAGGAAACTGAGCTGAGCGAGAAACCCACCTAGAACTCCTCTCCGTTCTGCGATAGAGATGGTGTGTCCCCAGATGCAACCTGCTGAGATTAATCGGTCATTACCCCTGTAGGGGGCGGAGGCGGGAGGCCTCCGTGGGGTCCTAATCGGAGCCCTCGAGGGCCTCCCACCCCCCTGCACGCCTCTCATTAACTCCTCACAGGTGCACTGGCCCCACAGTAATTGGGCTCCTGTCGGCCAGGCCCATGGGGACCCGCAGCTGGAGGGCCCAGGCCAGCCTCTCTTTTTCTCTCTTTTCTTCTTCCCTTTTTTGTTTATCTATTTACCAGGTCAAACAATCGGGAAGACTAATTCTAAACAGCCTTTGTCATTTCTGCTCCTTTGGCCCCTCTAAGTCAAAGAAGTGGAATTCAAAGCAAGGCCATGAGGCATCCATCCTCCAGGAAGTTAAGCAAGGACCAGGGGGTGGAGATGGCAGAGAGCTCTGTGTGTCAGCCCTGGGAGGGGCAGCTGCTGCGGTGTGACCTGGGGGTAGCCCTGGGCCAGCAGGCCAGGTAGGGCACAGCTGGTCTTAGGGAGGAGGTGTTTTTATTAGGTCAGCCTCACACAGCTCCGTTAGGGTCACACATGCCCATGGCTATAGAGCAAAGCCTCGAGGTGATACAGAATCCTTGGGGCAAAAGAAAACTCCGAGCCACGCTCACATTTTCATTCTTTCAGCAAAATGTTTGGAGTGCCCAGTACTGTTTGAGGTCCCCAGGTGAAAAAGGCAGACAGAAATCTCTGCCCTAATGGAACTTACATATTAGTAGATAATTTGCCCAGCAGTCCCCAACCTTTTTGGCACCAGGGACCGGTTTCGTGGAAGACAATTTTTCCACAGACGGTGGGGCTGGGTGGTTCAGTTGGTAATGTGAGCAATGGGGAGCGGTGGGGAGCAGTGGGGGGCGATGGGGAGAGATGGGGAGTGGTGGGGGGCTGTGTGGAGAGCGGTGGGGAGCGGTAGGGGGCGGTGGGGGTGATGGGGAGAGATGGGGGGCGGTGGGGAGCGGTGGGGGGCGGTGGGGAGAGATGGGGAGCGGTGGGGGGCGGTGGGGGCGATGGGGAGTGGTGGGGAGCGGCAGATGAAGCTTCGTTCACTCACCCTCTGCTCACCTTCTGCTGTGCGGCCCGGTTCCTAACACGCCACAGACTGCGGGGCTGGGGACCCCTGAATTAGACAATAAATAACCGTATACTATCAGGTAGTGATAAGTGCTGCTATGAAAGGGCAATAAAACAAGGTAAAAGAGAGAGAAGAAAGAGAGGGAGAGGGGGTATGTCCGGAAGGTGACATTTGAATAAAGTAAGGTTGTGAGTCATGGGAGTAGCCAGGATAGACTGTTCCGGGTGGTGGGGACAGCAGGTACAAAGCTCTGAGGCAGGAGTGTACTCGAGGATCAGCATGAAGTCTGCTGTTGCTGGCTAGGGTGAGGAAAGGAGAATTTAGAAGATGTCAGCACCAGACCTTCTGGTGCTGGAGCTGTCACTATGCAGAGGTGGGAGCAAAGCATCCAATATTATCATCTCAAGATTATTGCTAAAATCTTGGAGCTCCTTGAATAGAGTGCATTTTGTTTTATAAAGGAGCAAAGTAGCATTCATTCAACTATGTATTTAGTGACCTGCTCATCGCCAGCTCCCTGGAGATCTTCTGCACCGAAACTAGGACAGTACTGTTCTCCAGAGACCATCTGATTTGTGTTATATGAGAGAATTATTTTTTCTGCTTGTCAATTTGCAAGGACTGAATGTCTCAGCAGTGGTGAAGATTTAACAACTGAATCTCCAAGGAAAAGAGAGAGAGAGAGAGAAAGAGGGAGAGATAGATATAATTTATCATAAACTTTAAGTTTCAAGGTTTTTGCCTTTCTTTTCTCCTTTCTACAGGAACTGATGTGAAATAGACAATCATCTTCTAAAGGCCTTAATTTAACTTCTGAAGGCCCACAGTACCTAGATACTAGGTAGATACCAGAGCTTCACAGAGCATGCAATGTAGCTAGGACCCACGAATACTTTTAGGTTCTGACCTTCAGACACTGGATGTGTTAGCATAGCACAGAAGGGCTGGGACAGGTTTGAGGGGGTCGCTTGAGTCCAGTCTCTCATCTAGTGCCCTCCTTCTGTACCCTGTTATACAATGTGTTACTAACTCTACCAAGAATTAAAAATAAAATACCGCCTTGGTATTTTCGAGGGAAATATTAGTGAACCCTGTGCTCTCTATTTATTTGACAAGCATCCTAATGCAATGTCTTCTGTGCTATTGGTCTGGGTATTTGGAGGATAGAAATGTATCTTTGAGTCTGTCTCACTCTGAGCTCCTAGCTTGTAGAAATATATTAGCTATACCTATAATGAGATCTTTACACATTTTTTCCCAACCCCCGTGTTCATCTCCTGTCCCCCAAACTGCCACACCTTGGCACACCTCTGTGATATTGCTGAGACCGCTCCTGCCTCCTGCCGTTCCCTTCCCTTATTTGTACCTGTGAAATCAAGGCCTACATCCAACTAGATCCTTCCTGTTCTTCTCCGAGGTACCAGTTGCCATGGTACTCTGAACTCCATGAACCACCATGGTCCTCTATGCGTCCAGCATTCTGATGGAATAATGCTACTTTCTGCTATGAATTACAATTATTTGTGAGCCGCTAGAAGACAGAGATCATACTGTCTTCATCTTTGCACCTCGCTCTCAGAGTCACCCACAGTGAGACAAATGACATAACCAGCCTTCCCGGTCTCCGCAATGGAGTCCCAAGGGTGTGTAACTTCAAGGTGGCAAGGACTCAGAGGCTGTGTTAAGCTTTGCCTTCAGCAAGTACGCCAGTTTATCCCTCATGCATTCTCAGCAGAGCCTGGTTTGAAAAATCACTAAAAGGAAACCCACATGCCTGGAGTTTCTAGATGGGAAATAATCATGTTCAGACCACAGTTGCTGTCCAAAGGGACAGACTCCACAGCCTGAACTGTGAACCACTGGCTTCAGGTGTGCTCCCAGCTGCCTGCATAGTGGCATGGCCGGTGTCACTGGGATGGGCGCAGGAGGAGGAACTAAAGTTTCTGGCGATGCAGATCAATAACAGCAGTAATGATCAGCCCAGGGCTCTTGCCCAGGTCAGCACGAGGCAGCAATCCCGTGAGGCCAGGATCATCAGTTCTCCATCATTCGCCAGCTGTGGGACCTCGGGGAAGTGACCTAATCTCACCAGTTTCGGTTTCCTCGTCGTAAAGTGAGAATAACAAGCACACCAATCCCATAAGGTTATTGTGAGGATTAAATGAGTTAATACATGTAAAGTGCTTCGAACGATGCCTGGAAAAAAGTAAATATTCAATGAATGGGCGCTATTATTTAGAGTGATAATAATAGAAACAACTATTATTAGAGGAAACACATTTCTGTTGGCCTCTTGTGTTGGGGCAGATGAGAAGGAGGGGAGGAGGGGGTGGGGTGACTAAGAGAGTGGGTAGAAGAGGAAAAGCCCTATTGAGGGTGTGGGAATATGGTTTCTTGGCCTGGCTCCATCAAATTTAATTCCGCGACCAGGAGCTAAATCATTGTTCCTCTCTGGACTTCAGTGTCTTCATCTGTAAAATGAGGTCATTGTGTTAGATCAGAGTTTCCTAAACTGGGCTAAGCACCAAAAACTTTGGGGGAAGCTTTTAAAAAAATCTAAAAAAATCTCAGTTCCCACTTTTGGTTTACTGAATCGGGCTCTGAGATGGTGGAGCCCAGAAATGTGATTTGCTTTCAAGCTTTCTAGGTGAGTCTGATGCATCCAGTTAGTGTTTGGGAGCCGCTGGACTCAACCAAAAGCCTCAGCCTCAGGGCCTTTGCACTTACCCTTCCCTCTGCCTTGAAAACTCTTTCCCTATGTGTGTCTTTGTCTTGTCCTCTCATTCATGTCACTGCATATATGTTACCTCTCAGAGAAAATCTTCCCACTCACCCTATGTAGCACAGTTTTCTTCCAGCCACTGTCTGACCCCTTAACATGATATTTTTCCCCCGTGGTACTTCTCACTCTGTGACTCACTGGAATGTAAACTCCATGAGGGGAGGGACTGGGTTTGTCCTCCACTACATCCCAGCACTTCTGGAATAGTGCCTGGTACATAACTGGCACTCAGTAAATCCGTTTTGAATAAATAACTAAATGCTCTGAATGAATAAATAACTGTGCATCACTGTTACCTCTGCCTGCAAGTCAGAACGTGGAGCTGGCAGAGGGCGGCAGGGCGGAGAAGGTGGTTAGCCTCTCAGCAACCAGGGAAATTCAGCAACTCAGGACCGTGCCCTTCCTGGGCCCCCGAAGTTCCCAGGACCCTGAGACAGGCAATGCCCCCAGGGAGAGGTTTCTAAATCCAGCTGACTTCCTCAGTGCTGTGCTTTCATTGCACTCACATTTTCCAGGTGCTTACTTTTAGGGAGGATGATGATAAACTTTTCAGCCGTCGCTTTATGGAGGGGTGGGGAAGTATTCCCAATCTCCAGTATAGAACAATGTATACCAACAGACATGATGTCATTTGGTTTTTAAAAGGTGTCTGAGCTGGAAAACGTTTCCAAAAGTATTTTAGTGGGCGTTAGTAAATGACTAATAAAATTTATATACGTGGGTTATTATCTAAAAATACAGTAAAATATGAAATACTATTGAAGGTAAGACTTTAGGGGCTAGCATTATACTTCCAGATTTCTAGGGCTTTACAAAATAAATATGCTGATCTAAGTCATTCAGCTCTAAAGGAAAAAGTCCCTTTTCCTATAACACCTCGTTATTTGCATATTTAGGAAGTGTAATTCAAACACACAGTTTCCTGGAGAGGTTTAAATGATCTGTTTAATTGCTGGCTCTACCAAAAATGTACAGCTTGATTACAATACCAGCAGCCTTGATTTTAACTGATTTGTCAAACTTAAAAGCTCTCATTTTCCCTTCTGAATAGTATTTCTCCAAAACTTTAGGGAAAATAGATAAGAGGTCAGATAACCCATGACCCTAAAAAGCACATGTTTCCAATGCCAATGAATATTCCATGAAGAGGCTTCGCTAATCAGTTAAGTTTGGGAAACACTGAGTTAATGAAAGTTTTCAGCAGGATGTGTCAGAGCCTTTAATGTGTTAATATATATGTGACTCTCCTGGAACAAAAATCAGACATAACATTTCCCCCAAAGTATTTGATCAGAGAATCCTTCATTCACAGATTACCATTTAACTCCTTATGGAGCCAACATTCCTCAGAACACAGTTTGAAAAATGCTGGCTTACAAAGGACGACTAAGGACTATTTGAATTTTTAGAAACTATGATATGTTTGTTTGTTTGTTTGTTTTCTGAGAACCATGGAAGACAAGTGTTGTAAGAATCACCCAGTGATTTTTCTGAACTCATCAGTGATTTCTGCCCTTTGCTGAGCACATGAGAAGTGAAGCAGACGGCATAGGGATGGTCTTGGTTTGGAGGATGGTTTGACAAATGGATGGATGGCTGAAATTCCATTTTTGGCCATGATGGAGTAAACGGGTATTGGACATGCCTTCCTACCATAAGTAATGATTCAACAGGACAAAATAAATAAAGCAACTCTTTTCAGGCATTGAGCAACAGACAGCAGGACGGTAATCCTTGAGAGAAAAGAAACACATGAAGTGACCCCTACATGTAACCTGGATTTCTACGTGGGGACAGTTACCAGATCATACTGCACGGAGGTGGGGCACAAGCAGAGGAAGGCAGGCATGCTTGGTTGAGGAAGCAGAGGCTGGAGTTTGGGGTTGCTGAAGCAGCTGGAATTAGCAGGGCAGGGTACCAGTGAAGAGGTAGCTGTGCAGGAAGGGTGCCAGACGTTTATATTGGGAATTCCCTCTGGCTTCTTGGTGGAGAGTAGGGCTGCAAATGCACAGGACAAAACCCCACCAGGCCTATCGGAGAACATACTCTCTGGGGATAAAATCTAAATAGAGACACCAGAGGTTCTTAATGCTGAAAGACTTTGGAGTTCCAACCAAGCAGAGTGAAGAGATATCTCAGGTGAGTGCCTCACCATTCATGTGAAACTCCAGAAATTCCACACCTTCAGAGAAAGGACCATGTCATAGAATAAGGATCATACCCAAAACACAAAACTGAAATAGACCCACCCTAACAAATCCTTAACACCAGCTTCTACAAGATTGAGATTTTATATGTTCATAGGTCTTGAATAGACCGAGATTTATTTTAAGGAATTGGCTCTTGGCTCATGCAGTTGTGGGGTTAGGCAAGTCCAAAATGGTAGGGCAGGCCAGCAGGCTGGAAACTGGCAGGAATGGATGCTGCAGTCCTGAGGTGGAACATCTTCTCTGGGAAACCTATTTTTACTCTTAAAGCCTTCAACTGATTGGATAAGGCCCACTCATATTATCAAGGGCAGTCTCCTTTACTTAAAGTCAACTGATTGCAGATGTTAGCCACATCCACAAAATACCTTCATAGCAACGCCTGGATTCATTTTAAATAAAATAACTGGGTACTATAGTCTAGCCGAGTTAACACATAAAACTAACCATCACACCATCACAACACTAACAAAAATATTACAAGAAAGTAAAAACTACAGATCAATATCTTTCATAAATATAGATGCAAAAATGCTTAACAGATATTGTCAAATCAAATCCAGCATTATATATAAAAGGATAACACATTATGACTAAGTGAGGCTTATCCCAGGAATGCAAGGTCGATTTAAGATTCAAAGAGTAATCAATTTAATTCACCACATTAACAGAACCATAGAAAAATACCACATGATCATCTCAAAAATGAAGAAAAGGCATTTGACAAAGTTAAATACCCATTTATGATTTTAACAATCTCTCAGCAAGCTAGAAATAAAATGTCTGATAAAGGACAGCTCTGAGAAATCCACATTAACATCCTACTTAATGGTAGATTACTGAACACTTTCTAAGATCAGGAACATGGCAAGGATGTCAGCTCTCACCTCTTCTTTTCTGGCCAGTGCAATAACATGGAATAAAAAGTATAAACACTGGAAAGAAAGAAGTAAAATTATTTTTATTTGTAGATGTCATGAATATGTATGTAAAAAATCCTAAAGGATGTATAAAACCACTAGTAGAACTAATTAGGGAATTTAGCAGCATAGCAAGCTACAAGGTCAAATATCAATTCTACTTTTGCATAGTAACAACAATTAGAGGATAAAATTTTCAAACTACCATATACAATAGCATCAAAGTACTTGAAACATTTAGGAATAGGTTTAAATAAATACATGCAAGACCTCTATATTAAAAAGTATACAATATTACTGAAGAAAAAGAAAACAAATAAGGAGAAAGAGATACCATGTTCATTAATTGAAAGGATCAATGTTAAGCCTTTCTCCCTCTTCCCAATTTGATCTACAGATTTAACATAATCCCAGTCAAAATCTCAATGAACTTTTTTGAATAAATTGACAAGTTGATTCTAAAATTTATATAAAAATACAAAGGACTAGAGTGGCCAAAATCATCTTTAAAAAGAAGAGGAAGATTAGAAAACCCACAATATCTGATTTCAAGATGTATTAAAAATCTATAACAATCAAGGCAAAGTAGCACTGGCATAAAGAAAGACAAAAACACAGAGAGTTCAGAAATAGAGCCACACATATATAGTCAATTGATCTATGAAAAGGCATCAGAACAATTGAATGGAGAAAGGGAAGTCTTCATCAAATGGTTCTGGAACTACTGGATAAATGCTTGGAAAATATAAACCTCAACCCTTACCTCACAACATACACAAAAAACTAATTTGAGATGAATTGTAGAGTTAATCACAAAAGCTAAAATTGTAGAGCTGCTATAAGAAAGCATAGAGAAGTGTCTTCACAGCTTTGAGTTAGGCAAATATTTCTTAGATGGGCTAGCAAAAGCACTAATCATAAAGAAAAAAATGGAAAAATTGGATTTCTTCAAAATAATAAGGTTTTGCTCATCAAAAAGATGCCATTAAGAAAAGGAAAATGAAAGTCATAGACCAAGAGAAAATATTTGCTGTACCCCTATATTAGAAGAGACTTTTATCCAGAATATATAAAGAATACCTACAAATGAATAAGGAGAAAAGCCAATAAATAATGGGCAAAATAATTAAATAGAAACATCAAGAAAGAAGAAATGCAAATGATAATAATCTCATGAAAAGATTTTTGACATCACTAGTCCTTAGAGAAAAGCAAATTAAAACCACAATGAGATTACCACTTCATACCCATTAGAACAGTTACTGTTAAAAAGACTAAAAAACATCAAATGTTTGTAAGGAGATGGAACTACTGAAACTTTTATACATTGCTTCTGGAAGCATAAGATGGTACAACCACTTTAGAAAACTGTCAGTTTCTTAGTTTCCTATAAAATTAAACATACACCTAACCTATGATTCAGCAATTCCACTCCTAGGTAATGGCCCAAGAGAAAAAAAAACATATGCCCCAAAAAGATCTTGTGCAAGAATGTTTACAGTAGCTTATTTCATAACAGCCTAAAACTGGAAACAACCCAAATGTCGATCAATACAAGAATGGGTCCCCTGTGGTGTCATCATACCATGGAATACTACTTATACATGAAAGAGAATAAACTGATACACTCCATCAACATCACAGGTGAATCTCAAAAATACTATTTTGAGCAAAAGACGTCACACACAAAAAATTCGTACCATATGATATCACCTATATGGAATTCAAGAACAGACAAAACGAATATGTAGCAATAAAAATTAAAACAGTGATTACCTGGGGGTGGTTATTGACTATACAGGAGCAGGAAACTTCTGAAGTGGTGGAAATATTGTATATCTTGATTGTTGTGTGGATTAACAAGATGTGATACATCCAACTGGATGCTTAAGCTCTGTGCATCTCCCTGCAGGTACATTTGACTTCAATAAAGTGGGAAGAGAAAGTGAAAGAGAAGGAAAGAGATGGTGGAGAAAAACAAAACAAAATTAAATTATCTTTTACCTGAAAGCATGCACACACACAGAGACAAAGTAAACACGTGTAAGCCCTATGTTCATTGTGAACTGGGCCAGTGTTGCAGAGTACTGTATACTTTAGATCCATTTCAATAGATATCTTCAAATCTCATTATGAGAAAGGGCTTTCCTCAATTCATTTTCTTCTCTCTTGGGCTTTATTACCAAAATACCCACAGATGTTTGAAAAGAGAGGGAACAGAAACACTAATTCTGAATTTCACACTTATCAGAATCCAAGACAAATTGTTCATTGTTGACATTTTCAGATTTCATCTCCTGCCGCGATTCTCTTCGGGAGAGGAAAACTAGAAAGGAAATAACTCTCAACTCCTCCCTGGCCTCCTAACTCTGGCCACTTGATTTGAATCTAGTGTTTGACTAATAGCAGAAAAAAAATTTTTTTCAGGAATAAAAAATTATTATTTTTATTCTTAGATAACTCTTAAATTTACTTGATATCACCTTCCCATCATGAATGACCAAGTGATATTCTCAACAATATTATCTCACTTCCTTGAGAAAGTGTACTGGTCACATAAAAATGTAACCATATGGAAATGAATTTCCCCTTTTCACATCTCTGTCCTTGGTTTCCATGGAAGAAGGCTAATTACCTTTTTAATAGCCCTAATTGACGGGCTTACAGATCGTACCCTTCAGTCCCCACTTGTGTGTGTGGTGACGTGGGGGAAGGGTGGCACTCCTTTTCTCTTGATCCCTGAGCTCCAGCTCTTCCCTTATTGGAAGGAGGGCTGCTGGCTCCTGAAAAGACCGTGCCTTGTGTTTCTCTGTTTGCAGGACTACCTGCAGCCCATTGTGGGCTGACCAGGAAGCCTTGCTTTGTCTTGGCCAATTGACACAGCTGCACACTCAGTAAATAGACTCAGATGTTGAGCTTTTGTTTGAAGGATCTTTTCAGATTAATGCAGAGAGAATTCGTTTTTAAAACTTAAGCCGGAGCTAGGATGAGTAGAATGGAGCTGTGAGACATTGAATTCACATCCACAAAATGAGACCAACTGTCTTACAAGGGCGTTTATCCCCTGTTCCTTTGGGAGGTAACACGGAGGGGAGAGGCTCCCACTCAGACCATTGTGAGGAGAAGATCTGACCAGTGATTACACCGGCTCCAGCTTCATTCTCCAAGGGGAGAGAGCCCGCCCTTGTTAAGTAAATGAAATTACTGCAAAATATTTGTCTACAACTGAGTTGGGTTTCCTTATTGCCAGATCACAAGAGGTTCTGATAAATGGTATAAACACATCCATGGCCCGTGACAAAGACAATTTTAACGGACTGGCAGACAGGACCGCAGTCTGGACTCAGATCTAGCATCTCAGATCTTTCAGTCCTCTCCTTTAGACCAGCCAATCTTATCCCTCACCCACGGGCTCATTCTGAACAATTACCTATTGGGACACAAGTATCAGGCATGGCTCCCAACTGATGGCTGGTCTCTTGAGGGGGGACCATATCTTGGAGAATACCATTTCAGTTAGCACAGCTTGGAACTTTAGTCCCAATTTTGAGATTAGAAACTATTGTATTTCTTGCCTCTCAGACTTACAAACTCATTTTTCTCAAGCTACAAATTGGGTTTTTGTTCCTCTTTGCTAACAGTTCTAGGTACTGAGGGAGGCAGATTGATGTTGTGGAAAGAATTGTGGCTTTGACTCCTAGGATCTGAATTCAAATCCTACCTCTGCCACTTACTAGCTGTGAGCTCTAGGAAAGTCACTGCTCTGAGCACAGATGTCCTCACCATGACAATTAAAATACGATTACTTGTCTCATGATATTGTTGGGGATGGAAAGACTTTCCTCATATATATGTGAACATAAGAAGCAGTCTTCCTAAACATAATTCAAAAAGACACATGCACCCCAATGTTCACTGCAGCACTATTTACAATAGCCAGGTCATGGAAGCAGCCTAAATGCCCGTCGATAGACGAATGGATAAAGAAGATGTGGTACATACATACAATGGACTATTACTCAGCCATAAAAAGGAACAAAATTGGGTCACTTGTAGAGACATGGATGGACCTAGAGACTGTCATACAGAGTGAAGTAAGTCAGAAAGAGAAAAACAAATATCGTATACTAACGCATATATGTGGAATCTAGAAAAATGGTACAGATGAACTGGTTTGCAAGGCAGAAATAGAGACACAGACATAGAGAACAAACGTATGGACACCAAGGGGGAAAAGCGGGGGGTGGTGGTGGGCTGAATTGGGAGATTGGGATTGACATATATACATTAATATGTATAAAATAGATAACTGATAAGAACCTGCAGTATAAAAAATAAATAAATAAATAAAATTTTAAAAAAAAAAGAAAGAAGCACTTTTCCTAGAGTACTGTAGACGCCGCAACACGTTAGCTCTTCCTCTCCAGGTCTCTGCTTTCCAAAGGTTTTTGTTAAGGAATTTAAAAATATACCAAATGGAACAAGCACCAAGGGAATGATCAAGTATGCGTATAGGAAGCAACCTTCCTTCATTATACTAAGCATACAATAAATATGCTTAGGAATGGCCGTTGGTGGGCACCCCCAACTCTAACCTTGTCAAACACTCCCTTTCCCTCCTGCAGCTGCGGTGTCTGAGTGACTGTCACTCTACCCATACCACTACCTCCCTGCTCCCCACATGCACAGTCACTAAGCTAAAAAAGAACTGCTGACAGAGCAGAGCCATGAATCAGAAAGATGCAGGGAGCCATCCCAGAGGAAAACAGGCATCAGCAATCCCAAAAGGTGACCATTTCATCCATGAATTATAGACAGGATGGTACGGAACATATTTCCCAAAGGAAAATGGACTCCTCCTTGCTCCAGGCTATAGAATTGAAAGAAAATGATGTTCCTTCTTTACTTTACGGAGACACTACCCAATCTGGGTTCACTATCACATGTTGTCCATAAAGCACTTTGTGCTGAAGAGTCAGGACACCAGGCCAGCCCTGCCGCCAGCTCGCTATAGGCCTATGGTCCCCCCAAAAATACGAGAAGATTGACCTCTATAACCTTAAGGCCCCCCCCTGAGCCAAGCATCCAGGACTCTGATTCTCCTGCCGCTTCCTGAAAGGAAGGATGTGAGGGCAGAAGTGTGGGTTTTGAACCAGCTCCAACAATCAGAAAAAATGCTGACAGGATGGGACTGCCTTGTGGAAAATGACATCAACCCCTATGTTAGGTCAGATGTCAAGTTTTGACCAATAGGTCTCTTAGACTCTAAGAAATGAATACTGCAAAATAAGTCTCTGCTTTTGGGAAATCATAAGAGAAATTGTGGTTGATTGAGTTTAAAATTCCAAAATATACCCCCAAACCATACCGTAGTGTTTCTTTTGTGGCTTAGAAAGCGAAAAAGATAAACTTCTCACTCTGACAGAGGACTCTGCAGGGGGAATCAGAAGAAAGGCATCACAACTTGTAGAGCCTTGAGTTAATCACCAAACCTCTCTAAGCCTCAGTTCTCATTCCTTTCTCTGTAAAATGGGGACGGAATTCCTCCTCAAGGAGTCTTCCTCCCACGAAGAGAAGGACAAGACAGAGAAACAGGGAATAGTTTAGTGATGCCACGTTTCCTGCCTGGCCCAACCCCTCGCTATAGAGCAAAGGAATGGGTCTATGTTCCATGAGTGGGCTATATCTGTCCATAGGCTATTGAACAGTTAACCTTGGAAATGTTGGAGCTTCCCAACATGCCTTGGCTGGAAATCAGCACTAAGAACTTTGACATGAAGTGCTCAGACTGAAGGAAGGCGGCATGGGGCAGTATTTGAGAACACTGAAACAGAGCGGGCTGAAGCACAACTTGGAGAACTGAAAAGAACAAATAATTCTGAGCCTGGACCAGGGGATGCAATGGGAGACTTGACAACAGCGTGTCACCTGCCTTGCTTAAATAGGACAATTAAGGAGCACCGGGCTGAGAGTCAGGAGGCCCGGGTGCTGATTCTGCCTTTCCACTTTGGGCCCCAGCCTCTTCATCTGTAAGGAAAAAGGCAGGGCCTTTTCTAAGGGCCCATCTATCGCCAGGTTGCTGAATCACCCGAGAAATCAGCTTAGTACTTATTCCCCTCCTCCAAGGCTCTTGAGCCTGATTTCAGAAACAAAGAATCATGAAATCAGGGCTTCCCTGGTGGTGCAGTGGTTGAGAGTCCGCCTGCCGATGCAGGAGACACGGGTTCGTGCCCCGGTCCGGGAGGATCCCACATGCCGCGGAGCAGCTGGGCTCGTGAGCCATGGCCGCTGAGCCTGCGCGTCCGGAGCCTGTGCTCCGCAACGGGAGAGGCCACAACAGTGAGAGGCCCGCGTATCGCAAAAAAAAAGAAAGAATTATGAAATCAGAGTCTCAGAGGGAGCTACCTTTGGTTTGGAGGCTTTTGGCCATTGGGCTGAGTTTCTAAATCTCACTCAGTGGGCCGTGTAGGTAGGCAAAGGTGGCTTCTGCTGCAGCCCATGGATGAATCACCAGATAAAGCTACTTTTGTGTGTCCTCTGCCCACAGAAATGCTCCACGGAGGGGCTGGAATTTGAGCTGAGTCTTAAGGGATGCATGGGAGAGGCACTGGTGGATGAACATTCTAGGCAAAGGCAACAACTCCCACAGTTCCTAGTGTTATATGAACAGTCTCAGACTGTATAGCAAATTCCCTGCTATAACCAAGAGTCCCCAAAGCATACAGTGGTTTACACCCCATGGACACTGATTTCAAGCTCATACACGGGGTGGGTGGAGCCGCTACCCTCCACCTATCATTTAAGTTTTTGAGCTGACTGAGGCTCTGCCATTTTTAACATTTGGCTTCAGAAGTTGCCCAGAGGGTCATCTTCACTCCAGGCAGCCAGACAGGGCAAAGAGCTCAGAGCTGGCGCTTGTCACTTCCCCCTTCCCCACACCGTGTCTACTGCAAGGGGAGCTGGAAAATGTAGATGTGTGGCTAGGAAATATACAGCAACATGGATTCTGGGGGATGCCAGCCTCTGCCACACAGCCTGGTCCACTCCTCAGGGATGGGTCAGCAGGAAAAGAAGGCAGAATCCCAAGCAAAGCAAGGGGGAGAGAAAGGAAGTGTCAGGCAACCGGGAGCAGTACTCTGGGGGTAGTCAGACATGCTGTTGACTCAAGACAGCTTCATTGTTGGTAAGCCAATTTCCCTCTGATGGGATGAAGAGGCCTGGAATCCCACGGGGAAGGGGGCCTCCACATCACTCCCGCTGCTTTTGGGAAGGAGAGAGAAGGGATGTGACAAGAGCGACTTTTCACAGGCAGCCATCTGGGCCTCCCAGGGTAAAGTTTGGAAAACCCCTGGCTTCCCCTGGCATTGCCCTTGGCCCTTGGCCCCTCCTCCTGCTCTGTTTTCAGCCCCTCTTTCTGGGCGGGCTCCAGTGGCCAGACGGTCGCATGGCCTGACACCTTGGTTCGGTGCCCAGCCTGTGGGCCACTTGGGGCTCGAGTTACTGGTGGGAGCTAATTCAGGAGCCTGGCCCAGCCCTGTGGCTTTGATGGGATTTCATCACCCTGCCTGCGCTGCTTGGCTGGGTGCCTGGGAGAGCTACACAGTGTTGCCCCAGGCTATCTGCTTCCACCGAGGAGAGGCCCTCCTCTCTGAATAGAGGACCTGGAGGTGACTTTTGAGGTGAGGTTTGGGGCTCTCTGGTCCACCCAGCCTGAGAATCGATCCCCACGCCAAAGCCATCTGCCTTCACCCAACTTTCCCAAGGGGCAGAGACAAGATAAAGGATAGAGAATTAACACCAAACAACTTGTTAATGATTTTATTGCAGGTTAGATAAAATGCCTCAAATAAAACTACAGGAGACCTTCTTTAACCTTACCAGGCTGTAAATATGTATTAACTCAATTACTATCAGCAATTAAGGGCTAGTTTGGGAACAGTGGCCTGAGACAAAAAAGACATTATCATCCTGGGAAATGAATCCAGAATAAAAGGAATTTCTTCCACCTTAGCTAATGAGCAGCTGTATAGGGATGGAAATGAAGGCCTTTGCCTCGAATTGCTTTTGACCGTTCGGGAGAGGAGAGAAGGTCCCCTTTACGGAAAGCTCTTGGAAGCACATTAGGGACGTTGTTACAATGCAAATGAGGAGGACCCGTTGTGTTTGGGTGGTTTAGGAGTTTAGTAAAAGGAGTAACATTTCAATTAGTGGGGGAAGGAATGAGAACCTGCCTCAAAGAGGCTTAATTGGCAACTTGGCTTTCCCAGGGGGCTTTGAAGTAGCATCAGAGATGGAAGGTTTTCAGAGATGGGTGAAGAATAGAGCAACTGTAGGGCCCTGGGCGGTGGGAGTGAGAGGGCAGGTGGGGATGCTCAGAAGGTGAACCCCACCGGGCCACCCAGTCCCAGCGCCGGCTCTGATCTTCAAGGCTCCTGGACCCCTTCCCCAGCATTTCACCCAATTCCCCTCTGGGAGCATCAGGACCTGTCCCTTTCTAAAGCAGTCAGGCTCCGTGAAACCCCTTCGCTTTTAAGGGTGAAACCCCTTCGCTTTTAAGGACGGCAGCCCTAACCTCACCAGTGTGGAATTCCTTTTTTCTTCTCAAGAGTCCCTTTTGCTAGGTCTCTAAGTCCAACTCAGCAGACTGGGGAATTCAACTCCTAATTGCTGAGAGTTTGGGGGAGGGGGTGTGCAATATTGCATACAAATGTGTATTTTCTGTGTGTGTGTGTGTGTGTGTGTGTGTGTGTGTGTGTGTTGAAGGACCACAGGGTCTGATGATTCAAGTATGATCTGACCTGAAGGCAAGGGATTAAACAACTGACTTTTCAAGGAAGACCGCTCAAATTTTGCAGGGGTCCAGACTTGCATCTTTCTAGGGTCTTCCTTTGCTGCTGCTGAGAGCCGCAGTCAAAGGTAGTTCAGGAGTCACTCATGTCTTCGTACATCTTCACTGACTTGAGGTTTTACTTCTCAATCCACTCATTCACAGGATATGATGAATTTTTTTTTAATGTGGAATAACCTTCCAAAGGAGATATTACAGATAACATGCCAAGATAATTGTTTGAAATGAGATTTGGAAGAAAATTCAACTAACCCTGTGTTTTAGTTGAAAGACAGCCATCTGACCAGGGGTTTGGAGAACCATCCACACAAGGCCTCCTAAGTGGTGAGCTGGTCTTTCTAAGCTTAAAAAAAAAAAAAAGAACCAGAGTGAAGAACTTCCCAGTGACCCCATGACTCTGTTGGTTCACTGGATGTTGACTTTGGGGAGGGCAGACTTAACTCTCTGCCATGCAGGCCTCCGTGGATGTGGACTGGATTGCGCTGGAGGTCTGACCAATGAACCCTGAGCTGGAAGGCGCAATCACCCTCCATTTGAAGCAATCAGCCCCAAACACGCAGGCCCTCGCTCCAGCCTCTGTCCCTCTGTCCTCCCTTCTCCCGTGGGTGGCTTTTCCTGGAACGCTGGCTCATATCTCTGGAGCCTGTGGTTTGGGGATCACCATTAGCCAACTACAACAGGGTCTGGAGAGTTTACTTCTGCTGTAAAATGGGAACTGGACGCACCCTCTGAGTAATACTCATCCCTTGGCAGGTCTCAGTGGTGGCCTGCTACTGTACAAGTCACCCTCTTCCCACTCCCCTCGCCTTGGGTGCCTGTGTAGCGTGACCACTCCCTTCCCCAACCTCTCCTCTTGCTGCTTTCCCAGAATCAGGACTGAAGGAAAATACGGTATCTGTCTGCACCACGCACGTTCCTGCATCCTGGGCAAGCTGTGGCGTGTCCAAGCCCTACGCCACAGTGAGGAGATAAAACCAGGGCCTTAGCACAGCAGTGTCAACTCCTGATAATTGCCCTGAGTGGACAGGAGATCCTGCACCAGTGACGACTCAGTCACTCAGCAACTCCAGGCTCTTCAGCCCCTGGAAGGTATTATTGACTCAATGCTGGGACAATACAGAATCCATGCGCTGGAAAGGACCTTAATAAAATCCTAACCAACCTATGCATAAGAGACTCAGGTCAAGACAGGCAAAGAAACCTACCCAGGTACCCTTAGGGAGTGAAGGGAAGAGTTGAGATCCAAACCTAGGTGGTGGGTCTGAGGCCAGTGCCCTCCTTCTCATAGTGTTAAATCCCAGCTTCCACTTTCCAGTGGGTGCCTGCCTTGGCTGGCGTGGAAATCAGTTTTGTAAAACCCTGAAAAGGAAAAGAGAGAGACAGAGAGAAGTAGGCTGCAAGGCAAAAGAAAGCCAGCAAGCATCTGTCATGGGTCTTCCTGTAATGGATTATCAAGACATTATTACATACTCCTGCCCAACTGAAGGTGCATTTTGCATACTTTCTCTGTGTTTCTTCAAACCGTTTTATTAGAATCAAAGCTGTTTCAGTGGTGCTTTGTTTAATGTTCAAGAGAAAGTTCTCATACTAGACTGTTATTTCCAAAATGCATTTCTCAGTATCCAAAATGTTTCTACACCCAACATCACACAACCTGTAAGGGCAAAACGACAGATTCTATTATCTCTTGTATTGTCTATAAAGTGAAAATGGGTCTTCCGGAGGTGAAGTAACTCGTCCGAACCCACACTTCTCACGAGTGGCTCATACAGACCTAGGTCCCAAGTCTTCTGACACTTGGCAGCACCCTAGTCTCCAGCAGGAAACACCCTGGCTCCTGACAATATCCCGTTATTTACTCATCCTCTTTAGGGAACAATGAAATCAACGTTCCTTTGAAGCAGGAGAGTTTGGATAGACAGGGTGTATTGGTCGCCACGTCCCCTCCCCTCCTCCAGCTGGTATGCAGCCGTCAGAGACTATTCTGAGTCCACAGCCCCAAGCTTACCATTCCCATCGGAGTCCAGGTCACCAGCAGCGCCTCTCTGAGCCACTGTTCTGGAATGAATGAGCAGACCTTTCAGTCTACTATTTTAAAGGAACAGGACATGAGGAAACACATCAGTCCATGCAGGGGGTGGGGAGAGGCTATGGAGAGGAGACAAAATCTTTTCATCAATTTTGCTGCTTGAGAGTTTCTTCTGGACAATATGAGGAAAGAAGTGAAGAACTAAATGTGGAAAATGTGAGCTAATACAGGGTGTTCACTCCCCAGACTAGAGCCTCACCAGGAAAGTGATAACAGAAAATATTTCAGACAAGAGACAAGCAGCAAATAAACACCCAAAAGAATAAGGAAGAATTACTTCCTCACAAATGTCTCCAAAAACAAAAAATGCAAAGGACATGAAATACGTGCTGCTTAGAGCTGACATAGGAGCATTGAACTCACGCTCGAAATCTGCTGGTACTAAAAAAGAGTGTTTAAGAGAGACATGAGTTCCTGTTGCACAATTCCACCTTTGTGTCTACCAAGCTCAAGTGGGCTTTTCTGCAGAATACACGAAAATCTTCAGTTGGAAAATTGTGTGCGTGTGTGTGTGTGTGTGTGTGTGTGACTACACTATGTGTAAAAGCTTGTATCTTAGTTCGAACTCTTACCCATCTCTCATCTGGAAAATGGCAATGGCCACAAAACTGTCCTCCCTGCCCCTTATCTTGAGTCCACCTCCACACTGCTGTCTAAGATGCAGATGTGACCGCTTCCCTCTTTGACAGGAACCTGCCCAGGACTCCCCACGGCCCACAAGGAAAAAGTCCACCTCATAGGCAATGTCCTCACCTCCCTCTCCCATCTCACGGCTCATTGTTTCCTGCCTCACGATTTATGCGCCACGAACATGGGGCTCTTCAGAGTTTCCTGCCCATACCACATGGTTTCTCTCCTCCACAACTTCACTTACACTGGAACCTCTGTCAGGGACGACACTTGCCCCTCCAGGACTATAGAACACATCCTACCTTCTTTTTGTTCTCCCACAATGCCCTGGGCACATACGCATCTCACACTTAAAATGATCTGGTTTTGTGTCTTTGTCTGCACTATTCTTAAAAACGGCAACAGCAAATTTCTATTGAGGAATAACATTCATCAAGAACTGTCCAAAGTTTGCAACCTGCTGAATGTTTACACATCTTAACCTGCTCCAAGGACAAGAAGTGGCCATTATGTTTTTGAGGTCAGCGGCTGAGTTTTGATCGTCTCTGTAATCTCAGCACCGAGCACAGTGGCTGGCAGGCAGGTACTTCACAAATAGTGTTTGAATGGATCAAAGAATGGTTCTCTCCCTGTGTCTTCATCTCTGTTTGACTCACTTTTTCTACCAATTCCCCCTTAACCTGAGTTGCTCAACGGATAATTCAGGATTTCTTGCCCAGGCTTTGGGAACCTGTATTCTGAGTGATGAGGTTTGTGAGGAAGTGTTGGTGGTTGGGAGTAGAAGGATAGGGTCAGCTTGGATGCCAAGAACCAAACCTGGATATGCAACTCGGAAAGATCCAACGCCTGAGCATAAGAGAAAATAAGTCTTTTCTCTTCAAAGACTTTACACTGTAACTGCAGCTACAAAAGCTTACCATCAGTTGAGAACAAATGAAGAAAGCACGTATCAGACTTTTTGCTTTAGATCTAAGAAGGACAAGTGACATTCATTTCTTCCACCCTCAGCTTCTGGCACCAGGCATCACTGTCACCTTAAGTCAACAGCTGCTACCACAACTGAGGAGGGAAGGGTCTATTCTACCTACACCCACGAAAGCAATCGTAGGATGTGTAACATAGAGTGATGCTTCCTAAATGCTAATGTCCCCATCCACACACTTGTCTGTGAAGCCCACAACAGGAAACAGTAAACCTACCATTTACTTGGCACTTACTATGTGCCAGACACTGGGCTAGGCAACCACCTACATATGTACCACATTTATTCTTCACAGGTATTCTCTCACGTAGGTGATATTCTCCCCATTTTACAGATAAGAAAACTGAGCAACTTAAGCTGGGTTTGATCCCATATCTTAGATTCCAACGCCTGTGAAGATAACCACTATGCTTAGTGTCAGGGCTAGCTCTGCTTTCCCTGTGTCTCCGCTACTGATAAGAACAACTATAGTGCTGAGATTGAGAACCTCTGCTCCAGAAGATGTCCCCCCATGAACCTATGAACCTGAGAACACCAGATGGACTAGATTCGTCTCCAGGTGGGCCTCGTGAGCAGAGTGAGAGGGTCCATCCCGATGGCAGTCTCCATCTCACTGTTGGGAACCCAGGTTCAGTGGATTCTTGTGGTGCAGGGTTGCAGCCTGAATTTTTTTTTAATTTTTAAAATTTAAGTGTAGGTGATGTACAATGTTATACAAGTTATGGGTGTACAATATAGTGAATGCTTCACAGTTTTTAAAGGTTACACTCCATTTAGAGTTATTATAAAATATTGGCTATATTCCCCGCATTGTACAATACGTCCTTGAGTCTATCTTACACCCAGTAGTTTGTGCCTCCCATTCCACACCCTTATGTTACCCCTCCCTGCTTCCCTCTCCCCACTGGTAATCGCTAGTTTGTTCTCTATATCTGTGAGTCTGCTTCTTTTCTGTCATATTCACTAGTTGTTGTATTTTTTAGATTCCACATATAAGTGATATCATACAGTATTTGTCTTTCTCTGTCTGACTTATGTCACTTAGCATAGTGTTGCTGTACATGGCAAAATTTCATCCTCTTTTATGGCAGCCTGAATTCTTATGGTGGATTTTCTCCTGGGGACCTTGATGTTCACCCAGGGCCTTGTTTTCAAAGAGGTATTTTGGGGGGTTCACAATGCATGAGGAATGAAGCGTGGAAAACAGCCGCTCTTTCCACGGGTAGCCAAGGGAGACGAACCCTTCTGACATGGAGGAGAACTGCTCCCCCAGGGAGCATGCCTGAGACCAGCTGGGATTTCCTCAGCAAAACACTCAACAGAAGAGAGACCCTCCCTCTACCTGGCCCGAGTGCTCCTTGCAGAGGGGCATGTCACCCTGGGAACCTGCCCAGTACCCCTGTGGAGCCCCAGGAAGTGACGTTCTGGCCCTCAGGCTCGCCAGCATCCAGGCCCCCTCCCTGGCTTGAGGACAGACACAAAGCCACCCTGTGCCTTGGCCCAGACCTCTAATGAGCCCCCCTCCCTCCCACCACTCAGACATCCCCTGTTTACATTCTGCTCTCCAGCCAGACCTAATCCCTGGGCTCCGGATCTGCACTTAATCCTGTTTCTGTATATCCTCTAGATCAATACATGTTAATAATAGTCATCACTGTGGGTAAGAACCTTGTTTGAGAAATTCTGAACCCTTCAGCTGTGGTGCCAACAGGAGAAAATATGGAATAGGAAACCCAAACATTTACAAACATTCCAGAATGTTTAGTTCAGCCTGCCCGATGTAAATAAGAGAAAGCCCAGGAGATACTCATTTTCCTGGGACTCACTTATTTTGTCCCAAATAAAGATTGGATTAAAAAAAAAAAATCCAAGTCACCGGTCCCTGTTTCTTTCTTGCTTCTTGGGGCCATAAGATCTTTTTCATGTAGTTTGCTTCAACACTATCGTATTTCTTCTGTGCTTTGAAACTGAGCCCGTCTCTTTGATGGACATTAGTAAGACGTACTTTCGTGTCTCCCTAATGAACTTTCACTTGGAAAATACCCCAAACAAGGAAGATGCTAGAAGGGTAACTATATTTTGTTTAAAGCAAAGAGAGACCCTCTCTTCTGCTTTCCCCCTCTTTGGTCCACCCCAGAGGAATCGCCAGCCAAGAATCACAGATGGGATCATTTACAGTTTTACTTTCAAGCTCCCCAGCCCTTTGAGACTGTGTTTACTTGGTCAAAGGCTTCAGACCAGCCAGCGTGGGCCTCCTGACGGCCCCATCTTGCTGGCTCTCAGATACTCTGATTGGGATTAAATCCGTGCTGATCTGTCAGGAAGTGACTGATGGAGAGGTTTCGTCGTGATGCTTGAGGTAAACTTGAGAGGACGGAAGAGTTCAGACGTGGAAGCGACGTGCTTTCAGAGACACATCAGCCCTTGCCGGGAGGAGTCCAGGACAGCAGTCCTGCGGTAATTACTGGCTAAACAAAAGGAAAATCCGCCCAAAATGGAAGACAGCTTGACACCACGGCTTCCTTTAGTGGGGGTGTTATTATCATTCTTATTTTTAACAATAAAATATTCTGTGGGGAACAGTTTTCTAAAATCCAATCGACATTAATTTTCAAAATAAAAGAACACAAGAAATAAGAAAGCAACGAAACTCAAAGCCATGAGACGTGCCCAGGTTGATTTCTCATTTTCCCCTCAATGAGTGTTTCCTTAGGGAGAGGTTAGCTATAATAATTAGTATTTTTGTGCATTTGTGTATTTTGTATTTTTGTGTATTTGTGTATTTTTTGTGTATTTGTGTATTTTTTGTGTATTTGTGTATTTTTGTGAACACAATCATGTGAAGCTGGACAATTTAGCAGAAACCAAATACAACTGTCATAGGCACCAACTTGTCAGGGTGGGCAATAGACAAAGGAGGGGATTGGACCTCCGGAAACCTGCCTTCTTCTCCTTGCTTAGCCACTTGCTAGTTTTGAAGGCTTGGGCAGGTCTCTGCCTTTTGACTCTGCTTCTCGTCTATGAAATGGGGACACCCAGGTTCTGTCCTTCACAGATTTGTTCTGGGCATCAAGAAAAGGTCGCGAAGGTGACAGCACCGTGAGATCCCTCATACTTGACTGGTTCTCACCATCTGCGCTTGGTGTGTGATTCCTTCCTTGGAAAGTGTCACACATAGGTCATCATTTATAAATTTATAAATTCCCAGCTCTGGGATTCAAGATTTCTCACCCCTGTGCTTTTACTCATGTTGTCAGGTCAGCCTGGAGTGCCCACCTCCCATTTCCCTCTTCTGCGTTCCCCAGATACCCTCCTCTCTCAAGGCTCAATTCAAATGTTGACTCCTCCATACAAGTTCTCGGATCCTCCCACCCCCAGAAAGAAGACCACGCCCCCTCTGAGTCCCTGCCACACTCCATCTCTGATAACTGTCAGCTGTCTTTGTCTTCATTCAGTCATTTCCATACGTCATCAGACCTCCTCCACCATTTAGCTCGAGTGTGGAGGCTGTGGCAGTTGTATTTCAGGACAGAGACAAGCCTGGTGCCTTGGACCCAACGGGTACTCACTATTTGTTTAAGAAATGAGAACTGCCACGTCACATTCTTTTTTTTACATATATAAATTTATTTATTTATTTTTGGCTGTGTTGGGTCTTCGTTGCTGTGTGCAGGCTTCAGTAGCTGTGGCTCACGGGCTTAGTTGCTCCGCGGCACGTGGGATCTTCCCGGACCAGGGCTCAAACCCGTGTCCCCTATATTGGCAGGTGGATTCCTGACCACTGCGCCATCAGGGAAGCCTCCATAGTCACATTCTTCATCCAAATTTTATTTAAAAAGCAGCTACAGCTAGTCCTACTTAGCGCTGGAACCATGTTCACTGAAACTCATACAGAAACTCTTGTGTCTTCACTTAGCAGTTACCAGGGAACCGTGCGAAGTGGGGACACATTCCAATAGGCACGTGCTTTAGTTAACTGATACTGTACAAAGCTAGGATTGCCTGCATACCCAAACAGTAACGATATAACATAAATGTGATCCATCTAATCACGTGAGAAAGAATTCCAGCAAGTCGTGTACATTGAGGGCAGCCAGCCATATACATTAAACCCAGAACCCACAGAGCATCTCATAAATCAGAACCCTGGCAGAAAACAGTAATGTGTGTCCAGTCTCAGAGCAGGAGGGGCTTTAATGATGGAATGACCATGTTGTTCTCATTTCAGAACCATTACAGTGGCTTACTGAAGGCTGTTGATAGAAGTCATTTCTGGGGACAGGAGGCAATCTGAAATGTGTGGCTTAGGGGCTGAGACACCATCATTTCTCGCATATGTTAATAGCTTCAGGAACAATGAGACAGAACATTTAAAATCTGGATGGTCTCAGGAATGCCTTAAAACCCCCTAAAACTGAATAGACATCAACCTCCCTGGTGTCCTGCTGCTTCCCACAGTGAACACTGTGACTGGCACGAAAAAACTCACAAGACAATACATTTTAAGCCACTAAAAAACCACGAGGCTTCACAGCAAATCTATTTCAAAAATTAAACATGTTGGGCTTCCCTGGTGGTGCAGTGGTTGAGAGTCCGCCTGCCAATGCAGGGGACACGGGTTTGTGCCCCGGTCCGGGGAGATCCCACATGCCGCAGAGTGGCTGGGCCCGTGAGCCATGGCCGCTAAGCCTGCACGTCCGGAGCCTGTGCTCCGCAACAGAAGAGGCCACAACAGTGAGAGGCCCGCGTAACGCAAAAAAAAAAAAAAAAAAAAATTAAACATGCTGAGTTTATATACTCTACAAAAGAAAGGGACACAGGAAAACAGCTAGAAATGTTGCAAGATGACGGTTAACATGAGTTGAAGCAACTTTAAAGGGAGCCGGGCTGTCTGATAATGTGAAGCCATGACTGGGGTAGGGGGGTGGGCAGAGCACACGACCCAGAGTGGGGACCTTGAAGCTGTGCTTCCGGGTCAGCTGATGAGCCCCCGAAGGCTTCCGAGAAGCGGCTTCGCTGGCCTTGGTTCCCAGCAAGTTCACCAAAAGTCAAGGGTAGGGCTCAGTCACATTCAAAGTCTACCAAAGACAAGATGCAATGGAATGAACGTAGGTTTTGGAAACTGCAAACCAGCTCAGTTTCCCAGATGGGGTCCTCGTCGGGTTGGATAACCTCTCTAAGATTCATTCTTGTAGTCAAGTGAGAAGAGCCACTGAGGGGAATCAGGAGCTCCAAGTGATGCTCCCAGAGCATTTCTTCAAGACTGCCACCTCTCTCCTCATTTCTTAACTCCTGGTCCCTGTGAATGGGACCTTATTTAGAAGTAGGGTCTTTGCAGATGTTATCAACTTACGTTTCTCTTCTTAGAAAGACCCTCACTAGTCATTGGATTAGGACACCCCCCAATCTTTTCCAACCTCATCTTAACTTAAGGTGGACCCTAATTCAATATGACTGGTGTCCTTATAAGAAGAGGAAAAGGGCATGGGAAGACAGGGAGAATGCCAGGTGTGACAGAGACAGAGACTGCGGTGCCACAGGGCAAGCCAAGGGTTGCCGGCCACCACCAGAAGTTCAGAAGAGCCAAGGAAGGCATCAACCCAGAGCCTTGGAGGGCACGTGGCCCTTGTTTTCAACCTCCTAGCCTCTAGAACTGGGAGAGAATAATGCCTGTTGTTTAAGCCATCAGTCTGTGGAATGCCGCACTGCAGCCACAGGAAACTGATACTGACCTCGGTGCTCCTCTTTGCTAACTTTATACTTGCTAAAACATTTACCCCAAACTGCGGAATGAAACGCCCCCTGTAATAAGGTTTATGCTTCTATGTTTTATTTCTAAAAAGGTCTGTTATCGTTTTAACAGCTTCTCCTGAAATCCTCCTAAACTGCTTACAATCCGTCTTTGCTGTTGATGCTTCCGGAGCCACTGTAAGCAAGACATCTGTCTGGTCCTCCTGGGAAATAAATATTCTTGAACCAGAGGAAGAGGAAGCAGCATTCTGCAGAAGGGGTGAGCTGTGACAGATTAATGACACACTTTTGAGGGGCCTCAAGTGATTTGTCACCGCCCCCCTCCTTTAGCCTGGCAGAGAGTGGGTCCACAGAGCTTTCTTCCAGCTCCGTTCACCAACAGAAACTTAATCTACCTTGCCTGGTCCCTGCACTAAGCGGTGAGCACCTTGAGTCCATGGAATGAGCTGGGAATAGGAGTCCAGGACTCCGGGATCGGTTCCTGCTCTCACCACTCACCAGCCCTCCCAGACTTTCTTCATCTGTAAAATGGGTGTCCCACCTCCACCGCCCAGGGTGGTCCTGGGCCACATTGACGATATCGTGGAAGTGCATGGAAAATCGTGAAGTCCTGTGCAAAGACAAGGCGGTGAAATCATTATCACTCTCATCCTCCACCAGTTGTCAACGCCTATGGGGGCAGGGATCCTCCAAGCGGACCAGGAAGACTGGATCAAAGTGTCCAGCTGGTGAAAGAAGAGTCAGCTGTAGGGTCTGATCCTCTGGTATTAGCTACCCAGGGGGAGAGCGGTGAGATGAGCTCTCCTGGTGGGTGATAAAATGAGTCTACGAAGGGAGGAAGCAGGATGTATAAAGCCCAGGAGCCTGATCTGTTTCTGAGATCAAACAGAGCAGCATTGTACCGGGGTGTGGAGCTGATGTCAGCGTCTAGAATGCTGGTCGGAATCGCCCTGGTTACGCAGCTGGACCGGAATAAGGCAAGTCTGTATCTGAACTCATTAATTTTTACAACCAACTGAACTGTTCTGCCTTTTTTTGGGGAGCGGGGGGGCGGTGCGAGGGCATTGTGAGAGGCGGTGCAGGGGGAGAACAAGGGAAGGAAAGGAAAAGGGAGGGGTTAGTATGTATGGAACAAGGGGCTTCCCACCAGCAGACACTGTCTCATTATCCCCAGCAAAGCCCAGCTTCAACCCTCCAGCCCCCTGGACCATTAGGCAGAGCCTCTGCAGCAGGTCCTGCCCGAGGAGGGAGAGAAATGGCCAATGAAACGTAAGGATAATTAGAGAGGCACAAGCCGCTCGTTGGAGTTCAAGTTATGTCAATGTTTCCATTATATGCCTCACTTTTTGGGGGGTTTATAACATAGCTATAAAAGCTCACGCCAGCTGAGAATTTGGCAGGCCAGGTCGCAGCAAAGGAGGGACTGTTTTTTAATTCAACTCAGCTGCTCGTAACTTGGGGTGGGAGAGCACACTGTACATAACTCAAAGGGGCTGGTTGAAAGTACTGAGTACTGTACTGTTTTGCTCTCTGATCACCCCCTCCTCCTGTCATCCCTTTGTGCTATCTCAAAAGGAACAGCCTTATGGAAATGTACCCCGAAAAACTTCCTGAGCCAAAAATCTACCTGCCCCTCTCCAAGTGTCAGCTAATCTGGCTTTGCTCCATTCCTAAGAAGCATGAGGGTCCACCCTTTCCAGAAAACGTGCAAACCATTTCACCCAAACCTCCACACAGAAGATGGTCGAGCCTCTGCAAGGGAGCTGTTTGGTACCAGAGCTTTTCCAGACAAATCTCAGTATTTGGGGTGGCCCTTTCCTACTGTAGAACAAGACCTGACCTGGTGGATAAGTATTACTCCCATCTCATAGATAGGCTTTTTGCCCTCTCAGGCACAGAGTGAAGAGAGCTTTCTCCACATTTTAGCCCGTGGTCTCCTAAATACTTAATAAGGACAATCAGAAACCAGGTGGCTGACAGCAGAGGTACAAGTAAAGCTCAGAATGGATAGGAACTTACCAATCCCTTCTTCCTTAATAGATGAGAAGACAGCACATCTGATTGATTCCTTACATTGTTATTGACAGTAACACTAAAGAAATGATAAGATGTGAGGTCAAAATCTCCAACAAGAAAATAGTAATAAGATGCAAGCAATAGCATATATGTGCATATGCACATAACCATGTTAATGTATAATAGTAATAAAAACATTAAACCACACGTGTACATGTTCTCATAACTATATTAACAAATATTTCTATGAACAATAGGCATATTTCATCAATAGACACTGGCTTTGCTCTCCATTGTAAATCAATCCCCAGCCCCTAATGCTATGAAAGTGCTTTTATAAACTGTGGATAAGTGACTGTATAAATGGATGGCATCGTTATCACTGTAGCACACATAACGTTCAGTAAAAATTTGCCAAATGCATGAGTAAACTACTTAAGGTAATGTAACTGAGCTAAATAACAATATTTCTTCATATACTAAAGAAAATATTGTTAGCAATTGTAGTTAATTTAAGTTCCATCATATATACCCAGCTCTAATCTAAGAGCTAGTAATAAATGGGATTTCAGTCTTCCCTAGGGGTTCAGAGGGCTATGGGCCCATTGTCTCAACCAGGCAATGGGGGAATAAACATACGTGTCAGTGTGACTTGGAGGCTGGTCTCTTCAATACATTTGCACTAACCTTGACAGCTTGAGGTAGTAGAGCTGGGAGGGCCCAAGTATGATGAATGGGTGGGTGGGTTAAGAAGATATATCAAAGTCAGAGATGCAGGCTGGTTTACATAGTAGTCGGCATCCAATTGTGTTTTCTGGAAGATTACTAGTATTGCTCTATAATTTTTGTTTGATTAGAACTTCAAGGTCTTCAAAAATTTAGCAATATAACTGAAGCCTATGTCTCAAAGTTAGGACACATTGACGTATATACACTAATATGTATAAAATAGATAACTAATAAGAACCTGCTGTATAAAAAAAATAAAATGGGGCTTCCCTGGTGGCGCAGTGCTTGAGAGTCCGCCTGCCGATGCAGGGGACACAGGTTCGTGCCCCGGTCTGGGAAGATCCCACATGCCGCAGAGCAGCTGGGCCCGTGAGCCATGACCGCTGAGCCTGCGCGTCCGGAGCCTGTGCTCCGCAACGGGAGAGCCCACAACTGTGAGAGGCCCGCGTACCGGAAAAAATAAAAAAATTAAAAAAATAATAAAATAAAATGAAATTCAAAAAAATAAAAATAAATAAAAGTAAAAATCTTAGGATAGAAAAAAAATAAGAGTTAGGACACAAAGCTAATTTGAACTGCTTCTTTCTGTAAGGAACAAAATCTGAACAAAAGTAAGATTGTCCATTGCAAAAAAGATCAAGTTCAAACGTTATATATAGTACATCTATATGTAAATGTAGAAGAAATTAATTATTTAGATAATTAATAAATAACAATCAGAAGTCAGATGGCTGAGAGCAGAGGCACAAGTAAAGCTCAGAACAGATAGGGAATTATCAATTTTTTCTTCCTTAATAGAAGGAAAAACAGAAATTTATTTATTTATATTAGTAGGAAGAAATAATTAGAATGGTTGAGCTATAGGTCAGTGGGAAAATGCCAAGAACTTTTAATCAGGAAGCTTGAGTTGGAATCTGAGCTCTACCACTATATATTATGTCATCTTCATTTTTCTGAACTTCAGTGTCTTCATCTATAAAAGAAGTCAATATTAATTATGCCATCAGAGAACTAGAACAGATTGTATCAGTCAGGAGTGTGTTTGGCTGCAAGTAACAAAAGAAGAGATTATGGTGACTTCAACAAATGAAAATGTATTTTTCTTACCAAGAACAAGTTGAGGTAGGAATCCAGGGCATGCAGCTCAACGATGCCTTTGGGATCCAGGTTCTTCCTATATCTCTGCCCTAACGTCCTTGCCATGTTGGTTCTCTTCCTCGTGCTTGTCGTCTCTTGGTCCCAAGATGACTAGTGTAACTGCAGCAGTATATACACATTCAGGAAGAAGGTGCAAGGGGCAGAAGCCCTTCTCTTTGTGAGTTGTTGTCAGTTGATTCACCCTTACATCTCTTGAGACACTACATGGTACATTCAGATCAATCAATGGTCAAGGGAACTGAGATTACTGTGATTGGTTTAGACCCATCATCATCATCATCTTCTGGCACTGAGGTAGAAGCCTAACACTGAAATCAAAGAATCTTTCTATACTACCAGAACAACTCAGGGCTCTGTCAGCAGGGATGAGGGGATAGCTCTTGGGTAAGCAACTAACA
This sequence comes from Orcinus orca, assembly GCF_937001465.1. Lineage (NCBI taxonomy): Eukaryota > Metazoa > Chordata > Mammalia > Artiodactyla > Delphinidae > Orcinus > Orcinus orca. The sequence continues at coordinate 74,825,534 of NC_064563.1, forward strand.
GGGTCTACGCCAGGGCAAAACAAGATAAGGTCGGGGTTCTCAAAGTGCACTCCCCACATCAGCAACATGTGTTAGAAATGCAAATTCTCAGCCCCCCCCACCAAACCTACTGAATCAGAAACTCTGAGGTGGGACCCAGCAATCCGTGATTTCACACAACCTGTAGGTAATTTTGATGACTGCTCTGGTTTGGGAACCACTGGGATAAAAATTGAGAAAAAAACTTAGCAACCAAGCTTGAGGACTCAATGATCTTACTGAAATGTGTTGTTCATCAGAGCCTTCCTCTGGGAAGGGGAGGGGAAAAAGAGGAAGGGAAGGGAGGGAAAGAGAAGAGGCTAATCCTTATTGAGTACCTACTAAAGATGGACAAATGCCCTTGGTGGACATTTCACCTATGTCTTTTCACTTAATCTGCACAAACCCCATTTTCCCAGATGAGAAAACTGAGTGTCAGAAAGGTTAAATAACTTGTTCACAGTTATTCATCTGACACAGCTCAAATTCAGTGTGCTCTGATTCCCAGACAGCGCACTTCCAATTGTTACACCAAAAAGGGAGCAATCTCAGTAAACTTACAATGACTCAATTTGTAAAAATGTGATTTAAATGTAAACTTATTGTTCCTTTGCTGGGCGTTCAGAACCCTCTGCAGTTTTACCCTCATCTATCTTCCATCCTTACCTTCACTACAGCACCCCCTCCCCCACTCCCATATGCACATCCTGGGTCAGAGCCACACCCGACTCCTCCCCATCTCTTGGGCAGGCCCTGTAGCCTCAAGGCCTCAACTAAACTCCTACTCCCTGGAGTGCCCTCCCTTCCCTTTTCTGCCTGTTGAACTTTATTCTTCTGTAAATAATTAACAACTAAAATTGGCCCTCTTGGAGTGTTCATGATATAAAGCATTCAATAATTGTGTAAAAAATGAATGCAAGAATGCCTAGTTTTAATTCTTACTCTACCAAGAGGCGTCTCCAAGTTTTCCTTTCTAACACCACGGCATTTTGCTTGCATTTATAATTTCCCAATCTGTTTCATGATGAGATGATATATCTGCCCCTGTCTCCCAACAAACGTGTGAACTCTCAAAGACAAGGCGAGGTTGCACTCATCTGACTACCCTCCACAGCACCCAGTACAGGGTCTGATACTTAGTAAGGACTCAAAAATGACATACATAGACTTGAATTATATAACATGAAATGTATATGTGCACTTCCAAGAACTAGACTTTTCAATTAGTTGATGAAACCTACCATTTGTAATAAATAAAAGCCTATTTCATAGTAATGCTGTCGATGTGGGAGCAAAGCTTTCCTTTGGATCGTTCTAGTGGATTTTACTTGCCCAGTGCTTAGCTAATCCAATTCTGAGAATACAGCGTCACTGCTGGATGTTGAAATGGAGCCATTTTGGGAAGCTGAGGGGAAAACCTCCCAGTAGGAGCTATTTACGCACCTGCTGGATTGCCTATAATAAACGATACTGGCCAACTCACAGCACAATCTCTTCGTTCACCCTGTACTCTGACCATGCCTTCCATGCCTGAATTTATTGGATGACTTCCAAGAAGGTTTGGAAATTAAACATATTTTGCAGCCTCCAAAAAGTACCAAGGGACAACTTTAAAAGTGACACTGAGCCATGGATAATTACATTTCTTTAAAAAAAAGTCTTTAAAAGAATACCTTTTTACAATAAATGTTGGGGGAATGGAGAGCAAGGGTTGGAAGGAGGGATCAGAGAGAAAATGTGAACATGGTTAATACAATCTGGCACTTTCTAAGCAGATAATACTACAGGTTAAAAGAAATCTTATAAATAGCAAAGAAGGCACTAATGACATATTTAATCACTCTATCACTCTCTTTTGTCTCCTCAGGTATTCTTCAGCATTTTCTGGACATTCATTCCAAATAACTAACCAACAAAGATTTATGGAATATCTTCCATACCGTGGACCCAGCCTATATGAAGCAAAAAGAGGAAGAACATCAAGAGAATGGTTGCCATTTCTTATATTTTTTTTAGCTTTTAAGAACTTAAAAATGCTTTTCAATACTGTCCTTGATCTCATTCAATCCAAGGTATTACTCCTGTTTTGCAGATAAGTAAACTGAAGAGCGTATGACCAGGATCACATGGTTTACAAGTGACTAAGTTGGGGACTCAAGTTCTCTTACATCTCTGTTCCTCTGCCTACAAAGACTAAGGTGGTTTTAAATAAATTTATAGCATACGGTATATGCTCTCACAATATGAAAAATGTTAAAGAATGTCTTTTACAGACTCCTGGGTAAAAAGGCATTGGAACTAATTGTTTAACGTCTTGCACACCAGATCTCCTCTGAAAGGACCCAGAGAAGAATTAAAAAAGAAGAAGCTTTGCAGGGAAGGAGGACCAGCACAGGAAAGCGTGCCTTCTGCAAGGTGGAAAGCCTGGGGCCATCCTGTTCAACATGGTGCAGGTGGGCCTGGAGGAAGACAGGCACTGAAAGCCATCTCACACCTCTGCTTCCTGAGAAACAGCAGGGGCTCCAGGAAGTAGGCGGCAGAGAGACTGAGACCCCACCAAACCTGACTGCCCTCCCCACTCCAGTTGTGAAGCTTTGAGGGCCAGAGGCAATGATGAAAAAGGTGATGCTCAGAGGAGGCAGAAAGTTATGAGTGAGTTAAGGAAACTTAAAAAGCAATAGCTAATTAAATTTTTCATTAAAAACAATAAAGAGTAGAATGGGCACAGCAAAAAGTCAAAATCGGAGGTACAGAAGAGAAACTCTGCCATGAAATGAGGAGGAAAAAGACAAACTGATTGAAATAATAAGAGAAAAAATTGTTGGATTTAAAGGACAGATAATACAGAAAATAGAGATAAGAGATGTTCCTGGGGAAAACAAAAGAGAACAGAATAAACAAAACAAAATAACCAAAAATATAAGAGAAGAAAACTTTCCTGAGCTGATATAACCATAAGGATCAGAGTCAGCTGCCTGTGACAGAAATGAAGTTTAGCAACATTAAACTTCAAGGGAGTCTGGAAAATATGGGTTTTATTCCAAGCAGCTATGTGCCCATATGAAAATCAAGAATTAGTTTACTAAGAAGGAAAATGTGCATTTGGGGGAACCGCTACCAACCTCTGCCATAATTGAATAAAACTATATACTTCAGGTCAAAAGATCCCACTGAGTACCTGACAAATTACCTCAAAGATTTCAACTACTAGATATACTCAAGTTCAGAAGCGATAGAAGAATTTACAATTATCCAGGCAGATAGCCTCAGATAGCCCTATAACATTAAAGATCAGATGACAATACAGAAATATCTATAGTTTTGGGTACAAAAGATTGCCAGTTAAGACTTCTAAGCTCATCCAACTTGTCATTCATGTCTGAAAGAACTATAAGAAAATGTCTAGCTACTCAGAGACTCCTAAGTATATCACTCATATCCTTCTTGAAAAAAGTACTTAAGGTACACTCCAGCCAACTGAGAGATGAATCAAAATAAAGAATGGAGAAGTTCTGATGAAATGGAACTCATGTTGATTACTAAAACCATTTAAATATATCATCTAAATAATTTAAAAGCATGATTGTAAAAGAGTTTTTAAAATACAAAACAATAATTGAAAGAAAATAATGTTAAAAAATAACATCTGGTATATATTTGTCAAAATTCAATGAAAATACACTTAAGATTTGTGTATTTCATTGTTTGTAAATTTTACCTCAAAGGGGTAAAAAAACTGCAAGCAAATATTAAATTCTAGTTAATAATATTCATGCTGAAATAGAGTGAAGTATACTGATTTCTTCAATTTACTTTGAAATGCATTTTAAAAAAAGATGAGTTGGTGAATGGACAGAAGAATGGATAGATACATGACAAAGCAAGGAAAGTAAAATGGCAATAGTAGAAACTAGAGGCTGGGCGCACAAGCGTTCACTGTAAAATCTTTTCAACTTTTTTGTATGTTTGCATATTTTCATAAAACAAAACACTGGGGGGCAAAAAGTACTATCTGAGTCTAAAATCCCAGATTAAATAAATAGAACAGGAAACTGAGTAAAGCAGGGAAGGGGGAAATAAAAGTGTGTTTATTTCATAACCTTACATAGGAAACAGTTGATAGGTAGAATTTTTTTTAATTATTAATTAGGAAAATAAAGTCCATATGTTTTTAAATTTTTCAGTGCAATCCAAATGGAATTTTGCAATAGGGCTTATATATTCCATCTCACTAGCAAAAAAAGGAAAACAAAGAAAAGAAAAAAAACCCAAAATCAGAAAGCATAAGCAACTTTACTTACGTCAAATAAAAACTAACAGAGTAATTATGATAATACATGTAAATGACTTAAATTCCAATATTTGAAAAACTAAACCTATCCATATGCTATCCCAAGATATATACCTAAAACAAAGAAAGAAAAGTATCAGATTAAAGAAAGATACACTAGCAAATACATCACACTCACAAATGTACAATCTATAAAAAAATCAGGATCACAATGTTTTTTATCCAAGTAGAATTAAAAGTGAAAAGCTTAAGTGAAATTTAGGTAAATATTGACAAAGCGAACATAAAGAAAACATAACTGTTATGAACCATTATATGCCACATAATATAGAATTTTTAAAAAATACAGCAAGAATTCTCAGAGATTCAGGGGGAAATCGATAGAAATCTAATAGTAATGGGAAACTTTCAGATAATGTCTTTGACAGTTCATACATGTGTATGCAGTACACATACAACAATATAATAGTCAAGAAGCACCCCAGGTGTGTTTCAATCAGTGCAAAGTTGATCAGGACAGTAACTCTGCTTGTTCTAGAGGGTGAATTGTTCCTAATGAAAGCGTATGTATGTGAACTTATTTGGCATCATACGACATGGATTTATACACGTAATTGGCTGACGCTATCAAGAAACCCCATTTGCACGTGTGCTGCTCACAAACCATTCTCCACCACATGTGAGATCCAACCAGGCCCATGAACTATAAAATCTAGAGACGTTTCATTATCGATTTAGAGGAAGAAGAAATAGCATGAGCTATAAGAACTGGAAAAGATTTCTTGTAACTATTAATATTGAGATATTTCAAAGCAACGGGTCCTAGTAGAAGATCAGATGACAGAATAAGGAGGTTTCAAATCTTCCAAGTCAGCTCTCATTCCCTAAGGCCAGATCATCCTTCCACAAACAGAAATGAGGAAGATGGGAAGAGCAGTGAAGTTAAGGGAAAGATGATGGGTGTTCATGAGGACATTTTGAATTTGTTATAATGACAAGATAGCCCACTGGAGAAGCTTTGCAGACTGATGAAAATGCAGAATGGGATCTGGATTGGAGAGTGACCATCACAAAAGTGAATTAAAGCCACACAATGCAAGTTACTTAGGAAGAGGATATAGGATTAGCAAAGCCTGCTAAAGCCAGGCAATGAGACACTTAAGTCCAGACAGAGAAGTCTGTGCATGACATGGTAGGCAATGTAAAGCCAGCCAAGGTTTTGAATCAGGGAAGTTGTTGTAATAGGAAATTCCAGTTTCTAAGCCTAATTTCACCTCCCTACGTGTCTCTCAGCTGATGCTTCTTCTGCCCTATGGGATAACACAGAATGCATCTGCTGCCGCGACAGCAGATGACACGTGACAATAGAGAGAAAAGCAGAAATAACATTTAGCTTTTGTGCGGTTCACAGGACTAGCAGGAAAAGCCTTTGGAGAAGGCACAACGCACTCTGAGAAAACCACATTAATCATCAACCCAGGAAACTGGAACACTCTACAAAACCATTGCTATAGATTCAATATTTACACAAAATCTGGAGGTTGAAGTTCTTGTCACTACAGGGAAGGAAAACAGGAAAAGCTGCCAGAAAGAGAACCCACTTGCAACCTGGACTCCCCAAATCCATCCTCAAGGGCAACATTCTCGTTTTACAGAGAAGGAAATGATTGCCAAAAGACAATGTGGCTTGACCAATAACATGTCTATGTACTTCGCTCTTCCCAATGGCCGTGCCCGTTCTGAGTTGAGGAGACCGTAGCCTCAAGGGCACCATGACCTGCCCAATGTCACACAGCAAGTAAACATCCAAGCTAATAGTCCAACTCAGTCTGTCCTGCTACTCAGCCAGACAGAAAGAGAGAAAATTATCTGTGTTGTGTCTAAGGAAACAAACCCATTCAGAGCTCATTTGGTCTGTATTTTGGAAAGATGAAAACCCGTGGTTGATGGAGGAATCTGCATACACCCAACTGGGTTTGGGGTGAAGTCACTGGGACCCTCTTTACAATTTCTACCAAAAAAGTGAGCATCTTGAAAAAAAAAAAAAAAAAAAGTGAGCATCTGTGGACTTCCTGCAGGGGAACTACCCAGGGGCCTTACTACAGGCTGGTTTGGCTGGAACCCAGCCCAGATTTCCTGGACCAGAATCTCAAGGTAGTGCCCTGGAACGTGAATTCCTAACAAGCCTCCCCAGTGGATCTTACACAAACCGAAGAACAAGAGCCACTGGGGTTTACATTCTTGACCAAAGAACACGGCAAGAGTGAAACCGGATCTTGTCCCCAAGCCTGGGGTCAGACTGAACAGGGATCATTGTCTTACCTTCAGTCCCAGGTCCTCACAGGCCCTTTGGGCCGCTGTTCACTGTTCAACTCAGCCCAGCCCAGAATTAGTCCTTCTGAAGGATGTCCCTCTGCCATTTTAATTTCCCGAGCCTGTCATATAAGCAGCTCTTCTCTCCTAATGAGGTAATTGGTGCAATAATACCACGGGGAAGGTGGCCCTGGCGTGCGGCTCAATGAAGAGAGGTGTATTAAATGATGTACGTTTCTTTCTTTAGCTGCCGCACTAGTTCTAGACTTGCTAAGTAATAAAATGTTGTTAATGAGCCAGAGTATGGGGCTCATTTGATTCTATACTGTAGCTTTCTAAGTAATTGACGCATTGTTCTTCCCTACCCTATTGTCCAATTTTTCTTTTCCCAATGCTGGAAGCAGAGAGACAGAGACAGAGAAACGGAGAGAGGAAACCACTCAAGTGTCAGATGGCAAAAGGGAGAACATACGTAAAGACTGATTCTCAGCTAGATTGTGACAGACCGACATCGAGAATGCACCTGAAAAGTTATCTCTTAACACAGGGAGTTCTATCCCTCTGGGAGCCCTGGTCCGGAGGGTCTGGTTGCAGAGTTTCCCGTTCTGTGAGTTCTGCTGTTCTCTGGAGGAGCCGAGGGGACACCTTAGTTGGGATCGTCTAGCCGTGTTACGCACAGTGTCGCCCATTGACCAGCATCAGCACCATCGCCTGAGAGCTCTTTGGAAATGCTGACTTCCATGTCCCACCCCAAAGCTACTGAACCAGAATCTGGATTCAACAAGACCCTCAAATGATCCTTATGCCCTTTGAAATTCGAGAAGCAGTGGTCTAGATCTTTCCAGTATCAACGAGAACTTCCCAGGCCTCCCTCAGAGAGATCCACCCAATAGAAACAAGCCCAAGCCCACGCCCACCCCAGCGGCAGCATTGCTCTTTTCTTAAATGTGGGACGCTACTCATGGGAGAAAAACCTTTTTTTTTTTTTGAGAAAAAACAAAACAAAGAAACCAAAAAGACCATGAAAGAGTTTCTGGACTTGAAAAGTTGAAAAGCCCATATTTCATCCCATAACCACTGATCTGTCCGGCATCATACCCAATGGCTACAGCTCCACTCTGCTAAGCTGAACGAAAGGCCAGAGGGAAAACATTCTCTCTGACACAGGAGAGCCAGGAACGCCAATACAGAGGCAAACCTCCTCACCTCACAAAACGACAGCGGCTGGGAGCAGGAAGGGGCCTTAGACGTCGTTTCCCACCCTTTCACCCCGCAGAACAAGTAACTGAGGCCCACGGGGGACAAGCGATTTGTTCAAGCAACCCAGGCCTGTTAGTGGCAGAGCTGGCCAGGATGGGGCCCGGGTTTCTTGTCTCAGGTTCTCTTTCCATGGTACCAGGAGCCCTTCGGAAATCTGTGCAAGGACTATCTCCAGGTCCGCTTGCAAAGGCCATTTGCACAATGTGAAACTGTATTCTTCTAAAGCAAATGTATCATTACTCCGTTGTAACCACTGCTGTGGAGAGGCAATCCCGAGGAACCAGTCTGGCGGCTGGTCTCAGAATATTAGGCAGAAAGTGAGAACGTAAGCCATTCTCAAAAATTTGAACTGAATTCAACAGATGAGGAAATGGAACCAACTTTCTTTTTTTTTTTTTTTTTTTTTGCCGTACGCGGGCCTCTCACTGTTGTGGCCTCTCCCGTCGTGGAGCACAGGCTCCGGACGCGCAGGCTCAAGCGGCCATGGCTCACGGGCCCAGCCGCTCCGCGGCACGTGGGATCCTCCCGGACCGGGGCACGAACCCGCGTCCCCTGCATCGGCAGGCGGACTCCCAACCACTGCGCCACCAGGGAAGCCCACCAACTTTCTTTTGACTTTTTCTTTTTCATTCATTCTCCCCCCACCCTGAAGCCCACACCCCGACCCCCCTCTGGCAACCACCAATCTGTTCTCTCTGTTCCTACGCATTTGGTTTTTTTAAGATTCCACGCATAAGCGAGATTGTACAGTATTTGCCTTTCTCTGTCTGACTTACTTCACTTCACTCTCTTGTTCCTAACAGGCTGTTCCGTTCCACCTTTGGCCCTTTCACAGTTATCTGTGTGAAAAGACTGGTACCACCAACCCATGGGAATATCTCCACAACTGACGGATGGCTTGGTTGTTCAAAGTCACCATTAAAAAAACAATGGTGAAAAAAGTCTTCAAATGCACACAAAACCGACTTGAGAACCAAGACATAATCACATAAATGTCCTTTAAAACCAAAGTCTCAACCGGCAACCCCATAACCTCGTAGACCCCAAGAAACTCAGATCCAAAGGGACCAAGTAACCGCAGTGGAAAAATCCACGTGAACAAACCTATGGTGAAGAGAGCGCTTCCCAAACGCCAGCTGAACCAACCTCAGTCCTCCAAGCCCTCTTCTTCCGCCACCTCCAGAAGCCAAACCATATGCCAGTCTCCACCTCACCTCCTGTCCCTCTAATACCTAAACTGTCAAACGTCAGCCTCCTGCTCATTCTCTCCGTGAAAGTGACATTTCTAAATCCAGGGCTCCTGTAATCGATCCCCTCTTCTTTTGTGGGTTTTTTTTCTTTTTGGTCTTTCTAGTTTTTTCTTTTGGTCCTGAGCACCCTGCCATTTTCCTAACATGGAGCCAAGGGGGTGGGGGGGGGGAGAGAAGAAGCCAAGGCCCCTTCCCTGCAGGGATGTGAGTGACTGCTGTGTTTCCATGGCTCGCCTTCCACTGTTCTCCGTGACCCCTGCAGACTCCCCTTATGAGTGAATGTCCCGGAATGTCTCTTTATTAGGTGTCTGGAGAAGTAAAGCTGTCGTGATGCCAGCGCCCCCTCACTGAGGACTTTATTAGTTTTTTAATTTTCTGTCTGGGTGCTCCTGCGGCATCAAACTTTCCACAGCTGTTAGGAGCTATTAAGCAGCCTCATCGGGCCCTTTCCCCACCCCCATCCCCCTTCTTAATAACATGAGATATTTCTGGACATGCCACATGGAGCCTTTAAAAGAAAGATACTTTGTCTCTCGGATGAGAAATTGTTGGGGGTCTGGGTGGGGAGAGGATGCGCTGGCCTAAGAAAAGCTCCTTGTCTTGTCTTATCCGCATCCCGGCTTAGAGCAGGGCTGTTCAGGCAATGTGGGGAACCGACTTGGGCGGGGCCCTGGGGGGTGGCGGTGTGAGGTGGGTGCAGAAGTGAGAACCCACTCTCTCAGCCTTTCTGCCCAGCGAGTAGGGAGCCAGAGGGGAGCTCTGACTGTTTTCAGAGCTGACTTGGCGTCCAGCCCAGAGCTTGATGCCTGGTTCAAAGCGTTCCCTTAAGTCTTAGAATGAGTGGACATTCTAAGACCTGCAGGGAAGAATAAAACAGAACGACTTGCAAACTTTCCCCTTGTAGGCACACAGCTGTGGCTCCGGACAAGAGGCCAGGACTATTGCTCGTGACCACCCCCACCCCGCAGAAGGAAATCATGATCCCCACCATCCCCACGCTCTGCTCCTTGCCAGCACCCCTGAGTTGCCCCCAAGCCGGCCATCCACAAGACACCCTGTGTGTAAATCCAAAGATGGGAATACGTGCACCCACACTGACTCGCACAAGTATGCACACGCATGCACAGAGCGATGCAATATTAGACCAAGCAAACTGGCCCTTTCCCACCACACTCATGGATCGGGAAGGTTATGACCACTTGGTGGGCAGAGGACAGACTAAGGGGCTGGAGAGCCCAGAGAATTCTCAGCATCCCTCCCGGCTCCAGGCTGCCCGGCAATTTGCTTTCCCGTGGCCGCCTTTAAGCCTCCCTTTGAGAAGACCTTATTTGCAGGGTGAATGTGAAAGCCTAGAGAGAAGAAAACCCTTTGGTGATGCCCGCCTCAGGAACAATTTTGCCTCTGAGAGCAAGTTGGTATTTGGGGTTAATCCCTCTGTGGAAACACTGGGTTGAAAGCCCAGAGGAGGTCAGGGGTCTGATTACAGCTTCTGTTTACATATAAACTTCCTGGTCCTAAGAGACAATAGCAAGGGTGGGGGAGGGGAGAGGGGAAGAAAAGAAAGAAAAGGAGAATTTTTTTAATTAAATGGCCTTCTCTCTTAAAAATAAAGTCAACAAAATGAGGTGGAGCTTGTGTAATCAAGGTTTGATTTTAATGTCTAGGTACAAATATTTCTTTCAAGTTTTTCAGTCAGGATTTACATAATAGGGTTGAAGCATCTTTTGAAAAAAATTTGAAATGTAATACCGATATATATGCATATATTTATGTGCATAAATATATTTTAAAAAAATAAGACAGTAACCTTAGTCAGTTATCTCCTGAGAACCAGAGGGCCAGTTTTGCTGTGTTTTTGAGAGTGGGCTCTGATTTGATTTTTGTTTAGTTTGGTTTGGTTTGGTCAAGGAAAGTCATGAAGACTCTACAACAGACGAATGAGCTGAAAACTACGGTATTTAGGCCAATTAAAAACTGCTATAAACAGACACATACTAGGAAAGCCTAGATGACAGTATTAAAGCCATATAACCTCATTCTTTCAAAAGAGTTAAGGAGAAAACAATACTTCCTCCACATGCTCAAAAAAAGGCAAAGCAAAACCATGCAGTTGGTGGGAGAGAGGGGGTGGGGGAAAGGAAAAAAGGGCCAAAGTGGTCACCAAAAAAGAGTGGATCTTATTTTTAAGATCCATAACTTGAGCAATTTTTTAAAGGATTAAATTTAAAATCAAAATAGTTACTTTTTTTTTTTTTTTCTTTTGAGAAAGAGACAAGCGTTTAAGAGTCTGTCCCGGACAACTAAGAACATGAAGCAAAAATCCATGAAGAAACCCTGTTGCTGGGGACATTTACAACCAGATGAAACTCAGGTATGTAGGATTTAAATCCAACAACATCCCCTAATAAAAAAGAAATCCCAAATACTTGATCACTAGTTCCCTTTTGTATTTCTAACTGGTGAGATTTTTTGGAGGCTTTTGCAAATATTAAAGATGTTTCTCACTTTTTACTTCATCAAATAAAAAGAAAGCATTTCTTCAGTAAATCCTCATCTTTCCACTTTGAGTCTCCACGTAAAGAATTTTGGAAAGCCAGACTCTAACACTTTGAAAATGAATTTGTCAACAAAAATATTTTTCAAAAAGCGAACAAAATTTGACATCAAATCTTATAGGCCATTAATTGTCCCTCCAAAAGAATCAAGAAAATTTCTAATTCTTTCATTTTTCTCCATAAGTTCTGTGATCGCCCTAATTCAACAGCTACTTGGTTCCTGTCCTGTGTGCTTGGCCTTTTTCCTTTTATTCCTCTCATCCCCTAAATAAGAATGGTTTCTTGATATTTTCTAACACGAATTCCTTCAGAGCATCTGACAGCAGGAAGGTGGCTGTTTCAGTAGCAGGAATAAAGAGGAGACAAGGGAAGGACGAGAGAGAATGACACAGACAAACAGTCCAGAGACAGACCAGCAGACGCAGAGTCCAAAAGTTCATGGGCTGAGGCAGTCCAGAAATGCCACGACTGAAGGCCTGCATTGTGAAGGGACACCTAACACAAAAGGTCTGCGTTTCTTAGGGGCCCTGATTTTCTGTCACTCTCCCTTGCAGAACCACTTTTGAGAAGGTGAGGCATTTTGCCAGGCTGAATATGGTGGTTGAATAAAGGGGAAAGAATTCGGGACCCACTGGCAAATATCAAAGGTTGTCAGAGAGCAAGTGGTGAGTCAAAGGGTGACATCAGACTGTGTTATGGGCAGAAGCCGAAGTAAGTCTAACAATAGCTGCCCTTTGGAGTCCAGAAGGCCAGTGGCTGGGCTCTGGACCCTGTAGTGGACTTACGGCCAGGGTGACCATATAATTCAGCCCTCAAACAGGGCACTTTGGAGAGTAAAAGTCGGGAGTCTATCTGAATTATGCTGGGGCAATGCATATAAAACGGACTGCTTGGGCTTCCCTGGTGGTGCAGTGGTTGAGAGTCCGCCTGCCGATGCAGGGGACACGGGTTCGTGCCCGGTCCGCGAAGATCCCACGTGCCGCGGAGCGGCTGGGCCCGTGAGTCATGGCCGCTGAGCCTGTGCGTCCGGAGCCTGTGCTCCGCAACGGGACAGGCCACAATAGTGAGAGGCCCGCGTACCGCAAAAAAAAAAAAAAAAAAGACTGCTCCAGGCAAACTGGGGTGTTGCTGACCCTAATTAGAATCCTTCCAAAATCTAGGAGATAAAGTTTAGCTGCTCTCAGAATCTTCTCCACAAAGTTCAGCCCCCAGCTGAGTTCCTTTTCCCCAGAGGGAAAGCCTCTAGGTAACAAAGAAAGGGGCATGAGGAAGCACCTTAGCCAAATAAGTGTGGAAAATGGACTGTTCATATTCTTAACCACTCTGGGAGACTCACAGTATATATACAGTCATCCCGCATGATTGGTGTGGGATTGGTTCTGGGACCCCTGTGGATCCCCAAATCCAGGGATGCTCAACTCCTCCATATAAAATGGCATAGTAGGGCTTCCCTGGTGGTGCAGTGGTTAAGAATCTGCCTTCTAATGCAGGGGACACGGGTTTGAGTCCTGGTCCAGGAAGATCCCACATGCCGTGGAGCAACTAAGCCTGTGTGCCACAACTACTGAGCCTGCGCCTAGAGTCCGTGCTCCGTAACGAGAGAAGCCACCACAATGAGAAGCTCGCTCAGCACAGCGAAGAGTAGCCCCCGCTCGCCGCAACTAGAGAAAGCCCATGAGCAGCAATGAAGACCCAACGCAGCCAAAAAAAAAAAAAAAAGGCATAGTTCAATCCACCCTCCACTGGCTACAGAGGGCCAACTGTATTAGCACGTTAGAGATCTCGAGAAGGCCTGAAGTGAACTAAACTACTTAGCATTCTTCAACCCAGAGTCTTCCCAAAGGTTTTGGACCACCATGAGATCTTTTGTCTGCTGAATAACTAGAACATTCAGGCAAACACTGCTCTAAACCTTGGGAGGCAGAGTATAGAGGGAAGGGCCAGGAGGACAGGCCTTCTTCTCCGGGAGATGGAAGCTGGCAGAGTCCCTGGGAGCTGCCAGGGCTCCTGAGGATGACACAAGCACATGTTCAGCTGGGTGATGTCATGCAAGAACTTCCCCCGGTTGCAGCCAAAAGGCCTGCAAAAACAGGTCTGAAGCCATCCCATGCCGTGAGCAGGAAGCCTTTGAGTTCACATTAATGTAGGCAGGCCTCCCCAGCCCACACAATCCTTTTCCTCAGACAGCCACAGGGACTGCATTGGATGTTAAGGAAATGGTGAGTCCAACCCAAACTCAGCTGAGACACAGAGAACTTCTGTTTTCCTGTAAGCGTTCCTCTGCGGGGGGGGGGGGGGGGTGGCCGAGGCTACACCTCATCCATCCCACCATGTCTCTGGCCTGTGTGTCCTCGGGGGAGTGCCTGAGGGAGCTTTGGGGATGCAGCCCCAGTCAGGGGCCACCGTAAACAAGAGGATGAGTTCTGGGAAGGGAGGTGATAGGTGACCACAGAGGTTGGGAAGCAAGCCAGAGGCAGCCTGAGCACCAGGGGAGGCGCTGTCGCTGGACGTGGCGGGCAGTATCGACGTGCGGTCCGTGAGGCAGAGGCTGCCTGTCTTGTGGATGCTCCACGGTTCTCACCTGGATTATCCCAGAATCCTCCGAGGCCATCTCCTTGTGGCCAGTCTCCCACTACTCCTGTGTGTCTTTCATTCTGCAGCCGGAAATACACACACTCACAGAGGCCTCTCCGAGCATCTCGCAGTGAGTTGGTGGGCAGGAAAACCCTCCAGAAAGGTCGTGGTGATTGGGGTGGGGGGCAGAGATCAATATGACTCCCATCACCAATATCCCAACTTCTTCACGTGGCACCCAAGGTCCTTCATGAGCCCCCTCTAAGACACCTCCCCAATCTCCCACCCCAGCTTCCACCCGCGTCCACTACCTCTACTTACACCCAGCTGCTCTCTGATCCCTAAACATACCGCTCTTCTCATAATCCCTTGCTTTTCCTAATGCTGTTCCTTGCCCACAGAATCCTTGTCTTCCCAGCAAGATTTTCCTCAGGTACTTTAAGACCCACCTGAGATTTCACCTTTTTAGCTGAACAGCCTTCCCCTCTCTGCCCCTACACCATCTCCACTCAAGCAGAATTCAAGCCTTCCCCCTCGGTGCACCCACAGCACCTGGTCTGGCCCTCACCGTGGCCTAGGGGGGTCTCCTTGGCTGGACTCTGAGCGCCCGAGGGCAGGAAGCTGTCACACCAGTTCCTTTGTCCCCGAGCGGACCCCCAACACCTGTTGCACAGTCGTCAATAATGCCCAGTTGATGTGGGGTCATGAGCCAACAAACAGAGCTCTGTGGACTCACATTCAAGACTCAGACAGTTTTCCTCAGCCTTTAACATTTGAAATTTGAAAATAAAAGTCACCAGACACCTGCCTTGATGTCGGAGTCTGAAAAGAATGATCAAAATGATGAAAATGTGGAAATGGACGAGGACTTCACAAGCATGGCCGAGCAAAAGGATGTCTGCTGGAGATTAGCATCCTGTCAATTCAGTTCCCAAGAGAAACAATAGTCTGAATGGCTAAAGCCCTTTTAAAGGGAACTAAAGCCCGCTCATCTTAACCTCCGCCCCAAATGCATGATCTCCGTGAGTCCTTCAGGAAGCAGGTGTAAACACCGTTGCAGACAAGTACCTTCAGCTCAGAGGGGCTTCTAAGATGGAAGAAATATGGGGCATGGGGAGGCAGCAAGGACTGAAGAGAGGAAAAAGGAAATCAAGGAGAAAGACGGTATCCGGGAGGTGAGAAGAGGACCAGAAGGCTTGACAGTAAAAACACAGAGCTTCATGGAACCCATAGTCCTGGCAGAGGAGAAGGGATCCCGTCTAAGGACTAACTGTGGCCCAAGGACCCAGAAAACAGAAGCGGGAGGCGAGAAGTGCTCGTCATCGGGACGTAGAGCTGAATAAGCAAGCCTGCATTTTTGCAGTTCTCTGGTTAATTTCAAGCCATAAAAATATGGTCCGAGACTCTGTAAAAATATTCCTAATTGTTGTAACATAACAATTGTAATTGTTATGAACAAATCTCCACAAATTCTAGCGCCAAGAGCAACAAAATGAGAATAAAGAAGGAAGAAGAAACGTGAAAAAGGGGGCTAGTCAGAATGCAGAACAACAATGCGGGCATCCTCCCCTCCCAGCAAAACCAGAGGGCAGTGGAACTTTACAGCACCTCGAAGGCCTACTGTGATGGAGAAAGGTCCAGCAATATAGTCCTAAAGGATATTCTCATCATGGAGAAAGCTCTGGAGCACTGCTGAGTGAACTTCCTGTAGGTCGGATCATAACTTTGCAAACTCAGTCCTTGAGATCTGGGACTTGGAGGGACATCAGCTACGTCAACCCTACTGTGTCTCTGAGACCCTTCCACGTGGGCTGCTTCATGAGGTGAGTCAGTTTCTGCTTCACCACATTTAGGTATCTTGACTTATAGAAAGTTCTGGCTTATAATGAGCCAAAGCTTGGAGAGTAGGGGAGGAGGAGGAAAGGTTGGGAGCTAACAGAGCCGGCTACCCTTCCCCAGGATGGGTCCTCAGGTATATGAAGGCAAGTTTCATGCTCCTCACTAAGCATCCCTTCACTTTCCGTGACACAAGTTTTAGGTCACTCTGCTGAGGACATGCTCTAGCTGGAACCGAGTGCAGAACCCTGGGGGCCAGACCTCACTCCTGTCTACCATTGTGCAGCCATTAGTAGACTCTTCTGGTACAACAACAGCTATATCTCAATGCACAAAGAACAAGGGTGCCACTCCCTCCCCCCAAAAAAAGAATTGGCTGAAAAGTTTCTGTTGTTCCTGCCAAAAAATCTATGGTGAGCATATCAGAGCCAGGATAGCTGCCATTGGGCTAGCATCACCCCCCTTTCCTCCTCCCTCTCTTCCTCTCCTTTTTGGTCCTTATGAGATGAGATTTAGCCTTGCCGGGGCCTCCACTTCCCCCTCCCAAAGTAACCTTCATTCTGAAGGTGCCCTGCACTCCAATATGTACCCCTAACATAAAAGAGTTCCCAAAAGTACCGTGGAAGACTGAGAGGCACTAAGAAAACCTGCATTACCCCCTTTAGTAAAATGAGAGCCCAACCCACTGAAGCTGGAAATGGAGGGAGGCTTCCAGACAGAACAGGCATGGCTAATCCCATAGCCTCCAACACCGGCTTCCTGAGACTGTCCTTCCTCTTGGAGCTCCTTGCTGGCCTCTCAGGTCAGGAATCCAGCCACTTCTCTTAATAAAATCAAACTCCAGCCCTCCAAGCTGGCCATGGTCAGAGACTCAAAAAAACAGGAGGGGGCTTCCCTGGTGGCGCAGTGGTTGAGAGTCCGCCTGCTGATGCAGGGAACACGGGTTCGTGCCCTAGTCCGGGAAGATCCCACATGCCGTGGAGCGGCTGGGCCCGTGAGCCATGGCCGCTGAGCCTGTGCGTCCGGAGCCTGTGCTCCGCAATGGGAGAGGCCACAACAATGACAGGTCCGCGTACCGCCAAAAAAAAAAAACAAAAAACCAGGAGGATCACTAGGAACCAGGGCAGGAAGATTCACCTGCAGGAGAAGAAATGGCTCTTTGCTTTCAGGCAGCACTGGCTGCTTAGTGACCATTTTTATATTCATCATCCCGTCTGGTTCTCAGCCGAATCCAGGGATACAGGTAGGGCAGGAGTTATATTAATTTTCCAGATGAGGAAACTGAGGCCTAGAGGAGAGAAAGTGATCTTTCCAAATATACAACACATAAGAGAAAGAGTTGATTCTAGAACCGAGGTCTCTAGTCTCTTTCTGATGGTCACAGATGTACTGATACACTAACAGGCTTCAAATGTCTCCATCTTAAGCACTTTATGCATACAGCAGCAGCCCAGTGAAAAGTTCTAAAAGTTGACACTTTCTGAGGACCTAATAGGGCTCAAATCAAGCAGCTTCCGTCCTGCAGCTCTAGCCCTCAACCCACGATGGCGCAGTGATATCCTTTGAAATAAATGCTATCTGTGAGGGGCCCAAAGGAACACACAGCCACACCCTGGGGCACTGCAGGCCCCGCTGAGTCAGGAGGAGCATTCCCACGGGTGACCACAGTCGGCTCTAGGCTGTTGCCCTGGGAGACCAGAGAATCAGCAAGCAAAGAGCTGCCCGCCCTGCTCAGCCTCTCTGGGGCAATAGCTTAGCCCCAAAGCTGGCAAGCGCCCACCACTTGGGTGTGACTCGGCTGGGAGCCCGGCCCTGCAAGCCCGTTCAGGCCTCAGTTCCTGGTAACACTCTCATGCTTCGCCCTCTTGCATATGGGAGAAGAGTCATTAATCTGGCAGAAGCCCAACTCAGCAGCTGATTGGAATAGGCAACAGCACAAATGTTCACCAGACCAACCTTTCTTCCATGAGGTTATTCAAACATGAGTTTTAAAGCTACTATTTTAAAGGACTGAATATCAGGTTCATATGATGTGTCTCTTTTCTAAATGAGCACATTTTCTTATTCACAACAGGAATACATTTAGTGCTCTTCTAACTAGCAACCTGGAAAGACACTCCTGTAGATGTTATTCAGCGAGTATTTCCCAGGCGTGCAGTCGCACAAACACGCAATGAGGGGATGGCCACGGCAAGGTGCCGTGCAAAGTGGGATGTAAAAATACCAGCGTACTAACTTCCTCAGTTCAAATCCCAGTTCACCTATGTAATAGCTTTGTGACCCTGGACACGTTACTCAACTTCTCTGTGCCTCAGTTTTCTTATCTGCAAAATGGGGATGCTAGTACCTAGCACACAGATTTATGTGAATTAAATAAGATGGTCATACCTAAAGCACTTAAAACAGTGCTCTGAATATAGTAAACCCTTGATAAATATTAGCCTTTATTATAGGGATGGTTTTACTTAATCCTTTCACCCAAAGAGATGGGAACTATTACTATCCTTACGAGGCAAGTTTCCCAAAGTCATACTGCTAATAAGAGGCAAACTCGACACCCTAAACAGGTTTATCTGGATCCAACCCCATGTTCTTATACACTGCACTGAACAGCACAAATGCCTCCCAAGAACTCATGGTCTAATAAGACATGAGGGGATTAGTATTTGTTTTGTGCTATTTAAGTACCAGACACTTTGTTGGCGCTTTACGTACATTAACCTAAGTAAACAAATAATCCTGGTTCAAATCAAAATGTGTTTAGGAAAAAAAAAAAAAAAAAATGTGTTTAGGGCCTCAGCAAGTGCCACTGAAAGTCAGGGGATGGCAAGTGTCACACGGCCAGTCTCTCCAGGCCCCTTGTCTCTCCTCTGCCCCATGACGTCTCTATGGCAACCTCCTGGCTCCCAGAAGTGGCTCCTGCAGGCAGCCATAGCTTTTTTCCTTTGCACTCTTCTGATTTCACCAAATATCAGACCTGTAAGAACAAGCTACACACAAATCAGAGTTTATTCAGATTTCATCCCCCCAACCCCAGCCCCCCCAGATTTCCAACTGTTTGGGGTCAGCTGTATTTTGGTTCTATCCTGAACAACCAGTATGGACTGAAAAATTGTTTTTTTCTTGCCCATCTCATGGGGGCAACTCAATGGGTAAAACAAACTATAACTCTAGGCACTGAACATAAATATTAGTCAGGGTATTAAGTACTCAGAAGAGATAAGAGATTTCAAGGAAAAGTTGCCTTCACTAAAACCTAAACACATGGATTTGAACAACCATATTTAAGATGAAGACTGAAGAAATCCATTTGAATGCTTCTATATAAAAATTGGGGAGACAATAAAGTGTAAAGAAGTTTGAAATGTTCTTTTTTGCATAATATAAACCTGCATGTTCAGCCTTATTCAATTTTGTTTCATATATATATATATATGTATATATGCATACACACAGGAGCCTACACACCAAAAGCAAGAAATCCAACAAGATGTTAATAGCAGTTACCTCCGGAGCATGGGTTAATGGTAACTTTATTTCCTTCTTTATACATTTCTGTATTTTACAAGTTGTACAGTAAGTCCCATACATGGGAACCTTCTAGTTGCGAACTTTCAAAGATGCGAACGTGCATTCCATCAACGTCAGGTGTGAGTGAAATTGCAGCTTGCCCTCCATCCCCTATTGCTGACGATCCTTCAGCCCTACCACCTCCTACCTCCTTTCCCTCCTCCCATCAGTAACTCTCCTTGCCTGTTCACTGATGCCAGCCCCTGTATGCCAGCTGTTGTACTGTACTAATGTACTTTTCAAAGTACTGTACTGTAAGATTAAAAACGTTTTCTTTATTTTTTGTGTTTGTTTGCATGTATTATTTGTGTGAAAAGTATTATAAACCTGTTACAGTATAGTACTATATAGCCAGTTGTGTTAGTTGGGTACCTAGGCTAACTTTGTTGGACTTACAAACAAATTGGACTTAAGAACGTGCTCTCAGAACAGAACTCGTTCATATGTAGGAGACTTACTGTATATAGTGAGGCTATGTTATTTTTATAATGTAGAAAGATACCAAAATGATTATTTCAGTTTTAAATTTGTGCAAAGGAAAACAGATATGTTCATATTAGCAATTAGTATTTTAAACTATGAGAAAGTCTAAGAAGTCAACTGTAATAGGAAAAGTAATAAGTAAGAGAAACCAAGAAATGAGTTAATGAATATGAAGACAGAGTAATATACAATTTATATTTATAAACTAACTCAGATTTTGCAACAAAGTACTAATGATACATGCTAACAGACTCTGGCCATTTGTATCCATTTACAAAAGGTATAATACTTGCAAATTTATCTCTAGTTTGAAGCAATGGTGTTTAATCTTGAGGAAGGGGAGTCATAGGTCCATTTGAGAATCGAAGAAGAGCTGCAAACAATAAACCTTTCCCCATAATGAGGGTAGAAACACACACACACACCCCGCAAAGGTTGGCGTATACATTTCGAAGCTTCCTGGTCCCTGAAGCTGATCTACCTCTTCCCCCAGAGCCCATGAAACATAGGTCAAGAAACTCTGCTTCAAGAATTTTCCTTTCCCAATCTCCCCCAAGATTTCTATTAAGAATAATTTCAAGTACAGAAAAAAGTTGAAAGAATAGAGCAATGAACATCCACATACCTCCCACGTAGACTTAGCAATTCTTAACATTTTTGTGATATTAGGTTTATCTATCTACATTTTCACCGAAATATTGGAAACTGTCAACATTAGTAACACCCCCATAAATACTTCAGTATGTGTTCTTTAAGAATAAAGATGTTCTGGGGCTTCCCTGTTGGCGCAGTGGTTGAGAGTCCGCCTGCCGATGCAGGGGATACGGGTTCGTACCCCGGTCTGGGAAGATCCCACATGCCACGGAGCGGCTGGGCCCGTGAGCCATGGCCGCTGAGCCTGCGCGTCCGGAGCTTGCGCTCCGCGGTGGGAGGGGCCACAGCAGTGAGAGGCCCGCGTACCGCAAAAAAAAAAAAAAAAAAAAGAATAAAGATGTTCTTCTTCATAACAAGTGTATTACACCCAAGCATATTAACAATAATTCCATAATATCTATTACTAAGAATTTTTTAAATAATCACAAAGAAGGTGAAGTCCCAGGAGAGCATAGAGACCTGGAGGTGATAATCTGCAAAGATTGTAAAAACGCTGTCCCCAAAAGAGAAATGTGCAAACCATCTCTATTTTGGTCCCCAGCACGTCTAGAGGCAGTAGCTGCCCTCCTCCACCGTGCCAGGCCCAGGCAGATCATTTGGCCCAAGGCCTTGGAGAGAAGAAGACCTCAGTGGAGCAGCTGCCTTGGTCTGTGGCATCCCCTCACCAGGGCCCACATGCTCTGACTTGGGCTGGGCGGCAGACACAGATGCCCCTCTTTTCCTTCTCCACCACAGAGAAAGCCAATAACCCATTTCATGGTGTCTTACTCCTCACTTGCCAGCAACGTAGCCATCAACAATCCCAATTAATTCCTGGGCTTCGTCTTTCCCTCGTTCTCCTGCCCGCTCTCCCAAACCTCCAGACAACCAGCAGGGTTGGCTGAACTCAGCCAGACCCAAAAGACCTGGCTCTGCTGCTATTAATCCTCTCCATTCAGACTGGACTTATTTTATAGTGATTTCTAGATGCCAGAAAATTGTAGAGTTCAAAAGTTAAAAAACAAAAACAAAACCACTCCCTCCCTGCCCCACTATAACCTCCACATCAACTCCCAGTACAAACACGTAAGATCCCCTCAGCCCATGGAACACAGCTCTGTCTGTGGTTATCCTTTTGACATGGTTATATAACTAGGGCCTCCCCCACTAGACTGAGCTCCTTGAGAAAAACAACCCTGTCCTTTTCAACTTTGTATCCTCTGTATAGTGGGTTGAATGGTGGCCCTCCAAAAGATATGGCCATGTCCTAACCCCATCAGTACCTATGAATGAGACCTTACTTGGAAAAACAAGGGTCTTTGCAAATATAATTAAAGATCTCCAGATGAGATCGGCCTGAATTATCCAGGTCGGTGGACCCTAAGTCCAATGACAAGTGAGTGTCCTTATAAGAAACACGTAAAGGAGAGACACATAGAAGGAGGAGAAAGCCACATGAAGCTGGAGGCAGAGCTTAGAGTGATGCAGCCACAAGCCAAGGAATGCAAGGACCACCAAGCTGGACAACACAAAGAAAGATTCTCCTCTAGAGTCTTTGAAGGGAGAGCAGCTCTGACAATGCCTTGATTTCAGGCTTTTGGCCTCCACAACCATGAGGGAATAAATTCCTGTTGTTTAAAGCCCGCAGGTTTAGGACTTCCCTGGTGGCGCAGTGGTTACGAATCCTCCTGCCAGTGCAGGGGACACGGGTTTGATCCCTGGTCCAGGAAGATCCCACATGCCGCGGAGCAACTAAGCCCGCGCACCTAGAGCCCACCGTGCCACAACTACTGAAGCCCCCACACCTAGAGCCCATTCTCCACAACAAGAGAAGCCACCGCAGTGAGAAGCCCATGCACCTCAACAAAGAGTAGCCCCTGCTCGCAACAACTAGAGAAAGCCTGCATGCAGCAATGAAGACCCAACACAGCCAAAAATAAAATTAAATTTAAGAAAAAAAAAAAAAGCCCTCCAGTTTATAGTAATTTGTTACAGCAGCCCTAGGGAACCCATATATCCTAGTAGCACTGTCCCTGATAGATAGTTTGAATAAAGCATATTTGTTGAAGAATTGAAAAAGCTGCAGATGTGGTTTTATACCTTTTTTCATATCGTATAGACAAGGAAGCATCTCTGAAGGCCACTGGAGTCTGGCTAACAAAGACCAAAGCATCGTTATTCTGGGGTCCACTGAACAATTTGTCCCTTAATGAGGTGTTTTAATCTCACTTTATATTCATTGTTCTGCCCTCCTTGATTTTACTGTAAGTGACTGAACTGACTTCTGATGTATTGCCAGCACACCATAAATTGTGAGCCTCTTTCTTTAAGGCTGGGGATGGGAGGAACTAACTCTATTTCCCTGTTCAGTTATTTCAGGCAAGGGTGGGAGCAGCTTTTCTGTGCCAGCAGCATCCTGATTGTGATTCAGGATGTACGGCCTAAGGCAAACAGTTCCTCTTCAGATTCAATCAAATAGGAAGGAGCAAAGGCCCAAACAAGAAAAGCTGGGTTCTCTTTGTGTGCACAGCCAAGGGGTCCTGGGAAGCTTGCGAGGGATGACGCCCTATCTCAGGCTTAGCGCGACTGAACTGAAATGGTACTCAGAAAACTTCTGCACATATTCAGAACATGTTTCCAATCCCCCCTTACAGAATCACATTCTGGACAATCCGAAAAGCCACTGCAGTGGAAGTTAGTTGCAGGCTATAAGGAAACAGGCTAACCAGAATTAAAACCTTGCTTTTATATCTCTATGCCTTAGAAAAAATTCTGCATGCAACTACTTCCATGCTGTTGATTGTGGTTTGTAAGAACCGAAGGATGGCTTCTGTGGACATTCTGTTTGTTGACACATGGTGCAACTCAGAACTGATTTTTCACTCGGTAAGTCATGACCCTTTCAAGGATTGAGAAATCGGTTTCGTGAGAGGCACCAGCAATTTTGCTCAAATGAAACAGAAGAGAATAGAAAATACCGGCATGTATCCTGCATAGTAAGGGTAAGCATTGTCCCACGAAATTTTGCTTCGGTTTCATAGATATGTATATGTCACTGGCTTATGAGAGAAAAGGTACTCCTTGCTGTGAGTCATAATCCAAAAAAGTATGAAAGCCACTGTCTTAGAGGATCTGCTGCACCAAACCAGAAAGCACTCATTCCCGTCTTCTACGTCCCAGTTCTTGAGAGCACTGTTTGCAGTTATGCTGGGAACTTGATTAAGAGAACAATTCATCACACAGCTCATGAGAAAGGAGCATCCATTCCCCTATTGCTGTGCCTTCTGCCTTCAAGCCCCACCATTCCCGAAGCCCAGCTCCCTGCTCCTGGGTCCTCCTTTCTACACCTTGATAGAGCCTCACCTGGCTCAATTCCATCTTCCTGGGGCCAAGTCTTCTTCCCCCATCGTCCTAGAAACTCCACGGCTTTTCACAATTATTCTGAAACAGACTCAAACGTGGAGCCCCTAGAGTCTTTGAGGAAGAAGAGAAACCACCTTGATTCCTTCTCTAACCATCCCTTGTCTTTCTATACCAGTGTGTCCAATTTTCCCTTTTGCCCTTTTGCCAGAAAGATGGTCACTCTGACCCCCATTAAAGATTCTCTCTCCTTCACGAATTTGCTGACTCTCCTGGACCCATGGTCCAATACTTCGTCAGATGTCCCAACACTGTGCCCAGTTTCCTACAGCACCTGCCTCATAGATCTGATACAAGCTTTCTGATCACGTATAAAGGCTGTAACTAGAGCTTTCTCATCACATGTAATTAAGAACTATAACTAACTAGCTTAGCGGAGTAGTATAGACTGGAACTGGTACTTTGGCATCAGCAGAACTGGGTCCAAGTTTTGGTGTCGTTGCTCTCCTGGCTGTTGACCTTGAGCAAATTGCTTAATTTCTCTAAGCCTCTTCTGTAAGTAAAATCAAGATAATACTAACACCTATCTCAAGGGAGTTGTTGAAGCCTGTTTTTTTGTGTTTTTTTTAAGATTGATTGAAGTTTCTGTGATGAATTCCTCTTGCGCATCTTATGAATGGATTTCAAAAAATGTCTTTATTTTTTCAATGCTTTCAGGAATTTATATTACCTGAGGGAAATGTAAAAAATGGAGACTTTCTGAAAAATACGTATCGTCTAACGAGTCAAGCCATTCCTGACGCCTTACAATTACAAAAAAGTAAAAAGAAAGGAACAAGGAAGGAAAGAAGGCAGAGGTAGAAAATTCTCCGTATGGTCCAACATCTTGCGTCTGTACCACAGGGATCTTCTTGCATTAACACCAGACCAGGCTCATCTTTCTGCCAGCAGCATCCTCTGGTTTGGTGGGTCTGTAAATCTGTTTCAGTACAAAAGATCCACTTAATGGAAAGCAAGTGTGTTGAGGAAAAAACTGCACTCACATTTTCTTGTGCATTCTTTATACAAAGAAGGAATGATTCAATAACCCAAAATAACCGAAGGAACTGCTCTTTGTGTCTGGAATTGGTCTTTCTTCTAAGGTGGCCGTTGATGATGTGGCATAAAAAAATAAAAAAATATTCAGTTGATTTTAAAATGGTTTTTAAAACCTTCAGTAATGCATCTGTAGCACACCAATAGGAAAAATACTAACACTTCATTTTTTTAAATGGTCAAAAACATCAACAGATAATTCAGAGAAGAAATAATGTTTCTCATAAGTATATTAAAATGTTTAAGCTCACTAATGATCAAAGAAATATGGAAAGGCAAAACTGAAACTCATCTGCGCTAATCAAATTTGTAAATGTTGAAAAAGATAATTAATGTTAGTGTAGGAATAATAAACCAGGCATTCTTCTCTGCTGATGGGATAGAAAGGATAATCCTTTCCGACCACAATCTGGTAATACAAACCAATAACTAGAAGTTCTGTACCCTTTGAATAGTAATTTAAATTCCATGAACACATTGAAGGGAAATAATCAGAGATGTAGGCATGAAGACATGTAGACATATGTACAAAAAGTTCTCATTACAATAAGTTTTGTAATAGTGGAAAACTTGAAGGCAGCCTACGTGTCTAATAAGGAAATTGATAAATTAGACGGCTCATCAGTATAATGGAATCTTATACAGCATTATGTCTTCAAAATTTGTAATGGCGTGGGAAAATGTGAAGTGTAAAACTTTGCACATAGATGGTTCCTTATTTGATAAATACATAGATAAAGGAAGGTTAAAATAAAATGTACTAAAATATTAATAGAAGTTATCACTGGATGGTAGGATTCTAAGTAAATTTATATTTTATATATTCCCAAACTCTTTAGACTGGGTATGTATAACTTTTATAATTATGTGTTTGACTCACCACTATGTTATACCAGAGCTGTAGCCAGGGGGAGTTGACCTAAGCATGGACATTTAGCTGTCAATTCCAATGTGCTGGATGGTTGGAGGATGCATGTATCACAAGTGATCCCATTGCGTAAGGGGTACAACACATATAGAGATGAACAATCTGAAAATGATGAATCAAGCAATACGGGATTCTGATCAGAGCAAAGCCTTCTACATGGTAAGTACTCAGTAGACTACTGAATTCAGCTTCAGCAACAGATAAACAGAACAAGCAGTAAATGCTACTGGAATCTGATGGACAAGAATCCTGTGGCCTGAAGAAGAAAAAAGAACACAGTCAGGGAAGGGGCTGTGGTAGGGCTGGTTCTTGCATTGGAGCTGCAAGGAGGCGTAACTGTGCAAGTGTGGAGGAGGGGGAGGGGTGATCTGTGGGAGAGACTGGCATTTCTCCTAGGCATCCCAGAGATAGGGTCCAGGCCCTCACTGGTCTATCAGTTTCCGCCTGCTCATTTCAGTCATGTTACAGCCTCCTTAAATGTTCATCTTTTTCCTGGATCGGGAAGGAACAAATGGAGGCCCAAGACTGCTGGGTCATCAGTCAGTGGCCATCGCTGTACCAGGCAAGGTGATGGCCTCTGCGTGTCCCACCCCTTGGTCCTGGTTTAACTGAGTGCTGGTTAGGGAGGATGCCAAGGAACCAGTCATCTGCACCACACTTTACAGAGTAGCCAGCTCTTCCAACAGAGGGTCTTTCCCTTAATCTCCCACTGGCCTGGGTAGGGCTCTCAGTTTACAGTTAAGGAAATGGGGGCTCACTGAAGTGAAAGGATCTGTTTAAGTTCAGAGCTAGCTAGTGATAAAACCAGAGCTTTAATTTAGTCTGGTGCTTTCCCCCTGTACTACAGGACTAAGTTGTGATAACGTTCCTGGAGAAATACTCTTGGGGTAGAAGGCGTTGACTACCTATCCCCCCTTTGCATGAGAACAAAGAAACCCTTCCAACGCTTGTCAGCACCTCCTCTGTTTCTTGAAGTCCTGGGTGCGCCAGCACTGGGGGCACCAGAAAGTAACACAAATAAAATGTAAAATATGGTAGGGGAAGAGTTCCAAAGGGAATGATCAGAATCCACTCTCTGCCTATGTTTTGTGGGCAGATAGGAACGCTTCCTGAGGGATTCCTCTTTGCTTCCATCAAATTCCCATAGAGATCTGTGAACCCAAAAAGACTGAGAATTACCGAAAGATCATTGCAACAGAACCAGGGTGGGATTCTACGGACCCTAAATTCAGCTCTGAGCTTCCTGGTCACCAGGGGAAAATCAGCAAAGTAATGATAAGGCAAGGACTTTCTACTACAAAAGAACTTTTTCGGGCTTCCCTGGTGGCGCAGTGGTTGAGAGTCCGCCTGCTGATGCAGGGGACACGGGTTCGTGCCCCGGTCCGGGAAGATCCCACATGCCACGGAGCGGCTGGGCCCGTGAGCCATGGTCGCTGAGCCTGCGTGTCCGGAGCCTGTGCTCCGCAACGGGAGAGGCCCGCGTACTGCAAAAAAAAAAAAAAAAAAGAACTTTTTCACCACCAAACTATAAACACACACGCACACACACACACACACACACACACACACACATACACACACACACACACACATTCTAAGACAAACCAAAAGCCAAAATAGAACTCACCTGTCATGCTGTCCACCTCATGGAGTTACAAGGCAAGGACTGGTCAGGAGTCAAAGGCAGTTCTTTAGAGTAGAGGGGTTTAATTGTTTGGGTGAAATTTAAGAATCCGCATTAATACAGTCACAAAAATTCACAAGGCTGTCCAAGACATTGTAAATACTCAAAGATGGAAAACTTGAAGCCGGGGGAAAAGAGACTTGCCCCAAATATATTTGGAAAACCGTAGCTTAGTATCTACACCAACATGCTAGAGGTATTCATCAAGCGTTGCCCCAAAAATGGTCCTACATGATTCACTTCTATAAATAGACATAGATTTCATATTAACATTCAAATAAGGCTAGAAAGCTGAGGAAGATGTCTTAGCCCTATGAAGGCTCTGGCTGCCGGGCTTGGTTTACTCTGTTGATCT
Source organism: Orcinus orca (assembly GCF_937001465.1). Taxonomy (NCBI): domain Eukaryota; kingdom Metazoa; phylum Chordata; class Mammalia; order Artiodactyla; family Delphinidae; genus Orcinus; species Orcinus orca. The sequence continues at coordinate 74,853,739 of NC_064563.1, forward strand.
GTCTACGGTACCTTCCTTCAGAGCTAGTGCTGTGGGGAGGAACTGCCTCCTTCCCAGGTCTATTTTTCCAAATCCAAAATTAACAGGATCCTAATAAATAAAGAGTTTGTGAGTAGAATTGGGTTTTTGGTTTTTGAGGGGTTTGGGATTTTTTTGTTTGTCAGTTTATTTTTTGTTTTTTGTTTTTTAACCCAGGCATTCTCTTTTCCTCATTTTATTTAACCCTGGAGAAAAGAAGTTAAAACACATTCCTGGAGAAGGCGGCTAAACCACAAAACCTCCCCCAAGGCCTAAATCCCTCCTCTGTGTTGGTTGGTCTGAACTCGTTGGTTGGTTTAGAGTGAAGGGGCTCTTTCCTCTGGGGCCTTTGAAATAGCCATAATTAACACTTCAGTGAGGTTTATGACACAATGGTATCATGTACAGCAAGAGTCAGCAAACTATGTCCTGCGGGGGATTCATTGTTGCAACAGAGACCATAGGTCCCACAAAGCCAAAAATATGTACCACGGGCCCCTTTCAGAGGAGGTCTGCCAACCCCTCCACACCCTCTCAACTCCATCCCCAGCACCGCCCACCAAGAAGCAGCCTTGAGTTTTGATGGTCACGTGGGCCTTGGTGAGAACAAGGGCTTGAGATTTCTTCTAGAATACTGCCTGCAAAGAATACCAACCTACCGAAGTGGACTGTAGGGACAAGGGTTAGAAAGGTGACCAAAAAGAAAAAATGAGGCAAACAGAGAAAAACTCCCGGTATCAGAGCACTCCCACCGTATAAGATGCTGTGACTGCTGCTCCTTCTGTCCTCCCCTCCCCTTCCCTGAACCTCCCGGGCAACTGCTGGGTCTGGTCCCAGGTCCCTCTGCAGTCCCATCACATTGGTAGTTTGAGATCAGCCATGATAGGAGTATTTATACCACAAGAATCAACAGAGGCTACAAATCGGAAAACCCCTCCACACACACCAGCCCCCATCTCCCCAAGAGCTGATTATGAAACATTCCCCAGCATAAGTATGCATTGATACATATCATTTTACATAAATGGTACCATGCATGCATGGTGAGGGATGCTGGGGGCTACGCCCATCCCAGCCCCCAGCTGAAGGAGTGTTGGCTACTGACAGCTCACAGCTAAGTCTCTCTCTCTCCAGGAGTTGCCTGACGCTGAAAGAAGCTGCCAAACCCCAGGTCTGCTCCCTTCCCGGGGGCACCCTCTATGCAACTACTAGGGTGAAAAAGCCAGATCCGTCTCAACTCAGAACAATCCCAGCGCCAAAGCTCCCCCTGGGTTGAGCAGAGGCCTCTGTTGCAACCGCCTCAGAAAGAGAGGAAAAGACAGAGACAAAGAGACAGAGAGACAGAGACAGAGAGATTGTGAGGCCCGATTGCCCACCACCAGATTCTCTCTTCTTCACCTTCTCTTGTCTTGAGTGATCTGCTTCAGTTCATTTTTTCATTTGCTTACGGTTCTTTCTAGAGTATTTTTCCCAGACCATTGCCTGGATATCTGGGTGATATTTTTATTTATTTATTTATTTACCCTGACCAGCAAGAAGTATTTTGGCTTGCTCCAGTGTTTTGTAGATGTCTTCAAGTTCCCATTATGGTAAGTGAGAAACATGACACCCACCTCTTTTCTTTTCTTTTCTTTTGTAATTAATGTTTTCCTCTTTGTAGTGAAGGGGGCAAGAGGTTCTCTTTACACCTGCTGTTCAAGAATTTTATCTGGATGGGCTTAGGTGTGTGGCTTTCAGTCCTAGTGACCCCATGAGTTCTTTTTAAACCAAAGACTCAGACCCAAGTCTTTTTCACTCCGGGAAGTAATCATCTGTCATTTGTCTAATTATTCCCTCTCCTTCATGTGTTTATTTTTCTCCTCCTCCCAGAATTCCTATTACTGACATCTTAGGTCTCCTGGGTCCAGCCTTCAGGTTTCTGATTTAGCCCTCATGATTTCCATCTCTTTGTATTTTTTTTCTCTTTTTTTTTCTTTTTCTTTTTTTTTTCTTTGTATTTTTGTTCTGGGTATAGGATGCTCTTGCATTTGATCTGTCAAGTCCACCTCCTGATTTAATTCATCCAGTTAGGAGTTTCATTAAAAATATGTTTAGTTCCAGGAAGTCTTTGTTTTCCTTTTCTACTGTGTTTGAAGGTCCTTGTTACTTCTGCTCAGGCTGACATTCTAGCTGTTTGGTGGGTTCCTCTCCCTCTGTGCCCCCTGATCCCTCTTAGATGCACACTTATTTTTTTTCTATCTGTTCTTTGAAACTCAGGGCCAGCTCTGTGAATTCCTTAGGTGACATTAGTCCTGTGAGTAGTTGCATATAGGGAGTCGGTCTCAATCATGGCACCAGGAGGGAGCAAACCTCTCAGTTCCACTGTGTCTCCAGGTTCAGCTTTTCCTCAGCAACCTGGCGGGAGGGGGGCCGATCATGAGTGCTGATGTAGCCCAGGACCCACCTCAATTAGAGCCTCATCCCCAATCTCTCCATCCACTGGCTCAAAGGGGAGAGAGCCTTGCCCTGACTCCCTTCCCCAAGTCTCTAACAGAGCCTCACCTGCCCTTGCTCCTCCAGGCTCCGCCCCCATCATTCCCATTGGTTGCCTCATCAGGAGAACACCAAGTTGGAACTGAGAGTCAACGGCAGCCAGGGCACCATCATATGAAAATTTCCATCCCATGTCTTAGTGTAAAAACAGGAAAAATTTGATCTGCTATCCCTGGCAAGTGCCTCATTTACTTCTAAGACGATTAAGCTCTTTGTTCTTGCTGGATTTTGGGGGGGAAGTCCTTCAAAGTTGTGTGCATTAATTAAATACTTTTGAATAATTGGATTTACTTTAAAATTGCACTCATTGGGAAAGTGAGTGAAAAAGGCAGATTCCAAAGTACATACATATGTGTATGTATGTGTGTATGTATCTCCCTCATCTGTAGAAATAGGAAATACATCCAGAAAAAAAGTTTGCATGAGGGCTTCCCTGGTGGCACAGTGGTTGAGAGTCCGCCTGCCGATGCAGGGGACACGGGTTCGTGCCCCCGTCCGGGAAGATCCCACATGCCGCAGAGCGGCTGGGCCCGTGAGCCATGGCCTCTGAGCCTGTGCATCCAAAAAAAAAAATTTGCATGAACAAACGCTAAATTGTTGTCTCTGGATGGTGAATTTATAATTTTTATTATCTTCTTTTTTCCTATCCAGATTGTCTAATATTTCTCTCTTATGAAAGGTTAAAGAATTATTCTGTTCAATTGTTAATTCAGCGAAATACATCATAAAATGTTTGATGCTTACAAGCAATTTTAGAGTGTAAGGAGGGAGATGGCAAGCAGTCCTTGGCCTCTCTCCACCTCTATGTCTGTACAATGAGAGCCCCTCTTGGGAACTCCATGCTCTCAGCGGACCCACCAGGCTATTAGTAACCTGTGGGGGCAAAGCAGAACCACAGACAGAAGCTTCTCACCAAGAGTCACCCAGGATGGTCCCCACCTAAGACACACTCAGGCCAGGAATGGGCTTCAGAAGCAAAGCTCAGCCACCCCTGATTCCCCTGGTCTCCCTGATTACCTAGTTCTGGCCCCAATGGACTGGACAGTCTCTCAGAGCGGAACCACTTCCAGATAACTGTCGCATCTCCAGTTCCAGGAACACTGTCTGGCTCTTACTGACCACTCAGTCATACGAACCAGGACGGCCATACCAGCTAGACATCAGCCCTGATCTAAAACAACTTCTGAACAGGGCTGACCCTCTGGCAGAGGCTGCAACCCCATTGCTCCAAGCCACATTTTATGGAGTTCTTTTAATAGTCTCTCATGTAACCCATAGCCATATCATAAAACTAAACACCCCATTCTGTACATCAAGTCCACTGACTTCTTGAGCCCTAATTAGCACTGGGCTTTTCCCTCTGAGGGTTGTATTACGGTAATATTATAACCGACAGAAATGGAATCTTTGCTGGGGCAGTCAAATCCTTCAGACTAACTGAGCTTATGCTGTAGTCACAGTGTCACGGTGTGTCACCCTTTCTCTGAAGTCCCTTTGCCAGCTTCCTATGAATCTCCCTCTTCATCTTTCCTTCCTACCCCTCCCCCTCTCTCCCCAGGGGTCCCTTCCCCTTCCCAAGCTCCTTTCATCTCTTTCAATGACATACAGCCTTGAGGGCTTAGATGTTTACCTGGAGTCACTGGACAGGATAGCCCCAACTCACCTCTGAGAATAAATTTAGCCTGTGGGTGATATCCCAGATGGAGAGGTTATCTTTAGCCTGGCAGAGGAGGGGAGTCAGTCTGGGCCATGATGTGAAACAGCAGAGGTGGAGAGAGGTGGGCAGGGGGAAGGAACGGAAACTAATACTCAAGGGTGGACAATAGCGAAGCTCAAGTGTACTCAAGTGGTGGAGGATGAAAAGGTGAAAAGTCGTGGTATGCCTCCTGAAATATGAGGCTCTTCCAGGAACACCCTGGATTAATGGTCTGTTTCATTCCGTCCATGAACTAGGAAGCACTTTAACAGCAGAAAATATGGCTACATTATGGGCAGGCAGTATAAAACCACAAGCACTCATGTTCTTTAGAAAAAGCAACAAACTCAGCAGGATCGGTGGTTTTCAAGTTTCCCCATTCATATCTGTTTACTACTTGTTCATTAGTTTTGTTGCTAAAGGTTTAAGAGGTAAGAAAAATGCATGGAAAAAAATTTACATGGAGAAATTACATTACCTGAATTAGGGGAAAAGCCACTATTATTCGATTTTAAAGGTCTGGGCTTGGAAAGAACTAGGACTCCTATTCCTGAACAACTCAAGAAAGACTGCAGACTTTTCCCTAGAGAGATTGAAATAACTTTCCTTCCTATCATCCTGATATAAGAAATCCTCCCTTTTCACTCTCTAAAATCTTTCCTGCCATCGTTTATATCCACAGCCTCTTATTTGACCTTCCTTATAGAACAATCAGCAGAATCTTTCATCAAAACAACCAAGCACTTGCTAGTTATGATTAGGGGGAATCTAGGTCCTAGTTTGCACCTGAGCTGGAGTCTGATGTGTCCAAGCACATCTGACAACTGCATGAGGGACCAAGGGGCTCCTGGGAGGGAGGGCGTTCTGGGGCAAAGGAGACCTGAGGGGGCCCGGGTTGACCCTGGAGGACAGTCTTGTTCATTGGAAGCAATTCATCCCAAGTACGCCTTGGTTAAACACGTTTTCGACTCATATCTGAGTTTTATCAAGAGCATCAGGACCAGAAGGGAAAATGGAAAAGACAATTTTGTTGGAGTTTTATTGGAACAGAGTGCAGACGGTAGAGCTTTGGGGCCACGCTACTGGAATGTCACACGGAGGGGAGATGAGCAAAGAACCTTCTTCCTCATTCCCCAGAACTCTGGCTGCAGCGTGCCTAGGGGCAGCCATCAGGAGCAGGCTCTGGGGCTCTTAGGCTGTGCAGAGAGCCGGAGATCCCTTGCCCTAGGTACCTTAGGGTAGAGCACCACTAAGAAGTCACACTCAGGCAGTGAGGCCTGGGGCGCTCAGCTTCCTTTACCAGGTACTTATATAATTGTCACCTTCTGTCCTTTTCTTGTCTAGATTAAAGGATGCCAGTTCTGTCAACCAGTCTATGGAGGGCATCTTTATTTTAATGTCATATGAGTGCATTCTGGTCCTCGTTATTTAACTAGAAGTTACCTTATTCACTTCTGTGACTCTCCCTCCTACCAGTCTATAACAGAGTACAAATAACAGGAGATTTGTAAATACTTTAATGAGCACCTACTAGTAAATAATTTGCTGGTTTCCATCAGTTATCCTCCTTAGGATCCACCCTGATTGACAGCATACTGGTACTTGCTAGAGATGGCCTAACACTTCCTGCCCTGTGGCCAACCATGCCTCTTTGGATCCTTTCTCCACTACCCATGGGCCAGATCAGTCTTCTTCCGTATAGTATTTGAGATATCTACATTTTGCTACTACACAGTTTTTTTTGTTTGTTTGTTTGTTTTTTGTTTTGTTTTGTTTGCCGTACACGGGCCTCTCACTGTTGTGGCCTCTCCCGTTGCGGAGCACAGGCTCTGGACGCGCAGGCCCAGCGGCCATGGCTCACGGGCCCAGCCGGTCCACGGCATGTGGGATCTTCCCAGACCGGGGCATGAACCCGTGTCCCCTGCATCGGCAGGCGGACTCTCAACCACTGCGCCACCAGGGAAGCCCTACTACACAGTTTTTATTACTCAACATCACTCAGAATGGACAAGACCAGTTCTCCAGTTCTCAAGCTCAGTGAACATTAAACTTCTTTTCCAGGGTGTCAACAACCGTACCAACATCACCAACACCTGCAAGTGCACTGAGTATGTCCACAATAACCTCATTAAGTCATCATGAAAAAATACAAAAATAGTGTATATATGTGCACACAGCATCTTGGGAAAAGAAACTCTTAACGATGGCTGCCCCTGAGGAGGGAGGTGATGAGTTGAGGAGTCTATGCTGGAGGCAGAATTTTCATTGTATACCCTTTTGAATCACTTCAAATTTAAATCATGTGCATGTGGTACTTTTCTAATTAAATTTTTAAAAAGCTGGTTCTAAACAAACAAAATTACAACAAAGAACGAGAGGCAGCCCTGACCCCCTTAGCAGTGGTGCTGACAGGTGCCCGTAGTTATGCCTTACCCTTTGGAGTCAAATGTCCACCACCATGCCACTGGCACCATGGAAAACCTCACTGAAATCAAGACGGATTACGCAATGAAGTGCCTGGCTCCGGTCCCTCACAGCCCTTTCCCCATAACTGGGGCAACAAGACTTCCTGCTATGCCCAGGCTCCAGGACTCATCCTACTCCCAGTCTGGAGGGATTTTAAGGGACTCGGGGTTTGGGTGACTCTGCCTTTGTGTTCTCTTGGCAGAGTTGGTCCAGACCTTCTCTCGTGGGGACACATATCTCCATTTTTAGCTTGCTTGATTATGAAATCCATCGAGGGGTAAATGAGACACCTATGAGATCAGACGCTTTCTCTCTCTCCCTCATTTATTCACCAAATGCAGTTAGTAAGAACCTCGTATGTGCAGGATATTAAACCAGGCCTGGGGCAGAAGCAGGTGAGAAGGGAAGGAATATCCCAGTGCCCTCCAGGAGTTCACAGTCTAGTAAGAAGGACAGATGGAGGCCAAACCCACGAGCTTTACTGCATACAGGCAAGCGTGAAAGACAGGAGGAGGAAGGATTGCTTTCAGTCATTGGCAGGAAAATAAGGAGCCGCCAGGAGAGCTTTCAGGAGGGGATGACACTGTTCAGACTCGAAAACTGTTAGGATTACAGCAGTTGCAGATAGAGCCTTCCAGATCAAGGAAATGGCCTGGGAAGGTGACCTTCTTTTCACGCAGTATGAAGGTTCTGCACTACTGCTCTCCCATTCCTTGGAGAAAATACAAAATGGAAGGTGAAAGGAGCTGGGCCTGGAGAACTCAGGACAGCAGAAGTTCTTTCCGTTTAAAACTGCCTTCCTCTGGCCATCATGCCTGTCTTGTGAAAACCTACTATTTGAGCCCAACCCTCATGATGCCCGCCCCACCTGCAGTCAGTCCACTGTCCACCGTCTTTCCCAGGAAGGATAGGCCATCAGGCTGCTGCACTCCCATTGCTCCCTATCTATTCTAGAGCGTCAGGGAGATTTCGAGGTTAGGTGCCCAGGCTCCGGGGCCTTTCTGCCTGGGTTCAAATCCCGGCTCAGCCACTGACTTCTGAGTCATCTCAAGCAAGCCACTGGCCCTCTCTGGGCCATAGTTTTACCTTCCGTAAAATAGCATAATAATGGCAGCTCCCTCCTAAAGTCGCTCTGACCCGGTAAACAAGTTAATGCCGCCAAGGCGTCAGAGCGGCACCTGCCTTCCTGCCGGCCTCAGTGTCTGCTACGTATAGTCCCGGGGCTGCTGTTACACTTTACTGGACTGTCTGTCCCTGTGGACATGAGAACTTTGAGGGACAGGACCGCCCTCTTCATATTTGAATCTCCCCCCACGCCAAAACCCCCATGCTTAGAGGGGTCCTGCAAAGTAGGTGTTCAATAACTATCTTGAAGGGACGAACAAAATATGCTCATGAAAAGGAAAAGAAAAGCTGAAGTCCAAATGCAAAGACAAAACAACGTAGGTGAAATGATGGAGAAGGATCTAAAAAAGTAAGCGCAGGGGATGAGAATACACCACACTTCCAGGGGAGAAAAATCCCCATCATCCCTCTTCTACCTCTGACCACGGGGATTGCGCATTTTTATTTGAATGGTATTTTTCTCTTCCTTGCCAGCATCCCTGGCCAGGGCGCTCCCTTTCCTCCTCCCGCGCGGGGCGGTTCTCCCCTCCCCCGCCCGGGCCGGGCCGCGGCCGCAACCCTGACCTCGGCTCCCACGCGGGGCAGCAGCCGGGCAGCCGGCGGGCGGGCGGGGCAGGAAGGGGGAGACGCGGCTCCGGGCACCCGAGATCCTTAACTACAGCTTCCAAAGCCCTGCTCGATCCTAATCAGTGTGGGAAAGGAGCGCGGGCCGGGCCGCCGGCCGGAGCCGCCGCCTCTTTTCATAAACTTTATCGCCGCGCGCAGCCGCTGATAAACCACCGTAAATAAACGAGCGCGGGGTGTGCGGCTGCCCCAGGCTGCCTGCGCCCGCCCGCCCGGCCCCGCGGCCCCGGGGGAAATGAATCACACGCCGCCCGCCGAGCTGGACAGAGTTCCCTGCTCTCCTCCTCTGCACACCAGCGCCATAAATCATCGGACGTTCCTCCCCTCCCCAGAACCCCTTCACCTTTTGTTTTATGGATTCAATAAAAAGTCCAGGAGTTTTCTTTCCGGCTGCCGGGCCACCCCTCCTCGTCCGGGGAGCTGAGTGTGTTGTCCTGGGTTATCCTCTTGCTTCAGGTCAAGTTCCTCAGGCCTGGGTTGGGCTTAGGCCTGTGCCTGTTTGCACAAATCCCCTTTGGCTCCTGCACGACCGGAGAGGGGCTGGAGCAGGGGAAGAGAGAGTGGGGAGGTGTCATCTGAAGTCTCCGGAGGCAGACGTGATGAGAACGGGTTCCCACACAAGTGGCCTTGGACACGTGTGTGGATGGATAGCTGGCTGCGGCCATGTCCTAGTAGGATCCCTGGGCTCTGGGCTTGTAGAGGATGTAGAAGCAGAAGGACTAGGGTCTGTGCACTACCCTGATTGCAAGGACGGGATGCAGCCCTCTCCACTCAATGAGAGTGTGTTCAAAAGTCCCTTAGATGCTATTCGGCAAATCTTTTTTTTTTTTTTTTTTTTTGCGGTAAGCGGGCCTCTCACTGCTGTGGCCTCTCCCGTTGCGGAGCACAGGCTCCGGACGCGCAGGCTCAGCGGCCATGGCTCACGGGCCCAGCTGCTCCGCCGCATGTGGGATCCTCCCGGACCGGGGCACGAACCCGCGCCCCCTGCATCGGCAGGCAGACTCTCAACCACTGCGCCACCAGGTTTGCCCTCGGCAAATCTTTTTTTTTTTTTTTTTTCGGCAAATCTTTTGATCTGCATTCTTTAGTTCTTGAAATTTGCCTTGGGGTCCCACAAATGAACCATCGGTACAATTTGGAGATAGAAGTTTAAGGAAGACTGTCTGAGTAGGAAGGAAGACAGAAAGTTGTGATGTGGAGAGCAGCCTGAAGCACACAGCTCAGTCACAAGACCCAAGTCTCCTGCCCAGCGCTGCTACCTCCTGGCTCTGGGCCCTCAGGAAGCTGCCCCTTTCTGGTTTCCTCATCTGTCTGTCTAATGAGTGAATAATATCTTAAAGCATCCTCCAACTTTCCTAGTCTGTAGGAAATAACATCTTTCTTATGAATCACTACATTTCTGAAGTGTCTTATCAAAGATCTCTCTGAAGAAACACTGTTAGGTCCGCTTGGAAGACACCGGGGCATGGCCAGTTTCTGTGACTGACGGCTCGCTAGTGACATTAACACCAGACTTTACCCCTCATGGAGGTTAGAGAGGTCCAGGGTCCCTCCAGCCAGAACAAAGTTTGCCTCTGGGGCAGAAAGACATTTAAATATCTTTAAAGATCAAACCCGGCACACTTCAACAGCATCAGCTCACGGCCTCTCTGGTCCCCTGACCTGACCATGGTTCTGCTTCTCACGGGAGGGACTGTTTGACTCGGAACATTTAACCTGGAAAAGTCAACGTTTCCCTCAGTGGGAAGCAAGGCTGGGGAGGAAAGGAGGTTCTGATGGCAGCTCTGGGAGAGCAGAACCTGCCAGGCGTCCTGAGGAGATGCACTTTGGTTTAACGCTCTGCTCCCTCTCCGGAGGGAAGTGGGTCGGGAGCCACGCCTCCAGCTGTGGCCAAGAGAAGGGGCTCACTCACGAAACAGAAATGGACAAGGGCCTCCTTCTTCCAGAACTCCTTTCTGACACCACAACGTGTCCCAAGGGAGCGTGTAGCCCCAGACAGGCTTCACTTCCTACTCCCTGGACAGAAGGCCACTCAGTCTCCTTTGCCTCATTTACATAATGTCAAGAAAAATGAATCTTATTGAATTGGCATTTGTTTAAAAATATTGGCAAGGGGTTTCCAACTGAGATGGGAGTTGATTTCGCAGAAAGGAATGAACATTCACTTGATCACTGATTTATTATGTGAGTGTGATTAAGCCTCCGTTCTAAGCTTCAGTTTTCCCATCCATGAATCCTGATGATTTTTAAGGTTTCTTTCCACTCTGTCTTTGGGACTCTAACATACGTGGGATGATCGTGGGTAGAAGTAAGAGTTTAAACTTTCCAGAAGAGAGGTAGGTAAGGGAAACTTATCTAAATATGACTCGTCCACGATTGTTCTTGCTTTCTAGTTTTTTCACTGTCGTGGAGGTCAGCAACCAAAGGGGAAAAAAAACTCACAAAGATAGGGCTGCACGTTAAGATTAGGCTAATCTGCCAGTTATTTTACGAGAATAGAAGCCCTAGGGTAGTGGTTTTGAACTTTGTACAGTCACAGAACTTTGTAGAATTTGATGAAAATCTCACGCTCCTCCCTCTCCCCTCCCCTCCCAAATGCGCATACAAATTTATTCTTGTCTTTGCAGGTCATTTCAGGGGTTCACAGACCCCTGAAGTCCCATCCAAGGACCCTGTTAAGAATCTCTGCTCCAAGAGGCTAATAAAATATTGACCCTGTGTTTCCTTATCTGTAAAAAGGAAATACTATTCACATCCAACTAGCTTCATAAAGGAGAATAAATAACCTGTGCTGTTAAAACATTGGTTCTTTGGCTGGCAAGCATATAATATTGATGCAATCCTATTATCGTCATCTGCCACAGTCATTCCCTATTCTGCGTCGTGGGGTGTAAATTTCCTTACAAGAGAGAAGCTGCCCTGTCTGTGAAATTCCCAAAACAAGGCCTTCTGGTAAGCCAGCACTGTAAGTCTTCCCACTTGGCTATTAGAAACCTAATGAGTCCCCATGGAGACTAAAGGGAAGGCTGGAGGGAGCTCTGCAGGCACTCGAAGGGCAATAATTGCTGGGGTAGGAATGCACCGAAGGCTACCTTCCTGGCTTTGGAAGTCAGTGTAACTTTCCAAAGACTATTTCTTTCTCCCAGAGTAGGTTGTGATACTAGAGAAATGAACTCATTGAAACAAAACCAACGTATAGGGAAAAGGCTTTTGAGGAAGTTAGCTAATACATTAGAATCAATCCATTTGGTACATGGTTGAGATTCCATGGTTCTTAATCTTCCTGGATTCACAGATTCTTTGAGGATCAGATGTAAGCTATGATTCCTGGCCCCAGAAAATACACAGCCACTGGACATATACTCTCCCTCAGTTATACTTACAATTTAAGAAACTTACAGAACCTTGCAGTTCATCTACGGACCATTAGATTCACGGAAGCTGCACTCCACCTCTTTAAGACCTATTCCGCCTTAATTGTTGAAGACTTTTGGGATCCGTAGATGATTCCATCTTGACTTCAGGGCCAAGCCTTTGACCATTCCCTCAGAGCCTCTGCAAACAGAGGAAGGAGCAAAGTGTTCTTCCCACAGCTGCTGTGAAAATAACTAGACTGGAAACACTCAACGTAGGTTGTGTTTGGAAAGTATAGTCCCAACAGCAGCTCTATCAGAAAATGGCATGAAACTATAACCTGCTGGTTTTTTCCTGGGGGATGGGGAATGAGCCGGGATGGGAGGCCTGCATAGTACAGGATAACAAGTAGGGTATACTCAAAAAATGCAGACAGCACAATCCCTGGAGAATTGAATGCTAAGGGTTTCAAGAAAACCTGGATGAGCAGCAATCTTCCCTGGGTGAGAAGTGGTAGAGGAAGCTATGCATCTTTTCAGCAGACAGAGGGGCTGTTCCTGCAGCACCTGTGGCTTGCCTTACTGTGGTTCATAAACATTCACTGCCCTTCCCTGGGAAAAGCTGATCTTTCTCTTCCTCATTGCCATTGACCTTGGCCATGTGATTTGCCCTCGCCAGTGAAATGAGCAGGAAAGGCACCCATCACTTCCAGGCAGAAGATTCTAGAGCCAGCTCGAGGTTTATCATGCACTCTTCTCCGTCTGCCACAAGACTGGCTATATTCCCAGTCTACCACTCCATCATCCTGGTCCCAGAGTGAAAGTGACCTGGAGCAGTCCTGCTGTCAACCTATCAGAGACGTAAGGCAAGTGAATGAAAAATGCTTGTATGAACCATTGAGATTTTGGTGTTTTTTGTGACTGCAGCAGAGCCAAGCCTAACTTACTGATACAGCACCCTCCTTTGGAAAGGAGGAGAGACGGGTGCTCAGAATGGCCCTCACTAAACTGCAGGACTGCTGATGACACCACCAGCCAAGGTCAACAGGGGTCATGTGCACACTCCTCACTCTTTCCATCCTTCCCTCTCCCTGACACTGTTCACAGCACCCTCTCTATCCACCATCACTGACACTCTAGAGCTCATCTAAGAGCCAGTAGCCCAACATTCATGCCCCCTGCAGTGGGTTGAATGGTAGCCCCCAAGAGATATGTCAATATCCAATCTCCCAGAACTTGTGAGTGTGACCTCATTTGGAAAAAGGAAACTTGCAGATGTAATTAAGTAAGGATCTCTAGATAAGGTCATCCTGGATCACCCAAGTGCTCTCTAAATCCAATGACAAGTGCCCTTATAAAGATGAAGAGGAGGAAACAGAGGCAGAAATTGGAGCGATGTAGCCACAAACCAAAGAACATTTGGGGTCACCAGAAACTAAAAGAGGCAAGGGTGGACTCTCACCTAGAGCTTTTGGAGGAAGCCTGAAGCCTGCTAACATCTTGAGTTCAGACTTCTGGCCTCCAGAACTGTGAGAAAATAAATCACTGTTGTTTAAAGACACCCAGTTTGTGGTAATTTGTTACAGCAACCATGGAAAACTAATACTCCACCTTAGCAAAATATCCTCCTTTTGATATAATTGTCAAGGGCAAGGACTACAAACCCGTATACGTATGGATCAGGAAGAAAGCCTTTCCTTCTCTCAGCCCAGTCCCTAGGGCGGGGACGCAATTATGTTTAAAGAGGGGAGAACGCCAGCTCACAAAGCCCGACGGGTCTACTTCCTCTCTGAAGGAGACACCAGCAGCGGGAGAAGTTGAATCCTTGATTATGGGCTATGCAGAACCTGATGCTCAAAATAAATAGCTCCTGGAATCAAAGCTCAGAGGATGGTACATAGAATTTTAGAGTCTCGAGGATGGAGAGCGATCATGGAGTCCAGCATCTTCAGACAGAGGGTTGTTTTTTTTTTTCCGCTTGTTTGTTTGTTTTTATTGAGCTATAGTGAATTTACAGTGTTGTGTTAGTTTCAAGTGTACTGCAAAGTGATTCAGTTATACATATATATATAGTTATACATATATATATTCTTTTTCAGATTCTTTTCCATTATAGGTTATTACAAGATACTGAGTATAGTTCCCTGTGCTATACAGTAGGTCCTTGTTATTTATCTATTTTATATATAGTAGTGTGTGTATGTTAATCCAAAACTCCTAATTTAGCTCTCCCCCACCCCGCCTTCCCCCCCACCCCGCTATCCCCTTTGGTAACCATAAGTTTGTTTTCTATGTCTGTCACAGACAGTTTTTAGAGGTGTAAGAGAGCTTAAAGGATTTTTGCATATTTGCTTGTATTTTGGTTTTATTGAGGACTGTGAGCCCCAGAGAGGGGCACAGTCTGCTCAGGGGCACAGACTAATTAGGGATTGATTCCCACTCCACCATCCAGCACAGGAAGGCACTTACTGCTCCCAAAACTCTAGCTGTCCAGCCTCTGTGGTTGGAACAGGAACAGGGGACTCACTCCCTAACTGTTCTGCCTGGCTTAGGTCCTTCACAAGCCCTCAACTCTCCTAGTTCGAGGGTCCCACTCCACATCATTTTAAACATCTTAAAATGTACATTCATCCCACATCAAATATCATTTCTATTTAAAATTTTTTTCAGGGCTTCCCTGGTGGTGCGGTGGTTGAGAGTCCGCATGCCGATGCAGGGGACACGGGTTCGTGCCCCGGTCCGGGAAGATCCCACATGCCCCGGAGCGGCTGGGCCTGTGAGCCATGGCCGCTGAGCCTGCGCGTCCGGAGCCTGTACTCCACAACGGGAGAGGCCACAACAGTGAGAGACCCGTGTACCGCAAAAAAAAAAAAAAATTTCTTTTCATGGTTCTTTTATAATTTTTGCTTTTGAAAGTAATTGCCTATAAGTAACCTGTTTGATTTTCTACAATGTTCTCAACAATCCTGATACAGACCCAGGAAAATCTAACCCTAGATAGTTTTCAAATGCAATAAAATTTTTATGAATACTACATTTCATGATTAGTAAGATCAATATCATGTTTCCTTTTATACAGATTTAATTTAATCAATATAGATATTAAAGATAATACAGGTATTGATTATCCCCATTTACAGTATACAGAAGGGCCACTTTCCCAAGGATACCCAACTGGGAATGAAAGAAGTCAAGAAGACTTCAACCCAGGTCTTCAGACTCTAAGAACAGCCCCCTTTCCATTGAGCCCAGCAGAGCTACCATTCAAAAGACTCACAGCCTTTCAAAGAATGAGGATATATAAAAAGACACAGAAGTCAGCCTCAAAGCACTCTCACTGGTCAAATCTGGGGCAATTTATGTATCAAAATAAATAATGATATTAATATATTATAATCATTAAGATAAAAATCTGTAAGTCCATACTGATAGAACTAAAGAAAGAGAGGAGAAAAAACTTTTTCTTACAGTAAAACACCAACTAATAAATGGAGAAATGATGGAATTAGAAAATTTGTCATTTAGCAACCATCACGGTAATAATTAAATCATCTAAGAAACATCAGTAGTTGTTAAAACTAAGAGGTGAAAGTTTAAGAAATGGGAGATTTGCATAGTTTCAGAGTACTTCCACACAAAATTCTTATTAATTACAAAGAGAAAAAGAGCAACTTTACAATGAACTCAGGAGGAAATATCAAATGGCAAACGCAAATTGAGGGACATCCCACAAAATAATCAGAATGTGATATTCAATAGTATCAAAGTTATAAAATCAAGGAAAGATTGAGGAAGTGTTCTAAGTGAAGAAACTGAAGAGATATGACAACTAAATGCAGCAGGTACGCTTGAACTGGATCCGTCTGCTATAACAAACATTCTTTGATTGTCAAAACTTGAATGGCATCTGAGGATTAGATGGTAGTAATGTGTCAATGTTAATTTCCTTATTTTAATGATTGCATTATAATTATGTAAGGGAATTTGTAAAAATTACACACTAAAGTATTCAAGCTCAGAAAAAAAGGTGTGGTTTTTTTTGCAATTTTTGTGTAAGTATGAAATTATTCTAAAATTAAAAATTTAAAGAAGAAATTCAGGCACAAACAAGTCAAAGTAGAGAATATTAAACATATTTTTGTCACTTCTTCCAGGAAATAGGCTCCCTCCCTCAAGGACAGTGTAGTAACCTGTCAGTTGCGGCAGCCTGGTGCAGGGCTAGAAAGGATTACGTGCAATGTCTATAAACCAGTCCTATCTCCTCACTCTTTTTAAAAAAGTTTTATTGAAGTATAGTTGATTTACAATGTTGTGTTAATTTCTGCTGTACAGCAAAGTGATTCAGTTATACATATATATATATATATATATATATCCTTTTTCATATTCTTTTCCATTGTGGCTTATCACAGGCTATTGAATATAGTTCCCTGTGCTACACTGTAGGACCTTGTTGTTTATCCATCCTATATATACCAGTTTGCATCTGCTAATTCCACACTCCCAAACATTCCCTCCCCTCGCTAGTTTAAATTCATGATGCCTGGTAGTCATTTACAGTCAACTTTTAGTTAGCAAGCATTCTTTCATTTTACCTTTAAATTGGACCCATTCAATGAAAAAAAAAAGTTCTGAAAAACAAAACACTTAAGGCTATTGAGATGGTTCCCATCTAAAAGAACACTTTAAGGTTTTGGCGTTTTTTTAAGTCTGATTTTGTAAGGTGAATACTGGTTTTCTTCAAAAGGAGGACCACCAGAAATGAATGTGCTCTCATCAGAGTGTAAGATGAATGAAAGCCACACCAGCTCACCACCACACAGAACAATACCTTCCTGTGTTGGATTCTTCTGTGCTCTCTACTGCCTTCCCACTAAATGATCAACTTCCAATGAAATATCATACAGTGTATGTCTCTTCTCGTCTAAGGATGACTGGCTTGCCCCCGCTTCTTCTCTCCTCCCTTCCTTCCTTCCTTCCTCCCTCCCTTCCTTCCTTCCTCCCTTCATTGTCTTAATGCACTTCAGCATTGTCTGGGTTGATCAGTAAGTCTATTTTCCTTGCAGACTTTAGGAAATCTACAACACCTAGTGAACCTATCATTTAGCTTAATTTAACCTGGGGAAGGCAGAAGAGAAAGAAAATTAAGGCTGGAAATGAAAGGAGACACGCAGTCAGCACATACCCATTTCCTTTGTGAAGAGAGAATGAAGTCTGCTGACATCCAGAGCTCTGTGTGTGTGCTGGGGCAAACTCCAGCTTAGCTGTTTCTACTCTTCTTTTTCAAAGAAGTGACATGCCTGGGGAATGTTTGGAGTATTTCTACAGCGTTCCATAGGAAACTGCACTGACTCTCCATTCTCTCCCAGTGGAACAGGTTGCCCCCAAGTCACGATCCTGCTCTGTTCCAAAATTTTTTAAAAATTATTATTTAGAACGTGGAAATCATGTTACAAATGATAGTTTGATTTCTAGATTAGCCACAAAGCTCCCCATAATTATTGTATAAAATAACCAACACCTGCACACACACACACAAAACCCCAAACTTCATCATGCGAACTGCTAAGGTGGCATCTTCAGGTAATGGCTGAGTCACGTGTTCAATGTTCAGACACTACCTTGATGTAAGTGATCCATGTTGACAAACTGCTGTTTCACTTAGAATTCTGATGCGAACAAGAACATAGTGAGGGGTTCATGCTAGGCCGTCCTCTCACTCACCCCCACAGGTGTAGATCCCAAGAGCTACATTGAGTTTTCTACTCTGATCACAGTCTTGCTGTAATTTTCATTCCAGCCCTCACGGGTAATGTTCCTTCTTCTCTCTCTTTCTCTCTCTCTCTTTCTCTCTCCCTCCCTCCCCCTCTCTGGCATAATCTGTTTTACTAAGCCCTGAGAATAGGATATTTGGGGAGAAAATGAGGTCTGAAAGGAAATGTAGGAAAGCACATCTCATTCATCATTTTACCCCTGAATGTGTATTTCATTTAAGTCGGGCATCTATGGATACTTGGCAGAATTCTCCTGTTTAACACATCTTTTGAATATTCCATTTACCACGATAATGAGGAAAAGCAACAGGAAGAGGAGAAGGAAGACCCAAGTAACTATTGGTATCACCTTATTTTGTGACCGCACTTGGTTATAAATTTATTAGATGTGACATGATTTAAGTTTCAAACAATGATAAGACCATCATCAGGATGATTTCACTGAAAGTACCAATGGCCCTGAAATTCTTATTCTGTGACAAAAGATGAGGGCAAATCTGTCTGGTATTCTCTCTACGTGTTCTTCCTCAAGACGAAGTTTCTAAAATCATCTCAGACACCGTGTAACATTTGCCAGACAGCTGTTCTAGGGAATGCCAAGAAGATAATCCTTGGGTTTATCATAGTCTTTTGTGTTTCTTCTCCCTTCAGTGAATTCTGGGTCCAGGCCAGTTTATTGACGCATGTTCTGAATGTTCAAAAAGTCCCTCTAAGGAGACTTCATGGTCCTTGAGGTCTTTTACGCCTAGTCTACTGACCTAGTTGAGAAGGTAGTTTGTTGACCTCTTGGCAAAGGGATTGACCTTAACTCTGTTTCTAGAGGGCAAATGTCTATGAAGATGAAGCTTCCACTGAAGATGTATCTGGTCTGCATGGTCTCTCTCCATCCCTGAGACAGCTCCCCTCCAGCGTGGATAAAACCCTGGGACAGGGAATTACAGACTCGATCTTAGAGCTGGAAGGAAATGCTAAAGGTGACTTGGTCCAGTATTCTCCTTTCTGAACTGTTGGTTACCCCCACTGTCTAACAGAAGTAAGTTTTCTAGAAAATGAAATTAAAATTTTTTTTAATTTAATTTTTATTTTATATTGGAGTATAGTTGATTCACCATGTTGTGTTAATTTCAGGTGTATAGCAAAGTGATTCAGTCTTACATGTACATTTCTCCATTCTTCTTTTTTTTTCCGTACGAGGGCCTCTCACTGTTGTGGCCTCTCCCGTTGCAGAGCACAGGCTCCGGATGCGCAGGCTCAGCAGCCATGGCTCACGGGCCCAGCCGCTCCGCAGCATGTGGGATCCTCCCGGACCGGGGCACGAACCCGTGTCCCCTGCATCAGCAGGCGGACTCTCAACCACTGCGCCACCGGGGAAGCCCTCCATTCTTTTTTAGATTCTTTTCCCATATAGGCCATTACAGAGTGTTGAGTAGAGTTCCCTGTGGAAAATGAAATTCTTTTTACTGATAAACATGTTCAGAATCTCATGGATATTTTCATACACATGACTTCATCTTTCAGTCAAATGAGTTTATGGAAAGAATTTTAGACAGGGGAGGAAAGGATTTTGTGTGTTTACATAGACCTAGATATGAAAACTTGAGGTCAGCCCTTCTCTCAAATCTTCAAAATGCCAGTGTTCTCTGACTCTGCTGCTTCTTAAATCATCATCATCTGTCAGACAACAAAAAGGACAGTTAGTAGAAGAGGAAACAGGGGCATAGAGTATGGACAGGGGACTAGGAAACATGCTGAACTCAGGCAGAGGCAACACGAGGGAGGAACGGTCACCACTCTCTTTGAGGTCCTGACAGATCGTTGCAGGAAGTCATTAAAAAAAAAAAAATGAGGGACTTCCCTGGTGACGCAGTGGTTGAGAATCCGCCTGCCAATGCAGGGGACATGGGTTCGAGCCCTGGTCCGGGAAGATCCCACATGCTGTGGAGCAACTAAGCCCGTGTGCCCCAATTACTGAGCCTGTGCTCTAGAGCCTGCACACCACAACTACTGAGCCTGTGTGCCACAACTTCGGAAGCCCGTGTGCCTAGAGCCCGTGCTTTGTAACAAGAGAAGCCACTGCAATGAGAAGCCCATGCACCACGACGAAAAGTAGCCCCCACTTGCCGCAACTAGAGAAAGCCCGCGTGCAGCAACAAGTACCCAATGCAGCCAAAAATAAATTAATTAATTACTTAATTTTAAAAAAATGAAATCTTGCCATTTGGGGCAACGTGGATGGATCTAGAGGGTATTATGCTCAGTGAATTAAGTCAGAGAAAGGCAAAGACCTTGTGATCTACTTAAATGTGGAATCTAAAAAACAAAACAAGCAAAACAAAATGAAAACAGACTCATAGATACAGAGAACAAATGAGTGGTTACCAGAGGGGAGAGGGATGGGGCTTGGGCCAAATAGGTGAAGGGGATAAAGAGGGAAAAATCTCCAGTTATAAAATAAATAAGCCACGGGGATGTCATGTACAGCCTGAGGAATATGGTCAATAACATTGTAACAACTTTGCATGGGGACAGATGGTTGCTAGACTTACCGTGGTGATCATTTCATGATGGATGCAAATGTCAAATCGCTATGTACTATACCTGAAACTAACATAATATTGTATGTCAACTATATTTCAATAAAAAAGAGTTAATATGAAACTACACTTTAATGAACCCAATATATTCAATAAATCATCATTTTAATATGTAACCAATATCTTTAAATTGTTCACGAGATATTTTACGTTCCTATTTTGTGTTAAGTCCTCAAGCTCTGTTAACTGTTTTGCACTTACAGTGCATGTCCATATGGACCAACCACATTCCTAGTGCTCAATACACACCTGTGGCTAGTGGATGCCATACTAGACAGTACAGATCATAGAGTGGTCAGGTCCACAGTGGTGCAGGAAACTGACCTGTCTTATGCTCCAAACAGAAGTCTGAGGGTTTAATGAATGAGCAGAATGGGCCGCAAAATAAGGAGATTTTCAGCCGCTTCAAGAGTAGTCAGTGCCTTCTGGACTTCCTAGAGTTGCCTTAAGGACTTGTGAGCAAGGTCCTGTCAGACGGTGCTTTTCCAAACTCAAGACTTTATGGGTTAACCAAGGGCATGACTGAAATGCAGAGCAGCCCAAGAGGGACACTGGCCTTCCTCACGCCACTCAGCTCTGACTTGGTAAATAGGACAAAGATGGGAACTCAGCTCAGCCTTCTATTCTGCCAGCAACTAGCTAGAATTTTGGCCAGATCATCTAAGCCCATGCCCAACAGGAATCAAATAGGCCTAATAAGAAATGTTATATTACCTGTCCTTGGAGGATTTTTCCTTCAGACTAGCAGGGATATTATGATTACGTAATATAAGGAAATAGTGGTTGAGACAGAAAAATGGGGAAGCAATGAATGTTTGGTGAAAAATTCTGGAAGCCAAATGGCCTTGGAGGATTACTGACTTAGAAAACTGTATGGGAAGTGAAGCATTCCAACTCCCCAAAGGGTTTTAAAGGTTTACTCATGCCCAGGGATAAAACAAGTGGCCTAAAGGCCGCCTTCCCACTGTAATAACACAGGCTGTCTCCTGTGAGAGATGTCATTTGAGTGTGTTGTTAGAAAGAATTCCATGGTTATCTACAAAGCTAAGGTTTGCCCTACCAGCACATTCCTTATGTTCCTAATAGTGACATCTGTTTACATATGACATCCATAATGTATATGAAGTCATTGGACCCTAACAACGTCCCTGTGAGGTGGGACAGAACACTGAGGTTCCCAGAGTTGGCAAAGTTAGTGGGTTGTAGTGGATTTTAAAACCAATCTTCTGACTTAAAATCTACATAACTAGTACACAGGGTCACTGACATGTAATGTATGCTTGGCATGTAGTCAATAAACACTTAATAAAAGTTGGTTGATTGAATTAATAGATGAATGAAAGAATGAATGAAAAATAAGAAACTGAGTCTCTTGAAATTCCTCAGAAGACACCATTTCCAAATTTAAGTATGAGCTCACACATCCTCAGGAAATGTCCTCAGGAAAGTGTTTTGCTTGATTAATATTTTTTAGGACCAGCAAAAAATATCTTTTAGTCTAGATTTAGTCTAGATTTCCGTATCAGATCATTATATAGTAGTTTGAGAACACCGATCTCTGTTGCTCCATGCCTTGTGCAGACGTCTCAGCAGTGAGCTGAACCTTAGGCAAAGTAGCCTTCACTGGGAAATGTGTTGTCCACAGATGACCTTGATCAGCTGCAGAGACAGAGGCAGCTGGGTGGAGAAGGTGCTGGTCAAGTCAGCCTCTGCCAATGCCTGTACTTTCCTGGCTTACCTGGAGGTGGAAGTTTCCAGGGAAGAAGATGCTGAAAGGGGGCCAAAGGAACTCAATAGACATACTGGGTAGAAGGAACAAACCAGTTAAGAGAGAAAATTGTCTGCCTATAGACTATTTTGTCCTTCAAATTCAAATTCATTTTCTCTATTTCTGGGGGGAAACGATATTTCTTTATTTCAAAGGATCTCAGACTCCAGATATTCCAGCTGGAATAAATTGAGAGATAATAATAACAAAAATAACTAACATCTGCGTATCCCAGGTGTGATCCAAAAGCTTTACCTGAATTAACTCATTTAATCCGCCAGTAGGTACTATCATCCCCCTCTGCAGTAATCCCATAGTGTACAATCCTGGGTTCCACTGCTGACATTGTCTTTGAGAACTCCAAGAGAATGGTACCTGCTGAAGTTCTGCAACCCTGCAGGCTTGCCCGTGTTACAGTGGAAGAGACATCACATATCCAGCACTTGCATTTTACTGATGGAGAAACTAATATTCAGTAACTCACCACACAGCAAGTAATTGACAGAGCTGATTCCAGAATCTTGACTCACTGGTTTTGAGGCTGGTGCCTGTGCAATCCGACATGTACTCCATTTTGGAAGCTGTGAGTGACTTCAGTATCCCTCCCTTTAAAGAGCTCACGACTAATAGTGGAGGCACAGGTCACATAAGTATGTAAAAACCAGCACATCTTCACATTCAGGTTCTGGTTAATGGCTCCATCATCTCCTGGTTGTACATGATTTCTTTTTCCTCAGGTCCCCAAGTCACCGATAGGTCTCCACATTCTTACATCTCAACAGAGCATAGTAGTTGCAGACATGTGCTCTGAAGTCACATCACTGTATGACCTTGGGCAAGTTTCTGTGCCTCAGTTCCCCTCTCCAGAATGTGGAGAAAATAACAGAACTTATTCCTAGGGTTTTTATGAGAATTAAATGAGTTAATTTTCTAAAGCAACAAACATAGTTCATGGCATGTGGTAAGCATAGTATGTGTTTCATAAAATGCTAGATTATTAAACAGCCTTCTAGCTTCATTTTTTTCCTACAATATCAAAATACTCTGGCTAAAACCCAAGTCTGCTTACCATCCTCCCAGCTCCACATTATCTAGTAGCTCTCAAGAGTTTGCACAAGAATCCCCTGGGGTGCTTGCAGAAAAAGGCAAACTTCTGAGCCACTCCCGGGATTCTGGTTTAGCCACTCCCCTGGGTGGAGCTCAGGAATCTTCATTTTCACCACATACCCACAAGGGATTCTGATGTAGGTGGTCTGATAGCACAGTTGGAGAGGGAAAACCTCCCAAATACAGTCCACTTTTAGCAGGGCTCTCAGTGACCCTGGTCATCTGGCCCTTGTCCACCATTCCAGCCTCACTGCTCAAAACCCTGCCCCTAATCCTGCCAGACAGACCTGTGTCAGGAAAAATGAAAAGCCATGTTAAAGTCAAGCCCAATTGCATTTCTCCATATGACTGCTGTGTTATATGAGATTAGGAAAAAAATAGCTGAGTTGACACCCAGCAAATTCTCTGTGGGCCATGCCGATGGGTCACCATGGGAACCACGTCTCTGTGACTTAGTCCAGAGTGAGCATAAAAGCTGAGAGGGACAAAACATATGGTGCTTCTGAGTTCCTGTTCTCTTTCTCAACCTCCCTTAGAGACCAGGCCCCTTGTTTTCTTCTCTTAAAGTAACTCAAGGGATTGTCAGTTCTAAATTTGGGAAAAGGAAGGTGAGAAGGGGCAGAATGGAGACAAAAGCAGGCCTGAAGCCAAGGGACAACTCGTGGAGATAAATGGCATGTTGAGGTCTAGGAATGCCCTGCTCCAGACTGGGAACTCATCCAAAGAAAAAACTATTTTTTTCCTTCATAGCAAAGCTGCTTAAACTGACTTGATGTTCAGCTCCCTAAAAACTAAGTCTTGACAGACTAGTCCAAGAACTTGATAATACCTGTTTTGCCCAGTTATATAATCTAAGCACTTTTAAAAGGTGTTTAGATGGAAAACAAAAGTCCCTGAGCTTCCTTCTTAATGAATTCCAGGTCAAACCCATTAGTTATTTTGTATTTAAAGTTGACTTCATCAACCATCAGAAAAGCAAACTCCCTTCTCTGCCTGGACTGGGTTGAATGGTGTCCCCCAAAATGCATGTCTATGTGAAATCTGTGAAGGTGATCTTACTTGGAAATAGGGTCTGTGCAGATCTAATTAAAATGGAAGTGAAGATGAGGTCCTACTGGTTTTCTGTCTTCCTTCACTTGGGTTGCTATAACAAAAATACCACAGGCTGGGTGGCTTATGAACAATAAAAATTTGTTTCTCACAGGTCTGGAGGCTGGAAGTCCAAGATTGGGTGCCAGCATGGAGCTCTGCTGAAGGCCCTCTTCCCAGTTGCAGACTGCCAACTTCTCACTGTGTCCTCGTGTGGTAGAAGGGGCTAGAATGCTCTCTGCAGCCTCTTGTATAAGGGCACTAATCTCGTTCATGAGGGCTCCACTCTCATGACCTAAGCACCTCCCAAAGGCTCCTAGCTACTAATACCATCACATTGGGGGGTAGGATTTCAACATGTGAATATGAGAGAACACAAACATTCAGAACATAGCAGGTGAGGTCATACTGGATTAGAAAGGGAACTAAATCCAGTCACTGATGTCCTTTAAGAAGAGAAGACACACAAAGAAGAAAACACCATGTGAAGGCAGACACACAGGGAAGAAAACCATGTGACAAAAGAGGCAGAGATTGGAGTCATGTTGGACCAGGCCAAGGAATGCCAAGGATTGCTGGTTACCACCAGAAGCTGGAAGAAGGAAAGAAGGATTCTCCCCTAGAGCCTTTGGAGGAGCATGGCCCTGCTGACACCTTGATTTCAGACTTCTGACCTCCAGAACTGTAAAAGAATAAATTTCTGTTGTGTTAAACCACCCAGTTTACAGTGTAGAGTTATGGCAGCCTTGGGACCCTGCCCGACAGATCCCATTCTTGATGATAGAAAATTCATACTCTGCTGGCTTTCAGATTGATCATTGGATAATCATCAGGTCAGTTGAGCATGAAAACATCACTAGACTAAGCTCAGATCACAGAAAACAGTAAAAAGCAGGTTTTAATTTTTTAAAATAAATTTATTTATTTATTTATTTAATTTTTGGCTGCGTTGGGTCTTCGTTGCTGCGCGTGGGCTTTCTCTATTGCGGTGAGCCGGGGCTACTCTTTGTTGGGGTGTGCGGGCTTCTCATTGCGGTGGCTTCTCTTGTGGCAGAGCATGGGCTCTAGGCACGTGGGCTTCGGTAGCTGTGGCCCACGGGCTCAGTTGCCCTGTGGCATGGGGGACCTTCCTGGACCAGGACTCGAACCCCTGTCCCCTGCATTGGCAGGTGGATTGTTAACCACTGCACCACCACAGAAGTCCCAAAGCAGCTTTATTTTTGAATCAGGAAATTTCCTTAAGCAAAGCCAGTGTGGGGTGGAGTTAGAGTTCCCTGCTGGACTCAAGTCCTATGACAACAGCATTCCAGTTTCCTTTAGGGTCTGTCCTCTGCCCTCCTTGTATGCAGTTTGCATGCAATCTGTCAAAATGCCTTGACATCCCCTTACAAGGAGCTGCCGTCTCAGCCATGCGTTACTTCTTGAACTCACATCTGGGATTTTTTTTTTTTTTTTTTTTTTTTTTTGCAGTACGTGAGTCTCTCACTGCTGTGGCCTCTCCCGTCGCGGAGCACAGGCTCGGGACGCGCAGGCTCAGCGGCCACGGCCCACGGCCCAGCCGCTCCACGGCACGTGGGACCCCGCCCCGGACCAGGGCACGAACCCGCGTCCCCCGCATCGGCAGGCGGAATCCCAACCACTGCGCCACCAGGGAAGCCCACTTCTGGGATTTTTGAGCCAAGTACAACGACTCCGGAAAGAAGAGCTGCACTCCCTTGTCCATCCAGCTGCTGAGCCCCAAGGGACTGTCCACCAGCCTGGACACCAGGAGGTAATCAAGACTGGTTCTACTACCGCCAGAAGCAGTTTTTATTGCCTGCAACCCACAACTATATGGAGACACCTGCCTGTATCTAACCCCTAATCACCCTTGTCCTCTCATGGAGAGTGAGGACAGAAAGGATTCCTGGGAGGGTCTGATGAAATGTCACAATTGCCCCCCTCGCCACATACACACACAACTGCATCTGTTGCCAGAGTACAGCTAAAAATAGAGTCATCATGTTTTTCAAAGAGCCTCATATACAGATCTTTGACATAAATTTATTTCAGAAATCAATACAGTGATTGCAGAGTTAAAGCTACTGCCAATCTTAATGACTGTATTAGTTTGCAACTTGAGGTACATTTTTCCCTCCTCTTTTCTGTTGTTTTTGATCTTTGATGCTCGTTTCAAATATTTATTATAAAACTCTCCAATCTCAAGTGGAAATAGGTGAGATATAAATCATAAATAAATAGACACACAGGGAGATCAAAATCTCCATGAATCTTATCAAGCGAGATTCATAAGTGATCTAAATTTAGCTTCCAGAAGCGTGGCATTTCTTCCCCAAACGTAGTCTAATTGGGAAGAAGACAGATTGGATCACAAAATAAAACATGCCCCACCCCATCTCCCTGGATGTTACTGACGTTTTCATGTTATCCCCAAACTCAGACACCATTACCTTCAAAGGCCTGCCTTAGATCCTGAAATATATTCTGCCAAGCGTTCAGCAGCATCATGAAATAAAGCAAATTCTTAAACCACCAGTCAGAGGTCCCAGGGGGAAAGGGGACCTCTCACCAGAAACTTGTGAAGAGGACAGGTCACACTGGTCTTGTTTTGTTCTGTTTTCATATTTTTTAACTGAATCGGTGTGCTCACCTGACAGGGCTGGCCCATCCGGAAGGGATTTCACTGGGTGACCATTTGGACAGAGAAAAGCCATCTTTGTTTTCCAGCCCCCATCCTGTCCCCGGGGCCTGAAAATAACACCAACACCAACTTCTCTCAAATCTGAGGAGCTATTGTGCGAACTTGAATAAGTCAGTTACTCTTTCTTTGCCTTGGGGAGGAGGAAAAAAACAAAAGAAAACACAGACGGGACTCTTCGCAAAAACCAGACCAAAGGACTGAAAAGAGTAATATTTTCCACATTCGGATGAAAGATGGTATGTAAATGCAAAATGGGTCGCTGTACTTTATTAAATTTCGATTACACTTGAATTAGTTATAGGGTGACATTTTGACTGTTTCCTTCTTGTAATTCTCATAACTCCACCTGTCTGACATTTCCTTCCTCTCCGGGGCCCATGGAGAACAGGTCCCACTTTGTGGGAAGGAGACCACCCTGCAGAATTTCAAGAACACATTCCCGGGAAGGCTGTCACTGAGGCACACACAGGAAATTTCAAACAGTCTCAGATATCAAGAGGTTCATCGCTCCCCCCGGGGAACTGATCATTCAAGAACTACCCATGGAAGAACAGAGAAAGTTCTTCATAAAAAAAAGAGAAAGAATTCCAAATGCTTTCCCCTCCTAATAGCCCTTGGGGACAAAAACTAATTGAGTAACCAAAGAGACACTTCCCTCCTGATCTGAGTGGGCACTCAGAGAAAAATCACAAAGATGAAAAGCATAACACCCATTGTCCAGAAGAAACGCAGAGGGCAGTAAGTGGACTGGGAGAGGGGAAATAGGATACCAAGAACTGAGATTTATGAAAAAAGAAAAGACAAAAGGCAATGACCTTGAACAAACATAACCTTTACAGAGGCAAATGAGAGGCAGGGTGTTTATGAGGTGCCCACGCCCCATCCCCACCCCCGCTTTTTCCTTGGTTCACAGCCAGGCGTTCAAATGGCATCACATATGAGATTCAGCAGACTCTAGCCCCTACCTCACTTTGAGAAAACTCGTTCAAGCACAGATTCACTCTAATGCATATTCTTCTGTTTTGGATAAAATCCAAGGGGCATTGCCTGCCAAGTCCCTGAAGGATCTCGTTATATGTGGTGAGGGGAGGATGAGCCTTGCCCCCTAACCTGGCTCTGTGGTATTATGGGGTCATAAAAGAGTGCTGTTAGCACCTAGCCCCGAAGCACAAGCATTAGTGGCCCTGCCATTTGAAGCCAGTGCTTTTCATTTCTCCCTAAAGTATCCCAAATAGGGGAGGAAAATGAAATCATATCCCCAAAGGCTGGCCCGCAAGGGTCCTGCATATTCTATACACTCCCCTCCAAACTCCTCCCACCTACACTCAAGCCCAAACGTTCCCTAAAGCCTGTGGTTAAGCTTAAAAATTCCTGCAGGATTTGTATCCCACTACTCCATAATATATCTTGTTTTACTATAAAAATATTTCAAATTATTGCAAAGTGAACTTACATCCCATGAGGATATGCCAATTTTATCCTGTCAATTAATGGATTTTGCTGAGTCACCACCCCAACAGGAAACCTGGCACCCCACTTTGAGGAGCATGCTCTTAAACAATCACTTCTCTTGGAGAGGCAAAATCTGGCCACTCTGGACACACATGTGGGCAGCTGCCCTATTTCACTTTCAGTTGTCACCAAGAAAAGCTTTTTATAGGTGAGCAGCATTCCTATAACCGGATGCCGAGGGGGACGCTTCTCCAGTGGTGGTGTGCCTGCCTCTCTTTCCTCAGAGCCCTCTCTGGGGGAGCTGCAGAAACGTGATCTGTTCATGCTTAATCTCTCAAATCTTAAAATGGCCTGCAAAGCTCTACATGAACTGCCTCCCCACCCCATCTCTCCAACCTCATCTCACAGTGCTGTCTTCCCCTCAATCACTGCCTTCTAGCTTTGATCCCACTGGGCCTTCATTCTAAAAGTAGCACCTGCCTTGCTGCAAATTCCCTTACTTCGGAAGGAAGGAAATGGTCCCACCCTTAGTCCACATGAGTCCAAGGCTCTTCTCCAATAGCCTGTCCAGGTCCCCGGCTCATCTAGGACTTGTTCTCTCTGGGATCTTCCTGCCACCAGTCCTTAATCTTCT
Source organism: Orcinus orca (assembly GCF_937001465.1). Classification (NCBI taxonomy): domain Eukaryota; kingdom Metazoa; phylum Chordata; class Mammalia; order Artiodactyla; family Delphinidae; genus Orcinus; species Orcinus orca. The sequence goes on from NC_064563.1 coordinate 74,882,672, forward strand.
GGACACTCTAGCTGGCCCCCTCAACACCCATTCCACACTTCCTCTGCAACAGTCAGTCCTATACAACTGGTCCCAACCTAGCTCCAAGATCTAAATCAGGCACAGTGACCCTCTTCCTCTTTCCACGGTTCAGGAGTGGGCACATGACTTCAGATCATTCAATGACGAAAGCTGAGGACCTTTGTTTGATGGTTCGAGGGGAAACAATCTTTACTATCTTTCTTTCTCTGCACATGGAAAGAAAGGAGGTATCCTGGGGGCTCTTAGTAGATACTGTATAAGCAGAATAAGAGCTTGTTTTAGGATGAAGCTGACACACAGAAGGCAAAGAAGAGGGAGCAAAAGAAACTAGATCCTTGGTTACATCCCTGAGCCACTGAATTAAAGCAATGTTGAGGCCTACCCCCTAGAATGTTTATTTTCAAGAGCCAATACACATCTTCATTATTTAAGGCAGTTTGATTGGAGATTATGATAAATAAGTTTCTTGCCTTGGGGGAGTTGACAGTCCAATCAAGAAGAGAGAAAATGCATAACATAATGAATATTAACACTGGAGGAGGAACAGGGTACTGAGAGGCATAGAGCTGGGTCACCTACTTCAAGCTTGGAGTCCAAACTTGGAAAAACCGACCAAGATTAGATGGGTGGATAAAATTAGGCAGGCAAGGTGAGGGCAAGAAGGAAAAGAAGAGGGAGGGTATAGAGTTCCACACAGAGACAAGAAAAGGCTTAAAGTGAGAAAGAACTTGGTGCTTTCATGAAACCAAAAATGGTCCCAAGATGTAGTCCTGTCTTAAAAAACAGTCACTGAGAGCGTGGTTACTTTAGATTCTACCAGGGATCCTGCCATCCCTTTTAAATTAGTTGTAGCCTGATGACCTTGGTGCCTTCTTCAGACAAAAGGCATCCTTGAACGAGCAGCGCAAGTAGAGGCAGCAAGTACTGACCCACCACGTCTTTGAGAGCCACTCACACCATCTCCCTGCACATCCCACACCTCACACCCCTCCCCTTCTCCCACCCCTCCCCCTCCCCCTCCCCAACCCCACCCCCACCCCCCCCCACCCCCACCCCATCCCCGCACATACTCCCAGTACTAGCCCTACGCCTTCCTCTGTTCATCTGATCCCAATCCTCCTTATCAGCCAGGCTACGCATATCAGAATACCAGGTCAGGGGACTCTGGTGGTACCCAGCTATGGTCTATTCTCATCATTTGCAGATTCACCTATTTATAATCCCAAAGTCAATACTCAGGGTACTTTGGTGGTCATTCATGGATATTTGTAGAGGGATGAAAATTTTGCATTTTTGATGCCCACATTCCCAGCTGATACACACCCTGTGCCTTCTTGTTTCAGCTCTCATACTGTAATGGGGTGGTATTTAGTGCCACTTTTTTTGCATTTTTGTGTGTGGTTTTTGTTTTGTTTTGTTCTCTTTTTTGGTGATTTCATTGTTTAAAACAATCCCCAAGGATAGCACTGAAGTTCTGTCTAGCGTTCCTTAGTGCAGGAAGGCTGTGATGTGCCTTATGGAGCAAATAATATGCATGTTAGGTAAGTTTCATTCAGCTGTGAGTTGTAGTGCTGTGGGCTGCCAGTTCATTGTTAATATATATATATATATATATATATAGTTAATATATATTGTTAATATATATATAATGTAATATATATTGTTTATATATATATAATATATATATTTAAATCAGGTGTCTTTAAACAGAAACAAGCAAAAAACAAGATTTGTATTGATCAGTCATCAAAAATGTTGTGACCAGAGGCTCACAGGAAACTAACCCTGAGTTCCCCCTAGGAGCGATGGTTCAGTATTTCCTAATTCAGTAATCACAGCAACTCTATAGAATACACTTACCATGAATTACAAGAATAGACTGTGTCGGATTATAGATTGCAAGGACTAGAGGCTGTGTCTCTGGCTCAAATGTTTGTTCCTATATGAGTTAGTATAAGTGCACTGCTCTAGCATATGGATACCCAAGTTCAGAACAGTTCAAATTCAACAGATGTTTAGTTCTTATTCACACATCAGTTTTGAGTGGGTGAGTGAGTCAACCCAGTGTGTGACCCTCCTCCACTTGGCTCTGTAGGAATCTCAAAATCTGCAGGGCTAGATGGACACAGACATTATAATATGTGGTTTTCAAGGTACCTGGGCATTATCCTCATTTGGCCCAAAGGAACATGTGGGAGTGCACCTGAAATGTTTTGATGGGCCAGACAGGAAGTGGCACTCATCACTCCTGCTCACTTTCCATTGGCTAGAACTCAGTCACATGGCCATACTTAGCCACAAGGGAGTCTGGGAAATGTAGTCTGGCTGATGACCAGGAAGAAGAGAACAAGATTTCCTTGACTGCTTGCAGTCCCTGACACGGTTGGTTTGTTTTAGGGACTCATATGAAGTTGGGTTCATACCAAGACCTGTGACTGCCCCAGGAAGATTAATAATTTGCTCCTTCCCCTTCAGTTCTTCTTTAAATATTTGCTCAAAGTTTATTTTGAGGCAAAACCAAGATCTGTGTAGAGACGGGGAGGAAGAGAGCTGCACCTTGACCTGAGGAAATCCTGCCCAAACCCTTGCTTTGGTTCCTGAGCCAACTCCAGGGCTGATGAAGATTCCCAGCCCCACGCTAGGGCTGCCTGAAAGTGTAGCCTCTTCCTAACCCTCGTTGGAATCGGAGCCCTTGGGTGTCATGCAGCCCAAAGGCTGAGGGAGGGTCCTGAAGCCCTTAATGAGGAGGCACTTCCAGGGCCAGGAATCCCCCAGAGGAACCACACAGGCCCAGCAAGCCCCCGGCCTCAGAGACAGGGTGGCCACAGAGGATACTGGCACTAGGTAGGGAGGCCGAGACCCTGGCCACTCCCAGGGGCAAGTGGGAGGTCACACCCAGCCAGGCAAGGCCTGAGCTGGACCCGACTTTAGCCGACTGAGCCCCTTCCCACACTGTGAGGCCAACTGTAAGGAACCTGATGGGAATGCGACAGTGTGAGAGGGACTTTGGGAGGAGCCTGAGTCAGACCACCCTTCAGCCCATGTCCTAGGGAGGAGGAAGGCCCTTTTGTGTTTTGGAAGCATTTGTAAGCGACCAGGGAGCTGCAGACCACCTATGAGGCCTCCTCACCTTATTGCTCCCAAAGTCAAAAGCAACGCGGACAGGTAATGCCCACAAAAAGGCACGCTAGCCTCTGTCCTCCCTCTTTGGTAGCTCTCCTGGGTGTCAAAAGAAAGACTCCCATTCTATAATCCAGCAGAATCATGGGGTCTGGAAACAACCCCTGAAAGAAAATTTTTTTAAAATCCCTGAAAAAAACAGTCCCCCTGAAAGAAAAAAGTCATAATAATAATTTTATGTTGAGTGGCAGGCCCTGTGATACACATTTGACATGTGTTGTTGTACTGAATTCTCACGATGACCTGTGAGGTAGGTATTCTAACCCCTGTCCTACTAATAAGGAAACTAGGGCTCAAAGGAGTGAAGACACTTGCCCACATTCACACAGCCAGAAAGAGGTGGAGTCAGGCCCTTCTGTCTGCCTGCTAAGCCGGTCTTCTTAAGCTCTGAGCCCTGAGGCTCTGACGCAGTTGGTCACTTGCAGTGTGGAGGCAGGGGAAGCCCTACCCGCAACCTTCCGGCACCTGCACCTCCCCCTCCTCCACAGCTGAGGCCTGTCTCCCCACCTAGAACCAACCTCACGCTGACCACCTAACAGAACGGCCCCATCACTGCCATGCATTCACTGGACTCGGCCCTTTCTCTCTGATGGGCTTTCAGGCCTCTCCCTGCCATGAATGCCATCCTGGTGCATCCGTCACTTCCCAGGTGCTCTGCTGACATTTGCTCACCAGCTGCCTGAGCTCCACTGTTGAAAGGGGGTGTCTCTAGGATGCTCAAGGGAGCTAACCATAGGAATGTTCTCTCCTCCTTGGTCACCTCCCTTCAGGTGGCTCTTGAAGAGACTTGGCACTGCACCCACATCTCAGGACCTATGACTTCCCCTAGCCTCCCCACAGGAGTTCAGAAGATAGCGTGATCCATCAGTCAAAGAAGTTCGATATTAGGCCAGTATGGGGCAAGGATCTGGCCCATGCTTTCCCCTGGCTGGCTGCCATCAGTGGCTTCTTGAGCAACACAGAGATGCAGCCTTGATCTCCACCTGTGCAAACAGCACACAGGATGGAGCTGAGCCCTCTACAGGCAGGAAAGCCCTGGGGATTCTCTGGGCCCTGCCACTATCACCCTGCTGCTTGACCTTGGACAACACGCCTCCTTTTCCGAACAAGATAAACTGGGGTTCTTTCTGTGGATTTCCACGGGCGGCCTGAACTGATGCAGTTGGCGGCGTTTACTTGGCCCATTCTCTCTGGAGGCAGTCACCACCTCTGGCCTCCTTTCAATCTATTTTCCTCCTTTTCTTTTAAAATAGATCCCGTGGATTAGTGTGGGATGAAACCAAAGAAGATTTTGTGACGGATCATCATTTAGGATGTTTCTTCTTTACAGTCTTCCTAGGGTTTGGGGGAGGGGCCGGGGCATTGCTCAGGCCAAGCCTTTATTGGGGTGTTGCTAAGCCATGTCAAATTCTCCCCAACCTTTCTCCCCAACCAGGTCTTCTTTCCAAGGCTGTAGAGGAGTTGGCAGAGAAAGGCCAATCGGGTGCCACAGCTGTGTTCCCAGGAGTCTGGGTCGTGTCTGGCTTCCCAGATGCATTGGACTGAGTAACAGTGTGGTTAAGAGAGTTGCCAAACACCACAGAGCTGGGGAAGGCCCTCCCAGAGGGCAGGGATATTAAGAGCAGGCCAAAGGGCCCAGAGTCAAGTCCCAAGGAGGAAGCTTCTGGGGAGCCACGGAGGGTGCCTGGGGCTGGGGATGGCAAGCTTGCTCCGGGCCCGACTGCTGACAGCTCCCTGGAGAACACGTCACCCTGCCTCCCAGTGCCTCGGTCTCTTCATCTGGAAAGCCAGCAGGTCAGGCCGTCTGAGGCAGACAGTTACTAAATTGGTCTGAGCTCCCTTCCAACTCTGGGATTCTTCCACTATTTTACAATCTAGGGGTCCAGAAATGCACTCCATTTGCTTGGAGCGCCGGGGCCACACCAAACCTCAGGTGCAGCCCTGCAGCTCTCCCTCTGCTCTCGCTCCCTGCCAGCCCTTGCCAAGGAAATGGGATTCAGACTGTTCCCATCCACTTACCTTAAAGGCAGCCAAATGATGGCCTTGTGAGGAGGATAGATGCCTCCAAAGCCATGCTGAGCCTTCTGGGTGGGCGACTTTTATGACTTCTCTCCCTCCTTGGGACCAGAAAGCTGCATTCGACCAACACTCAAGCCTCAAAACTTGCAGTTTGCCTGGAGCAACCCCAGGCATCTTAACCTTAGGGAACAACCTGCTCAGCCTCCACCAGACACTTGGAAGGTGAGGGGGGGGTGGACACGTCACACCCGCTGCCCTGTGACATTCTCATCCCCTCCCCCTCCCCCCCACCCCACCCCCCACCCCCCACCCCCGGCAAGGAGAGCTGGTCCCAGCCAGTGTCAAAGGGTCAAAACAAAGCTCCTTTTGCATGTGCATTTTCTTCCTCTATGGCTTAGACTGTAAAGTCATCAGGAAGCATGGTCTAGTGCCCCAAGCTCCAGACAGACGGCCTGACCTCTGTCCTGGCTCCCAGGACTGGCCTGAGCCAGACAACGCACCCCCAGGACTGTCTCCTCTGCAAAGCAGCTCAGGCCTCCGAAGGCGGCATCACCTCTCAATGCAAAACACAGCCCCTCCCTCCTCCGGCAGCAGCCGGACTTAGGACCAGCCTACCTCTTGGGAGAAGGAATCACTGGGGAGGGCTGTGGAAGAACAGAGCAGAGTAAGAAAGGCTTCATTGTACTGGGGGCGGTGGGGGAGGGGACGAAGACCTCAGGGACCGTCTCTCTCATCTTCACTGTCTTCACTTCTCCACTCTCCCGGCCCTGAGGTCGAGGGTCCCTGCTCTGGGCTCCCCTGCACTTGGGCCGACTTCCTTTGTAGGGGAACAGCCCAAAGTGCGGATAAACAGAGGGGCCCATTGTAGACGGCTGTTGGGCGTCTCTGGGGATCAGTAACACCTTCATCAGAGAGGTGCTTATGTAAGCATTCGCTTCCCTTCCCTGCGCCCACCCCTTAAATAAGCAGGCTACTTCCTCCCCTCCACCCCTCCCCTTGCAGCTGGGTCATTTTGCCTTCCTCAGGCTGGAGCCCGACTTCACATCCAGTCTCAGCCCTCAGCTGCCCTTGGTGCAGGCTGTGTCCTGCTCCTCATTTTGTTTCAACTGAAGTATGGTTGATTTACAATGTTGTGTTATTTTCAGGTGCACAGCAAAGTGATTCAGTTATACATATATTCTTTTTCATATTCTTTTCCATTATGGTTTATTACAGCATATTAAATACAGTCCCTGTGCTGTACAGTAGGACCTTGTTGTTTATCTGTTTTATATACAGTAGTTTGTATCTGCTAATCCCAAACTCCTAATTGATCCCTCCCTCACCCTCTTTCCCCTTTGGTAACCATACGTTTGTTTTCTATGTCAGTGAGTCTGTTTCTGTTCTGTAAATAAATTCATTGGTATCATATTTTAGATTCCACATATAAGTGATATCATCTAATATTTGTCCTTCTCTGTCTGACTTACTTCACTTAGTCTGATAATCTCTAGGTTGCTGCAAATGGCATTATTGCATTCTTTTCACGGCTCAGTAATATTCCATTGTGTATATATATATATATACCACATCTTTTTTATCCATTCATCTGTCGATGGACATTTTGGTTGCTTCTGTGTCTTCCGTGTTCTTCTGCTCCTCATGAGTTCTCTTTTTACACCTGCCTTTAACTGAGCCCCTGACCTGGCTGTGAAGGAACGCTTATGTCCCTGTCTGTGCTGGTGTGACAAGGTTTTTAGGAGCTGAGACACATAAGGTGAGGCCTCAAGGTTGCTGAAGAATGGGTCCCTTCAGTGGCCCTCTGCCAGGCCTCTGGTGAGGATTTTCATCTGATCCTTAATCCTCCTTCTGCCCCAGTGGACAAACACACCCAACCCGGCTACCTACCGCTCAAAATCCCTGGCCATCCTGCTACCAAACAAGGAAATTTTGTGTGCCCTTCATCACTGACATGAGGTGTGCGTTTTCTTGGGGAGAAAAAGTTAGCAGGTGCCGGGGCAGAGAAGTCCACGAGGCAGGCCTCCTTGCTCCCAAGAGTAAACCACTAGACACAGTTTCATGGCCCTTGGGTAAGAGCTACAAGAGCGGTTCTCAACCCTGTCTACATGGTAGAATCCAGGCCGCCTCCCAGATCCATTAAAAGGAAATCTCTAGCGGTGGGACCAGGCATTGGCCAACTTTGAGAGCCACTGACCGAAACAATGCCCCACATGGCAGTTTGGGAAACAGCAGCTCAGACAGGGCAAGTGACCTGCCCAAAGTTAAACAGCCAGTTGGGACAGAGCCCTGAACAGAAACCGGGTCTCTTAACTGTAAATTCATCTCTCTTCCTGTCACGGTTTCCCCTCTGGTTGCCTTAGGAGAGAAGGACTTAATTTCGGGTATGCGTTAAAATGATCTGGGGAACTTTTGAAATATACGATGACAGGCTTCATCCTGGAATTCTCATGTAATTGCTCTGGAGTATGGCCTGGGTATACATTTTTTTTTTTTTTTTTTTTAGTGATTCTAATAGATAAGCATGATTGGAAGAAGCCCTGCTTTAAAGGTAAAACTCAGAAATCTCAGACAGAAGGGGAGGGAGAGAGAGAAGGGAAAAAAATAACGCTACAGAGGTCAGGGAAGGGAAGAATGTTCCTGGAGGTGGCGTCTTTGGGATCTGCCAAAATGCATGACGTTTGAGTTGGATCTGGAAGGAGAAATGGATTTAGATACATGGAAGTGGTCAAGGGTTTTCCAAGGCAGGGGACAGTATGAGCAGAGTCCCACAGGAAGGGATATGGGAGATGTGAGAGCTGAAAAGTGGACAAACAGGTCAATGGGGACTGGAGTGTGAGAGACCACGAACGCCACGCTCGGGAGCGTGCATTAAACTGTCCAGGCCACACAGCAGAAGCGCCTGGAGGGCTTGTTAAAGCAGAGTACCCGGCCCCAGCCTCAGAGCTCAGATTCAGTGGGTCTGTGCTGGGGCCTGAGAACATGCATCCCTGACAAGTTCCCAAGTGATGCTGATGCTGCTGGTCCTTGGAAGACGCTTTAAGGACCACTTGGCCGGGTCAAGGGAAATCACGGGAGGTTTTGGCTCCTGAGACTGCGTTTGAGAGAGGGAGAGAGAGAAAGGAAGAGACTTGCTGTCAGAAAGAGAAAGACAAATACCATACGATATCACTTAAAACATGACACAAATGAACCTACCTATGAAACAGAAACAGACTCATTGACATAGAGAACAGATCTGTGGTTGCCAAGGGGGAGGGGGGTGAGGGAGGGATGGCTTGGGAGTATGGGATTAGCAGATGTGAACCATTATATATAGGATGGATAAACAACAAGGTCCTACTGTGTAGCACAGGGAACTATATTCAATATCCTGTGATAAACCATAATGGAAAAGAATATGAAAAAGAATGTATATATATGTATAAATGAATCACTTTGTTGTTCAGCAGAAAGGAACACAACATTGTAAATCAACTCTACTTGAATAAAGTAAATTTTAAAAAAGAAAGGAAGAGACTTACTAAGATAGGAACATGATCTGATGCAGAAAGAGAAAACAGGAAGTCCAGAGCAGGGGCTTCTGGTAGAAGTAGCAAGGGGGACCTGAGGAGGGCCTAGGCGGGCAGCTGGGGAGGAAGGGCATCTAGAGGATGTTAGTGGGGGAAGGCACAGAATGTGGTGGCCAACTGCATTTGGAGGGAAATCGAGGCAGAGTCCAGGGTGAGTGAACTGGGGAGACCAAACAGCCACGACGATGACGGGAAAATTCTCTGAGCTGAGGAGGCAGGAGAAGTAGCAGGCATGGGGCAGCACCCGGGGCTCAGCTGGAATACAAACACTGAACCCTTGCCTCAAGCTCCCGGCGAGCCCATGACCTCTGACTTAGGCCCGGGGCACGCCAAAGTGAAGAAGGCTTGGCCCTGCTCCCCTAAACGTCACTGCTTCTACCTTAAAACTCCTACCCTCTTGGAGGGCGGAGGTGGGCTGAGCCAGTGTGATCCTCACCCACCCCACAGAGCTTCGGGCCTGGAGGGAGGGGGAGAAAAGGGTGTGTCTCTTTCAGGTCAAATCAGGGAGGCAACTTTAGCAAGCGTGGGCGTGTTACTCATGCTAAAACTCATTTTGCTCCGAACCCTTACTGTTCATCTGCCTACATGTTTACAGAATGTGCTTGTTCCCTAAAGCAGGGATTCTCAGTCTTGGCCACATGTTAGAATCATCTGGGGAAATTTTAAAATGCCGTGTACCTGGTCTGCATCCCACGCCAATCAGAACAGAATCTCTGGAGTGAGACCCAGGCACTAGTATATTTTCAAGCTCCCTGAGTCATTCAAAAGTGCAACCAGGATTGAGAACTGTGCCCTGTAGGGTGTGTGTAGGTAGCCTTCAAATAGCGTATTTATGAAAATGCCACTTCCTCCCTAAGGAAATGGTTTGAATGTGTCTAGCATCACCCCGCCATCCCCCCACTCCCTCTTCCCACCCATGGGTACGGGTCAAGGCAGATCAGCTTTCTGACCCACAGGCCTGCCCCGCAGTTTGGGGCTGGGGCTGGGGACCACGGCTGAGGTGGGTGGAGCTGGAGGCTGGGCCCTGGAAGGGAGGGGCTGGACCGCCCAAAGTCCAAGGAGGCCTGTACCCCAGGACGCCGCCCCGAAGGCAGGTGGATGGGGTGGGGTGTGGTTCAGAGCCAAACCCACAGGGAAGTTCTGAGGACCTGAGAAGCCTTGTGGGAGGAGGGAGCCGTGGGTGTGGGCGACGGGAGGGGTTCTGCATGGATGTTGGCAACTCCCAGAGCTGCTCTTCAGGTCCAGGTGAGTGTGGGGAAACCAGGAGAGGGCAGAGTGTGACAGGGGCCTGGGTCCTGGCCCTCCTCCCTGACTCCCTGAGTCCCAGATGCAGAGAAGATGAGGAAACTCTCCGGGGAACGATGAGCTTTAGGGCCACCGGGATTTGGGGGTCCTGAAACTGGTACAGTTTGGGGGGGCATCTTTAAGAAAAAGAATCTGAAGTGTCAAGAATAACAGGGAGCACAGGGCCTTGGAAGGCGGCTGGGCAGTGAGGGGCCCTGTCGCGAGCTTTATGACCGCCCAGTAAATCTGCTCTAACAGGCTAACATTTTGTGATGGGACATTAACTGTTTCCTTTCCAAAGCTTGTCATACCCTCCAGGGTGGTACTGGTGTGGTCCTCAAGGCACTGTGGTCTTTGGGACACCTGTCAGACCAGGAAGGCCATTTCTGGGGAAACAGAGTGGTACAGAGGTGTCTGTGGTCAGTCACCCAACACATCAGTGACTATGCCACCAGCAAAGCCCTCAGTGCCAGCCCTGCACCAATCACTCCCTCCGCAGACGGTATGAGAACTTCCCATGTATCAGGGCCGTGTTGGGCATGACAAGCACCACTGTAACTCAGACGTGGCCCCAGCTCTCAAAGATGAGACCCTGCCCTCCAGGAGCTCTAAGTGTGGTGAGGAGGCCAACTCAGGCTGGCAGTTACAGCCAGAGGAGCACAGGAAAGGCGCGTGCAGGGGCCTGTGAGCACAGGAGAGCGGGTGAGAGGCACTCACCTCGGGCAGTTCAGGAAGGCTTCCCGGAGGGGGCAACAGGAGAAGGAGCCTGAGAGAACCAGCCCAGCAGAGGAAACTCACCAGCCAAGGAAAGTTTTACTGCACTGCGAACAGCCACAACAATATCTATTAAGTACCCACTATGTACCGAGCCTTGGGCTCATCCTTCTATGTCTATGAAAATGAGTCTGCACAACATCCTCACGAGATGGGTCCTATTATTATCCCCATTTTACAGATAAGGAAACTGAGGCACAGTGCCACTGAAGCATTTGTTCTCAATCTCACAGCTATTTAAGCGGCGGGTCTGAATATTAAAACCAGGAAGTTTGGCTCCAGGGCCCATGTAGGCACAAAACTATGAGGGGACAGCTTGGAGTATTTGGGGAACTGCAAGAAATTGAGCATGTCACACACAGGAAGCTCAAGGGAGGCCGGCAAGGAAGGGGGCTGGGGAGGCCCAAAGGGCAGGATGGGTCCTGGAGGGCCTGGAAGAACAGGTGAAGGAGTTGGGGTTGGTCCTTCGAGCAAGGGCGTAGCATGGTCGGATCTCGGCTTTAGAAAGGTTACTCTGCATAAAAGATGATTATAGAAGATGGATTGGAGGCCATCGGATGGAAGCAGGAAGACCTCTAAGGATGCTACGGCAGAGCCTTGGCAAGCGCTGGTGCAGCATCAACGGAAGCCAAGGGACCAGCTCCAATCTCCTCTGGCTCCAAAGACCAGCTCTACCAGCCTGAGTGAGGTGGGAGGGGGTGGGAGGAGGGAGGAGCAGCTTTATGCCACAGAAAGTGCTCTGGACTTGGAGCTAAGGGACACGAGTTCAATGACCACATTCCCACTGGCCACCTTCACAGATACGGTCAAATCCCTTGACCTCTCTGAGTCACAGTTTCCTCATCTGGAAAGTGGGCATAATAATTCTCGCTGTGACTCAATTTTTTGTGAAACATAAACAACATTAGGTGTGTGGAAAATGACCCACAAGTATTACTGGTAATCTAAGGCAAGCTTTAAAATGTCTGCACAATTAAGTGACAGCCCAGAGACCAGACGCTTCATCTCCTCAGGCTGAAGTGGTTTCCTTTGCCTGGCAACAGGTCTCACAGCTCACGCATGTTCCCACCTCCACAGGACCCACCAACCGTCCTCCTCCTTCAAAGCACGGCTCAGATGGTACCTCCTCCACGAAGCCTTCCTTCAGATCCCCAGGTGGAAATAACCACTTCTTCCCCAGAAGGAGCCCTACTTGCTGGCCCTTCCAGAGTCTCACCTCTGTCTTGACTTAGCTGCAGTTGCTGATGTATTCTGCTGCCCCCAGCCCCAGTGCCTGTTGGTTGGTGCCTTTCTTATTCCTCTTTGCCACACAAAGGACACACTCTGTGCGGTTTTTGTTGAATGATTAAAATACAGAGTGAGTGAGTGACTGGGCTGTGGTTCCACAGAGAAATCTGGGAAGACAGCAGCCTTGATCCAGTGAAAAGGGCAAGATGGTTCTACATGATGGCATGAGGGTCAGAGGCCTGGAAAGCTACCAGTGGCCTTTCAAATTCCCCAAAGACAGACGTGGAAATAATAACAGTGAGAATAACTGTATTTGCTCACCGTTATTGAGTACTTATTCTATGATTTGCTAAGTGTTTCACTGAACTGTCTCATTTAATCCTCACAAAAACCTGTAAGGGGGGGGTAACTTTTGTCCAACACCTCGCCCAGTGCCTAGGACAGAGATGGTGCTCAGTTAATTTACAAAAAGAAATGATTGATGAGGAAACTGGGCCCTGGAAGGTACAGTCACTTGCCTAAGGTCATACAGTTAATAGGCAGCAGAGTTGAGATTCAACTCTTTACTACATACTGCTTCTCATAAAAGAGAAGAGGACAGGTTGCAGGCGCCGTGAGGGAAAAGCAGGCATGGTGAGGGAAGGCTTCTTCCCTCTGCATTGGTAGAGGGGGCCGGAATCTGAAAATCCAGGAGAGAGCCCTGAATCAGGGGTGCTTCTTGGCCAACCTTCCCCAACCAGAAGAGTCAAGTACGAGTCACCGGTCCCCGCCTCGGAGGAAGGGAGACGGTGTCAGAGTCCAAGGCCAGCACCTGAGGAGTAATGGGGCTTTATTTGCTTGAGTCTTTTTCCAGACATTTCCTTATCAGCATTTCTTCTGGAAGGATGTGGGCAATCAGCTTCATTACAGGGCTCAGGCTGACAAAAACCCTGTTTATTAAAAAGGGTGGAGCAGACTTGGGGTGTCCTAGGATCTGTTCTCCTCCCCTGCAGCTCAGCTGGTTGAGAGAAGGTGGGACGCAAGACAGAGAGGGTGAGAATGGGCAGGAGAAACCCGCGAGAGCAGGAGAGAAGCAGATCCTGCCTGACTGATCCCAGACCCCGCGCTGCCCCTGCTGACATCCGATAAATGCTTCCTGTGAAAATGTTTACCCAGGAGGAAATGGATCCTGCTTCCCCTCCCTACCATGCGGGGGGGAAGAGGGGCTGCCGCGGCCCCATAAATCCCAACAACTGTCCCTGCTCACCACCCCACCTCCCTGGGGGCCCCAGAGTGGGGGAGACGAAGGTGCCAGACACAGAAAGATCTGTGACAGGAGGCAAGTACGCAGCCAGGGCGGTCACGACTGTAGGAACACGCCCATGTCCATTTGTCACTTTTATCTCCTATGTTTTCCTCCATTTCTTTTAAATTAAGTTGCCGTCTATCCTGGTTTTATCCAGGAAGTCTGAGGGTGGAGCTACCAAACTGTCACAGTGGATCTAAAATCTTGGGAGAAGTGTCCACGGGTCTGGAAAAACAGTTTGCTTCCCCAACAATCAGGGTCTCTAGGTTCCAGTCTCAGGTGTGCTGCTGTCTTCTCTAGAGAGGCGCATGGACACGTTGAAAAGAGTGTGATGTCAGGAGCCACAGCAGCCTGTCAGTCCTGGTGCCATCACTTATTCACCCTGTGACCTTGAGCAGGTCCGGTAACTTCTTGGAGCCTAAATTCCCTCCCCTGCAGAACAGAGACAATGGTATTACCTGCACACACTTTCCTGTGAGGCTCAAGTAAGGGAATGCGTGTACAAATGCTTTGAAACAGAAAATAATACACAGTCATGGGGTTTTTTTTAAGCCAAGGAACTTGGCCGAGTTCATCTATAAAATGGATACAGTAATCTCTGCATTTCACTTTCCTGAACGTCGGGAGGACAGAAGAGATAATAGGCACAAAGGTGTCTAATACCTTGGGTCAATTTTCCATTTCACCAGCATGCAAACCATCAGAAAATGAAATACACTCCAAAACTTTTTTCACTTCTAAATAATGACTATCTCAGGCTGCAATAGCACTGGAGGCAATGCACCAAAGACTAAATTATTTTTTAACTATCACATTCTTGGTCTCTAAAAGTTTATGGTAACATATCTAACTTAGCTTGAATCTCTCTTTAACTGAAGCACCCCGGTTCTCAGCAATCGTTCTGTAAAGTATAACTCACAGAGCACACGTATCAGAGACAAACCAGCAGCTTATTTCAAAACCCACGTTCTTGTGACATACTGGATCAGAACTCCGGGTGGATAGGGCCGGGAAGTCAGACTTCAGCATGCACGTCAGGTGGTTAAACGTCCTGCATGCTGACGTTTAAGAGTCACTAACCTGGAGGCCCCACTATTTGCCACTGAAGAGTCATCAAACCTTCTCTGTGTCCTTCAGCAGCCAATCCTTGGATCCCCAACAGAGGAGACGCAGGTACTCACAAATCCAGTAAAGCCCAAGTCATGTGACCCCACCTTCCACGGCCCCACATCCATGGATCTGATTCTGGAAAAGGCAGATGAGAGGGGCTGGGTCCAGAGCGAAGTCTTTTTTTTTTGAATTTTATTTATGTTTTGATACAGCAGATTCTTATTAGTCATCCATTTAATACACATCAGTGTATACATGTCAATCCCAATCTCCCAATTCATCACACCACCATCCCCACCCCTCCGCGGCTTTCCCCCCTTGGTGTCCATACGTTTGTTCTCTACATCTGTGTCTCTATTTCTGCCCTGCAAACCGGTTCATCTGTACCATTTTTCTAGGTTCCACATATATGTGTTAATATATGATATTAGTTTTTCTCTTTCTGACTTACTTCACTCTGTATGACAGTCTCTAGATCCATCCACATCTCTCCAAATGACCCAATTTTGTTCCTTTTTATGGCTGAGTAATATTCCATTGTATATATGTGCCACATCTTCTTTATCCATTTGTCTGTCAATGGGCATTTAGGTTGCTTCCATCACCTGGCTATTGTAAATAGTGCTGCAATGAACATTGGGGTGCATGTGTCTTTTTGAATTATGGTTTTCTCTGGGTATATGCCCAGTAGTGGGATTGCTGGGTCATATGATAGTTCTTTTTTTAGCTTTTTAAGGAACCTCCATCCTGTTCTCCATAGTGGCTGTGTCAATTTACATTCCCACCAACAGTGCAAGAGGGTTCCCTTTTGTCCATACCCTCTCCAGCATTTGTTGTTTGTAGATTTTCTGATGAAGCCCATTCTAACTGGGGTGAGGTGGTACCTCACTGTAGTTTTGATTTGCATTTCTCTAATAATTAGCGATGTTGAGCAGCTTTTCATATGCTGCTTGGCCATCTGTATGTCTTCTTTGGAGAAACGTCTATTTAGGTCTTCTGCCCCTTTTTCGATTCGGTTGTTTGTTTTTTTAATATTGAGTTGCATGAGCTGTTTATATGTTTTGGAGATTAATCCTTTGTCCTTTGATTCGTTTGCAAATATTTTCTCCCATTCTGAGGGTTGTCTTTTTGTCTTGTTTGTAGTTTCCTTTATTTTGCAAAAGCTTTTAAGTTTCATTAGGCCCCATTTGTTTATTTTTGTCTTTACTTCCATTACTCTAGGAGGTGAATCAAAACAGAGTCAAGTCTTGACTACAGCCGAGACCACAGCAGGGGTTAGCACAAGTAAGGACGCACAGCTGATGCACGATACTTAAGTAATAAATAGGACCACTGTGCCTTGCGAGGACAGACAGGGGCTGCAGGTGACATCAGAGTCCAGGTTTCCTGGCCGCTGATCCAGGTTACAGGAACAATGTTAGAGGAGGGCAGAAGAGAGATGAGCACATTGTTACAGATTCTTGGGATCTAAGAGTTCTAATGACTTGCATGTTTCATTTTCATCAATATACACTTTCCAGGCATCTTGAATCTTAGAGACCTTGGAAGGGATTCATACATTCTCAGGTACCAGCTGAACTGTGGTTGGTCTATCCGTTGAAAAGATCCTGTGACTCTGTCTGCACAGTCTCAGAGTTGTGTGTGGAGACGTCGTATTTCCCCACGGGGCTGACCTCCCACTTATTCATCAAGATGACCTGACCTTACTGTATTCCACAATGACTGTTCACGGCAGCCCTTAGTCATCCTATAGGACTGTGGTAAGCGTCTGCAAATAAGTAACTTTTCAATTCCATTATGTCTTTTGATGGCAGCCACAGCCCCTGTGACTAAAACAGGTTGGGGCTGTCTTCTCCATTTCTCAGGTGAGCAAGCTGAGGCTCAGAGAGGTTAGAAGGATTTTCTAAGTCACACAGTATAAAGTTCCTTAATGGGACTCTGGGTCTTCTGGCTCAAATTCCCTTCCACTGCAACTTTCTTATTAAGTCTCAGAAACTTGACTTTTGAGATACATCTAGAAGCTTTCCTCTTAGCATCTTGAAAACCTATAGAGCTCTTCTTTCTTGTTTTCTGGTTAAAAAAAAATTCCTTATTTAATACTTTGGCATATGAGTTAGGATGACACATCATCTCGATTTTCCCAGGACCATCCTAGTTTTAGCACTAAAGTGCCCATGGAGTCCCTCAGGCCCAGGCACACTGGGACAGCTGGTCACCTCACTATGAGCTCAGGCCATCTCATCACCCCCTCAGGGTGTCTCCAGCTGTGGAAGAACCCATGCCTTCTGACTCACTCACCTACATCCTCTGCTCCCCAAGAATCAGGCTCTTCAGAGTAAATAAGACACTGGGCAATCACTCTCTATCCACCTAAGCTCGTTGGTGAACTTCTGATCACAATGGATGTATTAACAATAGAGGAGAAAGCATGCAGAAAGGAATATTAGATTCATCAGTACCAATTTCCAAATGACCATATACAAGAATTTGCATTATTGAACCCTGGTTCTGGAAGGGAAAATGATTCAGGACACAAACACTCTGGTTCTCCACAGTTAATTTAGAACAAAGTGGTATGTGCATTTGTTATTATGGCCACTGGAGCAGACATGCTGGGCTTTTTGGGGGTTTTTCAAATATTTATTTATTTATTTGGTTGTGCTGGGTCTTAGCTGCAGCACGTGGGCTCCTTAGTTGCAGTTCCAGGGCTCCTTAGTTGAGGCACATGAACTCCTAGCTGTGGTATGCATGTGGAATCTAATTCCCTGACCAGGGATAGAACCCAGGCCCCCTGCATTGGGAGCATGGAGTCTTACCCACTGTGCCACCAGGGAGGTCCCGACAAGCTGGTTAAATCCTGGCTCTGCCACTTAATAACTGTGTGACCTGGGGCAGGTTGCCTAAATCTCTCTGTACTTTAATTTCCTCATCTATAAAATGTAAATAAAATCTCCTTCATAGACTTATCATGAGAACTAATCATAAAAATCATTACAGAGTGCCTGCAGTAAATTGTCCATTATTCCCATAACCTACACACTGCACAGCTAACACCAATGTCTAAATATTGTGTCACACAAAACAAGAGGAGGGTAACAGGGGATTTGTTTGTTTCCCAATAATTGGGGAAAGTAAAAGGGAACTAGAAAACTGTTTTCCCAGAATATATTCTTTCTTCTTTACTTTGAGAGTCATTGTCTCCTCCAAGTATTATTGCTGTCTTTAACCTCATGATCGAGGCTACCACAAATAAAAAAGGAACGATCAACTGGATAATGAATTCTCCCTGTGTACAAATTCTCCCTGTGTATAAAGTACAGTGCTTTATATATATTAACTCACTTGTACACTGTACACTTGTACATTAACTCACAAGTGTACACTCACTTGTAACTCACTGGTGGTTACTCCACCAGACCTGTACAAGCCCTTCCCATTATCAACCAAGGTGGTTTGCCCCTGATGCCTGACTAGTATTTACCACTTAGCATCTACCGTATATTTCTTGCGAAGCTGGGTACTATGGGAGACGCAACAAAGTGTAAGAAATGGGAGGAGCTGACCCTTGATGCATTTACTATTTATCTGAAGGACAAGCTATCAGTGGGTAAAATGCTACATATCGAGTACCAAGTGACCTGGGTGTTCAATAAGAACAAGAGAAGGCAGAGGTCACTGTGGGCCGAGGAGAGAGATGAAGAAAGGGAAGAAGGGACATGAGCTGGCATGTGTTAGGTGCCTGCCGTAGCCCAGCTTTTTACATACATCTCATTCAGTCCTCTCTAACCGATGCTATTACAGTGCCGCCTGCGACCCTCCAACCTCATCCTTTCAGTACGCTCCAGCAAACATCCAGCTTCTAGGATCCGTGTCTCAGGGTCTGAGGGCTTTTTCCAGAAGGGAGCAGTCCAGCTCTCTGGGAAATTAACCCCCTCTGGGGAAGAGCCTTCAGCCAATAGACTGGGAGGGGTCAGTGTTTAAATACCCCAGCTCCCTCACCCCATGGGGAGAGTAATTTTCAGGGCATGTGTTTTACCCTTTTTCAAGAATGCCTCTGTTGGGATCAAGCTGCGGCTGCCCACAGGGGTAACTGGCTTGCTAATGAACCCCTAACTGGTTTCCTTCCTTTCCCTACACCACTGCCCACACCTTTGCCTGTGCTCCCTCCACCTTTTAAATACACCATTTGCACTCACGTCCTTGTCTCAGCATCTGCTTCTGGCCAAACCCAAACTAAGACAGCCTCATATTTCCTGTGAAACTGGTGAAAACTATCCTTTCGACTAATGAGAAAACTAAGACTGCAAGAGATTAAGTAACTTGTCTAGGGTCACATAGCTTGCATGTGGTAGAGCTCAGGTCTGAACCCACATCCTGCTGACTCCAAGTCCACACCTGTCCTGTTGGCATACTTCAAGAAGGGCACACACGGGCTTCCCTGGTGGTGCAGTGATTGAGAATCCGCCTGCCGATGCAGGGGACACAGGTTCGTGCCCCGGTCTGGGAAGATCCCACATGCCGCAGAGCGGCTGGGCCTGTGAGCCATGGCCGCTGAGCCTGCACGTCCGGAGCCTGTGCTCCGCAACGGGAGAGGCCACAACTGTGAGAGGCCCGCGTACCGCAAAAAATAATAATAATAATAAAAATAAGAAGGGCACACATAAGCATGTCACTTGACCACAGGGACACAGCCCACCCCTCCTCACACTCACCGCATTCAGGAAACTAGGAACTTTCCTCAAATCAAGGCTGAAAAAGAGGTCTCTGGGCTGTAAGGACAGGAATGATGGTAACTGGGGAGAAAAATCGCCATGTGGAAATCCCGTACTCTGTATTTGAAGGCAGGTACAAGCCAAGAAATAGGAAGATACCCTTTCTGTATGTGAAGATGCTGAGAAAAAGTTGTGAAGATGCTGAGAAAAAGTTGTCTCCGCGTTGTTTCTCTGGATCCACAGAAAATGGCTTGTGCTGCCACACTTCCAATACGTGGCAATTTCTGCAAATCTTTTGGACAAAGGCATCGTGCAGGGCTGTGTTTGAGTGAGCGGAGTGGATGTTTAGTGACAACCAAACCAGAGTCAGAGAGCTTGAAACCTTTGCTGTGGCTCAGGGAGCTGTCCGCGAACCCAGGTGAAGTTTTGGCTCCGTTAAGAGGTAACTTGATCCAAGTTTTAAGCAAAATGGAATTATTATGGCCAGGAGCAGATGGACGGGGCAAATCACATGAAATCAGCCTACATTGATCAAAAGCCGTAGGCAAAGTTTCTTCTATTTATGTCTCGTGTTCTAGTCATCTATTGCTGCATATCAAACCATCCCCAAATCTGGTAGATTAAAACAACCATTTTATTATATCTCATATTTTTTGTGGGTCAGGAATTCAGGCCAGGCGTGGCTGAGCAATTCTGTTCCACATGGCACCAACTATGGTTCTCGGAGGTACTCAGCTGGCAGGCAGGCTGAAGGGTCTGAGATGGCTCCACGCACATGTCAGGCTCATGGGTGGACATGGCTGCAAAGCTGGGCTCAGCAGGGACTGTTGATCAGAGAGCTAAGTCTCCAGCGAACTAGGTGGAAGTTATGTGGCTTTTGATGACCTAGCTTTGAAGTCACTAAGTGTCACTTCTGCCATACTACTTGTCTAAGCGATCACAAGTATACCCGGATTCAAAGGAAAAGGACTTGGACCCAACCCCTCAATGGTTGGGTGTGTACAAGTACAGCATCCAGTTTGGGTTGGAAGCCAAAAAGGGGAGTCAGAGCCTGCAGACTTTCCCTAACTCTGAGGTTGTAGCTGCAGCTGCTTTGCCAGGGGATTTGTGACCTAGGGCCGGGAAGGAACTGGGAAAGGAGGGATCTGGCAGGGCTAAAATCCCTGCTCTCCCGACAGAGCTCCCTGCTTCCGCTTTGCGTGCCTGGCACACAGCACTGCAGTCCCGACTAAAGGGCAGAGTGAAGGCTCTCACCTGCTCAGGACCCTGGTCCCTGGGAACTGAGAAAAAGGGAGGAGGTCACCGTAGGAGGGTTTGGTGGATCTGAGCAGTGTGCAAATCGAGCAAGAATCAGGAGCCTGAGAAATAGTGCCGGGTGCTGCTCATCACATAGAAGATCTGCAGCTGACCTTAGGCTCCACGGGGCACTGTCACCTTCCAAGGCGTCTGCATCTCCCAAGGTGAAGCCACCTTGTGCTCTTCAATCCTGATGTTACTGTCTAATCACAGAAAAGAGTCCAAGTAACAGTTTCTTTTTTTTTTTTTTTTTGTGGTACGCGGGCCTCTCACCGTTGTGGCCTCTCCCATTGCAGAGCACAGGCTCCGGACGCGCAGGCTCAGCGGCCATGGCTCATGGACCCAGCCGCTCCGCGGCATGTGGGATCTTCCCGGACCGGGGCACGAACCCATGTCCCCTGCATCAGCAGGAGGACTCTCAACCACTGCGCCACCAGGGAAGCCCAAGTAACAGTTTCTTACACACCTGTGGATGGGTGCCTGGCACAGGTGTGTCCTCAGAGGAGGCCACCAAGAAAATACACTGATCAATTTGATGTTTGTGTTCTTCTTTTTTCTTTTCTTTCTTTTGTCGTTTACTACATTAGAATTAGAGACCTAGAAATAGACTGCAGTAGGAGGTTGGTTATGAAAGGAAGGGAAAGAAAGAAACCTGTTGTTACCAAAAACAACTTCCTGGCATTGAACTGTGGCCCAGCCTAGTGTCTGGGAGTAGAATGGTCCAAACCTACAGAGAACTTCTCAGCCATGATCTCTTTACTCAAAGTGAATTTGAAATGTTTGATATGGTCTTAATTGAACTAATTATTTCCCTCCATATTTACACAGATTTAATCAATACATGGATGGATGGACTTACATATCCCAGGTACTTTCATATATACTAATCCATCGGTCCTTACAAAAAATCCAAGGAATTGGTGCACCCATCCTTATTTTACCATGGGAGAAACTCAGAATGAATCAAATAAACACCCGGATTTGTCTTTTTCCCAAACCCCTTTCTACTGTTGCTCAGGCTCTGAGGTGACCCTACATCATCACTCACTCCATCCCAGGGGCTGGAATACTTGAGAGCAACGTGGGCTCCTCCCTCACCTCCACCTCGGTCAGCAGACAGGCTCCAGGTGTGCTTCACCCTCAGTGTTCTTCTATGAACACTGTTCTTACTCTGTGTCAGGGTCCTCATTCTTTTGTCCTTCACCCTTTGTCACCTGGGCTATTGTGCCAGCCTCCTGGCCAGTCCTTCTGTCTCAACCCCCTCCAGAAAGCTGAAACACAGACCTGATCATATAAGCCTTTGCCCATAAAATTTCAATCATTCCCCACAACTTACAGAATAAATTACTAAGTCTTAAGCCTGATGTTCAAGGCTTTCTATGACCTCCTCCTGATCAACATTTCCCCTCTCATCTACCATTATCCCCTTTCACCACTGTTTTGCACACCAGAGTCTATAAAACTCTGAGCATTGCTCTGGGAGAAGAGTGGAGTTCTATATAATATTTTGAAATTTTCTGTCTTTGTTTCAGTGGTAATCTAAAGGGGGAAGTGTATATATATATATATATATATATATATATATATATATCTTCTGCTCAATCCTGCCTCACTATTTTAATCTTTGTATTATTTGCACTTGTGTTTGTAATTTCTGATGCTAAATGGACAACTCAAGTGACAGTTTTTAACTTTTAATGCAGAGTTTCTTAATAGGGGGTCACAAAACCTCTGGGGATGCAGGTGCAGAGAAGCTTCCTCAAGGGTCTTCACGTTCTTCTCTACGTTCCAGCGTGCATCAGATCACAAATTCCAAGTTAGCCACATCCCTGCTTTGTCTCCTTGCCTTATGTTGCCCCTTGGGTTTAGAATGCCTTCCCGCATCTCCCACACACAGCTCCCACCCACCGCCACTCCCCAGCTGCACCATGCATCGCAGTAGGGATAGCTCGATGCAGAGTTCCAGATGTAAAGATCTCCAAGCTGCAGGGGATGTTGTAGGTCATCCAGTCTATTGCACTCATTTTACTGTCAGCAAAATCTAGGACCAGAGAAGAGAAGTAACAAACTAGGCCTAGAACCCAGGCCTCGTGACACCTTATACGCAGCTCTTTTCATATTTTGCAACTTCCTGATCACCTTCCTTAAAGTTTTATTATCCATCTTTGCATTGACTCCCTGGCACGGCGGCATGCAGAGTAAATCCTTAGTTTCCCTATAACCATGACTGAAAGAGCCATAAAACCACAGTACTTACCTGACGTGTTCACATGTCTGAAGCACTATCATGGAATATCCCACGGGAGCTGAATACGAGAAGCATTTCGCATTTCTGCACTTTAGACAACAGAGACTGCTCCAATTAATACCAGTGAGATTCACTCCTGAGAAGCCCCAAAGTATATGCTGATGTATTGAACCTACTATAATATTCCAAAATCAACTTTTAAACATTTCTGCAAACCAGAACATGATACAGAGGCAACATGGCAGTCAGTTTAGTGTTCTGAACTTAGTAAATAGTCACTAAGTGTGAGCTGGATGAATGGATACCTCACAGACTGGAAGCCAAGACACCTGAGTGCCAGTCTCATTCTTCTGCTCACAGGCCATGAGGTCTTGGGAAAATCACTTCCCACTCACAAAGCCTCAGTCTGTTCATCTGTAAAATGAGGCATTTGGACCAACTCATTGTCTCGGAAGTAAATCTCTTGCAGCTCTAAAATTCCACAGTTTCATGAAAATGTTAAATCCATCCATACTATTGGTGTCAACGGAAAGTAAAACTAGAACTAGTGTTTATTAACTGTTCTTATTTTATGTTTTTTTGCTTATTACATCATTTTATATTGTTTCTGATCATTATGTATTTCAGTTATTATAACTAACTTTTGAAGAAAATATTATTATGCTATGTTATTACACTTGGGGAAACTGATGCTTTATTAACTCAAGAAGACATCAGCCTCTAGGCTTGACAGAATTACAACTGCTTTAAGACATTGAGAAATAGGCAGTGCAAAACTGTGATCCCTGAGAGAAGGGAATCAATGAGGTGAGTCTTAAAATAGCCCTGTTTATGATTGGAGGCAATTCCCATCTGGAAATCACAAGCACAGTCTGGAAGCTTTGCTAAGCAGAGGAGACAGAGACCAGAGATTGGAGAAGCTGAGGTGGCTAGGAGTTAAGGATCAGAGTTCCAGAACAGAGGGGAGATACACAGAAAAAGAACACCATAAGTCTGCTGAGATACCCTCTTGAGTCTGTTGAGAATTAGTACATGTGTGTATAAAATGAAACTCCACAAGACCAGGCAAAAGAAATGACCCGAGAGTACTAAGCTGAATAACCCAGAGTTCTCACAAATGCGGAAATGGTTGTGCACCAGCCTAAGTGGAGAGTCCTTGGTGATCCCCTGGGGCAATCAGTGGAGAGCTCGGAGGAGGAGGCACACTTGAGTAAAGTGGCTGAACTCTTCCTGGAGTGAAGGTCACTCTGGACCCTGCATAGCAAAGCTCAAAGATGGGACTCAAAGGGATCAAACTATTTCATGAGTAAATTAACTTCCAGCCAAAACAAAGTCTAACACTCTTTAAAAGAAGGCAGCAAAGTCCAAATACTTAACCACGTAGCTTCGCAATGTCTACCACCTAATAAAAAATCACTGGACATATAAAGAAGCAGGAAAATGTTCACCCATAACCAAGGGGAAAATCAGTCGATAAAAACTGGCCAATACATGACAGAGATGATATATAAGTATTTAAGTAACTGGGCAAGCTCCAACAAAGAGTCCGTAGAGAGTCCAAATTCAAACCCAGGTCTCCTGATACTTTTTTAGTGCTCCATCACCTGTGCTCACCAATCTCTCTGCCTCTGCGGCAACTGATAAGGTTTTGCCATGACAGTCCCAAAGCAATTTTCCTATACTTCTGTTCTTCACTTTAGTTAGAACTTCACAGAAACTTGCAGAGGTAAACACAGATCTGAAGTCTAGGAGGGCCATCTCTGATCGGGGACAAGTATAGGCCATCCTCATGGACAAAATTTCAGCACCAGTGCAACAGAATTCCTTGTCTATCCCCTCCCCTACTATGACACTTGTATGGAAATTCCCCAAGGCCATTCCTAGGTCATATCTCTGGTTAGAGGAGCTCTGCATTAGGGGCTGTGGCTTCAGGGAACTTAGGAATCAGTGTGTGAACAGTGGGAACACACACCCGGGAGCCAGACCTCAGCCTCAGCCCTGAGTTGACAAAAATTTAGGCAAGAGGTAAAGGGGAAAAAAGAAAGTGTCACAGGCTGCTGTCAGCCTGCAGAAAGGTGTAAACCCCCTCTCTCCCAATGCTGGGGGTATATTCATGTGTATGCTGCCTGTAAGTGTTTGTGAGAAAACAGTTCAGAGAGCACAGACAGGGCGTCACCTTCCAGGCTGGGGGAGCAGTTTTCCTCCCTGCGATTGACTATACAAGTTGTTAGCAAAGCAAATATCAAAGCCCTGCAATTTGCTAATTACAGGCGGGATCCTGGGCTTGTGGGCCCAATTAACCACTTGTTCCTCATTTTCTGTGTGTGACCTGCCGACTGCACCCACAATTACCCACTTGTCTTTTAACTTGCCTGAGAGCTGGCTGACTCACCTCCAATTCACTCCCACTATCACCTCCAGATGGCCTTTGGTACCTTTTTGCTTTCCAGGTTCCCCCCACTCCCCTATTATCTTTCTCTGCATCACATGCCTATGTCTCATCTCCCCGGTTGGGGCTCCTGCGAGATTTCCTGGTCTAGTCGCTCGCCTAGGCTTGGAGCCTGGAAGGCAGGAAGCAACTCCTGTTGGTCTGGGCATCTTGCCTAGCTCCCCAAAGGAAGCTCAGGAGGCTGTGGCTACATTTGGCCTCTGCCCCCAGACACAGGAGTAAAGAAAATTACAGCTTTTCTGGAGCTGGCCCACTGCCAGATGTCCTGCCCACACTCTCCACTAGTGCCCCACTGGCTCCCTACCTCAGTCAGGCCAGGGCTGGATCCAGGGAGCCTCACTGCCAGTCCTGGGGAAGGAGTTCCCAGCAGCTGCTAGCAGTAGCTCTCCAGGGAAACACAAGCTGGAGAAAGAGAAAAACCTCTTGTGACCTTCTGCTTCATTAGACAAGCTACCTGGCAAGCAGAAAATTTCCAGCAAACTTTTTGATGATTTACTCTGTCAATGGTTCCTATCCTTTTTTGTGTCACGGACACTTTTGAAAATCTGTTGAAAAATTCTGGGCTTTCCAGCAAGAAATGCTCATTTTCAGTTATTTATTTAATCATTCAACAAATATTTATGGAGCACCTATGTGCCGGGTACTATTGCAGGGACCAAAGAAACATAAGTGAAAAAAAAATAGACAAAAATTCCTACTCTCATGGAGCTTACATTCTAGCAAGAAGAGATAGGCAAGAAAGAATACATGTAGTAAATAAGCAAACATACAATTTGCTAGAAATTAGGTGCTACGGAAAAAGAAAAATTCAAGCAGAGTAAGAGATTGGCGGGAATGCAGGGTTTTTAAAATTTTTTTTTAAATTTTTGGCTGCGTTGGGTCTTCGTTGCTGCGTGGGCTTTCTCTAGTTGCGGTGCGCAGGGGCTACTCTTCGTTGCGGTGCACGGGCTTCTCATCGCGGTGGCTTCTCTTGTTGTGGAGCATGGGCTCTAGGCGTGCGGGCTTCAGTAGTTGTGGTGCGTGGGCTCAGTAGTTGTGGCTCGCGGGCTCTAGAGTGCAGGCTCAGTAATTGTGGTGCACGGGCTTAGTTGCTCCACAGCACGTGGGATCTTCCCGGACTGGGGCTCGAACCCGTATCCCCTGCATTGGCAGGCAGATTCTTAACCACTGTGATTATATTTTTAAATAGCATATGCCAGTTTGTCCTCATTAAGAAGTGAAATGTTAGCAAAGAACGGAAGAACGTGAGAGGTTTCACCATGTGGGTACCTGGAGAAAGAGTGTAGTAGCCGGAGGGATCAGCCCCCGGGCACGGCCACGCTGGTGTGTCTGAGCAAAAATGAGAAGAGCAGTGTGGCTGGACTGGAGAGAGGGAGAGGGAGGCAGCCTTGGTGGGAGACAAGGTCAGAAAGGCAGGGGGCTGGGGGGACGTATATCACATAGGGCCTTGTGGGCTGCAAGTACTGTGGTTTTCACTCTGAGTTAAATCAGGAGCCATTAGTGTGATCTGAGCAAAGGGGTAACAGGATTCAGCTGAGACTCTACAATGTCAGTGACTGTCGTAGGGACCACTTGGTCCCAGTACAGATAATGGTGCTTGTGCACCAGTGGTAGCAGTGGAGACCAGGAGACTGAGTCCAGAGGATTTCCTGAATAGCTGTGATGTGTGTGAAAAAGATGTGCACATACAATTTCCCATACAATTCAGCAGTTTACCAATCTCCTAAATCCCATCCGTGAATGCAGGTAAAGGGCCCCTGATGGAAGGAGAAAGGGAAGTGGTGACCCCAAGGAGGGAGCGGAAAATGGGACCCCAGTGGAGATGGAGAGCCTTAGCTGTACCTAAAATTTCATTTCTTTTTTGACTTTGTTTTTTAATTGAAGGATAATTGATTTACAATATTGTGTTAGTTTCTGTGTACAGCAAAGTGATTTGGTTATACATATATATGTATCTATATTCCTTCTTAAAATTCTTTTCCATCATAGTTGATTACAAGATTCTGAATATAGTTCCCTGTGCTATACAGTAAATCCTTGTTGTTTATCTATTTTGTATATTTTTGTATATTTTGTGCACCTGTTAATCCTATACTCCCAATTTATCCCTCCCCCACCCCTTCCCATTTGGTAACTATAAGTTTGTTTTCTTTGTCTGTGAGTCTGTTTCTGTTCTGTAAGTTCATTGGTACTATTTTTCAGATTCCACATAAAAGTGATATCATATAATATTTGTCTTTCTGTGTCTGACTTACTTCACTTAGTATGGTAATCTCTAGGTCCATCCATGTTACTGCAAATGGCATTATTTCATTCTTTTTATGGCTGAGTAATAGTCCATTGTATATATACATACCACATTTTCTTTATCCATTCATGTGTCGATGACACTTAGGCTGCTTCCATATCTAAAAGTTTTATTTAAAAAAAATAAGAAAAGAGGGCTTCCCTGGTGGTGCAGTGGTTAAGAATCCGCCTGCCAATGCAGGAGACACGGGTTCGAGCCCTGTTCTGGAAAGATCCCACATGCCACGGAGCAACTAAGCCCATGTGCCACAACTACTAAGCCCATGTGCCACAACTACTGAGCCTGTGCCCCTAGAGCCCATGCTCCCTCTAGAGCCCACGAGCCACAACTACTGAGCCCATGTGCCTAGAGCCCGTGCTCCGCAATAAGAGAAGCCACTGCAATGAGAAGCCCGCGCACCTCAACGAAGAGGAGCCCCCGCTCGCGCAACTAGAGAAAGCCCACGTGCAGCAACAAAAACCCAATGCAGCCATAAATAAATAAATATATATATTTTAAAAAATAAGAAGAAAAGAAGATATTTAAGGCAAATATTTAAGGTAAAATACTATTATCTGGTAACCTGCGTGGTGGACACATGTATGCCTACTATAATATTTTCTGTATATTTAAAATCATTCATAATTTATTTATTTATTTATTTATTTTTGCGGTAAGCGGGCCTCTCACTGTTGTGGCCTCTCCCGTTGCAGAGCACAGGCTCCGGACGCACAGGCTCAGCGGCCATGGCTCTCGGGCCCAGCCGCTCCACGGCATGTGGGATCTTCCCGGACCGGGGCACGAATCCGTGTCCCCTGCAACGGCAGGCGGACTCTCAACCACTGCGCCACCAGGGAAGCCCTCATTCATAATTTTTAAAAGACTTGCTCATCCCAGTGTTTCGCAGAAAGCTGTCCTTTTGCTTTGCCAATGAAGTGAGGGGAAATCAACTCAGTCAATTCTGCGCATAATTCTGGCCGTGGCACGTGGCTGGGTGTACTTTACCTCTCCAATTTCTGTCCCTTCCCTTCCTTCCAGCAGCTCAGAGTCAAAGGTGAGAGAAGTCAAGGACTGACGCAAAAACCACCCTATATCGAATAGAGTCTAGAAGAGGAAGAAGAGGGTAATGGCACCCGGGAAGCCTGGGGGAGGCCTCCTGGCAGAGGCAGTCCCTTAGCAGGATGCAGAAGAACAACAGGCAGGCCGGGACTCACGGAGAGGAGGGAGTCTTCCCAGCTGGAGGCAGCTTCAGGAGGCCAGGCACAGTGAAGGGCAAGCAGAGGCCCCAAGCACCTACTCCACTCTGGCCCATCTTAAGGAGAGCAGGCAGATTTCTTCCTCTCGGTACCGAATTAGAGCAAAAAGCCCAGATGGGAGGAGCTTCCAGAGCCCTGCGGTCGCCCCAGTGGTGCCAAGAGGGCGCAAGGGTGGAAAAGCTTGGATCCAGGACCGCAGCAACCTGAAACAGGCACAGAAGGGTGACTTCAGGCTCCAGGGATTAAGGCTCCTGAGCTGGGTGGAGCCTCCTTGCTGACCTGGGGGGAGACTTCCTCAGGGAACAGGACACCAGGGAGTCTCCCCTGGCCTGCTCTGTGTCAGGCCCCCCAGGCCATGGCCCTCAGACAGCACGTTCCTCACCATCGATCTGCAGCCCTATTGCTGGGCCTGGGGAGAGGTCCCCTGCGGCCCACATTTTGCAAAAACTTGCCGTGTCACAAGTCCTGATTAGGTGCCAGGAGAACAATTTCCCAGGCCATGGCTTTAACAAGGCCATGCTTCCTAATTACTAGTTTTCTTCTAAGTAAGTAAAACAGAGGGGGAGAGAAACCAGTGATTACTCCACCTCATAATCCCACCTTCCATTTATGTGCGTTTCTCTTCAGAGGAGCTCAGAATGCTTCTTTGTGTATTATTGTCTACTTTTTTCCTCTTAAGGTCCTTGAGATTCCTAGGGGTGGTTATTATACCATTTTACAGCTGGGGAAGGGGATGTGGCTGAGGTTACGCAGTGTCCAAGCACCCTCACTGGCTACGGTCAGTATTCTGAAGCTCTTACAGGAAACCTCCTCATATCTGAAAATAAAGTCGTCGCCTGGGACATAAACTAGGCTAAAGCAAACACAATAAACGGCACACTTCATAACAGTAATTAACACTACTTCTCACAACAATCCTATAAAACAGACAGTATTACACCCATTTTACATATGAGAACAATGAGATTCAGAGGGGTAAAGTAAGCTGCCTAGAGTTGCCTAATAATAACAGCTGTAATAGTAGCAAAAGCAGAAGCTAATATTTATTAAGCAACTTACCATGTGCCAGGCATCTTACATTTATTAGCCCATTTTAATCCTCACAACAACCCTCTGAGATGATTATTAGTATTAGCACCATTTTGCTGACAACAAAACCAAAGCACAGACAAGTTAAGTAACTTGCCCAAGATCACAGAGCAAGTAAGTGGCACAGCCATAAAGGAACCCACAAAAGGTATGCATGTCCCTCCCACCACACCGTTTATCCATCTAAAGGAATGCTTACTCTGAGGGTTGGCCTGGTGACACCCAGATACAGTCCAGGTGACTCAGGTACAGACCCACGGCTGCTCTGTGCCCTAATCACTGTCCTATAAAGGTGAGTAGGGGGTGGCAATTTCTGTACTCCTGCTGTGTGCCAGGACCCTCACACTCTGGTACCCGGAGAGAGGGCCATAGGGAAAGACTTTTCCTGCCTAACTGAAGGTATATGTGTGCGTACTTTCACTGGTATTAAATGGTACTGTAGAGACCATTACCACAAAAGTAGTGGAATCTGTGAGTAAGGATTAATCTAGAGAGACATTCAGGCCAGTGGGAAGTGAACTTCCTGTATTGTGCGCGCGCGCGCGCGCGTGTGTGTGTGTGTGTGTGAGGGAAACAATGCTTCTAGCTCTTCCACGCTGCAGAGAAATGAGCCCCCAACCCATCCTAGAACCTTGGCTTTTTCACTGCCCTGTCCTCAAAAGCATCCTCTAATGCCTCATTCCACTCCTTATACGTGCATACCAGGAAGGGGATGTCCTCGATGGGGAAACAAATTCTGACTCCTTGACTTCTGTTCATCAATAAAGTGGCCTGCCAGACCCAGGCTTCAGAGGAGGGGGCCTCCAAGGGCCCGGAACACTTCCTGGAGCAGTGAAGGTGAGATCAGACCCTTCCCCTGCCTCTCAGGTAAGGTCCTGGCTGGGTTGCCAGGCAGCATGTCGCTCTTATACCCCTCCTTTGTTCACACCAATACTTGTACCCAACTGACTACAATCCTCATCTCTTGTCACTGCCTGTCCTATCCCTTTCCCATAAGTCGAAATGCCAGGGAAACCTTCCCAAGAATGGCAGGGTGAGTGTTAACACACCACCAACATGTCCAAAACTAACAGAATGTACACAATTCCTGGTGAGGGCTGTATACACCTCCCCCACAGGCCCCAGCTCTTTCTGACTAAGTCAGGGCATTTCAGAAAGCCTGACTTTGTCACATCTGATTTCCAAACTTCCCAGAGCTTGTTTCTCCACCTTGTTGAGATCTGGCGTGCTAGAAGAGGAATTCTAGAACACAGCATCTTTCATCTGGTGAGCACAGTAGTTACAAGCACAGGCTCTGGAGCAAGACTGACTAAGTTTCAATCCCAGCCCTACCATTTACTAGCTGTGTGACCCTGAGCAAGTTACTGAACCTCTCTGTGCCCATTTCGTTGCCTATAAAACTGGTATAATAAGAATTCCTACTTCATAGGATTCATAGGATTGTTGTGAGGATTGAATGAATTATTGCATTAAAGTACTTAGCGCCGAGTAAGCACTCAATAACTGTTAACTACTATTATGGGGCCACAAAACGTCTTCCCCCGAAAGAATGCATTAATTTTTTGTCAATTTCAACTTTGCATTCCAGTACTTCAGGCAGGTAGAGGCAGCTCCTAAAGTGACGACTTGAATCAGCTTGGGGGGAGGGAGGATGATATTAGAAAGAAGATTTCCTCTTGTAAGCGTTTACATCTTCTCAGCCCCCGTTGACCACATAGTGTCTGCAGAAAAGAAGAAAAAGAAAAATCAAGTCCTGAGACCCACCCCAGGGAGGACGATGAACCAGACTCCCTCGGGCCACAGGAAGATCCCTTGGCTGGGTTCGCCCCCGCCCCCGCCCCCGCCCGGCCCTCCACCGCAGGCTCCACCGCAGATGCTCAGAGCCTTCAGAAACGTAACACCAGGGAGGCGAAAGCCTGCGAGTTCCCAGAGCCTCTCAGGCACGCGGCCTCTCTCCCCACCGGCAGCGCCTTAAATACCAGAGGACTTGCCAGAGATGGAACTGTTTTGTTAGGAGCTCGGGTTTCTCCTGCCGCGAGGCTGAGCCGGTGGCGCAGCTGCTCAGAGGTCACGCCCGAGACACGTCCGCACAAGCCCGGCCGGGGGCTGGGGACGCGGGGCGGCCAGCTTCTCCGGGGACCTGCCGAGTCTCGGTTCCCATCTTCGTTTCACAGACATACAACCTGCCGAGGTGGCTTGCCTCTCCCGACGTAGATACTCTTTTTGCAAAACAAAAAGGATGCAAAACAAAACAAAAAGACCCTAAAGGAAAAGAAATGGTTCTTTGAAAATGCCAATTGTGAGATTTTGTTGTTGTTGATAATTGGTTTGGAATTCAGTCTGTATGGGATCTGGAGCTCTTTTTCAAGAAATGGCTGAAAGAGAGAAACCTAAATTTGCCACAGGAAACCTGAAGCCTTTTAACCTTCAGAAGTTAGTCTTCATTTTCTGTTACTTAAAATATTTGCATTTGTATGCTTAGAGCCTTCTCTGCATATAATAAAAATAGAAGGCACTGAACAGTTAACCACCTGTGTTTTCCTTGGATGCCATATTTTCCACCGTAAACAAGAAAACACAGATTGGAAATCCATTCATTCCTTCCTAGGAAGTGCTTCAGTTGAGGTTTATTTGTGTTTTCAATCAATGGAAACCAAAAACAACCTTCGCAAGATTAAGATATTTCATGCAAAGAAACACCATGACATCTTTTTATCCCCTCTGCAGCTATTTCTACATAAAGCCCAAGTGTTTTTTTTAATGCAGTTAATAATTATATTTAATTTACTGAGCGTATATTATAGCACATCCTACATGTTTGACTTATTTGTGCTAAGCTCTTCTTTTTTAAATATTTATCTTTTTTTATTTCATTGCACCGGGTCTTAGTTGTGGCTGGTGGGTTCCTTAGTTGTGGCCGGTGGGCTCCTTAGTTGTGGCATGCAAACTCTTAGTTGCAGCATGCATGTGGGATCTAGTTCCCTGACCAGGGATTGAACCCAGGTCCCTTGCAATGGGAGTGCAGAGTCTTAACCGTGGTGCCGCCAGGGAATTCCCTCATTTGTGTTATTCTTAACGCCTATTTTACAGGTGAGAAAACAGCTTCAGAGAGGATAAGCAATAGCTAATAAATGATGTGGCCTTTATGTCCATGCCACTCAGAGGTCTGAGAGTGGCAAAGTTGTGCTCTTTTCACCACCATAAACCATTTCTGGTGTTTTAAGTATTTCGAAGTAAATGAATGGCTAGGAACAAAAAGGTGTATCTGATCTTTTAATTTCCAATATAACTTTTAGGGGCAGAGGTATTCAATGAAAGGTACTGATTTCTAGAACGAGTGTTGCCTATGTTATCTTGCCATCCAACAAGCCTCCCTGCCTCAGTTCCCCCTCTCTACAATGAGACATTCTCTCTAAAGTCCTATCTAGCATCTGACACCTGAAGATTTATCCTAAATTAAAAGTTCGGACTCTGTTATTGAACATGGCATAATATTAATCACTGCGTTCCTGATTCCCAGGTTCCTTTTACCTGACTGTGGTTCTCGACACTAGCCGAACATTAGAATCTTCTAGAGGAGCTTTTAAAAATACAGATGCTCAGGCCACAGCCCCCAGAGATTCTGATTTAATTGGTCGGACATGTGGACCTGGCATGGGTATGTTTCAAAAGCTTCCCAGGTGAATGTGTAGCCAGGATTGAATATTGATCTAACCTAGTGAACTACTCCAATTTCACCCACCCCAGTTGTGCTTTTATAAATGTAGTTGCTGTAACTGGAATTCCTTTTTATAATATCCAATAACACGAGTGCTACCAGAGTCGATCTCAGAACAGATGTGAGCTTTTTTACTTTGTGTAATTTGCTTAAATAAGTTAAGGCATCTCACCAAAGCTTCAAAATGCTGTAAAAGTATGTGTGTGTGTGTGTGTGTGTGTGTACTGTTGAGATAATAGATGATTCTTTCTTCGGGGGTAGAGAAGAGTGTTACAATAACCAGAAGGTTCTAGGTCAATCTCAGGCAATAATTGATTGACCAGGTGAAAGAAATCACACAAAATATTTATTTAACCCAAGGGTAAATACCCTTTTGTATTGGTAATACCCTTCTTTGGAAGGAGCCTATTTGAGACCTGGTCTAAGAGATTGGGCTGAGCTGGAGGGGGTAGAAGTATAGAAGTCTGGATAAGAGGTCAGCTTGGAGCCATTTTTATCCCAGAATTCTCCAGGCTATTTTATGTGCTATTAGTCTCTCAATTTGGTATCTGCTGGCGGGAGGCAAACTTTCCAAAGCTGTCCATATAAGAGTGACTCAGTGGCAAGTACCCAGGGAAAGTCCAAACATTCTTATAAGTCAAAAAAGATTTACTTTTGCTTTATGGAAGGAGTTACTGATTTCTTGATATACTGGAGAAGTCTAGAGAGTTTGTTTCATAAGAAAAGTCTGTTATAGTTTGACTATTCATTAAGCGTAGGCTCTTCTCTTATTCTGCATTAATCCAGCACTCCACCACCACATCACACACACACACACAAACACACACACAAATAGAAACATAGTTTTTTCATTCAAGCTCTGGTGACATAGTTCAAGTGGATGAAATACTAGTAGGTAATACTAATTGATACTGTGGTCACAACAGTGATTTCTCGAAACATCTTTGTTGGGACTGACATTAAAACAGGAAGATTGGATGGTTCTGTGGACCTCTGGCCTTTACCTGTTACTTGTAAATAATCTCAACCATACAAAAAGGACACAAGATTCTACTTAATGTAAAAATGCTTGAAATCGCCTTACATGTTAAAGTGCTGTGCTTCCCCTTTGCAAAAGAAAGATTAACATTTCTGTACAGCGAATGGTTTTGATCTTGCCTTCCAGCTCCAGTATTTACATCCCAGTAAAGTTCATCTGGATCAGTTAATCTTCACATGAATGAATATGCAGCCCAAGATCATGTTTTTAAATAAGGTTATAATCCAAAGAATGGACAGATGTTGGGGGGAGGGGGAGGGTCTTATCCTAATAATCTGAAGATGAAAAGCCCAGAAAGACTCAGAAATAATCTCTCATGTGAATTTCTGTGGTAAACTCTGGGTCCAAAAAAAAAAAAAAAATCATTTCAGGACTAGAACAAGGAAGGAGCAAACTGATTAAAGCTTGCTTAAATGAGGAAACTGGGGAAAAACATCTTGTCAACACAGATACATTGTCCTGCATAGATCAAAGATGAGTCTGTGCTTTAAAAAATTAAAATTAAAAAATCAGCCTAGGTAAGAGAAAGGGACTTTGAAGTAACAGGGAAGTTATCATTTCTTGTGTGAACTACAGGAATCAGATCAGAAACGCTGACCTTGAGAAAAGAAGCCAATCGTACAGTTTCCAAAGCAGGAAATGATTTTTAAAATCTCTTTTACCTGTAATGATATATAGTCTGAGTTTGGGGACAGAAGTAGCCTAGTAAAAGTGTGTTTTGTTTCTGTTTAATCCAATAAACATTTATTGAGCACTTACTATGTACCAGGCACTGGGCTAAGCATAAAGATACCAAGACAAATAAGACTCAATCTTCTTCCTCAAGATGCCCGCCATCAGGTGACATTGCTTATGGTGGAAATTCACGTGAGGTATTAGGATAACCACAGTTTCACAGGTGATAACTCGAGTTGTGAGCAACTCGAGGCTTGGGGTTCAAGAGGGTTGGGAGTAACTTGGACATGCCATCTACTTTGATCTTCAGGTCGATCCAACAAAAGTTCCTTTGGAGCCCACCCTGGGCAAGAGTTCATGGGAGGTGCAATGGAGGGGGCAGAGCTCACTGTCTTCCAGAGGTTCCCAATGATGTTTCCAGATAAAAAAGAAAACAAGGTGAGTAACTTTAATGAGAACTTGTTGCACTGGCAAGTAAAGACTGCTTGCTAATTGGTTCTCCCCAAGAGGAGCTAGATAGACTTTTGAAATGCTTTGGAAGAATAATGCTTTTAAAAGCACAATAGGTTAAAACACCGGAATGACAAATTAGCTTTGCCAACCACTTAGTCAGTGGCCTTCCTTTAGACACTGGGCTGATTGCGAAGTAGATACTAACTGGTGAGCTTCTCTGTCTCTGTCACAGACATTTAACGCTTTGCAGAGACGTTTTAGGAGCCATCAGTTTGTAACTTAATGGGCTTTGCAGGGAAAGCGAAGTACAGGCACATGTGAATTCGAAATAGAGGTGCTGGTTAAAAGCCTAACTAACCACCTCTAGACAAGAGTTGGAGCCCAAAGCAATGCTACATCATTCCAACTGTCCCCCAAGTCCTGCCCAACCATCTGGCCTGGATGGCTGTGACTGTATCTAAATTCTCATAGGCCCCTGGGCTGTATCCCTGGGTCTCCCACCCTAGCCAGCACAGTTTGGAGCTGTTCTCTGCTTGGGGCATGGCCTTTCCAGTTAGTCTGTGAGGCCCGGACACTAGAGATCACATCTCCTCTCCTGTCCGCCTCCTCGTTCTCCTAAAGAGGGCCGTTTGCATGATATGGCTCAACACGGCCTCACAGGGGAAGACTTATACTTGGACTGGGAGACCTGGATGATGTCGACTGTGACCACTGACTAGCTATTGACCTTGGAAAATTAACTTTTGTCTGGACTGTAGTGTCCCCATGTATAAAGTGAAGAGGATAGGTTATATATTCTTTGAGGCCTGTCTCTAATACTCTATGATTATGTGATTTCTAGCGAATGCCAAATCTCTCTCTCTCTCTCTCCATAACACACACACACACACACACACACACACACACACACAAACACACACATACACAGAAACACACACACCCCTCCCACCTCACTTCTTCTTTCTTAATGAGTCAGACACACAACATCAAACACACGCCTCCCCAGATGAATGCTTCTAAGATTGGCATTTGATCCTAACAATATCAACATGACATTGACCCCAACACCCACAGAATATAAAACTGAGCACTACATGTGTCCAATTCTTTACAGTTTCCAGAACAGTTTCACATAGAACCCCACAGAATTCTACAGTAACCTGTTCCTTTGGGCCCATTTTGCAGAAGAGGTTTTTTTTTCTTTTTTTTTTTGCGTTACGCGGGCCCCTCACTGTTGTGGCCTCTCCCGTTGCGGAGCACAGGCTCCGAGCGCGCAGGCTCAGCGGCCATAGCTCACGGACCCAGCCGCTCCGCGGCATGTGGGATCCTCCCAGACCGGGGCACGAACCCGTGTCCCCTGCATCGGCAGGCGGACTCTCAACCACTACGCCACCAGGGAAGCCCTCGCAGAAGAGGTTTTGATGCCATCACACCACTCGCTAGTAAGTCAGCTAGAAAGCCATCTCGCCTCCCCAGAAGCCGATGCCCCCTCCCAGAGGGGTGCCAGGCACATCCTTCTCCCAGCCGGAGTGGGAGGAAGGCAGGAAGGGAGCCGTTGACGTTCATAAAGAGGAAAGAGCAAGTGGAAGAGATGGGGAAAGAGGAAGGGAGAGGAGAGGAGGGGAGCCACATTCCTGAGCCCTCCAACCTCAGGCTGCCCTCCGCTCACAGAGCCTGGCGCCTCCTAGGATCTGGGAGCTGTGGGTTATTCTTCTGACCCTCTGCCACTTCCCTGCCCTCCCCTGCTCTTTCCCCTTCTCAGGCTGCCCTGAAAAGAATGTCCACTGCAATCTCTCTCCAGCTGTTGGATCTTTTTAAAAGTCGCTCACTTGTCCGTGGCATATGCTCCAACTGAAAAATAGCCCTTGGGCCTTCAGGATGGGTAAGGGTATTAAATGGCAACAGTCAGCCTCGTGCCAAGGGTGTGGGCAACCCCTAGATATCTATGATGACCAGATGTCCTGGATTTGCCCGGATGGTCCTAATCTAAAACATTCTAGCCTCTTGTCCCCATAAGCGCCTTCACACTTGTCTGACCATGTGTCCCTATTTGGGGTTTGGAAAATAAAGTTACCAGATGGATACCTGATATCCAAATGTCAAACAGGCCCAGTGTCAGCATCATGGGGGTGGAAAGAGGACACACACTGGATCCAGATGGATCTGGGGTCAACCAGCTCTGCCACCTACTATCTGTGTGGCTGGAGGCAGCTTCTATCCTTTCTGAGCCTCAGTTTCTTCATCTACCGAATGGTTCGTTTTCCTGTAAGTCAGCCCCACGGATTTCGACTTAGAAAAACCACTGCTCACAGGCACTTAATATCTCCCAGATGTTTCTGCCTTTCTGTCTGTACTGTCATATTGTTTGGATTTTGGTTAAATCTGGTGTGTTACTGCTTAAAGCATTAACTTAAGTGTATGGTTCAGGGTACCATCTTAAATAGCAATGATAATAGCAACCAACATATCCAACAGATATAAAATGCCCTCCTTTCCGCCTGCGCATCCATTCCAAATCTTCCTCAGTCCTCAGAACTCCATTCAAATCCGTTCTCCGCTGCTCCCTAGCAGTGTCACATAAGCTGACCTTGCCCCGGCCAGGTCAGGGGGATAGGAGGTGGAGGGAATCGCATCTAGATCATTGCTGGGGGGTTCCAGCTGCTTTTGGCTCTCAACTCCCTCTAATCCACTTGTCACAAGCCCAGTAAGTAAGTGGACCTTCCTTTTTTTTTTTTTTAGCTATGGGATCTTAGTTACCGACCAGGGATCAAACCCGGGCCCACAGCAGAGGCAGCTCGGAGTCCTAACCACTGGACCGCCAGGGAATTCCCACATGGACCTTCCTGGAGCCCCTCTCCCCACCTGGTACTCAGGGGCCAAGGCACACAATGGAAGATGGGTCCACTGTGGAGCCAGCCAAATGCCATAGCTGATCCTGGCGTCCCACTAACCCGCTGTTGGCCTTAATCTGGTCACTTGACCTTTCTTAGCCTCAGCGCCCTCATCTGAAGACTAGGATTAGGTTTCCTAGATCTGGTGCCTATGAGAAGCATTTTCAAAGCCTTCTTGTTGCCCTGTCATTTAACCAGTGTTTCCTCTTCCGCTCCCAAACCTTCTTCAGCTCCTATTTCCAGACACAATAAGCGCAAACTCAGCATTAAAAAACCCTCCAAACACCCAGCATTCAAAACCTTCCATAATCTGGCCATACCCCCAGCTTCTCAAACCTGTTTCCCACCCAGCACACACTTTTGGTACCAGCCCTGCCGGGTTCCTCACGGCCTGCTCGCACCTGTCTCTGCACTTCTGCCCAAGCTGTTCCCTTCACCAGGCGGGCCCTCCACCCACCTCGCCAAGGAGGTTTCTTTCTAGACTGAGTCACACCCTTCCCCCCTGCTATGGACTGAATCGTGCCCCCATATCAGATTCATATGTCGACACCCTAACTCCCCTCATGTGAACTGTATTTGGAGACAGGGCCTTTAAGGAAGTAGTTAAGGTTAAATGCAGCCATAAAGGTAGGGCCCTAATCCAATAGCATAAGTGTCCTTATAAGACAAGACTCCCCACTACCGCCAGCCCTGCCCCACCCAGGCCATGTGAGGACATGTGAGAAGGTAGTCATCTGTAAGCCAGGAAGAGAGCCTCACCAAAAACCAAATGGGGGCTTCCCGGGCGGCGCAGTGGTTGAGAGTACGCCTGCCGATGCAGAGGACACGGGTTCGTGTCCCGGTCCGGGAAGATCCCACATGCCACGGAGCGGCTGGGCCCGTGAGCCATGGCCGCTGAGCCTGCGCGTCTGGAGCCTGTGCTCTGCAACGGGAGAGGCCACAACGATGAGAAGCCCGCATACTGAAGGAAAAAAAAAAAAAAAAAAACCAAATTGGCCAACACCTTGATCTTGGACTTCCCAGCCTCCAGAACTATGAGAAAATAAATGTTTCTTGTTTAAGCTCCCTAGTCTATGGTATTCTGTTATGGCAGCCCAAGTAGATGAATACACCCACCGTCATCACTGCTCTCTCCTTTCTTAGAAACCTGTGTCACTTGTCACCAGCCCCTCACATGATAGCACTAAATTAGTGACACTATCTTGCTGACTCAATAATATCCCCCATGCGTCCCCATGTTGCTCCTCCAATAAAGAGGGAAGCTCTTTGCAGGTATGAACATGAGGATCTGTATCATCCATAAGCCCAGCACAGAGCATTGCACACAGCAGATG
This sequence comes from Orcinus orca, assembly GCF_937001465.1. Lineage (NCBI taxonomy): Eukaryota > Metazoa > Chordata > Mammalia > Artiodactyla > Delphinidae > Orcinus > Orcinus orca. The sequence goes on from NC_064563.1 coordinate 74,922,588, forward strand.
CTCCAGACGTGCTTAGCTGGTTAAAAGTCATGCCCTGATAGAGGAGGAAAAGTGGTCCTGAGAAGACAGGAGTCTGTCTGGTATGGCGGTGGGGCACCTTTAGAAGCACACACTTACCCACACCCAGACGTCTGCTTCTCTATATCCAGACTTGGCTCTGTCACCACAGCCCCCAGAAGGACACTGGGAAGGGGAAAACACACAAAAGATGACCCACACTGATATAACAAGGAGTTTCCCCAACCACCAGGCTAGCTACCAAAGAGATAGATGTGTCGTATTGAAACAGTTACTGAAAATACTTGTCATTTAGTATTTGCATATTCTATGCATACACTGATAAGTGTTCATGTACTGAATATTTTAGCAGTTTCATATATATATGTGTGTATATATATATATATTTAATTGAGCACCTGCTGTGTGCCAGCCACTACACAAGTCACTTCAGACCCAAGACCAGTTGAACTTATCTCCATTTTACAGGTGAGAAAACTGAGACTTAAAGAGGTGAGTTAAGTAACTTGCCCAGGTCACACATCTGGTAAGTGAAATGGTGAGCCAGTGATAGATGGCACTGGAAAAGCATTCACGCTCTAGTTCATCCAGCCAACAAACAGAGCAGATACCACTACGCAGAACTTCCAAACTATTGCTTGCTGGGGATACAGAAAGGAAGGCAACGTAGACCCGGTCCTTAAGAAATTGTGGAAGGAAAGAGAGGGCATGTAGATCGTGAACTGTAGGTGGCCGTAAGAAGGGACAGGAATCAAGGGTTTCAGGAGAGGGCCGAGCTGCACTCTGACCTCAGGCCCAGACATTGCAGGACAAGCAGGAGCCGGGTGCAAAAACGGAAAGATGCTGGTGGAGCACTGGGATCCAGTGGAGGTTTCACTAACCAGGGCCCAAGGCTTGTGGGTGGTACCCCTCCAGGAAGACAGGGTGAAGTGACAGGAGTAGGACTTCTGGCAGCATAAGGCTGACTTTGGGCAAAGCTGCAAAGCCTCAACACACATGGTTTACCCCCATCCCCTTGTGCCCCACTCTCAACTTCTCTAATTAAGGCAGGGACGCAAATCAGGGCACTAAGTTGCTGAGAGGAGCGCGATGCCCAGGAGGGGAGTGCTGGAGTTGTGGCAGAAGGGACACTGGACTTGGATTCTAGAAGTGGTTCTGCTGCCACCCAGCAGGGTGACCTTGGATAAGTCCCCCAGCACGGCTGCACTTAGAAGGCCTTGGCCTGGGGGATTTCTGAGCACCGCGTGGCGCCCACTCACACCAGGAGCTGGGCTGTCATCGTGGGTGCACCAGAGACTGGGGGTGTGACCCTGCAGGGAGGTGAAGATCCCCTGTCTGGCCCTGGAGGAATCTGTTTCTGATGTGGGGGACGCAGGTACAGCGGGGCCTCCGACTCGGAGCTGTGATCACTGAGCATGACCTCGGGGCCCCTAGCGGGGGACCAGGAAGGTGCTCAGGGGGACCAGTGGTATCTCAAACCACAGCCCTCCCGGCCCTCAGCCCCAGGCCCTGTGCTTAGAAGGCTGCTGGGTCTAACAGGGCCAACCGAACTAAACGGAAAAGCAGTTAGATCGTTCGGGATCCAAAGGGCAGGGAGAGGACCCTGCCAGGCTGCCGCGGAGGCTGGCGGAGCGTGGGTGCCGCAGGCGCTCTCGGAAGTGCCCCCCGGGCCCTCGCGGCAGGCGGTTCCCGTTTACCGGCTGGGCGGGCCGGCGGGCGCGGGGCAGCTGCTGGGAGGTGAGCGGAGCAGCGTTTTCCCACAGTCTGGGGCGGTGACACATGGCGCTCACACATTCCACAGCCGGCGGCTGCGCCAGGCCTGGCCGCGAGTCAAGGCAGCGCCGGAGCTGCAGCCGAACAGGTTCCGACTTTGGCACCCGCCGCGCACCCTCCCGCCTCCAGAGCCGCCCGCTTAACCCTTGGATGGCTGGACACAACTGCAGAGGGCTTTGGTTTTGTTCTCGTTCTGTTTCTAATCCCAGTGCGTGGCTCACCTAGATGCTGAATAGATGTGGAATGAATACATGAATGAGTGAACGAAGAAACAAAAGAAAGAGAGCTGCTCCTGGCAGGCACACACCACGTGCCTCTGTAGTTATGAACCATTTCCAAAGGCCTGACCCCCACTGTCTCCATACATTCTTGAAAAGACCCTGAAGGATAGGAGGAGAGGGGTATTGGCACCCACTAGTTTGCCACGGGGAAAACTGGCCTCAGGGAATGTGACTTGCTAGGGGTAGGGCCGCTCTTGCCTCTGGATTCAGGTGGAAAGTTGGCGAGGCGGGGGACACCCTCCATCCCCCACATCTGAGTCTGTAATGAGGAGGTCTGCCAATCTCTACGCAAGACCCACTCCCACAATTCCCTATTTACTGTTGGGTGAGGGAAGCCTTGATCACAGCCCACTCTGGCACAATTTGAGTGCTGCAAGAACAGACAATTAGAAAATTCCTCAAAAAGGGGGCCCTCTGATTCAGGGGCAGACATCCGTGTGTATGGCGTGCCAAGCACTCCTAGTATCCTCCCTCACTTGGGCTTCTGTGTGGACTCCCAGGGACCCCTCCAACTCTGCTACCTCCAGAACTGTATCGAAATTCCCCAGGCAGATACCACACTGAAACTGTAAGTCATGGAGCCTTCACCCATGGAAAACCTCGCAGAGCAAGGAAACCACCAAGCATCCCCCCACAAGAGCTGCCCAGACCCTAGGTTCAGGTATCCTGGAAAATTTACTATTTGCAGATCTGTCTTGTGTACATTGCCTTTAATTCCAACGACAATGGGTAGTATGACCGTCCCTGGTTTATACCTAAGAAATTGAGACGAAAAGCATGAAAGCGCTTGCCTAATGTCACATAGCTCTAAACGTGCTTGACCCCAGGTTTGTCTAACCACCAGCCCAGTGCTTTTGTCAGCTCGGGCTCAAAGTTTAGATGCAGTTCAGATTCCATCCCGCACACACCCTCTCCCTCTCCCTCCCTGTCATACACACACGCACACAGAGCTGCCTGACTTTAACATTCTCTGAGCAGAATCACACTGGATCCTCACTGAGGATTCTCAATAACTCTGACTTTGGTAGAACCTGGTAAAATTTTTCAAACTCACTTTTGCTCCGTGAAATAAACTACCCCATCCTCTGATCTATAAGCAATATAGTCTCAAACCTTACAACGTAATCAAGGAACAAAGAGGTCAACCGTGGAGATGTATGAGGTCCTGGGTTGGTTCCAGTGAATTCACTCAACCAGCTAGCGTTCACTGTGAACCTACTGTAGGCCAGACACTTAGCAGGGTACTGCTGATGGAGATGAGAAAAGAGCCTAGGAGGAAGAGGAGATGCAATGGAAAATAAAATCTAGAAACCCTCCAAACCCGACTTGGGGCTCCCAGTCAGGTAAGTTGGAAAGACTCATAAAGAGACAGTTACATCATAGCATGATCAGACAGGTGGGGATCCAAGGGTGAGGATACCACTAGCTGAAGTCCAGAAAGGGTTCCCTAAAGGATGACCTTTATGTTGAGCCTTGAAGAATGAATGGCTCTCCAGATAGGCAATGGGGAAGGCCACTCCAAGGCAGAGAGAGCATGACAGAATATCTTAGAGCTGATACAGAAGATATGAACCATACATTAAAAATGGATAAATTGTATGTTATCAAAATTCAAAATATCAGCTCACCAAAGATATATACCATGGAGAAAATAAACAGGTAAACCATAAACAAGGAGAAAAGATTCACAAAACATATATCTGACGGAGAGCTTCTATGGAGAATATAAGAAGAATTCTTGCCACTCAATAATAAAAAAGACAAACAATCCAATGTTTTTAAATGGCCAAAGACTAAACAGACACTTTACCAAAGAAGATATACAAAGGACCACAATAGGCACATGGGGAAGTCCTCAGTATCATCAGTCACCAGAAAAGAGCAAATTAAAACCACAATGAGGTACCACCACATACCTACCAGAATGGCTGAAATTAAAAACTGACAGCACCAGATGTTGGACAGGACATGAAGCCATTGGAATTCTCATACATCACTGATAGGAATGTTAAATGGTACAGCCACTTTCAAAAACTAACAGTTTCTTAAAAAGTTAAACACACATCTACCCAGTGGTATACTGGTAAATGTTTAACAACAGGCTCCCCAGAAGAAAAATAAGCCTGCTTCGTAGTATTTGCTGATCTCCCTGGTATCAATTCCCTCGCCATGGCTGGTTTCACGCTGTCAGTGACATCACTGAGAGCTGAATTGGGAAGAGCTGAGCATAATTGCCTCTCGCCAGCCAGTACCAACCCACCCCAGCACACCATTGTAACTACACCCTGACCCAGCAATTCCACTGAAACGTATTCACCTAAGAGAAATGGAAACATACATCTACAGTCTCGAAAGAATGTTTGTAACAGCTTTTTTCATTATAGGCCAAAATTGGAAACAACCCAGATGCCGGTCACAAGAGACTAGATAACTAAGGTGCACTGTGTCCATACAATGGAATACTACTTATTGATAAGAATGAATGAGCTACCGAGAGAGGCAACAACACGGGTGAATCTCAAAAATATGCGGTGTGAAAGAAAAAAACATAAGCAGAGCACCCAGTACGACTGCATTTCTATGAAATTCTAGAAGAGCCAAAACTAACCAATGGTGATAGAAATCAGATCGCGGTTGCTGGGATTGACTGAGAAGAACCCCAAGCCAACTTTCCGGGGTGATAGGAATGTTCTAGGCCTTGATATGTATTGGTCAAAACAGCAGACTTCAGATGTGAGCATTTCACTGTTTATAAGAAAAGAAAAAGGCGCTGAAGCTAAAAAGCCTGGATTTCCCTTCACTTGAACACTCAAGATACCTTGGAAGCGGAGGACCACAGCCCAGCATGGGGGGCTACAAACCAGCTGGCTCAGCACAGGGGCCTCGGGGAGTAAACTCTGTTTCTCTTATTTTCTTTTAGCAAAATCAACAAGGCAGTATTTGCTTTGCTGTGCACTGTGGTTACTAGGTGCCCCCGCCAGAGGCCGGAGCGTGGTCTGGGCAGCCGGGGTAGCGGGGGGAGGAATGAAGCTGCCTGGCTTTACTCATCCCCGCAGCCTGGCTCATCTTTCCCCCGCTTCTTAGTTTTTGAAGAATTCATTTAAGGAACTTGCAAAGTTACTTTGCCTCCCAGTTTTCTCCACTCTCTCATATTTTCCTCCAATGCTCCCTTCAGCCACAGCTTTCCATTCCTCTTCTACTTAATATAATTATAATATATTGCTATTACAGAGATATATGCTAATTATTGAATAGCCCAAAGCCATCAGGAATCCCTAATGCCAAGAGTTCTACAGTAACTGAAGCACAAAAATCATTAAATGACTAACTGGTTCTCCAGTGTGTTGAGCTTGGAGCCTAGTTCTGTGTGTGGTCATGGGAACGTTATTCAAACTCTCTGGCCTCAAGGATCCTATTTGCAAGAAGGGAAAGAATTCCTACCTCAGTGGGCTACCTCAGGGATAAAATGCGATGACCTGTGAATGAGCCAGCATGTTCGGAGGACTTAAGGTTTGGGGCTAGTTTCTTTTTTCATATGTCATTGAAACTGATCCTTACTGGAAACATTTTTTTTTTTTTTTTTTTTTTGTGGTACGCGGGCCTCTCACCATTGCACCCTCTCCCGTTGCGGAGCACAGGCTCCGGACGCGCAGGCCCAGAGGCCATGGCTCACGGGCCCAGCCACTCCACGGCACATGGGATCCTCCCGGACCGGGGCACGAACCCGCGTCCCCTGCATCGGCAGGGGGACTCCCAACCACTGCGCCACCAGGGAAGCCCTGGAAACATTTTAATGACACCATTTTAAAGAGTTTGTGCAGCTCTCCTGTGTCACGCACTCGTGAGGAGCAAAGACAGGATTCCAGCCCCTCTTCATGCTGTCAGTCCAGACGGTGCTTCCCAGGCTGGAAAACCATCTGGCTCAGGGCACAGCAGTGGACTCCACCCACCCAAGCGTCCATGTCTGCAATTCCAGAAAAAATAGCATAAGAGGGCCAGGTGCAAGAAGGTGGAAAGGCTCTTGTCTCACACACACACAAAAACAGTGAAATTCCTTTCACACCCTCCTACCTCTCACTCCTTAATGAGTCTCTTACCAACCCAGTCTCTTTGACTTTTCAACGTTTTCTAAAGAGTCACTTGGAGAACTCTTGGAGACTGAACGTAAGGCACTTGTAAAATTTCATACGGTATTCAGGGTTTCCTCTTGCTTTTTCATATTTTATTTGCACACCCTTTCCCATAACACAATGTGCTAGCCATTGTCTCCTGGCTCCCCAGCATCCCCCCCAGCCCCCACCTCCTCCACTTCCCTTTCATCAGCGCTCTCTCTACTGTAAAAATAGCTTGTTCCAAGGTCCTCCAAAACACTGCTGGCTACTCTCCTTAGTCGCTTTGATCCCCAGAGTTAATGTTTCTTCAGTCTTCTTATTTGACCTTCTTTCTTGACTATTCAACGTGCCCCACAAATACAGGACTCTCCTATCTCTGTGTCCTTGCTCATTCTGTCTTCCCCACATCATCCCTTCTTCTTCACACGCTACCCATCCTTCAAACCTCAGCTCAAATGCCAGCTCCTCCCTGAAGGCTTCTCTAAAGACTCCAGCTAGAAAGGATCTCCCCCTTCAACTGAGCCCCCCAGCCCTGCACATTTCTAAACCTCCCTGTTATGACACCCACCTGTCATGCAGCGTATGGAGGAACAAGTTGGCATATTGGTGAACTGATGGGGGGATGGGTGGGGGGATGCACGGATGGGAGCATGGATGGAAGGTATATGAATTGTTGAGTGGAGAGATAGCAACACCTCTTAGAGTTATGAGACATCCTCACACCTGGGCGTCTGCATCATGCTCATATATTTACTTGTTTCATGTTTATTCAACAGCTTCTATGTCTTGTCTGTCTAGCCACAATCTATTTCTGATCTCGGGGAGAGGCATTGGGAACATTTAATTCCGGCTGGATTTTAAGTCCTGTGCAGTCAATATTTACAGACGACAAAAGGCCAGATATGTTCTAATTTGTCCCTAACCTGAAGCCCGATGAGATTTTACTAGCATTCAGAAGTAGATGTCAATGTATTTCTTGTTTCTGTTCTGAATGGGAGGTCAACGAGGCCAACCGCTCATTTTTTCAGATGAGGAAACCAAGGTCTAGAGAGGGAGAGTGGCTCTCTCAAGATCTGGGGTAGAGTGAGATTAAAACTCTGCCTTGACACCAAACCCCCAACTCCTCACTCTGTCCTTTATCCCTTGAAATGTTTTAGGTATGTTTCTTTTTTTTTTTGGCTGCATTGGGTCTTCATTGCTGTGCACGGGCTTTCTCTAGTTGTGGCGAGCAGGGGCTATTCTTCGTTGTGGTGCACGGGCTTCTCATTGTGGTGGCTTCCCTTGTTGCATAGCACGGGCTCTAGGTGCCCGGGCTTCAGTAGTTGCAGCACGTGGGCTCAGTAGTTGTGGTGCACAGGCTTGGTTGCTCCGCGGCGTGTGGGATCTTCCCGGACCAGGGCTCGAACCCGTGTCCCCGGGATAGGCAGGCGGATTCTTTAACCACTGTGCCACCAGGGAAGTCCCTTTAGGTATGTTTCAATCCTTGATGAAGAGCAGGAAGGTTTGGGAAGAAAACGCAAGATTTCTCTAAAGAGAGGTAAAGTTTCTCTTATTATAGAATCTTTCCATGCTTAACACCATTAGATTTAAGGCCCTAACTTTCCAAGGTGTCATTTGTACAATCAAGAGGAAAATACTGGGCTTCCCTGGTGGCGCAGTGGTTGAGAATCTGCCTGCCGATGCAGGGGACACGGGTTCGAGCCCTGGTCTGGGGAGATCCCACATGCCGCGGAGCAACTGGGCCCGTGAGCCACAATTACTAAGCCTGCCCGTCTGGAGCCTGTGCTCCGCAACAAGAGAGGCCGCGATAGTGAGAGGCCTGCGCACCGTGAAGAAGAGTGGCCCCTGCTTGCCACAACTAGAGAAAGCCCTCGCACAGAAACGAAGACCCAACACAGCCATAAATAAATAAATAAAAAGAGGAAAATACTGTGCCTCTGACTCCTTCCTGAGAGCTCTAGAAGTTTCAGAGTTGTATTTGCTCTGACATGGAAGATGAAGATTGGTGACTTGCACGTCACAGGCTCTGACTCTTCTTCTCCATGGAATTTCTAACATCCGCTAGGACTTGGTAAAATTTTGAAGAACTCTATCATCAGACTAAGAATTAACCGATTCTCTACTCTGGCAGGTAATCACATTCCATAGTTTTTACTGAAGAACAAAATAGTCAGGTAAGTCTCTGTGCACTCATTTCTCTAAAGAAGGCTGTGGCTTCCCTGCCTCAAAATGCAACTCAACGACACTTCACAGGAGTTTCTACAACTTCAGGCTGATGTTTCCAGGAATACCGTTAGTTCTGTTTTTCTATTCTAATACAATTTCTCAATGACCATGGTTCAAAGGTTGGCTCCTCTCCTTTAAAAAAATACCACATCTGGGGCTTCCCTGGTGGTGCAGTGGTTAAGAATCCGCCTGCCAATGCAGGGCACATGGGTTCGAGCCTGGTCCGGGAAGATCCCACATGCCATGGAGCAACTAAGCCCGTGAGCCACAACTACAGAGCCTGCGCTCTAGACCCCACGAGCCACAACTACTGAGCCCATGTGCCACAACCACTGAAACCCGCGCACCGCAACAGAGTAGCCCCCGCTCGCCGCAACTAGAGAAAGCCCGCGTGCAGCAACGAAGACCCAACACAACCAAAAATAAATAAATAAATAAGTTTATTAAAAAAAAAACCCCACACACATCTGCCTCAAAACTCTGTGTCAAGAACTAAGGACACAACTTATGTATGCATTATAAATAGAGCCAGTGACTACTCAAGGGCATGAAAAATCTTTTTAGTCATTTTCTCCCGGAAAGTCCAAAAGTAATAGGAAGAAAGTGGGAGAGAGTAGCCAGAGAGCGGGGTCATGGAGTGGGGGGAGGGTGCCTTTACAAGAACTTGACCTCCTCCCCTGGCGCCCAAGCAGCAATTATGACTGGTCAGCCAACCTGAAACACATCCTGCTTTTATAAATTTCCAATCAATACCCCAAATGCCAGAAGTTTCTTTTCAAATTTAAAAAAAAGGAGGGAGGGAGGGAGAAAGGAAGAAATCCAAACAGTAGAGAAACGCAGGCTCTGTGGCCCCCCACTTTAGCTTGTGAAGTGGTGACAATGGTTAGAAATCAATGCTAGAACCACAAGGCAGCTTTCAGACACCTCTTGACCTTGTCACTTCCTGGCTAATTAAGAGGCACTACAATTTCATGTCACTGTCAGGGCCTGAATGTATATCGATAGATAGATATATATGTTCTTAAAATATTCTTTTTCTGCAGGTTTGGTCAGGATCCAGCCAAAGAAAAGGAGGAAAAGAAAGGCATTCTGTCCAGAGTGCAGGGAAAGGCAACATGAAAGGAGAAACCTACATTTTTCAGCACAGTCTGTCCTGACGTGGGAAAATGGCTCAGGCAAGAATGTACGGCTTGTTCACTGTTGGTCTTTTCCTTCTTTCCCTTGACAGATATCTCTGTGTGTTGTGGGCAGCAGGGCACTCCTCTCGCTTCACGTTCTTCTTCAGATACCTTCAGAGCAATAATGCAAACCTTGAGGGCTCCAAGATGGGTCGAGTCACTGCTTTACTTCACAGGGCCCCCAAGGGAGCTCCTTCCCTTCTTTGGGTCTCAGCTTCTCCAAATGAGGGGAATTGGACTAAATCCTCTTTGGAACCTTCTCCAGGGCTGACATTTACTGAGGCCATTAGAAATGGTTTCTATCTCCTGACCCCGCCAAAGGAATAGAGCATCTCGGGATACTAGGAGAGTGGGAGTGGGCCTCCCCACCCCTGCCTGTCAAACACCAGCTGCTGAGGCCACTCAAGGCCATAGGGAGCCCCTAGTAAGGACACTGGGAGAAAATCGTACCAACCCACTGGAGAGCGAGGCTCTAAAGCACTTTGCCATCTCTGCTGGCTCTTCAGTGAGTCTGTGTCCCTGCCCAGTGGCTCTTGTCTGTGGGGCCCTGCTTAGAGGGCTGAGCACAGTCTGCCTTGTATACTGACCCCAGCGGCCCCTCCATCGTGGACCGTGAGCTCCCTGACTCACCACCCCCGCTGGTGAGCTCCGCATCCACCTCAGCTCTAAGCCCAGGACCCAGCACGCAGAAGGTGTTCGGTGGGTGCTTATTAACCCAATATCTGAATTTAAAGCACAGTGGAAGGAGAAGAAGGAAGCTTGTTGGTACCCGTATCACATCCACATAAAACAGGTTTTTATTTCAGCAGAATGAGTCACTTGACAAAGTTCTAGGTAACTGGTTTTACGCCTGGAGCACAAGACTCTGGTTCTATCATCTCTCTCTCTCTGCCCACTACTGACACAATTACAGGGTACACAAACCAGTAAAGTTCAAGAGAAGGAATGAGTATATGACGTCACCCACTGAGGTCTTCCTCTTTGGTTGGCCAACTCTGTCCCTTGGCATAAGGGCTTCTGTATGTAGTGACTGCCCTGGAGATGTTGTCACTGATACCCCGAAATGAGTGACAATCTCTGCATGCTGCCGTAGATATGTTACCTATGATGGGCTCCGAGCAGACTGCAAAACACTCTGGAGGTTGCATTGGCTGTCCCACCAGTGATGCCCCCTTTCACTCCTGGGATATCAAAAGTATAAACATCATAGTAACTGTGAACAGGAATTTACTTGTCTGAAGGAACAGTACGATTTAAATTACATATTATCATAATTGTACATTTATAGCTCAGATGAAGTTTGTCTTGGTGTTCTACCTTTCGGATAAGTGCTGTGTTTTAAGGCATTCTAGATGAACTTACGGAAAGCTGCCTCCCAGACAACCTGGCTCCCTTTGCAAATCCCTCTGCCCGCTGTGAGGGTAGGTCCCAGGTCAGTGAGATCCATCCTGAGGAAGGGCAACTTGTCCCCAGGTACCAAAAGATCCTTATTACTTTGGCCTCTTGGCTACTTTTTCTTCTGGCTGGCTTAAAGCCCTTTCCATTGGTTCTTACCGTAGACTGAGGATCAAGAGAGACGGAATTAGCAGCCCGTGGAAAACTAAGCACAGAACAGCAAAGCTCTTTGCTCCAGTGGGATGAATAACAGTGGACGTGAGACTAGACCTACAGGGTCAATATCAGTACTAGCAACTTAAGTCCTCAAAAAATTATGGGAAGAGACCAAAGACAGAGGTCATTTAAGAAGAAAGGTAGAAGGAGAAGACAAAAAGTAGCTAACCTTTAAAAATAAAACATTAACGGGCTTCCCTGGTGGCGCAGTGGTTGAGAGTCCACCTGCCGATGCAGGGAACACGGGTTCGTGCCCCGGCCCAGGAAGATCCCACATGCCGCGGAGCGGCTGCGCCCGTGAGCCATGGCCACCGAGCCTGCGTGTCCGGAGCCTGTGCTCCGCAATGGGAGAGGCCACAATGGTGAGAGGCCCGCGTACCCCTCCAAAAATTAAAAAAAATTAAAAACATGAACCCTTTGAAGTCCCAAAGCGCTACCCCCTTTTCCTTCTCTCGGATGGCATTCAAGCCTCAACTGCCTCACTTGTCCTTGGGTCTCACTTTTCTTATGCCCCCAGGCCCCTTACAAACAAAATTAAATTTGATTTTCTCCTGTTAAAAAAATAAAACACTAAGAGCTAGTGGCTGAAAAGCAACCTTCTGTACCAGGGCTATTCAATAAAACATCCAATAGCGCTGATGACAGAACAGTTCCATTCTGTGCTAGCCACATGTGGCTACAGGGCACTTGAAATGTGGAGAATGCAACTGAAAAACTGTTTTACATTTAATTGCATTTAATTAAGCCATTGAAATAGCCATCTGTGTCTGGTAGCTACCATGTTGGACAGCACAACTCCATATCCATCTCCATCATCCAAAAGTATTACAAAACATCAATTATGTGGGGACTGGTAAAGCCTTGAAAAACGTGAGTAAGGAAGAAGCTTCTTAACTCTCACTTGGCGTGTACCGGGGACTGTATTTTCAAAGTCCATTAGGGCCTGGCCAGAGTTGGTGATAGAGCCCACCCAGAGACAGCCATCAGTAGCATGCCCCCACCAGGATGCCTCTTCTCCCTCCCGTGGCCCCTGGCATGCACGCACTGAGCCCCATCTCCACCTCCCTGCCCCAGCCGTCCTAGCACTGATGACAATGTGTAGCTGTCAGACTGTGCAGCGGCAACTCCACCGGACTGTGAGCTCCCAGAGAGCAGCGATTGGGTCCCGCCCAACACTGAATACCTCCCTCCAACTCACAGCCCAGTGCCTGTCACAGCAGGTACTCAAAAGAGGATTGTTTTGAACAGAATTCCCAATATTGAATTCAGAGGTTGTTATTGCAAGACAGGCTACGGACGAACTGTTTGTGTCCCCCAGCGCTCATATGTTGATGCTGTAATCTCCAATATGATGGTATTTAGAAGTGGGGCCTTTGGAGGTGATTAGGTTTAGATGAGGTCATGAGAATAGGGCACCCATGAGAGGATTTGTGTCCTTATTCGAGGAAGAGACCAGAGCCCTCCCTCTCTCCACCATGCGAAGATACAGCAAGAACGCAGCAGCCTGTAAACCAGGAAGACGGTTCTCACCAGACACGAATCAGCTAGCGCTTTGACCTTGGACTTCTCAGCCTTCAGAGCTGTGAGAAATAAACATTTATCATTTAAGCCAACCGGGTCTATGGTATTTTGTTAGAGCAGCCAGATCAGACGAAGACAGGGTCTTTGGGAAAAGCACTTTTTGATATGCGTTTTTCACGTGCACTCATTAAAAAGAAAAACAAAACCAACCAAAGCACAAAAGACATTTTACCCAGCATCTCCCGTGGAGACTATGGAGCCAAGACAGAGCCATTCCCTGCTCTGAAGAGAACCCAGTCCGGTGGGAGAAATGAACCAAGTACAGAAGTAATTACGTGGCAGGCAGAAAGTGATTGGTGTAATTTGAGCTATGCAGATGGAGCCCTTGGAGACTTCAGAGGAAAGAGGGCTGAATTACTGCTAAAACTGGGGGGAGGGGAGACAGAAGAGGATAGCTGCTTCTGGAAAGTGGCATCTGAGCCAGGTCTGGAAGATGAGGTGGATGGGTTTGTGCAGAAAGAATATTGGGATGACAGCAGAAAGCAGAGGCTATAAGACAGGAAATGGGGGGAGGGAGAGGGAAGCTTTGGAGACTGGGGACTAGTCTAGCCTTTTATGCAGCTGTGCTATCCGACGAGGCTGGAAAGAAACTCTGCTCTGGCTGAAGCAGTGATGGTAAGGGGTCCCCAGCCCCCATGGCTCCTTGGAGCGCAGGTTTAAAACCATAAGGAACAGGGGTATTTTGTATTCCTAGCTTCTAGGCTCACCTCCACTGAAATGAATCCCCCCCAATGACAAGCCCCACCCCTTTCACAAGAAGTGAGGGTGGACAGCTGAACGACCAGTGTGGTCTCCCAAGTGACCGTGGGAAGGGGTGGCTTATCTACTCCCCCTCACTTTCTTCCGCCCGCTGTGAAATCCGCATCAGCTGGAGACACACAAGAGATTCATTTCCATCTGTTCTGGGCATAGCTGGTGGGAAAGCCTCGGGATCAGAGAGGGCAGCTCAGCCTATCGGCATGACAGGGGCAGCCTGGGATGGGGGATGGGAAGGAGCCCACTGCAAAGGCATACTCAGCCAGCCCCAGGGACAGCTGCCCAGCCATGCGGCCAGGAGACTCCCAGCTGCCCAGCCCCTCTCAAATCACTCATTTTTGTAGCCCAGTTGCTAATGATGTAATTAAGTTCACCAGTAAACCATCTGTTCTGAGTGATAGGCACAGTGGGTATGCTCTAAGGGAAGCCCACCGGAATCAGGGGACTTGGGTGACAAAATGAGCAGGGCCCTTGATGTCCCCAAAGAGCCTGGCAACTCCCCCTCCGGACTTCACCCGTCTCTAACTAGACTGGGAAGCATCCTCAGCTGAGACCCCAAGACAGGCTCGTCTGCAGCTGTGAGGCTCTGTGCAAGTCCCCGCCCGCTACCCCACACCTGCACGAGCTCCCCACAGCTCCGGGAGACCGGGCAGGGCGTCTGTTCAGGCAGATTGTCTTATTTCCTCTAAAGGCAGGGCTGGAAACAAAGGTTCCCATACAGGTATTCGTATGGGTAATGATCCCAGGGCAGGGTTGAGAGGCAGGAGTGAGGTCCAGTTTCACGGGAAACAGGGAAGAGGGGAGAGCCGATACAAGGATGCGAGACTGAGATGGCCTCCATCTGGGAACCGAGGGCTCAATTCCTTGGAAACTCCTAAAGAGCTTTGTGAAAAGCATCCTAGAACTGCTCACCTGAGAGTCAAAATGTGGACACGTTTACCCGTGGGTTGTTGTCCCTTATCGGTCAAGGGTGGCCCCATGCAATTCCAGGATGCACATTGGTTAGTGTCCCAGCCATGCAGCAGAAGTCCCAGGACAGGAAGTGAGACGTATGTGGGGCAGCCCAGGGTGAGGTGCAGCTGGAGAACCTCCATGAAGCTGCTCAAAGCCTGTGTGCCTGGGTGCTGCCCGTGGCTGTGGTAAGAGGGGCCAGATGGGTTCTCTGGAAAGCTTTGGAGGGCTGTGCCTGCTTCTATCATGTCTGTCCCTGGAGTCCAAGGCACAAGCTAAACCCGATTGAGGCCTGCTCCTTGCTAAGATGCTGTATTAGTTCCCTGTTGCTGCTGTAATGAATCACCACAAATACCACAAATGTATTATCTGACAGCACTAGAGCTCAGAAGTCCAAAATGGGCCTCACTAAGCTAAAAATCAAGGGGTTGGCCAGGCTGTTTCCTTTCTAGAAACTCTAGGAGAGAACCTCTTTTCTTGTTTTATGCCAGCTTCTAGAAGGTGCCTGCATTCTTTGGCTTGTGGCCCCCTCCTCCACCTTCAAAGCCAGCAACAGCAAGGAAAGCCTTTCTCACATCGCATCTGACACTGACTGTCCTGCCGCCCTCTTCCACATTTAAAGGACCCCGGTGATTACACAGGGCCCGCACAGTGCCTGGATGAGTCAGGACAAGTTGCACATCTCAAGGTCAGCTGGTTAGCAACCTTATTTCCATCTGTAACCTTAATTCCTCTTTGACATGTAGCATGACATATTCACAGGCTCCAAAGATTAGGTCATAGGTCTGGGGGACCATTTTAGGTCATAGGTCTGGGGGACCATTTTTCTGCCTAACATGGATACTGTTCCACCTCTTTCTCAAAAGAGCTCGAGGCATTTATGAAGTTAACTGGGGGGGGGCTTTCTGCCCGGTCATCAGAACCAGGAGAGGAGAGCCTGCCTGTCCCTAGAAATCCCACTTCTTCCTGGCACAGCAACCTGCTTTGACAAGGACAACTAAGCCCAGTAAAGTCAGGAGACAGATGATCCGAGGGCCCCAGGCAGGCCTGGGCTTTGTGGAGAGTGCCTGAACTCACAGACAGATGAACTGAGCTCCAGTCCCAAGTCAGCGATTAGCTAGCAGTGGGACCTAGAACAGGCCGCTCAACCTTTCCAAGCCTCCATATCCTCGTGTGTAGAGCAGGGCCAGTGTCCTAGGGGGCTGTCAGGATTTGAAATTCCTTTTTCAACCTCTAAAAAATATCTGTTGAAGAATTGCTATGTGACCACCACTCTTCTAGGCCCTGGGACTACAGGAGAACAAGGCCAAATCCTGCCCCTCATCAAGCTTACATTCTAGTTGGCTGTAACATGTGTTAAGTCCCTAGACAGTGCCTGGAACATAGTAGGTGCTAAATAAATTGAAGACATCATTAGGACTTTCAGGGCTGTAACTCTCAAGGAAATAATACTACTCTTTAGTTATTTACTGATTTATAATATACAAAATATAATCACAACCATGACCTCATTTGATCCTCAAAACAATAACCCAGAGAAGTAAGTCAGAGAGCAGCCAAGTCCACAGTTCTTCCTGCAGCCTCAGCCAGACCTACCTGTGCCCAACCGAAGCGTACCCCCGCCCCTCGGCGTGAAGAGGAGGCCACCTCCTGCCCTGTTTCCATACTTTCATGAGGCAAAGGCCTGGGGAGTGAGAAACCAAAACCTAAAAAATTAGACCAGCTCGTCTTCAGAGCTACAGATGCAGTAAAATATTTTTAAGCCATTGTATCACCTGATATAAATTTTTTAACCATATCTGGGCGTGTGGTGGGGGAGACTTGTACCTCTCTTTTTCCATTCAGCCCAGGCTGCCCTGCTTTAGCATGCATGTTTTCTTGTCTCTCTCTCCCACGGAGCTGTAAACTCGTCACCTAGGGGCAGCAAGGCCTCATGTGGTGCTTTGCAATTATTTAGCAGCCCGCAGGAAGCATTTGCTAAATCTGTCCCCCTCCCAGCTCGAGGTCTCTTGGTGGAGGAGAATCTAGAGAGGTTCCCGGACAGAAGCCTCCAGCGGCTACCCCAGGCATGACGATACCTCGCTAAATCTCGTTACACTCAGGTTGGCAGGTGCGAGCTTCAGCTCACTGGCTGGAGCTCCCAGGTGACTCAGGCTAGCCCCGCCCCCAGCAGGGGAGCACGGGTGAGATGTCAGTGCACATGCGCAAGAGCGTGGGGCATCTGGCTTTTCCCGTATCCCCGCCTCCAGTTCCTGGAAGGCAACCTCCAACCTCGCCAGCCTGCAGGGCTGGGGAGGGACGGCCTGAGGCACATGGCGCAGGGCGGCTGTCCTCAGCGCCCCCGCTTATCTGGCGCGTGCCTCTGCCGCCTGCCCTTTCCCACACTCTGCTTCCTCTGCTACCCAGACTCCCTCCTTCACTCGTCAGATCTCCCAGGCTCAGCAGGCAGTATGCCATAATTCTCAAGAAGAAAGAAAACATTTTAGTGTTTGACAAGCCCAACATCTGCATGTCCGTTTTCAGAGAAATACCCATCTGGGGGGGATTAAGCCTTTTTTTTTTTCCCCTCCCTCCCTATCCAACCCAAAGTATGAAAACATTCTTGACATAGTTGCCTGAAAAAGGATTTCTAAAGAGAAAAATACTGCCCATACCCTGTGATTTCAGTGTCTTGGTGTGAAAAGCAACCAAAAGGAAGGGGATGGGGTGGAGAGGAGAAAAGAAAAAAATAATCTCCTTAGTCAAACAGCTTGTCAACCTTAAAGTGAGCAGTGGTAGTGTCTAGTCTCAGGAAATACACGTGTTGGTGTATATTTCAGCCTTAGGAATCATCTCTTCGCTGAAGAGCAGGGGCTGCAATCCCCTAGGCCAAGGGGCCAGGAGGGGGGCCACACTGAGAGAAAGGATGAAACCCAAGACCCAGACCCAGAGGTGCTGGCAGAAGAGGGCGGTACAGGGAGCACTCCCTGGACGTTTTTGGTTTTTTTTTTTTGCGTTATGCGGGCCTCTCACTGTTGTGGCCTCTCCTGTTGCGGAGCACAGGCTCCGGACGTGCAGGCTCAGCGGCCATGGCTCATGGGCCCAGCCGCTCTGCGGCATGTGGGATCCTCCCGGACCGGGGCACGAACCCGTGTCCCCTGCATCGGCAGGTGGACTCTCAACCACTGTGCCACCAGGGAAGCCCCCTCCCTGGAGCATTTTACACTGGGACTTAGGCTTCCCAGATGTTAAAAGGCTCTGAATAGGAGAGAGAAAAGATAAATCTCACCTCATATTTGGGACGTCCTCAGAGATGTGTCTCCCTCTTGGGGAGGTCGTCTCTGGCCTACTCTGAGCACATAAAGTGAATTTGTGGGGGAATTCCTAGAAAAAGGCCAAGTAGGGTGACTCATCCTAAAATTATTAAAGATGTTAGCTGAAGATGATTTCCACAAAGGCCAACTACTCTCTGCCAGGTTAGGAAGCTGATGACACTGTAAGCAACAGGGTCCCTCTGATGTGATGGACTTTGCTGCCACTGTGCCAAGGAAGATGGAGTTGTGCCTCCGAAGGGGATTGGGAAGGACCTGCTGTACAGCACAGGGAGCTCTACTCGATATTCTGTAATAGCCTAGATGAGAAAAGAATTTGAAAAATATATATATATACACGACTGATTCACTTTGCTATACACCTGAAGCTAACACAACACTGTACATCAACTATACTCCAATAAAAATTTTTAAAAAAAGAAAAAGAAAGTGATTGGTGACAGAGCGGCTGGTCCAGGGAGATGTAACACAAACCAGTTTTAAAGTTTTGAGGGCAAAGGAAATGCGGCATTGCTCAGGATAAGAACCATCCACCCAACAATTGAGCATCTATGTTGGGCAGAACCCTGTGTTAAATGCTGATTCCCTTCAACCTCAAGGGAGCATGCTGGACCACAAAGGACATATGGTGGGAAGAACGGCCCCCCTACCATGAGTTGGTTGATCGTAGAAAGGCTGGGGGAAGCGTCCCAAGATAAACCGCAGAGCCAGGGCCCAGCGCATGCTGCTAGAGACAGGTGACCCACAGGATGCTCAGAGATTTCCTGTGGCCTGAGCTCCCTGGTGGCACAATGGTTGAGAATCCGCCTGCCAATGCGGGGGACACAGGTTCGAGCCCTGGTCTGGGAAGATCCCACATGCCGCGGAGTAACAAAGCCGTGCACCACAACTACTGAGCCTGTGCTCCACAACAAGAGAGGCCACGACAGTGAGAGGCCCGCCCACCACGATGAAGAGTGGCCCCCACTCGCCGCAACTAGAGAAAGCCCTCGCACAGAAACGAAGAACCCACACAGCCATAAATAAATAAATAAATTTATTTAAAAGTCTGATATATTTAAAAAAGAAAAAAAGGGGCACAGGCTGAGGCCACACATTTTGTGTGGTCAATCAGGAGAGCACTTTCAAATTAAAACCAAAAGGAAAGGACCCCTTTTGTCCAAGGGGTCAAGGGGCTGTTAGGGAGAGCTCCACCTGGACTGGGAAAAGAGGAGAGAGACCTCTCAGGACCTGTGCCCTCATGGAAGGAGCTTGTGCAGGACTTCTGGGACCGGGACCAGGTGAAGCCGAAAGTATAAGCCCCACCTGGAACCTGTGCTGCATAGCGATAGTTCAGGCAGGCCCTCGGGCCACCTCAATAGGCGGTAGCTACCTAGTCACTGCTGGAAAGCAGAGGGCTGGGCCAGGACTGGCCTGACAGGGGAAGCTTGAAGAGAGAAAGGGGGTGAGATGGGGAGCACTGTGAAGCCGGAGACCTTGCTTTAAAGGAGAGATGTTCCCTCCAGTCCCCATTAATCCTCGAATCTACAATAAGCTGCTTGAGATAAGAAGGGTAAGAAAACTAGCCAGGAAAGAAGTCCTCCTTTCGTGGTGCTTGTCTCAAAAGTGTGGCCCAAAGATTTACGTCTTCTCCCAGTAACAGATTAATTTCAAAGTTCCTTCTTAGGTACACAGCAGGCATATCATACAAAATGGCATATTCCGGGTTTCACTCCTGGATTTCTCTGTAAGCATTTAGATTTCCCTCGGAAGGACCTAAGCTGAGGCTGGAGGGGGAGTTTGCAATCGGCTGACAGCAGTGATGTCCCAGGTAGACAGGCTCTAGGAGACAGTGGAGACTGGTGTCTGGGTAGGACCTCTGACCCCAATTCTGCCCCCCTAAAAGGACAGCACAGAGACCCCGAGGCAGCCAAGCAGAGGGCGGGGGAGGTTAAAGCCCACTCAACACCCAGCACCATCTGCGCCATCTGCCTGGCTGCCACCCGCAGCCCCGAATTGACCACCCAGTTCTGCTCCGTGCTGAACTGATGAGTCATTCATAACGCTGAAGTCATTAATTCAGGAAGGAAGCCACACTAGCTGCCTCTTCTTCTCGCCGGGAGTTTGCTGCCGTTGCAAAAAGATGAGTAATCAGACATTCCCGGAGCCCTCGTTAAGCCCATCGCCAAGAAAGGTGTCTTGCAGCTCATTTGCTGGTGGGGAAGCCACGCTACAGGCCCTGAATCACAATCACGCTGGGTCCCGGGGAGGGCAAGGCCAAACTTGCCTGAGTTCAATATTGCATCACTGAGATCAACGACGGGAGAGGCTCACCAGGTGACTGAGCCCCGCGGACCCCACCCACAGACCCAGCCAGATCGACCCTCTGTGGGGCACTCTGCTTCTTCTGGGGTTTGAGGAGACAGGCTGGGAGGGATGCTAGACGCCGGCTACAGCCCAGTGTTCCCATTTGATAGATGGTGAAACTGAGGCCCAGGGAGCCAGTGGCACGTGCCCAGAGTCCAATAGCTAATTAACACAGACTTAAGAGAGAACTCTCATCTCTCAATTCTCTGTTCCCAGCAATTTCCACTGTACTCCACGCTTACTCCAAGATTAATTACTCCAAGATAAACATTAAGGCTTGATGTTAAGGAAACACGTGAATGGCAAAATAATGAAAACCACCCAAATATCCATCACTAGGCCAGTAGTTTAAAAAATGAAACGTAGGTTACGTCACATAAAATGTTAATCAGCCATTTAGAAAGATGGGCACGGCTCCCTACGTCCTGATATGGAGTTGTCTCCCTGATACAGTTCTATAAGGAAAGAAACAAGATCTAGAAACTGTACATGGTACTCTACCATTTTGGAAGAAGGGAAACACACACACACACACACAAGCGTGTGCGTATGCATATGCATGGACTATCTCTGAACGATGCACAAGAAACTCACAACAGTGGTTGTGTCTGGGAGAGGGTCAGGGGGACAGAGCATCAAGAAGAAGAGGGAAGGGGCTCACTTTTTACTTTTTTCTATACAACTTGGATTGTTTCTCATGAGCCTGTGCAACCTACTTAAAATCTAAGAATCACACTTTGCCCAAGACTTGGAGTCAGGGACCCTGATTAGCTATAACACACAATAGGTCCTCAGGAAATACAAGCTCGATAGACTGATGATTAGAGGACGCATGAATGAACAACAGTGTGTCTGCTTTCTCCTGAGCTCTAAGGTAATAATTTAATGTATAGCGTCACATTTAGGAGAAGACCAGCAATATAGATCACAGTATTTAAGAGCCGAAAAGAAGTATTAGGATCATCGTGGGTAGCGTCCCATCGGGCAGAGTGGTAGGAGTCTGAGAACTTGAGCTCAAGGCCTTGGTCAACTGAAATCTCAGAAACCTCAGTTTCCTCACCTGCAAAATGGGAATAGTAATATCTCCTTCCTGGAATTTTTGTGTGGATCAAATGAGATGATGTATGGGAAAGCACTTCATCATTTCTAATGTTCGGAACAGGTTGAAGGATTGTGGTTATTAGTAGAAACACCAGTTATTTTCAGAGTGTGCTCTCTCTAACCAGTGCCTTCATTAGTCAAATTTCCAAGAGGGGCCCCTCTTCATTGCCACTGAGCCTGGCAAGCCCTGTTTCCACTACACCCTCCTTTCCGCCCTCAGGTCTGAGAGATTTTCCCAGCCTCTGCCACCTCAGCGCTCAGTGCCCCAGTTTCTACCTGCTCAGGAAAAGCTCCGGGGGAACCTCCTTGGTGTCCCTTCAACCCTTGCCCCTTAGGCAACAGAGGCCCGGACACAATTTGCGTGTGGTCACAAAGGGGCTGCACCAGGAAGAGAACGGCTTCATTCCTTCATGTCTTGAAAGTTTTCATTCTTGGTAAGTTGTCTGGTCACGTGGAAAGACCATGAAAAGAATCATACCTTGAGCTGAATCAGCCACCACCTCGTTATGTACCCCCCAGCCTCTTGATGGGGAATAACTGATGTCCAGGGGACGGCAGAGTCTCAGGAAAGGCCTGAGTGCCCTAGCAGGTGGCTGTCCGGGACAAATCCAGCTCCTACTCTAGGGGGAGGGATGAGGGGGCCAGCTGTCTGAGCCCTGTCTGGTGGGCATGTGACGAGAACAGTACCCGGGGTAGGATGGAGGCTGCAGAGAAGCCAGAAGCAAACTCCTCTGCAGTTACCCGAAAAAGGGGCTCCAGGAACCCCTACTGTCATCCCTCCAGCTCCCATCCACTCTCCAGAGGGCCTCAGGGAAGCCCGCACTGTCGTTCCCACCTTGTGGCTGAGGACACGGAAGCTCAGAGAGAAGAAGGGAACCATATGTATAGGTTTAGAGCCAAAGTCCCTGCCTGCACTTCAGCTGTTTCCACCTGTGTGTCCACGTAACATGGTGCCTGGAACCTAGTAGGCATTCAGTCAGTATTCGTTGACTAAATGGAAAAAAACCCCACGATGATACTTGGAAAGGGTGGGACACCCATCATCTACTGAGTAGAAGAAGATACTGAGTAGAAGAAGAAAGCAGGGCGGTGCTGTGGAGGCACAAGGACTTAGTGAGGAAACATCCTCACTAGTTTAGGGCTATCGATCACATACTATTTATGGATTACTAATTATGCATAAGGGCCACACGGGGCCCTGAGTTCTGAGCTTCTCTTCACCCTTGTTCTCACTCTCACACTCAGTCCTGACATTCAAGCTTCTCTCTCCCCTCCCTCCCACCCCAGCTGTGTCACAGCTGCCCTATTTCCCCATTTTCTCTTTGGGGTCCTCCCATCTCACGTTAATGTGCTCGCTAATTCATTAATTCATCCGATGTGTACCGAACACTGACATCACAAACACTCCACTAGTATCATTTCATACGAATAGTCATTGAAAACGACACGGGTTTTGGTATGTCTCTCATAGAAAGTCAGAGAGAAAAAGCCATTCCCCAAAATCCTAAAATGAAATCATTTCTAAGCAACAGGGGCACCAGTGAAAAGCTCGAGCTCTTCTTAATGCATTATTATGTACTAATTACAGTCCTCTGTTTTAAATTTTCCTTTGGTCACCAGAATGCAAGCAAGAAACGGCAGCATTTTCCCATCTGATGTTTTTAAACCAGATTACAAAGGCATGGAGTTTTAATTTCACATGCATTCATTTCTGGGTCTTGGGTCTTTTGTTTTGTTTTGTTTTCCTCCAAGCAGATAAATGAGGTTCTAAACTTAGGATAATAAGACTTAACCGTGAGGCTCTTTTGAAAGTGAATCATTTCTCAGTTCTCCTTTGCTAATCTCTCTTGGTAACATTAATTATGAGTTTGTGCAGCGTGCCCCAAGGCGAGCTCTGCTTTCCCAGGACAATTAAAGTTACTTAATTATTAGAAACTGCGTGTGCTGCTGTCCAGAGAGAAAAAGGCAGCCACCCTGGCTCCCACAGCCCCCGAAGGAGTGACCGGACACTCTGTGGGAACTTAGCTCCTTTCCCTCCCCACTGTCATTCTCTCAGTTTAATCTAGAAATCCCCTCTGCGCCTCCCCCCGCCCTCCCACCCAAGCACCCAAGCACCATTCATTTAGAGACGGCCCTCTGGCCGCCCCAGGGCTGGCCTCCAGCTCCTCTGGGCCAGTGGCCTGGGGCCGGGAGGCGTGGGGAGATGACAGGGCCTCCGCCTGGGGACTCGGGCCCTTCTGACTGAAAGGCCTTGGAAAACACTGAGCCCTTGGTTCTGAGTGGGTTCCTCTTGATCTCATTCTCCCTCGGGACTTCTGCCTAACAGGAGCGGGAAATGTCACCCCACACCCTGAACGCGGCTGGTGGGGAAGGAGGACAGGTGCCATGGCCAGGCTGCATCAACAGCAGACATTACCAAGAGCGGATGCTAATTTGTAACAGCCTTTTTTTCTGCATGGTTCTTTGGTTGGAGGAGTGAAGAAATTGGAGGTGGTCCTAGTTCGGTCATTCCCGCCTTCTGAGTCTTGGCTTCATAGTCCGAGGCTTCCCACGATCTCTAAAGGCCTCTGACTCCTGATACTTTGATGAGTCTAACACTTACCTAGAAAGAAAAAATCAAATTTTCTATTTCACTTCCTACTTTCGTTCATTCATTCAGCAAACACCCAGACTGTGCCAGGCACCATTCTAGCTCTGGGGACAGAGCAGAGAATAAAGCAGAGAGGAATTCCTGCTCACCTGGAGGCAGCACTCTGGAATCCTAGTCACCTTGCACACAGGAGGAAACCTAGACCCAGAGGGGAGGAGGCTGGTCCTGGGGTCTCCCAGAAAATCACTGAGATGGGCAGGGACCCAATGCTCCTGACCCCCAGCCCGGGAGCTTTCAGCTGGCTACTGCTAGCCATCAGTTTCTACTCCTTTGCTTTCTCCTGTTCTGTTTAGTTCCTTCTCAGCCCCAGCTCTCTTCTGGGCCTCCAAGCCTCCAAGGAAGCCTAGTCCAAGAGAAATATGCTGGCCATGAATGCAAGTCACATATATAATTTTTAAATTCATTAAGCCACACTTAAAAAAATTTTTTACAGGTGAAATTTATTTTAACGATAGATTTTATTTAACCAATATATTCAAAAATTATAATTTCAATTTGTAATAAATATAAAAAATAATTCATAAGATATTTTATATTTTTAAAATTAAATATTCAAGATCCAGTGAGTGTTTGACATTTACAGCACATCACAGTTCAGCTCTCCATATGTCAAGGGCTCAACAGCCATGTGAGGCCAGTGGTCACCGTACTGGACAGCACAGGTATAAGGTCCCTCCCATGTCTAAATATCATGCTCAGTACAATTCAGGAACAGAAGTGAGTGATTCATGCACGTGGCGTGGCAGGGGAAGGCTGGAGCATGGCTCCTTAGATATGGGGTTGGGGGAAGGGAGCCTCTTCACCCAGGACACTGATACTATGGAATACTATGTAGCCAAGAAAAAGCCCAAAGATACTCTTCTATGGATTCCTATGGAAAGAGTGCCAAGATATTTCATTAAGTGAAAAAGGCAAGATGCAAACAGTGTGTATGGAATTCTGCCAGCCACCACAGGGAATAGATGACGTAGGTTGGATATGCATAGACTACCTGTAGAAGGATTCGTAAGAACTAAAAATATCAGTAGGGAGAACTGGATGGATGGAAGGCAGGGGTGGGAGGGGACTTTCACCTCACGTGTGTTTACAGTTTATGAATTTTGAAATATGTGGACGTATCACTTACTCAAAAATGAAAATCAAAACTCTTCAGTTAATGGGCACGCCTGGGGCCCACGAGGCCTGTCCAGCACAGGCTGGGTCCCCTTTCCCTGTGCTGTGCATCAGGACACGCAAGTACAGGTCTCTGGTGTTCCTGCTGCTCCACAATGGGAAGAGGGGGCCTTGGCAGACGCCCAGCGCAGGAGAACATGTTATCAAGGGACTTTAAAGAGCTCTTTTGTTTCCGGAAAGGCAGCGGTTTCCAGGCCGCATCCCTGCCCCCTCTCCCAGCCTGTGGTCTCTGGGATCCCTTCACCACCTGCTGCAAGAGCATCGTTCCTCCCCCCGGAAGAGCCTCTGGCCTCGAGGTGGGGAGGGGAGGGAGGCAGAGGCTGGGAAGGGGCAGCATCCTCTCTTCCCAAAGGATGTCATTCATTCCCAGATGTCGTTTCCAGAGGCAAGATGCCACACTGCCAGCTGTCCTCTAAATCCTGGCATCTCCAGCCTGCATATGACACAGAGCGATGAAACTAAGAACAGAGAGCACGAGCCCGTGTGTGCACGTGTGTGTCCACCTGTGCACATCTGTGGCCCACGCTCCAGCGTCCATTCACTCATCCCATTGATGAACATTAGTTGGGCATCTGCTCTGTTCCAGTGACTGTGCTAGACCCTTGGGATAAAGCACAACAAGACAAATGGGACCCTCCCCTCATGGAGCTTCCAGTCAAGCAGGAGAAACAGGAATTAAGTTAAAAATAATTCACTCCTATGTGCTGTCATAGTGGAAGGAAAAGTACATGAAATCGGGACACATGATCTTGTCTAGGAGGTCGGGAAGGTCCACTCAAGAACTGGCATTTAAGTTGGGTCTAAGAAAAAAATATAAATATAGAGATGATAAGATGTGACCTGTGGTCCTTCCGTGGACAGGGGTCCCACTGTTAACTTGCTCTGCGTCCTTGAATAAACCACACCTCCTTTTTGAAGCAATTTTTAAATTTGAAAATACATTTAAAATTTCAAACATGGGCTTCCCTGGTGGCGCAGTGGTTGGGAGTCCGCCTGCTGGTGCAGGGGACACGGGTTTGTGCCCAGGTCCGGGAGGATCCCACATGCCGCGGAGCGGCTGGGCCCGTGAGCCATGGCCACTGAGCCTGCGCGTCCGGAGCCTGTGCGCCGCAACGGGAGAGGCCACAGCAGTGAGAGGCCCGCGTACCGCAAAAAAAAAAAAAAAAATTTAAACAGTATAAAAATGAAATGAATACAGTAACACCTGTATGGTTTTTACCCAGATGTTTCACCATTGTTACATTTTACCCCATTTACTTTATCAGTTGTTCTCTCTTTGTGTGTGTGTGTATGTATCTATATGTGCTTAGATATAGATACACACACATACAATTTCCTTTTTAACAATCTGAGGGCCCCTTACATACATCATGGCCCCTGCGGGAACCCCACGTCCTTTCTGAGCTCAGCTTGCTCGGCTCCAGGGTGTGGGAAGGTAATCCTGTCCCCTCTCTTCCCAGGACAGTCCCGGGCAGCACACGAAAGCCTCCACGAGCACATCTGGGGCGCATGGAGCAAAATCGCTGTTATCCTTTTGCAAAGTACTTCTTGGGAGTTAGAAATGAGGATTCAAGTGTCTTCCCAGAGACATGGCCACGGTCTCAGTCCCCCCAGAAGACAGCCTGCTCTTCAGCGGCCTGGGGTGTGTGGGAGGGGAGGGGGGCGGTCAGCTGTGCTTCTCCACAGCCCCTTGCCTCAGCCTGGCAGACCTTCCCCTGCACCGCTCAGGGGAAG
Organism: Orcinus orca; assembly: GCF_937001465.1. NCBI lineage: Eukaryota > Metazoa > Chordata > Mammalia > Artiodactyla > Delphinidae > Orcinus > Orcinus orca. The sequence continues at coordinate 74,949,390 of NC_064563.1, forward strand.
CTTCTCAAGGCAGCTGGGGCTGACACAGACGCCGCTCCCCTTCCTCAGGGAAGGGCTCCTTCTTTTTTTTTTTTTTTTCTCTGTTGGTTTTTTTTTTTTTTTTTGAAGGGCTCCTTCTTGATGACAGGGAGCTGGGCCAGGGCAGAAGCCAGCCCTCTCCTGGCCGGGCAGCCCAGCGTTCAGAAGCACAACAGTGTTGGTGCTCTCAGCGGGTTTAGCGAGCCATTCCCTTAATGAGAACGATAAATTCACGAGGAGAGGCTGGTTGCCAAGCACAGGCAAGGGACGTGCTCTCCGGGACCCTGAGTGTGGGACACACAGAATCAACAGCTGGGCAGGGACCAGACCCAGACTCCTGAGTCAGAACATCAGGGCTCAGAGCCTGGCAAAGTGTATTTTTCAAAGCTTCCCAGGTGAAGATGAGCAGTTGAGTAACCACTGGCCTGGCTACCCTCTGACATTCTTCCAGGCCTGAGGTCTTTCGATGGTGGGATAAGAGACCTAGAGGTAGAAGCAATGCAGTCGCAGGTAAAGGGCACCCAGGAGTGAACTTAAGTTTCTCAAGTAGAAAACTCAGGGGCTTTGCTGACGGCCCGTGAATCTTGGAAGGGAACCCAGTACAGCCAAGCCTCAGTGTGTGTGCAGAGATGTCCTCCAGTATCTCTCCTCCGTGGTTGACCCAGGACAGCCCTGCTGTAGGCAGAGTTTTGTCCTCGAAACCAGCTCTCCCTGAGTGGGTGTGTGACAGGCAGAAAGAACTCAGCGAAGCGGTTGAGTTCTTCTCTGGCTGCGCTGACAAAAGCTGGCTGCCGCCCTGGGCCACTGGCTGGAGCACAGCTGTGGGCAAGGCCAGGTGCGGCGGCAGCCTCCGGGTGAGCCCGAGGGCCCAGCTGCCCGCCCCAGTCAGGGAGCAGCGCTGGGTCCTGACTCATTCAGCGCCTCTGAGCAGCAGGCCGGGGCCTCCCCCTCCGGCTGCCCTGCAGCTTCTTCCCCTGCTCTGTAAGTCTGTCTTATTTTCTTTTACTCCAGTTACCCACACCCCTCAAGGCAGTCACTCTGCTCCACACTGGGGGCTTCTTCTTGAGTTTCTAGGCAAACACTGGGACCCTGGGGCCCTGCAACCTTATCCCTCCCATCATTAAACACGGAGACTCCCAGGGGGCCAAAAACTGTGTCAGAGTCGGCTCCCTCCTCCCCTGACCCAGCCCTGAGCCCTGCCCGAGGCAGAGAGCAGGCAGTAAGGACTAAGAGAGAGGAAGAGAGGGAGGAAGGGCGGGAAGGAGGGAGGGAAGGAGCAAGGAAAGCTGCCATAAATCTGCAATAAAATTCAGTCTTAACTGACCCACTGCATCAGATCTCTCCCCAAGGCCTGTTCCAGGAAAATTCCTCAGTCAAACCCAGTTCAGAATGACTTCCCCTCCCATCCCCATCACTCTAGGACTTCTCTTGTGAGAGAAGAGTGTGAACTAAACTAAGAGTGTGAACTAAATGGATTTTATAAAGATTTTCCAGATGTGAGCATAACACACAGAATGAATAACCAATTGAAAGAACAAACATCTCTGAAGGTCCAAATGTGGCCTATTCCTTCAGACCTGGAGGCAAGAGCCACCTCCTCAATGAAGGTTTCCTGGATTTCCCCAACTGACAGTGACCTCTCCCTCCTCTAAAACTACACAGCACGTGATCCATCCTTCTTTGGCCGACCATCTGGTTTCCCACCTGGTGATACAGCTAATTCTTGTACGTGTCTGGGTGATAGAAGGGAACCAGCCAAGGCTTTGCAAGCCAGACAGTCCCAAGTTCAAAAATCCCACATCTCCTTTTTACTTGATATGCAAATGTGGAGGAGGTCCTTAGCCCTTCTTATCCTCAGTTTTATCATATGTAAAATGAGAATAATAACTACATCCAGGGTTGTGGTGGGGTTAGCAATGTGGTAGAAATAAACAGCCGTCATATTATTTCCATATTTCCTTTCTTTAAGGCGGATTACACGTCTCTCCCCAGTGCTTGAAATCAGGTGTGGCAACGTGACGTCTTCTGGCTCATGAAACATGCGCAGAAGTGGTGCCTGTCACTTCCAGACAGAATTGCTTTAGAAGCTGATGCACAGTTCTCCACGCTCTCTTCCCCTGCCGCAGTGAACCCTGAGGGCTCAGGCTGACATCGTGGCAACAGAAGATGGTACGGCACCCATCAGGTTGGCAACCACGAGCAGCCCCTTTCCCAAAGAGTGGTACTGAGAATGTAACATGAGGAAGAAATAAACTGGTGTTGCTTCCAACCGATGAGATTTTGCGATTGTTTGCTACCACAGCATGACCTAACTTATCCTGACTAATACAAGACGGAACATACGTAGGACTCTGCACACAGTAAGTGCTTGATAAATATGTATGGTTGAATAAATACACAGACAAATGTCTGAACAAATGACCAAATGGATGAACTAGTAAATATTTCCAGACTGATGCTGCTATCTCTAAGGGAAGTTTGTGACAATTCTTCTGGCTCCTTTATGGTGAACGTAAACACCTTATGCAGATGCCACTGGTGGCTGGGTTACTGCCTAGGCCATAGGCAAAAGGCTGCCCTTTACGATGATTTTTCCTGCCTCCCTGGGGATGTAATATCACCCATGCAGCCCCACACGTGTCCCTGGACACTACTCTGCTACCTCTGCGGGGTCCTCGGTTGAGGCATCGTTGCCATGGGAGATCCCATCTGGAGACTCCCAGCAAAGGGACCCTTAAGGATCCCTTGAGCTTCCTCACCACCCACAAGGCACACTCATCTGGGAGAAGAGCCCGAGGAGAGAGAGCAGGAGGCATCATGGCGGCCGCTCTGCCAGCCTGGAAATGGAGGCGCCTCTGCAGGAGGCTGCTAAGCACAACCAGGACTGACTGACCCAGTGGAGGACATACAGACCTCAACCTAGAATGGGGCTGAGAACTAACGTGGCCGCCCCCTGTCAAGCGCACAGGGCTTACCAAGCTTACCAAGTATTTTCACGTCTGGTCCAGAGAGCAACCTGATGAAGTTGCTGAGAATGGAGTCACTGTTGTCCTCATTTCACAGAAAAGGAAACGAAGGCTCAGAGCAAGGAGATGGACGTTTCAAGACACCCCATAGCATCTAGAAGAGGTGGATTCAGTCATCGACGTCAGGGGCTCACTCAGGATCTTCCCTCTGCCCTCTGAAGGGGAGGCTGAGAGCACTTTTGATTTTTTCATGTCATGTGAAGAGCATCCGTTTTCCTCCTGCTGATTCTTACTGCTTGACGAAGCAGGCGTATGGCCTGTTCACCAAAAAAATCCTTAAGGACTGCTCCCCATAGCTATAAAAAATAAAAGGGAGAGAGAGAGAGAGAGGGAGGGAGAGAGAGGGAAAGAATGCAAACCCAGAAACCAACACAGCACCCGGGAGAAGAGGAGACCGTTCTTCTGAAGCGCTACACTCCTGGACCCACAGAAAAGGGAGGCGTGTGCCCCAGAGGCAGCAGAACTCACATACTGGGTGTGAGATCAGAGTCACTTTTGAGTGGATTCAAGGCCATAGCAAGGAACTGGCAAGATCAAGTCCAAAAGGCAAGGCGACTAGAGCTGGGAGGGCAAACGCCAGGTCAGGTGAAGGGAGGGTGGGTGTGGAGAATAGGTCCAGGAAACCTGAGGGCACTGGGGCTCCCTCTTCTGTGGGGTTTGTGTGGGTCTGAGCACAGGCGCTGCTGCCACAGGGGCCCTACAGGGTGCAGTGCTCCTGGCTGCACTTTCCTTTTCTGGCTGATGAAGGGTTGACACGAGTTCCTTTGCTTGCCCCGGCTCTGACATTGAAATGGTTTTGAACTGAAAGCCTCCTGAGTTTGCATCTCTAGACCACTGGGGACTGGGCCTAGATTCCAAGCAAACCAGCCGGCACAGCAGCTGTCACTGTGCTGTGTCCTCACGACCCAGCAAGGAGGGCAGGTCGCTCGTGCGGTACTGGTGGAGAAACTGAGGCATGAAGTTCATCAGCGGAGGGGCCCAGATCTGAATCCAGCCCTATACCTGGCTGCTGATCTCAGGCTACTGCTACACTGTGCTCTCCCAAGATCCCCCCAGAGCAGCACACCCGCCAGGGTCGTATTTTTAAAACGTTGGCCACCTACATCAGCAGAGAACTAAAAGGGACCAGTGAAAAGGGAAGATTCTACCTCTTTCCTTTGCCGAAGAGAATAAACAGTAACACCGAGGGCAGTGGTACAGAAAGCCATTTGCCCCAATGTCCTTGCCAGAGACAGATAACCCTTATTTGCAAGTTTCGTTAAATAGTAACTCAGGACCCAAGGGCGCTGCCCCATACAAGCGAGACAAAGTCCTTCCCTTTAGCTTCAGAGATCGGCAAAGGAGCCTGAGCATCCCGCAGGCCACTTTCCTCCCACACTGAGGGGCCCAGCCCAGGGGCCCTCCTCCCCATCGCCTGGTGGCAGTCAGGCCCGGTGTACGTACACTGACAGCCTGGACAAGTAGTGAGAACCCCACCCTCATGTCAAACTGGAAGTCTCCTGGCCTGTGAGAGAACTCAGACTCCACCCCATGCCTGCTTCTGTACACGCCACCCGGTGTCCTCCACAATTACCCCTGGTCTCACGGGCTGTGACCAGGCAGAGCCCAGAGACTCGGCCCCCGTGCCCTCGGCTGCATCACGTGGGAACCGCCTCTTCCAGATGTGTCAGGGTTTCTGCTCAATGGGCCTCGGCGATATCTGTACCTCTGTGTGCCCGCTGGTCAAGAGCCATGTCGCCCTGAGCCTGTGCCCTCTGTTGCTGTGGACACAGCAGGGTGGCAGTGGGAGAGCAGGGCAGTGACGGATGTCAGTGGTGCTGGAGGAGGGCTTTGACCGTTTCCTAAACATGCTGACATCTCCATTCTCGGTTATCATAGGTGCCAACTTCCTTTCCAACTGTCATAAAAATAAATGACAAATCTAGAGACCTACTTTCCTTCCTTAACTAAACCCTGCCACTCAGTGTTATGTTAAAAACTTAGGAAGTAGGACCTTGGTGTTGGCAGTAAATCTCACTCATTAGAGCAGATGAGGAATAAAAATAAAAATAAAACAAACAAACAAAAAAAGCCCCCAAACCAGTGTCTTCCTCTTAGGCAACTGACAGCGTAGACAGGACAATAAATCAGGCTGATGGCCCACCTGGAACTGGAAACTGAAATAAACCAGACGATGGGCCCCCAAAGAAACGAAACAGGCAGCAAGACCTCTCCTGTCCACCCTTACCAATCAAGTCATGGGGCCATCTGCAAATACACTGTCACTCTAGCTGCTCTTATTGGACCTGGGAACTAACAGCCACCCTGATCCCTACCCTCTTTCATACCTCCAAGCTTCCGTCTAGAAAGATCTTCTCTCCCTCCTCCACTTGGCTCACACCATGTGACATAAGCTCAATGCCACCGCCTTGGTGAGGACTCTCCTGACCTGCCCAGCCCTGAACTTCAATCAGAATTGATCGCTCCCCCCTTGTCATCCCCTATTTTGAGCACAGCTATTTGACAACACTTAGCACATTTTATTGTACTTATCTCTTTTTAAAAATCAGGCTTTTAGAGAACTTCAAATTATTCTTAAGCAGAGAACGTATTTTCTAAACCCCAAACCTGCCTTGAAGATGCTCAGCGAATGTTTATTGAATGGATTCATGAGTGACTGGATAACACGCCTTTACAATTATAAATGACTTCTTTATCTGGTCCTCACAGCGTCCCTCATATGAGAAGAACAAAGATTTGATTATCCCCATTTTACAGATGAGAACAAGGCCACAGGCTCACTCTCACTCACTCACTTAACACATGTCTATTGTGTACAAGTTTCAGTTTAGAGGAGCACTTCTCAGACTTGAATGTGCACAAGGATTTCCTGGAGAGATTGGTAAGATGCAGGTTCTGATTTAGCAAGGCTGGGGTGGGGTCTGAGATTCTACATGTCTAACAAGCTCCCAGGTGTCACCCACACTGCTGGTACAAGGGCCACACTGGAGTGCTACCGACCTAACAGGGTCACTGAGAGAGAGAATATGCCTGATTAGCTTGAGTATGTAGCAGGAAGTAGAGTCTTCCTTGAAACCTCGTGAAGGAGAGACAGCATTGTGCCCATTCTACAGATATGGAAACTGATGATCAGAGAGACTAAGTGAAACCTGGTGAAGGAGAGACAGCATTGTGCCCATTCTACAGATATGGAAACTGATGATCAGAGAGACTAAGTGCCTCCTCCAAGGACGAATCCAGTCCTTCTGCCACCAGTTCAGAGCTGCCTCGACTGCCACCCACTACACTCTGTGCCGGGAGGATTCGGAGATGAAGTCACAACATTCAAGCTCAGGAAGATGAGAAGGGAGATGCACTGCACCAGGACCTGTAACACAAAGTGGTCTGAGAGAAGAGCCAGAGGTCCAGAGGTGGGGAGCACGTGTGGGCCAGATTTTACCCCCCAAAAGTGCGACTTCCTTGTTTCCTAGCCACAGCCCAATTAGACTGCAGATGGGGGTCTTCTTCCATCAACCCAATCCCTTTAAAAGAAAGAAGAAAAAAAAACAAACAAAAAAACGGTGGCTTTAGGATTTCTCTTTTAAGCCCTGAAGCTCTTCAGTGGAAAGTGCTGCCCTTCCGACCCATTGATGTAATTGCCATAATTGAAGATTCCAGGCCCCCGTGGGGGTAGACAGGGCCCCATTCAGCCATCAGGTCAGTGAAGTGTAAACCTGCTGAGTCCTTCAGATGCCCCGGACACAGCCTCCCCTCCCCCACTCCAGCCCTGCAGGCTGGCTCCCCACGATGCCAGGGCAGCCAGGCCCAGGATGGTCCCTCTCTGGCTCTGGGAACGGTGCCTAATTAAGGGGTCTGTTCTCATCTCCATGGGGCCGACTTAAGGCCTCCTGACAGTAATGAGAACCACACTTGTGGGGCTGGGGGGTGGGAAGGACGGCCCACCCGCTGTCTTAGCACCCTATTAAACAGCAAGTCACACACACACATGCCCACGGTGCAGTTCGGCTATAACCACCCTCACGTCTTCCGAGCTACAAGAAGCTGCTCCAATTCTGAAAGAGGAAGGAACCAGAGAGAAGAAATAGCTTGCCCAGGGGCACACAGTGAGTCAGTGGGGCTGGCCTCAGGTGTCCTGTCGCACCTCACAGCACAGACTTCCCCTGGAGGGTGGGGCTCCCCGCTGACGTCCCGAGGGAGAAGATGTGGGGTGGAGGAGGGGAGGGGACCAGCTCCCAACTGCTCATTCTGGAGCAGCCAGTTTCAGAGGGCCATCATGGTCACCACAGAGCAGAAGGGAGCGGGTTCCCCCGGGGCCGGGGCTGCTGGCATCTCCGAGACACCCTTTGATCACAGGACAGAGCCATCCTCTGAGTGGGACATTCACTGCTGCAGATGGATTCACACCTAATCCTTGGCCTCCTGGCACGAACAGGAACCAGCCGTCGTCACCCTCTCCTGCATTCTTTGTGTCCCTGTCTAACGGCCTCCCCCCTCCCCTCCCCACCCCCTCCCGCCCAGCTTCCTCTCAGCCTCAGCCCAGAGCACCCGAACCAGCTGCCCTGCCACCCCTTCTTTCTGTCTCTCCAACAGAGGAATGTTGCAGGGTGCCAAGCTCATAGCTGGTTCTCAGTAAATATTCATGAAATATGGTAAAAGTCAAGTCCACGTTTGCTCCAGCTCACTCTCAGTGCGTTGTTCTGATCACAACCTTGCGTACAGAGAGGACCCTGAGGTGAGGTGAAGCCGAAAGGCTTGGTCCAATAACATGGACCAAAACTCAGAGATACGGCCTCATTTATAAAGATAGTGAATGACAGAACATTTCAGTTGTTCCATGGCACAGTGATAAATTCCCAGAAAGAAGCCAGTAAGATCCTGGGTACTAACAATATAATCTGGAGACCCGGGGTTCTTCCAGAGGCCCCCTCACTAGCGTCTCTACTCCCATACTCCCTCTTTCCACCCCCCAGTCCTCTGTGCACACTAGCTATCAGACTGATGGATCCCACTGCTTGTATTGTGTGACACTCCCGCTCAACAGCCTTCAATGGCTCCCTATTTCCTCTGCATGAAATCTCTTCTGCCTCGCTCTCAGGGACCTCCTTGGTCTGGCTCGGCCTCGACACCGTAGTTTCCTACTGTGCTTTAGACCACTTCTACCCCTTTAATCAAGTTGTTCTCCTCACCCAGCTCAGACAGTGTAGGACAGGGCATGGAGGTGAAGATGAAATTTGGAGCCAGAAGACCCAGATATGAGTCCCAGCTCCACCATTTGACCTCTCTGAACCCAGTTCCACGTGGGTAAAATGGGGATGATAATAAAATCCACTCCATAGGGTTGGCATGAGGATTAAGTGTATAATAAGGGTTAAAGTACTTTATAAATTGTAAAGAGCTAAAGGAATGACAATTATTCGTATCTAGTCATGATTCCTCTCACCTCCAGCACTGCCTTTGACCTCATGATTCTTACACGTGGTCAAACTCAACTCAAGCCCTGCCGCCCATAGAAAACTCATGCCTGATAACTCGAGTTCTCACTGACTAGCTCTTAAGGCCTCACCCATAAAATGTGTTGTTTTGTTCACTGTGTCTTGCACATGTTAGCCTTAGAACTCCAAGCCTATAGTTATTTACTTGTATACAATATAATACAAAAAATCAAGTTACTTACAATTTCAAAATACAGACATTTATAACAGCAAAGCTCGAGATACAAATGGAGGGGAAAATCAGAAACACCACCGAGGGAAGCAAAGGACAATTATGTTAGATACCTAGGTTAAGCTGGCTACCGCAGTTACGTCCCCTTGGGGATAATCATCATTTTCCCTTCTTCACATTTTTGTAGAGGAGAGACTTGTATTCCTCAGCCCACAAAAGGGGAAGGCTGGAACATTCCCATCTCTCTCCTTCTTGGGAGGAGGAGTAGCTAGTGAGATGCGTGAGGGCTACCAGGAGAGGGTCACCGGATCGGGGCACTGTGATGCAGTCACTGCCTTGTGCTCCTTGGTCTCTTCAGAGCAGAACAGGTTCCTGCTCTCTGCCCCCGCTGGATCTCTGTAAAAAGCCATCTGCACAGGGAATCACTCCTCACTGCCCACCCCCTCTCCCCCTCTACCACCTTCTGTTGCTTCTACTCCACCGGCCTCCTAGAAGCAGACCATAATCTTCTCTTGCAGTAGCTTGAGTAAGTAGACTCAGCATCTATCTGGCGGAACACGGAGGTCCCAAAGTCAGGCTCAGGGAGGGAGCAGGGAGTCCCATCCCATTCCCCAATACGGAGGTTAAAAGAGAACCTGCAGTTTTGGAAACTTCTTTGCAATCAGTGAAACTGATACACTGATGTGCATTCAGCTGCTGGTTCTGGAACGAGTTCCCCATCACTCCAAAAGAGGAGGAGAGACGGTTTTACAGCCCTTTCTGCCAGCGAACACAAATGTGGGCTGTGAGCTTCTTGATAGCCTGGGTATCATTATTTGATAAAAAATGGAAATATAGCTGAAGTTAAAGAGGGATGTGTCCTGATATAAGGGACATTGAGTAACACAATGGATGAGTTGTCACTGATGGTTTAGCAGAAGATGCCAAAAGTATCTTTTCTGTTGTTTGGTAATAGCCCATAATCAACGTTAAGGGAATGTATTAACTTATAATTCAGTGTAAAGGAACTACACTAATGCAATTCAAACCTATTTCTTTGTGTTGACCCAATCAGAAGGACAGGGCTTAATTCATTATTTCAATCATGTTTTTGACGAGAGATGAATAGCACACGATTTAGAATTAAACTCATGCATTCCCACATAATGCAGAAATAAAAATTGATATGACCCTGGAGACCTGAAATGAACACAACATTGTAAATCAACTATACTCCAATATAAAATAAAAATTAAATTTAAAATAAATTAATTAAGTAAAAAACAAACAAAAAATCAATATGACCCTTTGGAAAACAATTTGGCAATATGTATTGAGATATTCATAATGCTTAGTAATGCTCCTCTTTTAGCAATTCCACTTCTGGGAATTTGTCTTAAGAAAAACAAATGTTTTAAAAGTTATATGCTTAAATGTATTAAGTAGATCATGGTACATCAATGGTGAAAGATTGTGCAGTCGTTTGAAATGAAATTTATGTTGCCATCACGTTAGAAAACAAAGTGGATTATTACAATGATTATAATCATGTAAAATCATGAAAGAAAAGGAAGAAAACTATGAAATAAGAAGAGTGATTTTCTCTCACCTTTTCTGTATTTTTCTATTTTTTAAAGCGCTTATATTATAACTGGAAATAAACTTTATTACTAATGTATATAATTAGCTGTCTACAGATCCTACTACTTTTTGATACCAGCTTGGTAGACAACAGAGCTGGCATTCTGCTACAGAAATTAAGAGCTATACTTACTGCCTCACCCAGGTGATGGGGCATCTCACTTCCACCCAGAAGGAAACTCACCGTTGCTGGTGGGCAGGACCTAGCTTTTCCTAAACTAGGAGTTTTGGAGGTGACTGGGCACATTTGGCCATCTCACTTCAGCTGTGGACTCCCTGAGCAAGAGACAGAGTCTTCCACTTCTTTGATTTAGTCCCCAGGGCTTGACTGTAGCTTGTCACCTGCCAGGGGACCAACAAGTTGTTGGTTTGATTGGTTGATCTAATGATTTGTCTCGCTGGTTCTCTAAGATCATCTTAGGTACTCAATCCATCATTACTGAGGGACTGAATGATGAAATAGACATCAGTGAACCTTTCTGGGAAGTACCAAAAGAAGATGAAACTCTTACGTATGTTTCCAGGTCCAGCTCAGTGGTCCCCGCAGACCACTCTGCCCTCACTGCCCCCCACCCCAGCCCCACATCCCCCTGTGACCTTGCACAGACCATGACTGTACACCAGAGCCATGACCCCAGCCTCAATGCAATTGGTTTACTTTTCTGGCCCCCTTCACTTGACTCTGAGCTTCTTGAGACAAGGTTTTACATTTTGCTCATTTTTTATTAAATCTGCCTCTAAGGTTATTAGCAGAGGATGGGACATAATTCATTCCATATGGCACATCATAGGGGTTCAGCAAATGCTTGCGATCGAAGGAACAAATGAACACAGGACAGGATATCTCAAATACCAACGAGCCATCCAGCCCCGGGCCAGGTGTGCTCTCTGAGGGCTCAAAGGAACCACGGAAGAATTGGCTCAACTCTCACCACACTTCACTGCGATGCATCCTTTACTTGTTTCTCTTCCCTTCTAGGTCGCAAATGCCATGAGGGCAGGAGCTGTGTCTGCCTTATTCACCTCAAACCCCAGCAATCACACAACACCGCCAACTCGATAGATTTCTGTTGAAGGAATGAATGGATGACAAGGGACTCCAATTTTCGGTTTTGATTTCCTCCAACTGTGATTACTCACTGAACACAAGGGCAGATCACAAATAGTGCTGCGCAGCCTGCCCTTCCCCGCCCTTTCTCTTGGTTGTTACTAAGACCTAAGGAGAACTGTGCGGAGCTGGCGGGGCTTTCTCTCCTCAGCTGACGATTACCCGGCCACTTGAGCAAGAGCCATAGCAGGCCCTCCACCAAAGGAGCCTCGGAGGAGAATGTGGGTCTTCCCCAAGCAGGTATGAGCAACAGAAACAATTCGCCCCTCCCCCCCACCCCCGATGTCCTTGGAATTGTACCTACGTCTTCAAACTTCCTAATACAAACGACTTCCTTAGAAAAGACGGGGAAATAGCAAAAGAAAGGAGATTCCCTGAAGCTTTGAGACAAAATCGGTTAGGGGACAAAGGGCTCTCTCCTTGCATCTCGCCAAAAGATGTCCTAGGCTGTCCCTTGCTCCGCTCCACGTCAGCCCTGGTCTCGGTTATAAATACACGGAACTCTGGGCCAGGCCAGACCTCCTAACTCGCTTGTGCATTCACTGGCTCCAGCTCTCAGTGATGCAGCAGCCTAAAGCAGGCATTCTCCAACTTAGTACCTAAGAATCCACAGGCAGATCCCCGGGACCCAGTCCTGAGACTCTGGATCAGCAGGCTGGGGATGAGAGCCCGGAATCTGCATTTTAATTCCCCCAGGTAATTCTGAGGTCGAGTGCCTAAGGTCTCTGCTTTGAAAGTGGCTCTTCTAGTCCCAGGATAAAACTCTCCTCCTTGCTTCTCCAGGCCACTGGTTGAGCTCTCTTCTTCCCCGTGACTCTCTCAAACCCCGGCGGCGGACTTCTCCTTAGGCACGAGTCACACTAGTACCACTGAACTGTGACACCGTCTTTATTTCCCCAGCACATCACACAGTACGTGGTCTAGAGCAGATATTCAGAAAATGTCTGTTGAATTAAGGAATGAATAAGTGAATGAATGAGTGAGCAAATGAATAAATTTAACATCACCACACAGAATAATTACCCCCCTTTCAGTTTCTCCCCAGTTTTTCCAGCTCTAACTTGAGGAAAACATGACTTGCTATTCAAGATCATTTTTTGCTCACAGACATAGAGAACAAACCAGTGGTTACCAGCAGGGAAAGGGGTGGGGGAGGGGCAATAGGAGTAGAGCTGTAAGAGGTACAAACTATTAGGTATAAAACAAGCTATAAGGATAGATTGCACAACACAGGGAATGCAGCCAATATTTTATAATAACTATAAATGGAGTATAATCTTTAAAAATTGTGAATCACCATATTGTACACCTGTAACTTATATATCAATAATATTATACATCAACTATATGTCAATTTAAAAAATAAAGAACAATAGAAGAAAATTAAAAAAAAATTAAGGCCACACTTATTTACAAGTTAATTTTAAATTTAATAAAAAGATCATTTTCCATTCTCCTTGTCTCGGCAGTGTCTCTCAGAGGCACTGACTGGGAAGCCAGCACCAGTGGAGAAAAGCAGGTCCACAAATACAACCTAAAAGAGACCCTCTGGTCATCTTCTAAAGCCCAGAAAATATCGTTTTCCACATCAAAGATTTGTGGATCAAAGACATCCACGGTATTGCTGCTGTGGTACCCATGCTGGAGAAATGGTGCCAGAAGCTTCTCTTCCCTGCAGGGAAGCCCTAGTCAGCCAGGTCAGATTTGGGGGAGGATGGGAGGCCGATGGTTTGCTCTTCTCCGATCTACTGCTGAGAGAAGCCTTGGACTGGAAATCCCAGTGGCAGGTTAATGGTGAATTTTGAATTAAAACACAATAAGCTCCTCATTCATTCCCCATTCACACCTTCCTTTCTTGAGGCTGAAGAAAAGAGGAGGGAGGGGAGATAAATTAGGAGTTTGGAGTTAACAGATACATACCACTGTATATAAAATAAACAACAAGGTCCTACTGTATAGCACAGGGAAATATATTCAGTATCTTGTGATAACCTATAATGGAAAAGAATCTGACAAAGAACATATGTGTGTGTATATGTATATATATATATATATGTGTGTGTGTGTGTGTGTGTGTGTATAACTGAATCACTTTGCTGTACACCTGAAACTAACACAACACTGTAAATCAACTATACTTTGATAAAAAAGAAGACCCCTTCCCCCTTGGCAAGACTGCCCAGGCTTAATCAGAACCTTAAACCTCTTTCCTTCACCCATGTTGGAAGCACAGTGACCGTGATTAGAGTAGTCTGATGTAAGCGCCGCTTGCGATGAAAAAGTCGCTGACAGAGAGTGCAAGGTGACACCATGAGAACAGCCGGAGCTATGAGGTCATTTAGTCCAACAGGTAGGCTGTTCTGTTTTCTCAGCCCTGACATTCGATGCCCCACCAGTTATTCAATAACCAGAAATGAGGTGGGTCCCACAAATTCCTGCATCTCCTTGGGGATGGAGGGGGAGGAGCTGTGCTTTCTTGATCAAGGGCACCGAGGAGAAGCCAGAGCTGGAAACCTGCCCCCAGGAGGATGGGTGGATGAAACAAAATGCAAGAAGGATATTCAGAAGCAAGTGGCATCATTTCTGTGGCTACATCACATTTAACCCAGACAGTCATGCCCTGCTCCTAGACGGGAAAGTGAAACCCACCCCCCAGACTGAGCAAATGTGCAAACTCTCAGGTCAAAAGAAGTAGCTAGGGCTTCCCTGGTGGTGCAGTGGTTGAGAGTCCGCCTGCCGATGCAGGGGACACGGGTGCGTGCCCCAGTCCGGGAGAATCCGACATGCCGCGGACCGGCTGGGCCCGTGAGCCATGGCCGCTGAGCCTGCACGTCTGGAGCCTGTGCTCCGCAACGGGAGAGGCCACAGCAGTGGGAAGCCCGTGTACTGCAAAAAAAAAAAAAAAAAAGAAGAAGAAGTAGCCACTCCTCAGCAAATTTGTTTTTGAAAAAATGAGGGGGGGAAGTTACTATATTATTTGTTTGTGGGGAGGTTTTTCGCTTCTGTATTTGTATGTTACTACGCAATATATTCCATACATATGACCCAACATACACAGGTTCGAGAGCTTTAAATACATGAAATATTTTTATGAGATACTGTAATTAATGCTTCAAAAAATAAGTTCAACCAAACATATTTTCCTGTGACCATTTCCTAGAGGTTAAAGAGGTTGTAGGTTTTTTTCCAGGCATAATATTACAGGTGGGGTGATGTATTAGTATCCCAGGGCTGCCAAAACAAAGTACCACAAACTTTGGTTGACTTGAAACAACAGAAATGCATTGTCTTGTGAGAGTTTCAGAGGCTGGAAGTCTGCCATCAAGGTGTCAGCAGGGCCATGCTCCTTCTGAAACCTACAGAGGAGAATCTTTGCTTCCCTGTCCAAGATTCTGGTGTTTGCCAGTATTCCTTAGTGTTCTAGGCCTGTAGAGGCATCTCAGCAGTCTCTACCTCCATCATCACATGGCCATCTTCTCTCTCTGTGTCTCTTCTTCTCTTTTTACGAGGACACCAGTCATTTTGGTTTTTTGTTGTTTTTTAAAAAAATATTTATTTATTTATTTGGTTGCACCAGTCTTAGTTGTGACAGGTGGGCTCCTTAGTTGCAGCTCATGGGCTCCACAGTTGCAGCTTGGCAGCTCCTTAGTTGTGGCATGTGAACTCTTAGTTGCAGCACGCATGTGGGATCTAGTTCCCTGACCAGGGATCAAAGCCGGGTCCCCTGCGTTGGGAGCATGGAGTCTTAACCACTGCACCACCAGGGAAGCTCTGCCAGTCATTTTGGATTAAAGGCCTACCCTACTCCAGTACGACTTCACTTTAGCTTAATGACATCAGCAACAAAGCTCTAACAATGCTAATTTTCAAATAAGGTCACATTCTGAGGTACTGGGGGTTAGGACTGCAACACATTTTTTTTAGGGGACACAATTCAACCCATAACAGGTGATGACTACCAACAGCTATAAGCCCAGCTCATAAAAGGAAAACACGGAGGCCACAGAATTGATACAGCTCCAGTCAGTCTTGGGAAGGCCCTTAGCTACAGATACATCTGTGATTCCTCCCAAAGAGGGGAACAAGCCATTCTTTGGTCAATCCTTTTAGCAAATATTCACTAAGCAACTACTAAGTGTCCTACATATGCTGTCTGTGGGTGAGAGAGATAAGACAAGGTCCCAGTTATTGGTGGTGAATAGTAGAAGATACTGGGTAGTATTTTAATTCTTCGTTCCACTGCCTCCAGCCTACCCCACTGAACTGTGAGCAGTTTAAGGGACAGGTACTTTCCCTGCCTGTGCAGCAGCTCCCCCATACCCAAAATCCTTTGTGGAATCAGGTAGCAAGGAGCTTTTGGGCAGAGAAAAACCAGCATACAAGTGGTTAAAGGACAGCGTGCTACAGGTCAGAGGAGGCAAAGTCCAAAATCCCAGGAGGCACAAGGGAAGACTCATAAGATTTTTCCAGCTGCAGAGGATTTTTGAGACCATCTTAGTTGATGGCTTCAAACTTGAACACAAAAAACCAATAGAACATTTTCTTTGCAAAAAATCGTGTTAGGACGTACAATGTGTGAACAGGCAAAAGCCAGATCCTTCTGGTGGAAGGAAAACAGGGCTAGGGAGAGCCCCTCCCACTCAGCGCAGCTCCAAGTTCTGTCCCTGAGCTTCCTGGGAGGAAACTCCCTAGGCATTTTCTGAAAACCATTAGACTACCAATGGGCAAACTGAGGCCCAGAGAGGTGGTAACGAATACCATGTTCAGCGACATGCATCCATGGCAGAAGCAGGATCAGAACTCAGATCTTTCTCTGACTTCCAAGGTGAAGCTGCCTGCACTACCTCATGCTCTCAGGGTGAAGGGGACAAGAAGAGGGATCTTCACACCCTCTGATCTTTCTTTTCATACAGACAGACTCTACTTTCCTATGGCCTCTGCCTGGTCCCCACATTGCATCTCCTGGCAGGGACATATCCAGCACCAGCCCCTGGGCGTGTGCTCTAATCTTCTTCTCCCGGAGGCAGGGGAAGGGACTCAGTGACGTTCTGGGTCTCTTCCAGTCCAGTGATACTGCGGCTCCAATTAGGCTGCCTTTCCCTGTAACCCCGATGTCACCTTCTAAGCTACCCGGGACTTACTCCACTCCATTCCTTTATGGAGGAGGAAAATCAAGGCTCATGAGACACAAATGGGGAGTTGTTTCTTCACAGGTTTGCTCTGAATCCAGCTTTTTCTCATCCACATAATTGACAGAGAGAGTGTAAGTTGGGGAGATACCTAGATTTCTAAAAGGAAACGTGCCCCCCAAGTATGTCCAACTTCATTTGGGACAGTTTAGAAGTCCATACTCAAGGAACATCACCCAATACTCAGTTTTCTTAGCCCAACCAATTCAACACTGAGAGAAGCTTCCTGGGATGCAGGCTCTCCTCATGAGGTGTCCTGTCCACCTCTGAGGTCAGTTTGGCCTCCATCCATTGAAATGACTCCCCAAAGACTCATTGCAACCTCTGAGGAAGGTGAGTCCAGAGTCATTTTCCTGCCAGTCAAAGGAAGGGCAGTCATTTGGAGAAATCTCCAGGGAGTGTTGCCTCTAGGAGTAATGATGGGCCTTGACGTGTATATTCAAGACCTCTGGGTTCAAGTCCAGGGTTTGCCACTTACTACTGGTGACTTGGGACCAATCTCTTGATTTCTCTTGAACCTACCCTACCTCCCATGTACATTGGGGGTTTATTCAACATTCATTCAACACATACTGAGCACCTACCAGTGCCAGGTAGAGCTGTGGTAAATTTTTCCCCTCCCTACTTCCCAGGCTATTGTGAGGACCAGACCAGCAGGGATCTGAATGGCTGTCAGTGGTGGGGATACAGGGATGCTGCTTCTATCTAACATTCCCATGGAGTGGGAGACATGTATTTCCTCAGCATGTCTTTTATCCCTCCAGACCTCATTCTCTGACCTGATGCCAAAACAATGTGATTGGATCTCATGTTTTTCACGATTTTCCATCACATCACCCATTTTGAGGGCTGAGCTGGCACCTGAAAAACCATCAACCATGCAAATTGGCATTCTTCCATTTTCCTATAAAAATGGTGAATGACACGAACTTAGCCTTATCACCCTGTATCCTCAGCAGAGCCAGACATACGGAAGATGCTCAATAAATGTGTTGAATGAATGAGTGAATGGGAAGTGTTGCCTCCAAAGAAGGGAATTAGTCAAATTAGAATTAAGAGGAAGGACCACTTTTCTATGGGTTTATTTTACCCATCTCCCAATAGCTTAGCATCTTTTCTAATGTATTCCTGACTCCATGAATGACTCCAGTTATGTGCTTTCTCTCTGGCTATGGCATGAAAACCCTTGGGACACAGTGTGCTGTCCAGCTGCCAGGCCCGACTTCAGTCCCCTGATCACACCGGTTACACACGCGGGAGGGGACGATGCGTGTGTCCCCTACCACCCTCAAGCTAACCGCCAGGGCCAAGTGGAATATTTTCATCCAGCCTTTCCCCCCTTTCTTTTTCCTCTTAAGCTTCTTCTAGTGATAAAAGCTGAAGCAAATTGAAATTGGCAGCTCTGTGGTCTTCCAGCGACAGGCAAAGTACTAGAGATCATGTGAACCACACTTCTAAAAACTTAAAAAAAAATCTAATCTTGCCTCAATAAAAACGACATCATGTCACTGTAACCGGCAGGGGGGGAAAAGGCTTGAAAGTTGCTGGCAGCGGCCCAGCAGAGTTCAGGGGTTCTGTTGGCTGTGCTGAATTCCCACGGGAAAGGTAGAGGGAGAGTACTGCCTTTCAGGTGAGCCTTGGAGGCCCCAGGAAGAGTAGGAGGATGACATAGCCCCCCGTGAAATCTCCCTTCACTCTCGGCATTGCTGTTATCACGGCTCAGGGCCTGGCTTCCTCCGTCCCTGTCCCTTTTCCCACCTGCCTTCCCTCTCTATGTAGCTTTCGGCTGTGCACCTCCCTCTGGCTGGCTGACTTGGAGGGAGAGACAACAGCCAGCCTGGGACATCTCAATGGCCCAGACCTAGAGCCAAAGAGGGTGGTACCAAATGCCCCAATTCCACCCCAGTGTGGAGCCTTTGCAAACTCAGCCTTATGTGATCTGAGCTTAATACCACAATAAAAATGGCAGGTTAGCTGCAGTGGCAATAGCTACCACTGGCCCTTCTGCACAGGAGCCGCGTCAGCCCTGGGGAGGGCAGTGCTGGGAGCTGGTTCTCACAGCAACTCAGTTTACCTTCAATTGGTAGTTGCTGGCTGCTACCAGCCATTGTGTGTTCATTAGCAATCCCCGGATGTGTATGCATGGGACCGGTAAAAGTGACTGCCTCTGGGGCAAGGTTTGGGGGATGAGGGCCACAGACGGAAGGGTTACTTTTCAGTATCTACCCTTTGTACTGCTTGAAAATCTTAACCATATGCACTTTTTAGTTAAATCAATGAACAGATAAAGAGAAATCCATTAGCAGCAAATGAACCCTCAGTGATGCCTGCCTCTCCTGACTTCTCAAACTGGGGTACACAGGACCCACAGAGGTACAGAGTGGCCCAACAAGAGGAAATCTGGAACTTCAATTTTCCTTGAAAAGTTGGGAAGAGGGAGCAGATATATTATTTTTATATTAAAAGAAATAGGAATATATGCAGAGTATAATGCAAAATGTACTTGGATGGTTAAGAGGAAACATAATATTTTCGTTTATACGATATGCCATATACCAACGAGCCAGCCAACAGGCTAATGAAGTCTTCGGTGCCAGTTCTTGTGCTTCAGGGGCCCTGAGGCTGCAGGGGTGCTTGAGGTGTGTCTGTATCCAGGGGCTGCTCTGTGAAGCTGAGTCTAGTTAGTATCCAGGGACCAAGAAGGGAGGAGGTCAGAAAGTCGGGGCTGGGGGCAGCGGTGGAGCTGAGCTTTGGAGGATAGGAAGGATCTTGACTGGCAGAGAGCACGGAGCGGGGGAGTTTATGGGCATGTGTTGGTGGCCTGAGCAGAATGTGGCAGAGGGAAATGTGTGACGCGCTGCAGGGAGAAGGAAGGTGGACCCGGATAGTAGAAGACTCTGCTGAGGGGCTGTGGAGCTTAGACTCAATGCAGCCAGCCAGTTCTTCTCAAACTTGTTCCTGAAGCCCCACTTCAAGGTGGAGGGAGGAGCATACACTCCCTGGGGGGTTCAGGAGGTGGCCAGAAGCTGCCCATCACACGGGAGATCTTTCCTAGCAGTGTTAGTTTGACCTTCAAAAATACACCCAAACTCCAATCAACTCTTTGCTACCATTCTGGGCCAAGACACCTTCATCTCTTACCTGAATGAATGTCATAGCTTCCTAAGCATGATCTCCTTGCCTCCATGCTTGCCTACCCCTGAGCAACCAAAGCCATCCTTTAATAATATGAAGGAGATCATGTGACCTCTTTGCACAAACCCTTGCAGTGGCTCCTGCCTCCCTCAGAGCACAGCCAGGCCGTTAGAATGGCCCAGAGCCTGCCCCATCCAGCCCTGCCACCCTCTGCGTCCCTCCCTCTCCCTCGCATTCCCCCTTGGTTACTTGGAGCCAATCACTCTGGCCTCCTTGTTTTCCGAGAGCACATCGGCCAGACGTGGTCCTGCCTCAGAGCCTTTGCACTTGCTGTCTCCTCTCTTTAGGAAGCTACCCCCCCCCCAGACGTTCACGTGCTGGCTCCCTCCTCTGTTTCAAGTCTTTTCTCTGAGGCCTTTGCTGACTGTGCCATTTAAACCTGCACCTCCTGGTACTTCCTTCTCCCCATCCCTGCTTGATTTCTCTCTCTAGTACCTGTCATCTTTTAATATACTATCTTACCCCTTTATTTATTTTGCTTGTCTACCTCTCCATCTAGAATGTAAGCTCCAAAAGAGTAAGGATTTTTTAGAGTTTTATTTATTTATATTTTTTATTTTTTTAAATTTCTGCTTTTCTACCATGTAAAGTCATGCAACTCCTCCTTAAGAAAAGTTCCATTAATAAGTATAGAAGAATGAGGGAAATGATTAGACTACCCCAGGAATGATTGCCATAGGCAAGATCCCCTGATGGACTCTAAAATTAGTGAGCGGAAGTGTAAGCAGAAACAGAATATTTGAGTAGTCTTGAAGTAACACCCCCCAAACATTTAGGAAATACAAAGGGGAAAATCCTAACTGTACAGTGGCCAGTTCTGGTGGAAACCACCTTCACCTCGTGATCATGGTCAACAACAGCAGTGAAATATAGCAGCATTGTACAGCCCCCGACATGCTGCCCTGGAAAGGGCTCACCAGCCCTGTGCTGTTCTCCTTAGCGGCAAAGCTCCTCTGTATAGTTGTGAGAAAACATCAGACAGACCCCAGTGAAGGACACTCCCCGAAGCAACTGACTAGTACTCTTGTCGTATCATGACAGACAAGAAAAGACTGTGGAATTGTCACAGGTTGAAGGGGGACTCAAGCGACAAGATAACTAAATGCACTGTGGACCCTGGATGGGATCCTGGAACAGGATGAAATACAGTAGAAAAAATGATGAAATCCAAAACAAATCTATAGTTTGTACCAAGATTATTTTTCAGTGATCAGTCCGTGGTTATATAAGATAACCATGTCACCAGGGTGGGGTGTGTAACAGAGGTGAAGCTGGTTAAAGGGTATAAGAGAGCTGTACTATTTTTGCAACTTTTCTGTAAGTCTAAAATTGTCTCAAAAAAATTTTAAGGGTCGTTGGAGTCAAATTTGGCAGTTATCTTTCACTGAACTCTAGGCTTTGGGGCTGAAAGTAGGGAAAATAAGTCTAGGAGTTACTATTAAAAGTGGAATTGTGGGGCTTCCCTGGTGGCACAGTGGTTAAGAACCCCCCTGCCAATGCAGGGGCCACGGGTTCGAGCCCTGGTCCGGGAAGATCCCACATGCCGTGGAGCAACTAAGCCCACCGTGCACCACAACTACTGAGCCTGTGCTCTAGAGCCCGTGAGCCACAACTACTGAGTCCATGCGCCACAACTACTGAAGCCCGTGCGCCTAGAGCCCGTGCTCCGCAACAAGGGAAGCCCCGCTCGCCGCAACTAGAGAAAGCCCGTGCTCAGCCATGAAGACCCAACGCGGCCTAATTAATGAATTAATTTAAAGAATAATAATTTTTAGAAAAGCGGAATTGTGGAAGAAGGGTCTCCACAATTAGTTGTTCGAGCGACAGCCCTGCGTGGCATCTTTAGAATCCTCTTTCCCCACCGTGACCCAGTCAGTCGCCGAGACCTGAACCTCTTTAATTCGTTCCCCCCAGCCTTCCAGCCCCCCTTTAATGAAGAGGGTAACGAGTGGGACTCTGGAGAAAGGGTGCCCCTAAACGCCCATGAAGAGACTCCCTTGCAAACCACTGACACAGACTGACCAGACAGGTGGGAAGAAAACGAAGGCACGTGACATGGAAACCAAGGGGGAAGAGTTGCCTGACCGCTCAGCAAATGAAAGGGAAAATCTATAAAACTCAAAAGGCCCAGTCGCGGTCACTCCACACAATCTTTATTCAGTGAGAGAAAGCGGTGGGCCCCGCACAGGGTATCAAAGACGGAGAGCCCACATTATCTCCAGTTTTTCCTCAAAGAACCCAGCATATTTGGGTGTTTTTCTTTTTTTAATCTCCCCCCTTTCACTTATTGTCTCAGGGTAAACACTTGTGATTCATAAATGCCTGAAGTGTGAATCAGAATTCTCCTGTTCAAACCAGCAGAGGCCATATCCAACAGTAGCCCACAAGGTATTATTAATCATTAAATAGGCACATATAAGAACACTCAGGTGAAGGAGCCATTTTTCTTTTCTTTCTTGTCTTTTTTTTTTTTTTAAGGAAATTAACAAAGCCCAAACCTTGAGTTTGAATTGTTTAGAAAAAAAAATGTGATTTTTGTTTGTTTGTTCCGCTTTTGGTTTTGGGGTGGGTTTTGGTTTTTCTCTACCACTAAAGACTTAGTCAAATTCAAAGCAAAAAGAGCAAATATTTCAGGTGGGAAAACGTTCTTTCCTTTGGAGTCTTCCTTCAGCCATTACCCAATGGCCTGAGTGTCAAATTGCAGCAATCGCTTTTTCCACATTCACATGCCCAAGAAAAATGGATGTACTCAGCCATGGTTGGTCAGTGCAAGAGTCCCTGGAAGCATTGCTATGCTGTAGCCATAACCCGGGTGCAAACTCGCAGGTGGGGAAGCTTGGACCACACCTGCTCTATCGAAGAAGAAACCGAGTCATGTCAAACATGCCTTAAGCACAACCATCCAACCATCACAGGGCCTCCCTCTGACCGTCCCTTCTCCTAAACACACTAAGGTCCCCTAGGTTCAAAACTGGGGCTCCTCCCTGTATGGAAGGTAAATCAATGGCATCACCTTCCAAAGATGAAGAAATGCTAAAACATTAGTGACTTAAAAATAATATTTCGGGCTTCCCTGGTGGCGCAGTGGTTGAGGGTCCGCCTGCCGACGCAGGGGACACGGGTTCGTGCCCCGGTCTGGGAAGATCCCACATGCCGCAGAGCGGCTGGGCCCGTGAGCCATGGCCACTGAGCCTGCGCATCCGGAGCCTGTGCTCTACAACGGGAGAGGCCGCAGCAGTGAGAGGCCCGCGTACCAAAAAAATATATAATAATAATAATATTTCTTAGGAATTCCCTGGCGGTGTATTGGTTAGGACTCCAGGCTTCCACTGCAGGGGGCCTGGATTCAATCCCTGGTTGGGGAACTAAGATCCCGCAAGCCACGTGCCACGGCCAAAAATTTTTTTTTTCTTCTTAGGAAGCATCTCTGATAAAAGATACCTAAATAGACAGATGAACAATCTAGGACCTGCCATTGTAGGCCCACAGAACTACGATGGTCATGTGTCCCAGTTTTTATGCCAATTATCCTGACATAATTGTTAATAGCATTAGTTTTCACTCTCAAAAGTGTTCCAGTTTAGACCATAAATTATATGGGCACCTACAAGCAGGAAAGGTCTCAGACGTTCATCTTTCCCACTCATCATGGAAGTGTGACTGGCATCCAGGGAGGGCCTGCCCATGTTTACTCTTTTGGATGAAGTGTCCCTCTACAGCCCTTCCGGTCCCTTGTGTTGTCGGCGAGCGGGAATAAATCCACCTCCAGTCCACATCCTGTGTGCCTGGCCCCTGCCGATGCCCTTGCCTCCATCTAGAGCTCTACTTTCCATGGGCCTGAGGCTCATTTTAATTATTCCAGGCAGGGCTACACCAAGGTCTGCACCTGCTCACAAACAAAGCCACCAGAGTGCTTAGATGGTAGAGACCCTCCTCCCTGGAAAAGAAGAAGCCAGCTAATTTTTTAGGTTCCTCCTGGTCCCACAGCCTTTTATTCATAAAAGACTGCTGAAGCTTTTGATTTGTCAAATACCTGTGGACCAATTATCACAGTGGTCGTCCATCCATTTCTTTGAGAATACTAACATATGAATTTTTTTAAATGAATGAGTGTCTATCTTGTATGCCAGATATAAATATAAACATATATATGGCATATATATAGCAATATGATAAAAGCATCTGAGAACTTATATTGTATGTCCAATATGCCTGGCACTGTTCTAAACATATTCCATATATTAGTCCTCCTAACAATCCTATAAGGTAAGTACTATGAATTTCTCCCCATTTAACAGGCAAGTAAAGTGAGGTACAGAATAGTCATGTCACATAGCTAGAAAGTGAATAAGCTGGAACGTGAACCCAGGCAGTCAGGCTCTAGAGCCTTTGCTTTTTAGCCACCCTGAACATATATAGAGATATGCGCTCAACATTCCTAACAAATAATCAACGGGTCAGTCAAATCTCTGCTGTAAAACATTGAGGAAGGTGCTATTTAAATATAAGAGGCCATTTCACCGCGACTTTACAGCCCCCTTTATCAATAATACTCGGCATCGTAAAACAACAGGTGTGTTGGGGGTACTCTGTAAAAACAGGTGTTTTTGTGTGCTGTATTGACACTTTTTTAACCCAGTGTGTCTGGGCGTGATTCCTACCTATTCTTGGTTACACGCAATCTTCCACGAGGGGCTGGCATGCATAGGGAGAGTGAGGGCAGGAGAAGAGGTGAGCAGTGGTCCTTCCTGGGGACCAGGTGTAGGCTTCCGCACCTCCTGGTGACTGCCCACCAGACTCACCTTTCCCAGGTATCCTCCTTGTTTTCTTTCCCAATTTTCCAGCAGGACCAGTGATCTCTCCCGTGGCCTTTTTCCTTTCCATCTGCTGCCCAGTGGTGGAACCTGCCTGCTTACATCTTACTTATTAACTATACGTAGATATGGCAGACTGCGATTACAGTAGAATTGTTTGGGAGCTCAGTATCTCGCTCCTTCCCACGTACCTTACCCTGGGAATTGCTTTGTACTTTCGTATTGCCGTGTGCTGGTGTGTCTTTAATAACCATCAATAAAGATAGGCCTGGGAAAACACAGCCAGCCGTAGATTCCTCTCAATTCTCCTGATTGCAACATAGGAGAGCTGTCCGCAGGGGTGTCCCTGCTGCCCAGAGGTGCTTACCCAGAGGCGTCAAAGTAAACCCACTCCTTGGACTCAGCAACCGAGGAAAATTTAGAAATGTACCCTGACCCTCTCAGGGGGCCATTGAATCGCCAGTAAAACATTTTTTTTTAAGTTGAAGTTCACTCGTGCATTTATTGTCCAATATTTGGGGGTGCTGACTCTGTGAAAGATATTATAACTGACACCGTAAGGAGTTTCTTTGCTTCTTTATCAGAGAAGCAATAGAGATGAAGAATGTGGAGAGTAAAGGGGCAATTTTTATAATATAAACCTGGGATGTTGCCCCTCTGCACAGATGGATAGCATTTGAATAGCAGGAAAGGATGGAAGTAACTGTCAAAATAGACATGTAGTTTTGCCCTCCACGTAGTAGGTGCTTGCAAATAGTCATTGACCTGAATTAAGTTGAACAGGCAATTGGAGATTGGGCGGCTTTCACCCCTGACAAGATTGTCTGGCTACCGTCCACACAGGTTCACTCCATACACAGAAGACAAGCTGCGACTCCACCCTCTGTCCAGATGACTTGGAGTTCTAGACCAAGTCCAGGTCTGTCCCAGGGGCCGGGACTTTGAGGGTAAGTGAGGAGGGTGTAGAGGGTTGAATAGCCGCCCAGGACAGGGAGCTCAAATACTTGAACGTGAGTACCAGGTCCCTCTGTGACTGTGGGAGCCTGGTGAGATAAAGGCCACAGCTGGATGAGACCCGCATAGCTTGGCAACCTGCTCCAGGAGACAGCCGACGCTCAGGGACTTTATCAAGAGAGCTCCATCGGTCAGGCAGGAGGTGTCACCACTCACAGCCTCCAGGCTCCTCTCCGATTTCAGTCAAGGGGCCTGTAGAAGCCCAGCCCTGCAAAAGGAGCTTCCTCTCCCCTACTTTCCAGAGTAGAGGCAGAGTTGGGCTGAGGGGACCCAGAATGCACTGCAATATGTGGGCAATTGCCCACACGGTCAGGGAGCTGGAGATGAACCCTGGGTCCTCGGTCCTTCCCCTGGCACTAGAAGAATTTGATGTGCTTGCCTCCCCCTCCGCTGAGTCACCCTGCCGCCTCCTCTAGAGGACGACCACCCTCAGACTGGCTACAGAGCAGGATGCAGTCTCCATACTGCCCCCATTCCCTGCCATCACCCCCAAACAATCCCACCGCTTTTTCCAGTCTGTGGGCTCTTGTGTTATGCCTATAGCAATACAAAAGCATAGAACAAATAACCAGTGAGGAAGAGTGATACCAGTTCCAGAGTTCTACAAGCGCCCTCAGGCACAGACCCGGTCTCCCTTCCTGAGATTTTCCAGGAAGCCTCTCAGAAGGTACCAGATGCTGAACTAAGCAGCTCAGCCCAGTGAAAACTATGCTCATCACCTTTCCATGTCCTTTCCGGAACCTGCTCAGTCATCTTCCTCCTAAGTGGGATTCCTTCCCTTCACCTTCTCCACCCTGGCTTCCTGCCACAAGAAAGTACCCTTCCTCCTTGCTCCCCGCCCAAGATGTGTCCTGCGGATTACTGATACTCTCTAACAAATTGACAGTCATCTCCCTTCTTCCCTCTGTTCCAGTTTCTTGACATCTTATTCTTGCCGGTGGCTGAGAAAGGAAAGTTTGTTCTCTCCCGGCCTCTAAGCTCCCTGCCCTGTTTCTCTAGAGGTACAACTTTCCAGGAAGCTTGTCTATCCTATATCCTGTGCCCTCAATAGCCCATGGTCTCCTGAACTAATCACCTGAATCCTCTCTCTCCCCATCCCTGGGCCTTCCACCATGTCTTTCTAGGCTAGGTTATAAGGCTATATATGAGGACAGAATGCTGTAATGAACTATAAAGTGCTTTGTCCACTGTCAAATACTACAAGGCAAGAAGACAGGTGCCCTCCAACTCTGTGGAAGAGACCAGAAGCTCCCGAAATGCTAGAACCCACCAGAGTCTTAAGTGGCAGTTGTGGCAGCTGCCCGGACTGTCTTTTCTTGTTCCCTAAACCTGATACATAAAAGGAAAATGTATATCTCACATGCAAATACCATCTCTCTACCACTTGGAAAAATTCATTCTTTTTCTCACCTCTCCCTCTGCTTTTCTGTGTGGCCCCGGCGAGCAGCTTCCTGTCTCCTGGAACTCAGAAATCAAGATCTCTTCTTTTCCAGAGGTCACAGGGTGGTGAGCAAATTCTAGAGGGAATCACGGTGCAGCAAGCCTGGCATTTAACCACGCTGTGGTTAAATGTGCTGGGCATATTCTGTCACACCACCACACTCGCCTACCAGCAGGTAGCTCTGATTCTCAACCGGAAAATCCATCTTTGGTGGTAATGTTAGTCACTTGCTGTAGATGATATTTCAAAACGTTCTTCTCATACAGATACAGAGGGGCGGGTTTCTGGACTGGTGGGTAGGAAACTCGAGCCTAATTCTGGCCTTCTCCTCCCTCTCTGGGGAGGCTGTTAAACCTTAGTCCAGTCATTTCTTCCTAGGTTCAATTTTCCTATGCATTCAATGAACGGACCCATTAAGCCACCTGTTAGGTCTCTTACTTTGCCTCCCCTACCCCTTTCCTATAAGCCGAGGAAAATAAGCAAGGGTAACAATGACAGAGACTTTGATTTAAAATATGCCTTATACACTCATCCCATATCACTTTCTGGCCCTAGGTTTTATCCAAATGATTCTCTTGGTTAGCTGCATTGTTTTTGTTTTTGATTTTTTGAGAAGCTTGATCTGATGTCACAATTTGAGCAGCTATCAGCAAGCCCAGCAAACCCATGTCCTGGGTTTAAAGGGGCTAAGACTTCCCCCCACCTTCCTGAGTCTTCCAGAGGCCCCTACAGGCACCAGCCCCCATGCAGTTCTGAGCCTTTTACACACAAGCGTGCAAGTCAGCAACCGTGCAATCCCTCAGAAATGCCCGCCTTCATCCCTGGGCTTGCAGGCTTGCCTCACTGCAGCCCTGCTCAGAGAGTAAAAGGTTAGTTGAGAGCACATTTAGAGCCTGCCCGCCATGGCTGCTGTGGCCAAATGTGGGAGTTAAGCTGTCCCCGGTGCCCTGCCCCCGCCCCATGGGAAAGGCTTTCCTGGCAACCATCCTCTTTTGGGGCCCATTAGAAAAGTGCACATTCCCTTGGTCCCACTGGCTGTGGTCAAGTTTTCCAAAGGGCTGGGGGGAAGCAGAAAGCATTACAGCCTGCTAGGAGCCAATGCTGAAAAGTTTCTGTTTTTCCACCGTCACCCGCGATTTGCAGTTCGAGGTCCCAGCTTGGCCAGAAACCAACTAGGCAGTTTTGTTTAGAAGTAGCAACTTATTTTTATCAAAGATGGAATGCAGAGTTGCGGTCGTTTCGAATGCCACTGCATGGCAACCAGGACTCTTGCTGCAAGCATTCCTGAATCCTCTTCTGTGGGTAGACACTTGGCTTTCTTGCCTATCCCTTTCTCCATCCAAATGCTGGGTGCAGAGCCGCTCAAGTGCCTCAAAATTAAGAAAAAAAAAGTTCTGGAAATTCAAAGTATCTTTATTAAAGTATCTATTTTATTTAATTAATTAATTTATTTAAAGTGTCTATTTTAAATCCAAGTTCTGGCAGTGATCACAACTCGATAAACCCATCCTCAGTTTCCCAAAGCCCACAGCACTCTGGCGTGATGGAAAGGGCTTCGAGCTGGCCTCTGGCCCCCACTCTGGCCCTATGTTGCTTGAGCCAGTCCCTGGCCCTCTCTGGGCCTTAGAGTACCCACTTGTAATTGGAGATTGCCTGCACCAGCTTCCTCAACCTTTCTGGGTCAAAAAAGCTTTGAGATTCTACTAAAAGCTGTGGACCCTCTCCTTGCTGGGGCGGGGGGGGCGGGAAATGATGCATGTGTTCATTCATTCAAAATGTATTTATTAAGCTCCTGCTCAATATGCATGGAGAGACTTAATTTTGAATTCCATTTCAGGGGGTTCCCTGGGGGGTCATCCGTGAACCTTAAGGTCAGAAATCCCTGTCGTGAATTCTGCTGTGATGAGCATATATGGACTCATCTAGAAGGACCACAACAATGATTTTAGTAAAGGATCACAAAACTACCGGTCAGGCAGATACCAGAAGACGAAGGCAGCAAGGCAGTCATTACATCATGCAGGTGATGCCCGGCTTCTCTCGCCTTCTCGGTGCCCCCAGCCAGCACGCGCGAGGGCAAACACGCGTGCACACCGGGGCAGGAATGTGCTGTTTCTGGGCACTTGTACTGTGGGGAGCTGGCTGCAGCCTTACAGAGACAAACATCTCTTCTATCCTGGGCTTTATTTTTCTCACGGTCTCTGAAAGGGCTGCGATCAGGTGATAGGTGTGGGACTGCTCCCTGTACAGGTGCGGAGCAGGTATGGAGGGGAGGGGAAAATCCGCCCAGTGTGTACTTACTCAAAGCTCTTTCAATAGCCCTCCCAGGATAGCTCTTTGGCAGGGCAGCTACCACGTCCCTGGCAGGCTGCAGGGAATCTGAGTGTGAGAAAGTCAGTCAAGCGGAGGAAAAGAGGGGAAAAAAAAAAAAGCTTCAAGTCCTCAGGCAAAATACCTTTTTTCTTCTTCTCTCACTCTTTCTCCTTTCTTTAGCTTTAAACCAAACCCACAAACCATTCCGATACCCAGGGACAAAGGAGAGTCTCACTAGAGATGTGGTTATTTGTTTTATGGTTTAAAGCAAACAGGTGATGCAATAAGATGGAGAAAAATCACCCTTCATGGGGCAGAAAGGGGGAAGGAGACAAACACAGCAGCCCCTGATTGTATTTATTGGGCATGATACAGTGGGAAAGATTCCTGGTGTTTTGCTGGTCTCACATGGGGATCAAAGAAATGACCTCCACTGATGAACAGGGTTCAGTTTTCTCTGTGCTTTGTGGGGAGGGGTGGAGGGGATGAGGAAGATGGAAAAATAAAGGCTGTTTCTCTCTAAGGAGGGCTTTCCAAATCCAAAAGGCTTTTCTTGAGTTTAGGAGCTTAGTTACCCATTTGAGAAGGTGCGGAGAGTGTCCCATTGGTTGGTACTATTTTCACTGCCCAGGATAAGGATGAAAAATAGCATCTGAGCACACTTGCAAAGAAAGTTTCTACTTGAATGGTTGGGATGGAGGGCTGACAATTTCATGGCTTGGTTTTTTGTTTGTTTCTTTATTTGGTCCAGAAACAAATTCATGGCAAAATTTTGACTGGCTCTATCTGAAAATGTGTGTGTGTGTGTGTGTTTAAATTATTTGCTCATTCTACCAGTCTAAGCACTCCTAAAGTGGCAGTAAACGAGTTGTTGATTAACTATTTGGCCAATGAGGCTGTTTTAGGCACTGCAGTGAGACCATAACTTGACTATGTTCAACATTCTCCACGCACCTTCAGGGTGCCAAATCCTCAGGAGATGACAGAATCAGGGGAGAAAAAAAAAAAAAAAAAAAAAACAGGCTCTTAGGCTAGAAGGGACAGGGGGTGGCATGCCCTGCTAGTTAATTAGGGCCCAAGAGCAGGCAGCAGTCAATGTCATAGCAGAGTTTAATAGAGGAAGTCACTGGTTCTCATAGATTTGGGGGTAACCTGGAAAGGGTTAACTAACAATCTTCCCTGGGAAGATTTTCATTCCTTGGAAGAATCTGGGTCAGAGTATTTATGCAGTTTTTAAAAGTCAGATGCTGAGCAGAAGCCTTTTAAGAAGCTTGCAAAGTCTGCACAGCAGAAAGCAGGGTAACTTCATAGTCTCATCACCTTTCACCAAGAGGATGTCAAACACACAGGGAAACTCCACTTTTTTCAAAAGCAACAGACAATTTTCTGTCATCACCACTTTTCCATCTGTTTAAAATAAGAAGGAAAAGTCCTTCCCCACTGGCCCAGGTTGCAGGTCAACAAAGGAGGCATTGTTCATCATTTCTTCAGAACATGATAGGACACAGCCCACTCTGCAGCGTGTAAAGAAAACAGCAAAAAAATCCCAGAGAGTAGCCTGAGGGGCAAGAGCGAGTAAACTCAGCCTGCAATGAGGTACAGGTTTGGCTGCAGACTTGAGGGCTGTCCTGGAAGACGGAAATGAGGCTTGGAAGGTAAATTTGGTCCCAGTCACAAGGATTCCTTGGTTGGACTCCAGGTTGTGGAGGAACATTGCAGTAAAGGGTAGGCAGGTTTCTGCAGAACTTGGATCATTGGACAACGTGCAGTCAACGCCCAGGTGAGCTAGTTCTAGGCAGGTGCTTCCGGGTGAGTGTCAGTCTACACCTGTCACCTAGGAACCTCCTTTACTGGTAGGAACCTCCTTTACTGGTTTGAACCTCCTAACTTGGCCCTCTGCCTCTGAACCTTGCAAACCACTCTCCACGTTTTCCCAGAGCCATCTTTCTAAAGGAGAATTTTGATGTCCCTTCTCTGCTTGAGAGCATTTCACAGCTCTCCACTGTCTAAAGATAAATCCAAAGTCATTTAGCAAGATGTTTAAGGGTCTTAAGTCTCCTCCTCCTCCAGTGCCTTCTTACACTCCTGGCTGTCACACACCCTAGGCTCCAGACCATGTTCCTTGAATAAAGACCTCAAGTTCCAAAGTCTAGGCTTTCAGGGCCATGGGTACGGCCATCCTCCCCAGCCCCATGACTCACCACATTTCCAAAGCTCCAATCCTACCTATTTTTCAAGATACAAAGCACAGGACACCTCCTCCAGGAATTTTTCCAGGATACCCCAATTTATGAGTAATTCAATTATCCTAAAACTTCATTTTACTTCTATCTAGACATATAACTGTCTCTCTTGAACCTAGGACCTACCAAAGGAATATACGTGGAAATAAGCAGATATCAGCTGCACTTAAGAGTTCAGTGTCTGTCTGCCCTAGGCTCCCTGAGGGCAATAACTATTGTATTTATCCCTGTACCCCCCCCATATAGACCAGAAACAGTGTTGCCCATACAGGTGTGGTTCAGTGTTTCTTATAGGTTCTCCTGATCTGATGGCTTGGGCCATCATCCAAGCTCTGAAAGAAAGGAATAATAGAGGAATGCTCGATCATCAATCAGAAAATCAGAGTCTGTCTGCCTCCAGAGTTGCAACTCCTTACAGGCTGCCATTCTATCTCTCGTCGTGGTGATCCCAGGGTTTTTAACACAGTGTCTGGCACAGAGCATGCGTTCCGTAATGAGAAGACAGGGGCTTGCCCAAGGTCACCCAGAGTCGGGAACCGCTGAATCTCATTCGGGACGAGATCTGGTGAAATCATTTACAACATTATCTCAGTGGGGAGCTCAGAGGAAGGAAGGAATGAAGTGACTGAGAAATGTGTGCCAGGCCTCCGGCGGCCTCTAAGCCTAGGGAAGGGCTGGGAGGCCGGGGGGCGACATCAAACAAGACGCGCTCGGCTCCCGGGCTGCCCCGAACCGCCCGAGCAGCGCCCCGAGCTCCCGGGCGGCGGGAAGGGCGGAAGGGGTGGGGGCGCGGGGCCCGGCGACCCGGGCAAGCGGGCGGGAGGGAGGGACGCGGCGGCGGTGGCGGCCGGCCGGGGCAGTGCGCGTCGCCCGCCCTGCGCGGCAAATCCCCCAGGGAGGCCGCCGCCAGAGCCCTGGCGCTCCCGGCCCGGCGCCCGCCACGTGGCACCCGGCGGCGGCAGCGGCGGCTCCTCCCGGCGCGCGGCCCGGCCAACCGGCAGCACGCAGCCGCCCGCGCCGCCCGCCTCCTCCCGGCCGCCCGCCGGCGGCCTCCCGGGCGCAGCGAGGGGGAGCTGCCCGGCCGCCCTGGACCCGGGGAAAGGGCGGGCGGCGCGAAGCCGCTTTAACCGTAGCCGCCGAGCGGAGGCAGGAGGCTGACCCGGCCGCTTCCTAAGTGCGGTCAGGCATCTCGTGACCGCGGCGGTCGCCGGAGGCCCCGCGGTGGGAGGGAGGGCCGAGGCTGGGAGCAAACAAGAAGGCCCCCACCCCTCCCCCGGGCTGTTGCTAGTGAGGCTTTCGGCAGAGTTAAAACCTCAAGCCCGAAATCAGGGGTGGAGTGGGGGGTTGGAATAATTCCCCACTCTCCACCCCAGGGCGTGCGCTCCCCGCCCGGAAGGGCTGACCTTGGCCCGGCGGAGTTGGGGGGGGGTGGGTGGGTGGTAAGCTCCGGGGCTCGGCTCCCGCCGCCCCCTCGGATTCCTGGCCCGGCGGGGGCCAGAGGAGGGGGCCCCGGACACACACACACACCACACGCGGGGACACACACACACACACACACACACACACACACACACACCCCACACGCAGCGCGCGCCAATGAGCCCCGGCCAAGGCGCAGGGGGCGGGGTTTTCCCAGGCTCTAGCACAGCAGCTGCTATTTACCTTCTTGGCTTCTCCCGGGGACCAGGAACCAGCCCCCGCGCTCCGCCGCCCGCCGCCGCCCCCCGCCTCCCTGCCCCCGGGGCGCGCGCACACACACACTCACACACGCACGCACACACACATCCTCCCGGCCGGGCCGCAGCCGCGGCGGCAATAAAACATCCTGGCACGTGCTTCGGCTCCTGGCGCGCCCTTGCCGGCCGGCTGATGTCAAACTGCAGCTCGGCTGGTGTAGCTCTTAAAGGGCCCGCGCGCGCCGGGTGCCGAGGCTGCCCCGGCCGCCCGCGGGGCGAGAAGGAGGGAGAGGCTGCCGCTCCGCTCGCCACCTCAACATGCGGCAGAATCGAGAGCCGGCGGGTGGAAAGGGAAAGGGTGGCGAGGACGCGTGCGCGTCCCTGAGGCATTGCCATCAAAGCCCCCCTTGTTCATCTTTCATTTGAAATTCCATTTCCTTTCTGCTCAGTTGGAAATTATTCTGATTGTTTCCTGGGGAAACGCGGGGTCCAAAGCCCCAACTCTAGAAGAGAAATGAGGGCCGGGCCAGGGTGGGCGTGTGTCGGGGGGAGGGCGGGGATCAAAAACCACCTTGCTCTGAAAAACCTGCAAATGTAAGATGGAGGCACTTTTTCTGCATGCAAGAAGGAATTTTTTTGGTCCGTTTTCTGCATGGTCGACTTTTACCCCTCTCCTCCCCCGAATGTGCGGAGTCTGAGCGGGAAATCACTTGGATGTTTCCGTAACTTACACCCTTACACAATTCCCCCCTTTTAACCACTGCAATTATAACCTTTTATCCTTGCCCTTCTAAACCTTTTTAAAAATATATTTCAAATGAACTTCTTATTAGCGTCAAAGTAGCTCTGTTACACATGAACGGAAGTAAGGAGCAAAGACCCTAGCCCCAAAAGAAATAAACTAGACTAGAGCAAACCCAATGTGGAAAAATCCTCTCTAAAGCAAAGCCCAGCAGGGAGAGTAGCAAAGGGTTAAAATCCTTTTGATTGACGTTGTAGCCTCTGGTGCCCCGGGCTCAGGCGCGCGCCATTGGCCGCCAGGCCTTGTGCCTGGCGGCCAATGGGGGGGCGCGGTCCACGAGCGGTGCCGCGTGTCTCCTCCTCCCATTGGCTAAAAGTTACTGTGGGAAAGAAAGTTTGGGAAGTTTCACACGAGCCGTTCGCGTGCAGTCCCAGATATATATAGAGGCCGCCAGGGCCTGGGGATCACACAGGATCCGGAGCTGGTGCTGATAACAGCGGAATCCCCCGTCTACCTCTCTCCTTGGTCCTGGAATTGCGCTACCGATCACCAAGTAGCCATAAGATATTGTAATAAACGCTCAGCAGTTGCTCAGTAGTTTTGCGAAAGTCTCAAGTAGAAGGGACATAAACAAAACAATTTTTTTTGTGTGTGTGTGAAGAACTCCAAAAATAAAATTCTCTAGGGATTTAAAAAAAAAAAAAGAAAAGAAAATGCCAGCTGATATAATGGAGAAAAATTCCTCGTCCCCGGTGGCTGCTACCCCAGCCAGTGTCAACACGACACCGGATAAACCAAAGACAGCATCTGAGCACAGAAAGGTAAGGGCAGTACCTGCATCTCTTGCAGCCCCAAGAGATTAAGACGGGGTTGGGGGCTCCTTTCTCCCTTAAAATCGAGGGGTGAAATGGCAGGTCCCATGGGAACTCAGCGCTCTTTTTTTTTTTTTCTTTACAGTCATCAAAGCCTATCATGGAGAAAAGACGAAGAGCAAGAATAAATGAAAGTCTGAGCCAGCTGAAAACACTGATTTTGGATGCTCTTAAGAAAGATGTAAGTGGGTAATTCTGCTTTTTTTTTTTAATAAAAAAACAAAATACTATTTCTCAGGTACTAAGAGTGAAACCCCCTTGCCAGCGGGATCTTCTCCGCCTGCACTGCATTCTCTGAGGCGGGAGGGCTGAGCCCCTCTAGCCGGGGTTTAGGGATGTCGCCACCACGGCCGGGGGTGGGAGGGACCCCCAGCACTCCGAGGCCGCTGGCGGGGCTCTCACTTTCCTCCCTTGCCTCTTCGGTGCAGAGCTCACGGCATTCTAAGCTG
The DNA here is from genome assembly GCF_937001465.1 of Orcinus orca. Classification (NCBI taxonomy): domain Eukaryota; kingdom Metazoa; phylum Chordata; class Mammalia; order Artiodactyla; family Delphinidae; genus Orcinus; species Orcinus orca. The sequence continues at coordinate 74,984,774 of NC_064563.1, forward strand.
GAGAAGGCAGACATTCTGGAAATGACAGTGAAGCACCTCCGGAACCTGCAGCGGGCGCAGATGACGGGTGAGGGCGGCTCGCCGCGTCCCCCTCTGCGGGCGTCCCTCTCTCCCCGCGGTGATTTCTTCCAGACTTCCGCCCGTGGTTGTGAGAGGCATTCAGCTACATTTTACTGCCTTGGCTCACTCTTGCGTTCCCACGGTCTGGGGCTTATTTATAGCCACAACTCCAAGTTGTTACTGTTCCGGAAAGGGAGGGAGAGAGGTTGTAGCAGCAAGGGCTGCGGGCGGCTTGGCAGTGGGGGAAGCGGGTGGGAGCGAAAGGACTTAGAACCGTGGCGGTTTTTAAGCTGCGTGGAGCCTGGGGTCATCTGGTTTAACACTCCCTCCTCCCCCACTACAGAACGGGAAATACGGCTCGGATGGTGGAGAAGGGGGGAAGGGCATTATCCAAGGTCACATCGCGAGAGGGTGGGGAGGAGGCAAATCTGAGGCTTGAGATCGGTTTAAATGGAGCGACAGGGAACGGAGAGGGAGCGTCTCGGGTTCGGTCGCCAAGCTGGTGTGGAGAGGCGGATGGTTTTTCTAAACCCAGCCCCGTAGCCAAGAGGCAGTGCCGCGGGCGGGTGGTCAGGGAGGCGCGCGGCGGGGACCTCCCAGGGCGGAGGCGGCGGCTTCGGGGCCAGGGCTGTTCGGTGACCCGTCTGTCTCCTTCTGGCCCGCAGCCGCGCTAAGCACAGACCCGAGCGTGCTGGGGAAGTACCGCGCCGGCTTCAGCGAGTGCATGAACGAGGTGACCCGCTTCCTGTCCACGTGTGAGGGCGTTAACACCGAGGTGCGCACCCGGCTCCTCGGCCACCTGGCCAACTGCATGACCCAGATCAACGCCATGACCTACCCTGGGCAGCCGCACCCCGCCTTACAGGCGCCGCCGCCACCCCCTCCGGGACCCGGAGGGCCGCAGCACGCGCCGTTCGCGCCGCCTCCGCCGCTCGTGCCCATCCCCGGGGGTGCGGCGCCCCCTCCCGGCGGCGCGCCCTGCAAGCTGGGCAGCCCGGCTGGAGAGGCGGCTAAGGTGTTCGGCGGCTTCCAGGTGGTGCCGGCTCCCGACGGCCAGTTTGCCTTCCTCATCCCCAACGGGGCCTTCGCTCACAGCGGCCCGGTCATCCCAGTCTACACCAGCAACAGCGGGACCTCCGTGGGCCCCAACGCGGTGTCGCCTTCCAGCGGCCCCTCGCTCACGGCGGACTCCATGTGGAGGCCGTGGCGGAACTGAGGGGCTCAGGCCACCCCTCCCCCTAAATTCCCCAACCCACCTCCCTTCCCTCGGGACACTAAACAGGAACTTGGAGGCTGGGAAAGAAGGGAGGACTTTTGTGATTAAGTGGTTACTTTGGGTTTTTTTTAATTTCTAAAGTTACTTTTTTGTAGAGAGCTGTATTAAGTGACTGACCATGCACTATATTTGTATATATTTTATATGTTCATATTGGATTGCGCCTTTGTATTATAAAAGTTCAGATGACATTTCGTTTTTTACACGAGATTTCTTTTTTATGTGATGCCAAAGATGTTTGAAAATGCTCTTAAAATATCTTCCTTTTGGGAAGTTTATTTGAGAAAATATAATAAAAGAAAAAAAAGAGTGAATGCTCTTATGTCTTAGAACTGATTATTTCAGAATATGTAAAAAAGGCCTCAGCAGAATTTGAATTACGTGTAATCTGAGAGTTCAGGAATTGGCTCTTTTGTTATTAAAAGAACATTTTAAAAAATCTGTCCAACCTTCTACCAACCCTCCTTGAACTAAATTCCATTTAATTTGTGAGAACCCATCTGATATGGCTTCCCTGATCAATTTGTGGTCAATCTCTTAAAGGATTTCAAAAACTTTTCTAGTTGCAATTGGGTAGTTCATTCAGTCCTGGCACTCATACTGACTCCTTCTGAGGAGGGTGGAACAGGGCTGAATTCATGAAGTTCATCAATCCGGTACTATTGCCCACTGCACATTTACGGGTGGCTCCTGCACCACTACTGCCCTGGGGCAGCTCACCAACATCCAAGTAAAAACAGTCTTCATAGCTGCAGCCTCCAGCCTTCAAGTGTTGGAGTCTTCCTTTAATTAGTCTTTAGGTGCAGCTAGACATTTTCTGTACCAGCATCTAAAAGTTTGAAATGCCTCTCTGCACCCTCTTCAAGCAAGCTGAGAAGGTCAACAGATTCCTTCTGCCAAGGAACAGCTAGTTAGACTCCCAAGTGGAGCCCGAGTCCAGATGATTAACACCAGACATATGTTTTTGATAAGTTTCTGCGCTTGGCTCTAATAGAGAAAGCATGTGGGGGCCTTGCTGGCAAGCACACAGGCCATCTTCCCCTTTTAATACAAACAGCAAGCGACCCCTTTGCTTGGTCATGCCCCATTTCCAGGCAAGATGTGGGCTCCAGATAGAAGCAAAAGGGTTGTCTCCGGTTTCAGCTCACATAACCCTCCCTAACAAGTCCTAACTCAAAGCGGACAGCTTTAAACTGTGCCAGGATCTGCAGGGAATTTCTTCCAAATCCCATCACAAAGGCTTGTCAGATTTTGTCAGATTTGGCCAGGTGTTTGACTGCATCCAGGTGTTGGGGAAATGAAAACCACGAGCCCTGCGAGACCAGACACATCAGCGGCGCTGTGGGTCTGGCGGACGCGCCTTCCTCCCCCACCGACGGCCAGTCGTCCTCCCTGCCCGGCCCCTCCCGCCAGCCTCCTCTCACCCCCCTTCTTTTGGAAGGGCTTCTGGGAGGAGAAGGATGAGGCGGGAGAGATCAATCTTTGAAGCCTTCCTAACAAAGATAAAGCCAACGATTTTCTGTCTTGTTTCAAAAGCTTTACCTCTCCCCCACCTAGCTGGCCTTTTCCACAGGCCAGTGTGGAGAGCCGCTCTATCACAGGAATGATCTAGCAGACAGCAGTCAGTTTTCTCAAATACCTTCCACCCAGTTTCAGACCTAGAGTGAGACGTTTAAAAGATACTTTAAAAATTTTGGCCCCTACTTGCATCATTTTGTGTCTGGGAAAGGTGTCCAACACACCTTCCCCCCAGAGAAATACACACATACACACACAGTCTTCTTTATCATATCATTTTTCTGCCGTTTCTCTCTTGTTTAAACACAAACATAATAACAATTGCTCTTTTAAGACACCCATTCCAAGCTCAAATGCTTCACTTGGTAAATCTGTCCTCTGGCTCCGCTGGAAATGTCCCAGCAGAAATAATGGAGACAACAGGGTCTCATTTTTATAGAAGTACATTTATGTTCTTAAAAATTGACGCACACACACAGTGAGATCACTAAATCAACTCAAAACTAAATCTCGTTGTCTTTTCCTGCGCTGAAGGGGAACAACGGAAAAAAATGGATTTTAATTAATATCATCAAAAGCACACAGATATGGGGGGAGTGATTAAAGAAAAGAAGTAAACATTTGTTCGTTTGAAAATAATTAGTAGTTTGAAAATGGTCTTTTTTTTACTGAATTTGGGTTTAAACTAGTAGATGAGGCATTTCTGTACAATACAGAAAGAAAGGGGAGACCCTAGGCCCCAGTGGGGATTTTCAGGCTCTTGTGTCAGCTCTGCCACCAAACTCACTGTGTCACTTTGGATGAGTCATTTCCCTTCTCTGGAACATTTCCAAGTCCGTAAAATGAGAGGGTTTCTGTCTAAGGCCCTGTGCCCTCCTGCACCCAGGCTCTTTCTGGAGTAATTAGTTGGGGGAGAGGAGAAGCTTCAATCTGGCCCCCACCCGATCCTTCGGGCCTGAACTAATTGCACAGCCTCGGGTCGCACCCAGCAGCCCCTCTCCCCCGCCCCCGGGCGGTGACGATGTCTCCTGGAGATCAGGCGCGGCTCCCAGCTCCACGTCCGGATGCTGGCCGCCGGCCTCGCTGCCGCGTGCATTAGCCTCTCAATGGAGACCCTCGGGGCTCCGGCCCCCCGCCGTCCCCGGCAGCATCCGGAGCGGAAAAGGCGCTGAACTAGAAGGGGGCTCTCCTGGGTCTAGACGGGCGCCTTCTCTAAGCGGTGAATTGCCGCGGCTGGGAGGCGCGCCCCATTGCACCCCACGTGTTGCTGGAGTGGGGACCCAGGGGTTAAGCCGGACCCCCTCATCGTCACCGCCGTCCCGGGAAACCTGTCATTAAAGTCAATTAACTTTTCCCACACCCCTTGGCCGGTAACAACCCGCTGCTAGCTTCCTCCCCGGCTCCTAAGTGCAACCAGATGGGCGGCCGAGCTGCCCCCGCCGCGCGCCCGCCGGGGCCGCCAGGGGTTCCAGGGAGGCCGCCAGGGCCCGCGGCCCGGGCGGGGAGCAGGTCGGGGCGGCCACGCCGGGCCAGCCCCGGCGGCCCTGCAGCCAAGGTGGTTTGCTTAGCAGGCCCGGCTGCTTTCTGGCAGGAAATGAATAGCTCCCAGATGAGCTCAGGCAACCTGAGAGGTCGTGAGAACGGCGCGAACCCCCGCCTGTGCAGCCGGCAGCCTGCCAGGCCGCGGGGGGAGCGGGCGGCGGCGGCGGCGGCGGCGGCGGCGGCGGGAGGCCGGGAGGCCCGGCAGGCGGGCGGGCGGCGGCGGGGGGAGAGGGAGGAGGGAGCCGCTGACACACGAGCCCGCGCCCGCTCCCGCTGACAGGCAGGCAGCCGCCCGCGCCCGGCCGCCTCCCCCGCTTCCCCGCCCGGGGCCCCAGCGCCTCCCAAGCAGCAGGCCCTTAGCCGCAGAAACGCGGCCGCCCGGCCCGCCGGGCCCGGGGGTGGGGCTGCCTGCCAGTGTTTTTCCAGTTCCCCCGGTAGCTCCGGGCCGCATTTAGAAGCCGGGAAACTGGGCCGAGGCCAGTGTCAGGGCAGCACAGGCCCTCGCGGCCGCCGGAGCCCTGCCAAGCGGCAGGCCAGGCCTTGGGCGGGGTGGGGGGGGGGATGGAGGCGGGGGGGCGGAAGATGGAGGGGGGGCGGAGGATGGAGGCGGCGCGGGGAGCGGTCGGGCAAGGGCGGCTCAGCGCACACCGTCGTCCCCAAAAAGAGCCAACAGACGGCAACTCGCGACTCCGTAAAAAAGGAATCTCATCTTCGAAAACCCATTACCTACCAAGTGCCCAGTAAGCCCCCTGCAAGCGCTAAAAAGATAACACTAAGTGCCACCCAGCCCCTGCCCTCCCAGAGCTCTCAGTTTAGCTGGGGAGACAGACAAACAGCCAAGTGACTCACCCCCGACCTGATGTGGGACGTGCCAGAAAAGAAGTTTCAACAAAGGGCACCTAAGAACAGAGAGATTGATTTCTGATTTGAGAGGAAACCAGGTAAGGTCTTCAGAGAGTTGGCACCTGAAGCGGAGAGGTGACAGATGCGTTCCACAGGAAGAGATGGGAATGGAACTGTGAGGGAAAACGCAGAGAGAGGTAAATATGTAAGTCCAGTTTGGGGGAATTTCAGGAAGTTTGCCATGGTGGTACTGAAATTTTCAAATATGTGAATTGGCTCAGAGGTCAAAAACATAGAGCCAACCAAGGTTGTCTGCTTCAGTCCTTGGACTGCAGAATAGCCCAGAGGTTAAAAGCACATGATCTGGCTTCAGGTTGTTTAGGTTGTAAGTGCAGGCAAATTACTTATCTTCTCTGTGCTTCCTTTGTACTGTACGTGTCATTTGTACCTCACAGGGTGGTACGGCATAGGGTTGTGAAGATGAAATGCATAAATGCAGGCAAAGCATTTAGCTTGGCATGTAAGCCCCCAGTGCATGTCAGCTATTAATGATTCCTAAGCCACAGTGAGGGATGTTCACCAAACGGGAAAGCCAGCCCTGGCCTTTGCCCAGTGATTTCAGGAGCTGCTTGTAATTGCACCGGGCCCCATGTGAGAGCACCCCTGCCTCTTCCCTAGGTTCTGAATTTCATGTATGCATTCAATAATTATTGAACCAGGTACCATGGAAATAAAGGGAAAAGAAAGGCATGATCTCTGTAGCTATAAAGCTCACAGTCTAGTAGGCCCAACAGACTAGTTTAAAAACAAAAATGAATTACTCTATGTTAAGTGTCATAAAAGAGGAGTAGTGTACACTGGTGGTACAAAAAGATGGTGACACGTTGTAACAGGTAACTTTTGCGGCCTCCAAATCATGATTAATTTTTGTATAAATTTTTGTGACCATAGAAAGTGCTGGTATAGTAAATAACTAGTCAAATTCTACCTAAGAAAAATTAGTGTCAAATGGTTAATTTTAAGATTAATCGTTTTACAATACTAATATCTTTCGAATGAGCAGAGTCACCTTGATATGGTCAAGGAATGCACTGGGAGTCAGGGAATCCTGGTTCCAAACTGGCCACTGCCTGTGAGATGCTAAGCACATCCTCTTAAGTCTCTGGTCTTCAGTTTCCTCACTGACAAGGTGAGAAGCTTAGACCAGAAGTCTCTGAGGTCCTTCTCAAGTCCACAGTCTGTGATTATCTCCTCAGCATGCTTCCGTGTGCCTCTGCATCTTGACACTTGTGATGTGGCTACGAGAACCTGTATCTACAAGAACCTCTATCTGGCACATTTCAAAACTTTCAACCAAGGTCCTGGGATGATTTTACATCCAAGTATTTTCATCTGCAGTTAAGGATTTTGAAACAGACCTGAAGCATGGGCCCTGTACTTCCACTGTTGCAAGGAAATAGGCCATATGTTTTCTTGGAGACCTGCTGTGTTAGTGAGAATCGTGTTCACTGTGTGACCCATCAAAGGAAGACTACATCTAACAGGATAGATGTATCTAATATCTGCCACTAAGACCCTATCCTTCGCTGTGATATCTTGTTATCTTACTTGGAAAACAGAATAGCAAGAGTTAAAAATGCCATCACTTTCCCTCTTCACCCTAAGCACTTTCTCCCCACCCCCCTTCACTTGCACACTTCTTTTCTGAAAAGAGAATGTGGTCTGTTGATTACCAGACTCTCTCCATTTAGGAAACATATTTCCCCAGCTGGTTAGAGTTTTTCCACTAGTACACTTACTGAAGTAACTAAACTTACTGAATTAGTCTGGTTAAACAAGAAGAAATTAGTGAAGTCAGTCTGAATTAGTGAAAAATCTGAATTTTAAATATCCAATAGGAGGAAGAACAGTAAACTTGGCAAATACTTGTAGTGAGTCTGAATTCATAGTTTACAGAAGCGCTTGCTTTCATAAAACTAATGCACTAAAGTCATTTAAAGACTGTATTCTCTTAAGCAGGTTAAACATAGCTCTTCAGTATTATTTATACTATAAATCTTTATAGTAAGAATAAGAACAGCCATGATTTGCAGCTCAAGTAAATAATTGAAGTCTAAATTAATAATACGGCTTGGGCTTCCCTGGTGGCGCAGTGGTTGAGAGTCCGCCTGCCGATGAAGGGGACACAGGTTCGTGCCCTGGTCCGGGAAGATCCCACATGCCACGGAGTGGCTGGGCCCGTGAGCCATGGCCGCTGAGCCTGCGCGTCCAGAGCCTGTGCTCTGCAACGGGAGAGGCCACAACAGTGAGAGGCCCGTGTACCGCAAAAAAAATTTTTAAAAATAAGGCTTTACTGCAGCTATTCTTTCTATGTCTGGATATGTTTCCAATTGTAATTTGCCTTTAGTGAAGCAGGGATCAATGAATCTTCTCTTTTTTTTTAGAATTGCAAGTACCAATGATAGCGATGTTATTTAAGGAACATTCTTTGTAGTTTACTATTTTGTTATTCACAAATGTGATCTGTTTTCATGTTAAACTAATTCTGCTAGTTTAGTCATCAATATGAGACATGAAATTTATAAATCCAGTTGAGAAAACCTCCAGCCTAGAGAAAAATTACTTCAGTTGACAAACACCACCACCCCAACCTTGATGTTTTCTGTGACGTAGTTTCTCTTCTATCAGCTTTTACCCTAAGCCATAAATTTGTCCCTAAGGCATCAAAATGTAAAACAGGGATATTATTCCTTAAGGGGCCAGGAGAGGGTAAAGGCCACGTCAAATCAGTTTCAGAAGGAAGTACCATATATGACATTTAGGAGTAAAAGTAAGTAAACGTACTCGAGGCATTTCTTCATTTTAGTGAATACCCAATAGATATCTGGGGTCAGGGATGAGATACAAACCATAAAGGAAGGCTTCCTTTACCCCAGATTTGTGAAGAACAAATACTCTTGAACATAAGTTATTCTTTCCTGTGTCTGTTCCGTAATTAGGACCCATAAGATTATTTTTATACGAATAGAATCTTGAAGGATCAAACAGATATTTCCCTTAAAACTCTATATAACAAAGTAATTGTGGAATTGCCCATTAATACCTTACAGAGGAGAGAAAGCCTCTAAAAAACTCTGAAACCAAAGACTCGTTTGGATTATTTTTGTTTTCTTATTTTGGAGTTGGGGGAAGGGCACGATGGGAAAGGAGCATAATGTATGATCATCTAGAGAACTTGGAAACCACTGTGATCTCCTTGAGATTTCATTTTAAGTGCAAACCAGGGAGTATCCATCCAAAGAAGAGACATTTTGAAACAGTTTAATGCTGGGAGCAGTTCATAAAGGATAACTTAAAATGTCATTCTTGCCTCAAATATTCACACAGCTCCTATACAAAGACCTGAGGCTATAGTCATATTTACATGCATATGATAGTTTAAAAATAGAAGTTGGATTTCAAACAATTGACATAGCAACTGGTTTCTCACCTATGTGGGGTTGAATTCAACTTATTATTATTTTTTAAATAAATTTATTTATTTTTGGCTGTGTTGGGTCTTCTTTGCTGCGTGCGGGCTTTAGTTGCTGCGAGCGGTGCGCGGGCTTCTCTTTGCGATGGCTTCTCTTGTTGTGGAGCACGGCTCTAGGTGCACGGGCTTCAGTAGTTGTGGCACGTGGGCTCAGTAGTTGTGGCGTGCGGGCTCTAGAGCGCAGGCTCAGTAGCTGTGGCTCACCGTCTTAGTTGCTCCGGGGCATGTGGGATCTTCCCTGACCAGGGCTTGAACCCGTGTCCCATGCATTGGCAGGGGGGTTCTTAACCACTTCGCCACCAGGGAAGCTCCTCAACTTAACTTTTTAAAAGCCAAGTTTTCATGTTCAGCGTACAGCCTCCAGCCACGGGTTCAGATCTTGCTCTGTGCTGCCCCTCATCTGATGGAGTTCCTCCTCAGCCTTTCCACTGTTCTCTCTGGAAACTTGTTCTCTTAAATAAATGCCCCTCTACCTGCAGCCTCGGTATGAACACCCCCACCCCCCTGCACTGCCTGGTTCTGCTTTTCTTTTGAGCCTACTGGCTGGGTGACACATCATTTTGCCCACTCCACGTGTGAGGAGGGTAGGAAGCAGGGTAGGGGAATGAGGGGTGCGGGTCCCAGGGCTGCAGAGTGAGGACCTATTCCCAGTGCCATCCCCGCCCCCCGCCAACACCCTTGCCCAGACAGGGCTTTTCCTTCCACTGGGAAAAGTGTGGTGTCATCCAGCTCTCCCACTCCTTGGTTGTCAGGTCCTGGTCAGCTCTCCTTCTGACTGGTCCTGCCTCCTCCCCTTAAGCTTATCTCCACCTGGCTCCATCCTTCCCTTCTTTCTCAGGGACTGCACTCTGGATGCCTTTCCCCTTTATCAGGGATGTGGCCCACAAAACACCAGTTCTTATTCCTGAATTTGCAACCTCCTTTACATTTTTTACTTTTTCCTCAGCATATAAATACATTTATTTTTCTACCGTCTTTCAGAGCCAGCTTCTGCCACCCTGCACTCCTCTCTCCACCCGTGACTGCCCTCCTCCCTTCTCACCAAGGACCCTAGACTCTAGTTCTAGCTTGTAGCCTCCCCTGCCTCACTTCTCTCTCACTGTTACCCCTGCAGCCAGACTTCTGAATGCCCCTCCCTCTCTGAACAAATCAGATGGTCCCTCTTTTGTTCTTTCCTCTGTCGACATTTGTGAGGTTCTGACCATGTGCAGACTCCATCCTGGACATTCTCTCCTTCCTTAGCCCCCCTGACGCCTCTTTTTCTTGACTTCCTCCAACCTCTCTGGTGACTTCTCAACATCTAGCATGGGATTTTTTCCCCACGACCTACGCATTAAGGTTGCTGTCCCTGAAAAGTCTATCTGTGTCCTTTTCCTTTTGTCACTCGTCACCCACCACAGTGACTGGCGTCTGCATGAAGACCGCCACCAAATCTGGTATCTTCAATCCCAAATTCTGTCCTGAGCTCCAGACCGTGGACCTAGCCACCCACGGGCCATCTCCACATGAAAGTCAGTAGGTCCCCAATTCTGCGAGGTGTCCTGCCCCTGTCTTCCCAGGCTTAATACGTCTTCCTCAACCCCATCACCGATCTCCTCCCTGCATCCCACAAGACACCAGGAACCATCAGGCTTCCCTGTTGTTTGAATCTCAGCCCCCTTTGTCATTGCCTTTGTGCAGGAGCTTCGAGGTTTTTGCTTTCACCTCCTTCAGTCTTGCCTCCCTCCAACCCATCAAGCACACTCCAGTCACGTAGCCAAACAACCACGACACCGAGAGAAAACGCCCAAAGACTTCCTATTGCCTCCACCTCTGGAGAAAGTCGCGTGATTTGCTCCTGACCTACCCTCCTGCCTTATACCCTACAAGAAGTCAGCATCCCATCCATGATTCCCCTGCACGCAAAGCTGCACCAGTGCCATGAGCCCTCCATCCCTTTACACACACCGTCCCTGCGCCGGAAGCATCACTCTTCTACCTCTCCATCCAGAGACCTCCTACATATGCATCCTTCAAGACTTTGCTCAATTCACCTGCTTCCAGAAACCCATCCTGACCCCTCCCTGTCCCTCTCACCCCCTCCTGGAGCATTCAACACAGCACTGATGATACTGGATTATAGTGTCTCTTTATCTCTCTGCCCAACCCAGACTGTGCAAGTTTTGGAGGCAAAAACAACATATTTTTTCTCTACTCACAGCATGTGGCACAAGGCCTGCCATACAGAAATCCTTCAGGAAGCTACACATTACTAGTATAAGAAGAAGGAGGATATTAATAAAAATAACAACTCACATTTGAATAATACTTTAAGTCTCACAAAATGCTTTCTCAAACACTCTCATTTGATACCAAAAGCAATCCATGTAGGTAAGTAGGACTGAAAATGTTATTCTCGTAGCAAATGTGGATAATTCGTCTCAAAGAGAGGAAATGGTTTGGCCAAGGTGGCAGCTAGAGAGTGACAGAAACCTGTTCTCCTCCTGCTTTGCTGCCTCGGATGTGTAACTGAATCTCTTAGGGCACAAGAAGCGCAGGTCCGTTCCATCCTCCTGTCTATCGAGCAGCAGAAGAACTAATGCAATCGAAGCCAAGGTCTTTTTTACATGGAAAGCTTAATGATTCTCAATGGAAAAGAATCAAAAAAAAGAATATAGATATATACATAAATATATATGTATAACCGAATCACTTTGCTGTACACTTGAAACTAACACAATAATGTAAATCAACTATACTGCAATAAAAAAATAAACAAACTGGGCTTCCCTGGTGGCCCAGTGGTTGAGAGCCTGCCTGCCAATGCAGCAGTCACGGGTTCGAGCCCTGGTCCGGGAAGATCCCACATGCCGCGGAGCAACTGGGCCCGTGAGCCACAACTACTGAGCCTGTGCGTCTGGAGCCTGTGTTCCGCAGCAAGAGAGGCCGCGACAGTGAGAGGCCCGCGCACTGCAATGAAGAGTGGCCCCCGCTTGCCACAACTAGAGAAAGCTCTCGCACAGAAACGAAGACCCAACACAGCCAAAAATAAATAAATATAAAAAATAAACAAACTGGGTGGAACAAACAAAAAAAAAAAGCTTAATGATTCTCAGCACAAATGAATTGCCAGGAACTTTTCAGAACCAAAAATTATAGAGAGAGAATGGGAAAATAAATCCTAAACTTTAAGAAGTAAGAAAAGTATCCAATTTTTTTTTTTTTTTGCGGTACGCGGGCCTCACTGTTGTGGCCTCTCCCGTTGCGGAGCACAGGCTCCAGACGCGCAGGCTCAGCAGCCATGGCTCACGGGCCCAGCCGCTCCGCGGCCTGTGGGATCTTCCCGGACCGGGGCATGAACCCGTGTCCCCTGCATCGGCAGGCGGACTCTCAACCACTGCGCCACCAGGGAAGCCCAAAAAGTATCCAATTTTGAAGATCATATTTGTGTGGCTGGTTTGAGAGTCATTCTTTAATCGGTGAATGAATCGCACCATGACCCAGAGAAACCAGTGGGTAAAAGCACCTAAGGGTGTAACAAGGGGCTCCGAAGCACCAGCCATGGGCGTGGCCACGCCAGAACAGCTGCTCATACAGGGCGGCTATCTGCAACAAGATCAATACAGTCTCTGTAAGCAAAATGTCCCAGAGCCACGAAGCAGTTTCTGAATTTCCAGATATAGTTTGTTTGGGCTTTTCTTTCCTGTCTGTGACTGCTGGTGTTTGCATCCAGGTTTTGTGGTAGATCAAAATGAGCATGTATTACCTGAGGGGTTTCTTTAGAAGAGACAGTTTGTCGAGGTCACCTGCAGCTCAGGATGCGATACCGGAAGCCAGGGGCATACGGCACCAGTGGGTCACCGGCCCACAGAATAGCTCTTCCTTGCAGCTGGCTAGTCATTCACCAGGGATTCGTGTAGCACCTACTTTGTGCCAGGTGCTCTTCCAGGCACCAGAGTTTCTGCAGTGAACAGGACAGGCAGGCCACAGCTCTCAGTGAGCACGTATCCCACTGCAGAGAAGACAGTTAAGAAAAAGAAAAGAAATAATTAAAGGAGAGACCGTCAGCTCATGATAAATACTATGAAGAAACTAAAATCCGGTGCTGTGATAAAAGGGACAGAAGTTTGGCTGGGGGTCTAATTTGGGATGGATGATCAGGGAAGGCCTCACTGAGGAGGTGACTCCTGAAGCCAGGAAGGCCAGTAAAACAAAAAGCCCAACCTGATTTTACAGGTCCGAAAATGTCACCTCTGGCCAGCCAGGGCAAGGTTTGTAAATGGCTGACCATGGTGCCTGGGGCCACAAAGAGGACCAGTGTCACTTGCTGCTGTTTCATGAATACAGTTACTAAAAACTTCTCCCAGTTTGCAAAGCACTTGAAATAGTCGAGATAGAAGCTAATTCAAAGAAAACGGATGCAATTCCTTTGTTTCCTGTGGGAAGAAGTGGGGTGTATGGCGCGAGCTTTGGTTTTGTATCCATGTGTTCATTCCATAGATAATCCTCTGGGCTTTCACCTTGCACACGGTGGTGGATTGGGAACCCTGGGGATGCAGTGATGAACAGACGTGAAGGCCTTCAGGAGGTCACAGTCTAGAGAGAGCCATGGTGTATGGACCATATTGGAGGAAAAGTGCTGAAAGCCGTCATCCCAACACCCCACCCCGGTCTAGCCAGGAGCCCTTCTCCATGGTTCTGTACTTCTCCATTCATTCATTTGTCGAACATTTATTGTATACCCATTATGTGCCAAGCCTAGAGATACAAAGGAGAATAAGGCAGATGGGGGTCCCTGATTTCTCAGGACTTAAGTCGTAGCCAGGAGGAGAGAGACAATAAAACATTAAACAAAGAAATTAACAAGGTAATTTCTAAACTGATGAAGTCTTCTGAGGAACATAAAATAGGGCATGAGCTAGCATGTTGGTGGGGGAGGGAGGAGTCCTCTGGAGAAAACTGAAGGGTGGGAGGATCCAGCAAGTTAAGATCTCAGGAGAAAACATGACAGGCGGGGCCACGGTGGGGGCAAGTCCAGCAGCAGGAAAGAGCAACGGCGTGCCAGGGGAACAGCAAGGCCAGTGTGCCTGAAACATGCTGACCAAGGGGAGTGGGGCCCTCACTCAGCCTCAGAAAGCCTGGCAGGTCACATGGGGCTTTGATGGTCTCAGTGAGGAATTTGGGTCCGACCCTAAGAGCAATGGGAAACCACTGGAGCCGCAATGCCCCATAGAGATCAAATGTGAGGCCACGTGTGCGATTTAAAATGTTCTTTTAAAAGTACAAAGAAACATTATTAATTTTAATATTTTATTTAACCCAATATATCCAAAATATTACTTCAACATGTAATCCATGTGCAAAATTATGAATGGGATATTTTACATTCTATTTCGGGGAACTAAGTCTTTGACATAGGTGTCTGTGTGATACTGACAGCAATTCTCAACTCAGACCAGCCACATTTCAAGTGCTCAGTAGACACCTGTGGCCAGTGGCTGCCATCCTGGCCAGAGCAGCATTGGAGGGTCTAATGATAATCGTCTTCCCAGATAGCCAGGCTCAGGGCTATCTTTCATTTCTCCCTTCCCCTCACACCTACCTGCCATCATCATCCACCAGGAGCTTAGATAGTTCCCTCTCAAACCACCACATCTATCCCAACATCTACCCCAGCTCAACTGTCTTCAGTATTTTGCACATCAGTTATTGCTACATCCTCAGAATTGGGCTTTTTGCCTTTGCTCTATCTCCACCAATCTCTTGCTGCCGGACTACTGATGTTTCTGCTAAGACACAGCTCCCTCTTCTCCCTTTTCCCCTGCAAATCTTCCATAGCTCCCACTGCCCTCACATAACACAATTAAAACCCAGGTCCTACTTGGTCCACTTCATCTCACTTGCACCAGTGACTTATGCAAGGAATGAAACTCATGTAATTTTATTTCCCAGAATATCCTTAAACACTATGAACAGTTGTAAAAACATTGAAAGCTTTCAGGCTTTTGTTTCCATTGATTATTCCCCTTTAATAGTAATTTTTCTCTCTGTACAGAAGTGTTCTCTATTTTTTTCTTATTTGATAGTTTTTATTTTGTGAAGATTTTTTTTCTCTCTTAAAGGCAATTCCCGTGACCTGCAACATTTGGATACGAGTTGCCTACGTATTGCTTGATTTCTTGGTAGTTCTCATCCCACAAGCCAACTGCTAGCAAACGTGATACATGGCAAATATACATCATCAGGATAACGTACATAATCACATGGGATGTGTGTGTATATAAACATTTAAGCGAAAGTAAATTTAATTGTGCTTTGAACCACCTATGACGTCTCTTGAAATTGCAAGAAACTCTATGAGCTATAACAAGTCCAGGCTGGGAATCTCTAAAATCTTCCTTGACTTTGGTTTTGACCTTGTAAGAGCAACTGAGCTGCCATCTTTGAAGTACGGTTGAAGGCCATTCCTCGTGTTTTTCTTTTTCCCCTTGGTTGAAATATTTAAGTAGCTGAATATGTAATTTTTGCACACCCCACTCCAAAAGAGCCATCAAAACCAAGATTCACATGATGCCCACATGTCCACACGACTGCTCTTGACTATGGATGTGAGATATTAACTCCAGAAATAGACTGGTTGTGAACTGAGTCATAAATTGCTATTGAAGGAAGTTTGCGCTTACATCCCTGGAAAGTAATATTAAAAGGCCAGGGGTTCACAAGCCTGCTGCAGCTGGAGTCCCCTAAATCTTGTCTATCAACTTGATTTGGCTTGATTCTAATTTGGTTTGAGAGCCTACTTCTGTTCCTTGCATGTATTTGAGTATAAATGAAGGTCTAATTGTACTTTTTGCTTGTCTAACAGGCACATAATGTCACTTCTCCTTGCAGACCATGGGGTCCAGGGCTTTTCTAAGAAAATCCACCAGCAAAGCTCGTACAACGGTGGCTCCCCAGGCTGCCTTGAGTTCTGGTCTCCAGTTTTCGTATTTCCTCCCAACATTAAACCCTTACTCAGCACCTACTCTGTGCGCGCACTGTGTCACTGTGGAGAGACACAAGAATGAGACACTAGTCTCTCCATCTCTGGAGGATTGAGGTATAAATAAAATATTTTCCAAAGGGGGGCCCCTAAGGTGATTCAAACAAAATGAGAGCTTCTTTTTTGAAAGGCTGGCATGCCAGCCAGTTTGGAAGTTGAGAGCAGAGGGAGAAGTGAAGAGGTTAGAAGTCCCAGGGCTGGGTGTGGTTTCCAGAGGGAGGGCAGAGAAAGGCCAGGTCTGACCGGTTTCATGTGCTAATGAGTCAGAGCCATCAATCAATTCTTGTCCAGGAAAGGTGCCTCTTGAAATCCCCTGGAGGGGGCCAGGTGGAGCCAGAGCCTGACCTGGAGGCCTCGGCAATGTCACTTGCCCTCATTTAACTCCAGTTTCTTTATCTGTAAAATGGGAACATTGGATCATATGGTCCCAGGAGTCCTCCCAGTAGGCCTGCCCCCCTGGATGAGGGTCGATACATGTGGACAGTGTGGACTGTGGGAGTATTTATGCCAGATGTTGCAGTTAGATGGCTGTGTTCCATGAGTTGCAAGTCTACATTATCTGCCCCCAGACACAGAGCCCCTTTCAATTGCTCTTTTCTCCACCCTCGTCCCGGATCTCTGCCCACTCCTATTTCTGCCTCGTTTGTTTCCCTCTACCCCGCTCTGTTTGGTTCATGTTTCATTCAATCATTCAACAGCTACGTTTAGCACCTTACCATGTAGTGGGCACTACATCAGGTACCCCTCTCTCTCCCAGCCCCACTCTGGGGTGAACTTCCAAGTGGAAAGGGAAGAAGAGACGGCAGGGAGACTGGGCTGTCCTGCACAGTCAGGCTGGTCCCAGGAACCTGATGTTGGGCTCCTGAGCTCCAGGGAGGGCTCTGCCACGCTGTGCGTGGGTCACGCGGCAGCAGCCATCTGTTTCCTGGATTCTCGCCAGATTCCCTGGAGGGTGAGGGGAGTTCCTGTTAACCGGGTCCTACTACACTCTGAAAGGCTCAGCCTTTCGAAATGAAACGGCCACTCCCTCCTCCTGCCCCACTCCTCCCTCTCCAGTGCTTCTCCCTCTCGCGTTACAACCGTTTCAGGCCCTTTGGCCTCCTTATGCTTGAGGATATTTGGGGTTTGTTGATGGGCCCAGAGAGGAGGCAAGTGACCCCAAAAAGTGGAGGGGCGAGTGTGGGCGTGACAAGCCTCAAGGAGAGGGCACTGGCCCCCCAGCAGAAGGTTAAAGTTGCGTGAGGAAGTTGTGCTGGGGGAGGGACATCCGATGGAGTGAGGCCCCTGGTGAGGCCTGACGGTAGCTGAGTAACTAGGTTTCGGGGTTCAGGTTACCTGACAGCAGCTGGCATTTCTCTGCCACCTCCAAGTCACCTGCTCTCCCCTCCCTGTGGCTTCTATTTCTTTGAGCTGGGAGGGGCTGTTCTGGAATCTCGTTGAGACTCAGAGCTGGAGGACACCTACCTCAAGGGCACCAGGGCGAGCCCCTCTCCCCGCTCCATGGACCAAGGGGCGGGCCTAGGTCCCACCCCACCCGGAGACTGACATCTCCGTGAGGGGCGCCATCACCTTTCCTTCTGTCCTGTGGGAGTCCCATCTCATTTTTCTTGCTCCTGAAGAGTGTTCCCGCATGTAAGTAAGGAGGTGGTGAAGGCCGGAAGGGGGAGTGTTGAACCAGGGACCCAGGGCTGCCCAGAGTTGCTGCAACTTCCGAATGAGAGAAGAAAATAAAATCTCTGAGTTGGGGTGAGGAGGGCTGTTTCAGAAAGAAATGAATGGCGATGAGAGTGGGAGGGTGGGTGTGGAGCCAGAGAGAGGGAGAGGGAGTGAGAAAGAGAGTGATTTACGGTATTCTGAGAGCAAAACGTTAGCCTCTGGTCCCTTGCCACAGCCTGAGAATCTCTGCATCTCAATCTCTCTCACTTTCCTCACTTCTCCTGCCCCACACCCCTCTCCCTCTCTGTCTTCTTTTGCTTCAGTGGTTTGTGTTATCATTTGCCAAGCTCCTTGGGACCTGGTGTGTACTTCAGCCCAGCTCTAAGTCTTCCCCCGACTCCAGGAATGGTACTCGTAAACCACTGAGAACGGAGCCCTCCTCACCAGAAACAGCACACGGGCTTCTGCTCAGCCTCTGTGGCCTTGGACCAGCTCTTGGGATGGGCTCCTGTCTGGAGACAGGCACCCACACAGCCTGCCTCACAGACGCTGGCCCGGCCGGCCTGGGGAGCCTCTACCTCCCAGGGGAACTGGCAGGCCATGCCCACCGCCACCCCTCACCCAGGGCTAAGCCAGGTCCAAGGCATAAGGCTTCTCTCCCCGGGGACCAACCACACAACTCAGTGACCTTGAGAAAGTTATCTTTGTCTCTACAGACTTCCCTTTCTCTGTTTTAAAATAGATCAGAGACTTAACGCAGCTTAATTCATAAAGAAGCTGCATGGAAAAAGACTGACCTGTCCTGAAGTGTTTTGGCTTCCTGAGAAGAGCCCAAGGTTCCAGGAAACCTCCTTGAGCCACATAGACGCATGTGCGCACAGACACATGCACGGTGCACAGGTCAGCTCCCGTGCTCCCTTCGCACCACACCCATTCCCAGACGGGGGTGGAGTGCGGGGGCCGGGGACGTCGTTTGTGCACTACTGGATCCCGTGCAAAGTAGTGCTTGGAATAAAGTTAATGCTCAATAAATATGTATTGAATGAATGAGCTTGGCACATACTGCCTGTGTCCCCTCCCTGTGCCAGTCACCATGCCCTCAAGTTGTTCCCAGTCAAGGAGAGAGACAACCATGTAAACAAATACAGCCAACACAGAGTGATAAGGGCCACCAGGACAGAAGAGAATGCAGGGCACGGGAAGGCTCAGAACAGAGAGATTGGCTCTGCCCTGGGGAGGGGTGGTTGTGCTGGGGAGACAGGGGTGTGGAGGTTCTGAGCATTGCAGGAAAGGTGGGATTTCATCAGTTGGACAAGAGGGGCAGGGGCTGGTGGCAGATATCTTCCAGCAGAGGGAAAACATGTTCAAAAGCACAGAGCCCTGAACCAGCATGGAAGAGTCATGACACCCACGAATCGTCCCTCCCCGGAGCTGGACCACAGGAGGGAGGCAGGGCACTAGGAGATGAGCAGGGGAGGCTGGAGGCTGGAGAGGAGGGCTGGTCATTGTGTCTCAATACTTTCAAGTGATTCCTATACTGAACTTCAACATTCTTCTTGGACCCTTAAAGTGTAATAATCTTACTCATCTCTCTGCTGATTGAGAGACTGTATAAACATGACGGGTGTACAAAACCTCCACAGTAACTCTGAGACTGCCTGTCTCCACATCAGCGTCTGTATGTTGGAAAGCATTACTTAGGAGGACCGTTTAATTTATCATTCAAACTGGTTCACTCTGGGGAGTGAAAAGGGTCGCTATGAATACCTGCACCAGGGCAACAAGCCAGAACTAGGACCATTCTGGGCAAATCAGGATGTCAGGCCACCCTAGCTAAAGGTCTTAGGCTGAGTTGAAGGGTTTTATAGAGGTAACCAGTGTGATCAGATTCATGATATTGGAATTGAGTTACCGTCTCACTTTCATTTCTTCACAGAACAGAGGGAGTAAGAGGATAAGGACGGTTCAGATGTTCTCGGAGGCCCTTTCCAGCTGTGGCATTCTCTAAATCTGTTTGGTAGGCATTTGAACAGTGAGAAGGGTTGGATAAAACATAACCTCAAGGAAGTTTTGGGGGTGGACTGCAATTCCACCTAAACTGTGAAGATCCATACCAATATCCTGTGTTTTTAGTTGAAACCCAATGAATGTATCCAAGAAAAACACTCCCAAGGAAACTCCACTCATCCCCCGATCCAGGAAGGGAAAGGCGACGCCCATGAAAACATTCCATTGAAATTAAAGCCCTGCTGCCAATCAACCTCTCCCACAAGTCCTAGCCCTCCCTCCCCTGGGACTCTGGTAGCAAGCAGGTGAGATGTGAGGGAATCTGTATAAGGATGTGAGCATGAAATGCTTCAGTTCGTGCGGTCGGCTCAACTGCCGTAACAACACTCTCCCTCTAAAAAACCCTGTCTCAGAGAAAAAATCTTCATGGCTCTTCATTGCCTAGAGAATTAAGCACAAACTCTTCAACTTCCATTTCAAGGTCCTCTACAACATGAAGACAAGCCACTTTCTTCATGCACCTCTTCTTACAATCTAATTGGGCTTTGTGATGGGCACACGTCATATTACTCTCTCCAGGTGCTAACTCAAGTTATCTACACCCTACTTATCAACATTAGGTCATTAAATTTCATCTCTTCCATGAAGCTTGTCTTTCCTCCTCCCTCTCTTCTTTTCCTTCAAGTTACTTAAACACTTATCTTTCAAGATACGTATATACTATTCTTCTAAATAAAGGTATACTTAATGAGTGCTGGTATCTATCTCTGAATCCTCTTTCCTAAGGAACTGACAACAAGTGCGGTTTAAAGAGGTTTCGATTCGCTTCTATGTGTCCCACAGTAGGCTATTTATGTCCAGTTTGAAAATGCAAAGGAACTAGAATTAGCCAAAGACTTTTGAAAAACTACAAAGTTGGAGGATTATAGTATCTGATTTCGAGACTTATTTGAATGCTACAGTAATCAAGACAATATGATATTTGTGCTGCAATGAGCAAATAGGTCAATGGAACAGAGAATCCAGAAGTAGACCCCACATATATAGTCAACTGATTTTTGACAGACAGGCGAAAACAATTTAATGAGGAAATGTTGATCTATTCAACAAATTGTGCTGAAACATTTGGATGAACAATGCAAAAAACAAACAAACAAAATACCTTTGATCTATACTTCACGTCACATTGAAGAAAGAACCCAAAACAGATCTTCGTCTAAATATAAAACCTGAAACTATAAAATTTCTACAAGAAATATGGGAGAAAATCCTTGTGGCCCAGGGTTAGGCAAAGATCTCTTAGATACAACACAAAAAAGCATAGTACATTGCAAAAAATTAATAAATTAGACTTCACCAAAATTAAGAATGTCTCTTCAGAAGACACTGTTTTGAGAAATTAAAAAAGAAAAACACTGGTGAAAAAGAGAAAAAAGAATTTGGAGAAAATATTCGCAAATCACAGATTTGATAAGAGAACTGTATCTAGATTATATAAAGAACTTTCAAAACTCAATAATAAGAACAAACAAACCAATTACAAAATGGGTAAAAGAGTTAGATTCTTCATCCAAAAAGAATATGGATGGCAAACAAGCACATGAAAAGACGTACATTCTTAGTCATCAGGGAAATGCTAATTAAAATCACAGTGAGATATGCCTCCATGACACACCCACTAAAACCAGTCAAAAACTAAAAAGGCTGACTGTATTAGGTGTTGGAAAGGATGTGGAGTAACCAGAATGCACACACCACTGGAGAGAATGTAAAATGGTACAACCACTTTGGAAAACAGGTTTTTAAAAACTTAAACCTATGCCTAACATATGATCCAGCCGTTCCACTTCTAGGTATTTACCAAGAGATAGGAAAGCATATGTCCTTACAAAGACTTATCCATAAATATTCAAGGCAGCTTTATTTGTAACAACCAAAAACTGAAAACAATACAAATGTCTATCGATAGGTGAATGGATAAACAAATTTTAGTATATCCATACAATAGACTACTGCTCAGCAAGAAAATGGGAAAACGTGTTGACCCAGAATAGTTATGCTGAGTGAGAGAAGTCAGAAAAAGAAGAGTACATCCTCTATGATTCCACTTATATAAAATCTACAAAATGCAAACTAATCTATAGGGACATAGGCAAATCAATAACTGCCTAGAGACTGGGGGAGAGGGGCAGAGAGGGTGCTGGAGAGGACAGAGAGGGATCACAAAGGGAGAAGGGGAAACTTTTGAGGGTGATGGATATATTCACTATCTTGATTGTGGTGATGGTTTCCTGAGTGTACACATGTGTCAGAGCTTACCAAATTGTACACTTTTTTACATACATTTTTAAAATTGAAGTATAGTTAATTTACAACATCTTGTTAGTTTCAAGTGTATAGCAAAGTGATTATATGATAGGAAACATATATATATGTTCTTTTTCATATTCTTTTCCATTAGAGGTTATTAGAAGATATTAAGTATAGTTCCCTGTGCTATACAGTAGGTCCTTGTTGGTTATCTATTTTATATATAGTAGTGTGTATCTGTGAATCCCAAACTCCTAACTTATCCCTCCCCCACCTTCCCCTTTGGTAACCATAAGTTTGTTTTCTATGTCTGTGAGTCTGTTTCTGTTTCATAGATAAGTTCATTTGTGTCACATTTTAGATGCCACATATAAGTGATATCATATGATATTTGTCTTTCTCTGTCTGACTTACTTCACTTAGTGTGATAATCTCTAGGTCCATCCATGTTGCTGCAAATGGCATTATCTCACTCTTTTTTATGTACCACATCTTCTTTATCCATTCATCTGTTGATGGACATTTAAGTTGTTTCCATGTCTTGGCTATTGTAAATAGTACTGATATGAACCAAATTGTACACTTTTAATATGAGTTTATTTTATGTCGAGAATCCCTCAATAAAGCTTAATTTTCAAAAACAGACATACTTCTAAAACCTAGGAGCTCAGAGTCATGGTCTCCCTGAAGAGACACCACTAGAAGAAGAGAAGAGTTTTCGTTTGTTTGTCTACTTTGTTTTAACCGCATCGAGTCCAGCATCCTCCACAATCTGGCCCAACAAACTTACAATGGACTGCTGTTCCCACAAAGCTTCCATACCGGCTACTGGATCATCTGGGTGGGAGGAGGGGTAAATATCTAAGTCTGATTTCTTGAGACTTGCACCAAATGCTTCTGAACCACAAGTGGACCCCTGGGATAGGATGGAAGGACTGGTCCCCAGGGCCTTAGAACTGAAAGGGGATTTGGGGGTCTTCTGGTCCCGCCTCCATCCCATGTGGGAATCCCCTCCACTTTGGAATAACCATCATCTCCCCTCTGACAATATCTTCCAGGATGGAAAACTCCACTATTCGTGAATAAGATGCAAGTAGCTACATTCCAACAGGAAGAAACCGGAGGAGGACAAGAGGAAGTGAGAGAGCTGTCCTCTTGATCCTGAAACGCATCAGGATCCCTATCCTTTCTTTCAATGTGGTTCCTTAGGAATCTTAACTTTGGGAGGAAATCAACATCTTTTCGATAGACAAATACATTTCCGTTGCCCTGTGATGGAAGAGGGATGGGGAGAAAGGGAGATAGATGAATTTGAAAAATGAGACTTGAGTTGCCAGCAAATTCTTTTAAAAAGGAAAAGAGTTTGCATTTCTGACCCAATGGGCTATTTCCGTTTGGTTGGAGGGTTTATACGTTAGTTAGCTCCAAAGAATTTTGAGCACATCTCTTAATGTTTCATTGTCTTGGCCTTTCCCAATTTTGTGCATTTAGAATCAAGAGCCTGGGCTTGCCTTTCTCCTGCTCAGCAAGGCTCATAAGAACGCTGGGTCTGGGGAGAGAAAAAAGCTCGGTACAGAAAGACCAGGGCTGTGTCATTTCTATTTCTCCTTGACACCTTTTCAAGCTTGGTGATTTCGGCTACTTCTCTGAAGGGAATAATCTTTTAAGCTCTCCATCCAATCTGTTCTCAGACAGGAGTTTAAACTCTCTCCCTTTCAAAGTTTATCAGACAGATCTACAGAGACTTCCCGGGAGGATGTTTACAAAGGACTTTGAGTGTTGCCAAGAAAAGAGAGAACGAGAAAGGTAGGGTTTCTGAAGGGCAGTTTCAGAGGCAGTGAGGTTAAAACATAAAAGGACCTTTCATTCTCTTACTCACAGGTTGTCCTAAGGCCAGTGGTGGGCAAATCAGGGTGCGACAGGGGCAGATGTCTTCCCCATTGGAGAGGGTCCTCATCATCACTTGAGCCAGTGGAATTTTTTTCTTGGGGTAGACTTGCTCTCTCCTGTTGCAGAGTTGGAATTATTCCAGAGATTAAAGCTCATAGTTCTATTTCCCCTCACTCCTCTGCTTCTTTTAGAATCACTTTATTTCTCTGGGGGATCTTCTTAAAAGGTGATGTCATGCTTAGTAACAGAATCAGACCGACATGACTGTGTAGCAGTAATCGCGTAAGAATAAATTCTTCTCCACTGGGGAGAGGAGAATTCTAGAACACGGTAATCACCATATCCAATAAATCATGTGATTCAGACACAGTACATTTGGAGTATGGCTTCAGTAATATCAGAATTATTTAGAAATTGTGTACCTATTCAGGTATTTGCAACCCTGAAGGTCCCCAACTGTAGAAATCTAAATGCATTTGGTTTATTAAGTTTGGATTCATTATGTGAGAAATTTCTCCCCATATTTAAACACATGTTAATACAAAGTTAGGTCTGGAGAATAACTTCTTTGAATGTATTACTTAGATGTTTTTTTAAAAATTCTATAAAAACAAACACTTCTACAGCCAGTCTTAAGAAACAATTTTTCTCTCTGATCAAGATGTCTTCATTTTATCCAGTAAAAGATAAGTTTTCATCATCATAATCAAGCAGAAGAGAAATGATTCCCAGTGAGCTGCACGGCAAGTTGGGTAATTGCAGTTAATTTTAATTAGCAAGCTCTGTTTTTGAATTGTTAATCTCCATTCCTTTCATTTTAGTCAAGACAAAAACTAAATGGATTTCCCCCCTCCCTCTTCAATGAACTATTACATTTCAAATGTCTTAGGCAAAGAAAATGAACTTCTGCCATTCGTCATAAAGCTGAGGTCTTCATCTGTAGGAAGAAAGACCTTGTTACATATGGCAACGTCCTTGTGTGATGAAAAAGAAAACCTAAAAGATCTTCCAAAGAGTATCCACTGCAAAGTGAGTGGGTGGGAGGGCTGTGTGTTGGGAGAGAGGGGAGGAGGGTTGGCATTCAGCAGGAAATTTCCACGTGGGCCCAATAGACAGGGAAATCATACTATTAGGTACAAAGCTCTAGCCTTCAAGTCATGTAACATTACATGAAAAGTTGGGAACCAAATTTTATGTTTCATGATACTGTTTTCAACACAGCATGCGCGCGCGCACACACACACACACACACACACATTCTTTTTGGCCGCGCCATGGGCTTGCAAGGTGTTAGTTACCTGACCAGGGACTGATCCCGGCCCTTGGTAGTGAAAGTGCAGAGTCCTAACCACTGGACTGCCAGTGAATTCACACACTTTTTTAAAATTAGTCTTTATTTCTTAGAGCATTTTAAGTTCAGAATATTTTTTTTTAAAGAAGAAAAACCATGAGTCTCTACATATTGCCAAGAAAGACCTCTAAGAACAAAGAGTAGCAGTAAGATTATTGAGAATTAAGCCAAATCCTAGAACAGGCTTCATCGATCTAAGTTACTTCTACCCACCACTGGGTGGTAGTATGATTGAAACCTTCATTCCCAGGTAAACTGTCCTCAAATCTCCCCCACTGTCCTCAGGTCACTGATGTCACCAGCTGGGACGTGTGTTTGTGTGTGTGTTTGTGTGTGTCTGTGTGTGTGTGTTTCTTTTGAATCTACAGAATGCCGTCCTGATTGAATGTGATCTGCAGCCATCGTGACAGAGGGTATTGTTCTGCCCTTTTCAATCAATGGTTTTCCAGAGGACAGAGGGGTGACTTAGAAAGAGGTCACCACGGGGCCTGTGGCCTGCACTATGGTCCTGGGCTTGTTTTATGACACCAGAAGATATGCATAGTCAGCCCAAAGGAAAGAAATCAAAGTCTCTCAATTAAATTTTAAACACACACCTGTCAATGCCACTGCCCCACTGAAAGTCAAGAACCTTACAGTCTCCTGGTGTAAAGATCTCAAACTTGCGTCAAACCCCTCTGAGCTGCAAGTTTGGAAAGATTTTTGCCTGTCAATGTGCTACTTCCATTAAATCATAATTGGATTTCTCATTTTTCATTAATTAAAGCTACTAACAATAACAGCTGCCTTTAATCAAGGGCACACTACGGACCACCCCTAACAACGCTGTGAGGTGGATGCGACTATCGGCCTTATTTCACAGGCAAGGACACTGAGGTTCAGAGAGATCAAGGCACTCCATCAAAGTCATCCGCTCAGGAAGTGGATGAGCACGGCGTGACCCCGGACCTGTCTTCCCGTCAAAGCCCAGGTGATTCATCACAATTCTGTTTGGCCCAGCAGAGCCTCCGGTTGCAGGAAGCAGTCCCTGGTGCACCCACACGGCCAAGAGCAAAGGAAGGGGGCATCCCGTGGACAGTACAACCCCTATCGAGGCAAATGCGGCATTCCCGGCAAGCTCTTGGAGATGCTGAAAATTGTTCACAGACCTCTTCTCATCTTCCCCGCCATTAACACCTTCATCCCAGAAGTCTGTGGGCTCAGAGATAGAGAATCACTTGCTAAGTCCCATCCCCTCACCTAAGAGACAGTTTGATTTTCAGTGGGGCTGTGCAGTGGATATCTTTGCCAGGACACGGAAAGTGTGCCTCCCAGCCCCTTCCACTGTTGGAGACCCCCGGAAGAGGAGAAATGGTATACAGGCTTAGGCATGACATGACTCCTTATTTTCCTTATTATTTTTTTCCTCTGCAAAATTGCTTTCCCAGATGCTATTCCTCACTGCCCAAGAAGTAAAGTCTTCAGCCTTGACTAACAAATATCGGAGAATTCTACTGTTATTTTTTTAAATAATTCCTTCAGTTGTATGATGTTATGAGCGTGTGATCTGCTTGTCGTCTCTAAGATTTCGGAGATACCACATGCTGACTGGTGCTGGCCATTTTGAAACAATCTGGGACCTAAACCTACAGGCCAAGAAAGACAAAGAGAGAACCGGGCCATCAATCATTAGCAGATGTCCTGAAGCTGCTTTCTCACACTGCAGAGGTGGGAGTGGGATCGGGCAGAAGGATGGGAACATTTAAATAGATCTTACTGGGACTTAAAAAATGAATTAGTACCATTAGATCTTTGAGACAAGCTGAGTCGATGTTGAAAATAATATTTGAAGCACACCACGAACCCAGCTTCTCTTTCGGGTGAAACGGCCCAGGAGCTCACGTTTCTGTTGACTGTTAGCTGCTGGGGGCCTGGCCTGAGCCTATTCATCTCCGTGTCCCCCAGTGCCTCATATACAACTTGGCAAGGAAATGTGGGCTCCAGAACCTCCAGAGCTGGCACTGGAAGGAGACTAGCTAGGGAGCAAGATGGGGGTCTGGGGAAGGCAGCTCCAGGGAGCCGCATTCCACATAGGACTCGCCTTCTCCTTGGAGTGCTACCACTCTCGCCTCCATGATGGTCTCAGGGGAGGGCTGGACTTCCTCTAACCTGTAGCCTCAACCATCTTTCTAGGCGACGTCTGGAGGCTGCTGAGGGAGGCAGGAGCATTATAAAAGACTCCACGAAGGGAACAGAAAATCCACAAGAGGGAGGTAACTAGATCCAGCGAGTCTTGAGAATCTGGCTTTAAAACATGGCTTTACACATCAACACCTTGCGGGTCACCGTGGGCCCTTTTCCCTGCCTCTGTGTGGCAGAGAACATATGTCACCCACATCTCCCAGCAGGGGTGCCTTAAGCCTCCAGAATTCTCCATGTCTGCTGCCCGAAGACATTCCACTTAAGTAATTCAGAAGTTTTACAAGGATTACAGTCAAATGTATACTTTTTATAATATAGTTAGAACTATTTTTAATGAAAGAAAGAATTAGACTATATTAGTACGTGGAATTATACTATATTGACACATGGGAGACCACTAACGGAAATCTATAACTCATTTTAGGGCTGACTTTAGAATAAAAGTTGCTCCCTCTACATACTTGAGGAGTATCAATTGACGGCAAAGCCACCCTCACAAAAATTTCCCATTTGCAACCCGGACATGATGTAACAAAATAAATTACGGAAATTGATCAATGCAGGGGCTCATAAGACAGCAAACGGCACCCCATTCTCCAATTTCAAGATTTTATGTGAGTCAGGACAAACAGCCTCTTGTTGAGTTGATAATTAATGTCATACATTTGAACATAGAAAATAGGTTTATACCAACGAAACACCACTTTTATTTGTTTTATATATTGGGTTCCACCTCACATTTTATTTTTTAAAAAGACTGCTGTGTCTTAAAAAGTTTGAGCGCCCCTCCCTATAGCATCTAAAGGAGGCTGCGCCTTTTCGCCCGCTCCCAGGGGCCCTGAGAGCACCTACTCACAGACTTGCCCCTGGGCTTTGGAGGACTGAACAGGAAAACCCGGTCTCCAGGCAATTCAACCAGGAGACACTTGAAGTGGGGAGGGAGCCGAGGGAGAGGGGGATGGTTCATGAAGTCCTTTGCTGACTCCCTACTTCTCTCCTTTACGGTGGTTTTCTTGGGTCTGAGGAACCATTTTTCTCTTCTAAAGCTGAAGGATGCTGTCGGTTGGTCCACCCTACCCCAGCATAAACCGAGGGGGACAGCCATCAGAAATGCTTTAACGGATACATTTCTTACAACAGCGCAGCAACTGCCGAGATTATGACATCTTTGCACATCAGTGGCAAAGGGCCCTGCAGAGTGACCTAGACCAAGCCGGCATTTACCTATGAGTGCACTGAGGCCCAGAGAGGGAAGCAACTTACCCAAGGTCACACCACGATGCTCCCTCCTCTTTCCATGATGCCCCATGTCCTCACTTGCAATGGGGATCAGCTCTGAGGTGAGAGGGTTAACCTTCATTCTGAAAGATGTTAGTAGTGATTTATACATTTAAATGTGTCTAATGGTAGAAATAAAATGGTAATGAGAAAGCAACATAGGCTTTCAAAGTAACTGTTCACCAAAGCTAACATTAAACCTGATTTGATCACACCCATTAGAGATTTCCGCTGAACATTATAGGCATGTTTCTTGGGAATTTGTCTGATAGACGTGGCAGGGTCAGCTGCTAGGGATAAAGAACCATCTCTGAAATGTCCAACTAGATAAATTTTTATCAGTTACGGGTATAAGAGAATTTGAAATGCTACACGTAAATCAAATTATTTCTAAAATGAAGCAGCTATTTTTTAAAATTCTTTTTTATAATGCCAGCCGTTTTACCCTTATTGGCCTGTGTATTAAGTAAAAAGGTGCTTGGGGAGGGTAGATTTTACTTATTAATTGTTTCAGATGTTGGGTTTTATAAAGTGAGAGACACCTATATGGAGAGCTTTAAGTATGGAAGGTACCTTACAGACTATCTAGTCCAACTCCTTCATTTTCTGAATGAGGCAGCTGTGGTCCAGAGAGGGGAAGGGACTGTCCCAAGGTCACACAGCAATCAACATCAGAGCCAGCACTACAAAAACACCTCCAGATCCAGGTCAAGGCATTATTTGATTAATAGCCAGCAGAGCTTCCTGTGCTGTGAGTTGCAGGAACAAGATTCCAGAACTGAAAACACAAAGGCGCACAGTCTACTTCCTTTATGTCATTTTTTTCACTTTTAAAAATGTACTATTTTTACTTATTCAATTTTCAAAAAATTTAAAAATGCAATAAGGCACGTGCAATTAAACAAGGAAGGAAGGCGCAGGGGAAAGAGGGAGGGAGGGAGGGAGGAAGGAAAAAGGAAGAAAGGAAAGAAAGAAAGCAGAAATAAGAACGTTTATATCATGCACACACTTATGTATGGTGTGTCTGGTCTTGGGTGGCGGTCAAGGAATACATATTTTGAGTGAAATCAAAACATCTAATAAGATGGTCACTAAAATTGAGTTAGATCTGAGTTCCCTGGTAATAAAGTTTTCATTTGTTTATTTATTTCCCGAGAAATCTTCAATAGAGGTATAACTAGATTCTCCCTTTCTCCCCTCCAATCCCATCCCATCTCCCTACACAGCAGCCTGAGAGCCGTGGAACAGAGCTGCAGCACTTTGGAGCTAAAGGCTCCTTAGACACCACTAAGGCCATCCCTCCAGCTGACAGAGGGACAACTGGAAGCCCAGGGAGGGAGGGAGTTTGCTATAGTGATGGTGGAGTCCAAGAAAACTTATGTCTGAGTTTCAGGGATGTTAATGATTTTTTAAAAATTTTTAGACTTGTTTTTACAAATATTCCCAGGTGCAGAGCAATAGACAGCACCCCTGATCCCTAGCCACCTCCCCAAGAACCTTGAGCCTGATGGTCACGGAACGCTTTACTCCCATGGTGTTTTAGTTACAACATTCTTTCATGCCCGGCATGTTCCATGGAACCAGAGCTGATCTCTGTGAGGCGAGAGGACAGAAGAGGAAATTGGGCCTCGAAGAGTCAGATTCCACCCAAGTCAAGCTGCTGGTGGATCAGCTCCGGGCTGTGAATCAGGCTCTTGAAGGCAAGTCCACTCTTTGCTCTCCACCCCGTGGCCTCGGTGAAAAAACAAACAGCAGACAGTGACAGAGGAACCAGGGCACCTCACTGCCCACCGACAGAGCCCCAACTAGGACACTGGGATAGCCAGTTAGGGCGCCAGCTCCATGGTCCAAGTACCATGTCTTATAAGCATTAAACATCTAGTACAAGGGGATTTAAGTGAAACGGTTGTTTTAAAGGGATATGGTATTTTTTCAAGGTAGAGCATGCAAGGACTTCGTGCTTGAAGTTTTACAGAACACGAAGGGTACCTCAACAGATGACTGGCAAACCTCATGATCACCCAGGGGCTTCTGGGCATCAGGTTAACACTGGTCATGATTCAAGGGAATTAAGAGAAACTTCAAAATGAGATTCACCAGGTCTTGAGGAGGTAAGAACTGAGGGAGGCGTGGGGAAAAGTAAAGCAATTGTCAAGCATGGAAAAAAAGAGAAAAGAATAATTCTGTAGTCAGGATCCTACTTCTGGACCTGAGCCATAAAGTTTATAATAATAATAATAATAGTCATAGTAGTAATAGTAATAATAACCTGGCATCCTGATTCAATTTAAGTATGAAAGCCAGTGTCCACAGGCAGCTGCTGAGCTAGGCGCATCCTGCCGGGGCATCCGTGAACACATTGTCGGAGACGCAGGATAACTGGAAGCAGAGAGGGCCCAGCTGGGCCATCACCCCCCACCCCCACCCCCCAGCCCCTGTTTGAATTTGCAATGCCAGCGGTTAGAAAAAGTGTCTCCATTTTGTAAACACAGCAAATTTGATCTGGAAATCATTGAGAAAACATAAACACGGAGCCTCATGTGGTCATGTTTACACTGTTCCAGCCCTGGTGAAAGATGAGCCCGTTATGGAAGGATTGGTTTTTTCAAAGGCCCTTTTCTTTTTAAAATGAAAATCCCAAGTACACATTACCATGAAGACCAAAGTCCTAACAGAGACACCATAAGTGCGTGAACAAGTGTTGCTTAAGCAGGTAATGTCACATTTATGCCTGTCTTCTGCAATTGCAGAAACTCTCTTTTTCCAAAAATCAATTATTTTTGAAGTGGAAATTTACAGTACAGTACTGGAGCAGTTTCTAAACTATATCTTTAGTTAAGAATATGGTTGCATGGGGGACTTCCCTGGTGGCGCAGTGGTTAAGAATCTGCCTGCCAATGCAGGGGACACGGGTTCGAGCCCTGGTCCAGGAAGATCCCACATGCCGCGGAGCAACTAAACCCGTGCGCCACAACTACTGAGCCTGAGCTCTAGAGGCCGCAACCCACAACCACTGAGCCCATGAGCCACAACTACTGAAGCCCGCGTGCTGCCACTACTGAAGCCCACGCGCCTAGAGCCTTTGCACCGCAACGAAGAGTAGCCCCCGCTCACCACAACTAGAGAAAGCCCACGTGCAGCAATGAACACCCAAGACAGCCAAAAAAAAAAAGAATATGGTTTCATGACTATTTCATGTTTCCCAAATCCATTCTAAATTTGTAGTAACATGGACCAGGAATTCAGTCCAGTTCCTTCATTTAACCAATAAATAGAGACACAGATGGAGAAAGTGACTTAAGTTTACAGAGATTTTTAGTGCCAGAGGCAAAAATAAGACAGTGATTTCCTGATTTCTACTGGTTCTTTCAGGATATGTCTCTTTCAGGTGTTGCTATTTATGTAACATTTTTGTCCAAGGGCATTTATTAGATATTGTGCTCTATGTGGAGCAGGTAATAGGTTTTATTCCACAAACATGGGCATGAAAGAAATGCCTTATGATTTTTCTAAAGACAAATGAATTCTGATTAGGAGCATCCAGTTCATTAGGTAGGTGGAGAAATTTACCCATTCGGTCATGAGTGAATGGGGCTCATCCTGGAAGTGGCATTGGGACCATCCACCTGGGGGCCATGGAAGGGGCCCAAGGTTTGGAAGTGGAGCAGCTGTAAGGGCCTCTGGTGATTGACGTCTTCACAGTCCAAGGTCCCTACAGGCTGTCAGCTCACCTACTCCTGGGCTGTGGCCTCTGCAGAAGATGGGGGACCCTGGGCTCACTGAGGCTCTGCCTCTACCCTGGGGCCCTGGGCGAGAAGAGAACAAGGGCCCAGAACCCCAAACCACTTTTCTTCTAGGTCTGGGAGAACGTATCCAGCCC
This sequence comes from Orcinus orca, assembly GCF_937001465.1. Lineage (NCBI taxonomy): Eukaryota > Metazoa > Chordata > Mammalia > Artiodactyla > Delphinidae > Orcinus > Orcinus orca. Next base: position 75,017,119 of record NC_064563.1, read on the forward strand.
ACTCTTCCCTCCCGTCCCCTTCTCTCCCCTTCTTCTCCCCAGCCTCCCCTGCTGCCTCCTTCTCCCGTTAGCACAATCCTCTCTAAAGTCAGGCCAGAAATGGGGAGAGAATGATCTTGAAGAACTCCTCGTTTCAATCCTACAGCCCAAAGAGTCCTGAAACAAGGAAACCCAAAGGCTTAATTATCTACCTAGAATGAGAGGGGGAAAAATACAGTAAAGAACAAAGTCCAAGTGGATATCTCAGTAAATTTTCCTGCCATTTGTGCATGCCAACTTTACCATGCAGAATTCCAATCCTTTCGCAATGGAAACAATAACGCACTTGTACAACATCTGACGGTTTACAGGGCACTTCATACTCCCTAGCTCGTTGGATCCTCAAACACTGCAAGGTGGGTCTTTGTTACCCCATTTTACAGGTGAGGAGACCAAGGCTCAGTGAAGTGATGAGATATTTGTGGTTCTTTTTTTCCTGGTCCTGAGAAGAGGGTGGCAAGCCATGCATGTCAAATATCCTCTGAACTTGGCCGAACTCTCAGTAAACCCACACCTGTCAATACCACTCCATGATATATTTCCTCCTTCCCCTCAAAACAGCCGAATGAACTTGGGTGAAACACCAAGGCTTTCAACATTCTTCTGGGGTGAGCTCCATTGTTTTTGTTCATTCAGCTTCAAGGTTAAAAAAAACAAAAGACCAAAGATCATAAACAATCTCCCTATTTTTGTTCCTCCTCAGCATTTGAAGGTTTTGAAAAGAAATCCAGTGAATGATAAAAAGAATTGTTAAACTCCCTAAGGTTATTTGGTTGAGGTCTTTGTGCCCTGGTACCAAGACACCTGAGACTGTGTCCTCAATCTCTATCTGTCTCCACATGCCCAGCCTGATTCACACCTCCAACAGGGCCGTGGCACTGACTGGTGTCAGCTCCCTCGTCTCCCTGGAGAAACAGGCTGCAAACCTACGAGAGCTTCCTCAGTCCCTGATACGTTCTGAATGTTTGTGTCCCTCCAAAATGCACATGTTGAATCCCTAACGCCTAATGCGATGGTATGAGGAGGTGGGGCCTTTGGGAGGTGATTAGGTCATGAGGGTGGAGCCCTCATGAATGGGATTAGTGCCTTGATAAAAGGGACCTGGGAGTGTGCCCTTGCCTCTTCTTCCATGTGAGGATACAGTAAGAAAACAACCATCTATGAACCGGGAAGCAAGCCCTCACCAGACACCAGATCTGCTGGTGCCTTGATCTCAAACTTCCAGCCTCCAGAACTGTGAGAAATAAACTTGTTTGTTAGCCTCCCAGTCGGTGGTGTTCTGTTTTAGTGGCCAGACCAAACTAATAGAGTCATTCGAAGCGTCCAGTCGCTCAGCAAACATTTACTGAGCAGCCGATGTGCCAGGCATTGTTCTAGGCATGTGGATATGGTCAAAACCAAGTCCCTGCCCTCGTGGAGCTCCTGTTCTGGGCGAGGGAGGGCATGACAGATGGTGAATAGAAATAAATAAATAATACCCCAGGCGATGATAGAGGCATGAAGAAAATACAGCAGGGTAAGGGGGGGATCTTCTTCTAGAGAATGTCTCCAGAAGGGCCTGGGTACATTTAGCAAGGACTCAGACCTCATCTCTGCTAGGTGTGTGAGCAGGCAGGGAGCATGCAGCATTAGCACAGATGTGCCCTGGCAGCTCTAGAGGGCTGTGCCCATCCACAAAACTGCCAGGACCCAGAGGCCATCCAGCCTGGGGCAGGTGGGCGGGGGGTGCAGCTCCAGGTTGAAGGTCACAGCCATTTCGCCATCCCCCACCCACTCTCAGTGTGGCCTTCCCTACCTCACTTCACCTCCCCAGATCCAAGGGTCCTCGTTTATAAAATGGGACACAGCAGGCTGAAAGGTCTCTCTTCTATTCATCATCTTCCCCTAGGACTGCATTCTCTGAGACTTTTATTCCACTTTCTGTCGTTTTATTTATTTATTTTGCGGTATGTGGGCCTCTCGCTGCTGTGGCCTCTACCATTGCGGAGCACAGGCTCCGGACGCGCAGGCTCCGCGGCCATGGCTCACGGGCCCAGCCGCTCCGCGGCATGTGGGATCTTCCCGGACCGGGGCACGAACCCATGTCCCCTGCATCGGCGGGCGGACTCTCAACCACTGCGCCACCAGGGAAGCCCTGTCATTTTGTTTTTGATTCTAACTAGTTAAATCCGAAAATGACCCAATGAATGGCCGGTAGGCCTGGTCAATTATCTGCCTCGGGAAAGGACGGGACATTCCTTCTCCAGCAGAGGATGAAATCGGCCATCTAGAAATCAGAGGTTTTTGCACAAACTCTGGGAGGGACAATGTGAGAAAGGAGCCAAGAGAATTTTGAAAAAGAACAATGACGAAAAGCTTATCATCTCACCAAACGCCACAACATCACAACGTAGCTAGGACATTTTCAACCATCTTCCTGTAATGGTGCAGGAATAGGTAGACACCCATGAACTCAAGTATCTCTATAACAGCTGGGAAATGGCTACTGACCCAAACCCCCTGTGTGCCCTGCCCACCCAGCCCCCATCCTCTCCCTTGGGACCCCCAAGACCCTGCTTCAACGCTTCACGCTGATGGCCAGCATCTGTGCTGATTGGAGGATGTCATTTAATGTGTTTAATATCTCATCACCCCCACCACACCCAGCACTCCCAAACTCTGTTGGTGGTGGTTTGTCCTTTTGAAAGTGTAATATAATTTGGCAGCTCCTAGCAAAGTAAAAGTATGCATACCTGGGCTTCCCTGGTGGCGCCGTGGTTGAGAGTCCGCCTGCCGATGTAGGGGACACGGGTTCGTGCCCCGGTCCGGGAAGATCCCACATGCCGCGGAGCGGCTGGGCCCGTGAGCCATGGCCGCTGAGCCTGCGCGACCGGAGCCTGTGCTCCGCAACGGGAGAGGCCCCAACAGTGAGAGGCCCAAGTGCCGCTAAAAAAAAAAAAAACAAAAAACAAACAAACAAACAAAAGTATGCATACCTTTCGGCCCAGCAATTCCACTTCAGTTATTTTTTTCTACAACATATTTTACATATACAAAACACTGCAGAGATGTTTCTTGCAGTCTGATTTATAATAACAAACAAACAACAAATAAAAACACCACAGAAATCATCTTAATGGCCAACAACGGAAGCCTGGTTAAGTAGTAGTTCATCCAGAGAATACCGTGCAGCTATTTCAATGAAGACCCCAACAAACAGTCCTAAATTCTGCAGCGGTTCATTGGCTTATTTAGTGGAGACGTCCACACGGAGGGAGGGTTTCGGATTCCGTGTTTCTATTATTCTCGTAGCTCACCCTCCTCCATGCATTACCTTCATCCTCTGCTGGCTTCCCTCAGAGCCGACAAACTTCAGTAGCCCTCCCGGGCCTGGCATCTGCACACGGAGCAGCTCAGACAGAGGGACAGAGGGGTCTGCTCTTCCTGCGGTCACCCAGGAACATGTTGCCCCTCCCCGAGATTGGAGTGATCCTGAGCTCACTGCTGAGGCTGATACCAACCAGGCTCATCCCTAGAACTAGGGACGAGGTCAACCCCACCCAAATGCCAAGGGTCCTCCCCAAGGGGGAAGGGGCAGAGTGGATGGGCGGGGCCAACCACAGTACCTAGCATGGCAGCCATGAAAAAGAAGAAGGTGCATCTCTACTTGTAATGACATTGGAAACTCTTCATAATACATCATTAGGTGAGAAGATCAAGGTGCGGAACAACATGCAGGGTATGATCCCACTTAAAGTAAAAACATTACTAACTAATATATTCATAAATGTACCAATACATGTATGTAAATTCTGGAAGGATATAGCCAAACCATTGATAGAGGTGTCATCTGGGAGTGGAGTGAGCAGGGTAAGATTGTGGTTAGGGTAGGGGAAAGGGAAGGGCGGGGCTTTTGTTTCTAACTCTAAATTTATATTTTGTTCAAATTTTTAAAATTAAATAATCGTATATTGTATAGATTTAAAGTTAAACAAAAAGCAGTATTACTTGGCTAGGCCATGGCTGTCTTTTCACTAAAGTTTCAACTCTAGCATCCCTCTAGGATATGACCTTGTCTGACTCTCTAACATCTGCTCCAGGGCCTCCACGTTCAGGCAGGCAGGTTGTGCACTGCACAACTCAAGGGGGAAGCATCACACAGTGCCCTCTTGATTGTGAAAGTTGGGACTTGTCCTCTCCAGAAACTCTTCTCCACCACTGACCTCATGCCATCACATGTTCTCTGTTCACCATTTCTTTTTTTTTTTTAATTTATTTTTGGCTGCGTCGGGTCTTCGCTGCTGTGTGCAGGCTTTCTCTAGTTGCAGTGAGCAGGGGCTACTCTTTGCTGCAGTGCGCGGGCTTCTCATTGTGGTGGCTTCTCTTGTGGTGGAGCACGGGCTCTAGGCACGCAGGCTTCAGTAGTTGTGGCACGCAGGCTCAGTAGTTGTGGCTCATGGGCTTAGTTGCTCCGCGGCATGTGGGATCTTCCCAGACCAGGGCTCAAACCTGTGTCCCCTGCATGGGCAGGCGGATTCTTAACCATTGCGCCACCAGGGAAGTCCCGTTCACCATTTCTGAGGTATACAATGTCCTTTTGTTCCCCTTTACATACACTGTCCCTCTCTTAGGAAAGTATCTCTTCACTTTCTCCAGCCGTAAACTCTTACTCTTTCAAGACCCAGTTCAAGGGGACTTCCCCGGTGGTCCAGTGGTTAAGACTCAGTGCTTCCACTGCAGGGGGCATGGGTTCGATCCCTGGTCAGGGAACTATGATCCCACATGCTGTGTGGCATGGCCAAAAGATTTTAAAAATAAAATAAAATATGTCCACAAGTTAAAAATAAAGACCCAGTTCAAATATCTCTCTTCTTCAAAGGTCCCCCAGCACAATTTCTATATTTTGTCCCTACCACTATGACTTCTCCTACCATATTGGTTTGTAATTTTCCCAGTGAACTCCTGGGGACAAAAACTTAATGTTATATTCATTTGGTTTCCTCAGAGTGCATCGTGTGTAACATGAACAAGGGGATCAGTGAACGAACACCAGTAGCAACCCTAGAACCTTGGTTTTTAGCTTGATTGTCCAAAAGGCTTTCACTATTCGACTGACGCTTCTCAAACTGTTCTGCAAAACATATCCCTTAAAAGGTTAATCTGAATTTTAAGATGAGATTCAATGGACAAATATTAGGAGAATGTTGCATTATGGTAAGAGTTTCTTTACCTACCCAGAGGTTTTATTATGCTAATAATTATTTTGAATCACCAAGGAGGGGAAATAGGAAACCAGTTCCAAACTTCCTTGATCACTGACCTACTTTTTCACAAATACCTATTCTCTCAAGAGATCTATTGTTATATTGGGTTGGCCCAAAAGTTCGTTCAGGTTTTTCTGTAAGATGTTATGGAAAAAGCCAAACGAACTTACTTTTGGGCCAACCCAATACTTTCTCTACACCTAGTTTCCATACTCCCTAACCAAGCAAAAGCGAACCAATGGTTTCATACATTAGTAAAAGTAAAGACAGAGGGAAGGTTGGGGCCAAACACTGGAGGACTTGCAATGTCGAGCTAAGGATGGGTTCTAGTTGGTTGGCAGTAGAGAGACCCTGGAAAATGTCAAGTTGAGGCTTTGTGTTTTAGAAAGTCACCCTGGAGTCACCGGGGAAAAAGGATTGTTAGGGAACGGGGGTGGATGAAGCAGGAAGACAAGTTAGGAGGCTGTTGATGTATCCTGGAGACAAGCAGTGGTGGCTTCGTATGGAGTGTTGGCAGCGGAATTGAGAGAGGGACAGAGAGACAGAGACAGAGAGACCCTCAGAAAAAGCTGTAAGGTGGAATTAGCAGGATTTAGGACTTGGTCACCAACTAAATTGCCTCAGAGAGTTGGGAGGGGTTTAGGCGAAGTTGAGACCAGAGCACAAAATTGAAGGAAGAGTCAAAAAAAATTCAGTAATCAAGATAAATACCATTTTTATTCCATGTTTTTAAAATAAAATTAATGCAAGGCATTCATGATGTATAACATATGAAAAGTTTCAATAAAGACAAGATATCTTACAGAGTTTTTTCTTCTGCTTCCATCTGCAACATGGTCAAGCAGTCACACTGAAGGTGGGAGGGCTCCCAGTCTACAAAATTGTGGTGCTTTTAAAAAGTTAGTGGAGGAGAAATTGGTTTGGAGTAGAAGCTAGTGGGTGTCATTTTGGCTGTTACTGGTATGTTCAGACCCCTCAAGCTGCAGCTGAGGTCCATCCAGTGTAGGAAGAAAAAGCCATCTCTGAGACTGTGCGGTGGAAGAGGGAGAAGAGAGTTTCGATTCAGCATGGAGACCATCAAATTCACTCTCTTCTCAGAATGTACTGTAACCTTTACTTTGCTTCCCACATCACACAGAACGCGTCGGGAGGAAGTTCCCTGGCAGAGCCCATTGCTTCAAAAGTTCAAATTGTGCAACACACCATCCCAGACCTTCACTCCAGTGTCCTAACCAGGGCTGTGATCATCACAATGACACTCTTGTATTCGTTCATTCACCAGTTTCTGCTTCTCCTTTCCTCTTCCCTCCCCTCTCCTCTCTCCCTCCCCTCCCCCCTCCTTCTGCTGCTGCCAGCTCTAGGGTAGGAGATGAGAAAGAGGAGGAGGAGGGAGAGAAAAGTGACAACAGTGGAGGATGAAGGGAAGAGACAGGATGACGGGAAGAAAGGAGAGAAAAGAAAAAGAAGAAGGGAAAAAAAGAAGGTGAGAAAGAAGCAACGATACTAAGGTCACTGGTTTTCTAAATTATACATAAACTATTTCCTGTGAATGTTAGAGCTGAAAACTGCATCCCCCGGCCCCACAGACCACAGTGACAAACAGAGGAGTGAACCAGATTAAACTTTTTTCTTAAATCCAGGGCACAGAGCTGCCCTCAACCGGTACTCCCAACAAGCACCCTGACTAGAGGGACAGGGAGGGAGACGGCTCCTGGGCACAGAAGCGGTGCTTGCACTCAGCTTCGCAACGCCTCAGCTAAATTCTATAGATGCTCATGAAGTCCCAGTGGGGACAAATATTCTAAGGATTAGTGACTAAAAAAAATAACTGCTTTCTCTTCTTTGAAAAAGAGAGAGAGAGAGGAAGGGAGGAAGGAAGGCAAGGGGGGGAAGGAGGAAGGGGAAAGAACGAGTTCACCAGTAATGACATCATTGCTACTGTGAATCTCAAATTTAGCTATAACGACCAATCTTGGACAAACACACCAGACAAGAGAAATGAGCTGGAGGACGCTGAGCCAGATGGAGCGAGTTGGCCAAGGAACTGAGTTTCTTCCAAGTGAGGTTTTGGTGACGTGAATGCTGCTGCCGTAAGAGGCGGCTTCCCTGTAATACCAGTGTGCTGCCACTCCCTATCACTGCAGGGCCATTCCTCAGCCCTGCAGTCAGAATCGCACACATACAGCTGCGGGCGAAAGGTCCCAGTCTTTGTCTTGGACTCAGGAGACCCCCCGCCTAACTTATCAGATGACCTTGAACAGACCATGACCTCTTTCGGGAATTCAGTTTTACATCTACACATTGAGGGTGATGATGTGGGAGTAGATTCCCACATCCTGTGGTTCCCAGATATATATCCACCAAGCAGCCATATCAGATTCACCAAAGGTGGGATAAGGGGCGGGGGCCCTTAAACGCACCTTCGGGGCCAACCCCCTAAGTCTGATTGCACAGGTCCTGGAGCCACCGGGCTGTGTTAGGTAATCGCTGGACTCAAATGATCTCTGCGTCCCTTCCGGTCCAGAGACAACCACTGAAAAAGGCTACAGTAAATGACATCAAAGTCATTGGGGATGGAACTTCCTTTCAAAGGGTATGGAAAAAGAGGACAGGACAGCTCACAGATTTAAGAAGATTAAAAAAAAGAATGCTCATCATGGGAAATCCAATCCACATAAATAAACAGTGGAAAAGGCAATTTTTAAAAAACAGTTCCCTTCAACTTCAACTCCTTAAATCTAATCTATGGCTGTGTAGGAGGGTCAAAGAGGGAGGCAAACCTCTATCTTGAAAGTGATTTATTGCGGAGGTCACAGCGGCCCCTGTTTGGGCCTGTTACAGTTCGCTAAGCTCCACTAAGCTTAGGTATTAAGGGATCCTTCCTTGGAACATTTGTGTAGGAAGAAGGGAGGAGGCTTTTTTCTTTCTTTCTTTTTTTTTTTTTTTAGCTCTGGAGATGCCTGAGGCCTCGTCTAAATCTTGGGACCCAACACTGTTTGTCTTCCTTTTCTATCGGCATTGCTGATGGCCCAGGCCTTCTCTGCCCCATTGCTCAGTGTTTGTTTATGGCAGCGAAGTAGAAAATTGTAATGTCTGTCATTGTTATTGGTTTGCTGATTGTGTGACCACCTGGTTTGCTGGCTCCAGGACAAAGGAAGTAAGTCCCCCTTTAAAGCCCTAGCTGTGTGCTTTAGGAGTAGGGAGAGGGGAAGGGAACGTCTGCGTGTCTTTTGTGTGTGTCTGTGTGTTGTTTTGTAAAGAATCATTCAAAGCTGAAATTAGTTTAATTAAAACAATAAATCCCCTTTAGCACACTCTTCTTCGTGGCACAAGTCTGCACTAGAAGGCCTTCTTTTTTGCAAGGAATTGCCCTGAAACTGAGGAATTCCTCCGTAAACAACTTTATCCTTGATAGGCTGTGTTGGAGTTAGATGTGTCATTTCCAGATGTTTTCCAAAGGGCCCTGTGCCCTAGGGTCCACTAACTGCTTTGAGACATCCCTCTGGTCTGCAGAGACCCCACAGCTGTTTGAGCAGAAAATTATTTTCTTTTAATTTCATATACTGCCACATTCAACATATGCACCTTTCATCCAGAGAGGCCGCTAAGATGTTCAAAGGATTCAGAATTACCGACCCACCCCCCTACCCTCTGGAGCCATACACACCAAATATTTAACATCTGTACTGCTGTACCACCCAAAAGTTTTAAATTGAAGGAAGATGTGTTTCTTGCACTAAGTTCCCAGAGGAATTTTCAGAGTAGAGCTCAGTTACCTAGGCTGGCCAGGACATCACTGCAGGAAAACCTTTCTATTGGGTTTTCCTTCTAATATTTTTCTAAGCACTGGAGGACTGTGAACAGTCAGCCCTTCCCTCTGCATCTTGCCCAGAGACACCACAAGCAATATCTGGTTGCTAGCATTTAACTGGCTCTGGTATGGTAATACCAATAATAACTGATTTCATTGAGCACTTACTATACACCAGGCCTTGAGTCCAATGCTTAATGTACAAGATTTCATTTAATCCTCATAGCAACGTTATTAGGACTGTATAGTAGCAATATCTATTTTATAGAAGAAAAAAATATATGAGACTCAGAGTTTGGGTGTCTAGTGAAAGATCACAAAAGCTGGTAAGGTAGAATTTGAATCCAGGTTTGTCTGACTCGGTGCTCACGGTCTCAGCCATTAGGACCTGTTGTCCTAATGCTACATGTCACTGAGGTCAGCTGCCTTGTCATCCAGAGCAGCGCATCTTACCAAGAAAGAACCTGTCATGTACAGAGCAGTGGCGTAGGGTCAGAAGTGAGGTAGAGAGATGAATAACCAATGCCTGGCCCTTGCTCAATTTGCTAACAGAGTGACCAGCCGTCCCAGGCTTTCATCCCAGATGTAATAGGCAGAATTCTAGGAGGACTCCCCAAATTCCAAGCCCCTGCTGTACACACAGCCTCACCCAGTTATTCAATCAAACATTAAATTTAGGTATTGCTATGAGGGGATTTTGCAGGTGTAAATAAATTGACTTTAAGATAGGGAGATTAGCTGGGTGGGCCTGACCTTATCAAAGGAGCCCTTTAAATCCAGGTCTGGAGGTCAGAGATGAATTCAGAAAGATCTGAATTACAAGAGGATCCAATGAGGCTTTGAAGACGGAGGGGATCCCATGGCAAGGAATATGAATAACCTCTAGGAGCTGAGTGGCCTCCAGCGGACGACTGGCAAGGAAGTGGTGATCTCAGCCCTGCGCTGCAAGAAACTGAGTTCTTCCAGCAATCTGCATGAGCTTTGAAAATGGATTTTTACCCAGAGCCTCCAGATGAGAACTCAGCCTGGTGGACACCTGAATTTCAGCCTTTGAGACTCTGAGCAGAGGACCCAGCCGTGCCATGCCACGCCTGGGCTTCTACCCATGGAGCTGTAAGCCAATATGGGTGTTGTTCTAAGCAGCTAAGTTTGTGGTCATTTGTTATGTGGCAATAGAAACGCAATCCACCAGGAAATGCTTTAGTTCCCCATCCCCGCCATGCCCCGACACCCCCAGGCAAACTGGGACAACTGGTCACCCTAGATGAGTGTAGGCCCGCATGACGTGTGTTGCTGGGGGGATCTGTCCAGTTTTCATGGAGGAAGTGGCCTGTCCCTTGGGTAGGATTTAGACAAGGGGGAAGGGGTCAAAAGGTTCTTTAGAAGGAGGATGAAGCATAAACAAAGACAGAGAGGCGGGCATATGCAAAGGGTGTCAACTGAGATGCCACCAGTGCACCAGCTAAATCCTTGAGGGGGTTAAGTGTTTGGGGGCAGAGACTTTGTAACTTCAGCATTTGAAAGAGTTTGCTCCAGGGTCATGAAAATGGCCGTGAGATTAGCAGCCTGTGGTTGCGTGTGTTTCTGTTTCTGTCATCCTGGCACTGCTGCAGGTCACCCTCCTCGAGGAAACTCTGAACTTGTGGAAGGCAGGGATGTGGCTCATTCAGCGTGTTACCCTAATGCCCAGTGCAAGGCCTAACACATCATTGCATGTTCAGCAAATGCTAAATAAAGATATGGAGGAATGGTTTAATGAGGACAAAACAATACCACTTTCAGGCAAATATGTAGCCATGCTGTCCCTGGAAATACTAAGAGGTTAGCAAGGCTGACCCATCCCACTCTCCCCTATCCTCCTCCAGGATCTGACCCTTCTGCTATGCACAGGAGCCTCCCGTGTCCTCCTGCCCAGGACCTGGGACTCTGAGGTCTGATGGCCCATCTCAGTGTTCTCCACACCACCTGTTTGAAAATTGGACAAGGAACTTAATTTTTCTGTGCCTCAGTTTCCTCACGTGTAAGAAGGGCACACTAGGACCCCCCTCACCAGGGGATCACAAGGATTAAGTGAGTCAACACAACACACAAAGCCCTCAGCACAGAGCCCAGCAAAGGGTAAATTTCAATAAATTGAGTTGTTGTTATGATGAATTTTATTTTAAATAGCAATGACATATTTCCTGCCCAGATTCAGGTGGAGACCCTTTCTGCACCCCATCCCAACCCAAGGGCATTTTCGTTTTACTAGAAGATTCTTGAAATAAAAAATAACTTTGAACCCCAGTGGAAGGACTGCCCGATGGAGGTGGGTCAGATGGGGCCCTCCTGTAGTCAGCCACGCCCTCTACAAAGCTGCTTCTCAAAACCTAGTCGGTGGAGAGGCAGACCACCTGAGTCTGGATCTGTGTTTTCACAAGCTCCCTGGGAGAAGCAGTGGTCTAGATGCACTCCTATCAGCCCTACTGGCAGTACAGCATCCCTCTGACCTTTCCTGACAATTTGCTTTGAAAGTTAAGGTCTGGCTTAACTCAAGCATAGAGGCGAGCCAGACCACAAAACTCTAGCTGGCAGGAGAGAACCTCATTTCTAGGGACGGTTGGCTTTCTGCATGTTTCAACAAACTGGCATTATCCAAGAGCTCTAATGGTCTGAAGTCAGGCTTAAAACTCAGCAAAAATAAACTTTCCAGGAAAATTCTGGCACTCCCACTTTTCAAACCCATCATCTCAGGAATGTTATCCAAGCAGTGGCCTCTTTCCCCACATTTAACTCCATTTCCCAGTTTAGGACCGTTTGCTTTCTGGCCTTGAACTGACAAAATACACACATACACACAAAGGAGAGAAAACAGGGAGGCCACCCTTAGTGTGGGGCCTTAGATAAGTCTTTGGGAAAGTCCACGATCTCATTTTGGCACAATTAGTGTTCTACTTCTTAAGGCAAATATTATTTTCAAAGTACATCTTAAATCTGAGGTATATCTGCTCCTGGTCACTGGGGTTCAAAGAGGCCTATTTGTAAGCAAAAGAAGCAGAACCCACAGTCTGCCTTTATGAGGTCAACAATGCAACAGTCTCCATTTCTTATTTCCCAAGTGAGCAGAATGCGCAAATCTCCCTTGAGGACCAAAACTCAAATCGGTCACATCTTTTGGACCCATTCACTAATATTCATGAATGGACTGTTGTGTGATAGCAGCTCTAGGGAAGATAATAAGGCATGGTCCCTTCACCACAGGAAACTCACAGCTCAGAAGGGAGCGCTGTTTGTATACCATATCCGTCAGGGTCTGCTCTAGTAATCAATTGTTGCATTAACAATTCACTCCAATTTTAGCAGCTTAAAACAACAATCATGTTAGTATCTTTTGTAGTTTGTATGGGACAGGAATTCAGGAAGGGCTCAGCTGGGCGATTCTGGAAGGGGTGTCTCCTGTAGTTGCAGCCAGATAGGGTTTGCTGAAGCAGCTGGGGGCTGGCCAGGCATCTCTTTTCATATAGTTTCAGGGCCTCTCCATGTTAGCTCTCTGAGTGGGCCAGCTTGGGCTTCCTCACAGCATGGCAGCCTTAGGATAAACTGTTTACATGACAGCTCTCGGCTCCAAAGGTAAGTTTCCCAAGAGACTTAGGCAGAAGCTGTATCGTCTTTTACAAGTAGTTCAGAAGTCACAGTGTCATTTCCTCTCAAGGGAGAGTTGTCAAAGTCATATTATAAGATAAGAAGAACATGCGGAATGGGAGATGTTGTTTTAACCATCTTTGGAAAACATAATCTGCAGGAGTGTTCCAGCAGAAAACAGATGTCACAACCAAATTAGGATAATTCAAGGAAGCTTAACGAAGGCACTAGTTATGAGGATATAGGCAGGGCATAGGGAAACAAGAAATAAGTGTGATATCCTGAGGTGCCTGGTAACAGAGAAATTGTTACCCACCCCTACTGGAAAGAACAAGAAGAAGGAGAGGTTGCAGGAACTCAGGAGAGAAGAGTTCAGGAAGGGCTCCCTTGAAAGCACAGCTGGGGGAATAAATGCCTTGACCTCACTCTTCCCATCCTTCTAATCTCCTGCCAGGCTCCCCACTGGCTGAACCCAACAGGAAGTCCAAAGCCCTACAGCCCACACTGACCAGCCTCTGGGGAAGAGAGCAGAGTGGACAAGAGCAGAGAGTGTATCTGGAGAGGCAAACAGAAGACATCCAGCAGTAAGAAATATCTACAACACAAGGGCGATCATCATCGGATGCCAGTAGAAAAGTATCTGTAACAGGAGTATATCTCTTTCTGCAAGAGGGAAATTTTGAGCCATTTCTATGTAATCTCACAGAAGTGTAGATATGGTGAAGAGAAGTTCACCAGCAGTCCTCTGGATACCTGAGATGCCACCCTTCATCCTGGCGCAGTTGGAAAGGGAGTTGTCCACATAGGCAAGCCAGACAGGACTATGCAGACCCTCTGGGCATTGACAGGAGTGCTTCCTGACCGTCCATGGCAGTGGTCCAACAGGAAGGACAGCGGCTGGGGCCCCTCGACACCCACGATGTGGTGGGATGGAGACTGGCTGGGATGGAGACGGGGTGGTCTGCAGAATCGCTCTGGCTGCCAGCGCCCGTGCCCACCAGAGCAGAGACTGCCTGATCCCTGGAGGCTGATTCCTCTTCTGTCTCAGTGGTCCCTCCAGGCCTGGTTCTCTCACCCCAAATCCCTTTGAAACAGGAGGGAAGGGGGCAGGGCATAACCTTTAAAGAATGACATAGCCCTTGAGGACGTGACAGAAACTGGTTAGAACCAACTAGGTCCAAGACTGTGGAAGATTCAACTTCCAGTAGACCTGGAGCCTCATTATACACAGATTGTAATATATTAGCATATGTTAAGTGACACACCCAGAGGTGCCATGACAGTTCTGAAGCCAACCATAAAAGGCCAAAAAGTGGGTGGTGGCCCAATTCCTGGAAATCCCCACCCCTTCTCCGAAATAGTTGGAATAATCCTCCCACTCATTAGCCTATGAAATTACTCAGTCCATAAAAACTAACCACCCCGTATTCTGGGCCTCTCGCCTTCTGAGATGGCCCACACTCTGTCTGTGGAATGTGTTTCTCCCAGAGCCGTTCTCGCCTTTTGAGATGGACAACATTCTGGCTATGGAATGTGTTATCTCTCTAAATAAATCCACTTCTTACCTATCATTTTGTCTCTCACTGAATTCTTGCTGTGATGAGACATAAAGAACCTGAGCTTCATGAAATCCTGAGACCAGGTATGTGATCTCAGTTAAAAGACAATGCGGGCTTCCCTGGTGGCGCAGTGGTTGAGAGTCCGCCTGCCGATGCAGGGGACATGGGTTCGTGCCCCGGTCCGGGAAGATCCCACATGCCGTGGAGCGGCTGGGCCCGTGAGCCATGGCCGCTGAGCCTGCGCGTCCGGAGCCTGTGCTCCGCAACGGGAGAGGCCCCAACAGTGAGAGGCCCGCGTACCGCAAAAAAAAAAAAAAAAAAAGGGCAGTTGAATTTATAAGAAATGTAGGAGTATTTGCAAGTAGAGGTAGGGTAATTGGGTCTGAGTGGTGCTTTAGAAAGATTAATACAGTGACAGAACATAGGACGCAGACCCTATGGTTAAGGCGTTGGATGTTCATTTAGGCATAAACTCATCGGCACCTCCTGCCTTCAGCTTCCATCACCATCTGGTTTGCGAGTCCACATGTTTGGCTGTGGGCCCTCCTGACCCCAGACCTGGGTTTCCAACTCCCCACAGGGCTTGTCCACCTGCATGTCCCACAAACTCCTTAAATGCGCCACAGCTGAACTTGCCATTCCTTCTCACCCTACCCCCAACCTCTGCACCACATCCTGCCGCACCCCTCTGCCCCCCATATTCCCCTGGATATGCTGTAGCCCCCAGGCCAGAATTCTCATTTTCCTCAACTTCCCTCCCTCATTTCCTCTCCCCAGTCTCACAGTTGCCTGCACTCTCTACACTCAGCATAGCCAGGTCCTTCTAATCCTCCCTTCTATTTTTTTTTCCTATTGAATCCATCTCCCTTTCATCCTCATTGGAACTGCCCCAGGTCAAGCCATCAGCACCTCTCCCTCTGCAATTACCTCTACAACAGATTGGTATTGGCCTCCCTACTGCTAACTCTGTCTGCTACCCCTATCTACTGTGCAACCACAGTCTATTCTAAACACCGAATCTGATCATGGTGTTCCCACTTTAAAGACTTCCTCTGGCCATCCCAGTCCTATAGGATCAAGAAAACACTCTTTCATTCAGCATTTAAAGTCCTCATAAGCTGACCCTGGTTACTCTTCCATTTTTGTCCCTTGCTTTTCCCTAGTGACATGCAGGAATTGATGCGTGGCTCTCTGCATTTGTCTGAGACACCCTTGCTGAAAGCAGTGAGTGATGGGATTAGGCCCCAGCTGTTTGGACCAGAGAGGAAGGGCCTGGGGCAGAAGGAAATCTCAGCTGTTCATACGTCTGCTGGAGATGGAGATGGGAGGGGAATAAGAATATAGCAGTCAATTCTTCAAAAATATTATCCGCCACCCAGTCAATTAAAGAGGCATATGCTACCCAAGGAATGTTTGAATTGTCTTATGTTTAAAGACTGGAAAAAAAGGCTTCAAAAGAAAAGCAGATTTGGATAAGATCTTACTCTCTGAGGAGCTGCTGTGGTGAGACCTCAAGTAGGTGTTTTTATAGGTTCCTCTTGAGACAAAGTAGAAGATTAGAGTTTCTTCCTCTTGCAAGACTCAAAGTTTCAGAGAAAATGGGAGGCCAGTTGAACCTTAATAAACACTCTTCAGAAAAAAAAAAGGGGAGAAGGAATTGAAGGCCAGTTGGTGAATCATAACTAATTAAATTGTTTTGTCTTCCCTGACTCTCTGTCTTTATTAAATAAACATAGATGATCTTAATAAAATAAGTTTTGGCTAACTTTACGGTGTCCTGTTACCAGCCCTGGAGCCAGGAGACCTGGATTCCAATTTCAGGTACGTCTCTAACTAGCTGTGTGATCTCGGGCAGTCCTGACCCTTCTCTGAGCCTCAGCTCCCCTGTTGATATAACCAGAGGACTGAACTCATTGGCACAAGTCCCTATATACTCAAGTCTACATTTCTTCAATTTTAGACCAGTAAAATATTTCCCCTCTTTCTATTTCTCTACCTCTGAATTTTACTTTTTGAATTGCTTCAATCCTCATCTTCTCTTTATTTATTTTTTCTTCTCATTCTATCTGCTCAGTCAAGCAAGACATAGTACTTGTCCGGCCGTTTTCCAGACTCTTGACTTAGGTTTACAGAGAACGTTCTGCCCACTGACTCTGTTCAGGAATTGAACTTCCTTGGCGAGGACTCCAGCAGCCAACACATCTTGGACCCTGTGCTGTCGAGGATCCTTTCCAGGCCCGAAGGAGATGAGACCCAGGACTCCGACGCATGAGCTGTCATGCTAACTGTTGCCCAACTGCAGCATCCTCTCTCAATGTTTCCCATTTGAATGATCCTATTAATGAAACTAATTTTTCACAAGGGAAAGTAAATCTAACAGTAATGTAAGCTGTCCTAAACAAAACAAAACAAACAAACAGTGACCAAGCTAAGACCATGGCAGCCGTTCTGATGGGAAAGAAATCATTCAATCCAGTCCTCTAGCTCAGCAGTCTTTGTACAGTCTCATCATTTTATATATTCTTTGATGTCTTCAAATTAATGGACTCCATGATAAGGACTTTATGTTACCAAAGGTCAGCGTTTCTAACCCTCAAAGACAAAACATCTGGGTGAATGACTGAGTTTTCCACTTAAGAAATGATGTCTTGACATCACCTGAGCTCAGATGAGATAATGAAGCACCCAACACCACCCCAGGCACTCCTGAATGAGTGGCTAGGAGTACATGGTAGGTTCTTCTCCATCAGCCTGCGAAGATGCTTATGATGTTAAAATTCTGTCAGGGATCAGAGATGGCCAGACACCAGCTAAACTGAGAAGTCAGAAAACTAATACAAACTGAAAATACTGTGTCCCATGGAGATGTACCACCCTTTTAGCTTTACCTTATTCACCAGCCTCAGATGACATGGGAAAGTACCCCTGAAGAACGTTTTCAGACAGACTGTTTGAAATCTTTTTCTCCCGGTAGAAGTCCTTTCTAAGTATATGAGTGTTCAGTTTCATTCATCAGCCCAGCCTTTCAATCACCTGAGGACAGAGATGTCGTCAGCACCTCGGACCTCTTCATTTGACAACATTCACTGAGCGTCTGTTATGTGCCAGGCCCTGAGTCAGGATGGCACGAAACTGGACAAGACACAGTGCTGACCTGGGAGGGCTCATGGTCTAGTCAGAGAAAACTACACTTAACAAAGAATGGCAAATAATGAGATGTGTGCCAGGGAGACAGTTCGCACGGAAAGTGAACTCAGCCCTGTAAGGAACCAAAGAATGGCTAGGTTTTCTCAATAAGCCATAGATTATCAGTGCCAGGAAGGACTTTACAGGTTATCTGTTCCAACCCTCCCCTCCCCGCCCATTTTATAAATGGAGAGACAAAGAGGAAAAGTGGTCACAGAGTTTTCAAGCTGGAGCCAATAGATAAATTCTTTCTCCTTTCCTGTCTGTTAACTTATTGTATGTTTCTCAAATAGTTTTTGAAAGTAGATGAAATGAAATCATAAATATACTGCTGAAAGAAATTCACTTTGCTTTCCAACTAAAAATATACAAGATGTATCTCATCAATATTTGTTAAGCCAGAAGAGAATTACTCCCCCAAGATTACTAAACTCAATTCATGGTCATTTACCTTGTCTGTTTGTTTTAAAGTTGTTCCTTTATCCCAGCATCCTACCTCTACTCTTAACCATTACGGTCCTTCATAGAAATCTCATCATTTTGATTGTATTCTCTACATTTGCACAGCACTTTGGAGTTCAAAAAGTATTTTAAAGCCCACTGTCTCTATATTGAAAATCAAGTTGTAGGCTTTAAGCTTTAGAGGGGCATGAAAAGTGGGAGGAGGTTCAGAATGGAGCTAAGCTAATGATTACGTTGGGAAACAGGTCCTACAAAGCCAAGTGATGGGAGCCAGGATGCCCGAGTCCACTCCTGTGGGTCAGACAAGCAGAGGAGTTCAGGGGAATGGAGCCAAGGGCATGAAATCTGGTGGACTGGAAAGAAGCAAGTCAATAAACACTTACTGAATAACTCCTGTGTGTCGGGTACCACGCTGAGTGGATTCAAAGATGAATAAGCAAGTCACCCCCTTCAAAGAATGTTTGGATTGTTGTACAATCTCCCTAAACCACAGGGAGTGGAAGGCATGAGTGAGCAGAAGCCACAGGACCGAGAGGAGAAGCAGGGGTACCGAATTCCTGAGGTGTGGCCTCAGCTTCTCCAGTGGGTTTGAACCCGTCCCAGCTAGTGACACTGGGAAGCAAGAAAGGTGCCAAAGACGGTGAACATGACCACTGGACACATTTGGGCAGAGGTGGAGGGTGACCTGCCGCAGGAATGGTAGACTTGACCCTCTTCCCACGAACACCTTGTAGGTTGAACTTTTGAACAGTGCTTCATTCTAAAGACATTAAGTGGATTCTCATGAGTGAGTCTACTCAGTTTATAGACAATGGGATTTTAATAATGTTTACATAGGCTGAGAGGCCAGAAGGACCATCTGTGTGATATTTAAAATGTGGAGCTCCATGGCTGAGTGCTACCGGGGGCGCAGAGGAGCAGCTAGGGCAAATGAGAGGGTGATCACAGAGCTGGGACAGGGAGGTTCCCAGCAAGTTAGTAACCATCTGCAAATCTATGAAGAGTACTGAGAACTCGCAAATCAAAATTAGGAGATAATGGGGTGGGGGGGGCGGTGAGTAGGGGATGTGGGAGACGGAGCAGAGGATTGTTAGAAACCGACAGTGAAGACAGAAACCTCAGGAAGGAGGGACAAGTTTGGAACTCAGTTAACAGAGGCATGAAGCTAGTAGTTAGAGCTTCAGCCCGTCTAGGCTCAGCTCCAACCACCTGGACTGCAGGTCCTTCTTGATCATTTAAACTAGCCCCTGTCAGTGCTTACCAGGTTGGCTGCATCCTCCAGGCAGATAGCTGGACCCACCATGAGTTGGCCCCGCCTCACCTCCCAGCCTCCTTTCCCTTGGCTGGTACCTGCCCCCCTTCTCCCCACTGGTTCTAGCCTCTATCTGGATCCCTCTCCAATGATCTCTTGATATCCTCCCCATCCTTCAAGACTCATCTTCTATAAGATGGCTTCCTGAACCATCCTCCATAGCATGTCCTGCTTCTTGATGACACTGTTGTTTCATCCTGCATTATAGTAACTTGTGTGCTTGTCTGAGCTCCCACCTCCACCCCTCCCTACAGAACTCCGAGGATGGAGACCCGATCGCTTTCCTTCATGCACTGGAAGCACTGGGGGCAGGAACTAGTGTGCCACAGACCCTCAGTTACAGCCAATGCACACCTGGGACAAAGCTTCTGTGACCCTTTAGAGGTGGTGAGCTGGGCTCTGGAGTCAGCCAGCTCAGGCTAACACTTGCCTCCATCACCAGGTAGGTGACCTGGGGCAACTTACTTGATCTCTGTGCCTCAGTTTTCTCATCTGTAAAATGACCATAATAGGACCTTAAAGGGATTTTGTGGTAGTCTCTGTAAAGCCCCTAGCATGCTGTGTAGACACACTGAGTGCTCAGTAAGTTCAGGGAATGACTAAGAACATGGGATAACAGGGCTGCAATCTCCTTTCGATCTCCGAGTGCGCTCTGACTCATTTGCACTATATTTCCACCTGGAAGTCTTTGTCTTCTTCAAAGTTCATATCTGCACATAGCAGCCCTATATCATTTCAATGCTGACTGCGTATGCCCAGGAATGCTACTAGGCAATTTGTTAACAAAAA
Organism: Orcinus orca; assembly: GCF_937001465.1. Classification (NCBI taxonomy): domain Eukaryota; kingdom Metazoa; phylum Chordata; class Mammalia; order Artiodactyla; family Delphinidae; genus Orcinus; species Orcinus orca. Next base: position 75,037,141 of record NC_064563.1, read on the forward strand.
TTCAAAATAACCAAGTCAAAGACATATTCCTTAAAGCAATTTACCAATTCATCCACCCATCAAACTTGTGCCACTATGAGCTGTGTAAGGCCTACAAAAAGGAAAATGAAATGAACAAGAAAAAACCCCCTGCTCTCCTGCTGTATCAGTCTCCCCAGGGCAGAAGTTGTCAATATGCAGTTAGGGATACAAAGAAGGGCTGTGAGTACCCAGAATGGAAGGCAACCGTCTCTGTGCATAGCGAAGGGAGTGGGGGCGTCAGGAACGTCCACAGGCTTCACCGAGGAGGGAGCTGCACCCTACCAGGTGGGTAGGAAGTTTGCCGGAAAGAGGAAGGTGGAAGCCACTCCAGGTATAAACAACAGCGTGTGCAAAGGGATGGAGTCCTGACAGTCCACATTCAGAAAACAGTGAGGTCCCAAAGTCTAAAAGGCCCTGAAAATCAATCCCTGTTATTCTAATACTCAAGTGGACTTTATTTAAAGCAGAAACATTTCCACCAAATCTGTTATGCATCCCAGGAGAGACCATCTCATTGCTAAAATAAGTGTACCTTCTCTATTTCTTCCCAAATGATTTGATGGTTATTTTTCTGAAGTCTATTTCTGATTTCTGTCGGACAACAGGTGCCTTCAGGAAGTCTATTTGGTTGAACTTATTTACAAAACAGAAATAGACTCCCAGACATAGAAAACAAAGTTATGGTTACCAAAGGGGAAAGGGCGGGAGGGATAAATTCGGAATTCAGGATTAACAGATACACTTCTGTATATAAAATAGATAACCAGTAAGGACCTACTGTATAGCACAGGAAACTGCATTCAATGTCTTGTAATAACCTATAATGGAAAAGAATATATAAATACATATACATATATATATATATATAAACTGCTGTACACCTGAATCATTGTACATCAACTATACTTCAATTTTTAAAAATAATTTTAAAATTAAAACAAAAGAAAGTCCATTTGGACCCAGGAAATAAAACTCAAAGGCAGCCCAGCATTAGCACTACTTAGTGAGCTGGTCCAAGGCACAAACTCTTCATATTCCCTGAACTTTTCCAACAAATGGAGTGATTTCAGCTCTTCAAAGCCAGCAAGGAGACAACTTAGGGCTTCTAAACTCAAGATGGACAGGCACAGAACTCATTATACCCTGTTTCACCTGTTCCTCCAGTTACCCTCTGAGGACCATGGAAGGAGAATGCAGCCAGAGGCCGCTTTGATAAGAGCACAGGTAGAGGAGGAGATTTTGTTAATGGCTTCCTGGGAGGCTGTTTGGCCAAACGCAGTGACTGGAGATCAGAAAATACTACTTTTTCTCTCCAGTGCAGAGAGGAGGTGAGACAAAGACTTCGACCCAGAAGAAAGAATCTCAATCTCTCTCTCTCTCTTCATGTCAAATTAGACATAACTTCCACTTCTTGTGGTGGGAATTGTAGTCCTACTGAAATTAGAGAGGCAAAGCTAGGGTCCTATTACACTGTGCACTGTCAGTGATACGTGGTCCCTGGGGAACTAGCTGTTTAAGCAGCCTCTGCATGTCCAGAATTTATGATCTGAGCGGTGTTTTGTTTTGTTTTATCCCCTCAAAAGGCAACACAGCCTGATGGGATGAGGACTGATGTTTATTTGATGGTTTTCCTTTTGGTCTCGGGGCCTGGGTGGGGCTGCAGTGGAGGGATGGGACAGGACTGCCCCTGAGGCCTTTGAGTCCTGGTTCCAGTTGTCCTGTGGGCCACCCCCTCCTATGGTTGCCTGCTCAAGCCAATACCTTCTCTCTGATACTTTACATGCATCAAAAAGAAAGAGAACTGGGCTGTGTCCATGGGGCTTGAATAAATTACTTCTCCTTCCTAAGCTTCAGTTTTCTCATCTGTTGAAAGGAGTTGGGGCAGGGTGGAAGTAGGGGACTAGGAAAATCCTGATATACTCAAAATTTTCCCATTTAATTGATATGGAAATGGGATTCTTTCTACCATTTTGGTTTAGGGATATTTTGTGGAGGCAGGGGAATTGTGGTTCCTTGAGTTCCTTAGTGGGGGACCACAGTGATTACCGGGCAGTGAGTGTTAACCTGGCAGCAGTCCAAGAGTGCTGTGTAGAGACCATGCCTGCTTTCCAGAACCAGGGGCTTCACAGGTGTTAAACCTGTATCTTGGAGGCATGCCATTTAGGAAAGAGCACAAGACAGAATAGAAATCCTAGCAAGATGAGCATCTAGCCACTAGACTAACTCACTGAGAATGTGATCAGGGCACATCCCCATCTTAGGGCCTCAGTTTATTTGTGGGTGAAATGAATGTGGTGGACAGACTCTAAGGAGACCCCCATGGTTCACACCTTCTGGTATCCACACTCTTGTGTAATCCCCTCCCTTCAAGTGTGGATGGGGCTGTGGCTTGTTCCTGACCAACAGAATACGGCAAAGATGATGGGATGTCACTCCCATGATGACACCATACAAGACTGTAACACTCGCCATATATAAAGTAGACAGTCAACAAGGACCTACTGTACAGCACAGGGAACTCTACTCGATACTCTGTAATGACCTATATGGGAAAATAATCTGAAAAACAATAGATATATTTATAATTAAATCACTTTGCTGTACCCCTGAAACGAACTCAACATTGTAAATCAACTATACTCCAATATAAAATAAAAATTAAAAAAAAAAAAAAAAAAAGAATCTGCCCAAAAGAATTAAGCCAGAAGAAGAATTAATCTAGCAGGGGAGCCCCATATCTATAATTTCTTTAAAAAATGGCCACTTGTGGGGCTTCCTTGGTGGCGCAGTGGTTGAGAATCTGCCTGCCAATGCAGGAGACAAGGGTTCGAGCCCTGGTCTGGGAAGATCCCACATGCCGCGGAGCAACTAAGCCCGTGAGCCACAACTACTGAGCCTGCGCGTCTGGAGCCTGTGCTCCGCAACAAGAGAGGCCGCGACAGTGAGAGGCCCGCGCACCTCGATGAAGAGTGGCCTCCGCTCGCCGCAACTGGAGAAAGCCCTCGCACAGAAACGAAGACCCAACACAGCCAAAAATAAATAAATACAAATTAAAAAAAAAATGGCCACTTGTATTTTAATAGCAGCTAAAGACATGGGACTTCTTTTTAGGTTACAGATTTGCTCAAAGAGAGTGTGGAAATAGCCTTAGTAAGTGTGTTAGTTAACACATTTTGTTCCTTTCTGAGAGTTTGCTTTTCTGGAATCCTGACATCCTCTACAAATATTCTAAAATCAACGTTATGGACGGCCTCATTTTGGACATGAACGAAACGAGATGGAAGTTTGGCTAGTGTCTGAGGTACTGGCTGTCGGAACGTTCCAGAGTGGTGCTGAGGAAATCTGGCCCACACACATCTTCAAGTTTGAGGAGAAGCAAATCTGTGCTTTTAACAGCAGGGCTTTCTAGGCTGGTGGGGGAACCAGACACTGTAGCGTTTGGGAGGTGCTGCTACTGTAGCTGACTTAGCAGCAAGATGTGACGGGAGCCAGAGGAGGTGAAAACATCCTGAGATCAGCACAGGGCTGGGGGTTCAGTGAGCAGCACTTGGGAAATATTTTTGAATGAGTGAATGAATGAACAAAGCATTAATTCCTGCCCTTAGAGGCCTATAGCAGCTACATTTCCCCAGGGTTTCCTCTAGCACTTCAGCTTTGTCACCAAGGATAGAATAAGGTCCACCACGTCCCTTCAAGAAACTTACAGACAGGACATGACTCCCAAATGACCCAAGAGAATCCGATAAATAAAGACAAGGGAGGCCCAGCCCATTGAGTCGGGAGGAATCTGGGGAAATTTCTGGTGACCCCTCCCAAACCATAGCAAAAGGCTGAATTAGGCGAAGGGTTGTGGACATTTCTTGGTGAACTTATGGAAACTTTAGAAGTCCCCTGCTGCTTGTGGCCCCAGCAGAAGGCCCTTGGAGTTCCAGGATGAAGACAGTTGGTGTCCTGGGACTCAGCCCCTCTGCAGCCGGCCCAGCAGCGGGGCGGGCGGACAGCCCAGAGCCCCGGGCCGGCCTTTGTGCGCCGGCGGCCGCTTTTGTGCGCCCCAAGCCCGTGCGCCCCGCCGGGCGGCCGCCTCTGCACGGATCAACCCCGCCGCGCGCCGTACCTGACCCTTTGTCACCAGCTGCCAAAGAATTCAGAAAATCAAATTTATTTCCCGATTACCGCCGGGGCGCCCCTTTGTGCGGCGAGGTCTCTTTAACCGTTGCGATTCCAGCCAAGTCTGTGGAGGCCTTTAAGAAAAGCCGCCGCCTCCCGGCCCGCGCCCAGCGCCCCGCTGACTCCCGGCCCCCGTGGGAACTCGCCGCTGCGCAGTCTTCTCTCAGTAAAGATGCTAACGAGCCCCAAGGCATGGGCTTCTCAAGGGTCCTGCCTGCTAACAGGGATAAATCAATAGGCATCTTGAGTTCGGATGGTGTGTTTCCTTTTCCCCCCCGCTTAGGAATGCATGGATGGACGTTAACTCCATGTCTCACCAGCCCAGCACCGTCCTCAGCCCGCGGGCAAGTCCAGTTTCACCCTCTGAGCGTTCCCTCTTACCAGCTCCTGGCCAGTGCCCGTCTGCCCGAAGCCACAGGCTGATCTTAAAATGCTTCTCTTCGGCCGGATTCTCAGGTGTCTTGGGCACCTGAAGATGAAAAATGGTACCATTATTTTCCTTGATTAGGTTGAGATTTCCAGAAATGAATACAAAATACTTCCTTGCCTTACCAAGTTTTGGCGGCAGTGGGGTGGGGGAGTGTGGTTTTTGGTTGTTTTTTGGTGATTGTGTGGGAAAATACATGTTTTTCTTTGAAAGAAAACCAGTTTTTTAAAAGTAACGTAGGGCTTCCCTGGTGGCGCAGTGGTTAAGAATCCACCTGCCAATGCAGGGGACACAGGTTCGAGCCCTGGTCCGGGAAGATCCCACATGCCGCAGAGCAACTAAGCCCGTGCGCCACAACTACTGACTCTAGAGCCCACGAGCCACAACTATTGAGCCAGCGAGCTACCTACAACTACGGAAGCCCACGTGCCTGGGGCCCGTGCTCCGCAACAAGAGAAGCCACCGCAATGAGAAGCCCGCGCACCACAGCGAAGAGGAGACCCCGCTGTCTGCAACTAGAGAAAGCCCCCGCGCAGCAACGGAAGACCCGATGCAGCCAAAAATAAATAAAATAAATAAATTAAAAAAAATAATAATCTGCCAGCAATTTAAAAAAAAAAGAGAAAAGGTAATGTAGAGTAAGCCCATCCCTACAACATATATCACCTCCACTTTTTTTGTCCACTCATAAATTAATGTGTAGGAGAGATGGACGCTATAATCCACCAACCCATCAGCATCCTTCCAATAATACCCTCGAATGAAAACAGTTTCAAACACCATCATAATTCATACATTCATTATAAAATAATATACAGTGCTCTAATTTGAATTATATAGTCATGAAGCAAATAAATTCATAGGAGAATTAAATCCAATAGGAGAATTTGGTCCATTGATTGTAAATTATGCATGTGCTAAATCTTTTGCAAACACTAAGAAAAAGGTAATGATCTATAGCACTTAGCAGGAGTCTTTTTTTTTTTTTCTGCTACCTCTTTTTTTTTTTATCGTGAGAATTTGGAGATGCCACTCAGTTACTCTGTGACTAAAGGAAAGAAGTATAAATCAACGCCACATTTGCTAGCAAACAGCATTCCTCTCTTTATCCACATCTGTGTGTCTAACACACACACACACACACACACACACACACACACACACACACACACACACACACCACAAGCGCTTGGCCCCCTCAGCTTCCCCATAACTTCGCAAAAGAGTGACTCTAATGTTTTCTGCTTCGTAGGGAGCCGGTGGGCACAGCAGTGAATTGGATACCTACACCAGAGAAGGCCTGAGAGGCGTAATCAAATAAGGGAGCCACTTGAACTGAGCTCCCAGCAGGAGCAGGAGGGAGGCCTGGAGAGGTTACAGGTACTTTTTATCTAGCCTCGCAGGAGAGCACCAACTTCCTGCTGTTAGAAATTTGTCTGCAAATTTTTTCCTCATTCAGACGGAGAGCTGGGGTCCAGGACACACTGGGTTGATATGATAACTTGATTAAGGCTGGGACAGATGACATGGGAGCACCAAGTCAGCTCAAAGGAATCTGTGTTCCCCTCTTTAACCTCTCCTTGGGAGCCTACAAATTATATCTATTAATGTATCAGCCCCCTGGCATCGCACAAATATGCCGTCTGCTTAAATGTATGTCAATCATTCACAGGAGCCTTTGTGGAATACCCAACATGCTTTCATTTGTCTTTTCCCTTAAAAAACAAAAAAAGTTTAACCTGTTGGGTTGTGCAGACAAAGGCTTGTAGCCTGTCTCCTCCTGCTGCAATCACTTGGGAAGTAGAAGTCGAGTTGTCAGCCCAAGCGTTCAGAGAATCACTTAAATGGGCCCCGGGCAGCTGGATCGGATCCAGGGGAGGGACACTCCGAGGAGGAAGGATTTGGAAACCATGTTCAGTGAAGCACGAATGGAAAAAACTGAGGATTAGCCTGCAGAAGAGAAAACACAGAGAGAACTTGAGATCTGAAGAAGTGCTGAATGGAAGAAGGATGAGCGTCTTGCATGGGCCCCAGGAGAGCCCAGGGAGAGACAGGTGTTCCCAGAGAGCCAGCAAAGTGCCTGGATGAGAAATGGGCCACGTGCTGGAGCCACCCCAGGCGGATGTGAGGAAATCTGCAGTGTGGTCACAGCTGCGGAAATCACAGCTTCCCCTCCCAGTATCCGAGCCGGGAGACAGCCAACCACTGAAAGGCTAAGAAAACTTCAGCTCCAAGTACTGGGGGGAGAGGAGGTGAATTGAGGGTTAATTTCGCAAACAATACAATGGACAGATGTTTTAAGTGTACAGTTCAATGAGTTTTGACAAATGGAACCTAAGTAACTACCAGCCCAGTCAAGATAGAAAACATAACCGTCACACCAGAGAGAGGTTCCCTTTGTACCCTTTCCAGTCAAGCTGCCCCACCCCACCCCTGCCCGGGCAATGACTGTTCTGATTTCTCTCACTCTAGATCCACTTTGCCTGTTTTGGAACTGCATCTGAATGGAATCATTCAGTATGGACTCCTCTGTGTCTGGCTTCTTTCACTGTACGTGCTTTTAAGATCCGTCCATACAGTTTGCTCCTTTTTATTGCCTCGTAGTTTTTCCAGTAAGGACACAGCATATTTTGTTTGCCCATTCTCCTGTTGATGGACATTGGGGTGTTTCCAGTTTGAGGCTATTCTTTTTTTTTTTTTTTTCGCGGTACGCAGGCCTCTCACTGCTGTGGCCTCTCCCGTTGCGGAGCACAGGCTCCGGACGCGCAGGCCGAGTGTCCATCGCTCACGGGCCCAGCCACTCCGCGGCATGTGGGATCTTCCCGGACCGGGGCACGAACCCGCGTCCCCTGCAACGGCGGGCGGACTCTCAACCACTGCGCCACCAGGGAAGCCTGAGGCTATTCTTAATGCGCCTGCTACTAACGGCCTCTCACAATTTTTCATTGCTGGCTCAAAGGGTATATTCCAAATGCCATTTCAGATAGGACTGCAAAGCAAGGAAAAGCCTGAAGCCGTAAGGTATGGTCTTAAGACAGGGAAGAGTTTCTGGAACTTGCCAGTTTCCGGTTTGCACATCTTCCCCGGAAAGCACAAGTTGCACCCCTGTTCCTCCCACTGGTGGGCAGCAGACATCCACCAGGACTGATCTGGGCAAGCTGGGGTCCTTCATGAGTGAGAATATCTATCTCAACAAAGTTGGTGTTGGCGATCATTTAAGTCATCTCAAAATGTTGGAATTCTCATCTACTGAGCTCCTACCATGTGCCAGGCCCTGTGGCTGTGCTAGGGGCGAATTTGAGAGACGAATTTGATGAGCCTCTCTTTATAGTGCTTGCAGTCTAAAAGGAGGATTAAATGAGGTGTAAACTATGAAACCATAATTCGGTGTTCAACAGACATTCACAGGTCAGCTGCTGTGCTGGTGTGAACCTGGAACGGGTATTGAGAGCCCGGATCTGCTGTGTCACCTTGGCACATGGAACCCGTCCATGCTGAGTGTCCCCATGTCTATGCATCTCCTCTTTCAGGTGGTCCTGAAAGTGACATTGGCAATGAAGCTTTGAAATTCACATCAAAGCCATCAAAACACAGAATGTTGGTGCTGGATGGCCCTTTAGAGTTCATGGTCCACTCCATTCCAAGGACAAATGGAGAAACTGAGGTCCATGCTAAGAGAAGCTCCTTCCCCAAGGTCCATGCTAAGAGAAGTTCCTTCCCCAAGGTCATGGTCCCTCCCAGTACAGCCATTATTCTACAGTATCAGTCTACCATTTATGACAAAGTCCTCACTCTATGACAGAGAACTATTTACAATGCTGGTATTGGAGGGATATGATTAGGACATTTGCTGTGGTCTCAGCGGGTTGATCAATCAGACTTGGCCTGTGAGCAGTTGTTACATTTAGAGAAACATGTTTGAATCCAGAAGTTATCCAAACTGTGTGATAAAAAAAATAGACCATGTTATGATAGAACCCTATGTGATTAGGGCTCATTTGTCCTCTGTACCAAGTTGTTTATCTAATTGTTGGGCTTTTGGTTTATTTCCTTGTCATTTGTCTATACACAGGTTTGACAGCTGTGTAATCACAGAATACTGTATAAACTACTTCATATTTCGCTTTTTTTCCTTTTTTTCTATAGGGTAAAACTTTTCTAACTTCTGCCAAACCACTCTTGCCTTTATAAACATCGATGTGTATCGCACGTCTACAAAGGGGGACAAAAGGTTGTGAATATACGGCAGTTCCATACGCTCTTCCAGTTATTAACAGATTTGTGTCAAAGAAAAAAAGAAATGAATTTGGATTTATGCAAACTTGGCAGGAATTCGTTCAAAATTAATTTGCAAATCGGAGGGGACAAAGACAGCAGTGTTCATGATTCTTGCTTTGTGGTTTTTAAATAACACCAAAAATTATAAAGTACTTTATCCACGCACTACACTTTACAGTTTTCAAAATATCTTTATATCCATTCTTTTACTGGAACCCCTGACCAATGGGCAAAGCATGTGTTATTGCCATTTTGCAGATTAAGAAAACAGCCTCAGTATCTCATAATAACCTATAATAGAAAAGGATCTGAAAAAGAATATGTGTGTGTGTGTGTGTGTGTGTGTGTGTGTATAACTGAATCACTTTGCTGTACACTTGAAACTAACACAACATGGTAAATCAACTACACCTCAATAAAAATAAATAAATTAATAAATAAATAAAATAGAAAAGAAGACATCCTGGGGTAAGCCACTTATCCACGTTCATGTAGGAAATACATCCAGGTGGCCTCCACAACACCACCCTCCACCCACAGAGCATCACAGCACATGCCCAGCCCCACACAGCACCCGAATAAAACACGAGGCTCTGCAGCATTCATAGAGCAATTCTTCTTGAGTGAATCGTGAGATCTGCGATCGTGGAACATTTTTTTTAAAACACCTAGTATTCACCTTCTATGTGTCTTCTGTCAGAAACAGAACTGCCTAGGTAATCTGGAGGACCCAGTGCAAAATGAAAGTAGAGAGCCCCTTGTTCGAAAGGAAGAAGGCGCCATTAAAAGTCCTAAAATATAAAGTTTTTTCCTTTCTTCCGTAGTCTCGTTCTCAACTTGTCAGGGTGTTTTTTTTGTTTTGTTTTTTAACATCTTTATTGGAGTATAATTGCATTACCGTGTTGTGTTAGTTTCTGCTGTATAACAAAGTGAATCAGCTACATGTATACATACATCCCCATATCCCCTCCCTCTTGCATCTCCCTCCCACCCTCCCTATCCCACCCCACTAGGTGGTCACAGAGCACCAAGCTGATCCCCCTGTGCTATGTGGCTGCTTCCCACTAGCTATCTATTTCACATTTGGTAGTGTATATATGTCCATGCCACTCTCTCACTTTGTCCCAGCTTACCCTTCCCACTCTCCGTGTCCTCAAGTCCATTGTCTACGTCTGCATCTTTATTCCTGTCCTGCCCCTAGGTTCTTCAGAACCTTTGTTTTTTTTAGATTCCATATATATGTCTTAGCATACGGTATTTGTTTTTCTCTTTCTGACTTACTTCACTCTGTGACAGACTCTAGGTCCATCCACCTCACTACAAGTAACTCAGTTTCGTTTCTTTTCATGGCTAATATTCCATTGTATATATGTGCCACATCTTCTTTATCCATTCATCTGTCGATGGACACTTAGGTTGCTTCCATGTCCTGGCTATTGTAAATAGTGCTGCAATAAACATTGTGGTACATGTCTCTTTTTGAATTATGGTTTTTTCAGGGTATATGCCCAGTAGTGGGATTGCTGGGTCATATGGTAGTTCTATTTGTAGTTTTTTAAGGAACCTCCATACTGTTCTCCATAGCGGTTGTATCAATTTACATTCCCACCAACAGTGCAAGAGTGTTCCCTTTTCTCCACACCCTCTCCAGCATTTATTGTTTCTAGAGTTTTTGATGATGGCCATTCTGACCGGTGTGAGGTGATTCCTCATTGTAGTTTTGATTTGCATTTCTCTAATGATTAGTGATGTTGAGCATCCTTTCATGTGTTTGTTGGCAATCTGTATATCTTCTTTGGAGAAATGTCTATTTAGGTCTTCTGCCCATTTTTGGATTGGGTTGTTTTTTTGATATTGAGCTGCATGAGCTGCTTGTATATTTTGGAGATTAATCCTTTGTCAGGTGCTTCGTTTTCAAATATTTTCTCCCATTCTGAGGGTTGTCTTTTCGTCTTGTTTATGGTTTCCTTTGCTGTGCAAAATCTTTTAAGTTTCATTAGGTCCCATTTGTTTATTTTTGTTTTCATTTCCATTTCTCTAGCAGGCGGGTCAAATAGGCTCATGGTGGTTTTGACTTGCTATTTACTGTCATTCTAAGTAAAGCGAAACGAATTTTTTAAATGATTAGCATGAGCTTTACTGTTCATCTTTAGATTGTACAATGCCAGTTTTGAATGCAACTAGAAGAGCATTTAACTCCTATGCAGAATCACCCAAATTACAGGATTTTGATTTCGTATCCTATATGTACATGTTTTTTTGTTCTTACCAGAACAGCAGAAGTGTCACTCAAAACTAACTCAACTGTTTTTATTTCACTTCATAACACCTGTTCCCCGAGTGCACTCTGCCTTTGGTTTACTGACGAGGCTGCTGAAAAGGACAAGCAACTCCGCACCCTCCTCTCTCTCCATTTCCTTCCGTCGTCATTTTCAGTGTAAATGATTGGTCAATATGGGGAAGTCCCATGAGTAAAAAAGAGTACGATGGGGTTCTTTGGTCAGTCATGTTTCTTAGAAAACCACTGCCTTCTTTCTGCATTCTTCCATTCCGGTTTGAACAGAAAGCATGGCCTCTTGGAGCCACCAGTGACTCAGTTGTAGACATAGCGCACCTACCTTGCTTTGAGTGTCACTAAGCTCCCTTGACTGTGGGCCCACAGGGACTCTGTTCTCCTGGGCCACGAACGGCAAGCAAGGAATTGCAATGGCCAGGCACGTCGCATGCTTCTCCCTTGCTCCATCATTTCATTGGACTTCATTTTACAAAACGAAAGTTCAGAGATGAAATCATTAAGCATGTCAACACAATGACAGCAGGGCATGAAACCAAGCACAGGGCCCTTCTGAGTACGGAGTCCTGCACAACTGCACAGGTCAAATGCCCGTGAAGCTGGTCAGAAGTCAAAGGCATCTTCGATTATTACTAGTCTAGAGGCTTTGAGGGTATAGATATGTCTCTCAGGCCTGAACTGTAGCCCAACTTCTGGACGAGTTCCAGGGTGGAACCACTTCCTCACAACACACCCCACTGGTGAGGCTCAGAGAAGCACCATCCCATAGGGAAGATGAGACACCCAGTACTGCTCCACTGAACAGCCATGTGCCTATAGCTGGGTGACTTGGGGGTGAGGAAGGAAGGGGGGGTACAAATCAGCTGGGCACAACTAAGGTACAGTGAAAGGAGAAGTCTTGTCCAAGAAATGCTATCATGCCCAGAAATTAAGGGGGAAATCCAAAATGTCACCATAATCTTGTGGTGCCCTTCTTTCTCCAAAAAATAACGTGTTTAAGCAACTCATCAGTGAAGATATCTCTCTGGCACACACATCTACATGATCTCCAGTCCCAGGAACATCTGTGATAGAGTGGAGAAAGCCAGAGAGATCCAAGTTCTGGGTCACAGCTCTGATTCTTTCTTGCCGTATGATTCTGGGCAGGCCACCTAACTTCTCTGCAGCTCAGTTCTCTTAGTTGTAAACTGAGAGCAACGATTCCTCATCCAGCGGTAGGTGCCTGTGAGAATTAATCTAGACAATGGCCATAAAGTGGAGTGTAAGCTGGAAATCACTGTGTACGTGGGAAGGCGCATTGGTATCCAGTGTATAATGGTATATATCACATACAGACCCCATCAGGAAATTTCACTCTGGGGCAGAGTGATTTACAAAGCCTTCTCAGAAGTGGAGTCAATTAAGGTCAGCTTTCTATGTTGCTAAACAACAGGGGATTCTGGGTTCAGTAACGTTGAAAGGCAGGCCCAACACACCCCTTGAAACCCGGCTTTTGAGAGGGTTCAAAGGAACGCGAAACAAAAGCCTCTCTTTGTGATGTTTTCCCTCTCCCGTCATTGTCCCCTTTTACCCTCCAAGGGCCTTCGTGTAAAGAAAAGGGGCTGCTAATGTGGCGAGTGGGAGTTTAAAATCGTCCTGGGCCAACAATGTTAGCACATTCTGCCCGGCCTCATTACAGAATCATCTGAAATGCTTGAGAAGTGTTTCCCACTCATTAGCATAAATAGCAGAAAAACTCTTTCACAAACAAAGCAGGTTCCATCTGCCCCCAGTATGTCCTCACCTTGACTTCAAATGGCCAGTCCCTCCCCCAGCACAATACCAGGGGCGCCGGCCTCAGAGGCCCCAAGCACCCCACTTCAGAACGGCATTCAGTGAAATATCAACACGGTAACCTGCATGTTTATTCATTGGCCGGCCCCCTCCTTTTAATGGAGTCCCTTCCCCATTGTGGCCACTTGATGCTTTCACAGACCTAAAGGGAGAGGCTTCCTGTCCAAGCTGTTGGGATCCTTAGCAACCCACACCTTGTGAGTGGATCAACCGGGCTAATTAGGTTTGTTCTGCCTTTTTGGCCCAAGCGTACTTTGTCAGGTATTCTGCTGTGGGATTAAAGAGTCATTAATCACTCCGACCTGACGCTGACAAGGTGGCTTTTACAATGAAGTCCACTTCCTTGGTGCTGGCTACGGCCAAGGCCAGATCTGTTTTGCATTACGCTGCAGAAGAATGTACCCGCTTCTCCCCAGTCAATCTCTGTACACCTACCACAGCCCCAGTCTTGTAGGGGCGGGTGCCAGGGCCAGAGATAGCATCTATCTGTAGGCAAACTATGCTCGCAGCAGCTGGGTGCAGTCAGTTCTGGGAAGGACATTTCACAGAACCAGATTCTAGCATGACAGAGTTGGGGTGGGGGAGGGACCTGAGTCACCATCCATGTAACCCCACATTTTACTGAAGAAAGCACTGAGGCTCAGAGAGGGGGAGGGACTTGCGAAGGGCACACAGCGAGTCACATGGAAAGCCAAGATTAGAATGGGCATCTCACCATGCTTCAGAATCCAAATCTACGCTTTTAAACCATTTTCAACACAGTTGATACTGCTGTGTTTGGCAATTCAGAGAGCCCTGAGCTCTTGAGAAAGAAGGGCAGTCATTTTCATTCACCAAGTGCTACAACAGGCTAGGCACCAAGCTAGGTATTTTGCATGCAAATGATTTAATTGAATTGAATTTAATTTAAATGTTATTTTGATGGGATGACAGGTGAAAGCGCTCAGCAACTATTAGCTGTCACTCAACACCACAGTTTTCCTAGATAAGTATTATCATCCCTATTTTTTAGGGATGGAAAACCAGAGACATGGAAAGGTTAGGTAATTCATTCACAGCCTATATTCTCTCCCCTGTGCCAGACTGCCTTTGGGAAAGATGAGAAGAGTTTCCTAAATCCAGGGGTTCTTGTGAACTTTCATTATTACTTATGTAAATTAAAAGTTTAGGTCAGTCATTTAACATCAGGTTGTCAGCATTTATTGTTTCCCTTTCATCTCTTAGACGTGTGATAACTTCTTCTCTGCTGATGTTTCCTTGTCTTCCTTTCTTCCTTTATCCTTTCATCAACTTAACAAACATTTATTGAGCACCTATGATGCCAAGTGCTGGGAATGCTGAGATTAAAAACGCATGGCGGGGCTTCCCTGGTGGCGCAGTGGTTGGGAGTCCGCCTGCCGATGCAGGGGACACGGGTTCGTGCCCCGGTCCGGGAAGATCCCACATGCCGCGGAGCGGCTGGGCCCGTGAGCCATGGCCGCTGAGCCTGCGCGTCTGGAGCCTGTGCTCCGCAACGGGAGGGGCCACAGCAGTGAGAGGCCCGCGTACCGCAAAAGAAAAGAAAACAAAAAAACAAAAAAAACGCATGGCGGCAGGCCCCCTTTCTCATGAAGTTACTGGGAAATGAGCTCCTCACAAATTCAAGAGTAAACCAAGAAAGAGGAAGACATGGATGCAGGAAGCAGGAGCTCCAACCGGGAAAGAAAGGAACCCCAGGGTGCTGCAGGAGGAACACCAGGCGTGGAGGCCCCACCCCCAGCGCTGCAGGGCAGAACTCTGGGAGGGGCTTCACAAGGAGATGAGTTTGATAGAAGACCTGATCCTTCAAATAACTGTGGAGGGGACTTAGATCTCTGGCAGAGTTTGAACTTTAATTATTGCTTAATACAAAGGAAACAAAGCAGATGAAAAAAGAAGATAGTTACTAACTCCAGGAAAGGAAAAATAATCACAGTTTACCAAAGGGCTCCATTATAAATATAAATTTTCATAATGTTGTTAAAGCAAGACAACAGGCCCAAAATGGAGTCACGTATGCTAAGTTCCATGCCACCAGACCAAGACTTAATTACAGTTTCGGTTCTCCCAGAAATGGAATCTTAAACCAGTCCATCAGGAATCAGCTGAGTAGTACTAGACAGGTCATTTACCTGATAGCCCCTGCCATCCCTAAAAGTAACTTACCTAGTGTAACTTCCTGCTTCTGCTCCTTTCTGCCTGTAAAAGTCTTTCATTTTCTACAACCTCTCAGAGCTCCTTTCTATCTGCTAGACTGGGTGCTGGCTGATTCGTGAATCATTGAATAGATCCAGCAAGCTCTTTAACATTTACTGGGTTGAATGTTGTTTTTAACAATGTAAACACAGAATTCCGAATAAACTACGTTAGTATTTAACAATCTTGGGAGGATGTGGAATGTAAGAGGAGTGTGCATGTAAGGGGGGGTAGTGTCCTGGCTAGGGCAGAGAATGCAAGAGCAAAACTCATCTTTCCTAGTGGGCATTCCAGAGTCAGTGCTTAAAACTGGAAAATCAGAAGAGAAACACAGGCATATTAAAGGCAACCCTCATAGGATGATCTGACTCCCCACATTATGTGCATGTAAAACTTGGATAAATACAAAAACTAAAAAGTCATTGACTGATGTAATTTGAAAAATAGACTTCGCATTGTTGTCTAGGGGTTAACAACATCCTTGGGAGACTTTCAGGTGAAGAAATATTTGTTGTGTACCTGGGATGCTCTGGCCCTGCTGGGCTGCTGAGAGATGAGGAAAAAGAGCAGGAAGTTTACAGCCAACGAGAAAGGGGAGGCGTCCTGAGGGATGGGTTCCATGAACGGTGGAAGTTTGGAAGCAGAAGAAAGAGGTAGAACATTGTAGAGAGAATCCTCAGGCCCTGTCTGGTGAGGGGGACTGGACAGGACGGTTGGCCTGAGCCAGGCCCAGTTTAAATCCCAGCTTCTGTACTTACAGGTCACATGACTTTGAACAAGCTACTTAACGTCTCTGATCCTCATTTTCTACATCTAGAACAGAGAAAAAGAGTCCCCCTCCCTCCCCCAAAACTTGTTGTTGGTCTAAGAACCCCCAGTAGGCTTTAGGTTTCCAGTTAAACAATAGGAACAGAAGTGTCATATTCATGTTCATTCTAGAAACATTCTTTTAAATACTGCCTATGTTCCAGCTAATACACTATATTGCTAGAGTTGTTTTTGTTTTCCCTAGCTATACAGTTTTTAAATTATTCTTATTAAACATCCTTTGACCATCTATTTATCAGTCACTTTGAATTCTCCTCGTTTAAAATATTAGCAACCCTTTTCAACTTAGTGTTAACTACAAACCAAGTAAGCATGCTTGCCTTTCTACTACTTCAGTTCAAGCACAAAGAAAGAAAGAACGAAAGAAATAAAAGAGAAAGGAAGGAAGGAAGGAAGGAAGGGATGGAAGAGAGAGAGAGAAAGAAAGAAAGAGAAAAAAAGAAAGAAAGAAAGGAAGGAAGGAAGGGAAGGGAGAAAGAAAGAAACAAAGATAACGTCTCCCACACGGTATTATTTTTAGGGTTGATTCAGACACATTTATAAAACCTCTACTAAATATTTAACACATATCACTAAATAAATGCTAGTCCTCAAACATATTATAGCAGAACCCTTAAAGTCAATGTTTTTTCTTGTTTCTTTAAAGTATAGAAAATACATGCAGAGATGATCTATTCCAATCTATAGAACGACTTAAAATCAGAAGGCAATCAGCCTTACTATGCATTTAATTCCTGAATGAAATTCCCTGGGTCTGGCTTTCAATTTGGAAAGATGCAACCAACTCATCCATTAAGGCCATTTTCCTTACACACACTTTTTTTACTCATGTCAAATATGTTCTTAGTTTAGTCGGAAAAGTACACAGGCAGTCTGGCCTTGTGTCATTTTCCCCAGGTCCTCATCCGGTGGATCTGTCTCTCTCTGTCTCTCTCTCCTCAGGCCCGGGGGTCCTCCCCTTCTCCCCTCCTTTCCTTCTCTCTGAGGTTCATCCTTTGCCCAAGCTCACAAATGGAAGCCTTGCTCTCCTCCTGGCTCCACCCTTCTGTCATCAGCGTGTGCACACAGCCCGTGTCAGAGTCTGTCCCAAAGACTTGAGCCTGTTTTTCAAAAAGATTTAAGATTGCCACAACAAACAAAAATTTGACTCAGCATTAGGAAAAATTATAATCAGAGGCTGGCCTCCCAGACTTTCAGGGGGTGGAAATGGGCTCCCCAGAGGGTAGGTTGAAAAAAAAATCAATATAAATGATATTTACTTGCAGTATTTTGGAGGGGAAGAGAGAGGGTAGAGGGAAGGAAAAAAAAATCTGTCTGAACAAGAGAGGTATAATTCAGAAGCTGCCACAAGGAAAGTAGGAACCTCCAAGGACAGATTATCATTCTTTATGATTTGACAAGGTTGACGGGAGAAGTCGTGACTGGACTTGCATCTGCTCTGCGGGGAGCATGAAAACACTGCCGGCCTCGCTAAGCCCCGTTCATAGGCCAGGGTGTGTGGAAAAGGCTTAGCAGCACTGGAAAGACCACCTTCCATAAAACCTATATGATCACTAAGCTAGGGGATCATAATTAACAGTATATTTTATAACTATAACTAACATCATATATTACTAAAATCATAGCTAATATTTATTGAGCATCTGCCATGTGTCAGACACTGTGCTAAGTATTTTGCATGCAAATATATTTGCATATATTAAATATATTGCATACATATCCATGAAGGGGTCTCTACTACAATTTTCCCTACTTTAAGATGAGGAATGAGGCTTAAAGCGGTGGCGATTTGCCCAGGTAAAGTCAAGACTCAGATGCAGATTTTCCCTGGTTGCAGAGCCTCAGTCTTATGGCAGGACAATTTTTAAAGCATAGATTTATATGCATTTTCCCTGAGTTTCCACAAGCTCTCCAAGCAGAGAGACAGACCTGCTTCAGAGATTTCTGCAGGCAGTAAGCAACAAAGACTGAAAATTGAGTCTCTTGCTGTCTTTTGCAGAAGTCAAAGCACAGAGAGATGCCAGGTGTCCTGGAGGGACCTTTGAAAGCAGCCTAGGAGAGAAGAGAGATGAGAACTTTCTCCAGCCTTGGAGAGAGGTCCCTGGAGTCCTGTGTGGTCTCAGCCATTCGGAGAGGTGGCCAAGGCTCCTCAGGATGGGTCCATGGTGCCCCAGAAAGGCCAAGCCTGGGAGGGCTGGGGGATCTCAGCCTCCCCTGGGACCCATTGGGGAGAGTGGAGGAGAGAGCCCAGTAATGACTGGGATTGAGTTCCTCCACCTGAAAGGATGGGGGCATAGAGAAAGATTTAAGATCATTTTAAACAAAATAAAGTGATATTTCTTGCACAAATAAATTTACATACCGAGATCCACACCCACCACAAAATCACACACTGAGTAGGGGAGGAAGGGGCAGTCCCTCCACCTCCAACTTCTATTTGCTGCCTGTGGGGATTTGGCCAGGTGGGGTCAGGGGACTGCCATAAATAGTTGAAAACGCCAAGTTTCACCTTCATCTGTGGCATTAGAGGAAAACCAGTCTTCACACTGCAGAGAACTTCTCCCTAGCCACCCTCGGCCCAGAGATGGCCCACTGAGCACACCCTCCTGGCTCCAGGAGGACCCCACGTGCCATGTACCAGGAACTGTGGGATCCATCACTGCAATGGAGAAAGTATCTGCCCAGATACACAGCCCACGATCAGGGACTCAGCCAGAAACTCTCCCCTAAGCCACCTTGTCCCCTCCCCCAAAGCTTGAATATTTTCAATATTAAGAAAATACCTCTTTGGGGGGAGTAGGTCCATCTGACCTTACAATCCCCATGAGGTGCTCATTTATCACCTCTCATTGCATCTTTTATTCCCCTTCCCAACACAATGTGTATGACATGCTTATCTGTGTAACTATTTGTCTAATCTCTGTCTTCTATGTTAGAAGTTCCATGAGGAGAAGGACTGTGCCTTGTCCTTTGCTGTATTCCTAGCATGTAATACAGTTTTGGGAGCTCAGTAGGTGCTCGGCTATTACTTCCTGAATGAACACGGAGCAATCACAGGTGGCCAAAACCTTAGTGATCATCTAGCCCAAGGCTCTGAGAGGCTAAGGCCCAGAGGGGTTGAAGCACTTGCCTGAGATTTCAAACTTCGTTGAAAAAAGTCCAAGGACTCCGGGCAGACCTTTGAGTGACTTTCTTCTTTTTTGACTCTAGGATCTTCAGTCTCTAAATTTATCATGGTTGAACCAAGACCAAATCCTGGACCACTTGTCCAGTCACCCATCCTCGACCTTCCATTATGCTCTAAGCTCACCCGTTACAATATTACCTTAGGCTTCACCTACCTATATTTTGGATGCCCTCTGTCCATACAGTGTCTCGGTCTTCCCAAGACCCGAGAAAAAAGTTGACCTTTCTTCTTGCAAAGAACTTTGGTTTTTAATATGAGATTAAAGGCTTAAGACTTGTCCTTATTCAACAGATATTCACTGCATACCTATAAACATGGACCCTGTTCTAGAGTAGGGGCTGCAGCAATAAGCAACATAAGCCTTCATGACGCATACATTCTGCTGTGAAGACAGATAATAAAGGTAAACGAATGAGTAAAAGAATTTCCAGTAGTGAAAAGTGCTATGAAGAAAATAAACATGGTAAGGACTTAGAGAATGGAGGGGTGGGCTATTTTTGATCAAGAGTTAGAGAAGACTTCTGTGAGAAGGACATATTTAAGTTAAACCTGAATAATAAGAAAAAGTCAGCCTGCAGAGTTCTTGGGGAAGGTATTTCGGACTTGACTACTGCGATGGTCCTGAGGACCCAGTCAGATGCCGAGCAGAGTGAACAAAGCTTGCAAGAAGTCCGTGAGGCGGGCAAAGGGCAGATCCCATAGAGTCTCACAGGCCACGGAGGAAGACTGAATTTTATTCTTTGGCATCAGGAAGCCATTAGAGGTTTTTAAGTTGGGGAGTGTTATGATCTTTTCACATTTCAGATGACCAAAAAGACTCGGCTGCCAAGTAGAACAGCAAAAGGGAGACAAACTTAAAGGCTACTGCCGTGGTCCAACTAAGAGAGGAGGGTTCAAGGACTAGGCCGATAGCAGTGGAAACTGTGAGAAGTGACTGGACTTGGGATGTAATTTGGAGACAGAGCTGACATGAGTTACTGCTGGATTGGATGTGGGCTGTGAAGGAAAGAGATGAAAGAAACATGACTCGTAAATTTTGGCTTGAGAAGAGGTGAATGGTGGTACAGTTCCCAATTTGGAGAAGATTGGGTAAGAAGCAAATTCATAGGGGTGGAGGTAGCCAAGAATTGATTTTAAATGCTTTAAGTTCAAGAGGTTTATTAGACAGCCTATGGAGATGCCAATTAAGCAACCAGGTGTACAATGGAAGGAATATACAATAATCAGGGAATTTCTGAAATCTAACAGGAAGACTTGGGCCAAGGCTGGGGGTAGGGAATGGGAAAGGAGAGAATCCTAGTTCTTCTTAAGTCTCACCACCCAGCCATTTAGAGGTGACGCTCCCCAGTGGTTTCCATACACGAACCTCTTTAACTTAGTCTCTTCCAGGAAAAGGGCCCCGGTCTAATGTCTCAGCTGCAGGGATTGGGGGTTAATTTCACAGCAGATGTCTAATAAATGGCTTAGCATTTCTGAACTATGAAGGTTTACCATTACGTCAATGAACTGGGGAACAATTGCAATTCAAAACTTTTCTTTAATTAGTGAAAATGTATATTCTTTCTTAATCCCACTGTCTACAAGGACAGCCTGCAACTGTGGGGCCAGTTCTGGAAGCGCCTGTTGCGAGGCTCCTCGTTAGGTGCTGCAATAAATGTTCTCATTCTTAAAACTGCTTAGAATTGGGTCTTCCCTTCCCTTCCTTCCATATACTTAGGTTTCCCACGCAGCTCACCCCTTCACGCATAAGAACTCCTTTGTTCTAACCACTCCACTTATCCATTCATCCTGCCATGTACTGGGCACTCAGTAAAACATGGTGAAGAAATAGACCGTCCTGGTGGTGCCTGTCTTCGTGGGTCTAAGAGTCTGGTGCGGAGACAGACTTGACTCAGGTAAATGACTAAACGTATCATTACAAATTGTGACCAGTGCACCTCTGCTGGGAAAGGAAGGTGAGCTAGGAGAAGACAGCCTTCGGATCTGATCATCTGAGAAGGCGTCTCTGAGGAGGCGACATTTAAACTAAGACCCAAAGGATGAGAAGGATCCAGATGTGGAAAAGAGGGCAGTGGAGCCTTTCAACGGGGGGAACAAGCAAAGTGCTGCGTGCTTCCATCTCCATCTAAACAGAAGGTCCTGCACGTCACATATCCTCTTCCTTCTGACTTAGTGTTGCCGCTCTGAACCTGAATGATCTTAGGACCCAGGAGATGGAAGGGATGTTTGAGCCCCTTCACTAAGCATCCCGTGGTTGCCGTATCCTGAGTGCCACCAGCAGCGGCAAGCCAGACCCCATCAGCTGTGTGTCATTTCCAAAGCTTTTAAGCAATCCTGTTCTAGCCCTGGAGCAAATAAAACCAAGAACAATAAAGTTCCTTCCCCTTGGAGTTTGTCCAGGAAGGCTTTTTTTTTTTCCCTTTGCTTTTTTCGGAGACATTTAGATTCCCCTTCTGAGGGGAATGAGATGAATTCTGGGAAATAGCTCTCAAGGTTTCCTTCGTACTGTTTCTCCTACCGTCCCTGGTAGCTGATCCTGGTCAGGGGAGCCGGCCTTCAGAAACCAGCGTCAACTCCGGGGACCCAGAGTCAGGCAAGCCATGATAGACTTATTTAAAAATCAATCCGAGAAAGATTTCAACTTGTTTTGGTAAGATGTCACCATGGCATGATGGCGATGTAGACAGACAGACCTGGGTTTGAATTTAGATTCAGCACTATGGCTTTGGGTACGTCACTTAATCTCTCCAAGCCTCAGTTTCCTCATCTATAAAGTAAAGATCATAATTTCTACCTTATAAGAATTAGCCTCGATTATCCGTGAAAGGCACCCAGCCTGACTTGTAGTCGATGCTCAGGAAATGTTGTGTCCCTTCTTTTCAAGGCCTGGCTCTTCAGTTGGCTAATTACATCTTTTGAGGCATTCAAATGGGGTTACAGCCAGTGCCCCTCTGAGAACATTTCAATTACAGGTGCCTAAGTGGTGCCTTCTCAGCTGGAAATTTGTAATTAAATCAGCAATGGCCGCAGGCTGCTCAGGTGTGTCAGAACAGCTCCCATCCGGCTCACCTTTCCTCCTAGCTACCCCATCAAGTCAATTCCAAAGTCAAGGGGAGCTATAGGAATAAAAATCCTTTAACACTTATCAGCTATTGAGCAGTTTGCAATGTGATCTTACCCTCAGGGCAACATTGGTGCTGGCGTTATTATTGTCCCATTACAATGGGAAGGAGGAAATTGAGGTCTAGAAAAGGGAAGCGATGTATTTAAAGTCTCAGAAGCTGCAATGCCAAGTCTTTGACTAAAAATCCACTGCTCAATCAAAACTACAATGAGATATCATCTCACACCAGTCAGAATGGCCATCATCAAAAAATCTAGAAACAATAAATGCTGGAGAGGGTGTGGAGAAAAGGGAACACTCTTGCACTGCTGGTGGGAATGTGAATTGGTTCAGCCACTATGGAGAACAGTATGGAGGTTCCTTAAAAAACTACAAATAGAACTACCATATGACCCAGCAATCCCACTACTGGGCATATACCCTGAGAAAACCAAAATTCAAAAAGAGTCATGTACCAAATTGTTCATTGCAGCTCTATTTACAATAGCCCGGAGATGGAAACAACCTAAGTGCCCATCATCGGATGAACGGATAAAGAAGATGTGGCACATATATACAATGGAATATTACTCAGCCATAAAAAGAAACGAAATTGAGCTATTTGTAATGAGGTGGATAGACCTAGAGTCTGTCATACAGAGTGAAGTAAGTCAGAAAGAAAAAGACAAATACCGTATGCTAACACATATATATGGAATTTAAGGAAAAAAAATGTCATGAAGAACCTAGGGGTAAGACAGGAATAAAGACGCAGACCTACTGGAGAACGGACTTGAGGTTATGGGGAGGGGGAAGGGTGAGCTGTGACAGGGCGAGAGAGAGTCGTGGACATATACACACTAACAAACGTAGTAAGGTAGATAGCTAGTGGGAAGCAGCCGCATGGCACAGGGATATTGGCTCGGTGCTTTGTGACAGCCTGGAGGGGTGGGATGGGGAGGATGGGAGGGAGGGGGAGGCAAGAGGGAAGATATATGGGAACATATGTATATGTATGACTGATTCACTTTGTTATAAAGCAGAAACTAACACACCATTGTAAAGCAATTATACCCCAATAAAGATGTTAAAAAAAAAAAAAAGAAGTTACACACACACACACACACACACACAAAAATCCACTGCTCCTGCCACACCGCCACATCCTGACAAGGGCAATTTTGTCCTTTGGTGGAAAAGTTCACTACCAGCAACTGTCCTGACTCTTGATCAGCAGCAAAGAATCTGCCCCCTAGACTGCCCTTCCTGCCCCATGCCCTCCCTTGCTCCGGTTCTGCCAGCTTTCTTAGACCAAGGTCAATTGCTTACTCTCTGGTCTGAAAGAGTCCGGCTTTATTCTAGGCTCCGACTTGCATTTCTCATCTCTGGCAATGTGCAATGACAGGTGATAACAGGCCACTTTGGAACCCTCTCACCAGAACTTGTGACCTTTCCTCTAAGGCAGGTATGGGAAGAATCAGTCTGACTTTGATCTGAACCTGGTTCTGGTGATGGCTTTAGGGTAATGGGCACTGGGTCATGTAACCCACCCACTTACCCAAGGCTGACACAGGTAAATTAAGGGCCACTCTGTTCTGCCTTC
This sequence comes from Orcinus orca, assembly GCF_937001465.1. NCBI lineage: Eukaryota > Metazoa > Chordata > Mammalia > Artiodactyla > Delphinidae > Orcinus > Orcinus orca. The sequence goes on from NC_064563.1 coordinate 75,061,095, forward strand.
AGAAAAGGACATAAACTGAAGAAATGGGAAATAAAACTCCATCCTCAGAAAGTCAGGATGGAACTCAAGCAAAGCTCTAATATTTGCCGTAATTTCTCTGAAATAGAAGACAAGGGTCAGAGTTGGCAGAACTCTTCTGATACAATGATCTCATTTCACACAGTGGGAGACTGGGGAATGGAGCGGAAAGTGGCCCATTGGAGGCCATACAGCTATCAGAGGCAGGGCTAGGCCCCAGGCCCCAGGACTCCCAGTTCTTTTTTCTTACTGAGTCATGCAGTTCACTCAAGAGCCCTAAGCATATTCGATCTGGGTGACCCAGCTGACCTCTACCCCACCGCTTCCCTACCTCTACCTGCCACTCCCAGAAGGTTTACACTGCAGTGGATGCATGTCATGGACTTGGAGGAGGTGGACCTACGTCTATGAGATACTGATCCAGGGAGAGCTGTTTCCAACAAGGGCTATCCAAGCAGCCCTCAGCTGGGAGTGACCACCACACAAAACCTGCCCAGTGAAGCAGGAGGAAAAGATTTACATATACCTGGGTGAAACTGAGGATTCATGGGATAAGCTTTTGAGTCTTCCCAGCTTGTGGGATCTGCTGAGACAGGATGATGGAAGTACAGACAGCAGCTGGTTCTTGTTTTCAGTAACTCTGCTCATCCTTCACCGCCGCCTCCACCACCATCACCTCCCACACCACCTCTTTACTTCCTTTTCCACTTCCTTTATATACACCATCACCACCACCTCCACCACCACCACCATCACCATCATAACCATAACCACCACCACCATCACCACCACCACCACCATCACCTCCACCACCACCACCATCACCACCACCACCACCACCACCATTACCACCTCCACCACCATCACCACCTCCACCACTACCACCTCCACCACCTCCACCGCCACCATCACCACCACCGCCACCACCACCTCCACCACCACCACCACCACCATCACCACAACCACCACCATTATCACCTCCACCACCATCACCACCTCCACCACCACCATCACCACCACCGCCACCCCCCCACCACCTCCACCCCCCCACCACCATCATAACCATCACCACCACCACCATCCACCACCATCATAACCATCACCACCTCCACCACCACCACCTCCATCACCACCTCCACCACCACCACCACCACCACCATTATAACCATCACCACCTCCACCACCACCACCTCCATCACCACCTCCACCACCACCACCTCCACCACCACCAGCACTATCACCATACCCTGCACCCCCTCCTCCATGTCCTTCACCACCACTGCCTCTACTCCCACCATGACCATATCCTTCACCTCCTCCTCCACTCCCTCCATTACCTCTCTCACCTTCACCACCAAACCACCTCCTCTACTTTCTCCTTCACTACCTCTATAGCCACTTCATCCTCCATTTCTTTGACACCATCATCACTGTGACCACCCAGCTCCTGCACCCCCTCCGCCTACGCTACCTGCATCTCTTCACACCAACACCAGCACCATCCCTACCACCTTCAGCTCCCCTTCCTCCTCACCACCACCTCCTTTATTGCCTGTACCCCTACACCACCACAAGCAGCTTCACCACAACCTTATTTATAGCATTAAAATAGGTCTCCTACCAAATATGCTTCTGAGATCTTAATGCTTTCAAAGTCGAGCAGGCGATCAGTATTTGAATCTATAGCCAGAGTCACTGAGATTCAGCTCACATTTGAAATAAACCAGGATTAACTCCCTCTCTTCCTGCTTATTTTGAAACTGCTTATCTGAACACACACACACACACACACACACACACACACTCACCATCTCTCTCTCTCTCACCAGAGGACCATAGGTACTCTGAAATGAAGCAGACAATGGTGCCCTTGTTGCATGAGCCTGATATTAATAGACTATTCCTTTTGATTTCAGCCTGGAAACATTGGCAGCAAACCAATGTGAGGAAAGAAGGGCTGTGTAGCAAGAGTTTAAAAAAGAGATGAAGAAAAACCCCAACCCAGCTTTGATCACAGGGGTCTAAAGATGAATTGTGGTCATTTCACAGGTCTCTGGGTGGAGGTTAATGTCATTTTGAAGCAAGGAAACTGAGTTAAAAAAAAAAAAAAAGAAAACTGAGAAGAGGTGCACTTTCTGATGGAACAGGGCCCCCACACCAGAGGATCAAAGCTGCTCGCTATGCAGAGAATGAAGGATTATTCACTTTCTATTTTTTCACGCCTGCAGCACACATGGGGATCTAATTGGTCAGGATGCGAAATACAGACAGGCAGCCGCAGCAGCAGGGCAGAGCCCGAAGGGGGAGGTGAATGCTTTCTGCAGCTGCAAACCATTAAAGGCAAGCTTCCCCCCATGCGCCACTTTAATTGCTCTTCTGTGTGTTTCCTCAGCTCACAGCCACTAATGTCTACTTCCCAGTCTTTCTGATCTCAGAGGTGATGAGCTTGACGGCTGTCAGGCCTGCCGGGGTCAGAGAAGGCGAGAGACACGTCTCTGGAGAGTGAGGGCGGGACCGCTGGGCTGGAAGAAGCGTGAGCGCCCAGCAGGAACTCCGCAGGCTCTGCCCAGCCTCACGCTCGTTCTTCGCTCCTTGGGGTCTTGGGGTATAAAGCCAAGGCTCTCTCTCAGTGTGGTGTTGTCTTGGTTCTGACCCATTACAGCAGGGGAGACAAAATAAAAACCCCACCACTGTGCAGTGTCTGACCTCAGGCCTGTCACTCAACCCTTCTGACCCTTCATTTCCTTGCGTTTGAAATGGGGTGTGTGCCTAACAGCACCCTGAGGATTACATGACGTCGTGAAATGCTAATCAGGGGAGGGAAGTCCCTGTTGGTTGTTATCACCTCCACTTGAAACTTCTCTGCCAGCCTCTTGATCTACTTTAGGGCTGAGTCCCCCAAGTCCTCCTTTCAGCCCTTCTCAGTGCCCCTCACTGGTGAAAGCCGCGCTGACTCTCCAGGTCTGCAAGAGGGCAGAACCCTGGCCATGCTGAACACCACCTGTCACTCATTCTGGCTCCCATCTTTCCTCTCTTAGTTGTTATCCTTAGCCACATCCTCCTGGCTGACACTGCTGCCTCCAGTCCTTCCCTGCCTCCCCTTCCCCCCGCCCCCATTTCAAGCACCACTGACCTACATATACGTAGCTACAAAATGCAAGCCCAGCCATTCACGTCTCTGCTGAAAACTCTCTGGCAGCTCGCCGCTCTGTTCTTGTGCTGTCCCTTAGCGGGGAATGCCTTCAACCTTTCTTGGTCTGACTCATCCTTTAAGACTCACCTGAATTTTTATCTCCTCTAGGTGGCCACCGTCATGCAGGATGACGGCCTCTGCTCAGTATATTTGTGCGTTCACAGTGCCCTGTCATTGACCACATTGGATTAGAATCATTTAGTCATTCCTCCGCTCGAAGGTGTCTGTCTCTTCCACTGGAGTGTAAGTGTTTGGGGAACAGGCCTGCATCTTAATTCATCTTTATACTCCCAGCATGTGGCATGGCTGGCAGAGTGCCTGGAATATAACAGGTACTCGATAAATGTATTTATGACTTTCAACTGTTATTTATTTGTCTCTCTGCCTAAACTACCCAATTAAGTTGAAAGCATTTGGTGAGATGGAGATCTGTCTGATTCATTTCGTATTCTGCACAATGCCCAGCACACAGCAGAGACTCAAGAAACAGCAGCTAGTTCTGCTGTGTCTGACTTGCTGAGGGCTCTTTCCTCAACATCTAGAACAGAAATTTGCACACAGGTGCTCAATACATATGTTTTGAATGGATATGCGGACTAACAATTGTCACTCGCCATCTGCTTCTATAAGAATGAAGTCACTAGTCGCTGCAGTTGTTAACCTTCAACACACCCTGAAAGGAGTTCAGGGCAGAGATCAGGAATGAGGCACTCTGTGCTCTGAGAAAAACTGGCAGAGCAGGCCTTCAGATAGTTAGATATTTTCAGGGGAAGATTTTATGAGCCCAATTTCTTGCATTTTCTCATATCTAGAAAAGCACTAAAATCATTAACATCTGCTTCTCAAAATTAGCAACGACCCTGTGCCAACATATGTGCTTGACTGCACGTCTCCCCCTTCACCAAAATCACATCTATACCGATCCCAGCCCCACCCCTTTGGAGCAGTTCCTCAGAGCTATCTGAGACGCTGTCTCCGGGGCTATGGCCCTCATTTTGCCCCAAATAAAACTTAACCCACAGCTCTCATGTTGTGCATCTTTTTTCAGCCAACAGATGAATAGTGTGGCATTGTAGGAAAAACACCTGTCGTGGTTAGAAGGCCTAAATTCTAGTCAGAGGCAACAAACTCAAACTTAATGAGGCCAAAAGAGAACTTCTGATTTTCTCCAAAACTCAACTCCTCACTCCCAGCAAACATTCCAGCAAACATTCCCCCATCTTGATAAATGGTACCAAACCATCTAGTTACTCAGGCAAAAATCTAGAAGTAATATTTGATTCATCTATTATCTTCACGTCTCACATGCAATCCACTAACACGTCCTTCAAGCTCTACTTCCAAAATACATCCAACCTCTGACCATCACCTTTACAGCCACCACCCTAATTCAAGCTGCCATCGTCTTGACCTTGCAATCGGTCTCCCTGCCCCAACACACACACGCACATAAACACATACACACACATACACCCTTTTCATTTCATCACCTTGATCTTTTTTGTATCACTCCAATACCTTCCCACTTTACTTAGAATAAAATCTAAACTTCTAATCGCTGTCTACAAACCACACACAACGTAGCCCTGGCCCCGTCTCCAGATTCCTTTCCTCCTTGCACATCTCCTTCCAACCACACTGGTCCTTCTACAATTCCTGGAATATTATGGATTATTCTTACTTCAGAACGTATCCCCTCTACCTCAAAATCTCTTCCCCCATTATTCCCACTCTTAGTTCAAACGTCACCACTAGGCCTTTACCAACCCTAGGTGTGATGGTTCATTGTACTTGTGTACTTGACTATGCTACAGGGTGCCCAGATATTTGGTCAAACATTATCCTGGATGTTTCTGTGAGGGTATTTTTGGATGAGATTCACATTTGAATGGGTGGGACAAGTGAAGCAGAATGCCCTCCCCAATGTGGGTGGCCCTCATCCAATTGCTTGAAGGTCCGAATAGAATGAAAAGGCTGACCTCCACTGGATAAGAGGGAATTTCCTCCCACCTGAGTGCTTAAGCTGGGATATCTGTCTTTTTTCACCTTTGGACTCGAACTGAAACATTGGCTCTTCTTGGATTTGGAACCTGCCAGCTTTCAGGAAGGAACTCACGTCACCAGCTCTCCTGGTCCTTAGGCCTTCAGACTCAGACTGGAACTACCCCATCAGTTCTGTGGGTTTCCAACTTGCTGACTGCAGGCCTTGGGACTTTCCAGCCTCCATAATCTCATGAGCAAATTCCCTATAATAAATAACTTATAAAAGTTTTAGAAGAAAAAAATAGGTGTAGATCTTTGCAACCTTGGCCTAGGCAATGGAGTCTTAGATATGATACCAAAAGAATAAATAACCAAAAAAAAAAAAAAGAATAAATAACTAAAGGAAAAAAATAAATTGGACTCCATCAAAATTTAAAACTTTTGTGCATCAAAGGACACTATCAAGAAAGTGAAAAGACAACTCACAGAACAGGAGAAAATATTTGAATTTTCTGCATATATCTGATAAGAAATTTCATCCAGAATATAAAAACAACTTTTAAGTTTAATAATAAAAATTACATAATTTTAAAAGAGGCAAAGAATTTGAAAAGACATTTCTTCAAAGAAAATATACAGAGGACCAATTAGCACATGAAAAGATGCTTAACACTTACTAGGATGGCTAGTGAAAAGCAAACAAACAGAAATTAATAAGAGATTGCAAAGATATAAAGAAACTGGGAACCTCATACATTGATGGTGGGAATGTAAAATGGCAGTTGCTCAAAAAGTTAAGCAGAGTTACCATACGACCCAGCAATTCCGCTCCTAGGTATATCTCCAAGATTACTGAAAATATATGTCCACGCAAAAACATGTACATGAGCATTCATAGCAACATTATTCATAATAGCAAAAAATAGTGGAAATAGCCAAAATGTTCATCAACTGATGAATGGATAAACGAAATGTGGTAAATCTATACAGTAGAATATGACTTGGCCATAAAAAGGAATGAAGTACTGCTACATGCTACAATATGGATAAACCTTGAAAATATGCTAAGTGAAGCCAGACACAAAAGACCATATATTGGGGCTTCCCTGGTGGCGCAGGGGTTGAGAGTCCGCCTGCCGATACAGGGGACACGGGTTCGTGCCCCGGTCTGGGAAGATCCCACATGCCGCGGAGCGGCTGGGCCCGTGAGCCATGGCCGTGGAGCCTGTGTGTCCGGAGCCTGTGCTCTGCAACGGGAGAGGCCACAACAGTGAGAGGCCCGCATACCGCAAAAAAAAAAAAAAAGACCATATATTGTATGATTCCATTTACATGAAGTGTTCAGAATAGGTAAAGCCATAGAAATAGAAAGTAGATTAGTGGTTGCCAGGGGCTAGAGGCTAGGAGGATTGGGTACAGGATTTATTTGGGGGTTAATGAAAATGCTCTAGAATTAAATAGCAGTGATAGTTGTATAACTGTGAATATACTAAAAACTACTGAATCGTATACTTTAGAAAGTGAATTTGATGGTAGGTGAATTTTATCTCAATAGAGCAGTTATTTAAAAAGTGTTCATTATATTATTGTTTATACTAGTAAAAAGGAAATATTCAAAATGTCATTTTATAAAAAAACTTGTTATAATGAATCTATTTGACAGAATATTGTACACTCATTCAATTATATCTATAAAATTTTATGATACTATATAGAATGATTATGAAATAATATTAAGTAGGCTATAATCAAACTATTATATATATTTTTAATCATATCACTCTGACTTTTTTTTTTAAGTCTGGATGAAAACCCCAAACTTTTAACAAATGTTGGCTCTAGGTACTGAGATTTGAAAATTTTATTCTTCTTGTTTCTACTTTTCTGTATTTCCTAAGCTTTCTTTAAATATCACATCTTTTTTATAATAAAAATATATATTAAAAATCCCATAACTGTAGTAGTTAGTTACAGTGTCAGAGTTTCAGTTTCCAGGAAGAGAGCAGAGTGCAGCCTGTCCCAGGGAGACAAGCCCAGAGGACCCAGTGGGTGACACACAGCGCTGACATGGATGAGTCCAGACCTGGCTGACCCGGGGCCAGGGCCGGGGCCAGGCAGCATCTTTACAGGCTGGAAGCCTTCTTCTTTTCCTGTTTTAAGCGGTGCTCAGTTTTTAGAACCCCATTGTCATTTCGAAAGCGGCATGAGCGCTCAGGTCCCCAGGCCTGCATCTTTCCTTTGTCTGCCCTCCCCCCACTATTTATTTCCTTTTCCATCTCGCAGTGGCTGCCCTTCAGGCAGTGACAACAACGATGTTGTTACAGGTGTTCGCTCACTCTGGTCTCATTTGCTCTGGCAAGAAGTCTGGTCGGATCAAATGCCCCTGTGGAAACTCAGCTGAATTGTCTTCATTTTCTATCATTTTATTTTAACATCCCAGCAGTCCCCGCCTGTCAGGGTCTCTGCCGGCAATTCAGCCATTCATCAATTTAAAGTATGGCCATACGGTTCTGGACGGCATCCAACCCCACAGAAGAAATCACTTCTTTCCTTTTCATTTTTCTTTCGAAGCGAGAAAGAATCTGCTCATCTGGACACAGGGATACTGACTTTTGAGCCAATTTAGGAAGCTGCTTTTAGGTAGTAATACTCAGTATTTCAGTCACAGGCCAAACAATGACCCCATGTAATTACTGGTGCCACAGAGAAACCGGTAAAGTCATCTTTTTATTTAATAGTAATTGTACATATTTTATTTAATTAATCATATTTCTCATTTAATAATAATAGTGACATTTATTCCACGACAGGAATTCTCTTGTATTAACTCATATAACTCTCCTTACAGCCCACAGTATCCCCATTTTGTAGATGAGGAAACTGAGGCACAGAGAGTTTCATTGACTTGCTGAAGTTTCCACAGTTGTTATTGGTGGAGGTGGGATTTGACCTCCAGCAGTCTGGGTGTAGGTTCTATGCTCTTAATCGCTGCAATTCTCAGCCTTTCAATGAGAGTCATAGTAACTTACCACTCGCCCAGGAAAAAGGGTAGCCAGACTAAAGGATTAAGTGAGCATTAGAACTAAATTAAGTACTTTTTCAGGAAGACCAAGTTTTGCTGGACTCAGGGTGATCTTACTCCAAGTTGGTTTCATCCGCTAGTAGGAACTCAGTGGCATGCTGTAGGGTGAAGCAGAAAAGAGACAAGGACACAAGTCGTCCCTCGTCGGTTAGCCATGCAGGGAAGACAAGATGGTGTCCGATGGGGGACCGCACTGACCACCAGTGGGAAAGCCACTGTTTGCTAGAACGCCTCCACCTTGGAGGAGAGAGACACTGAGCCGCACCAGACAGCCAGTGGGGTACTGGTCCCATCGCAGGGCATGGGAAAGACACCCTGGAGGACAGCCCCCTGCTGGGCTAGAAGGTGAAGGGTGCCCCTGGGTTGTGCAGTGTGGATTCTTCTCTCTAGGTTTTCTGGGAGAAGTGTCTTGTCATCCTGTAGAGGTGGTTGGGGGAAAACTGCCTGATGCACAAACTCCAGACATTCCTGCCCCCCAGCTTCTGGGTATGGCCCCGTCCATAGAGTAGCCAACTTCTCCTCTGCAAGGGAAGTGGCAGGCTGGTGCCCTGCTTCCACTCCACTGTGGGTTCTTCTCAAAGAAACCTCATCGGCATCTGTCATTTCACATTTCCAGGTTTCTTTCGTATTCATAAACATCTACGAATGTTTCTCCTTGCATTGCTGCTTTTCAAAAAGAATCAAAGGTACGGTTTCCCAGCCTTCTCTAACCCAACACTGTGCCAGGCTTTCTCGCCTAAGCTTCTCTGCATCTTGAACAGGCCAAGCCCCCTCAGGTGGGGCTTTACTTTCTGCGGTTTCTGTGTATAACTCAATCAACACATGTACTTTTTCACGCTCTACTTGCCCTCACCCACTCACTCTGAGGCAGAAATCACTGCTAGGCCATTTTTGCCAGACACCCAAGACTTTCCCCCTGGATGCTCTCTGTCTGTTCCCACCATACCTCTGTCCGGAATAGTCCACAGTTCAGAGTTAGTTGAGGCACAATGAAAAGTAGTTAGCACATACAAGCCAGCCTAGCTTGTCTCATTTTACAAACATCACGCCATTTATAAAAGTGTTTTGGATGGGTCCCGAAGTACCAGTGAGGGAAGACTTGGAAGGGCCCCATGTTTAGCTTAATGCTCTGCTGTCGCTGTCTTGAAATTCTTGATAATGTTTGAACAAGTGACCCCACATTTTGGATTTTGCAATGAACCCTGCAAATCCTGTAGCTGGCCCTGCCCCTGCCTGCTGCTGCCCCTCTCCACGGCCCCCTCACCACCCCAGCCGAGGGCCCACGATCCACGTCTCTGGAACAGAGAGGTTTGGCTCTCAGCAGAACTTTGAGGTCTGGCTCTTGAAGCTGTCACATGATATATCATTGGTTCCCTTTTCTGGGGAGGAGCCTTCAACAAGAGGCCTCCCTGAAAGATACAAAGATCATTACCCCGGTTCTGCAGGTGAAACAGAAAGACTCTCAGTTCAGGCACAGCCCCAGGGCTAGGTAGGAAGAGCTCCAACTCTAGGACCGAATGGGTTTTATCAGGTGGGGTGAGGGGTGGGTATTTTGTAAAGTGGTCAAAAAAATACCAGTGCCGAACAGATTGTCTTTACAGAAAACATCACTGTAGTCCTCTAGCATCAAGAGAAAGGCAAGGGCTCCAGGCAGATGGGCCATGTCCCCTAATCTAGCCTGCAAAGTACTGCCTAACAAGAGAGCATAATTCTTATATCTATAAGGGGACCTTGAGATGAGGAATCTGGACGTGAGCAGCTGTCCCAGAGGCAAGCTCCCTAAAAGATAAAAGAAGAATTTGTAGTTGACACACTATTTTGAGATCACAAAGGGTCAATCCGAGTGAGAATGCAGCGTTTCGCCATGTGTTGATGATACAGGCCTGGAAAGTCCCTAAGTCAAGCACTCCTGGAGACAGGACAGTTCTCTCTGGCAAACACCATGGTGAGATTTGGGGCAGGTGACTTAATCTCTCTGGGCCTGGTTCCCCTTTTCTAAGTGATGATACTTTTAGTACTGACTGCACAGCATTGTTGAGAAGAATAAAGTCGGTTTTACATTAAAAGCAATCGAAACAGTGCCTGGTGTATTGTAAACACTCAAGAAGTGATAGTTACTATTACGATGAAGGGGAACCTTCTAACTATACGGCGGATACAGGTAAAGACCTTGAGTTTTCTAGATGTTGTCTTGAGCCATTTCCTTCTCAGTTTTGCCCCATTAGATCCCAGTGTCCCTACTCCTAGGACACATTCTTTCAAGATGGCATCCCGGATACTGGGAAGAAGAGAGACCAACAGTTGAGGGGCTGGAAGGAGGAAAAGGATACTACTCATGAAGTGGCCTTGCTGGAAAAACCAACAAACAAAACACAAAAGAACCATGAAACTGAATCTGGGCGGCCCTCTAGACAAAACAACCAATTTACAGAAAATCTAGGGGACAGAAGGACCTTAACCATAAACAAACCACAGGGGTGCGTTCAGCAAAATCCATAGTGTGGTGAACTCTATAGGGCAAGCGACCTGGTTTCTTCAAACAACGATAATGAACGAACAAAACGTAAAAAAAAAAATGGAGATGGAAACGTACAGATTTTAAAAATCTCGAGGGACCTATCACCCAATTACAATATATGAACCTTATTTGTATCCTAATGCAAATAAATTTTCTGAGTAGTTGATGATATGACTATTGAAAACTTTTAGGTGACAATGGTTTTAAGGTTAAGTTTTTGGAAGAATCTCTATCTTGTGGAAACACAAAATGAAATACACATAGACAACATATCTGGGATTTGTTTCCGAACAAATCAGCGAGAGGAGGGGATGAAGATGAAGCAAACTGGCCGTGAATTGGTAATTAATAAAGCTGGGTAATGAGAACTCATGTGATTTTTTTCTGATATTCTTTTTACTTTGTATATGTTGAAATATTCTACAAAAGAAAGGAAAAGAAAACCCAGTTGCATGTGTGGGTTTGGTGATGAGATGCTTCCCTGAGGAAGGACTCTGTCCAGGTGGCCTGTCGTCATGGGAAGGTTTGAGGAGCTACTTATCTCTCTTTGCCTCGGTTTTCTCATCTGTCAAGTGGGGATTGGATGATTGCACACTCCTCGTGGGGCTGCTGTGGATATTGAATGACTAGATAGAGGTAAAGCAATTACAACAGGGCCTGTCATGGGGTAAGTGCCGTACAGCATTTGCTATTATTACAGCATAGTTAGCTTCCTGCAGTACCTCACTGCATCAACCCAAACGAAATCTCTATAGAACTTCACAGCTCACAAAGCACCTTCACAGACACCACCTCATTTGAGCTTCACAATAGCCCTTGGAGATAAACACTAGTCTTATTCCCATTGGGCAGATGGGAAAACTAAGGCTCAGTCCGTCGTGATGAAGCCAGTTAGTGGCCAAACCTGCACCAGGGTCAGGTGTTCTGACCCCTTCCCAAGACCTCTCCCGGGTACCAAGGCTGTCCTTTAGGGATGAGTCAGAGACTAAAATTAGATCCTCAAAAACTCGATTTTGTCTCTTTGCATTTTGTGACCAGCACCCCCTTCCCCTGGCTGGGGGACGCTAACTGGACTCATATGGAGGCCAAGGCCCCAGCCTAGGCAGGAGGCGGGCACTGGGTACAGACAGCCCTTCTGTCTAGAGTTTGGCCCAGCCAGGCCTTCCTCCTGTGGCCCAGGAGCTTGTCACAGCTAAACATGGGGTGGGCCTGAACATGTGGCTGCCAGCAGGGCTGAAGCCACCCCCAGGCCATAACTCAGGAAGGAGGTGCCCTCCAACCCTCAGGGGGGTGAGGGGCACACAGGTGGGTCCCCAAATCCAAGCCCAGGATTTCAAAACTAGCTTCTCTCAGAGGGAGAGGCCCTTGGGCAGCAGTGTGCTTGTTCCTCTTGGTCATTTCTTCCTGAGAACAGGCCTGGGGGCTCCGGGCTCTTCGAATGTACATTAATAATATTCACAAAACCTACCATGTTTTGAAAGCTAGGCACTGCGTCAAGCACGACAGACATATTTCTCGTTCAGGCAATCCTCGGTCACAGGACACTGTGAAGCAGGTATTGGTTTGTATTCAAATGACACAGAAGTTTAGGAAGCGAGCCGTGGAAGTCTCCACCCACATCCCAGTCTGGATCCTGCCCTCCAGAGGCGGGCATTGTGTGCAGCCTGTGTATCCTCCCAGACACCAGTATGAATTTAATCGGTGTTATACATGCACACCCACTCGTGCGCACAGGCGCGCAGCTTGTTTTTGTGAAGATAGGATCGCACCTTATTCAGCAGCTTGCTTGTTTCAACATTCATCTATCTTTTTCTAACCCCGCACATATGAATATGTGAGAGGCTGCTGCCCCAGAATCACACCCCTGACCCTCCCTCAGATAGAAACCAATTATTCTTGTCTAAGTTTTGGGAGGAAGTTGCAAGAAGTAAAAAACAAGAACAGGTCAGAACCGACTAGGCCCAAGATGGTGGAGGATTTGACTTCCAGTAGACCTTGAGCCACATTACACGCTCACTGTAATACATTAGCAACCAAATGACACACCCACCAGCACCATGACAGTTGACAGTTGCCATGACAGCAACAGGAAAAGCCCATAGAAGGACTGAAAAGGAGAGCTGCAACAGCTCTGGGTCCAAACCACACCCCGGTTCTCGGATAATTCATGAATATTCCGCCCACTCTTTTTAATTCCCTCCCTTTTACCTCGACCGTCCTATATATTTGGCATCTCTGCCAGAATTGGGTTGAGAAGTTGCTTTGTGAACTTACGTTCCGGATTCTCCATTCTTTGCCCGTTGAATAAAGCTTGTGTTGTTCCAGTCTCAGCATTGGTTTTGTTGTTACTGACTACGTGAATACGATAGGAAAAAGAAACTCCCTGGCCAGGACAGGGGGTCTCGGCCAGGGCTGGGACCCCAACGCAGGTCCAGTTGACCAATTCGGTGACAAGACCATAAGGAAATCTGCAAAATAAGCAAAAATTATTACTGGGTATCTCTAAAAGTACGTATTGTTTAGAACACACCCTTCCTAGCTCTGATTCCAGCCTCTGAGCTCTTTCTGCAGCTCTATAAGTTGTAGGGAACTGAGGACACACAGGGATTCTTGACTGTGGACACACAAATGAGCTGGGCAGCCCCTATTCCCTGTGCAAAAGCCAGTTCGCTGTGTCCATTTGAAAATGCATTTCAAGATTTCTGATCTACGCGTGTCTGTTTTTAGGATTCTCCCTTGAACCAACTGTAACATCTCTCTAGTTCACTCATTAACAATAGATTAAATAAAATCATTCACACGTGTTCATTTGTTACCTGAGGGTTGTGATTTCACTTTCTTTGAAGACCCACTGGTAGCAACAGGCATGACTTTTCTCTATTGTAGAGATGGGGAGATAGAGACTTGGAAAGGTTAGAAAACTGCTCCAGGTAACACCATTGGTGAAGAGCAGAGTTTGGATTCAAACGCAGGTCGGCCTGCCCCCCCCCCGCCCCCCGCCCCAGTTACCATGCCATCCTGCCTAGATAATTTTAAAGGAATGGGCACTAGCTTTCTGTCAGGTACTAGTCTAGATATTTCAGCTATGTTAATTCATTGAACCCTCCCCTTAGCCTCTGAAGTGAGCGTGAGCCTTGCTATCCGCACCTTACAAACGATCAAACTGCACAGAGAGGTCAGGAAGTCAAAAGGGGATGCAGAGCCCGGCACCGAAGCCGATGCCTCTCTTTTCCTCCATCTGTGCTTTGGTAAACTGAAGCCACCTTGGTTAGTCATGTGGACGGTACCAATGTAGTCATGTGTAAGGTACCAATGCCAAGAAACTTCAGTCCTGAAGGGAGCTTGAGGCAGTGTATTCATTTCCCAGGACCAAGTGCCACAAACGGGGCACCTAAAAACAGTGGAAATTTATTCTCTCTCAGTCTTGGAGTCTAGAAGTCTGAGATGAAGGTGTGGGCAGGGCCACGCTCCCTCCGACACCTCTAGAGGAGAATCCTTCCTGTCTCTGCTAGCTCCCGGCGTCTGCTGGCAATCCTTCGTGCTCCCTGGCTTAGAGATGCATCTTTCCCATCTCTGCCCTTACACGGCATTCTCCTTGCATGTCTCTGTGTCTTCATAGCCTCTTCCCTCTGTGCCTGTCTGTGTGCGTCCAAATTTCCCTTTTTACAAGGACACCAGTTATATTGAATTAGGGCCCACCCAAAGACCTCACCTTAACTTTGTTATATCTGCAAAGACCCCATTTCCAAATAAGGTCGCATTCTGAGGTACTGCGTGTTAAGACTTCAGTGTTTCTTTTTGGGGGGTTGGTGGGGAGCCACAATTCAACCCATAACGGGCAGCATACTGAAGTTCAACCTTTCCCAAAGTGTGTTCCTGGTGTGCTCTTCTCAAAGATGCTCTGTAGAGAAAAGGTTCCTGTGGTCTCAAACATTGGGAAAACTCTGCTCCCTGCCTGCTAGATGCCCTGGTGGTGAATCTCAGAGGTCATTAGCATGCAAACATCCTTAAAAGAGCTGCAGAAAGAAGCCTGTTGACTTTGGCATTTCCCAAACTTATTCAAGCACAGAAGTTTTGGGGTGTCATTGTTGCGTTAATAGTGTTCCATGGAACATACTTGGGGAAACTCATAAGATTAGAGCATGAAACCAGAGAGGCCTAGACTTGCATCGTGACCCTGCTAGTACTGAATATGTGACCTTGGGCAATTTATTTTCCTCTCTGAGTCTCAGTTTCATCTGTAAAATGGAAGTGAGAATTCCTAATTAATTACTTAGGGTGGGTTCGCCGCTATAACAAACAGACCCCCAATAGTATAATGGCTTGGAAACAGTAGGATACAAGTTTCCATCTTGCTCAGGACTGGGCAGGGAACACACTGGCTCAGCAGTCTTTCTTCACACAGGCACTCAGACCCCCAGGCTGACAGATGTTCTGTCATTTTAAATCTGTGGCTTCCAAGGTCATCCCGGGGGTTGCCCCTATTCCATCCAGGCAGAAGGGGGTAAAGTTTAGAGAGGGCTTCCTGGGAGGTTTTCATGGGCGAGGCTCTGTAGTGGAGCAACTCACTTCTGCTCACAAACCATTGGTCAGAACCCAGTCCTCTGGCTGCAACTAGCTGTGAAGGGGGCTGGAAAGTGTGGTCCATGAATGAGCAGCTACTTCCCAGCAAGAGCTCAACCCTAAAGAAAGGGAAGTAGGGACTTCTGGTTGAAGGTTAGCCATCTCTGCCACACTTACCTTGCAGGTGTGTTCTGAGGATTAAATGAGGCTTTTGACATATGCAAAGTCTTAAGCATCACAGACAGCTAAATAAATGGCAACCATTTAAAAAGGAAAAAGATATGAAAGTGAAGTGTCTTGAGGGATGGAATCAGAGACAGGCCCTGGGCATGGCAGACGTGTGGCCCCATCCTCCTCTTTCTTCCCAAGGCATCCTGGTGGCCTCTGTCTGGTGTGTGGCGGGGAATGGGGAGCACAAGTCCTCAGGGTGTCGTTCAGCCCAGAGCAGCTTCTCCCCCTCCCACTTCCTTCCCAGCCAGATGGAGCAGCGTGTGCTCCAGAGTCCTGACAGCCTCACGGCTTCCCGGTGGTGGCCCCCAGGACTGCAAATTCTACCTTCCCGCAGTTGCAGAGCCAGCTGAGGGATGGGCAGCGCGCCAGGCCCCCTCGGCAGCCCCTGGAGCACACGCCAGTTGCAGACTCTCAGGATGCTGGAGGGAAGAGGCGGGGCTCTCACCAGATCACCATGACCACAGCCTCCCTAGCAAAGGCCTCCAGAAACCCGACAACGCATGGCTTCCTCTCGCTCCTGGCTTCTTCCCCAGGTACCTGGCCACACAGCACAGGTGAGAATCATCTCTAGACCTCCAGATCTCTGGACTCCATTGTTCCGCAAGGGGGCATAAGGGGTCAGTAGAGCAAACCCTCTGCCTTCCAAAAGAATTCATGCTTTAAGTCCATATTAATGATTAAGACAACTGCACCTCAAATGATATCCCCAACCTCTCAACACAAACACAGTTCCGACAGATGTCTCCCAGCAGCCCCCTCCCCACCTTTCTCGCATGTAAACAAGCTTTCAGAGCTGCCATCAATGTATACACACAACTCTGCTCCTGACCCTTCTTGCTGTCTCTGGATACACTTTCCCACGGATCTGGGTCATCCTGGTGTTGAATATTTCACAGGACTGCAAAATACACGGAAGACATATTTTTAGAATCTTAATACCCAGACCATCTGGGTGATACTCCGACAACTGGAGAGGTTCTTGCTGATGCTGCAAATCCCCAAATCCAAGTCCTCTTGCAAACAGAAAAGGTTGTGTTTTGCATCTGTCCATACACACATGGGTTTTCTCCAACACAGTGGACTGTGGGGTATGACAGTTAGTGATTTCTTCTCTGGAAGTGGCATGACCTGCAGGAGTTACCGTTGGCCGGAGTTGCGAGTACAGCCCGAATTTATTGGTTTTGATCCCCTCACCATTCCCTGCGTAAATTAAAATGTGACATTATTACACCCTCCAACAGCCCACTGGTGACCTTTAGCACTCTCCCCCCTCCACAGCCATTATTCAGCATAATTCGACTGGTTTGAGGCAAGTTGGGAGAGTGGGGAGGGCTGGGTGGGGACAGGGGAAGGCAGAGTCCAAATTAGAAACAGATTTAAAGAGCATTTGCAGGGAATTAGGCGGCGGGCCAGGAGCGCTTGCTGGCAGCGTGTGGAGCCCCTCTTTAGGGACTGTCAGCTCCTCCTAGGTTTCCACAGCGGATGTTTCCCGGCCAGAACGCAGCTGGGTTTCAGTTGTCAAACCCTCAGCCAAGTCATCTGAGAAGGGGGTGAGTGCCTGCGTGCACGCGCGTGTATGAGCCCAGACCACGTTCACACGCGCCCGCGACCCCGAGGCTGCCCCCTGTGCGGTTCCACACATAAACACCTGCCAAGGTCCACCCTGAACCGTACACGCACCCCTCGACACGCAGAGGCGTGGACAGACACAGGTGCACGTGGAGAAAATCGGGACAGGCACACTTACACGTGCACACACACACAGACTTGGGCTGTGCCCCTGCCCACACTTTCTAAGAGGATTTCCAGAGCAGGTATCTCAGTCCACATCACCACCCCGCAAGGCTAGCTGTGTGACCTTGGGTTAGCCCTTCAACCTCTCTGAACTTCTGTGTCTTCAACTATGAAGTGTAAATAATGGCAGTTGTGATGATTGAAATGAGATAATGAAGGTGAACACCCAGGGAAACAGATGTGAGGAACAGTGAGGGGATGGCGGTGGTGGTGGCCGTGAAGATAACTAAACTTTGCTTCACATCCTTTCTAGAGGAGACATAAAGCACTTTGCTGACTTGATTCCTCTCTCAATAAAAGGGGTGTGAGGCCCTTTCCATCACATGGGGAGAGCAAGGGCCCCTGTGGCCGAGGACAGGCACGTGCAGAGAGCTCCCATGGTCACAGCTGTGTGGGCACGGGGCCCAGCCAGCTGGCTGCCCCCCGGGTGCCTGGGGCATGTCTAACAGGGCATTGAGGCCGGCAACTCTGCTCTGCACCTCCCTCCCTCCCTCCCTCCACCTCTTGCTTCCCTGCTGTTCCTGTCAGGGCATGTCCTCTTCCACCCACACTCTTGGTGACAAATATCTCCCCTTTTCCCCTCGCCCTCCCTCACCTTAGGGGCTTCCCTCCAGTCATCCTAACTCCCAGAGCCCTGCTCCTCCTTGAGCCCCTCCAGCTTCTGATCAATCCAAGGGAAGCATCTGACCTTTCCTGGGAACCTACTATGCACCAACAAGCCCTTGTTCTGGGCGCTGTGGGGATGGGGGAGGGTGGTCCCACCTATCTGGTCCCACCCAGCTAGGACTTAGATGTCACCTCTGCCTGGGGATTCACGGCCCAGTGAGGGGATCAGCCTAGCACAAAACACCATAGGAGACCCAGTCAGAAAACACCAGAACAGGGCACGAGCTCTGGATAGACTCAGAGGTCAGAGCCAGCAAAGCACGTCTGATTGTGCAGCTCAGGACACTGAACAAAGCACCCCAATACAGGGCAAGAACCAGGATGGGTGATGCGAGCGCCCAGATACAAACTCCCAGGGGAGCTGGTCCCGAGGTTCTCGGACGCACATCAGAGTGACCAGTGCCCAAACCCGGATGGACGGGGTGAGGGGGAGACACGAGAGTGGCAAGGGGTTAGGTAGGAAGCAGGAATTTCTAGATCTTCATTTAGTCAACAAATATGTGAGGAGCACCTCCCGCGTGCTGAGTGCTGGGAATGCAATGACTGGTAGAACACAGATGCTGCTTCACGGAACTAAGTGTCAAGTGAGAACAACTGATACACAGACAGGCAATGCCAGTGCCGTGGGACACGCGCTCTATAGGAATGGGCTGGGTGTGCGGTGCTCTGAGGCACAGAGAAGTCAACTCATTCACACGGGAGGATAAGAGAAGGCTTCCAGAAGAGGTGGATGGGCAGGGAACCAAAAGGAGTTCAGGACGGGTGCCAGGGGTGAGGGGAGAGATGAGACTAGACAGATCACCATGGATGGTCTCCACTGGCTCACTCACTTTCACTCATGGATTCAACAAATATTGTGAGCAACCACTTGACAGGTCCTATGCCGGGAGCTGAAGCTGCAATGGCGAGCAAGACAGACACAGGTGGTTGAACCAAGGTTGTTAAGGGTGGGAACGGAGAGAAATCAATAGCTTTGAGAGAGCGAGAATCAACTTTAATTGGATGATGGGATGCGGAGGGAAGGATCTAAGCTGATGGTCAGGTTTCTAGCTGGGTGCTGAGTAGAGGAGGAGCCCTTCCCTGTCAGAGGGGGTCACACAAATGGAAGCGGGTTGAGGAGTCTGCTTCCGTCTTGCCTGTTTGCAGGGGCAATGGGACAGTGGCAATACCCAGCATCTAAGCTGGGCTGCGCGGTGAGAGCTGGTGACGATCCAGACTGGAGTAGAACCCCAGCTGAAGACACAGGTAGCATCTGAGAAGGTGTCAGATTAGCCAGCTGCCTGAGCCCCAGCTCAGAAGAGTGGAGTTTCGGATAAAGTTCTGGCCCTAGAGGGGAACGGGTGGACTAAAGGTAAGACATCAGCTTCGTCCAGGTGCTTCAGATACCGGGATAGTGGTTGCAACACAAAGGCCAGCCCCCTTCTGCCGGTGGACGGGTCAGAGCCGGCTGCCCGAACCCTCTGGAGGAAGCTGGGAAGCAGCCACCGGCACTCACGTGGTAACACTCGTGTTAGGTCTGCTCCGTAGCACTCAGCACAGAGCTGGGCAGACAGTAGGTGCTCAAGAAACACTCTCCTGGGAGCACATGGCTGCTCAGCAGACAGCAGGAGACTCGCCACGGTGAATGCAGCTCTGGGCCTCCTGTGGGCCCTGCGCTCTCTTTGAATTGAATTGGAGCTGCCGGTCCCTTTGGCTGCATTAGGAGAAAGTCCCATTTGCTTAATATCCCCCGTAAAGATGGCAGCTTTTAGTGCCAACCTTTACCCTTCTGGAGCACAGGTCAGAGGCTTAAAGCGTCCGCTCTTTGAAATCCCAGACACTAGCCCTACAGCTGGGTTCCCTAAAATGCTGTCATTCTGATGAAGTCCAGGCTGACTGTTTAACACAAATACTCAGACAGCACAAATAGGGCTGAAGTTTAGGGCCTGGAATAAAGGAGAATAAACAGCCAACCAAAGATGGAAAGAGAATTTTCAATGCTAAAGCTTATCCCCTTAAGATGAGCCTCCTCTGAAGAGGTAAGTTTCAAGACGTTATGCCCGAGAAAGGCTGTTTCATCAGCAAATAAGACAATGTGCAAGGCCAGCCTGGAGTGGTTCGATTCGAATTTTTTTCCTGCTAAAAAGTGTCGGAAGCTCACCATCTGGGAGAGATCTCACCCAACTGCACTACAGGACAGACGTTGGGACGGTCAGCAGCAGAGGCCTGTTTAATAGCACGCTACCCGCACATGATGGGGGCGACCTGCACTGATGCTGTGGTCTGAGCCTCCTAGGAAACTCACCACAGCATGGGGCACCTGGGCCAGAGCCCCTCCCGTAATCTCAGGGCCATCGTTAGTGGCATGGCTCCCTCAGCTCAGCTGATCCCTAACGTTGGAGAAGGGTAGCCGAGAGGGAGGGCCTTGCCTGAGATCTCCAGCTCAACGGCAGCACCGCTGAGGCAAGAACTCAGGAATCTGGCTCCAGCTCTGAAGCTGCTCCTCAGCTGTGCTGTGAGCGTGAACTCGGAGCAAACTCAGCCTCATCTGCCTGTACTTCTCTTCATATGAAAACCGTCTTCTTGTCATGTATGTTACTCTCCAAGAAACAGATTTATCTAGAATCAGTGATTAGAATGTATTTTGCATATACAAAAAGGATATGAGAGAAATGCCAATATACAGAGACATGGATCCAATCAAGTAAGTATATCACACTTCTGGTTCACAGCTAGTGAAACCTGGGCTCAAATAAATTTAGGTTATGATAAAAATTGACTTTGTAATATATACTCTATTGACTACATCACGGATTATTTGCTTTTTTTTTTAATTTTAGGAGGAACGGATTGGATTTGACTTGGTTTGATTTATCTTTTTAATTTTTATTTGTATTTATTTATTGGGTTGCGTTGGGTCTTCGTTGCTGCACGTGGGCTTTCTCTAGTTGCGTCGAGCGGGGGCTACTCTTCCTTGCGGTGCGTGGGCTTCTCATTGCACTGGTTTCTCTTGTTGCGGAGCTTGGGCTTTTAGGCCTGCGGGCTTCAGCGGTTGCAGCACGTGGGCTCAGTAGTTGTGGCGAGCGGGCTCTAGAGTGCAGCCTCAGTAGTTGTGGCGCACGGGCTTAGTTGATCCGTGGGATGTGGGATCTTCCTGGACCAGGGCTCGAACCCGTGTCCCCTGCATTAGCAGGCGGATTCTTAACCACTGCGCCACCAGCGAAGTCCCGGATGATTTGTTTTTAAAGGTAAAAATAAGTTCTTTTCTTATCACGTACTTGGAGTTTGAAATAGATTTGCATTAATATATTAAACTTAATATGTTGCACTTAATGAACAATAAAGTAAATGGGAAAAAGTATGAAAAAAACAAATCGCAAAAACGTCTTATCTCTACCCAGATGCTGGGTCTAAGATCTCCGTTAGAACCTGAGAGGACCTGTGGTTGTCATGGATATGTAAAAATGCAAGGAAAACATAAACAACTAAGAAAGAGACTGAATGTGGCAGATCCCAGAACTAAAGTGAGCAGTCTGGGCTCGTATCACACGCCCCGAAGGGCGTGTGGTCTCTGATGGCCCAAGAATAGAACCAGCCCCCAGCGGGATGGGAGTGGGCCGTGGACTTCCTGCCGTTTGGTCAGACAGACTGCCTTCCTGAATTACTAGGTCTAGGAAGCGGTGGTGACAGGGTGGGGGTGGGGTGGAGAAGCTACACGTGTCCCGGACAACACCCACACAGCCCTCTTCCTCGCTGCCGCCTCATTTCCCCTCTTACAGACCACTTACCTCATCTGCAACACGCCCAGATGGTATCTGGGAGCTCTAACGGCTCTGAAATCCCACAATTCTAGAATTCAGACACAACACCAGTTGGTAAGAGACAGGCAAAATCCCAGCCCCGAAAACCAGTGCTTGATGTCACAGGAGATACACCGAGTGTGGGATCCAGGACTCAGACAATAGCCGCTCTGCACTGAGCAAGGGGCATGCACTCAGCAAGGCGATGTGCCTTTCCGTGCATGGCCACGGTTCGTGCCCATGTGGGCATGGCTAGCACCGGTGGGGAGATGCAGCTTACACAGGTTGGTCCACCAGGTGTCCAATCCGTAACCCCCTGTCTCTCTCCATCTCAGCACGCTGGACACTGGCTTACGCTGGAGGTGTAAGCCCAGGTGAACCTCACCTCTATCCCCACACACCCCCTGACTGGGCATTCCTAGCAACAGGAGAAACACACCCTCACCTCCCTTCTCCCCAGAGGAGGAGGTTTCATCTAATGGGTAAGTTTGGGAGAAGAACCCGTGCCTGCAGGGGGCAGCTTTCTGGGCTGGGCCAATGTATCCAAAAGATCATCATTTCTATATGTGCTCAAAAGCCACATGTGGCTAGTGGCTCCTGTGTTGGACAGTACAGTCTTAGAGGCTAACCAACTGACCTCCCATGTCCTGGCTTGAAGACTTCCAGTGGAGGACAGGTCCTCACCTTTGGAATCACTCTAGTTACTTGGTGGGCACCTCTGGTTGCTAGAAACATCTTCACATCAAACTGAAATCTGCCTCCTTATAATTTCCCGCTTCTCAATTCTAGCCATGCCCCCCGGACTATCTCACCCCCTTGACTGCTCCAATATTCGAAGACAGGGGCATACACTCTCCTAGTTCTCCACAGCCTGGCTCTTCTCAGGGTTAAACGGCCCCTGTTACTTCCGCCGTTTCTCACATGAACTTGAACCTCGGCCTGTCACAGGCTCATCCTCCACTGCACCCTGGTCCTCCACTCAACTTGCCTCTGTTTCTGAGAGGCAGTCAGAAGGGGACACAGGCTCTCGGCAAGTTTCTCAGTCGTTTTTCAAATACCTACCTGCTGCCCCCTGAGTCAGTGCCCAAGACTGGCATTGTTTGCTGGGACAGGGCTTCCCGTTTATTCCTCGCTTGAGAACACTAGATTTATAACTGTCGTGGACACCTGTTGTTTTTGACTACCCAGTATGCAAACTGTCTTCCCAATTTAGAAGAATCCCAAAATAGGTGAAAGCCAGGGCCCTGCCCCCCCTGACGGAGGCTGAAAGGGAACAGACTTCCACCCCCCCCCGCACCACAGGCTCATGCCTGAGCCAATGGCGTGAGGTCCATCCCAGCTGTGATGTACTCGATTCCTGAGTTTTTCATACATTCTTTCTGATGATAAGAGACGTGGCTGACGGTGCGGGGGAGAGAGGTCCAGAATCAAACTTCCTACTGCCGGTGCTTCTGAACAGTTCTCCAGAAGTAACTCTAAACCCACCTTGAGGCTCTGAACTCAGAATGATTCTCTAAAATTGAGACCAAGACTGAGATAAAAAAAAAACTTGTGCCTCTCCCTGCTGTCACCAGGGATTACCGTTTCCACCTTGGAGAGGAGCCCTGAGGCCCTGGATGTGGGTGGCAGCAGGGAACAGCACAGGACTTGGAGTCAGGACAAGCTGGGCCTCATCCCAGCTCAAACCCTGATGCTGAGGGACCCTGGGAAGATGGCTTTCCTACCCTGGGTCTTGGGTTCTCCACATGGAAAAAAAAGGACTGAGTGATTTTTAAGGTTCTTTTTCATTCTGATTCTCTGTGACTCTGAACCTCAAAGGAGCTGTTATTTCCTTGAGTTCCTACTTACTGTTTTCCCCCTTCTTGCTGGCTTTTGTATTAACGCTTTACAAATCTGTGAATGGATAAACAAAAGGTGATATATCTATACCATGGAATATTACTCAGCCATAAAAAGGAATAAAGTACCAATACGTCTACAATACAGATGAACCTTGAAAACATCAGGCGAAGTGAAAGAAGGTAGTTACCAAAGAGCATAGATGGTATCCTTCCTTTATATGAAATGTTCAGACTAGCCAGCTCTATAGTGATATAAACCGAACTACTGGTTGCCCAGGGCTAGCAGGAAATGGGAAGTAACTGCCAAGAGGTATAGGATTTCTTTTAAGGGTGATGAAAATGCTCTGAAGTTGACTTTGGTGATGGTTGCACAACTCTGTGAATATACAAAAAACCTTGCATTGTGCAATTGAAATCAGTGAATTGTACGGCATGTGAATTGTATCTCAATAAAGCTGTAAAAAATAAAATCAGGCAACAAGTTTAAGAGAAATCTGATGCATTGGAGGACAGCCTTGAAAATTAAATCCACTCACAGCCCAACAATTCTATGTTGTTTGGTGTTTAAAGTCTCTCCCTTGGTCAATTAACCAAAATTAATTGATTTATTTAAATGTAACATTTTTAAAATTGCCCCTTCTTGGAAGGTCTAATTAAAGTCTAATAGGATCGAGAAAAGGAAAGACGGTGTCTGACAGGTTTCCACACTTGATTCCAGAGAGTTCACTGAGGGTAGCTTCTTTTTTCCCGAGACTTTTTATGAGGTTCTATTGGAAACTGTCCTCTGAAGAAGCATTATAGAACAGTGCCTGTCATACTCTGATAAGCACACTAATCACCTGGGGGTCTTAGATTCTAATTTAGTAGGTCTGGGGTGGGGCCTGAGAGTCTGCATTTCTAACAAGCTTCCCAGTGTTGCCCATCTGCTGCTGGCCCGTGGACCACACTTCAGGTCTCCAGGCTCCAGGGCCGCATTGTCCAGTGTGGCTGCTGAGTACTTGTAATGTACTGATCTGAATTGAAATGTGAGGTGAGTGAATGAGAGAATGTAAGTGATGTAAGTATAAAATAGACACTGGATTTCAAAGACTTAGCGACAAAACAAAAGAATGGGAAATAATTTTTACATTTGCTGCAGGTTGGAAAAATAATATTTTGAATATATCAAATTAAATAAAATGTATTTTTTTAATTACAAGTTTTGTTTGTGGGAGATACCTATAGTCCCCTGCCCCCTGCCATTATTCATCTTGCCATCTTCCTAAATAATAGACTTTAAGCTGGGTGCATGGTGGTCACCTGGAATTAAGACTACATTTTCCGCTTCCCTTGCAGCTAGGTGGGACTACCTGACTAATCGCTGCATGGAATGTAGGGAAAAGAGTCCTATGGCTTCTAAGAACCTTTCCAAAGAGATTATATAGGTGCACTCTGCCTTCTTCATTCCTTCCTCCAGCCTGCTGCCCAGAATGCAGAGAAGTTGCCATCTCAGACCATGAGGTCAAGGCCATGCCCAGTAGAACAACAAAAT
Source organism: Orcinus orca (assembly GCF_937001465.1). Classification (NCBI taxonomy): domain Eukaryota; kingdom Metazoa; phylum Chordata; class Mammalia; order Artiodactyla; family Delphinidae; genus Orcinus; species Orcinus orca. Next base: position 75,086,294 of record NC_064563.1, read on the forward strand.
GTAAAGTCCATGATGGCAGAGATTTTTGTTTGTCCTCTTTTTTCCTTCCCCTACTTCTATAATGCCAGTGCCTAACTGGTGCTAAACAAATATTTGCTGACTGACTGACTGATTAAATGAATGAATAAATGAATAAGTCTGGATCTCTTCTACTAGGGAGGTGACATCAACCCCAGACCACCCACCTAAACTTTTACATGAGAGGAAAACAAACTTCTACCTTCCTTAAACCCAAACCTAATTCTAATCGACACAATATTGAAAAGTCCTATAACTGCTTTATGCCATAGAAGGTTTACTTAAAATGTGAAGCTAAACCTCATAAATCTAATCACATTTTAAATGCATCATGATATCCATCTTTTCAATGGTGTAGATTATTTTACCATGCTTAAATCCAGCCGTTTGTTTGTTTAATAAGTTGAGGTTTCAATATTTCAAGTTTCTAAAACCAAGATATGCCTCTCACAGTTCTCTCTTACTAACAATTCAAAGCACTGTAGAAATTCAACCCAGCAATGTTTTTCCTAACAGCTGTAGGGTAGAGGTGAGTTAGAATCAAAAAGTAGCATTTTATACGATAGAGATGAGCTGATCAAGGGAAATTCTTCCATGTCATTCTCTGTCCATTACACTTCACTACTTCTAAACCGAAAGGGAATTTTACATCATAGAGATTAGTAAGAGCAGATTTTAAGCAAAAGCAAATGTCTTTTTCTTATTGGTAAGAAAAACATCTCATTGCGTTCACCCAAGTTTTCAGCCCGGCTAATGTCTGAGAAGAATTATGCCTTTATACACTGCTCCTTAAAAGAAAAAATTATTTGTGGCTCTGGAAAGGCCACCAGACTACCTAACTCTGGTGTGCAAACATGTGGGGATGAAAGTCCCATCAACACTGTGTGGGGTACTGTGTCCTGGTTCCCTGTTCTCAAGGGAGCAAGAGAGGCAGGAGGATTTCAATAAGCCCTGAGTGGACAACAGGTGAGACCAGAGATGCGGTTGAGGTTAGAGGACCAATTTGTGTATGTGTGTGTGTGTGTGTGTGTGTGTGTGTGTGTGTGTGTGTGTATATATATATATATATATATATATTTTTTTTTTTTTTTTTTTTTTTTTTTTTGCAGTATGCGGGCCTCTAACTGTTGTGGCCTCTCCCATTGCGGAGCACAGGCTCCGGACGCACAGGCTCAGCGGCCATGGCTCACGGGCCCAGCCGCTCCGTGGCATGTGGGATCCTCCCGGACCGGGGCACGAACCCGCGTCCCCTGCATCGGCAGATGGACTCTCAACCACTGCGCCACCAGGGAAGCCCCCAGAGAGGACCAATTTGAACTGGCCCTAGGTGTCTGCACTTGGAGCTCTTTCCAAGGACAAGGGGACTTGCTATCACCCATCAGCAGGAGGGCAAGGAGAACGGCCATGTGATTTTTCACCCTTCCAATTCCTGTAGCCTGGAGGCCTCATCCTTCATTCCAAACTTGCCAGGCTTGGAGTACCAGCTGCTGGTCATGTTGGATTAATGAGTGGTCACAGTGACAGGTTCCACTGAAGGTTCTGCTGCCGGGAGGAGACCTCTGCTCTGTGACTCCGGAGGAACTCTGGAGGAGCACTTTAATCAAATGGCATCCACACTGGCCACACCATTATTCTACTGGACTGGAAGCCTCATGTTTACTGTTAGAGAGTTGATCCATAAGCCCAATGCCAGCACATTTCTTTTCTGGATGTTACAGGGAAGCTTCTAGACAGAAAGCACCTGATATATAAGTTCCCTTTTAGTTGAAAAAAAAAAAAAAATATATATATATATATATATATATTTTTTAATATACCATTGGCACAGATTTTCCCAGAGCTAAGTTCCAAACTAGAACTGAGTGAAATACCTTTAAAAACTGTGTTTAAATCTCCAGGGCCACAAGATGCTATTTAATGACTGATTTGTGACATCCTGAAGAGGATGGGAATTCTGGGGTGTGAGGAGGAGAGAGAAGGTAACTACATAAAAAATGCAAGCGAGGAGAATGCACAGGTGGCAAGCAAAGGATGCTAAGGGATGAGGCTGGAGAGACCGACAGAGACCAGTGGAGAACAGTTCTGGCTAAGGAACTGGACTTTGGCCTACTATGAACGGGGAGGCATTGAAGATTTTAGAAGCTGTGCAGGACAGGGCCAGATGTGCATTTTGAAGCATAGACCTAATAGCATAGTGGTTGAATGGATGGAGTTGGGAGCCACTGAAAGCAGCTACTGCAACTGCAGGATGTAAGACCGTGACGAGGCTGGGGCATGAGGAGGAGGGGATGGTGGCTGCTTCGGTGGTTGCTGGCCTTGGGGTAGGAGGAAGCCAGCCTCACCCGCAGATGACCTTCAGATTTCTGACCTGGGATCGGGAGAGATGGAGAAGGAACAGTGGCTTGGAAGGTGGCAGGTAGAGATGAGGTCTGTTTTGGACAGTGAGTTTGGGATGCTTCTGGAGAGCCACATGGGAGACTTCTGCAAAACTGCCTGGGTCCTGAAATGAAAGGACAATGGGCAGTAACTTGAATCCACAAGAAGAAATAAAGAACACCAGAAAAAAAACCAAAAAAAACCTGCCTGGGTCTACATGACCTACTGAGGGGTATCTTTCCACTTATTCTCACAATATCCTCTCCATGTGTCAGAGGAGGATGCTGAGGCCCAATCTGGAAGCTGACCCTGAACACAAAGTGGCTTCCAGCAGTAAAACTACTTCCTTCCAGGAGCAATTGCCACCACGCTCCTGTGCTCGCTGTGTGCCCGGCACTGGGCCCCTAGCTTTCCATGCATTCTCTATTTATCCCACAACAACACTTTGACATAGTTATCACCCTATATCTCATATGGGCAAGCTGAGAACTAAGACTGAGAAAGAATAATTTACATGCCTAAGTTTTCAAAGCTAGACAGTAGCAGAATTGGTGTTTAAACCAGGCCTTCAAATTCCCCCCAATGAGCTTAGACTCAATGATATCATATTGCTTCCAGATGAGGATCTGAACTGAAATCTAACCAGTCCCGTAATGGTTTCACTTGCAAACTCACTCATTCACGTATTCATTCATTGAATTAACACTGAATTCCTATTAAGCGCAAAGTATAAATAGAGTCAACGCAATGTGGGTACTGGGGGTGGGAAGAGTGCTTGTGGTTGTATATGAACAAAGGAATCTTTGTCTTCAAGGAGTTCTAAAGCAGAGGTCAGCCAACTACAGCCTGGGCACCACGGCCCACTGCCTGTTTTTGTGAATAAAGTTTTATTGGAACACAGCCACCCTATTTGTTGACATGTCTATGGCTACTTCTGCACCAGCAACTGCAAAGCCGAGCAGTTACAACGGAGACCAAATGGCCCACAGACTTAAAGTGTTTACTCTCTAGCCCTTTACAGAAAAAGTGGCCAACCCCTGGTCTAGAATCAGGATCACAGAGGCCACTGACTATGATAAAATCTAGATTATTAAAACGGCACAAATAAAGAGCTGTGGGGATGCCGAGGAGAGCGACTAAAGCCACAGGCAGGATTCACCCAGGAGGAGGTTTTCAAAATGGCCTCTGACAAAGGGATATTAGCAGCAGACTCCGGCCCAGAGCACATCCCCCTCCGTGTGCCTGTGCTTGAACGCACACAGTCCAGGATAGGGTAGGAGATGCTAGGGCACTTGGAAAGTAATCATCCAAATTCTCCTTCTGGAGCATCAGAAGTCACGGCAGTGCTTCTGGCTCTGCCACTGCTGAGCTGAGGGACTTTAAGCTCATCTACTTACCTCCTGGTCCCCGGATACCAGCCATCTCTTACTGGCTTATCAGGTGATGAGAGGCAAATGTGGGGGGAAAAAAATCCCTGAGTGACTTGTGAAAAATTTAAGCACTCGACAAATCCTGGGGGACCTTCGGGTGGTCGCACGCACCAACAGACTACCTTGGAGATCATCACACGTCGCACTTAGAAGCAAAACTGTCAGCCCTGAACGCACCATTGCCTTTGTCCCCGGCTGAGCACACTCAATTTTTTATTAATTCACTCAGAATGCAGCTTGGTAGGTTATGAAAGAGTCCTTCCCTGCAAGGAGTCACTTTCAAGCTGGGAATGTGTGGACATTCCACCCCAAGAGGTGGTCGGAGGCAGCCTGGAGGTTGGAGCTGGTCTGAGTTTATGCTGGAGGTCTGAACCCAAGGGAACATGTTTTGTCTGGAACCATCACACAAAGGTCTTTGCAGATCCTCAGCCAGCTGGCCCAGCTCTGCTAGACACTATGTTCCCCGCTCCCTCACCCTTCCTCTAGGAAGCACCTCTTCTGGCCCGGCTTCGATGATGCTCTTCCGCTCACACCCTTGAACCCACATCCCTGGGCCCGAGGCGGAGCCCGCAGCTCTGTCAGTGCTGCCTGCCCGCGGCACCTGGCTGGCCTCCCTCCGCGCTGGGCCAAAGCCTGCGACGCAGGAGAAACCAGAGCTCGCTCAGCTGGCCAGCGCCCGGGCTTCCTGTCCAAGTGTTTGCGGCTGGGCTTCCTGCTGACGGAAGGGCGGCTTCAGCGCTCCTCTGACATCCCAAGCGGTGGCTCCCAGGGCCCTGGCCGCCGAGCACGTCCAGCTGGCACCCGGCGCAGGAGCCACGGCTCACTCCCTGCAGCTGTCAGACAACATTCACAGGGACGCTGGGGTCAGGCCTGGAGAGCTATAAAGGGGATTCCTTTGGGGAGGGAGGAAGCTGTGAATCAGCCCAGAAACCCGGGAGCTCAGGCTCGTCCTGGGCAGACGGCCAGAGCATGCCTCACATACACCCCACACTCCACACTGACTGACCCCCTCGCTTCACTCGGGTCCACCTCCCTCGCCACCTGCACGCTTCTGCCTGCGTTTCTCTGTGAGTCTCCACCGCACAGCTTCCCTCTGCCCCGGGTGGCCTGGGAACAGGCCCAGCACCCAGATGGTAGCCCACCCTGGTTCTGACCTCACTCCCTGGAGGAATTTAACTTCACGGAGACTCAGCTTCCCCTTCACAAGTGGAAACTGGAGAGTGAGAATACTTTCTGAGCATTCCATGTTTATTTTCCCACATTTCACGGGCAGTGACACAGGAAATGGGGTTAGACTTGCTCTGTATAGCTCCAGAGGTCAGAACAAGCACTCTACAGAGGCAGGATTCTGTTTAAATAGGGAAAATGAACCCAGAAAATAGGCTGTCCTCTAAGGTAATGAGCCCCCTGTTACTGGAGATCTTCAACAGAAATTGTTTGCAGAGACTTTTCAAGTGCTAGACTGTAAGCTCTGTGAGGGTCCCTACGTGTCTCCATTCCTGCTGCAGGACCAGAAACCAGCGCAGTGCCTGCCAAAGAGTAAATGCTCCAAATATTTGTGGAAGAGAGGAAGGAGGGGGAGGGGCAAAAGCAGGGAAGGGGGCTTCCCTGGTGGCGCAGTGGTTGAGAGTCCGCCTGCCGATGCAGGGGACGCGGGTTCGTGCCCCGGTCCGGAGGATCCCACATGACGCGGAGCGGCTGGGCCCGTGAGCCATGGCCGCTGAGCCTGCGCGTCCGGAGCCTGTGCTCCGCAATGGGAGAGGCCACAGCAGCGAGAGGCCCGCGTACCGCAAAAAAAAAAAAAAAAAAAGCAGGGAAGGAAAGAGGGAAAGGGGGAAGGGGGAAGGAGAGAGACAGGGGGAAGGAGAGAGACAGAGAGAAGGAGAAAAAATGGAAAGGATCATCTTCAAAAACTGGAGAATAGACTCCTCCTCTAGGAGAGAGTTTGGACAAGCTGACTGCAATTTTTTTTTTTTTTTTTTTTTTTTTTGCAGTACGCAGGCCTCTAACTGCTGTGGCCTCTCCCATTGCGGAGTACAGGCTCCGGACGTGCAGGCTCAGCGGCCATGGCTCACGGGCCCAGCCCCTCCGCGGCATGTGGGATCTTCCCAGACCGGGGCACAAACCCATGTCCCCTGCATCGGCAGGCAGACTCTCAATCACTGCGCCACCAGGGAAGCCCTGCAATTGTCTTTTTGACTCTATGATTATAAGACAAGGCGATCAGGTGCCCACTCCAAGGGGACACATCAACTCCAAAAGCAGGCTGAGCAACCCTCCTGCAATGGTGTGTGGTCCAGGCACAGGCCTTTCTACCCGAGTGCTCTATAGTCTACAAACCCACGCACGTACATGTTGTCCCTCACTTCTAGAGAACTCTGAAAAATGCAGAGTCCCCATCTGAAAGACCGGTGCTGAGGTTCAAAGATGGTAAGTGACTCGTCTGAGCTGGGTCTTACCCTCAGGTCTCCTGATCCTGGGTCTAGTACCCTCTCCTAACAGGCATGTTGGTCTGTCTTATTGCCTGACATAGAGATTTCTGCCCCTGAAGACTGGTATTATGGTCTAACATGAAACCTGGTCCTTCATTTAAAGCATCTGGGGGGTTCCCCTATCCTTTGCAAAATGTAAGGAAACATCTTTCTCACACACACCCAAAAAATCCTCCTTTTCCCTGTCTCACTCCCAGCAGGGATAAGGCTTGGGCATCACCACTAATCCCGGTAACCAGCAGAGGATCTGGGACCATTTCCAGAGTTTCCACCCGTTGTAAAGATGCGCTCTTTCCCAAAGGCCTGACTAGCAGGAGATTAGGCAGGTCATTTGCTTGTCTTCCCTCCCCTCCACGCTCCTCCGCTGTCTCTCACAGGGGACTGGCCCCTGCAGGCTCCATTTGCCCAAGTCCCAGCCAGCCAGGAGACTGAGGCGGGGGGAGGAGGGGAGAAACTAGAGTCTTTCTCCCCCTCTTTCCCTTTATCTGGCCGATCACCTCTGGGTCCCAATTCCTGCCAGGGAACCTCTGCCAGGGTTCCAGTTCTCTCTGGGTTCTGGAAACACTAACTCTTCTCCGACCTTGCAGCAGGAACAGTGCCATTTTCCCGTGGCCGCTACCCTCAAGGCTGCTTTTCACCCAAGTCTGCCCTTTCATCTCTTCCAATGGCTTTATTTCCGGAATGGGTTATGTTTTCTGCCTGGACTCTGATACCGTGTCAGTGTGGGTCGGAGGAGACCCAGCCAGAGACGGTTACATGGATGGAAATATGGGACAGTTCTATCTTGACCACCTCCAGGAGAGTCAGAGGCAGGAGGAATGAGGAGGCAGCCAAGTGCGCCTTGGCTCCGCACGGGGACCAGAAGACCTGGAGTCTGCCTACCTGTCCCGCCGCAGGCCCCTTCCCCTCTCACAAGGCGCCCCCTGCCCAGCATCTTTCACTGCAGGACACAATCAGCTTCTCACACACCTGGGCCAGACAGCGTGACTCAGCCTCTCAGAGCTCTGAGAAAGCCAAGCTTCTAGGTCCAGAAGCCTCTACGTCAACCTCCACTGAGGTGGAGAGAAGTGCTCCCTCAGTAGCGTCAGCAAAGAAAGCAGGTGTCTTTCCTCCCCACTCCCAGACTCCCGGCATCTGGGACTCAAGAGAGAGAGAATCACAGCCTCTTCCTTTTCCTCCCCCCATCCCACCCCCAAGGCCCCTCACTCCCTTAGGCGAGGTCTGATGGGGACTTTGAACAGCCTTGCCTGGGCAGGGACCCAAAGGGGAGGCTGTGTTCTCTGAAAATATTATTCATGAGGGCAGATACCGCATGTAGAAAGGGGGAAAGCTGGGCCTCGCCTTTAGATTTATGTGGACCTACTGTATGCTTGTCGCTGAGATAAGTACTTTTACATATTCTATGTCATTTCATCAGACTATAATGGGAGAGAATCAGACCCCCCAAAATGCATCAGGCTCCATTCAACATATCTTTACTGGGTACCTGCCAGGTACCAGGTGATCTGCAAGGGTCTGGAATCAGCCAGACCCACCTGGGTTTGAATCCAGCCTCCAGCAATTAGTATTTATGTGACCTTGAGCAAGTGACCCTTGCCCCTGAGCCTCAGTTTCCTCACCTATGAAAAGGGCACAATGATAATCTTGTCTCGTTGAGTTGGTGAAGGATTCAGGTAGGTCACAAGCTTAGCAAGTGTCCAGCACATGGTAAACACTCTTCAACAAGTGGCAACTTTTTTATTAATTAATAAATCTAGGATACCTGCACGGCCCTATGGCAGCATCTGGGGGCGAAAAGCATTTCTGAAGGCTGCCCAGCTACTTCTGTTAACACTGGCAGGACATCACAAAGCCTTCTGACTCCAGAGCAGGATACAACACGGCTCTTCCTGTCTCAACCTCAGAGGCACCCCACACACCCTCAGTCCCCCTTGGCAGGTCCTGCCGCCACCCCTCTGAGGTGCGGGATGTCTGCTGAGGTCCAAGGTTTGGAGAGTTTCTGGGCCTGGGGGGGGTCACACTGCAGCTGGGCGGTGCCTGGTAGCCCCACGCTTCCTGGCAGCCAGGCCTCCTCCCAGGTCTCTGAGAGACGGAAAGTCCGGCTCGGCTGGGACGTTTGCCCTAAGGGAAGCCTTGCAGAGAGGGTGCGGGCGGGAGGAGGCGGGAGCTGGGCGGACTCTGCTCCCCTCCACCCCCTCTTCCAGACACATGGACAATCCAGTCTCTGGAAGTGCCAAGTGCTCCTCCTAGTGGGGAAGGAAAGATGTGAGATCCCATTCGGCTGCCCCTCCCCCTCCCCCTCCCGAAAGGTGGGGTGCCTTCGCCAGGCCTATCAGATGACGGCAGTGTGGGTCCCATTCTACAGCCCCTCGCGGTTGAAGAAGCCTCTTCACATCCAACTCCCACAACCTGGTGCTTTTTCAGGGGGCACATTTTTAACACCCCATTTCACAGATGAGAACATTGAGTCAGGCTCTGGCAGTCTTTGGCAGAGCTGGAACTAGAAACCGGTCTTTTCATTCTCCCTTTCATTGGCTTTTGTCAGTGCACCAACCTCAAAGAGGGAGACGTGGCCACCTCCTCGCCCACTGCCCACCCCCCTCCACCCCGACCGCTCACGCAAATATCACACCATCTTGAAAACAGAACCGGTTCTTTTCTTTGCCCCTCAGTCACAAGTACCTTTGTGCCCAGGGGTAGCCTGATTAAACCCACCCCTTTCCTGCAGGATCATCCTGTGTTTGCAAACCGGCACATCTCAGAGTCAGCCTCCCCTTCCATCAGCAGGCCCGTCCCACTGCTCCCAGGAGAAAAAGGCTTTCTGCTCACTGCGGTCAGATCTAGGGCACAGAAAGTCTCCTCTGGGTCAACCGCACACAAGTTGCGCTGAGCCCATGAGCTCAAAGTCTGAGGGGCGGGGGTGGCAGGGAGTGACTGCAGCCCTGTCAACCGCGTGCCCCCTGCCCTGGCAGAGACGGGCTGGAGAGGAGAGGGAGGCGACCCCTGCCCTGTCTTCTTCCCTGAAAACAAAGTCCTTCCTTTGAGCTCTCCAGAGGCTGGCCTCCGGCTCTGAATGCAGCCACATACAGCCTTCGGGATCCCCAGGTCCTGGGGACGGCCCCAGAGGTCTGGCTTGGAGACCCAGCTACCACTGGTGCTTCTCCTACAGAGCAGGGCTGGAGAGGTGGGCCTGGGGTCCCCATCCCACAGGGGGGCTCCCCCAGGCCTGGGAGCCTGTTCTCCTCCCTGGGCTCCGGGAGGGGGGCAGCTCGCTATGGATCCTGCCATGGGACAGAGCTGGGCCCGGGCTCAAGGCCCGGCCAGGCAGACAGTGAGCTGTGTTTTCTGGGAAGGCATCCAGTCCTCGTGCCCTCAGGCTTCCGGGCATTGAGGAGAGTGGCAGAGCAGGCCCCTGCCACCATCCTCGCTCAGCCCAGCCCTGGTCTCTGAGCCAGAACATTGCAGCAGGAGGGACCACTACAGCCAGCCCTTTCCCTAGACCACTGCTCAGTGAACTAAAGGGTACTGCATGGAGAGAGGAAGCGGCATGGCCCAGGCCTCAGCCCCCCACCCCATGTCCAAGCCCTAGGGTGTCTCCTCGTGAGCACATCCTAGCTCCCCTGCCAGGCTGAGCTGTTGGAGGGCAGAGGAAGGCATTTCTTTGATTTGGCCTCCAAAACCATGGGTTCTCTTCCTGGGTAGCGTGGCCATCGCCCTGCGGGGTGGCCACGTCAGGTCAGCTGCGCTGGGGGAAGTAAGCCCTGCTGTGCCCCGCTTCCCCGGCTGCAGAACGGAGCCTTAGAGCGTAAGTGAGGCGCACGCTCGGATGAGAGCTTCTCGCTGTTATGACCATCTTATTGACCTGGTTTAGAACTTGCATTTCCCACACAAGGGGAGATCAAGGGGAGATGAAGGGGAGACGAAGAACAGGGGGAGTGTGAGCTGCTGGCCGGGAGACGGGCCTTCCTCAAGCATCTACCCTGAGGCCCACGGAGCGCCCGTTCCAGGGCCCCATGTGGCTGCCAGAGTGGACGCTCCGTAGCCTGAGGGCAGGAGGGGGCAGTGACCCCAGTGGAGCCCCAGCGTGTGGCCGCAGAGGCCCTGGAGCCCACCACCTTCCTCACTCGGTAGAGGGGCCTACCTGCCTCTCAGAGGATGCGGGGCCTCTCCCGGCCCCTCTCTGGGCTGCTCAGTGAGCACCTGGGAGCCACATTTCCAGGGAAGGAAATGGGGCTTGGACAGACGGTGAGGAGGGTCAGAACCAGGTCATAGGAGAAGGGACTCAGGCCGTTCAACCCAGATCCCCAGATGGAGAGAACTATCTCCTCTCAGCACGCTCACGGGAGAGGGGATGGCCCCTTATCTGACCCCAAAGGGCCCTAGGGTGAACGTGTATCTAGAGGGCAGACTTTGACTGCTCTAAGAAAGCACTCTCGGCAAGCTGAGCGATCCCACAAAGAATAGCCGAGTTTGTGGGCAGTGACTTCCTGGTCCCTGGAGGTGTTCTGTGCTCAGATTGGACACACGTGGTGGTCGGAGGTGACTCTTTAAAGGGGATCACGAGCTAAGGACCTTCGGGACCCTCCCCACTTCCCGGGGCTCCCAGGATTTTCTGGTCACCGAGGGGCGCAAGCCACTCCCTGGTATGAATTAGCCAGCACTGCCGCAGAGGTTTATTCAGAACAGAAGTGCTTGGCCAGCGCGTGCTGCCAGTTCCGCCCGTAGCGCTCCACATATTGTAAACATTATCCACACACAGGAGGGGCCCCGGCATCTGTGGGGACGGGCAGTTTAACGGGTTATAAACGGTCCTGTTCCCAAGCATCCTTCTGTTGACACAAAAAAAAGTGTCTCTCTCCCCTCACTGTGTAAATAGAGCCCACAGACGTTCCTCAACTCACTGCCCTGAAGCACGTGGCCTTCTCAGTGCCAGGAAAAACATGCCCGCGCAGGAAAATAACCCACCCTGAAACGTGGCAAAGCCAACGGTTCAGGGCCGGGTGGTCCCTGGTTGCCACACACGAGTTTGGTGCGTGGCCTTCACCCGCCCAAATCCACACTCCAGTCACGCTGAGTCAGGAAGGAGGAAGGTGCTAGGCCATGGCCCGTTGCTCAGGAGGCTGGAACCCCCATGGCTGCCACGGAACTGCCTGTCAATCCAGCCACCACCTCAGCCCCGAACCCAGGCCAGCAGCTGGCCAGCTGTAGACCAGCAAGCAAGAGTCACCAGGGTGGAGGAGCAGTTTTCATCTTAAAAGGGGGCCCCGCCCAGATGCCCAGGAAAGTGCAACTCGACGTGGAAGGGTGCAGGGTTCCTTCAGGCAAATTCGTATGGACGGAGCAGATGACGTTTCTCTTGTTTCCATCTGTACCACAGCACACATGCATGCCAACGGCCTGCCTTTTCAGGGCTGGGATGGTCAGAGGTCCCCCCGCAAAGGGAAGCCGAGAACCAAAGAGAGACTGAGACCACCTGCCCCAGGCCTGTACCGTGGGAATTCGGCGGTAGAGCCGACCTAGAAGGCATATCCCGAGTCCATTCTCTTTTGCCAAGCCCCATTTTCTGTGAGTCACAGAATTGAGGAGAAAATATCCGCCACCCGCCGCCTCTGGGACCCGCTCACCTCAGGTGGTCCTCTCCCTCCTTCCCTCTCTCTTCGGACCTTGGAACCAGCAAGCTTGCTCTGATCACACACTTGCTGTGCCCTAGGGCTGGAGTGCTCCTCCCCAGCTTCTGTGGCTGGCCTCAGCTCAAAAGTTGCCTCCTCCAAGAAGCCTTCCCTGACCTGCCCAGAGTTAATTCTCTGCAGAGAACACTCTGATATTTTCTTGTTTACACGTGTGTGTGTTTAATCTGTCTCCTCCCAATAAAATTTAAATATAAGGAGAGTAGGAACTGGGCAGTGCTTAACAAATATGGTTCGATGACCGACATAATTTCATTTTTAATTGCGGAAAGCCCAGAGTTGGGGGAGATATTGAATACTTGTGGAAATATTGTTAAACCGTACGTTCTGAATAATGCAGGAGTTTCCCTCAGGTGGCTCACGAGGTCCCTGCACCCTGAGCCAGCACCTCCAATGTAAACGAGATGCTTCATGCTCACAGACTCTGTGAGGCCTAACAGTGAAAGAAGGATACAACACTTTCCTGGTCCCTTAAGAAGAAAATGGGATTTTCTGAGAATAACCTCTTCTGCTTTCCTTCTCACTCACAGAAGGAAAGCTCAGGAGATGGGGTCGATAGCACCCACCCCTCCCTCTCCCTCCCATAATTGTTTCCCTCCTTTCTTCCTCTCTCATCCTGAGTATTTGTCATTCTCTGCTTGTGGCAAATTGCTTTCCATCTTTGAAAACCAAGAATGGTTGGTAACCAAGACAGCCTGGGAGTCTTCTTTTTTTATACAAGCGGGGGGTGGTGTTTAGAGATAGAAAGACTATTGATCACTTCCCCCAATAACAGCGTCATTGAAATTCAATTGACTAAGCATTTGTGGGCAGCCTGTGAGGCCAGTACTTCACCAGTCATCCTGATGATGCAGAGACAGGTCCTGCCTTGGAGGAGCTCTCAGGTCAGTAAGAAAGATGATTGCGACTCAACAAATGTTTTCTTAATCACTTACTAAATACTAGACACTGGTGGCCCACAGTGAATGAGGAATGGGCCTGCCCTCAAGCGGTTGAGTGGAGAAGGAGAGAGTCCTGATAATTTCTATGCTGTTTGAGGTCCTGTGGAGGAGAAGAGCAGGTGAGAGGAAAGGGCGGCAGGTGCCTAGGGAGCAGACCTGGAAGTTAAGCTAAGCATCAGGGGGAGGTGGGAGTGCACCAGGTCAAGGTAGGGTTGGGGAAGGGGGCTAGTTAGCCAGAATGGGCTTCAGGCAGAGGGACAGCAGAGGCAGAGGCGGCCGGTGCTTGCTGGGTCCAAGGACTGAAAGGAGGCTCGCATGGCTGGAGGAGGGAGGGAGGTGGCCTTGCAGAGACAGGCAGGGAGAGCACGGAGGGCGGGTTTTGCAGAATGGCGAGTGGTCTGTTGCAACAAAAAGATAGGGCAAGTGTGAGGGGGGCAGTGAAAGAGCCTAGACTTTATCGTGTGAGCAGCAAGGCCAGGTGGAAGTGGGGAGAGGGCAGTGGGGAGGTCAATCTGGAGGCTGTTGCCAAGGTGAGAAACAGATGACAAGGGGGAGGGAGTGGGGGATTGACAACTACCATGATAGTAGCGTGGTCTTTCCACTCCCCTCACCCGTCACCACATGAAGCCCGCACTTCAAACGCCCTCTCAGACCCCATCCCCCATCTTTCCTCCACTCCACCCCCACTGCTTCGCTGCTCCCCGCTGGAGATGGTGTCAGAAAAGAAGAGCTTCTAGAGAAGATCTACATTCAGGTATGGGGAGACAAGTGGGTCTGAGAAGTCGGAACAGCTCATCCTGAAAGCAGATGTCCATGAGGTACCTCCGCGACCCAAAAGATTCCCACCCACTCCTGTGTTCACGCATGCGCACGGATGACCGCTTTATCTAAATTTCCAGCAACGGGAAGTCAACTGGGAGAACAACATCCTCTTCAAGAAAGTCCATCCTGATTTACACCTGGGAAAGTGGGGACCCTCGGGCACTGGGAGACACAGTCGATTGTGGAACACTTTCTCTGTGAGAAAGTGCATGCCCTGCTCCAATCAGCTGGTTTGCAACCCTGTGGTGCACGGATGCATTGGGGCACCTGGATTTGCTTGGTTTGGTGCGAGGCAGCAGGGGGTGAAGGAGGAGGGGTACAGGGCTGAGCAGCCGCGGAGCCTGGGTTCCCTTCCAGGCTCTACTACTGCGTGGGCTCCTTCCTTCTCTGGGCCTCAGTTTTCCAATCTGGAAAACAGGGGGTTGAGCGGCCGACACTGAGGTACCTATGGCCTCTGATCTCTCCTCCCTAGGTGTGTGTGTGTCAGTCACTGGTTACCCCACCAGGACTGGGGAACGCCTTCCACCTCCTGCCCGGGAGCCAGGCCTTCCCGTTAACTCCATCTGTCTCTTAACACTGTGCTGAAAAGGAGCGAACGCCAGGCACAGCTGCTAGCCAGCACGTAGCTCACTCACAGGGTGGCGTGTGCATCTGATGGGCAAAAGCCCCTTCCCAGCCGGCCTCCCCCAGCTGGGCCTAGGCAAGGTTTCAGTGGCTGCTGGGGGGCAGGCGCCCACCCAAAAGCGCTCTGGTCTATTCTACCCCTCACGCCTTTCTCACTGGGCCTTGGATGGCTTTCAGGTTTCAGGCATGCTCACTGCCAAGGCCTCCACCCAGCCTGTAACCTGAGGAAGGTGCCAAAGGCCTGTGCCAGGGGGGCCAGCACCACCGACCACAGGCAGGCCGGGGAGCACAGCCTGGGCCTGGATAGGCCACTGGGGAGGGGAAAGAGCGGAGGAGGAGGGTGCCAGGGCTTTGCCTGTGTTTCCAGAGGCAGCTGTGGAACCTGGGCTGGAAGGGAGCTGAGCAAGGCAGGAAACAGCGGTGGGGAAACAAGTCACTGGTCAGAGAAATAAGGAGGGTTAAGGGGAAGGAAGTCGAGCCAGCGCTGCAGCAGGACAGAAGGCAAGAGGAGGACCACCTCCTGCCTCCACATAGTGGGAGAAGCGGGGCCTGGGAGGGCGGGCAGGGCGCTGACCCCCTGAGGAAGCACTGGCCCCAGGCCCGGCTGGGCTGGCTGCAGTTCTCCTTGGCTCAAACACCCTTGGAAACAAATCTCGTTCCTCACGTCTTCTACTTGGCTAACAATGGAGTCAGAGCTGCTGGCTTGAATCCTTTTTTTTTTTCTTTTTAACCTTGCTCCCTCTTTTTCTCTGCTGCTTACACACACACAAAAGAAGTTTGAACCAAGACATAGTGCAAATGCTTTCACTTCTGAAGATTTCTTTAAGAAAACAGTGGTGCTCACAATGAAACGGCAGCGACCCCAGTGTTTGCACAGCACTTTCGTGGGTATAAAATCCTCACGTGGATATTTGCTACGGTGCCGAGCTGCAAACAAGGCAGGTGTTACCCTCCCCAGGCCCAGGGGGAGAAGGGGCTGCCCAGGTCACAGACAGGTCGGGTAAGGACCCAGGGACCCGGATTCTGCCATCGAAGACCCTGGGGCACATTCCCCTGCGGCGCCTCCAGGCCACAACAGCACCCAACGGGAAGGAAGCCCAGCTGCCCACAAGTCAAACTTCCCTCTAACCTTCTGCCCTGGGTAACCTCACTTAACGACAACTGGGTGGCACGCGGATACAATCAGAGCTGAGGAACTGCCTCACCGGTCCCCACGGGGACAAATCTTCTCTCCCCCCCGGACCGAAAAGGAAGGGTAGTGAGTGCCTCTACATTTCTCGTGCTCCAGCATCTGCCAATGTGATCTCGTTTTCAACACAACAGCAACCTTGCAGAGTGGATATTAACGTTACCCCTTTTATAAGTAAGAAAAGTGAAGACTGGCGAGGCACCACACAAGGAAATATGCAGCCAGGATTCAAACTCAGGTCTCTCTTGCCTCTGAGGCCCACACTCTCTTACCACCCCTGTGCTGCCACCTCCTGAACGCACGTGGCCTCTGTGCAGAGTTTCCCCTGCAGAGGGGGCAGCCACAAGGCACGCAGTGAGCGTGGGTAGATGGCTCAAGGCGGTTCTGAACAAATCCCTTCTGGGGCCCTCAGGCAGAGCCCATGCCCGCCAAGGGGACTGGACTCACTGCGGGAGCTCTGAGGTCCTTCTCCAAGTCTAACAGCTCTGGGACAGATAGGAAAAATAGACTCAACTCTAAAACTCCTTCACGGAGTCCCTTCCACAGCCTCACACAGAGCAAGGGACCAGGGCGGGCTTATGCCCTACTTTTCCTTGCCCTCACTGGGCTTCTAACAGGAAGCAAATGGACCATGAGAACGACACAGTCGCTTCTTCTGACCTCCTGTTGCTGTAGGTGAAAACAGGATATGGAAAGGTGGAGGGGCTACAATCACTACAACTCAGAGGGTTGGAGTCCGCGGGGTCCTCAGCAAACTCTTCTCCACGGGCAAGCGCAGGGTATCCCGTAACCCATCTTCCTGCCTGGTTGAGGAGCCCCTGGAGGAGAGGCCCCTTTAAAGCACAACTGACAGTGTGGTTCCCTCACAGCCTCCTGGGCACAGGGGCATGGGCCTCACCACATAGGGACATATACTCCAGGGGCTGGGTTGGGGGTTATGCGGTCTCACCTCTGAGGCCTGGGCGGGCTGGGGGCAGAGTTTGGGGACCCGCATGTTGGGGCTCCTCTCAGTAATTTCGATTCCACACTCAGTGGAACTTACCACTGCCATTCACTGTGCGGGGCTGGGAAAGACTTAGCATGTTGAAGCCCAGACTCCAAGGGGCTCTCAGGCCACTGGGGCAGCCGGACCCGCTTTGGTCTAAGGAGAAGTCAAGGGGGCTAGGCGCGGTACGGGTTCTGGCAGAAGGAGCCTCGGGGAAGGCCACACAGAGGAGATGACACTGCGAAGGGTCTTGGTGGGTGGAGCCGGAAGGGAGAGAGCAGAGCTGGTTGTATAAGAAGAGCGAAGCGAAGCACAGACCCAGCCCTAGCCAGGCCCCACCCCAGCTGGGGGCTCACCTAGCTTCTCCGAGGCTATTCCCTCATCCGTGGGTCGGAGGAAGCAATTCTCGGATCCTGGGAAATACCGCCCGTGCACACACCCCCTCACACACTCGCCATCCAGACCCTTTCTCCCCAGCCACTCCTCCCTCAAACATACCCTCTCAGAAACTGGACACTCACAGAACAGAAATAAAGCATAGAACATAAATGCTGGGATGGCCCTTGGTCATCAATCAGTGTATCCTGACATTCTGCAAATATGTCAGAGGCCCAACCATGCTGCATGACTTGCCCAGGGTGGCAGAGCCAGGATGAGAAGGTCCATGATCACACATTTGTGACATCTTTAGATCATCTTCTTTTTGGGGAGAGAGGGTCAACGTGTCCCACCCCATCCCCTCCCTGGCCCTTGGAGTCAGATCGGGCCCTCGCTGTTCTCTCCCACTCACAGCAGCTTCATGCATCCACCCTGTCCTGGTCTCTGTTGCTGCCATGTGTCCAAGTCAGGATTTATGGGGTTAGTCCCCAGCTGTGGAAGTCAGTATCAAATTAATGGAACAGTTCCACATCCAGACCAGAGGCCCTGAGGCCTGTCTCACTCATGGGGCCCTGTCTGTCCTCACTGGGCGCCTGAGGGCTTCCTTCCTGGAGGCCCGTGTGGAGGACTGGACGGGCGAGGGCTTGTTAAGGGAGCCAAGGAGTCTGGGCGGCTGTCGAGGGGGAAGTGTGCATGTGATAGAGGACACCAGGGATAGGGCCTGTGTGAACAATGATTGCTCCCTTGACTGACATCTCACAAGACCCCAAATGTCAGCGGTAGAAGCCATCATGCCTGCGGCAGCAGGGAAAACAAGGGTGGCAGGAGGGTGGCAGGCGACGCAGATGACACCCCGGGTGTTATTTCCAGGCTGTCGCTGAGTCTATCTGTCACGTGGGGGAGAACAGCTGTTAGGGCTGGGGGTTCCTGCCTGGGCCCCGTGTCAAACTTCCGGTCCTCTCTGCAGGCTTTGTTTGGATTCCGATCACATCTCCCACTGGGCCTCTGCTGGTGCACAGAGCCGGCAGAGCCGGTGGGGCTCTTCCTCAGGGGGCAGGCGGTTAGGAGAACTGCCTGGGGAGAATTCAGACATCCTAGGCCTCAAAGCAGAGCTACAAAGTCAGGAGCTGGCTGCTGCTCTGTGGCCCCAGCCTCCCTCAGAGGGCACTCAGGGTGTGAAAATAAACAGACATCTGCAGACATGCTTGCAGCCCGCGGCACTCTCTAAGCCCCCTCCAGCTCGCGTCTCCTCTCTGATTGACACTTCAGTCTGGCTGAGTTCGATAGGACTCAGGGGCAGGAGCCCCTACTTACAGGGGAAGGAACCAAGCCTGCAAGGGTGTGGGTCCAGGCCCACACTGGGAGGGAAGGCGCTCACGTTTGGGACAGAATCTAGGCGGTACGGAGAGACCCCTACCTGCAGCAAATATTACAGAATCTCAGAGCTGAAAAGGACTTCCTTGGAACCCCCCATGTTATGGCTGGGGCCACTGAGGCTAAGGGCAGGGACCTTCTTGCCCTCTGAGGGAAGCAAGGGACATCATGTGGACCCCAGGAAGACCGGGGATGGTTTCCTCTACTTGGAGGAAGCAGCGAATCGGAAGCACTGGAGAACTGGCCCTTTAGACAGAGTGGAAGGATGCAATGAGAGGACCGTATGGGAGCATCGGCCTCAAAGTCCACAGTGGTCCCTGCTGCAGACCTCCCACTGTGTCACCTGTCCCTAATGTAAAGTGCTCACAAAGCCAACCCACAGAGGCCAACGGTGAACTCTCAGCCCTTACTGTGGCTGATAATTACCAGCTCCTCCCTTAGAAACCAGTCTCTAGGCTTCCATCAGAAAGCCAATGGACCAATGTTGGAGAACGGCATCCTGGCGTCTTCTGACCTCCTGCTCCTATAGGTGAAAGCAGGTCACAAGAAGAGATAAAGGTGTATGGCGAGGAGAACACTGGGGTGGCAGGAAGAGCCAGTCCAGCTGAGGGCTCAGGCTCAGGGAATCGAAGGTTGCTTCTGACTGTCTCTGTGAAGTTTGCTAATCAAGTGGTTATGAAGAGCTGCACACTGTCAACAGCAGGCGGGAGCAGAGCAGTAGTTCACAGATTGTACTGGGCACCAAATTGTCTCGGGAGCTTGTAAAAATGCAGATTCCTCGGCCCCTCCTCCAGATTCAGGAGGACTGTCGGCCACGCGGCCTCCGGGAGCACCGACCAGCCCTCAGTGGAGGCGGGGAGAGTGCCAAGACTCCAAGCCCCGCCACACAGTGTGGTCCAGTGAGTGAGCCAGGCGGAGCGGGCCTGGCTGGAAGAGGGGCTGGGGCGGAGCCAGGGGTCAGAAGCTGGGCTACCCTGCAAGGAGCGCGGAGGAGCGGAAGGCAAGGGGGCAAGGCGGGCAAACGGGAGGGTGGTCTGGGAGAGCGCCAAGCACAGTGGGCTCTGCGTTCCCAACCGCACAGGGCCTGGGGCACAAAGGACACTTGCTGAGTGAGGAAGACAAAACTCTAAATAGTGTGCACGGGCCATTACAGCTGTGCAAAGAACACTAACAGAGAGAATATAGAGACATGTAAAATAGCATGTCTCCTGACCATCAGGTTCCTTTTCTTTCCATAAACTTTGCTTAAGTTCATAATAAAAAAAAAATAAACACAGGCAAATTACACTTACTTCACACAGTCATTTCTGGGTGGTAAGTTCTGTATTAAATTCAAAATTCATAGGCATGGGTTGGGCTTCCCACATCAGCCAAACGTGAGCCCTAGGAAGGGGGGCAGAGGTAGGGGCTGTTATACTCTCAAACGGCCCCAGAGGTGATCCTCTGTCCCCACCAAACCCTAGGCCACTGGGGCATCCCCTGCTGTGGCCACACCACTCAGAACATAAAGACCTGAGCTCACAGGCTGGCAGGGCTTTGCCAGGTTCAATTCTTCCCGGCCGTTAGTGGGAAACGGGAGCAAAAGGAAGCCTGATGTAGTGGAAAGAACACTAGACAAGAAGTCAAAATATTTAAGTTCGTTTCAAGAACCAACTCGTCATTTGTGAAAACGGGTCAGTGACTTCCCCAGCAGGGCCTCAGTTCTCCCAGCTGCACAGTGAGAGAGAGAGCAACGTGACACAGTGACCCCAGGGTAGGGGCTTCACACACCAGACGCAATCTCCTGGTTTCTCCACGGTTTCACGGTGGGTCAGGAATCTGGCCTCACCGTCCCTCCCAAGGCTGCAGTCAAGATGCCCACCAGGGCAGCAGTCAGTAGAGGCTCGGCTGAGGGAAGAGCTGCTTCCAGGCTGGCTCCCACGGCAGCTGGTGGTCTCAGAAGACCATTTCCAAGTTCACCCACACAACTGCTGTCAGGCCTCGGTTTCTCAGTCTGTGGGCCTCTCCTCTGGTTGCCTCACACCCTAGCAGCTGACTTTCCTCAGAGCAAGTGATTCAAGAGACAGGGATGGAGACAGAGACAGATGGAGAACCCAAGACAGAAGCGACCATCTTTTTATAACCTAATCTTGGGAGGGACAGCCATCAGTTCTGCCATATTCTACTCTCTAGTGGGCTGGTCACTAAGTCCAGTCCACACTCAGGAAGAGGTAACTGAGCTCTGCCTCTTGAGGGGAGTCATATCAGAGAACTGTGGACACAGCTTTAGAACCACCATAGGGAGTTAGATCCAAGGATCCCTACAGTTTCTGGGGCGGTGACTCTGGTTCCCCACCACCCCGTTCCCCACTCCCCACCGCAGAGCATCAGGCATGTTGGACATAAGAGGATCAGAGGTGTCTGCGGACCTTTCTCCTGGTGGGCTGTGTTCTCAGGAGGGAGGACCTGGAGAACGAGAAGGTGTGCCCCTCAGAGGGGTGCACGGGTCAGGAGGGCTATGAGCCTTGTCAGTGAACCCAGTGCCTTAGCACAGCTGCTGAAAGATGCTGCTGGCCAGTGGACAGAGCACCTGCTGTGTGCTCCCATACCGCCGCTGCCAAGTGCGGGTAATGCAGGATGTCTGACCACCTCGATGGTCTGGAACCCGGTAGCTGAGTGTGGAATCCTCCCCAGCCCACAGCAGGGACAGGCTGTCAGGGACTCGCCAGGTTTCCCTCATTCCTCCAAAGGAATGGGAAGGAGAGATGATGCAGCACGGGGATGAACCAGGAGGAACAGAGTCAATGCCCTCCTACAGACCAGGAAAAGAAGGGAGTAGAAACTCATTCAGAGTCAAATTGCCTCTTTTTTTTTTTTTCAGTATGCGGGCCTCTCACTGTTGTGGCCTCTCCCGTTGCGGAGCACAGGCTCCGGATGCGCAGGCTCAGCGGCCATGGCTCACGGGCCCAGCCGCTCCGCGGCATGTGGGATCTTCCTGGACCGGGGCATGAACCCGTGTCCCCTGCATCGGCAGGCGGACTCTCAACCACTGTGCCACCAGGGAAGCCCCAGAGTCAAATTCTCTTAAAGGGCCTCGTTGTAGTGTGAGGTCAATAGCCTAAGCTTAGCGGGTCTGAATATTGGTTCTATCATTACTAACGTCTCCAGGCTGGTTTCCTTAACTACAAAATTGGCATAAGATAGTCTATACCATAGAGCTGTGAAAATTAAATGAGATAATCCATTAAGGCCCTTAGAACAGTGACTAGGACATAATTATAAATAACATATGATAACATATGATTATAATATATAATATATAATAATAATTATAAATAACATATGATTATTAATATTAGGATTACAAAAGACATCAGAGTTCACCCAGTTCAACGGCACGCCGGGCACGGGAATCGCTCCCCAATTCACTACGACAGATGACAGAGGGTTCTTGGGGCACTACTTGAATATGTTGAGAGCCTGGGAGCTGACTACCTGCCCTGGACATCTGCTGACCCGCAGACGAAGAACTCGCACCAGACCTAGAGCCACCCGTAGAGCACAGTGCCGACCCACAGGTGGACAGCTTGGACCAGACCTGGGGCCATAATCAGCCCCTCTGTGGCTGCCCCCTGCACCTCCATCCCTTTTGCGTCCCAACAGCAAACAGTAGTTTTGAATTTCAAATAGCCCCTAACAAACAGCCCCCTATCAAAGAAAAAATAAAAGTATACACCCCGGGCTTCCCTGGTGGCGCAGTGGTTGAGAGTCCGCCTGCCGATGCAGGGGACACGGGTTCATGCCCCGGTCCAGGAAGATCCCACATGCCGCGGAGCGGCTGGGCCCGTGAGCCATGGCCGCTGAGCCTGCGCGTCCGGAGCCTGTGCTCCGCAACGGGAGAGGCCACAACAGTGAGAGGCCCACGTACCGCAGAAAAAAAAAAAAAGTATACACCCCAATTTAACTTAGTGTAAAGCCCTCATGGGCAATCCTGAAAACATTTTACTTAACCTTACTTACGTCTTGTTTCCTTTTGGAGCTAAATCATAATTGAAGCATTTAGTCTAAAAACCTGTGTGCTAAGGTGATGGGTAAGGAAGATGTTTATCCGTAAGGCTAGCTAAAACAGTTCACACTGGAAGTGTGTGTGTGGGTATCTGGGAGGGGTTGCGTTGTGTGTGTAGTTATAACTGAAAGGGTGTATGTCTGTATGAGTACATGGCAGTGAGTGGCATGGGTTCTTATGTGCATGTGTGTGAATGTGTATGTGTGTGGGAAGGGGAATGCATACCTTTGGGTGTGGGTGTGGTGAGGATCACCTTGGTGCTCTCTGGCCAGGATACAACATTTTCCGACTGCAAAGCAATCACAAATTGGGGGGCACATTTCTCTTCCTCCCAGTTTTCCCACCCTCCTCAGGAAGCTGCAAAGGTTGGCCAGGATTTGAGATTTTTCTCATTGAAGCCTCTGGAGACACATTCCAATGGTGAACATAGAACACAAACCAAAGAAATAAAATCACACCTCGTGCCTCAAAGGCACAAGGGAGGAGGGTATTGAAAACCTCAAGGGAAGATACGAAGGCTCGAAATTCTGCAAACCCACACCCTTTGGGAAGAGAGGAGGCGCAGCTTCTCCCCCACCCCAAATTCCCAGTCTGAATTTTTAAAATCAGCTTTATAAGCAAACATCTGCCACTCCCCGTCTTCTGAAGGAAGGGTGAAGATCAGGATAAGGCATCTTTGTGTTTTCATTAGGTATTTTAGCAAATGCAATGAGGACATTCAGATTCGATTTCCCTGTTTTGTACACACACAGAAGTCTGTGCTAAGAGGATTACTTTCCTGGAGCCACATCCTTCTGAAAGGCCCCGGTCAAAGGAGACTCTTGTTAAACAGCATTTTCTCTAATTCCTCTGGCTTTCTTCCTGGCCTCAGCGTGCAGACATCTCGCCTGCTCCTAAATCCACCCACCTCACAGACGTCAGGATAAAGGTGGTCCGGCCACTGCACTCTCCTCCCGCCCCTGGTTCCCTAATAAAGCTGAAGATGAACATTAGCGCTTGGTTCCACAGCAGCCGAAAGGGAAAGCGGGCAGCCTCGTCCGGCCCCTGAAACCCCCTCGATGCCCCCATAGAAAAATGTAGCCTTTTCGCCTCTGCTCCACTGAATGGCTCTTCGAGGGTTTTCATTAGGGCTGGGTCTGCTGGTGCAGAAAGCCTCACAGATGTTGACATTTTTTTCATCCCTGGGTTAAGATGTCTTCCATAAGCTTTTATTCCCCATTTGTTACTTCTTTATTATCTGGGAGGTTTGGCCTCCTCCCTCTTCTCATTTCTCTGAAGAGAGCAGCGGTAGCTGGGCCTGTCATTATCTCGGCCCTTTTCTCTGGCCTCTAGAGGCGGCCAGGGCCTCGGGCCCCATTGTGGGGGACAGCGGGGAGCTGAGGCAGGCCGGTCACTCCTCAGACCCTTTTGTGCGGCAGCCCCTCCTCCCCGCAGCTTGGCTCTGGGATGTGAAAGGTCAGAGGCGCGCCAAGCTTCCATACCTGAGCTTTTGTTGGGGGCTGGAGGCAAATGATTCCAGAAGCAATTTCTTGGAAAGCAGCCTAGAGACTCTCTTCTCCCTGTTACTGTGCACCCTGTACCACACCCCTTGGGGTTGGGGGTGAGGGCACAGGAAGGGGGGATTCGCTTAGATCATCTGCTCCCAAAATGCCCTGAGAAAAAACTTTCTACCCAGAGAATGGCTCAGACATGAATTTGACCGGAAGCCTGAAGCCTCTGAGATGCTGAGAAAAATGTTTTGCGATAGAGTTTTCCATTGGTTATTTTTGTTTTTGTTTTTGTTTTTTGCGGTACATGGGCCTCTCACTGTTGTGGCCTCTCCCGTTGCGGAGCACAGGCTCTGGACGCGCAGGCTCAGAGGCCATGGCTCACGGGCCTAGCCGCTCCGCGGCATGTGGGATCTTCCCGGACCGGGGCACAAACCCGTGTCCCCTGCATCGGCAGGTGGACTCTCAACCACTGCGCCACCAGGGAAGCCCGTGTTCTATTGGTTTTGACTATCCTTTGTCCCTAGTCCTGGCAGCCTGGAGCCAACCTGCAACCTCAGTTTCCTCATCTGTCAAATGGGAATAATCCATTTTCCTGTGCCCATTTCATACAGTTACTCTGGCTATTCCATGGATCTAATGAGGTCATATAGAAATTATTTTTCCAGATTATAGGATTGTATACAGTATCTTGCTCTGCAGTGGCTGTGTGGACCCTGACTTGAATATAAGCCATCACAAGATGCAGACTAATTTTTCTGAAAATTATAGACCAGAAATGCAGACAGATTTAAGGGCCTTGAGGCCTCTGATTCCAAGCACTTTCCAGGCTTGATGCCCTGAGGGTGAAGGGACGTCTCAGGGCAGGACAGGTCTCTGATGGCGGCAAATCCTCTGAGGCCTGATGCTGTACTCCTTAGAAGGCAGCTTTGCGAGGCTGGCTGGAGAAATGTGATGTGTGCTTCTATGTAGGGAAAGATGAAAACGGGCCCAGGGTTGCTCACTGAGCACCAGCTTAATAAGAGCCAATTACGTACGACATGACTGGAATACACCAACAGGAACCTCAGCTGCCTTGTGGAAAGAAGGGGGACTCTAGGCTGCCCAAGCCTTGCCCCAAGTGTTGGGTCTTCTCTGGACATCACATTTTAAGGAAGCTATGTAGGTCCAGGACCCTGCTCAAGGAAAGGAGGTCAGAACCATGAGAGGACTAGAAATCCCACACTTCAAAGACTGGCTGGAGGACCTGAGGCTGCATCCCCTACTGATAGTTCAGTGACATTTGTAGGAAAGGGGGATTGGGCTCGTTCTGTGTGGCCGTGAGGGTTGGGACTAGAACTAGGAGTGAAAGCTGAAATGAAGACGTTTTGAGCATATCAAAGGAAAATATTTCAAACGGTCATCAGAACCGTCTAAAGTGGAGTGGGCTACTTTATGAGGTAGTAAGCATTCTATCACTGAGGGTAATCCAGCAGAGTGGGATTTGGAGAGAAGATTCATCCCTGGGGCATTATTTAGGGCTCACTGTGTCAGGCCTGGCAAGCTCTTTCCAATCCTGAAATCCCTGAAATGTTTCCATTCTTCACATTTGTTAAGAAATGTACCATTCCTTTTCTGGTGATTAAGTTAAATACAGTCAACTTGCACTTCCCATAATGCTTGAGTAATATCATACCCAATGAACAAAAGTGAAAAAAAGCAGATAGAATACAATGCAGAGTCTATACTCTGCAGAGCAAATTCCCATATTTGCAGCTTTTAGTTGAGACCACGTGCAGGTGGTACAGCGTGCAGGGTGGTGTAGGGAGGGAGGAGGGTAGGTGTTGGTGGAAAAAAATTTTTTTTCTGGCCTTGAAGCCAATGAAACCGTGATAGTGAAGAGAACAGGGTAAAGCTTTAAAGGGAAAGAAGCAGAAGGAAGATCCCAAAAGTCATCTGTCCACATCTCTGCCTAAACCTTGAACTATACATACACAGAGAAGATGCAAAGCAGCTGAGCTATTGGAGAAAGATCTGAACTGATATCGTCATTGCTGCTTAAGAAACAGAGTTTACAGTTTGAATTCAACCAAGATAACTGCCTGATAAAACAAAAGAATTAACATCCATCAGAGAAAATTACTAAACTCCAGAATCTATACAACTTAACACATATAATGTCCAGAATATTATCCAAAATTACTTAACACACACAGAACCAGGAAAATAGAACACATCATCAAGCTCAAAGAACATCCATCAACTGAGACAAATGTAAGATGACACAGATGTTGTAATTAGCAGACAAGAAATTGTTTGCATGTATTATAACTATCTTCAATGAATAAAAGAAAACATGCTCACAATGAAAGAATACATAAGAAACCTCAACAAAGAAATGAAAATAAAAAATGGAAATTCTAGAATTGAAAAATACAATATCTAAAAAATTTTTTAAATCACTAGGTGAATTAAACAGCAGGATGGAGGTGGCAGAGAAAAGAGAAGTAAACTTGAAGCTGAAACATAGAAATTATCCAATTTAAAGAACAAAAAGAAAAAAGAGTGAGAATATAAATATAATCTAGCAGAGCCTCAATACATGTAGTCATAAAAGAAGAAGACAGGGAGAATGGGCCAGAAAAAATAATGGAAGAAATCAACGGCCAATTTTTCTCAAATATTGTGAAAGACATAAATTTATAGGCTCAAGATGTTCAATGAATGACAAACAGTATGTTTCGTTATGTATATAAACAAAATCTCATTAAGTCACACCATAGTCAAATGTTGAAAGAGAAAATCTTGAAAGAAGCAGGAGAAAATGTCATATTATATGCAGGAGAACAGCAATCCAATTAAGAACTGATATCTCATCAGAAATTATGAAGTCCAGA
Organism: Orcinus orca; assembly: GCF_937001465.1. Lineage (NCBI taxonomy): Eukaryota > Metazoa > Chordata > Mammalia > Artiodactyla > Delphinidae > Orcinus > Orcinus orca. The sequence goes on from NC_064563.1 coordinate 75,113,018, forward strand.
AGAGAGGAGAACAACATTCTAAGTGCTAAAATTGAAAACACAAAGAAATCCTGTCAACCCAGTATGCATGATCCAGTAAAAATCTTCAAGAATCAAAGAGAGATAATTTTCAGATAAAAGAAAACTAAGCACATTTGTTACCAACAGAGTTGCACTACAGGAAATGCTAAGGAAGTTTTCCAGACTGAAAAAAAATGATACCAAATAGGGCCTCAAATCCTCAGAAAGGAAACATTAGAAATGGAAAATATCTGGATAAATACAAAACTCTACTTTTTTTCCTCTTAATTTCTTTACAATATATGTGACTGTTTAAAACAAAACTGTATCACTGCCTTGTTGGTTTATAACATATGTAGAGGTAATACACATAATAACTAAGGCATAAGGAATAGAAGGGTATGATATTATAAGGTTGCAAATTTTCTCCATTTTGTGTGAAGCACTAACTATAATAGACCATGAAAAGTTAAGGATACATTACAGGGCTTCCCTGGTGGTGCAGTGGTTAAGAATCCGCCTGCCAATGCAAAGGACACGGGGTCGAGCCCTGGTCCGGGAGGGTCCCACGTGCCTCGGAGCAGCTGGGCCCATGCGCCACAACTACTGAGCCTGAGCTCTAGAGCCTTCGAGCCACGGCTGCTGAGGCCCGCGTGCCTGGAGCCCGTGCTCCGCAACAGGAGAAGCCACCACAATGAGAAGCCCGCACACAGCAACGAAGACCCAATGCAGCCATTAATTACTTAATTAATTAATTATTTTTAAAAAGGGAAATCTCTTTTTTAAAAAAGGATACATTACATACAGTTCTTAGAGAGACCATGGGAAAAAAATTTAAGAATTATAGCTAAAAGTCAATATATAAATTAAAATGGAATTCTAAAGTTATCCAAATAATCCAATAAAAGGCAGGCAAGGAGGAAAACAACCCAGTAGGGGCAAGGAGAAAACAAAGTCATAGGCCCAACCCTAACCATATTAATAATTACATTAAGAATTAATGGACAAAACAATCTAAGTAAAAGGCATAGTTGGTCACATTGGATGAAAATAAAAGCAAGACCCAACTATATGCTGTTTATAAAAATATATACATACTTTAAATATAAAGACAAAGATAGGCTGAAAGTAAATGGATGGTTAAAAAGAATACATATGCCATGCAAACAATAACCATAAGAAAGTGTGAGGAGTCTATTAATATCAGATAAAGCAGATATCAAAGCAACTATAGTCCAATAAAAAATTAATTAAAAAATAGATATTTAGACAAAGAAATTAAAGAAATAAAAAGAGACATTTCATGATGATGAAGGATCAATTCGACAAGAAGACTTGAAAATCTTAAGTATACATGTACCTCATAATAAAACGTCAAAATATGCGTGGTAGGGCTTCCCTGGTGGCGCAGTGGTTGAGAGTCCGCCTGCCGATGCATGGGACGCGGGTTCATGCCCCGGTCCGGGAAGATCCTACATGCCACGGAGCGGTTGGGCCCGTGAGCCACGGCCGCTGGGCCTGTGTGTCCGGAGCCTGTGCTCCGCAACGGGAGAGGCCACAACAGTGAGAGGCCCGCGTACTGCAAAAAAAAAAAAAAAAATGCATGGTAAAAATTAACAGAATCAAAGGGAGAAATAGGTAATTCCATGATCATAGTTGGAGGTTTTAACATCCACTCTCAGCAAGAGATAGAACAATTAGATAAATATAATCAACAAAGACATAGAAAATCTGAACAATTTCAACCACTCTGACCTGATATCTGTAAAATGCTATATCCAACAACTGCAAGAATACATATTCAAGTCTACATGGGGATCATTAGGAATCATGATATGCTGAGACACAAACAAGTCTCTGCAAATTTTAAAAGACTGAAATTATACAAACTGTGTTCTCCGACCACAGAGGGTTTAATTAGAAACCAATAACAAGATATCTAGGAAAATGCCAAATATTTGAACATTAAATGACACATTTTATTTTTATTTATTTATTTATTTATTTGCGGTACGCGGGCCTCTCACTGTTGTGGCCTCTCCCTTTGCGGAACACAGGCTCCGGACGCGCAGGCTCAGCGGCCATAGCTCACGGACCCAGCCGCTCCGGGGCATGTGGGATCTTCCCGGACCGGGGCACGAACCCGTGTCCCCTGCCTCAGCAGGCGGACTCTCAACCACTGTGCCACCAGGAAAGCTGTAAATGACACATTTTAAAAGAATCCATAGGTCAAAAAATAAATCACAAGGGAAATATAAAAGTTTTAAAGAAATGAAAATTAGACTATATTAAAATAAGTGGCATGCACTAAATTAGTGCTTACAGAAAATGAAGAGTTTTAAATGCTTATATTAGAAAAGAATAAATACCTAAAATCAGTAACCTAGGTTTCTTATAAATTATAAAAGAAGAGCAGTGAAACCCAGATTAAGTACAGTTGACCCCTGAACAATGTGGGGGCTAGGAGTACCAATCCCCCTGCAGCAGACAATCCACACACACCTTTTAGTAGCCCCCCCAATATATATTCAGTTCCTCCATATCTGTGGTTCTGCAACCACAGAATCAACCAATCCAGGTTCATGCAGCACTGCAGTATTCACTAGTGGAAAATACCCACATATAAATGGACCCACACAGTACAAACCTGTGCTGTTCATAGGTCAGCTGTATAAGGAAGGAAATAATAAAGATAAGAGCAAAAATCAATAAAATACAAAATGGACAAACAATTGAGAAAAATCAATGAAATGAAAACTGGTTTTCTAGAGAGATCAATAAAATTAACTCCTAGCTAAGCTGATAAAGAAACAAAGAGAGGGACGTCCCTGGTGGTCCAGTGGGTAGGACTCCAACGCAGGGGTGGGGAGGGCAGGTTTGATCCCTGGTCGGGGAACTAGATCCCGCATGTATGCCACAGCTGAGAGTTTGCATGCCGCAACTAGGAGTCAGCATGCCGCAGCAAAGATCCTGCCTGCCGCAACTGAGACCCCGTGCAGCCAAAATAAATAATAATAATAAAAAAGAAACAAAGAGAAGATATAAATGGTCAGTATCAGAAAAAAAAGAGGTAACATTAGTACAGACATCAAAAGGCTAACGGGGTTTATTATCAATAACTTTATGCCAATGTATTTGACAAGTTAGATAAACTGCATAAATTCATTGTAAGACAGAAATTACCAAAACTGACTCAAAAGAAAGTAAAAAATTTGAATAGCCTCATATCACTGAAAGAAATTGAACTTGTAAATAAAAACTTTTCCCTTAGAAAATTTCAGACCCAGACAGTTTCACTGGTATATTTTCCAAGTATTTAAAAAAGAAAAAATGCCAATCCTACATAAACTTCAGAAAATGGAGGAAGAGAGAATACATTTCAATCTATTTTAGGAGACCAGTATTACCTTGACACCAAAACCAGGCAAAGAGATGTGATCTCTTCGAAGAAAGAGAAAGAAAGAAAACTGCAGACCAATATCCCTCGTGAACACAGGCACAAAAACCAAAATTTTAGATACAAAATCTAACGACATATTTTAAAGGATAATACTTCACAACCATGTAGATTTAACACAGGAGTGCAATACTAGTTTAAATTAAAAATTCAATCAATGTAATGTACCATATTACTAAAATAAATGAGAAAAACATTTGATCATGTCAATAAATGTAGAAAAAGTATTTGACAAAATTCATGATTTAAAAAACTCTCCAAAAAATAGGAATAGAGGTGAACCTCCTCAACTTGATAAGAAAGATTTTTTTTCTTTTTTTAACCTACAGCTAACATGATGCTTAATGTTGAGAGACTGAATACTTTTCTTCTAAGACCCGGAACAATGCAAAAATGTCCACTCTCACCACTGCTATTCAGCATAGTACTGGAAGGTCTAGTCAGGGCAATGAGGCAAGAAAAGGAAATAAAAGGCATACAGATTGAAAAGGAAAAAACAGAAGTCTCCTTATCTGCAAATGACATGATTATATATTATTACAAAGTCTAAGAAATCTACAAAAAAAATTCTTAGAAGTAATAAGTGAAATCAGCAAGATTGTAGGATACAAGATAAACATTCAAAAATCAATTGTATTTCTGTATACTAGCAATGAGGACAGAGACTCTGAAATTTAAAATATAAAACCATTTATAATCACTAAAAAAAAACCCTTAGGTGTACGTTTAACAAAACATGTACAACACTTACATGCTGAAAATTTCAAAATGCTGATGAAAGAAATCAAAGAAAATCTAAGTAAATGGAGAGACGTACTACATTCATGGATAGGAAGACTCAATATAAAACATGTTAATTCTGCCCGAATCGATACACAGGTAAAATAAATTTTCTATCAAAATCCCAGCAAGACAGTTGGTTGTTTGGCCTGAGGCGACCCAACACTGGAGCCTACCCGGCTCCTTGGTGGAGCTAATAGTGGACTCTGGGAGGGCTCATGCCAAGGAGTACTTCCCAGAACTTCTGCTGCCAGTGTCCTTGTCCCCACGATGAGCCACAACCACCTCATGCCTCTGCAGGAGACCCTCCAACACTAGCAGACTGATAAACATCTGATGAAGCCATGACCAGGTGGGCACGAGTTACTACCACACAGAACAAAAGACCCTTCCCTGCAACATCATGGGAGGACATGAAGAAGGGGTCCTTTGAGGGGAAAAGCCAAAACCTACCAAAGAGGAAACAACTTGAAGCCAATAGTCTGTCCCTTAAAAATGATGCACCCCAAGCAAAACACAAAAAGAATAAAAAGAAAAAGGAATATTCAAATGAAGATGTGAATGGATTCATGGAATATCTAAGACAAACTCACAGATGGTTCACAATGGGGAGATGATAGCAACAGACAGTCAGGAAGTCAGGGAAGAAATTGCAGTTGCTTTAAAGAAAGACAGTCGCCAGGAAGGAAGACGATTAAAAAGACAAGCAGCAAAGAAAAATGCAATGGTATGTTTCCATTGTAGAAAACCTGGCCATGGGATTGCAGATTGCCCAGCTGCCCTTGAGAATCAAGAAACAGGCACTGGAATGTGTTACCGGTGTGGATGCACAGAGCATGAAATAACCAAGTGCAAGGCTAAAGTAGACCTAGGTTTTGGTGAATTTCCTTTTGTAAAATGTTTTGTTTGTGGGGAAATGGGACATCTGTGCAGATCTTGTCCTGATGATCCCAAAGGACTCTACGCTGATGGTGGCTGCTGCAGACTCTGTGGCTCTGTGGAACATTTTGAGAAAGATGGTCAGAATTCAGATCGAATGGTCACAGCTGGTCGCTGGGCAAAGGGAATGAGTGCGGACTGTGAAGAAATTTTGGATGTGCCTAAACCACAGAAACCCAAAACAAAGATGCCTAAAGTTGTTCATTTTTGATGATTAGTACTATCGTCTGTTAGCACCTCACTGTTAAACATTCAGAACTGGGCCTACTTCAAAAGTTGGAGCTGGACTCTCCCTTGGAGTCCTATGTTGTAGATATCAGTATAACCTAGGTGTGGTCAAACCAGTTCCTGAGTTCTGTCCATCAAGGCACACTTCTACCATAGTTTGGAGAAAATCACTGAAAAAAGTATAATATGTTTAAAATGGATTTTCTAAAAGAATATATTTTTAACCAATAGAGCTTATGTGTAACTAAGTGGTTATATACCTGACTGTAACAATCATCTTTTTCTAAAAACAAAATTATGCATTAATATGAACTATCCCTAAACATAGGGTACCTGCTTTGCATTAGGAAATGAATTTTTGGTTATATTGTTTTCTTGGTTCAAAGTATCAATTTATTATCATATTAGAAATTAATTTATAATTGCCACAAAATCTGTATTTTTAAATATTTAACAAAAACTTACTTGCTATTTAAAAAAAAAAAAATCCCAGCAAGACTTTTTGAAGATATGGACAAGCTTCTAAAATTTACATAGAAAAGCAAAGGAAGTGGAATAACTAAAACAATTTTGAAAAAGAATAAAGTGAGAGAAATTATTCTACCTGATCTTTAAGACTTATTATATGGCTACAGTAATCAAGAGGGATAGATCCATAGATCAGTGGAACAGAATACAGAACCCAGAAACAGGCCCACACAAGTACGGCCAACTGATTTTTAACAAAGTTGCAAAAGCAATTCAATGGGAGAAGAATACTCTTTTTAACAAACGGTGCTACAGCAAATGGATATTCGAGGGTAAAAAAAACAAAGAACCTAAACTTCACACCTTTTACAATTAACTTTAAATGGACCATAGATTTAAATGTAAAACATAACACCATAAACCTTTTAGATAATAACACAGAAGAAAAATTTCAAGACCTAGGGCTTGGTAAAAAGTTCTTAGACCAAAACCATCACCCGTAGCATAAAAAATTGATAAATTGGACTTAATCAAAATTAAAAGCTTTTGCTCTGCAGAAGATCCTCTTAAAAGTATGAAAAGATAAGCATAGACTGGGAGAAAACATTTGCAAACCACATATCTGGAAAAAGAAGTTATATCTAGAATATATTTTAAAACTCTCAAAACTCCACAGTAGAAAAACCAAACAATCCAGTTAGGGAATGGGCAAAAGACATGAAGAGACATTGTACTAAAGAAGACTTAGGGATGCAAATAAGCATATGAAAAAATGTTAAACATCACTAGCCATTAGAGAGATGAAAAATAAGATCACGATGAACTATCACTATGTACCTATTAGACCTAAAATTTTCAAAATAGTCACAATACTGGCAAGGATGCAGAGAAACTGGATCTTTCATACATGTCTGGTGGGAATGTAAAATGTTAGAGCCACTCTAGAAAACAGATTGGCAGTTTCTTTAAAACCTAAACACACACTTACCATACCTCATAGCAATTGTACTTATAGGCATACATCCCAGGGAAATGAAAACCTACGTCAACACAAAAGCCTATACATGATTTTTCTTAGCCACTTTATTTGTAACATCCCAAAATTGAAAACAACCAAAATCTCTCTCAGTAGGTGAATGTTCAAACAAACAGTGGTGTATACATAATATAGAATACTGCTCAGCAATAAAAATGAATGATATGGGCTTCCCTGGTGGCACAGTGCTTAAGAATCTGCCTGCCAATGCAGGGGACATGGGGTCGATCCCTGGTCCTGGAAGATCCCACATGCTGGAAGATCCCACATGCCGCAGAGCAACTAAGCCCGTGGGCCACAACTACTGAGCTGGTGCACCACAACTACTGAAACCCGCACGCTCTAGGGCCCGAGTGCCGCTACTACTGAGCTCAAATGCTGCAACTATTGAAGCCTACGCGCCTAGAGCCTGTGCTCTGCAACAAGAGAAGCCACCACAATGAGAAGCCCGCACACCGCAACAAAGAGTAGCCCCCACTGGCTGCAACTAGAGAAAGCCCATGCACAGCAACAAAGACCCAATGCAGCCATAAATGAATAAATAAATAAATAAATAAAAACAATGTTCTTAAAAAAAATGAATATGTTGATACATGCAACCATTTGGATTAATCTCAAGGGCATATGCTGAATGAAAAAAGCCAAGCTCAAAATGCCACATACTGTATGATTCCAGGTTTACAACATTCTTGAAATAATAAAATTATTGTGATAGAAAACAGATTAGTGGTTGCCAAAGTTTAGGGATGGTGGGAGAGGGGGATGGGTGTGATTATAAAGCAGTAGGACAGGGAGATCTTTGTGGTGATGGACTATTTCTGTATCTCAATTGTGGTGGTTGTTACATGAATATATACATATGATAATGATACACACCCACTGTGCCAATGTCAAATTCCTGGTTTTAATATTGCACTATAACCACTGGGGGAAACTGGGTGAAGGGTACATGGGTCCTCTGTACTACTTTTGTAACTTCCTGTGAAGCTACATTATTTCAAAGTAAGAAGTTTAATAAAATAGCTATTGTATTTCTACATATAAGCAATGAACAACTGGGAAATAAAAATTAAAAAAACAATTCCACTTACAAACAGTATAACAATACTTAGGGGGCTTCCCTGGTGGCGCAGTGGTTGAGAGTCCGCCTGCCGATGCAGGGGACACGGGTTCGTGCCCCGGTCCGGGAGGATCCCACATGCCTCGGACGGCTGGGCCCGTGGGCCATGGCCGCTGGGCCTGCGCGTCCGGAGCCTGTGCTCCGCAATGGGAGGGGCTGCGGCGGTGAGAGGCCCGCGTACCGCAAAAAAAAAAAAAAAAAGTTAAAGGTATACCCAGCATACAACACAGCAATTTCACTCCTAGGTATTTACCCAAGAGAAATGAAAATATATTCACACAAAGACTTGTATGCAAATGTTTATAGCAACATTATTCATAGCCACGTATTCTTAATAGACCAAATCTGAAAACAATGCAAATGTTCATCAATGCGTGAATGGACAAACGAATTGTAGCTATCCTATGATATACTGCTAGGCAATAAAAAGAAACAAAATATTGATACATGCAACGACATGGATGAATCTCAAAAACTTGACAGTGAGTGAAAAAAGTCAAATACAAAAGACAACGTACTGTATCAGTTCATTTATATAAAATTCTATGGGCTTCCCTGGTGGCGCAGTGGTTGAGAGTCCGCCTGCCAATGCAGGGGACACGGGTTCGTGCCCCAGTCCGGGAGGATCCCACATGCCGCAGAGCGGCTGGGCCCGTGAGCCATGGCCGCTGAACCTGCACGTCCGGAGCCTGTGCTCTGCAATGGGAGAGGCCGCGACAGTGAGGCAAAAGAAATTAAATATAGCTCTGGGTGACTTTGTTTGTTTGTTTTTGCGGTACGTGGGCCTCTCACTGTTGGCAGGATAAATGCAATGCAACATTTAATGCATAAATTACTGCTACGCACCAGTGGCAGTACTAGGGACTGGGCCACCAAGAGGAATCAGACTTAGTTTCTGCCTCTGAGAAGCTCACAGAGTAAGCAGGGAGAGAGGTGTGTGCACAATGAATACTAATACAAAACCCGCATTGTGGGGCAAAGTTCAGGACAAAGTTCCAAGGTGGGGATGGGGGCGGGCAGTCAGTTCTGACTGGGTTAGGAGTTTGAGGACTGTGTCCTCAAAGTGTCCTCAAAGTCCTCAAAGGAGGACACTGCATAGGACCTTTAAGGATGAGACAGACTTAATAAGCAGAGAAGGTGGAGAGACGGTGAGAGACGGTGGCAGGGGAAGTGGCAGATGCAAAATTGTGGGGCAGGACCTCACTGTGCTGTTTGAGGGAGTCATGGGTATTTTGGTGGACCAGGGGCTTAGGGGGAGGCAAGTGAGAAAGTAAAGAATGAAGAGCACTCGGTCTGTATTTTACATTTTGGCTGTCTGCTCATTGCTGCGCTCGGGCAACAGTACCCCAGACCTGCCTATGTCCACAGGGCCACCCCCTCAGGAGGCGAGATCAAGCAGGGCACTCCAGTGCTGTTCATTCGGAGAGAGCAGCCGGGTGTTAGCTCTGAATGAAGAATCCTCTTTTGAGCCAGATCATCCATGATACTGGATCCATGTACTGAGGTCCACAAGGCCACGATATTTCTGCAACGTGTTCATTTAAGCTCCAGCTAAATGGGCACTAATAGTCCTTTCCGTGTGTGTGCACACGCACGTACAGTGCAAACCTACGTAGCACCTTACTCTTTATTTACAAAGCACTTTCTCACCTGTTAACCAGTGGAGTCTCCCAACGCTCCCACAAGTTAGAGGGGCAGAGAAAACGCACCCCACTTCATAGGTGAGGAAACAGGCTGGAGCTGCCATGGGTTAAGGTTGATGTCCCCTGTCACAAAGTGGCTACGGAATGTGAACACCATCTAAAGAGCAGGGGAAGAAGTAATTTATTGGCCAGGTCTCCATCCACTTTTTTTAGGGTACAAGCCTTTCATCAAAACGTCAAGAAGTCCAATTTCCTGTAGACTTGAGAAAAGTTGATTTTGATCAGAACAACCAGTCCCACAGAGTGTTAAAGTTCCCATCTTCTGGGGCTTCCCTGGTGGCACAGTGGTTGAGAGTCCGCCTGCTGATGCAGGGGACGCGGGTTCGTGCCCCAGATCGGGAGGATCCCACATGCCCATGGCCGCTGAGCCTGCGCGTCCGGAGCCTGAGGCCACAACAGTGAGAGGCCCGCATACCACACAAAAAAACAAGTTCCCATCTTCTGGCTTTTCCTGCTAAGGACTATGACATTCACAGTCAGTGATCAACTTATTCTCAGGATGGACTGCTCTTATATTAATGCTAATTAATAACTCCTCTTCTCCAATCCCTCTTTGTGACACCGAGTCATAGAGCACCGATGCTGGAAGGGCTGTAAAGGCAACAGTAAAGTGGTTTTAAAGTTTTTTCATTCACTGATCTATCATCACATTGACTCATAAGCTGTGAAGTAGCTAACGGCCTGGATCATTATCCCCCTCTTACAAATGAAATAACTACAACAAAAAGAGGCTGAGCCAGCTCCCCACACGTGGTAGAGCTAGGCCTGGAACACAGGTCTCATAACCCCCCATGAATGCTCAACCTACCACACCAAACCCCCTCTCCCTTCCACCCTGCAGATTAGATGAAATTTACAACATCCCTGAATTTCACAAAGGGGGAAACAGCAGCTCAGAGAGGAGCAGAAATCTGGCTGGTCTTGATGGCATTCTGGAAAGCTCCCTGCTTCTCACTCTCGCTAGAGAGAGGGAGAAACACAAGTATTCCCTTTATGCCATCATGAGGGTTGTTGCATGTCAGCCCCCGTCTTAACCTAAGTATGACTCCAGGCCAGTATCAAAAGGAAGGGGAGAGTGTCCACCTACACATTCACGGTAGCTAGCCACATTGTGCTGTACTGGCCACAGCCGGCCAGCTCCAGGGCATTCTTTTGAAACACATAATGGCATCCACTCCCCGCGCCCCCTCCCCCAGCCCCAGCCTCAGCTCCTGCTGACAGGCAGGCTCAGAAGCCAACAGGCTGTAGCCTGAAGCGGCTCCCAGCAGGAGCTGGACAAGGCCGACAAGGTTACAGGTGCTTTTCATCCAGCCTCGCAGGAGAGCACCAACTTCCTGCTGCTAGAAATTTGTCTGCAAATTTTTGTCCTCATTCAAATCGAAGGATGGAGGCCTGGAGACACTGGGGTGATATGATAACTTGATTAAGCCCCAGGACAGATGACACGCTGGCTCAAAGGCCATGTGCTCTCCTTAACCTCTCCAAGGGAGACCACAGGCTTTGCTGGTAATTGGCCCATTGTCCCTTCCACTGTGCTTCCTACAGAAGCCCACTAATCGCCATGGCCCTGGGCTCCTCTCTGCAGCAGTCTTAAATACCCTCAGAACCATCAGACTCGGTGAGCTGTGAAAAATACCTGTGCAATGTGACATACGAGAGTCGTGATTTGAGAGGCCGAAAATGACCTTTACTGGAAACAATTACTTGGTGAGATACCCTTCCATCCTCCAGCCTGAGTGTAAATTGCAACACATTTAGGGATGAAAGTCTGAGACGGTTTTGTTTAAAAGTGAGTTCAAACTTTTAGAATATTTGGTTCTCTTGAGGAAATAATCCCCCATCTTTCATTTTTATCCAGTTTAGTGTCTCCTGTTGGACTACCCGTTACTGAGAGTGGTTTTGATCAACCATTTCCAGATACTCTGGCATACGCTGATATGAGTCTGCCTTGGGTGAGCCAATGTGTGTATGTCATTGTTTCTGGAACAGATGTAAGGTTCAGGTCTGCCAAAGGAGGGAAAGAGAGCACTAAACAGAATGGGTTGGATGGATGGGACAGACAGATGGGTCGTTCGCCACGGTGATAGTTTTTCTTTCACTCCGTTTTAAAATCTTCCATCAGCCTTTTTTCACTGATAGACTTCAGGAATTTTAGAGTTGAGAGGGAGTTCGAAACGAATCTCCTCAATCCACTTCCTTTAGGAATATTGTAAAGGAATAAAATTCACTATTGTTAGCTCAGCATCTCAGATGGGTTCTTCTTGAGGGACGTCAAGAAACAGAGCTGTTAGCGGCACTTGAAAATAAGCAAAGTACACCATTAAAAGTTAAAGAAATGCTATTTTAAATTTTCATTCATTATGATTTATTGCCTGAATCTCCCTGTAAGAAAGAGGGCTACGGTATGCCAACATCACCGTTGCTGTTTTTGTCATGGGAATGGAATGTCTTTTGAACTGCTAAAGTAGATAATTCCATGCTTGGAAGAAAAACAAGGGAGGGCGAAGGGGGAGCAGGGGAGATTAAAAAAAAAAAGATCCTCTCATTTCCCAATAATTGCAAAGGCCAGGAATGTGCCACAGCGGCACTGAGGACCACGCGGCGAGGCGCCCTACTGCGGCGCACGCGCCTCGTCCCCCTGGTGCCAGGCGGGGGATGGGAAGCCGCTTAGGCCATCTGAGGAGGACCCAGAAGCCCGAGCATTTGCGCCTTCCAGCGAGGGAGAGCTGTGTGTTTTCACCTTTGTTGTTTTTAAGTGGCCCTCCTAGCCCCTTAGGGCAACGCGCGCCCCGCGTGCGGTGCCCCGGCCCTCGCTGTGCCCTGAGCCTCCGGTCCGGCCCCGCGACTGGAAAGGCCTCTCTAAAGGGGGCGTTCCGCTCAGCCTTCCGCGCCGCCGGCCTTTGTCCCCGCTCGAGGAAGGGGCTTTTTAAATGGCTTCCCGGGAACAAAGGGAGCCCAGGAGCCCGGCTTCATAACGGTCTCATCGGCCACACCAGCTGGCCCGCCCCTCGCCCTCCCCGCTGTAGCCACCACCGGCCCCGCCCCGCTCTCGGCCGCCGCCCCGGCCCATCGGCCAATTGGGGGGGCCCCCTCTCCTCCAGCCCTCACTTTCTGCACCCACCCCCGGCCCCAGCCTGCCCCATCTCTCTTTTCTTCCCGGGCTCTCCTCCCTTACCCGCCCCGCCCCGCCCCGCCCCCCAATCCCGCTCTCCTGGCCCGCCGCACCCTCCCGCCCCAGGAGATGCTCCCACCGCCAGCGCGTCCCTTTCCCGGTGGGGAAGCTCTTTCGGCCTGAGGGCAAGGGAAGGATTCGGCTTAAACCGGCTTGAGCGGCCACGTTTAAGATCTGGGCCCCGACTCTTGCCTGACTGCTCTCCACCCGTCTTCTGCCATCGGCCGAATAGACTTGGCTGACCACAACCAGGAGGGGGGCATCCATCCGAGGGCCGGGATTTTGATGCAAAGTAGACATTAGTACGACCTCAAACATACTCTCTGGGCCACTTGTTAGGCAAAAATGGAGAGAGGAAGTTTTGAGGGTGAGCAATAATGTATGTGACCCTCCTTCTAGTAGGTGGTGCTGAAATCCTAATTACAATGTCATTAGAGCGTGCAACCAACTGCACCCAAGGGCAGCCACTTTGGAAAGTGCCTCTGAAGTGATGAGGTCTGGGGGGTGCGGGGGACAAACGGCAGGCCAGGCCTTCCCCTGAGACAATGCTTGCTCCAGACGCCTTCGCTGCTGCTCCCCTCTCCCCCACCAAGCCCCACTCTTCAGAGGGACCCACAGAGCCTGTGACAAGCCCTCTGGGCAGGCACTCCACAGTCAAATCCAGAGTCTTTGGAGAATGGCCCAAAGGCATTCCAAGACACCGTGATGCATAAGGCGTGCAGACAAGCCACATGGACCATTTTGTGGGAAGCCAGGGGGTAATGGGAAGAGACAGATCTTCATGGGTGGCCGGGAGGACAATTCCAGATTGAACCATTGCCATGCTCACAGGGGATCTGGCCAGCAACCGCAGGACATGGGTGAAGGAACATCCACCGTTAGAGTAAGAGCACAGCCTCCCAGGGGAACTTCCCAAAGGACCAAAGAGCCACTCCAGTTCCTCAGTGCTGTCCTGGGGCTAGTTAGAAGGCTGCACCTCTATTAGTGCCTACCCAGAGGGCTGGTGATAACATTGGACGATCAGCCTGGGCAGGACAGGTGGGAAGCACAAACCCACAGGCATCTGGGAACAGCTACACATCCTGTCCGCCATCCCAGCAGAAGACAGTTGCTGCTCACTTGGAGTTGGTGATGAGGAAGGAGAGTTGCTGCGGAGTGGAGCAGACAGAAGTTCAAGCTGGCGATAGGTAAACCTCACCCAGATCCCAGCCCACAGCCTGATCAGGGCTACCCTCTGGGAGCAATGAGGGAAAATGTAGGACAGTGGCCATCCATGGCCCTTCAGATGGGTTAGTACACGCCTACTCCTCTGCGCTGTGCATACAGGGCACCAGTGATGCCCGTCTATCGTGGCAATCCCAGCTGTTGTTCCGAGGTCCCCAAAGGAAACAGGGAAGAAACAATAGGTGGGAGTTTCTGGAGCATACCACCTTTTTCTTGCTGGATTGATTTCTGGCAGACCTGCCTAATAACTAGTCTGGATGTACTGCCTTCTCCAACGCATATATATATATATTAACCTTTCAGTATTGATTTTTTATATTTTCCTTTTATTTACATTTCCTCCCTATTTTTCCTACAGTGATCATGAAGTATGAAATTTCTTTTAATTATTAAAAAAGAAACAGGAACCCACTGGATAGTTTGAGAACTTAGATATCCAGTGAATGAAAGTCCCAGTTGAGACAAAAATAGACTTAAAAACTGCCCCAATATGTTGTGGTGTTTGGGCACTTGTGTAGGAGCGGGTGTGGGCCGTGGGTGAGGAAGGGTTGCACGTCCAGCCCTTGACCCCAGGTTTTATGCAGTATCTCTACTTGTGTCCTCTCAGACGAGATGACTTCACTTCTGAGAGCGACCCTTGTCCCTGAGACTCCCAGACCTGATGACTGGCAACCAGTCTGTCTGGCGTGAAGGGCACTCTCCTGGAAGCACAAGGAGGCCGATCGTGGTCACCCTGAGGAAGATCCACCTCACAAGCTTTTCCCCATCTGGGATGGTGCAGGAATGGCAGTTGGGCTGTTGGAATGCTCTTAAAATACTTTTGGTGAGCTGGCTTCAAGCAAGGAGGGCTGAGGCCCAGGGCGGATGATGCAACGCTGAGCCCCTCTCAGGCTGGCCTGGGGAGGAGGTGGATGGCTTCCATAATGAGATTCCCAGCCCCGCTCAGTCAACCAGAGGTGGTGAAATTATCCAAGGGCCAGAGACCTTGCTCTGGCTGGAGCAGAATCCTGTGGGCCCTCGTAGAAGGAGAACCTGTTTCATCTGGAGCAACAGGACCTCAGAATGAGTGGTATTTGCGTATACCTGGGGAAGTGCTTTGAGGAGGGGTAAATATGTAAATGTTTATTGGTGGTGGTTTTAAAAGTCCGAGAAGGAATCTGCTAAATGAAAATTTTAACCTATATTTCATGCTCAAATCCATTGAATATAATGAAATGGTCACTTTTACGTCTCAAGTGTTGCTTTTTTAAAACTCTGTGAAAGCTTCCAAGTTAATTTTGTTCAACTTCCTGTCTTAACTTGATATTTAAATATTAACTGAACTGTTTCTGAACTCTGATCTTGAGCTAGTTAAAAATCTTATTTCATTAGACTGATTTCTGAAGCCTATAAGATTTATTTCCAGTGGGGTAGGGCCCACCTGCCAATTGTGGATAAATCAGTGCACTGGCATATGGGCTGGTCTCCCCATCTCAGATTTGGTACATATATAAAACTAGTATTTTAGGTTAGCATCTTTTTTTAAAGTTGATCTTTGGTCTGATTCACACTTTTTGAAGCTATAACGTAGCTGACACTTGCATAGGCACCTGCATTGATAATGCTTGAATCATTGTGGATGACACTGAGCTTCTGGAACTTAAAAGAACAGAGTTATGTGAAATGTCACCTTTACAGAAAAAAAAGTATATTATATATATATTCTATATTCTATATAATCACCATGGACTACTCACTCTCATTATGATGGGCATTCAAAAGCATCATCACAATAACCATTATATTCTTTTGATATTGGTATAGCACTTGATACAACACCTGCCTTGTTATTTATGTGTTTATTGATTTCCTCCAATGTGCCAGGTTCTGTGCTAGGGACCAGAAGTGAGTCAGCATTATTTCTGTTACTGGAGTGACATTCAGTAGAAGATAAAAACATGGAAGCAAATAAAGATGGTAACATGTTGTAAGTGTTAAAGAAATGAACAAGGAGCCGAAAGGAAGAAGGTACAAGCTCTGCCCAGAAAAGGGAAGAGAAAGTAGGGACATCTTCCCAAAGGAAGGCTCCCATCTCTCATCCATCACTCTCCGGGATGGTTACCACAGCCTCGCACATGGTCTCCCAGCTCCCACACTTAACACAGGGATAAGAGAAGCTTCTGATGGAGTGTGGGAGAGTGTGCTCCCCTCCCAGCCCTGGAATTCTTCAGAAGGAGTGGGGAATAGCCATTCTGATTGAAAGTGACAGCCGGCCCTCTGTAAGACGTCAACAAGGACCCTCAACCAATTACCAGTAAAGGAACACATTCATTCACCAAACATCAACATTATGAAGGAAGGACTTCTGCTGAATGACACTCGTGGATTCTGACTCCTACCCTTAGCTGGTAACCCTGAGAGTGAAGATGCTCCCAGATTGGGCACCTGCTGTTCCTTCTGCCTCGACCACTTCAACATGGATTCCTCCAGGAAACCCTCCTGATGACCCTCAGCTGTGGGCACACAGAGTGCCCTCTGCTTCCTTCATGTATTTGACTGAAGTTCACTGAGCATTTACCACCCTGGCAAACATTAGGGACACAGCAGTGAACAGACAAAACATCCTGCCCCCAAAGAACTTTCATTCTATGGGAGGGAAAAGGACAAGACAATAAATAAGGGAAATATAGAGTATGTTAAATAGTGGAGAGTTACCAGGAGCTGTCACCCTGGTGGGGAGAAGTATCATATAACAATGTTTAGAATTGCCAATGCATGGTGCTAATAAAAAACAAGCCAACTTAGGGACTTCCCTGGTGGCCCAGTGGTTGAGAATCCATCTTGCAATGCAGGGGACACCGGTTCAATCCCTGGTCAGGGAACTAAGATCCCACATGCTGCGGGGCAACTAAGCCCACGCGCCACAACTACTGAACCTGAGCACCACAACTAGAAAGCCCACGTGCTGCAATTACGGAGCCCGCACACTCTGGGGCCCACGTGTCACAACCAGCTAGAAGCCCACGTGTCACAACTAGAGAGAAGCCTGCGCACCGCAACAAAGAGCCCGTGCACTGCAACGAAAGATCCCACGTGCCCCAACTAAGACCCGATGCAGCTGATAAATAAAGCTTAAAAAAAAACAAAAAACAAAAACCTGTGTGACTCTCTAGAGCTAAAAAAGAAAGACCAACATTTCGTGATTATTTTTAAATTTTCTACAGATGATGCACCTCCTTATTACCTGGACCCAGTGCAGGTTCCCCACCTCCACCACTGAATTAGTAGGTCACCGAATTAAAGAGTGATAAGTGTTCACAGACATAGAAAACAAACTTATGGTTACCAAAGGGGAAGGGAGGGGGGAGGGATAAATTAGGAGTTTGGGATTAACAGATACATACTACTATACATAAAATACATCAACAAGTATTTACTGTATAGCACAGGGAACTATATTCAATATCTTATAATAACCCATAATGGAAAATAATCTGAGAAAGTACACATATGTATAACCGAATCACTTCGCTGCACCCCTGAAACTATCACAATATTGTAAATCAACTATACTTCAATTTAAAAACATACATATTTGAAGAGTGATAAGTACACTGGAGAAAACAGAGCAGGGGTGGGGGATAGGGAGTGCGAGTGGGATAGGTTGCAACTTTAAATAGGGTGATCAGGGAAGACCTTACTAAAGTGACGTCTGAGTAAAGATCTTGAAGGCAAAGAGTTCCCAGCAGAAGACACAGTAAGTACAAAGGTCCTGAGGCTGGAGAGAGTGAGCAAGGAGATAGAGAGGTAATGGAAGGACTGACCACATAGGGTTCTACAGCCTTTGGGATGAATGTGGCTGAGGCTCCAAGTGAGATGAGAAGGGAGAGACATGATCTAACCTATTTTTTGAAAGGATTCCTCTGGAAGCTGTGTACAGAATAGAACGAAGGCAGGGAGGGGCATTGTTGGGAAGGATGGAAGCGGGAAGGATGGAAGCAGGAAGAACCAGTTAGGAGCCTTTTGTAATGCTCTAGCCAAGAGATAATGGTAGGTTGGACCGACATGATAGCAATAAAGGTGATGAGAAGGTAGAGCTCACAGGATCTGATGACACCATCAGTGTGAGGTGCGAGCCTAAAAGAAGAATCAACTTGCTCCAATGCTGTTGATGGGTCAAGCAAGACAAGGACGGACCAGGAAATGGTCATTGGATTTAGCAAAATGAGGACATTAAAGATCTTGTCAAGACAGTTTCGAGAGTGACAGTCTGACTGGAGTGGATTCAAGGGAGAGTGGGAGAAGAGGACTTGGAGATGACAAGTACGCACGATTGTTGGAAGAGTCTAGCTGTAAAGAGGAGAGCTCGGGGGCCATTTTTCTGGGGGAGGAAGCAGGGTCAAGAGAAGGTATACTTAGATGGGGGAACTGACAGCACGGCTCTACAGGAGAGACGCTGTAGAGAGGGAAAGAAGGGCAGGGCAAGAGAGAGAAGGGAGACACTGGAGCAGCGTTCCTGAGAATCCAGGCTGGTGCGGGGTGGCTCGGGCAGCTGGAGGGGCTGGCCTCGGCCACATATAGCAAGTTCATCCATCGTAAGAGGACAGAGGCAGAGACAAGGGCACAGACACAGGCTCGGGGCGGGGCAGAGTTGATGTGGAGACAAGGGGCGTGCAGATTGCTTCTGACTGCTTTTATCTGCTCTACAGTAAAAGAGAGAAGGGAGTTGGAAAGTGGGACCATAAGCTCATGAGGGCAGTAACCTGGTCCCTTGTTACCATTGTTCCCCTGGTGCTAGCACAGTGCTGGGCACAGACCGGGTCTTCAAAAGGCACTTACTGCAAGATGAATGACTGAATAATTGACTGAATGTTCAGAACAGGCAAATTATCAAAGGACCTGAAACTCGTTAGTCTTTTCCTAAAGTCTCCAGCCAGATGCCCCATGCCATTCTAACACACTTGTAGCCACAGCTGTCAAATCCCAAGGCTGCTTTGGCCACCTGATGTGACTTCAGGCAAATCTCTTCCCTGTTCTTTCTTCTCTTGCTGCCAAGCTTAGAAGGGGCTGGGCTTAGGTCTCCTTGTGAAATGTAAGTTAAATCAAAAAAATTTTAGGTAATTTGAGGTTAGAGAAGTGTATCACATTTGTATCCATTCCTTGCTCTTCTTCTCTTTCCTAATCACTCTCCTGTTGTCATCATATTTGTTGCGGAGCCCACCAGGAGGAACACCTCCGGATCAGTGACACCACCTATAGTTAGAAGGGAAAGTTCAAAAACCACAGCAATGACCCACTGCCTTTTATAGGCATCATTAAAACGCAATTGCTTAGTCAAGCCCCAGGGAATATTTTTCTATAAACATTACTAATATTCTATTAACATTACTAATAGTTTAAACTGTTTGTAATCTCCTGGTCCAAGACAGAGCTGTGGGGCTGTGGAGGAGGCGGTCCTGCCTGGGACAGGGTAGGACAGGCATCCTGCAGGGTCCTTCGAGTCTGAGGGTCTGGGTCCTCACCCAAGGACCACACAGCCTGGAGCCCGTGGGCAGGGAGTTCCCTGCCACACTGCACTCAGCCAGAACCACAAACCCACGGCAGTGCCAGGGCTCCACACAGCCCAGCCCAGCGCTCGCCAACTCGGAGCCTCTTACGCATCCCTGTCAGGTAGTCTCCCGCTTCTGGGTGACCTGTGGGTTTAAGGGCAAACTGCCAGAGAAGCCTTGCCCCAAACGTCTGCAAAGGCCCATGTCCAGTCACCTTGTCTATCCTTACTTTGCACGCCGGATTCCAGGCCAGAGTGTTAGGGAGGGGGCGGCAGGAGGGGCGTGGTGTCGGCCCCATCAACTCTTATAAACATGTGACACACTGGCCTGGTATCCAGGCCTGGGATCTCACTTCCTCTCCCTCATTCGGAGCTGCCCTTGGAAACATCTGCAGAAGGGTGACAGTCTTCCCAGAAGAGTCCTTCTTTGTCCCCAGGGCACCTGACAGCCTAGGGACAAGACCTTCAGTCCTTCCCTGTCAGGCTTGAGAGCAGGCAGGAGTGGGGAGGGGGAGAAATTCACCTACTTAGTCAACAAATATTTATTAAGAACCTACTATGTGCCGGGCATTGTTCTAGATGCTAAGGGTATGTGAGGAGCAAGACCAACCAGATCTGACTCCTGTGGAGCTTGCATCCTCTATAGAGAGGGGAAGGTCAGGGCTCAGGTGGGGCCATCACATGAGAAAACCAGCTTCCCTTCCAGCCAGGTCCACGCTGGGGGGTGGGCTTCCTCCCCACTCTGCACAAAGAGCGAGTGGCAGCTTTGGGTCCTTTCAGACCTCTGTTCCCTGACTGAGGCCCGGATGTCTCCACCCAGGCCTGCACCACCGGATCTGCTGAGGACGTCAGCCGATCCCATCTCCTCAGAGAGACTCAGAACCACTCAGCAATCAGGGAGATCAGCACTAGCCACGGTTGATGGCAAGGCCCCGCCCCGCCCGCTCTGGGGGACCCTGCGGGGTCAGCTCCCTGCCACCTGCTTCCTGCTTCAGTAGCCGCAGGGGAAATACTACCTCCTGCGGAGGTGGAGCCTGTCACCCAGATAAGCAGGCCTTGTCGGGCTGCCCACTTCAACAGGAAAACCCACTTTCTAAGAAGCAGTCTCCCTCCTCTCTGTGTCTTCCTGGCAGGTAGAAGCAGCTTGAACACCTGCAGATAGCAGTGAGCTGGGGTGCATTAAAGCAAACGCTCCTTATTTTTTAAACACCCACCCTCTCTTTAAATCCAGGAAGGCTTCCCAAATAAAACATTTTCAGAGGAAAAAAAAAACCCCTCAGGTCTACCACTGTTTGCAAACACCGGACAACTTCAGCTTTATCTTCTCCCTGTCGTGGGCGATAAAAAGAGGCTCCCGCCCTCTGTTTCCTTTAAGGAGCTTGTGTAAAACGTCACGCAGCCGCGCATGCTCATTTGAGGCTAAGCACAGCGACATCCCATTTTGCGGGGTCGTACTCCCTGTGCTGGTGAGGGAGGTACGGGTTCAAGGGTGGGTCTCTCCCACCCACGGAGTGGGCTGTCGCCTCAGCCAGCTTCTAATCAGCAAGCTCCACAGGACAGACTTGCCAAAATCACTGTGAGGAACTCTTCTCCTTCTTTAAGTCTCAGAGTGTAAAAATTAAGTCTTTGTGTTTAACTGTGGAGGGAGCTGTTCCAGGCCACACACAAGACGCTCCGTGGTATCATGAAATTTCTGAAGCTTAAAAAAAAATCATCAAAATACGGAGACATTTGCATGAGATGATTCTTCCAATGCAAAATTAGTTTCTAGATCAATGATTTTCAAATAGGGGAGGGGAGGAGGGAGAGATCATGATCTCTTTAGGGACTTTTTCAAACTACATGTGTCACCCTCAAGCCCAGTTCCAGAGATTCTGGCCCACGCCCCAGGGGAGCCTCCCTGACCAAGAATCACTGTCACGGTGAGTTATCGTGACTCACTGGCCCTCAAACACGAGTGGCCTCAGAATCACCTGCAGGGCTTGGTAAGCCCAAACCACTGGGCCCACCCCAGAGTTTCTGACTCAGTAACTCCGAAGGGGGAGTCAAGAATGTGCATTTCTAACAAGTTCAGAGGTGATGCTGCTGCTGCCAGCCTGGGGCCACGCTCAACACCCTCCATGTGTTTCAAGGGAGACAATGGTTAAGAACAACTGGTTTCGAAAAGAAACCACGTGCTGTTTATCGCAAAGGAACAAAGCTCAAACTTCCCTGCTGCTTTTCCTGATGCTGACTGTGACTACACACTAAAATACCAAGACTCCACCTCCTCCAGTGCCGGTGGCTCCCCCCATCTCAGTCGGGCCAAAGTACGGCCAGGAATCCCCAGCTGCTCTCTTAGCTGGAGCATGGATACGAGGAGAATAGGCATGGGCTCCATCCCCGTGTGGGCCGCAGGGAAGCTTGGTCTGTTGGGGATGGAGCCTCAGGCCGCAGAGGCACCTGGAGAGAGCAGAGCGCGAGGGGCCCACCCCAAGCTGTCCAGACAGTAGTGATGGCCCTGTTCTCAGAAGTCAGAAGGGACTTCATGACAACCAAACATGCAGCTTGTAAACCAAAGTCATGCCATCACCCCAAGTGTCAGTAATGGTCACAATCATGATACAGGAAGGAAACTGGCCTGTGATTCCCGAGAAGGAAAGACAGTCTGAGTAAAGAAGAATTTTAGAATTTACTTTTATTTCCTATTATGTTTTCATCACACATGAGATCACATGTCTCATAATTATATGTGGGGGTGGGGATTTCTCCTCTTTCTCCAGGGCAGTGAGTCTCCTTGTCATCACTTCCAGGGCCTAGCACAGTGCCGGGAACACGCTAGGTCCTCAGTTAAGGCTATGTGAATAAATACGCTAAATTTTCTAAAGCCGATGCCTCCCAAAGGGGGGTAAATATCGTCAAAGGGCAGGGCTGTATGGGCCCAGGAATCATGCTCAGCTCAGAGGAGCTCGATTCAGTGTAACGAGTGCCCTGCAGCCATGGAGCAAAGACTCCTTCCGCTGATTCTGCTGCCTTGCCTGGCCCTGCTCCTGAATATTGACTTGGGGTAATTAAGGCTGTCACCCATAAGCTGTCCCCGCCCCCCCGAGCCTTCAGAAACAGTCCTCTTGTTCTTCCAAAGAGTTAATGATCTTCAAACCTTGAAAAAAATCCTATATTTTGGCTGTTTATCAAAGTCAACTCCTGACAAGAGGAGCTGACTGCAGGGTGCGGAGCTTCTCTAGGGTGGGGTGTACACTGCGGGGTGGGAGGGCAGTAGGACGGGGGAAGGGCTTGTATTCACACACCTACGTGCACATGGGCACCAACACCAAACTTAGGCATTAGCTGATTTAACTGGATGACTCATTTTCTGCTCACTTCTTGGGGGTGGGGGGAAGGGGGTTGGCCATGTGCAGAGTTAATGATTCCCCTGAGATCTATTCTGACCTATACCATTGTTATCTTGCCTCTCTTCTTTTTTTTTGCCCCAGATCCAACCCAGTGCCCTTAAGTAGGGAATGCATAATGATCTCATCAGTCCTCTTATAGTTTCCTACACTCTACTGTACCCTCAAGGTCGCCTTCCACATCCCAGACGTCACCCTAAATGCTGGTTAAAGCCATAATAGAAAATATCCCTGTGAAAACTACTTCTGCATTTAGCATAAAACTGTTGTCAACACACTAGCCTATTGAGTCCCTCAAAAATCTCTTTTAGAACTCAAAAATGAGAAATTTTATCTCCCCTAAGGAACGAATATACCTACTTCTCCCCTTCTTTTCTTGGCCACTAGGACCCTCAGAGTTAAATTTAATAAGAGTTCTAGGTTTTATATGTTTACTTCCCTCCTCCTTCTTGTGGTCCCGAAAGCAGGATGATGATTTTTATCATCTTACTGAATAAGTATGTTCCTTGTTGTAAGCCCTCAAATTTTTAATTTCTGGCAAAACACAAGGTATCAATGATCTTAGTGTCAAACAGGGATAAACATAAGTTCCAGCTGCATAAACAATAATGATTTCCCATAAACAAAACCTCCTGAAAACGGTTAAGGGGTCATAGTGGGGCACAAGCTAATGATGCAACAAATAGCCCTGTGCAAGGGGGCAGCTGGGCCTCACAGATTGGGTATTTGGGTGTATGTTTGAACTGTGAGGGCATTGCCTTCTCCAGGACGCTACTGTATTTCAATCCTCCATGAAGCTTGGTGTTTCTTCTCACATCGGCCCCCGGAGAAGATAATGGTCTTGTTAAGGCTTGTAGGAAAGCAGTGTGCCATACTTAACTACAATCTTTTGGCATGAGAGCTTGTCTAATAAACATCCATTAGACACCTGCTGTTTCCAGAATCCTGCCCCAGCTCCTGGGAAAGGGAGCATCCGGAGGAAAAAGAACAGAGCACAAGCATTTCCCTCAGGGGTTTTCCCCCACTCATGGTCACCAGTGTCCACAGAAGCCTTTGGAAGCAAGTTCTCCAGCAGCACAATGGATTTGGATTGGGAGGAAAGAACATTTCCTGCTCAGCAGGCTGATCAGCCCCTGAATGGGTGTCCAAGAGGCTTCAGATTCTCCTGTTCTCTGAGGCTTTTAGAAAATTCTCCTCCGAATGGACTATTGTAAGTGGGGCCCCGGTCTGCACCCTCAGGCCTCCTGCTCTGCAAAGCCCACATCACACCAAAGCCCAGCCTCAAAAGCACTTTGAGAGCCCCCAGAAGCTGGCGTGAAGCATCGCTCCACTGTATGGTCCTAATTCCCCCTTCTAATACTCTACAGCCTTCGTTCCTGGAGCTGCCGTGTTGGGGGTTCTGGCACCAGTGGCTGCGTGAGCCGTGCTGGCCCCTTGCCCTAACTTTTTTAAATATAAATTTTAAAATGTGACTTCGAGATGAAAGCAAGAATGCCAAAAGGAGGCTGATGCTTTCTTGTGTTCAATTACAGCCCTGGGGAGTACCCCACACAAGGAACTGCTCAGAGCTCCAGCCAAGATGAAATCTGCTTTTCCAATAAGCACTTCAAACAGTGGAGGATGTTTTTGGCTGGATTCAGCAACTGGGAAGCCAACAGTTAATAGGGCTGGGCACTGAGGCAGGACTCCCAGCCACCAGGGGAAATCTGAAGCTGCCTTTCATGCGGCTTCCACTGCAACTGAAGTTACAAGGCACTTGTCTGGCTCCCTCAGACAAGCAGCACGGACTCCACCTTTGGACCTCATTAAACACATCTTCCCAGATGAAAGATTTCACTATCCTAGTTCATTACCCATACAATTTTTCTTCATTGTTTTTTTCAGGCCTAATTCCTTTACAATAAGTTCTAGCATGGAATTTTGTTGATCTGAATATGGGCCAAACCAGAAATGTTGATAAAAATGAAATGAGGATACTAATGGTTGTGGTGATAGTGGATGGATGGGTGAAGGGATGGATGGATGGCGTGGATGGGATGAGTGGGTGGATGGATGGATGGATAGACAGGATGGATGGATGGGATGGAGGGACGAGTGGATGGACAGGATTGATGTATGGATAGATAGAATGGGTGAATGGATGGGATGGGTAGGCGGATGGATGGATACACAGGTTGGCTGGTGGTAGAGGTGGAGGCAGCATTGAAATAAGTAGGAGAAGTTTTAGCAGCTCCATTTCATAAACCTGGAAGTCGAGGCAAATGACTTGGCCAAGCTCACCACAGCTGAGTGTGACCTAGAACCCAAGTTTTCTGAGCCATGCTCTTCACATGACACCAGCCTGTTGCTCCAATAGCCTGGGCTGCACCTTGACTGGACAACATGAGCATCCTGCCCTGCACTGACAGATCCTTCCAGGCCCAGTCATGGTCATGAGGGCATTTTGCCTATTTTAATTACTAAGTATAAGCCAGTTATCAAGTTGCAAAGGGATGTGTCATCGGGACCCTGGATTCCAACTTCATTCTTGAACACCTAAAGTCACACCTAGATTTGGGCAAATATTTCCTGACCGCTTAAGTAAAAGTCTTTTGCATGGAGAAGAAGCACCAGGGTGCAGACAGAGATTTCCAAATTTACCTATGTATAAAAGACTTGTTAAAATACATATTCCCAGAGGCTCTGAATGAGCAGGTATGAAGTGGGCACAGGAAGTGCAGGGTCAATAGCAAAACATTTCTCTCTTTGAAGACTTGGTTCAAATGTCACTAACGTCTGTCTTGACCATTATATTTAAAACGATAACCCACACACCACCTCCCCATTTCTCACCTCCTATCCCGGCTCTCCTTTTTGTCACAGCATTATCACCTTCTATTATACCATTGCTACAGACTGAATGTTTGTGTCCTCTCACCCTCAGATTCATACCTTGAAGCCCTAACCCCTTGTGTGATAGAAGTCAGAGGCGGGCCTTTGCGAGGTAATTAGGTTTCAATGAGGTCATGAGGGTGGCGCCCTCGTGATGAGCTTAGTGCCCTTATGAGAACAGGAAGAGACCAGCACTCTCTCCACCTTGTAAGGACACAGCAAGAAGGCAGCCATCTGCAAACCATGAAGAGGGTCCTCACCAGACACCAAATGTGCTGGCCCTTTGCTCTTGGATTTCTCAGCCTCCATAACAGTGGGAAATCAATGTTTGTTTAAGCCACCCGGACTACGGTATTTTGTTATGGTGAAGCTGACTGAGACAACTATATAATTGACTTGGTTCTTATACATGTTTCGGTCTCCCCGATCACGGAAGCTCTGTGAAGCTTCCTGATGGCTCCCATGAGCCTGGAACAGCCTGGGTTGGTAACATCTGTTTAAAAGGATGGACTGAATGAGGAAGTGCGTCTAATGTCGGTGGCCCAGGGGACACTCGAGAAACCCTGGTGGAAGAAGAGCCTGAGCGCTGGTACTAGCCAGACGAGAGTTTGGATCCCAACTCTATTCACTTCTGTGTGGCTTCAGGCACTTTAGGCCCCCTGAGCATCAGCTTTCTCATCTGTGAAATGGAGGCAATCCCTCCATCCTAGGGCTGCCACACAAGGATCCAGTACACATCCTGCACACAGTACTGCTCCACCAGCTAACTTCTTTCCTCCTTCCTCATCTTCTGGGTGGAATTTTGCATTCAGTGGCCTCTGAGCAGAAAATATGCCTGAAGCCTCCCGGGTAGGGGAGAAGAGCATTCGGCTTCTCATCATGTGGAGAGAGGCACGGAGGATGAGTAAATGGAAGCCAACCGTCAGAGGGAGTGGGTAAGTCATCCCTGCCGGCTCCCTCTGCAGCTCAGAGGACACGCGTTCACCCCCCTCCGTCCAGCCATCCCTTCCCACCAGCAGGAATGAGCAAGCGCTTTCTGAGTAAACAGACCATAAATCACTAGCTGGGATCACACCGCCCCCCACCCCCCACCCCCAAAAGCAGCAACATTCAAGACCTCAGGCAGAGAGAGCGCGTGCTTGGAGACTGCGAAGTGGAAGTAAACATTCCTCGCAAAACGGCCCAGCCAGTTTCCCCGGGGCCCTTGGAGTAAGTCCCACGGACCCTGCCAGCTCCACCTGGAGGGACTTAAACTAGAGCATGGGAGCTCTGAACGAGGTGGAAAGAGGATTTCCCGACAGTGATCCTGGAATAGGTGAACGAGGTTATAGAATTTTTTGCTCTGGGTTTTATGAAGCTGATAGGAATTGGAGGCAGAGACACAGAAAACAGGAAATGTCTACACACAGACACAGACACACACACACACACACACACACACACACACATTACACAACCCAAAGAGAGAAAAAGCAGAGCCTCTGTCCACATGGAAAACTGGACAGTGGCGGGGACACACCACTCAGAGTCCAGAGCCTACGTCCTAGCTCCACTCTGCTGCTGATTATCCGGTGACTTTGGGCCCATCCCTCTCCTGCCCCGCCCTCGTTCCTTACCCACAAGACAAGAGCACGAATCTCCTTGGTCCTCCTCCAGCTGCTATTTCATGAGTCCCTGACTTCCCGCTGGGCTCTGGGCAGATGCGCTGCTGAGGCAGTAGGGAAACTGGCCCAAACTCTGGCAGCAGGGAAACTGGCTGCCCCAGGCCCTTTTGAGATCCAATTCAAGGCTCAGACCTTTATTTTCAGAGGCTATGCTGGAAGGTGCAGGATCCATACTGACCTCCCACACCTCTTCCCTGGCTTTCTGTCCCCGGTGGCGCCTGGCAGGTGAAATTCCCTCTGAGCCCTGGGGCAGTTGTCTCCAGCCAGAGCCCCAGCTGGGTCTGCTGTCCCAGGGTCAGGCTGAGCCCTGGAAGGACCTCTGCCTCTGGCAAGGGGTCGCTTATCTGGATTCAAGGAGAGATTAGTATTCCTCAGATTAAACCAAACCGGCTCCCTCTGGCACCCAGCCATCAGTCCTTCAACGTTTCCTGATAGTGTTCAACCCGACACCTAGTAGGAGCTCTGAGGGGCCCTGCCAGGAACTTCTGAGGAATTAGCTTGTGAAGGGATCTGCTGCAGACCAGCTGTGTGACCCTGAGCAAGTCCTTTCCCTCTCTGGGCCTCGGTTTCCCCATCTGACTTGGGCTGGCTCCGTGCTACCTGCCCAGTGCTGCCGGTCTGTGTCCCTCTCCAACACCCCAGCAGCCTCTCCCCCTTCTGGGGCTGCAGGGAATGCCCACCTCACTGCCCTGTCATGGCTGGGAGCGGGCAGGGGTGTCAAATGGAAGGAACCAGGAATAGGCACTTGAGGTCAAGGTTCGAGCAGGAATCAAGCCTGCCTCCTGCTTCCCAGAATTCCCTCTCCTCCTCTTAGAATTATGAGCTGTTGAAACCCAGAGGGTCATCAGGCATCATCCAGACCAGAGGCGTTCAAGCTGCTTTTACCCACAAAGCCTTTCTCCAGATGAAATCTCACACAGAGGCCCAGAAGATCAAACACGGGGGAGGGGAGCAATAGCAGGGGTGAAATGGAGCATTCATAATAAAGACAACTATAATGGAGCATTTATGATAAAGGCAGTTCTGGCATCGTCACTGGGAAAAGCAACTCCAGGGATGTCCTCAGCCAGCAGGGGAAGCCAGACAGGAGAGCATTACTGTACCTGAAGGCACTCTCTCCTCCAGAATAAACTCCCACCCCTGCTTAAAGGAAAGAATTTTTTTTTGAAACTAAAGTTTCATCAACAACCAGAACTCACCTTACTCCTCCCCACCAACGCAAACAACGTTCCTTACAAAGAGCACTGCCTTATCTGTCATATTAAACCAAGGCAATCTCTGGCCTCATCTCTTCCACTCCTGCTATGAGAACATATCAGCTTGAAATATCTGATCCACACACATCAGATAAGAGAGAAAAGGAGCAGGCAGCAGGGCAGGAGCAGAGGAGAGCCAGGGAGAAGAGAAACTCAGAAGGAGAAAGAAAGCTAAGACTTGGTTCCTGCAGTTGACCTGGCAGATCCAAGGATCTGGCCTGGGGCACCCGGGTCCGGGGGATTTCCTGGGACTCTCAGGGTCCTGACAAGGCAGGGGAAGGGCAGGGAGCTGCCAGGGAAGATGGGAAAGGACATTGGTGCCCCAGTAGGGTGGAATCCGGGAGGGGCTTCCTCGTCATCCGAGGAGCGTGAACAAAGGCTCGGTACCCAGGGTGAGCCTGGCGTCCTGCCTGGAGGAGGGGGGCAGCAGGGCTGGCCGGGTGAAGCAATTTGTACGCAGCGGCTGCAACGGCCGCCTCTCCCCAGCACGGAGCACAGCACTGACGTCAAGCGCGGTGGGGCCGCGGCCAGCACTAACTAGGTACAGATGCACGGGGGCTGGCCGCCTCGGCCATGAGCCGCTCCCGCAGGCGCCCCCGCTCCTCCCCCCCGCCCCGGAGCTGCTCCAGCCGCGGGCTGGCAAGAGTCTGAGCCGCCCTCCGGCCGGCCTCCCAGGCGCCGCAACAGCGCACCCTAGTGGTCATAGCACGGAGAGCGCGTCCGGGAGCCCCGCAGGCCTAGGTGTGGGGCCTGACATCTTGGATACATTCTCTCATGGGGATCACATCACAATCATTTGCGGCGCTTTAAAAAAATCCCAGTGCCCAGGAGGTACCCCATCTTAATTAAATTAGAACCCCTGGGAGCGGGACCCGGGCGCCAGTATTTTTTAAAACTCTCGAGGTGTTTCCTATGTACAGCCAAGTACGGAACCGGTTCAATTAAAACAGTGGTTCTACTGCTTTGAGTGTGCATCAAAATCACCTAGAAGGCTTTAAAACACGGATTGCCGGGCGCCACCCCAGAGTTTCTGCCCCAATAGGTCTGATTTCTTAGCTCTAGCAAGTTCCCACGTGATGCTGATGCCCCTGTTCCCAGGACCCACCTTGAGAACCAGGGCCAAACAGCCATGACTCAATGGGTGGGCCAGGAACAGCACTGATAGCACCTGGGAACTTGTCAGACATGAAGATTTGAGGCCCCACCTCGGATCCAGTGAACCAGAAACTACAGTTTACCTAGATGTAGGCGATTCGTTTGACATTAGGGCAAAGTGCTGCTCTAACGCCATTTGGTCAGGCATCATAGGATCAGGCTGTGTTGAGTGCTGGGAAAACCTCTCTACATCCTCCCCATAATCTCTGGATCAGAGAGCTGGATGGAATGTTCCAGATTACCTGATCTGATTCTCTTGCATACAGATGGGGGAAAGTGAGGCCCAGACACGGGAAGGAACTTGCCTAGGGTCAATCACTCTGGGCACCTCAAATTTCATACATCCATAAACATTCCCTCTCCTCCCCAGGGGGCAGCCCTTGTGACTTACGACCTTATTCATCCATGGGTCAGGCACCTCATGAACTCAAGGAGGGGCCTGTGGAGGCCCAGGAGGGAGTGCACTGAGGCAGGGAGTGGAAACACAGGGAAACTGCAACAGAGCACACAGTGGGAGGGGGCCTGCCCAAGATGACTCAGGAGGGGCCAGGTTTGAGAGTTGAGTGTCAGCTGCTGACCCCACCCACTGAGACTCATACCCGTTTTTTTGTTCATGATTATTTTTCTGACTTCTCAGGGAAGAGAGACAGATCAGAGGCCTATCTTACAGGCACCCATCTTATAGATGTGATACATTGAGCAGGCTGGATGGCCAGCTCTGACCGCAGCTCATGGTGAATTTCTATCCTTTTTTGTCATTTTTCATGCAGGCACTCTGAAGGGCACACAGAGTCCGGGTGGAGAGACTAGAGAAACACAAATAAATGACCATGAAATCGGTATCACAGGATTGGAGGTTTTGATGTCCATGAGAATTGAGGAGGGATGGCATTTGGAGTAGGTGGACACTAAGGGGATGCACAGTGTGGGTCAGGGGCATCAGGGCAGGCTTCCTGGAGGCTGCGCGGCCATCACAGCCAGGGTAGGATGGACCTCACACTCCTAACCACTCCTCTAACCTGTCCTCAGAAGGTACAGAGGTGAGACCCCACCCCATGTCCTGTCTGGGATCTGTAAACAGGATGTCTGGCTGGAAGAGAGGCAGCTGAGGCTGAACAGAGAGGGGCAAGGGGGACTTGAATTTAAAATTGATGAGTTTGGGCTCTATCCAGGATCCCACGGGAAGCCATTTGAGTTGTGATGCAGGAAACAGACACTGATGGAAGTTTCGGGAAGACTGAGTCTTTCTAGAGTCCAGCAAATTGCTGATGTGCAAAGCCTTCCTAAAGTCCAGCTTTAGGGCCTGTGGTGAGAGAATCACCAACGTTCTGTATAAGGTTTAGCAATTTTGAAGGGCTACATTTTAACATTCGGCCTTCATTTCCATTCATCCCCCCAAATCTGGGGGGGAATAAACAATTTGTAGTTAAGTAAAAACAGGTGGGTATTTGTTTTCCTCTTGTGGTCTATTACATTCCCAGCTACACCACCCTATTATCTGCTTTACAGAAAACAAAAAAAACTGAAATTAAACATTAACCAGGATCATTGAGAAGGTCACTGAAATGAACAGCCCTGGTGTTAGGGGAGGAGAGGCCCCCGAGTCTGGTCGATTGTTCAAACAGGAAAGGGACCTGGGCAGGCCCCATCGCCAAGGGCTTGGGAGGCCAGCTGATTCCAATAGCACTTTCCCTTCCAGCCAATAGAAGACTGACTGACCTTCTGAGTAAGGGCTAGGTGCCTCGGTAGAAGGAGGGCTCAGACAGGGTCCCAGCCCTGAGAAACTCACGTCTCATGTGAGGACTCTTAAGGAGGCAGACCCAGTGCCATGGAAGGCAGAAAGGGGAGTGATGTGTTTCACCCTAGAGGAGGCAGTATCTGCTGTAGGTCTTAAAAAATCAATAGACATTCACCAGGAGAAAAGACAGGGCGGTCCAGGCAGAAGGAACAGGTGAACACAGGTGGAGGGCCATAGGGTGCACGGTGGGAGGAGGGGATGTGGAGGATGGCCAGGGCTGGAAGGTAGCGTTGGACCAGATTGGAAAGGCTAGCTCTGAAGTCAGGCTTGATTGGGAACGTTCTGGGGACCTTGTCTAAAGCCCCCAGGCCACTGTGGGGAAGGTGGGCTGGCAGGGTGCCCTGGTGGAAGGCTACTGGGGCTATCCTAGCCAGAGATGATAAGGACTTGCCCAGAGCTGCAGCAGATGGGAAGAGAGGTTTTTTTTTTGCGGGGGGGGGGGGCTGGGCTTGAGAGGATTCCAGAGGCATAGTCTTCTGGCTCAGTGACTAGTTGGGTGAGGGGTAGGTGAGTTTGGTGACTGAACGCTCTGACTTGGTACCATCCTCGGGTAAAGGAATGGTCTCAGTCAGGGGTCCAGCTGGGCAGCAGGAAGCACACTGGTATCTCAATTTAATACGGGGGATTGGTTGTATAGTGATGTAAAAGCTGAGAAGCTGCATAAGCTGTTGAGGCAGCATAGAGGTTAGCAATGGGAAAAAACCACTGGCACCGTCTAGAGAAGAAGGGATGGAAAGAGGAGGCAGTGTAACTAGAACCGGAAGGCCAGGAGCAATCCAGCCCAGCAGAAACCAGAGCAGCCCTGTGCAGTGGGAGCTGGGGCACAGAGGAGACCCAGGCCCTGACGGAGACGCTTCCTAGAGCAGAGAGAGGGGAAGAAATACCCTGGTGTCTCTCCACCCACCTGCTATTGGCCAAGCCTACTTGAAAGCCCAGATACAGGAAATGCCTAGTGCAGGACCACTAGAGGCATCCAGGGTGAGCAAAGATGACGAGTGCAGACTTTAACATGGGAAGAGCAAGGGGCCTCCCTGGAAGGGTATCTGGCATATGCACTGGAAACACAGACTTGGAGTGCTGGAGAGGCAGATGTGGAAGGATCAGCATGGCTCTGCTGGAGGTTTTCCAGCGGAGGCAAACTCATGCCTGGGTCACACTGTCCCGGTGTTAAGCCTCGTGGGTGGGGCAGGGCAAGGTGGTATCAGGTGGCTCAGTGATATGCCAGGCCCCGCATCAGGAGAAAGGATGCCAAGGTGGAAATGGGCTGTCCTGGAGAGGCTGTTAGACCCACCTCATCATGCCCATTCTGATGGCGACTAGCTGTGTGACTTTGGGCGAGTGAACAATGGTCTCTGAGCCTTGGTTTCCCATCTGTAGAGTGGAGAGCATGCCTCCCCCATTGGGAGAATAGAAACCATACAGAAGCACTTAGTGAACAGTGAGGCTCTATCTATGCCAGGAAAGCCAGGATGCCCAGAAGATGCCAGCAATAGCTGGGGCTCAGTGATGCCAGTGGCTGGGCAAGGCATTTGGGTTGAGTCTGATGTGCTCCTGGGGACCCCTGAGATCACACACACCTGCGATATCACTGGCAAGTGCAGGACCCAAGCTGGCTCCACAGAACACAGGACAGGAAGGGATCCTTTGAGGTCCCCTGCGGTTAGGGCCCTTGACGTGGGTCTCTGAAATGGTCCCTGTAAGTACTTTTTCCTGGGAGAGGGTCTGATTCTTGGAGGAATTGACAGCCCCAGGGGATCATGAACTGCAGTTTAAGCCCCTCCACGCTGCAGCCCCACCTCCCACCTGCCCGGCCCCTCACCAGCGGCCCCAGCATCACGGAACTCCTTGCAGTTGCCGCCGACTCTCCATGCTTCTTCAAGTCCTCAGCCCCGGGCGGACGCTGCCTCTCTACCTGGAATCTCTCTCCTTCCCTCTCCTCTCACACATCTTATTTTCTCCAATCTTTAAGACTCAGTTCAAGCATCACTCCCTCCAGAAAGCCTCCCCTGACCTCCCCAGCCCCCGTCCCGTCCTAGATGGACATGGCATTCGTATTCTCCAAAGACAGCCACTCGCATGTACTTATGCCATCCCGCAGGATCTCCTGGCAGTATGATGGACAGACACCCCTCCCACAGAGCAGTGAGTGTGTGTCCCCTCCCTTGGATCTGGGTGGGGGGGGCCTTGTGACTGCCCTGACCAATGGAGCGCAGTGATGCTCTGTGCCTTCAGGGTCCAGGTCAGAAAAAGGACAGCCCTCTGCCTGGTTCTCATTCATATTCTCTCTCTCCCCCTCAACACCTGTCCTTGGGCCCCAGCCGCCACACTCAGAGGAAGTGGGGCCACAGGGAGAGCCACGTGTCCGCAGCCAGTGCCCGCGGCAAGCGTGGGCCTTCAGGTCATGCCCAGCAGGCCCCACTTGATGGTGTGGACGCAAACTGTCCCCACCACGCTCTGTCTGCGTGCTGGCCCGCGGACCCCCACAGAGATAATAAATGATTACTGCTGCTTTAAGCCACTACATTTTAGGGTAATTTGCTGTGCAGCAACTGACAAAAATACTTGTCTGGAGTCCTGCGACCCCTGCGCTTCTCTCGGTCAGGCACTTTCCGCCAGAGTTGGAACGGCTGGCTGACAGCCCTGCCTTCCCTCCAGAGGCTGAGTACCCTGGGTGGGGACCAGGCACACGGCTTGCCACTCACGGAGCACCCCGCAAATGTGCACCCAACGAAAGCCAGCAAGTAAGAGAGAGATGTTTGGGGGCATCAGAAATGAATTCCCAAGTGAGAGAAATATTTGAGCTACAGCTCTGAAGATGTAAAATATGTTTTTAAAATAAACGAAGTGTTGGTGAGAATGTGTCCATTTAAAGCTTCGAGGTTTTATGAATTGGTCACCTTAGACCATGGTCTCTTATTACGGCACTTGATGTGGAGTAAACAGTTGAAAAGACATAAAGGGACCCAACGGCAATGATCCCCTTTCAGCTCTTCAGCTCAGCGGCCTCATGGAACTACCAAGTGATACTCATTTCTACTTCTCACACTGTGACTTCAGCTTGTCCTCCAACAAAAGGCAGCCTCCTTCTCAGGGAGCATCACATCCTCCCTCCCCACTCCCTCCTGGGGCTCTGCGGGGCCCCAGGCAGCCGCCCGGCCGAGGCCCCCCACCCCAGGCTGAATCCCTGGAGCCGCCTCCCCAGGGCCCCAAACACAGACTTGCTGCTCTGTTGCCCAGACCAGACATCTGGCCTCTGCCTCTGGGTGGGCATTTCCTTCCCCGGAGGGCCCTCCAGGCAGAGATGCCATGATACAGACCTCACCAGGAGTGCTTTCCAGTTTTCAGAGCATTTCCTCCTGCCTCGTGTCCTCGATCCCCACAGGGTCACTGAGGCAGCCCCGGCAGGGGTGACAAGGCCCATGGGATACAAGGAAGTGGCTCACCAGGACTCTCACCTGGGCTTCTGGCTGCACACCATGGGCCCCTCACCCTGCTTGGGCCACTGCCAGCCAGGCTGCTGCTAATCACCATGGCGGGTCCTGCTGTCTGTCCCTGGTGTGGACTGAACCATCCACAGACGTCCGAGCTTCTCAGTAACCATGTCAGTTAGCCCCTAGCACCCAGGACATTTCTGGACCTCCTTGACCCACAGTGTCCGTTAAGAAAACAAAGCTCAGATAAATTAAATAGGATTAGACTGGTACTTCTGTTGCCGAAAGACACACACACAGCACAAACAAACCAGGAAGATAAACAAAAAACCTTTAGCGTATATTCCCCAAGCCAATTACAAAGAACCGTTTTTGGACTACTTGCTGTTTGGGATTACTGGTGTTCCCTTGCCCCGTACCCAACCCCCTCCCCCCCCCCCCCCCACAAAAAAAATGAATCCAGTTAGCTGTGCTATGTCTATTTCACAAATGTCTGCTTATATAAATATTTAGGGGGTGCAAGCATGTGTCCCGTGCACGCACACACACACCTCTCTCTGGATAAAGAGGTCTCAGGGTTAGGATGCATTCTGGAATCTCTCCTTCCACACCTCCCACGTCTGGTCACTGTCTTTGAGGCTGACATTCCTCAAGTTGAGGAATGGGCAGGCAGAAGGCTGCAGGCTGTGCGCCAGCCAGGTCAGCTTACGGCGAGCTGTCATCCCGTTTCTGACGCCCCAGCTAGACCATAAATAACCGCAATGAAACTGCGGCAGGCCTCTGGGGCCCCCTCAAGGCGCTCCCCTCCATCAATCTCCCCTAATGACTGCTTGGCATTCAGGCTTCCGCCCGTGACCCGACCCCGGCCCCAAGCATTCTTTGGGGTGCAGCGTCCTTCCCAGGCATAGCATAGGTCAGTCGGGAGCACGCAGCTTTGAGAGGTCCCCGCATCCTGCCAATATACTTTATGGATGCTAGAGACAGGCAGGAAAACTCTCGTCACTCAGAAAGCCCCTCCTTCCAAGATGGGCTCCGAAGAGCAGAGCTACGGCCACCATCCACGCGGTCGATCTGGTCATGGTAGATTCTAAAGTGCAAGTGAGCCCACACAGCCACAGCTTCCCTCACCGTGGAACAGTAACTCTACGGGAAGAGCTGGCCTTTGTGCTCTTCGCAATGTGGGTGGGCAACAGCCAGAGGACACTGCGGCTCAACTGTTTACACTTCTTTTGTCCTGTCCTCAAGTGGCAATTATCTTTTATTCTTGCCTTTTGTTCTTAAGCCTGATTTGCCTCAACTATCTCACCACCCTAAAAACATCAACCTAGGGCATATATCCAGAAGAGACAAAAACTTGAATTCAAAAAGATACATGTACCCCTATGTTCACAGCAGCACTATTTACAATAGCCAAGACATGGAAGCAACCTAAATGTCCATCGACAGATGAACGGATAAAGAAGATGTGGTGCGTATATACAATGGAATTTTACTCAGCCATAAAAAAGAATGAAATAATGCCATTTGCAGCAACATGGATGGACCTAGAGTTTAGCATACGAAGTGAAGTAAGTCAGAGAAAGACAAATACATATGATATCATTTATATGTGGAATCTAAAAACGTGATACAAATGAACTTATTTACAAAACAGAAACAGACTCACAGACAGAAAACAAACTTAGGGTTACCAAAAGGGAAAGAGGGTGGGGGAGGGATAAATGAGGAGTTTGAGATTAACAGATACACACTACTATATATAAAATAGATAAACAACAATGTCCTACTGTATAGAATAGAGAACTATGTTGAATATCTTGTAATAATCTATAATGGAAAAGAATCTGAAAAAGAATATATATATATCTATATATGTATGTATGTATAACTGAATCACTTTGCTGTACACCGGAAACATTGTAAATCAACTATACTTCCGTTAAAAAAAAAATCCACCTAAAATTACCTACCTGCCCCACCTCCTCTCTCTATCTCCCTGGCATGACCCTCAACCTTTCTCCTTAGATTTTAGGATTGAATTTACAGAAGTAAAATGCTCCTAGGATTCCACCCTACCATCTCATTAAACATTCTGTGTGTCTCATCAGCAGCCTTATAATAGAATTTTTTTTTTTTTTTTTTTTGGCGGTACGCGGGCCTCTCACTTCTGTGGCCTCTCCCACCGCGGAGCACAGGCCCCAGACGCGCAGGCCCAGCGGCCATGGCTCATGGGCCCAGCCGCTCCGCGGCATGTGGGATCTTCCCGGACCGGGGCACGAACCCACGTCCCCTGCATCGGCAGGCGGACTCCCAGCCACTGCGCCACGAGGGAAGCCCTTATAATAGAATTTTAATCATATATCTCTAGATAAGAAACGACAAATGACAACTAAAAAGTGCGTTCTCTCCATACGCACATGCCACCACATCAGGTTTCAGTGACCACTGCGGGAGGCTGTCTTACAAGTCAACTCCCCTCATTAATACATGGGAAACTGAGGCCCTGTGGTCACAGGACCCAGTGGAGGACTCAGGTCTCCTAGGGTCTTGTGCACTTGAGGGCAGGGGTAACCAGAACCAGCTCCTTCCCCCAGTGGATAGAGAGTAAACACAGCAAAACCACACCTTAGCCCAGCACCGGGCTCACAGTAGGACCCAACTGTAGTGGACAATGGCAACGCTCCCAGATCCCCAGGGCCACCTTCACTGGTCCCGTGCACCTTCCCCAGCCTCTGCATGCTTTCACCCCTGACCAAGGCACCTGTGACTCTTTGCAGAGCTGTCCTCCCACCACTGGGGCCAGCTAGGGCAAACTGGGAAATAATTTACACTCCAGAGCTTTCTTGCAGGCCCGGGCTGGGGCTGGTTCTCTGTCTGAGGTCGCATACTGCTAGACTTCCCACCACGTCCCCGTCATCTTCTCCCACTCTCTTACCAGCCTCTCCCAGGATCACTTCCTGATGAGAAATCAGCCGCATCTGGACCCTCACCTCAAGGTCTTCGGGAAGCCTGACCAAAGACACCAGGCAACATCTGGGGACGAGTGAAGGCATCGCGCCTCCAGAGAAGTGGCTGAAGGAGGCGGCAGTAGGAGTGGCACTGAAGTGTCCGGTGGGCTGACGCCGGGATTAATTTAGAGTCGCCAGGAGCCTCCGCTGAAAACAGCTCCCATAGGCTCTGGCCCCGCCAGGAGCACATCCGCCAGCACAGGAGCTCTTTCAACATCCCCAGGGACACTGTGAGCCCAGAGCCCTCATGAAGGACCATTCTGGATTGACTCATCTTCTGGATAACTGAGCACACGCCCTGTTAATGGATAACATTTACACCCCTTAGAGTTCGCAGCCGCTGCTGTAATCAGGGCGCTCGAAGCAGCCGCCTTCATCCGGGCCGTTTCTCAGCAGCAGCTTCCGGGTGCGGCGGGTTTTCCATCCTCCGCCATCCTCGAGCCCACTTCCGGAAGTGGGGGCGGATGGGGGCTGCTGGGTAAATGCTCTGCCTGCTGGAGTCGTTCTGGGTGCTTCTCAGGCAGTCCTTCTGGAGTCAGCCCCGTTACCCAGAGCAGCTTCGGCAGTCATCTGTATGTTGCTTTTTCCTCCTTCCCTGTCGCAGGCGCCTGCCTCCTGGGATCACCTCCCAATTAGACTGCATCCAAGCCCTTGCCCCAAGTTCTGCTTTCAGGGGACCGCAAATCAAGCCAGTGTTGTACGTAACGTGCACTTTTCCAGGCAGCCCGGGTCATCATTATCCACCAGGGCGTATTATTTACCTCCAGCTCTGCGCTGGAATACGTGTTACCTTGGGAGCTACCCAAGTGCCCGCCACTAAATGGCCCAGCTGCGCCTCGTCGGGAATTCGTGTTTGATTCTGCCATTTTTGTGTCTCTTTGTTTGTTGCTAGCAAGTCTCCAGCAGGACTGCCACCGTCCTCCCAGTTTACATTTTTTGCCTTTAATCTACTACAGTCTGGAAACCATATGACCAAACGTGATGGACTTGTGTCTAACATAAAAGTGAACAGACCCTGAGTGCAGGAATATTTCTTTGAGCAAATGCACGAGCTTTCATCCAAGGCACTGGAAACTTATTTTGGCTGCTCGTGAGACATTTTTCTTTTTCCTGGTTAGAGCTCTAATTTGGAGAGTGTAGAGGTTGGATAGTGAAATTTTGTATGAACGAGTTCTTCTATTTCAGTTTAAATAGGCGACGTGTTTGTGGGCAAAGGCAGTGGATCTAATAATACTTATTGCAAACGCCCTAAGGCAGCGGTCCCCAACCTTTTGGCACCAGGGACCAGTTTCGTGGGAAGACAATTTTTACGTGGGGGGGGGAGCGGGGGGCGCTAGGGAGGGGTTGGGGGGTGGGAGGTGGGAGGTGGCTCAGGCGGTAATGTGAGCGATGGGGAGCCATGGGGAGCTGCAGATGAAGCTTCGCTCCCACCTCATGCTCGCTTCTTGTTGTGTGGCCTGGTTCCTAACAGGCTGCGGACTGTTCCCGGCCTGGGGGTTGGGGACCCCTCCCCTAAGGCCTCGTCCTGCTGTTTATTAGGATGTGCTAACTCCACAAATGCAAGTTTTAGGACTCTCAGGGTGTTCACAAATTTGCCAGCTTCACAGATGCCAAAAGTATGATGTCTGACACACAGATTTTGGAGCAAAAATAGAATCCAACCAGGGATTGAATAAAAATCTCCTTGTTCAGCCTCCTAGGGTTCAGTCTAACCCCTTTCCTCTCCCAAGAAGTCATATGTCCCCTCCTGTGGGCAGGAGGAGGTGTGTGCCCACACTGGCTTCGGGTAACTCCATGGGATTCCTCCCATGGGAAGAGTTCTGTTCTGGGCTCGCCTCTCTCCCCGGCAACTTTCTCAGCCTCAAAGGCACCAGGGACAACCTGTGGGTACCAAGGCTGATGGCACAGCTGGGGAAAAGCCACAAAAGAGCCACATTTCAGGGACAGGCTGAGAGCACACTGCAGCAGGTGTGTCGATGGTAACCCACTGCAGCCCTGGGAGGGGCACAGGGGAGAAACAAGGGGTCAGTGAGCTGAGTGTTTTCTGTGCCGCTGAGAACAGGGGTGGCAAAAGCATGTGGGTGTTTTTAGGGGAAAGGTTGATCGGGAGAGAGGGAGGCCTCGGCTGCAGAACCTCCTGGGACATGCAGTGCATGGTGAATGGGAGCTTCCTTCTTGGATGGGCTCAGCCCCACAGCGTGGCAGTGTGCTCCCTGCTGGAGAGGGACTAAATCTAGGCAGAGGGAAGCATATCCCACGGGGCCTCCGTCCCCGAACAAGCCATGGTTTTGAAGACCGCAAAGACTGGTGTTCTGGGCAAGGCAGCAGTGACAGGAGGGCTGAAGTTTGAGGGTCACGGCAGCTCAGAGGACATCAGGGTTGATGAAGTACCCTCACGGGGTGGTCACTATGTGTGGTTTGAGGGCTGGAATTCGCACGGGGGGGGGGCCTGCCAAGGATGCGGCTGCAGGCAGGCGGGAGGCCAGGTGGTTGTCGGGGGGTCAGCAGGGCTGGCGCTTGGTGTGCCTGCGGATGGCGCAGCCTCAGCGAGACCCGCTGTCCCTCTGAGATGCTGACAGCTGCACCCACCTGGGAATCCTCTGGGGCCATGTGGGAGGGAACCTCATGGATTAGAGCTTTGGTGGGGATACAGAAGTCCCTTGAGGCAAGCTCACCGCCGCAATGACTGCAGGGAGAGACGCCTCACATTTGGCAAGAGAAGAAAACACGCCACCTCTAAAGAGGTGATTGAATTGCCTCCCACGCTGAAATCTGTGAATTTCCCAAATCCGTGATTCCCCAAGGCAGAGGTGAAATCTGATTATGAGAAACGATCAACTTCTTGGTTAAGAGCGATTCGGCTGAAGCACGGAACTGGCAGGAGTTCAGACCCCGACCCGTGCTCCTGGGGGAGGGGCACTGCGTAACTGGACCGGGAGTGTCCCAGCAGCCACTTGGCTCCTGGGTTTCTAGGACCTGAGGTCACCCCAACCCCGACCCTCTCACCTTTACCCTATTTCTATTGATGAGACTCCTGTGCAGCCCCTGTCCCCCACTGGTGGTACCTTCAGCCCCTACCAAAAACACTAGTGAACCCCCGCCCACCACAAATACTGACCCCCAGGCTGGCACCCCCATCTCCTGGGCCCGCAGCCCCTGGCTGCTTTCCTGTAGCCCCTCCCCAGACCCC
The DNA here is from genome assembly GCF_937001465.1 of Orcinus orca. Lineage (NCBI taxonomy): Eukaryota > Metazoa > Chordata > Mammalia > Artiodactyla > Delphinidae > Orcinus > Orcinus orca. The sequence continues at coordinate 75,154,434 of NC_064563.1, forward strand.
TCCCTGTCAATGCTGATGGTGCCTTCCTGCCCTGGCCTGGCCCTGCCCCTGCCCCTGCCCTCTGCTGCCCCAGAGGATGGATCTTAACCTTCCTCCTCGTACTCTCCCTCCCCTCCCCCTCCGGCTGCCATAGGGGACAAAATTACCTATATTTTGTAGAGAGAACTCTATATTAGTAGGGGATGCAGGCTGGGTCCCTGTTCCTTGTATAAATTATACAGACCATGAAAAACAAAGCTGAGTTTCCTCCTGTGTGCTGGACTGGTCCAAAGAAGACAGAACATGGGAGCCACCCAGGAAGGTTGCTCTCCAAATTCATCGCTTCCAGCTCAAGGAGTTTCCAGAAAAAAAATTCAGTCCCATTGTGCTGAATGTTCAGTTCAACGTGGGACACAAGATTGTCCCGAATCCTGAGGGGTGGTATCCAATCCTGGTCTCTGCTAGCAGAAGGGCTTCAGTGGGACAGTCTCTGAAAGGCTTTCCTGGGAAGGGCAAAGACCTCTCTCAACCATGGACACAAAAGTCAGCTGGAGCCTGGTCCCTTGAGCAGGAAGAAAATGTCAATATTATTCCAGAACCGTTTCTCTAATTAGCAAGGTCATCAAACAGCCTCTTCTCATTCCTTTGTCGTCTCAGGACCGAGTTTCTGCTTCTGCAGCTGCCAAGGTGAGGCCCCATGAAGCTTCCAGCCTGAGCACACCAGCCTTCCAGACCATCAGCACACCTGCTTCAAAGGCCTTATAGGCAAATGCCACCTTTTTCAGCCTCGCAGGGTCATTAGTGCTCCCCACTCCACAAAAGGAATGTCTTTGACCGTGAAGGATCTCTCTATGAAGGCTGACCCCAGAGTCTCTGGAATTTCTATGAAATCCAGCTTGACGAGGAAGGCCTGTCAAGGCTGCTGTTGGGATAATCCATCCTACAGGAGTGGAACCAAAGCACACAGGCAGGCCAGCCGCATAGTATGAGGAAGAAATAAAACGACCCCTGGTGTCAGCCATGGAGGGAACCTATCCGATGACGGCATCAGGAAAATGGCTTCTCTACCTACCAGGGGGGCCTCTGGCCCAGAGCCCAGCCCTGCGGGAAGGCGGTCAGGTCTACACTCCACACTTGTGGTCCATCCACAGCAGGAGGAGGGCACATCCTTCATGAGGGCTCCCAACCATGGTTTCTATGAAGACCACACCCTGCGAGAAGCAGCTGCTTATGAGAAGTTGTGACTGGGGAGGGTTACACTGGAGCTGGGATGACTGAAGGGCTGGGATGATTGAGGAGATGGGAAAGCTGCTTCCATTTCTGAAGGTCACTGTAGGGACAGGAGTGTCCACTTGGCCAGGCCAGCGGGGAGGCCCATTTGGACAGTTGGAGCTGCCCAGGGAAGGTGGGCTGTGTCAGGAGAAAGTGAGCTGACCATCACTGGTCACAACCAGTAGGCAGCTCCTGAGGGGCCAGCCTGGAAGGCCCCGATGGCACTCTGCATGTTGAGGGCTCTGAGAGCTTAGACTCTGGCTGGGCCCTGCTGCAGGTGCCCAGCATCCCCAAAGCCAGGTGAGCCTACCTTGGAGGGCCGGGGCAGGAGGTGAGACCTTCCACACACCCACCTGAAGAGGACGTCAGTGCTCAAAACTTTCAGCCCCTGGTTACCAGATGAAGATTCAGGGGCCCAGGGAGGGCAAGTAACTTGCTCACAATCGCAGAGCAAGGTTGAGACAGAGCGGATGCCACAAATGAGGCTTCCTAATCTTTTCTCTCTCTCCAAAGGCAGCTTGAATCTCTACTCCCTTTTACAAAGCTTCTCTGCAACGGGGAAATGAGAGGTACCATCACACGGTGTGGGAAAGGCGGCCACAGTCTCTGCCTGTGGGGAAAAGGAGCCAGGAAATAACTTCAAGACCTCCACTGACAGAGACTGTGATGGTTCATTTTACGTGTCAACTTGACTAAGGGATGCCCAGATAGCTGGCGAAACACTGTTTCTGGGTGTGTCTATGAGGATGTTTCCAGAAGAGATTAGCATTTGAATCCATAGACTGGGTAAAGATGGCCCTCACCAATGCAGGTGGGCACCATCCAATCCACTGAGGGCCTGAGCGGAACATAACGGTGGAGGGAGGGCCAATTTGCCCTTTCGCTTGAGTTGCAACATCTGTCTTCTCCTGCCTTTGGACATCAGAGCTCCCGGTTCTCCGGCCTTCAGACTCTGAAGCTTACAGACAGCAAATCGTGGGATCTCTCAGCCTCCATAATTGCGTGAGCCAATTCCTATAATAAATCTCCCTTCTCTCTCTCCCTCCCTCCCTCTCTCGCTCCCTCTCTCTCTCTCTCTCTCTCTCTCTCTCTCTCTCTGTATATATATATATATATCCTCCTGGTTCTGTTTCTCTGGAGACCTTGACATCTAGCTTTTGCTCCTTCTGTTACTTTGGAACAGTGGAGCTCATCACCAACAGACCCAACACCGCTTTTAAAGGAAATAAATCTTAACAACCCCTTCAGTCTCCCGAAATAAATTTCACAGATATCATCAGATATCAAAGAGAATTTAAAAATTAAATGTTCTGACTGTCATAAGCTAGAAAGAAAAGGCAGTTTATAATAAAATAATATTCATTTTTGCGTGTAAATGCTTGGATAAGACCTCACCAGAGACTTGATGAAGTAGAGGCTTTAACCTACTAGATACTGAGTAAGGGATGAATTTAAGAGAAGTTGCTTTTCCTCTATACGCGACTTCTTGAAATAAGAGTTAAGCATTGCCAAGGGGGATTTTTTTCCAAAATCCTGAACAACTCTGAATAAAATTCCAAAGAAAATAAAGCACAGTCTTCCCAGAATATATATATATACTAAGGGGCAGTCCTGGAAAAAGTGTGCAGACAACAAGGCAGAGACCACAATTTTGAGTGTATATGAACAGAGACCATCACCGGCAGGATTTCACCCACAGCAGTGTCTGGAGGTCTGTTTGGAAGCCATGGGAGACGCAAGACAGCCCACATTCGTGCTGGATTGTCCCCCCACCCTCCCCATGCGGAACATCACTGGGACAAATCTGAACGCCCGGCATGTCTAAACGCCACGAGGTGGAGGTGCACCCGGGACCTCAGCCTCCGCTCCAGCTGCTCCCTGGGAGCGGGCACGTTCCAGAATCGCAGGAAACAGAAGCTCGGCAGGAAGCCGGGAAGCATCCATGTGGGCACGTTGTCCCTTCTGGAGCTCCCTGGTTGTGACTTCCCGGAAAGCAGTTCTCCCAGTTGGCCACGCGGGGGCGCCCTGAGACCCAGAATCGGAACCTTTGCAGGTTTGTGAGATGTTGAACTGTCTACGGATGCAAGAGATGGAGGCAGGCCGAAAACAGTGTGAGAAAGAATTCCTTACTGCACTAGTATTGTGCGAGATTGTCTATCTGTGGCAGCACCATCCACTTTTCCAGTATCCACTGTTAGCACTGAATAATTTTGTAAATGGTGTTTCCAATCCTCCCAATAATATAATCTTGATATATAAACAGCAATGTCAGCATCCTCCCAGAAACACCAATGAATACGGGTGAAACAAGTGCAATGGCCAAGAAATTGGCCAGTTCTTGCCTCCCCCGCACGCGCACGCGCACGCGCACGCGCACGCACACACACACACTTCTCTAGAAATAATAATAATAAGAGATAACATTTTTGAGAACTTACCACGTCTCATTGTTTTCGGTTCTTTCCATGAATGAATATTTTATCTTCACCAGTAGCGCTGTGAGGTGGGTAGTATTATCCCCATGATAAACAGCACGGATGAGAAAACTGAGGTGCAGAGGGTTTCAGTAACTTGCCCAAGTTGACCCTGCTAGCAAGTGGCGGGGAAGTCACTGAAGAACTGTGGAACATTCCAGGCATCAGCGCAAGGACTCGCATCTGCTGTAACGAGGTGCTTTGGAGGGACTTAGCCACCCTCGTCCTCGTACTGCAAGAAAACAAGCCAGCGTGCACTCAGCTTATTGTTTCTCCAAAATCTGAGAACACTGAGGATGATAAAATAAAACCAACCAACAAACAAAAAAAACCTATGAGATATTTTGGGACACAGTGTTGTGGCTTATTTTGTTCATGAATTCATCCCAAGCATTACACCAGGTGGGTCTGATAAGGTGAGCATTTGCTCCACAACCCTGGGGCAGCTACAGATAGTGGGAAGACCTAGAACTGGACAAAATCGAGCCCTGAGTTTTCAAGCCTGGCTAAGCATTAGAATCACTGGGGATGGTGTGTGTGTGTGTGTGTGTGTGTGTGTGTGTGTGTGTGTTTAAACTGATATCTGGGTCTCCCTAGGCCAGTTGAATCATCATCTCTGGAAGTGGGGCCCTGTTGTCTTTTATAACTTCCCACAGGTGATTCTAGGATTCAGTCAGCATTGAGAACCAACCTCCTCTGGCCCAGAGAGGAGCCATGATTTGCCAAAAGCCAAATGTTAAGGAAGGGGGAGCCAAGTGTCCTGATTTCTTTCCAGAGCCCATCAGAAGCTCTACTGCTGCCCCAGACTGGGCCCACCTCACAGGGAAACAGGCAGCAGGACCGAGGGCCCTGGGTGCACAGCACACTCAGAGCTGCCTCTTTGTCTGCGTACCTCGGTCTGGGGGGATGCTCAGCGCCCCCTGCTTCCTGTCAGCTCCAACCTGAAGACCCTAGCAGCCCTCAGTAGTCAGGACCTGCACCATTGCAGGCTCAGGCCTGGCCTCCCTGGCCCTGAAGAGAACCCCTGAACCCTCACCTCTGCCCCCATTGTTTCCCCACTTTCATCAGATGGTTGGGTCACCAAATAATATACCCAATTAAATAAATACCCAGCTTTTTTAGTATAAATATGTCCCTAGCAGCATGTATGTGCTTATTTGTAAATCTGGCAACCCTACCCAAAGAGCACAGTGACTCTGATCTCGTCCAACCAACTTGAAAGGGCCAGCAAGCAGCTTGCCCTGTCAGCCGGTGCTCTTTCCACAGCACCATTCAGCACAGAGAAAAATTATTATATCTTAACCTAACAAAGAGTTCTATTGGGAGGGAATATAATTAAGAGAAATGTCTGCGGGATTATCTTGTTCCTTCATCCCTGGCGGTAGACCCAGGGACTATTTGGACCAGCAGCTGTAGTTCAGACGGGCATCCATCTGATGGAGATTTGGGAAGCGCCTCCTGTGTGCCGGTGGCCCTTTCCCCAGACAGTGGATATCACAACCAGCTGGAAGCTAGCAGCCACGGCAGCCCAGCCTTGGGCCTGGGCAGTGAAAGCACAAGCCTTGGGGGCTGGCATCACGGGACCCTCAGTCGCTCAGGGCCTCCTCCTTTCTGGGGAAGCAACGTTCCCCAACCTTGGAGGACCTGGTCAGGATTATTCTTAAGCCAGAGGCTTTTGGGAACTGAACCAGATGAATCTGGGAGACAGTCTGTTCCTTTGGCACAGCTGCCAAACTACCTTCCATCACCTTAGAATTTAACTGGTATCACGCTCAGGAAGCATGTCTTTTTAAAAGGGTGTCACTGGACACGAGGGTGAAGTTGTACTTCCTTGTCTAAAGCTGGCATCTTTCTCCTCCCTTTCCCCAAAACCGCCCCTGCCCTTGGTCGATGGCTTCACGGTCCTCCCTGTCTCCCAGGAGAGAAAATTGAGAGTCACCCCAGGTTTCTCCCTCCCCCCATCTTCCAGCCCCACCCACTGGACCCCTGACTCCCTCACCAAACCCTTTCTTTGCCTCAGGCTTGCTCATGTCCTCGAAGGAGTGGCTGCACCAGCCAGCGGTACCTGGAGGCTCCCCTGTGCCCGTAATCCAGCTTTCTAATTTCCATGGGATTAATAGGTAGGAAGTGATACCTATATTGTTTGAATTTGCATTTCTGTAATTATTTCAGTCTTTTAATCCATCTGTGTATGTGCTGTTCGGATGCTGAAAACTTTTCATTCTATTTCCTTGGCATCCTTGAGCTGTTAGCTCAGCTCTTAGCTCAAGCCAAGCAGGAATCCTTACTGTTTTCTCTGTCTCTTGATCTCCTCAAACTTCACAGGCAGGAGCATGACCCTCCTCTGCATAAAGTCCTTCAGGAACAGCTGGGCGTTCTTAATGAACACGTGAACTCCCTGGGCCTGTCGAGGCTCCAGCTACCTTTCAGCCTTACTTATCTCCCCATCTCCTCTCCCACCTGTAGCCTGTTCCACAGGCCGTGGCCCTGTCCTCGCCCACTTGCCCGTCTCCATCCCTTGACTCACACGCTTCTTGCACAATCTCAAGGCCCAGGGATCAAATGCAGCTTCCCGAGGTCTGTGCTCACCCAGACATCCACCTCCCCTGAACTCCCCAGCACCTTCTTGGTGCCCACCCCGTCTTACTTATGTTTTCATCCCATGCATTCTTTTCTGATCTCTCCACCAGACTATGAGGCCCTGGAGGACCTGCTGTACATCTGATTTATTTCTCCCTCCCCTACCCCAGCACTTCACCCAAGCCAGTCCGCACACCGCAGGCTGGGAAACCAGGAAGGGGGCTGGGTCACGGTTCAATCCAGGGAGACAAAGAGCTTCCCTGGGCTGGGAACGGGAAAGGAGAAATGGACAGAGCGGCACTCAGAAGCATTCAGCGACTGGTTGGCCAAGAGGAATAAGGGGAGGAGAGATTGAAGACCACTCCCAGCTCCTGGGCTTGGCGATTTGCTGGGACCCAGGAGGAGCTGGGGTCGGAGTCTGGTTTGGACGTGTTTGTGGCCGTCATAATAAAACACGGGGCTGCAGGCAGAGCAGGCGGATGTCTCATCATGGAGCCAGAAACCCGAGTCTGAGATTTGGCTCAGGTCTTTGGAGATTTGAGGTCATCAGCGTAGAGGCGGCATCTGACCCCAAGGGCCTGCACAGGGATTACCCAGGGAGCCTGAATGACAGCCAGCCCCGAGGAGACCAGCGTGCAAGAGGTGACTGAGTAAAACGGGGAGAGCAGCTGGGCTTGGGTAAGAGGGCGGTGTCCCCAGAACCAAGAGAGGACCATTTCAGTGAGTGAGCAGCCCACAGAGGCCGACACTTACAACTGCAGGGCGTCGGTCCCAGCCACCCAGCTCCCTCCCCCCCCTCCCCTCAGGGAGCAGCCATCCCATCGGCTGAGCAGGCAAAGCGTTTCCCCTCCAGAGCCCCTGTCACCTGACTTCTCCTGGAAGCGCTGGAGGGGGGCAGGAACGGCATGAGTCCCCTGGATGTGGAGTCAGAGCCCCGCCCCTCATCTTTCTGGTCACCTCTGCTTTTATCCTCTCCCCTATTTGTCTTTATCAATTAAAACCACAGTTCCAGGCAGAGAAATAGAAACAGACATTGGCTTTGAACTGGATGTCAAGAGCGGGTGGCCTCCACTTTGCGGAAATGGAGCAGGGGTAAGAGGGTATCTCAGGGTGGGGATGAGATTAGGGTGGGTGTTCAATAACAGAAAAACACCAGGGCGACGCCAGCAGTTTATTCTCCGGACCACGATGCAGATTTAACGGATGCTTTGCAAAGCTTGAGGAAGGTCCCGTTAGGTCTCAGACTCAGAGACTGGGGGGATGAAGGAGGAAGGGGCGGCGGAGACTCGGGGGGCGAGCTCCCCACCCACTCCACCCGGGGAGATGCAGCCCCATCCCTTGCATCTGAAGAACCAAAGCTTCAGCTCCCCTCGCCGGCTCTTGCCTGGCTGGGCCCGGAGGCTGTCTGCCCAGGCTCCCAGCCCACCTGCTCTGCACCTAGGGCTCCCCTGCCAGAGCCTCGATCGACACAGTGACCCTCGCAGAGCCACAGCTGGACTTCAAGTCCCACTCCTGACTGCCATTGAACGGCAGTCCCGGGGAGGCCGAGCCCTGCCTGGGAGACAGCTGGACGTTCAGCCAGCGACACCGGGCCTCGTCACAAGCCAGCACCACGGTGCCCTCGGGGTTGCTGTAGAGGCACCGGCCCCAGGTCGCCTTCTCCTCCATGGCCAGGTCCCAGCCGCCCCCTGGCTCCCTGTCCTCCGGCCCCGGGGCCTGGAAGCCCAGGTGGTCCCGGGTGACCGGGCACACCAGCTGCTCCTCCCTCAGGGCGGGCACCACCTGACCCTTCAGGTAGGCGGGGCCGGCACAGTAGGTCTGGCTGTTGAAGAGCCGGTCGCTATACTGGTACAGCCACCCGAAGAGATAGGCCAGGTGGCAGTCGCACTGCCAGGGGTTGCCGTGCAGGGCCAGGTTGAACAGGTTGTAATTGGTGTCAAAGATGCCCTGGGGGAGCGTGGTCAGGAGGTTCCTGGAAAGGCTGAGCACCTCAAGCATGGACAGGTTCTGGAAGAGGGCTGGGTGCAGGGCCGTCAGGTTGTTGCTGCCCAGATAGAGCTTGACCAGCCCCTCAAGGCCCCTGAAGATGCCAGCCGGCAGATGGGTGAGGGCGTTGTGCGAGAGCGTGAGGGACCCGAGGCTGGACAGGTTGGCAAAGGCTCCCTCGGGGATGGTCTCCAGCTGGTTGTGGGACAGGGACAGGCTGACCAGGCCCGGGGAATGGGCGAAGAGGCTGGCGGGCAGCGTCCGCAGTGCGTTGCCCTGCAAGCTCAGGAAGGTCAGGTTGCCCAGGGAGGAGAAGATGGACCGGGGCAGGTGGCTGATGGTGTTGCGCTGCAGCCATAGCTTCTCCAGGCGGGACAGCCCCGCGAACGCCTGCGCGGGCAGCTCGGAGATGGAGTTGCCGTCCAGGAAGAGTTCCCGCAGGCCGCCCAGGTGGCTGAACAGCCCTTGGGGCAGGCCGGCCAGTGCGTTGTTGCTCAGCCTCAGGGTCTGCAGGCTGCAGAGGGGGGCGAACAGTTCCTCGGGCAGCTGGGCCAGGAGGTTCTGAGCGAGGTTGAGGGTCTTCAGACGTCTCAGAGGCTGGAAGAGCCTCCCGGGCAGCGTCTGGAGCCGATTGCCCTGCAGCTGGAGGGACTCCAGGACATCCATGTGCTGGAAGAGGCCCTCGGGCAGAGCCTCCAGCATGTTGAAGTTGAGGGTGAACTTGCCCAGCGAGGTCAGGTTGGAGAAGATGTCAGTGCTGAGGTTGGAGAAGGCACCGCCAGTGATCTCCAGGTCCTGGAGCCCCGGCAGCCCCCCGAAGGCATCCGGCCCGAAGTGGCACACCTGGGTGTTGAGGAAGACCACCTTGGTCAGGTTGGGGCTGCCACTGAAGGTCCTGGCTCCCACCACGGTGAATGAGGTCTCCACGAAGATGATGTCTGTGGCGTGTGGCGGGATGTCCAGCGGGATGGCGGCCAACTCCTCGTCGGAGCAAAAGACCTCCCGGATGAAGCAGTCACACCCCTTGGGGCAGGGCTGGGTAGGCGTGGCCAGGAGCAAGAGGCAGGCCCAGCGCAGCCAGGCTCTGGGCAGCATCTCCTAGATCTGAGTGGGAAGCGAAAACAGAAGTGGCACCTTCGTCAAGGGCAGGCAGCCCGGTGACCAGCACACTGGTCAGAGAGCCAGGAGATGGGAAGCTAGTTTATGTTTCTAATAGTTGTTTTCATACCACCTCACAGCAGCCTTGCAAGGTCAATAGGACCAGAGTTCTAACCTTCTGACAGCAAGGGTGTCTCGTGGCCAGTCCACAGTCCCACCCTGCAGGTTAGTGGCAGGACCAAGACCCTGGTCTCGTGGACCTGACGTGTTCTTTCCAGATTGGAGAAAGAGGTGGGACCGAGACCAAAAGGCATGGAACAGGGGTATAAAAGGAGACCATGGGTACTGTGGAATTTTTAAGATGATATGTAAAGTATGGGCAGATTATTCCTGAGTTGGAAAGTCTTTTAACCGTAACTCTTCCTGAGTTTTCGAATCTCAGCACATTGCAGAGCCTAATTATGAGGAGATCTTACCCTCAGCTCTTTGCACCGCTGAGGCTGAGAGCAGACACAGGGACAAGACGGGCTCTTATCTTGGAATGAGTCCGCCTTCTCTTCAGTGCTGCTACCAAAACGCTCCCCTCCTGCCCGCCACCCCTATCACCAGCCTGGAGCCCACGGAACTTTCCAACACTGTGTGGACAGGTGGGTCCCAGATGAGGGGATTCCACAGACCTGTAGGTTTTTGTTTTAAATAAGGGAAGGGGACCAAGTTTTTAGTTCACTAAATATTAAATTTTTTTAATGCCAGCATCTACCACAGGTCACGAATTGGTGACACAGCTGACAAGCACATTTTACTTACCACTCAGTCTTTTTTATGTCTGAACCACTAGCCGGCATGTAGAAACTGAGAAATAGCACATTAAATGTTTCCAGACTTCAGGATGATTTAGGGACATTGGGTTCACATTCCCACATAACGAGATCAACGGGGTCTTAATTGTCCCATTAGGGGGTCTGTACCCCCCACACCTCTACTGCTCCCACCCACGTCATCATTTACATGGCTTCTAGTGGTTCGAGTTCCATGAGTTGGAATACCAGCTCCATCACGTTCTCGCTATGTGACCTTGGGCTGTGCTTCAATTTTCTTATCTGTAAAATGACGATAATATTAGTGCTAACCTTGTTGGGGTAATTGCAGGATTAAATGAGTAAATAGAGGTAAAATTCTTAGAACAGCGTCTGACATAGTGTGAGCAATTAATAAGCTATGTTAACCATTGTTAAAGGTTGCAAACCACCGTCATTACAGAAAAGATTATTTGAACATGAAAGAAGTAGGAAGAACAAAATGCCCTTTAGCTAGAATATATTTAGCTTTAAAGAAAGAAAGAAGACAGACAGAAAGAAGGAAAGTCAGAAAGAAAGGGAAAATTCTCATGCAATATAATCGTAATTTTTCTCAATTTACCTGTCCTCAGCAAGAACTCAGCTGGCTCCCTGTTGGGGAATCTTGGCCCCAAGCACCCTTTCTGCACCCTGCCTCTCTGCTGCCCTCTGCTGGCTGCTTCCTCCATCGCAAGATTCAGCTTCAGTCAAAAGGCTCCACATGCAAGCACGGTGCTTACAAAAAGCCCCCTGTACCCTCTTCCCATTCAGACGCTCAATAACTCTCAGTTTTTCCAGGAATTTTTCTGCCTAATCAATACAGAAGGAACAATTTCTCCCTGAAAAAGCGCTGCCGCTCCCTTGAGGCTCCTCTGATGGCCACATAGGTAAGCCACAGGAGGTGGATTAAACACCATGGTTGGGAAGGTCTCTAACAGAAAACACTCTTTGACATAAATCACAACAAGATCTTCTTTGACCCACCTCCTAGAGTAATGGACAGAAAAACAAAAATAAACAAATGGGACCTAATGAAACTTAAAAGCTTTTGCACAGCAAAGGAAACTATAAACAAGACAAAAAGACAACCCTCAGAATGGAAGAAAATATTTGCAAATGAATCAACGGACAAAGGATTAATCTCCAAAATATATAAACAGCTCATGCAGCTCAATAGTAAAAAAACAACCTAATCAAAAAATGGGCAGAAGACCTAAATAAACATTTATCCAAAGAAGACATACAGATGGCCAAGCAGCACATGAAAAGCTGCTCAACATCACTAATTATTAGAGAAATGCTAATCAAAACTACCATTAGTATCACCTCACACCAGTTAGAATGGGCATCATCAGAAAATCTACAAACAACAAATGCTGGAGAGGGTGTGGAGAAAAGGAAACCTTCTTGCACTGTTGGTGGGAATATAAATTGATACAGCCACTATGGAGAACAGTATGGAGGTTCCTTAAAAAACTAAAAGTAGGGCTTCCCTGGTGGCGCAGTGGTTGAGAGTCCGCCTGCCGATGCAGGGGACATGGGTTCGTGCCCTGGTCCGGGAAGATCCCACGTGCCGCGGAGCGGCTGAGCCTGTGAGCCATGGCTGCTGAGCCTGTGCGTCCAGAGCCTGTGCTCTGCAACGGGAGAGGCCACAACAGTGAGAGGCCCACGTACCGCAAAAAACCAAAACAAACTAAAAGTAGAACTACCATATGACCAGCATATACACAGAGAAAACCATAATTCAAAAAGACACATGCACCCCAATGTTCACTGCAGCACTATTTACAATAGCCAGGTCATGGAAGCAACCTAAGTGCCCATCAACAGACGAATGGATAAAGAAGATGTGGTACATATATACAATGGAATACTACTCAGCCATAAAAAGGAATGAAATTGGGTCATTTGTAGAGACGTGGATGGACCTAGAGACTGTCATACAGAGTGAAGTAAGTCAGAAAGAGGAAAACAAATATCGTATATTAACGCATATATGTGGAATCTAGAAAAATGGTACAGATGAACTGGTTCGCAAGGCAGAAATTGAGACACAGATGTAGAGAACAAATATATGGACACCAAAGTGGGAAAGCGGGGGCAGGGGGTGGTGGTGGGATGAATTGGGAGATTGGGACTTACATATATACACTAATATGTATAAAATAGATAATAAAAAAATTGTAGTTATACAGAAAAAAAAAAGAAATAATATACTTTAGAATTTTCCAACAAAGGGATGTAACTGGAGAATTCAGGACTTGAGTCAAAACCATGGCATCCATGGCACAGAAAATCAAGTGTAGAGAAATCAGCTTAGGCTCAGGCAGTGGTTGGTGGGAGAGGTGGGCGGAGCTTCTCTGGTGTGGGGGGCTAAGCTAGGGGGCGAGACCCACCTGCCAGCTCCCAAAGCTCTCACACCTACATCTTGATCCTCAGAGCACATCGAGAAGTTTCCAGGACAGGGAAACTGGGGGACCCAGAGCTACAGCAACGGGTCAAAGGGCACACGACTAAGAAGTGTGGGGCTAGGATCCGTCCTGATGGCCTGAGCTGTCAGCAAGGTGCTTGCAGCAACACCACAAGGCTTCTGGAACAGGAAGACCCATGCTCACATTTTCAGGACCCAAGGTGAACATACACAAGGGACCTTGTCTACCGCCTGTCCCCTTCTCTTCCCACCGGCCTCTCTCCGGTACTGTGAGTAGAGATCCCTCACACAGCTGTGTCCCCGCACCTCAGAAGCCTAAGGGAACGCACTTCTGTGACGGGGTCAGCCTAGAGAAGATGGACCTTGGGAGGCATGCCACACAAGCCCTGGGTCCTGGGTACCTGAATCAGGATTTGAGATGGGGACACAGCCTCCAGATGGGCATGTCCCTTTGATCATGCAAACTTCTCACCCCTTGGGGGTGTCATGGTGGGAGGGGAACCAGAACAGGGCCTCTAAAGTTCAGTGCAAGACCCTCTTGTCCCAGTCCACTGGGGCAAAGGAAGTGATAGTTGGTACTCACAGTGAGGGTATGGAACACGTATCATTTCCAAATGTTCCGCTCCCAGCCCAAGACTCACTCTCACATCACTCTAGAATGGCTAAGAGTTTGTGCTGTGGTGTCAGAGAGTCTGGGTTCAAATCTTGTCTCCATCCCTTACTAGCTGTGTGGCTTTGGCTGAATTACTTAACCTCTCCGTGCTTCAATTTCCTCACCTTCAAAACAGCAAGGTTCAATACTACCTTCCTCAAGGGGTGGTTCCGAAGGGTGAATGAGAAAATGCATCGAAGGCTCCAAACCCAGAGCCGTGTACACAGAGAGCACTCAGCTCCATCAGCCCAGGCCAGCCCCAGCTCTGTGGTAAAGCAGTCGCAGGAGTCAGCTAAGGAAAGACTGGTGAGCTCATCCAAGCACCTCATTTACGGGCCAGCCGGCTGTCTCGCTACAGCACTTTCTGGCTCTTCTGGCCAAGGGAAACGGGTCATTGTTTTGTCCTTGGTTTAGTGGAGCTCAGATTCTGATGTGACCAGGATGCCCTGGACTTGGGCCTCTTCCCCGAGCCACCCTCAAGAGCAGGTCTCCACAGGCTCTGGAGACCGGGAGCATCCCCGCCTAGGTACCGTGGAGGACGGCAGCAGAGGGGACAGTGGGGCGGCAGCCAGAAGATTCCAACTCGTCATCTAAGAAACCACCTCTGCATTTGCGCAGAGACAAGCAAATGCCCACAAAAATGTTCCATGCCTTCAGCAAGCCGAGGAAGCCTGGCTTTTTGCGGAGGAGGGGGGGAGGGGTGACTGGCTGCGAATGGACTCTTTCCTCTTCTCAGATTACTTTTGGATTGGCACATTTGTGTGTGTACCACAAGCCCATCTGTCATCCACCACAGAGCCAACCCTCACTCCTTCCAGAGGGTGATGGGAGCCCAGAGCCCGGCCCGACACCCCCAGGGGACTTGTCCCTGGACCTGGGGTATCCACGTCAGGATCTGTCTCACCAACGTGGCTGGATTTTGCCCCTCGGGCTCTAGTACATCTGCGAGCAGGAAGAGGGGCTTCCAAGGCTTATCTGGAGCCCCTGACTGCCTCACCCAAGTCTCCAGGACCCCGGTCTCCTTTCCTCTCAATCAGGGAAGTAAGCCAAGTGGCTGAGGCAGTGGGACCTGCGCTGGCTCCCTTCCCAGCCAGCCCGCCCTCCCCACCCTCCCTGCTGCCCAGGGTGTCCCAAGCAGTGAAGTAATCCCTCAGAGTCCCAGTTTCCGCATTTGTAGATTGAGAACAATCATGATAATCATGATAATGATAATAACACCCGCATTACCGCACATTAGGGTCATCGTGGCAATTAAATGAAACAACTGGCCATGGGTTTATGATACTCTGATATAATAAATTTATATTTGGTCTTCCTGGTTCCTGGCACAGAGCTCCAAAAACCCTTGGAATATCCTGAGTGATAAGAGGAACGTCTTTTGTTATTCGTAATAAGCTCCTTTCAACCCACACCTGAGTTTATGTCACTGAAGTGACTTTGATGGTCCCCTAGAGAGCTTCAGACGGTACACAAAATATTTGCAGTGGTTATCTCTGAAGAACAGAATTAATTGCGGTGATTTTAATTTTTTCCTTTGGCTTAATAATGTATTTTCAACTTTTAAAAATAATAAATAGGTGTCACTGTTGTAATAAGGTTGAAAGTTATTATAAAAATAATGTAGGGAATTCCCGGGCAGTCCAGTGGGCACAGGTTCGATCCCTGGTCAGGGAACTAAGATCCCGCATGCTGCACAGCACAGCCAAAAAAATTAAACAATTAAAACAATTTTTTAGATCATGTAAAACACACAGCACAGTTCCACGGACCTAACAGGGGCTTCCTTGACTCCTTTCCTTCCTTGCAATTACACTGCAGAGGCTCAAGGAAACTTCATCCACTGTCATAGCTTCCTGAAGGGAACTAACATTCTGAAATAGGAGGTTGTGAAGCAGGCACTGTCCTTTCTCCAAATGCTCCCCATGGGCCCCACCTCTAGCCCTCTCTTAGGCAGCCCCCTCCACTTGAATGCCCTTGCTGACCTTTCCCTGTTGCTACCTGTCCCCAGTCTCCCTACCCTCCAGGCCAGCACGTCACACGTCCCCTGGGAAGCCTTTCTGGACTGCACCTCTTTTGGACCCTGCAGGGACTTGTCTTCTGTTGAACATGTGGGTCCTTCTGCTCTGCCTTCTAGTCAGTTGCGCCACCTGACTAGGAGCCCCTGGGAGGTGGCGGTCCCGTGACCGCAGCATCTCTTACCTGGCCGTGCACCCCAGCACCTGGCCCAGGGCTGAGCCAGAGAGGTGCTCAGGCCCTGGGTGCCGAATTGAACAGGATGTATTTGTGGCTCTCGTGAGCCTGTATCCAGGGTCTTATCCTTCATCCTGCTTCATGGGTTAGGGCTCTGTCATTGCTGTACCCTGGGTTTAGATTCTGACCCGGCTACCTACTAGCTGTGTGGGATTGGGCAAGTCACTCCCTCTCTAAGCCTCAGTTTCCCAATACCTGGTTATTACCCCATCCCTTAGTGTTAAAATTAGCACTCAATTGGATGATAAATACGCTAAATGAGATGGTAAATAATAAAGGACTTAATGCAGTGCCTGGCAAATAATAAATGTTTGCTAAAACGTAGCCACATACATGTTTTATTCCTACTTTATCATCGAAACTTCTGAGAATAAAAGGAGAGCTCTTGATAATTATGCCAGGATGACAGGCATAAACAAGGGTGGGACCGGGAAAACCTACACATATGGTCACACTGCTTTATCCCCACCGTCCACTAGGAGTTGTCTGTGCCCAGGGACTGGGTCACCTTCATCTCAGAATCCCACACCGTGACCTGCCTCCAGCCCCAGCCCAGCACCACCCTGGCTGAGTACCTCAGGGGCTTCTCCTGCCCGGGCAAGGGGACACAGAAGGTGTAGCCTACATGGAGTTGGGGACATGCTCTGAAACCTGGGACAAGTGGCCAGCCCATCTCCTGCCCCCAAGCTGGGATCCCAGGCCAGATTCCTCCCACGTCCCCACAGACCCCAGAGCCCTGTAGTGACCCCAGGAAACCTACCGCGAGGGGCTCACGGTTGGGGACCAGCTGCCCTGGCTGTTCCTCAGGAGCAGAAGGACTTCTGGTGTGGTCAGTGGTCAGCCTGGACCCAGCAGTCCTGCTGCTGATCAAAGTTCCAGGCAGTGGTTCCTCCCCTCACGTGGCCTGAGCGTTCCCGGAATGTCACCAGGGTCACAGGACAGCAGAAGAGAATCTAGGCAAGGCCTCTGCAGATTACAAAATGACCCTGAACTGTTCCCATGGACGGATCCAGGTTGGGGCCAAAATCCAGCTAAGGTTATGGTCTTGGCAACTTTAGGACCCTAAGGGCAGCCACTAGGCCCTAGAAAGTTTCTAGTAAGCTGCTCTGGGCTGAGGGCTCCACATTCACATCCCCTCCAGTGCAAGGTCAGACTGACTGCAGCTGGGCAGCCGGCCACACGCACCTGTGGGCTCTCAGTGCCAGGAGAAATTCTAAGAGGGTTGTGGGTTTGCTGTCCTTTTGTGTTTGTTTCTTTATTTAATGCTTATTTAAGTCTGTAAACCCTTTCTGAGTTAAAAGGGGGAAATGATATAGGAAGGTGAATTTTGGCCCAATATGGAGAGAGAAGCTTTAACCACTGGGATTATCCAAGGATGAAAGCAGTTGCTTGAGGAGAGAGTGAACAGCCCTGAAGGTGTTCATCCAGGGGCTTCAGAACAAAGTGAAGAGTGTGTGTGTGTGTGTGTGTGCGTGTGTGTGCACGCGCACATGCAGGCACTTTAATGAACGCTGAGTGAACTTCACTGCCTTTCTGAGACATAGAAGAAACTCCAGCCTGGGAGTCTGGAAGCCTGGTTGTCTTGCAAGCTCAGCCACTAGTTCCCTAGGTGACTAGGGGAAATACGATTGGGACATTTCCTGTCCCAATCTTACCTTCTTCATCTATAAAATGGGTTGAACCTATTCTTAAGGCCCCTTCTGGCCACAGTGACCTATAGACATCATTGTGGTCCCCACTCACTTTCCAAAGACCTTTCCCAGCCTGGAATTGGTCTCTGTGGGGGGCCGTCCAGGTCAGCCTTGCATTCGTGTGACAAGCGTAGCATCAACAGTGAGATCCCCTAGCCAAGGCGCCCACAGTGTCACACGTGTCTTGTGTATACCGTTTATTGCTGATTCTGCGCACCAAATCTGTTACAAGCAGCATCCAGGAAAGACAGACCCCCAACCTTGCCCACCAGGGCTCACACTCTATAAAACCTCGGGGGCCTAGAAAGCTCTACATGCATCACCAAGCACCTGGGACTATTTGCAATGATTCTTTAAGCGAGGCAAAATTGATCTACTTTTGAAGGTAGCACGAAGGCAACAGGTTTGTGAGAACAATCTCTCCTTAGGTCAAGGAGAGAGCTCACACTGGGAGGAGTTTGGCCTGGAGGAGTGTCTGCCCCATGCCTCTCTGAACCACAGCGAAGACCTGCTCCCCAAGACCACCACCGGCTCTCCAGCAGCCCCGATTCAGTTCCGACTGTGGGATCTGTAGGCTGAATTCTTTGAGTGATTCATAGCTAAAGGCCGGGCTACCTCCAGTGTCCCTTTAGCAACTCTACTTATCTAGTTATCTCTAGCTGTCTGCTCGCCACAAGCTTCCTGAGTTTGGAAATGATTCCCATCACTGCACTACACAGACATCTGTGACAATTGTTTTGGTTCCCAGGAAGAGTTCTGAGAAGGGTGTTCTGCCTTTAAATTCTAGCGAGGAGGAACAATATACACTCAGCCCAACAGTTCCCTTGAGAAAAGCCAGTTTTTCTTTAACGGGTGGATGAGTTTAATTTTTTCCTGTATTCACAAAGCGTTGGATCCACACAGTACCAGGTGAGGTTCCAATGGCTAAGACTATGGTATGGGGAGCAACAGGACGGTGACTCCCATTTTCTTTGGTTGTGCAAAGCTTAAAGAGAGAAGGTAAAGCCACAGCCTACTGAATAATGTTGCGGAAGACAAGTGGTTTTAGACCCTCTCACATGTACTACTCATGCACAGGGGTGCTGTGAGGGTTAAAAAGAAAATGGCTGTTAGGTGCTTTGAAGGGTATCCGTGCACAGCAAGCATTTTTGAAAAACAGTGGTTCTAATGGGCTTTTATTATCTTTCCTCCAACATTGACCCTCCACTCCAAATGGAGTACTGGCAAGGGGAACTAGAAGCCAATGAGCAAAGGGGGAAAGTGAACTCAACTTTTGGGGGACCAAGCAGCTCACTCCAGCCCCAAGAAGTGAGCAAATGCATCATCCTGTTGGAAAGGAAACTCCACCCACATTTTCTGGCAGCTCCCTGACCGGACAACGTGGTTCAGAAAGACCAAAACGCCTGCCAAGGAAGAGGAGGCCCCGTGGCTCCTTCCGGTCCATGCTGATGGGAGAAAGGAACAGGCAAGCTCAGAAGGTCAGGCAAAGGGCCCACCACCCCCACGCAGGGTGCTCCTGTGGGGAGTCATCTGAGGACAGCTGCCCTCAGGCCACGTGTGATACCCTGGGCCAGAGAGGAAGATATTCCAAGGTCATGGCCAATGCATCAATACCCAGGGGTTCTGGGTTCCGCTTGGCAGGGCACGCTGGATGAAGAGGACTCCTTCTTCACCTCTCTGCCATCTCTGGCCCACTTGTACCCTTGCACAAGGAGACGTTGGAGCCTAGTTACAAGGAGCATCTTGAGGAATGCAGTGCCAAAGCATGCTTCCTGTCTGGAGGAGAGCAAGCCAAGCTTCCCCTTTGGACCCCAGGATCAATATGGCAGGCCACCATCAGTGGAATGGTGCCCGTGCCCCAAGTTCTGGACTCACATCATTTTGGACCCTGGCAAGCCTTGATACATGTCCGCCAGGTGCTATAAATAATTCGAAAACATTTTGGAGACCCAGATTCACCTTGGGGATACTATGTCTTTTGCCTTAACAGGCCCCATCTCTCCCAGATTCCCTGTGACAGAGAGTGAAAAGCTACAAATGCACAAGTTCTTACACACTCATTTTGTTGGGACCTTTCAGCATCATGCTGTTAAGGCCCAAGGGAATTTCTTATTTGTCTCGTGGGGCAGAGGGAACTAGTAAAGGCCAGTCAGGATTGAGAGCAGATTTCCAAATCCCTGTAGTGTTTGATGCAGCTCTTTCCTGGGCAGACACAGATACGGGAAATTCTCCATTTCACTGTTTCTACTTCTAAACTGGTATACCAGTTGTCCAGAGAAAGACATGCACTGTCCTGAGTGTACTTTCTTTACCGGTGTGAATATATATGTAGCAGGAAGGATGGCGAGGGCAGGCATTCATGTGACTGCAACTCTGGACCAAACAACTCAACTCCTGTAACCAGACCACAGGCAGGGAGAGGCTCCACAGAGGGCCCTGACCCAGTGTGACCTATCTGTGTACCCACGTTGCCTGCTGTGTATGAGAATGCTGAAATTCAGTGTCTAGCTGACTGTAATGTCGATGGAGAATTTTACCACAACCAGAGGGATTGCTGGGTTCCATTACACTTGGCTGTCCAATTAAAGGATCTCATCTCTGAGCTATTTCACTTTCCCAAACGGAGAGTGAAAATTAAAAACAGATATAGGCATATCATGCCCATAAAAGGCCCAGGCAGAGGAGCCTCCAATGAGCAACAGACAGCTTGTTGGCAGGGTAGGGTGTGTGGTTGCACGGGCCTCTCTAGTTGAGATGCCTCTGACCTGGCCAAGCCTGGTGCTTCAAGGTCTGGGATTTAATACAATTTCCCGTCCAGGCCAGAGTGTACCTACATCTTCTCCTCCAACCCCGGCAGCTGGGCCTTTGCAAGGGCTGGCTGCAGGGGGAGGGCAGTGAGGGGCTCATCCTGACCCATGGGGAGCCAGTTCCCAGGTAAGTTCGTGCCACCTCCACAGGCCCCAGTCTCCTCCAGTAACAGCTCAGGATGGAGGATCCTGGCGATGTCTCGTTTCTTAATTTGGGTGCTGGTTACGCAGGTGTGTAAAGTTTGTGAAAATCCATCAAACTATACACTATCATGCTTTTCTGTATGTATATTACACTTCCATAAAACGTTAAAAGAGAAAAATCCTGGGGGTGAACACAGGGACCCCCCCAGGCACCAAACTGCTTTCTCCATCCAGTACCGATAAGCTGATTTTCAAGTTTCTCTGCGGGGTGGTGAGAAATTCTACATGATTTTATTCCTTAAAGGACTGCAATTTTCAAAGCAAAGTTTGCAGTTCAGAAATATCATTCTCTAAGCGGCTAAACTTGTTGCAGCGGTGCCTTTCTTCCTTTTCCAGATAAAAATCACAAGAGATGCTGAGGGCAGTCCGGCCTCCAGGACCTGAACAGCCTCATTTTTCCCTTCTCTCTTTCATAGCATCCTGAAAGCCAGGGCACTTGGCAGTTCTTAAGAGATCAGCTAAATGGTTTGAAGCCTTCTTCGAGGAGAGAAGTCACCTTGGTTCAGGAGTAGGAAGTGAAGGGAGACCTTTCATTGAGGGGACAGGGTAGAGCCATGTCGCAAACAAGAGGAGCGAAGAAGGGGAATCAACGTACATAATACTTGGGAGCAGGGCTGTCCCGGTGGAGAACCATTGCCACAAAGTGGCAGGTGTGTAATAATTGCGTCTATAGAGGTTGGCAGGCGTACAGACGCAGGGAAGGTGGTTTTTGGAGGAGAGCTGGTGAGGCTTTAGAGGAGGGGCTTTCTTGAGAGAAGCCCAGGGATGTGAATTGGGAACACCGCAGGGTTTTTGCCACAGTGGGTTAGGTCTCCCTGTTGGTAAGAAGGCTCTGAAAGAACCTCTTCTATAGGAGAACCAGGCAGGTCAGGAAAAGGTGGGGACACCTTTCTCTCGGGGACCAGAGAGAGGGGGAGCAGGGGATGGCTCTGTGGACCCAGGTGGAGGCGGAACAATGAAATCCCGGATCCTCTGGGTGTCCCACGGTTCCCCAGCCCTGTCTCCAGCCTCTGCCTCTCTTAACACTCATTGGGTGCCTTCATCTGCATCAGGACTGCATGGTTCCTCTTCTTGCAGAAGCAACAGCAGATGCAGGCAGCCAGGGAGCAGGCCAGGGCGATGATGCCAATCACAATGGCAGCAATGGTCAGCCCGCTCTGGGCCTGGGTCATGCCCCCCGTGTCACGGCTATCGGTGGTCTCGATGGTGGTCAGACTGGTGAACTCAGTGATGGAGGAGACGCAGGTGGTGTCGGAGTAGCTGGGTGTCTCTGGGTGGGTGGACACCTCGGGGACCACTGAACCCTGGACACTGGAGACAACATTGTCATCAATGATGATGAGGGACTGGCCTCGGACATTGGCTGGGCTGAAACACACCAGGGGAGTGTCTGTCCCCAGCCTGGCCTTGTTGAGTAGGAGCCAATTGTGGAGCGGAAGGATGTCTGAGTCACACCTCCAGGGGTTGTCATAGAGCCGCAGCTCACACAGCTTCCCCAGGTGATCGAAGATGCCCAAGGGCAGGTTCTCTAGCTGGTTGTTCTGCAGCTGGATGGTCATGAGTTCATTGGCGTTGGCGAAGATGTTGCTCGGGAGCTGTCTGAGGCGGTTGTTCTGCAGGGAGATGTTCTGCAGATTGGCCAACGTGCGGAAGACACTCCCGTCCAGCTCCTGCAGCACATTGGTGTGGAGGGACAGCTCCCGCATCTCCACCAGCCCATTGAAGGCATCCGGAGAGATGTAGCTGATCTGGTTGTGGCTGAGGACCAGAGCCTGCAACTGGCGGAGGCTGCTGAAGACATTGTCCGGGAGGGAGGCGATGTGGTTGTCATAGAGCCAAAGCTCACGCAGGTTGTGCATGGGTCCAAAGATGCCCGGAGAGAGCTCCTTCAGGGAATTCCCGAAGAGCGTGAGCCGGTTGAGCTGGGGCAGCTGCATGAAGATGCCGGAGGGCAGCTGGGAGATGTGGTTGTTGGACAGATAGAGCTTCTGGAGGTTACGGTTGTTGTGGAAGAGGCCAGGAGACAGCGAACTAATCTGGTTCTGCTGCAGGGCCAGCTCCTGGAGGTTGCCAAGCCCGTCAAAACAGCCCATGGGGATGTCTGAAATCCTGTTCTCATACAGCCGGAGGACCTGGAGGTTGCTCAGGTGCTGGAAGACCCTGGGTGACAGGTGGGTGAGGCTATTCTTGCCCAGGTTCAGCTTGACGAGGCCCACCAGGTGGTCGAAGACCCCGTCGGGGATGAACTCCAGGTGGTTGCCGTGCAGCTGCAGCTCCTTGAGGTTGCTGAAGTGGGCGAAGTGAGTCGGCTGGATCTGCACCAGCTGGTTGCTGGACAAAAGGAGCGACTCTAGGTTGTCCAGGCCCTGGAAGAGGCTGACGGGCAGAACCTGAAGCTTGTTGTTGGCGAGGCTGAGGTAGCGCAGTGAGCCCAGGTTACGGAAGGCACTGGGCGCGATGTGGGACAGCTCATTCTTCTCAATCCGCAGGGCGATCAGGGCCGAGACGTTGAGGAACGGGGATTCATTGAGTTCGGTGATGTGCGTGTTGAGGATCTGCAGGCTCATGGCGTTCCAGGGCAGCGGGGTGGGTACCACCACGATGTGCGCCCCCGTGCACTCCACCTGGGAGGCCCTGGAGCAGGTGCACTCTCTAGGGCAGCCGTGGTTGGCCCAGCCCACAGCCCAGGCGTGGCAGCCCACCAACAAAAGGAGATAATGTTTCAGTGGCATGGCCTCTGCAAGGAGAGAAAGGGCACGAGTCAGGACTGCCTCACTGACGCTTCAGCTGTTTTTAAGCCAACGTCAACCTTGGGTGCCAAACGCTGGCTTGCCTTTGAACCCCATCACCACATACGCATCTCATGCTACCTGTGGTCTTGTCTGCAGCCTCTTCGTCTTCCCCCAGGCCTTCCTATTTCCATGCCTTTGCCCAAGCCATTCGCCCCACTTGGAGGGCTCTTCATCCTCATCCAAATCTTCCCCACACTTCTAAGTCTAGCTCACAGGCAGCCACCTCCAGGAAGCTTTCCAGGATTCCATGAGTCAGCTTTAGTTACCCTCCTGTGCAGGCGATTTTCCCAACTTCCATTACGGCCTAAGCCATAGCAGCCACACATGGCATTCACTGTGTCCCCGTCTGTCTCCTTCACTAGTCAATAGGCTTTGCAAGGGCAGGGATGTTTGTGTCCCGTCCCTATGAGCTCCTTAAGTCAGGAGCAGTATCTTATCCACCTCTGTGTCTCTCAGAGCACCTGGACTTGCTAGTTGAATGTGGCTTCCTCAGGAGGAACAGATAGGACACGAGAGTAAATAAACAGGGCCTGAACCTGGGGGAAGATGCTGAGGCCACAGATATGAACACCTGCGGGGAGAAGCAGCAGTAGCCAGCAGAGCAGGACCACACTGCGATCTGGTGGAAAAGACTGTGGGGAAGCTCAGCCTTCCGTCTCCCTGGGCCCCACCGCACAGCGACCAGCACTGCCCCGTCACCGCCACCACCAACCTGCCCCTGTGTTAACCCTTTCACAGGGGCTTCATCTAGGTTTAATCCAAACCACCTTCCCAATAAAAGGAAACTATCCACACCACTTCCTGTCTCTCCGGAAGGGGCTGCTGTGGGCCGGCCGACGTCTGGGGTCTGCCTTCCGGGTACCAGTCCCAGTTTCCAGAAGAAACATTGGGTGGCCTTGAGTAAGTCCCAGAAAACTTAGGATGTACTTTGAGCTGAAAGCTGGTAGGCCCAGACGCTCCCGCAGACATGGTGCTGATCTGGGAATGGAGTCAAAGTCATGGAACGTTTGGTGTTTGAGATCAGGTCTATACAAACAGAAAGTGGAGATAGGGGGCATGGGAACTGGGCCCTACATGAATATTTAAGGACCACAAATTAGCTGTTTGACTCGAATGAAGCTTGAGGCCTCCAGGCTCAGCTTCCTCATCTGTTAAGTGACAGTGATAACCTCTGCCCCCTCCTGAGGCCGCCGTGAGGAGCAAATTGAAGAAAGGCTGTGAGGGTGTGTTCTGTGCAAACGTGTGAGCATGTGCCAAGCTCCCCTACAACGGCCCTTGTAGACTCTTGGAGGCAGGAAGGCCTCAAGGTGCTTTTAATCTTGGCATTCTTAGTCAAGGGACTATGGATTTCTGTGTGTGTGTAGGATATCTGTAACTTCCATCTGAGATTCAAAGGGGTCTCTAACTCCCAAAGGGTTAAGACCTGCTGATCATGCATGCCCATCATTTTGGGGGAATGCAGGAAGCTGGGAAACTGAGGCTCAGAGCTTAAAGCCAGCATCTCCAGATTCCTGGATGAGAACCGTGAGTGTTACTGCAGTGCCTGTCCTTTTAATGAGCAAAAGTCCTGAGTCAGAAGAAGGAATTTCAAATGATGGCCTATAAGGCATAAACTGGCTGGGTGGAGAAGGTACTTCTCTGGCCTTCCTTTGTTCCCCTGAACTCATGGAGTCCTGAGTCTGGCCCATAACTCAGAATAATCCAGGCTTCCCAACCTGGCCTCAACACAATGCACCCCTCCCCTGCTCCCAACAAGCTTACTCTGAGGACAGAACCCAAGTTCATCCCCCACCCACCCAGGCCTTGATTGTTGTCCTAGTTACAGCCCATCCAAGCCCTGACCTGCTGTACTTTCCATCAAGACTCAAATAAGTATGTAGAACAGTGGAGAAATGAAAGAAAAACAACAACTTGCCAATGGAGTCTAGATTCAAAGGAAGGGGACCAGATTAAGCTATGGACACATCTAAAAGAATGAACTTGTATAGATAAATGTGGGATCCAGAACTTGAGAGCAGAAAATGAACAGCTTAGAAAGGAGGCACTGAAAAAGTGACTTAACATCCACCCTTAGGTGTGAGGGCGTTTTATGGATGGTAGCAGAGAAAGAAGACTGCTCACAAAAGCTGATGTGATCTTAGGCTGCATTAATAGAAGTATTAAGTATGGAACAAAGGAGTTGATAGTCTTGCTTGACACCACCCTCATCAGTCCACACCTGTAATGCTGTTCTCAGTTTCACCCTGAACTTCAAGAAGGCCAAAGACAAACTGGTCTATTGAAGGCCTTCTAGAGAAGGGTAAGAGGATGGTGAGGGGATGCAGAAACCAGAACATCTGAGCATCCGTTGAAGGAACTGTGGATGAATAGCAGAAAGAAGAGAAGATGTGATGAGCCTGCAAGTGAAGGGCTGCCCTGGGATAAAGCAAACAGCCTTAGTGTGGCTCTCGAGGTCGAAACTAGTACACAGAAGCTACGGGGTCACATGCATTTTAGTTCTTCACCGAAGACAGCTTGTCTGAACCAGAATGGACAACCTCATAAGGCAGTAAGCTCCCCATCCCTGAAAATGTTCAAGCAGAAACTAAGCAGAAACATGGTAAGGAACCTGGAGAGAAGATTCTACACCTGGTAGAGTATTGGACTAGATGACAGCTGTCCATCACCAAGACTTTAGGATTCTAAGGCTGAGTCCCAGGGCAAGGATATGAGAGCCATCAACCAGGACAATTGTGCCTGTGCTCCCAGGGGGTCCACGCAGACAGTTGTGGGTGTTTGCCCATCCCCTTGATATATGTGTGAGAGAGATCTACCCACTTAGCCGTCTAGCACTTAATTTCTATGTACACTCCTATGCCCAGGATGCTTCAAAATGGTGTTGCAGCACAAGTATTAGGGACTAAATTAAAGTGCCCGTAACCTGGAAAGCCCAGGGCCGTCTCTGTCTAGTTTCCCCATCTATAAATGAGGGTGTGGGCCAAGGAACCCTCTGAAGACCCATCTCAGACCTCTCCGAGTTTGCACTCCCCAGCTGGGGAGGGGGCATCAAGCCAGCCCCAGGAAGGGCCCACGGCCAGGGGTGGTGTCTCACGTCTTGGGAAGAGGAGGAAAAAGATAACTCCCTTATGGGAACAACTCCCTTATGGGAACAGAGCCACTGCTGTTTAAAACGAACCACACTCAGCTTAACGAATATTGCAAGAATTTGCAGATTTTCCCTTTTATAAATCCTCGTGTCTGCAGAGCCCACTCCAGCACCACATGCACTGCTTTCCTACTTTCCAGCACTTGTTACCGCCACGGCTGGCACTGACTGCTGCAAAGGACCTCCAGGGAGCCTACCCCAAACCCAGCTGCAGAGCCCTCAGGGGAGGGAGGGGCCGCAGGAGCAGGCTGGATAACCAGCCGGGCCCTTGGATTTCCAGCAAGTGTGGCCGGCGTCCACGGCAGCCTGAGGCCCTCAGGAGCCCAGCACACTGGGCTGTCCACGCTGCCCTGTGCCGCTTGGCAGCCATGACAGTTAAAGACCCACAAAGCTGCCCTAATTACACCCTCCTCCTCCAGGCAGCCAAACGCGTCCTTAGTCACTGCAGCGACTTGGTCCAACCCCTGTCTTGGGAGGGGGAGCAGCCTGGCGTCTGTCGCTGGCCCAGGGAATTCACTGAGCCCGCAGACACACAGAAGGACAGACAGACAGCTCACCTGGGCACTCTGACGTGGTCCCTCCCCAGGAGTGGAAGCGCTTGGACCAGGCGCTCTGGCTCTGGTCTCTTTAGCAAAAACAGCCTCTATGACTCATGGGCAAACACGTAATTAGCCTCGAAGCCCTGAGCTTTGTTGGTTGGTGGGTTGGGACTTTTGGGTTTAATACCATCATCACATTCCTGAAACACGAGGTTCCTTCGGGAGGAGACGCCTTCTTATTTCAATGCCATGGAGCAAAGCTTTCGGAAAGAACCTCAGAGACGGATGTGCTACTCTGTCTTAACTCTAAGTTGGAGTGTGAGTTTAGGTAAATTCTCCAGACCTCAGTTTCCCCTATTGCAAAGACTCCCAGGGGCCCTTGGCAGCTCTGATATCTTACCAGAGACAGAAAGGAGATTTGGCCTGAAGCCCTGCCATTCCCACCACCCCCTATAGGTCACGTGGAACCACCAGCAGTGCCACCTTCACATGGAGGCTTGAGGACATTGCATCCATCTTTTCAGGCCCACCTTGCTTCCAAAGTTTTCCAGGCAGGGCAATCCCACTTGTTAACTGGCACATCTTCACACGGCCAAGAGCCATTTCATGGATCAGGGAGCTGAGAGGGGGGCTTTAGGGAGGCCCCCTCCCAGCACACCTGGGGAAACTGAAGCCCAGACAGGAAATCTCCCTCTGTGGCCTGTGCCCTCCCCGCACAGAGATCTCCCAAAACATGGCCTCATCAGCGTTGAGACATGGCCCCGTCCTCCGAGGGAGATGCCAGGCATGGGGCTGTGTTGTCTCCCCTGCACACAGCCGGCGTCAGCCCCAACCAAGGCGCTCCTCTCTGCGCAGTCCAGCGGGTCTGAAGCCACTGTCTGAATGAGAGGCTCACTGTATCCTGACCTCCACGTCTCGCTTGAAGGGGGTAACCACTGTGTTCTCCAGATCAGTACGTAAATGTCGCCTGGAAGTGCCTGGGAAACTCGCTTAATAGAACCGAACTCACAGCACTGCAGTGATGAGGATTGCACAAATTAATGCATGTGAAGCCCTTAGGCTTGTTCTTGGCCCAAAATGAGTACCCGATAAATGTTACTTACAATCATTGTTCATCTTGTTGAGTAAAGTCAGAATCTCTGGAGGCTTGACCCACAGAGCTCCTGATCCCTAGGTCTGGGAGGTAGGGGGAACAGCCCAGGACCCTGCACATTTAACAGACTCCCCAAGTGGCTCTGATGCAGGGGTCCACAGCCCACACTCGGAAGCACCACTTGAGGCCTAGACCAGCTGGGACCCCATGCTCCTGACCTATGTCATTTACTGCCAAGACAGAGAGATTGAACCCTGGATTGGGGAGGCTAAAAGTCGGGCCATAGACAGGTCCAGCCCCCTCTATCGATACTTCCTTCAGTGGCCCTTTCTCCATCCCTGTCAGAAATCTGGGGTCTGAGCTAAGTTGAACCCAGCAGTAGAGGATGCTCCCAGAAGCAGCACTTAGAGCCCAGGGCATCAGAGATGCCAAGGCCTTTTGAGCCCATCTGGTCAAACCATCTGGTCATTTTGTAGATGGGAAAACTAAGGGGCCCAGAGGAAGTAGGAGCCTTGCCTGGGCTCACACAGTCAGTGGAAGATTCCAGACACCCAGATCAGGGCTCTAACTAACCATAGAGCTTGGTGGTCCCCCTGAACCTTATCATGAGGCGTTAGGACCTCATCAACCACGTGTCCAGCTGTGCCTGGATTCGGGGAAGAGGTGGCTTCTCTCCCTCCATTCTAAAATGATCTCAGGCTCATCTACAATCCACCCTCCAGCCGCCCAGCATGATTAGTCAAGGTCAAGTGCCTCTCCCAACTCCCAGGCTGCATGGTTTGAGAGATGTTCTTCCTCAAGGCTGCTCTGATGCTCGTGTTTGCTCAGTTTCACCTGAGTGGCTTGGAGGAGTGGATGGAAGAACAGAAGAGGTTGTTCAACCAGAAGGGGGTGATCCCATCGTCTCAACACACAGCCCGGTTCAGGGCTCCACCCCAAACACATCCTGGAGCCCCAAGGGAAGAGCAGCCGCACCCTCATCCTCCACCTGCCTCAGTCACTGACCCCATCTCTCATGGCCCATCAAGGTCAAAGTTCAGTCCATTTGTTTAGAAAAGGAAATGAGTACGCGGAAACAAGTCCTTTCCAGCCCTGGGGTTAGGGGAGGTAGGGCTTCTGGCAGAGGCCAGAGCAGGGCTGGAATTAGCTTGGCAGAAGTGGCAGGACATACTGACAAACTCGCCAGCCAAGCGGGGAGACGCTTCCACTCGGGGCTTTTATTTTAAAAGCCATGGGCTACAGCCCCCTTCTCAGGGTAACAGCTGGGGGGCCCAACTTAGATAAAATGGACCAGTCCCTCATCAAAGCATCTTGACAGAAGTTTCTAAATCCTGTGTCCCCAAAGCCCAGGGAGGCAGTGAAACCAGAAGCTGCTGTCAGTCTTTCGCGGTCAGGATTTAGGGAGGCAAACTGCCACGTGTAGTCACAGCCGTGGGAGTGTTTGCTGGCAGGACCGAGCAGGGACAGCTTCTCTCCCAGCTCTCCTTATTTCTCCACATCTGGACCTACTTCCAGTGGCAGCCCACCCCCCTCCATTTACTGAGCAAGCCCAGGTAGTGTCCCCAGCCCTGGGAGAGCCTTTCCGTGCCCTGACTTGCTGCAGGGTCTGTTCAGAACCCTTCCCCGCACCCTGACCTCTCTCACATTCTTGTCTCATCCCTGCAGAGCCCGCCCAGCTGACTCAAGACCACAGGCAAATAGGACTGTCTGGCCCTGAATGTACCCCAGATGTTCAATCGATTCAGGGTATAAGAAGTGACAGCCATTAGAGAATTTCTAAATTACAGAGCCAGTGGCACCAGCACTGGTTGATATGGTGATATAATCCTGAAGGAGAAGCCAGAGCGTGACAGACAGGCATCCAGCACCTTCAGCCTGAGTGACGTGTCATCCAAGAGAGAGTCGCAACCTGCCCTGAGGTCACACACTTGGCCCTGGAGGTAGACTGGCTCTCTCACACTTGGCACCGTGGGAAGCTCTAGAAAAGTCCTGGTTTTCCACAGGTGGTTCCTTGGCCCCGCTCCTGCCTCTACATTTGAGCAGAGAATCTGGTAAAGGTTCAACAGTCACAATTCTAAATGCAAACCAGCTTCATCACAAATCCATCTCCAGCCCTGACTCTCCCTTCCCAAAGCCGTTAGTGGCCAAGGCAAGAGGGGAAAGCCGCCAGAATGATGGAGTCGCCTAAGCCACACACAAACTTAGAATCTGGAACAACCCTGAGTCCACAGCCGAATTCCAAATTGGAAATCCAAACCAGGCGCCAGCACATCTGCTGAAGCCACTTTTGTAGCAACTAGAAGTCAGTCTATGAAAAGAGGACAGCTCTGTCACCTGGGATACCCCCATTGGTCCTCAACAGACCCAAATACAGGACAGGCCGCTGGTGGCCACCATAATAAGTGCTGGGGAAGAGGACTTGGGTTCAAATAACCTGGATCTTAAAAAGAGAAACTCTTCTCCCAGTGGAGCTAGTATCCCGTAAGAGGTAAGCTCGATGGGTAACTGGTGTGATAATTTGAAAGTCAACTTTCAAAGTCAACTTTTTGCCGGTCTAAAACATCTTCTCAGTGTCCCAGGTCGACATCCAGGACGAGTCAGGACAAAAAGAGTAAGAGGCTGGTCAGGGACCCGCAGAGAGGGGCTGTGGCCCCAGGCACCTGGGTTCGGCCACGTGCCCCTCCAGCGCAGGCTCCACCGGCCGCGTTCTGAGAGCATCCCCAGGCACCGCGCCAGCCCTGCCCCTTCTGGACGCTCTTCCCCGGGGAGCGGGGTCAGCAAAAAAGGAGGGGGAGGCTAGCCGGGTCCTTCCAGGCCGGTGGGAGGGAGGGAGGAGGCAGGAGGCCAGCCCTCCTACTTACCAGCAGCTCAGAGCCCGCCCGGCGGCCGTCAACCAGAGGGAGCCAGAGAGGAGGACGTGGGACGGCTCACTGCTGCTGCAGGAGTGCGGCTCGCCGGTCCCTCCCCGTATTTAAAGGATGTCCGGCGTGAGTCACCGCCAGGGGCAGTGTCGGCGCGGTGGCGGGGAGGGGCACGCGCGCCACTGCAGCACCCGACGTGCGAGGACAGAGAGGTGCGGTGTCACCCAAGGAGGCAAGCCTGTGCGCTCAGCGGAAGGGGTTTCCTTCTGCCAGTGTTTTGGATTTTGTTTTTCTTTTTTAAGAACACATTTTCCTCTTGTCTCTTTTCCTCCAGTGTTTCTTTTGGAGACTGCTGCATTGGCCGCTGCGGTTCTAGAAAAGACATCCGTTCTTTTCCTTTTAAACTTTCTATTCGGAAGTAATTTCAAATTTACAGAACATTTGCAGGAACAATACAAGGAACTCTCTTATTTGCTTAACCCGATTCACCTGTTGTTAAGGTTTTGGAAAAATTCCAAGGAAAGTTAAAGTTACCCCCAGTGTCCCTCCTAAAAACAATGTTTCTTTCCTTTTCTTTATTTATTTTTTAATTTTTTGGCCCTGCCACGGGGCATGTGGGATCTTAGTTCCACCACCAGGGATCAAACCTGTGCCCCCTCCAGAGGAAGCCTGGAGTTTTAACCACTGGACTGCCAGGGAAGTCCGTAAAAACAATGTTTCGGGCTTCCCCAGTGGCCCAGTGGTTGGGAGTCCACCTGCCGATGCAGGGGACACGGGTACGTGCCCCGGTCCGGGAGGATCCCACATGCCGCGGAGCAGCTGGGCCTGTGAGCCATGGCCGCTGAGCCTGCACGTCCGGAGCCTGTGGTCCGCAACAGGAGAGGCCACAACAGTGAGAGGCCCGCGTACCACAAAAAAAAAACAAACAAAAAACCCCCCAAAAAACCACAATGTTTCAATTGCCTTCTGACATCATCCTCTGTCCCCTCACTGCCCCCCCAACCAGAAGTGGTGACACATGGCAGTGAAGGGATATATCTGAATGAGGAGCTCCCTATGCCCTGCACCTCTGCATTGGAGCTGTCATCCTGCTGCCCCAGTGGGAAACAAGAAACCATTTCTACTCATGGTATCACCAAGAGGGCCTGGGAAGGAGAGAAAGAAGTCATAGTTGGAGAGGCAGGGAGGCTGTTAAACCCCAACTTCTCCAAGGTGGAGCCTCAACAAGGTATGAGCCACACTGGATTGAGCCACCTGCCCTGCCCTGGCTCAGTTTACCCTCTCAGACAAGTGGGGAGAGTAACATTTACACACAGTGCCTCATGCCATGCTGAAAGCCTTAATTAACGTTGGCACTGTGCTTTGAGAGCTGTGATGAAAGGAAAACATAAAAGTGCGTAGTGTTATTACTGAAATAGTCATTTGGGGAGCTTGCCATGGTCAAGCCCTTCAGCCTGAATCATGCCACATTCCTCCTCACCGTGGCCCCATGATTCAGAGGCAGAAACAATAAGTGCCCTGTCCATTAAGTGATGCTGGCCCAAAAGGCGCAGGGTACTTGGAGGGGGTCTCCACACAGCACCCAGCCCATCTCTTCTGCCACCAGCCTTCCTTGCAAATAATAGTCCACGTGGAAAACTCCCTCCCTCTTACTCCCCTGGAGCCTTCATATCCCCACATTCGGGTCTTCAACTGCCTTTCCATAGAGCCTGCAAGAATAAGAATATTCCCTCTTTACCTTCTTTCCTTCCTTCCCAATCCTGACATTCAGCCGCCCTGTGCCAGACCTTATGCTGGGAGCTCCAGACAACACAGGGATGAATCAGACACGTTTCCTGCCCATAAAGAGCTGACACTCAGTGGGCAGGAAGAAAGAAAGGCTGTTCAGGAAGCACCTACTGTGAGCCAGAAAGCCCAGAGCACCTTATTACTTTCCTTCATCTACACCGGCTTTCTCAGCCTCACCACTACTGACATTTTGGGCCAAAGGATTCTTTGTCGTAGGGAGCTGTCCTATATATCATAGGATACTTAGAGCATCCCTGGCCTCTACCCACTAGGTGCCAGTAGCATCCCTCCCAAGTTGTGACAACCAAAAATGTCTCTACACAGGGCCAAATGTCTCCTGGGGAGTCAGCACACACGCACACACACACACACACACACACAACTGAGAACCACTGATTACCAAATAATCCTGCGAGTGGGAGTAATTGCCCCCACTTTACAGATAGAATAACTGAGGCCCTGGGCAGTTAACTAATTTCCCCAAGATCACACACTAGGTGGCAGAACTAGGATTCAAATCTTAGACTGTGGATTGTATGCTATTTCCACCACATTGTGTGCGCAGACACACATAATACTGTAGATGGAAGTGCGGTTGTGTTGGGATTGGTGGAGAGGAAGGATTAGGCGGGGATGAGGGGAGTGAAGTCACTGACAGAAGCTTCCTTGAGGTAAGGTTGATACCTGTGGGTGCATTTGAAGGGATAGGGCTTGAGTTTCATGTAAAAGCTGGCTTGAAAAGATGAGCAGGGGGAACTCCCTGGCGGTCCAGTGGTTAGGACTGGGCACTCTCACTGCCGTGGCCCAGGTTCAATCCTTGGTTGGGGAAATAAGATCCTGCAAGCCACGTGGCACAGCCAAAAGAAAGAAAGAAAGAAATTTTTTAAATTAAAAAAAAAAAAGATGAACAGGATCTGGAAATGAGGGGGGGAGTTAAGGAAAATCACGGAGTCAGAGCAAGAAGGCGAGAGAGCTCACAACCAAACACTGTGTGTGGCTAGAGCCCAGGGTGGGTGACAGACCCAGCTGGGAGGGCTGGGATGCCTCCCTGAGGAGTCGGATGTCTCTCTGCAGGCAGGAGGGAGTCACCGAAGGTTTTGGAGGAGGCGAGAGGCACAGTCAGAGCCACGCTGCAGGAGGTGCAGTAACACAGGGTTTCCAGGTTTCATGGAGGACCCATGGGTGCTTGCAGTTTTCAAAGCACTTCTATCATTTTCTTTGGTCCTCATGAAAAGACACGGGTTTCAATACAGTAACCAGGCTGTGCAGGAAGGTCCCTTCCCCAGATTAAGAGTGTAAAGATTTATTGTATAGCACAGGGAACTAAATTTAATATCTTGTACTAACTGATAATGGAAAAGAATTGAAAAAAAGAGAATATAGATATATACATATATATGTGTATAACTGAATCACTTTGCTATATACAATTGAAAGTAACACAACATTGTAAATCAACTATACTTCAATTAAAAATATAAAATAGAGTGTTTGTCGGGATCCAGCTATAGGACCTCAGAGCTTCCGCTCACTGAGCCCCTCTCTTTCACGGAGAAGCATACTCTCTGCTACAGAGAAAGCAAAATGACCCCACTCAGTCCCCAGAAGTGAAATCTATTATTGGTGAAAGTAAAAGGCTGATTCACTACCCGTAGGTCCTGTAAACCTCAGGGGTCACCTTCCAGCCCCTCTGGGAGTACCAGAGGACCAGGTTGCCTCGGGGTTCAGAGAACTCAGCACTCCCACCCACACATGTTTCTCTAGTTTGGTGAATAAGCACAGAATCCGGGGAACTGCAAACCATACCATCCAGCCTCCCCACTGGGGAGGAAGCCCCTCCACCTCACCCTCAAGGTGAAGTTATGACCCACTTGGTCTACTTCCAGGATGGGGCTGTCAGTACTGCACAATGAGGTCCTCTGGTAGATTGGCAGAATAAAAAAGATGGAGACACCCAGGCTCGGCAAGGATGCTGGTGGTCTCACGCACTGTTAATGGGAATATAAACTGGTGGAGCCGTAGATATCAAAATTCAAAACATGTAAACCAGCGTCAGTGCCACATTCACTGACAGGATCATGTGGGCATGAAGCTATATGTTCAAGCATTGTTGGCAATAACAGATCTTTGTAAACAATGCAGTTGTCCGTCCATAACACAATGATTCCCTGCATCGTGAAAACCCACACCAAGTAGCTAATTTAAAAGAGGGGGTTCACCTTTATTTGCTGAGAAAGAAAAATGTATATGATGTTTTAAGCAGGCTAATATATATAATATGATCTCACTTATTGGTTTTAGGAAAGCACTCTTTCTATGTGTTGATCACGATCACACAAAAAGCCAGATGGTAAAAAACTTCAGTTTTCCCATCGCAAGGCCCTTTGAGTGCCCATGGAGTCAGCCTGAGATGGGCACCCAGGGCCCTTGTCTCTGCCTGTCCCCCAACTTCTCACCTTCCCCAGGTGGCCCTGTTCTGCCTTCACCTGCTGCTCCCCTCCCAGTGGCCCAGCTGTCTCGGAGGCAGAGAAGGCCACACCCCTGAGCTCCAGGTGTATGGCTGTGGTTCCCAGCTCATTCCCACAGCCCCAGCTGTTCTCTGAAGGAGGAATTTTAGGTGGTTCCTCAGAGCAGTGAATCTCAAAGACACACAGGCATCCCTTGTGCTCACGTAGACAGCCTCTCATAACAGGACTGGGATGTGGCTGCCACCTAAGTCTCTGTCCACTTACTCCGTTTTATAAAAAACCTTTCCCAACACAGATAAGGAGGAACAAGAGAGAAGAGTGCAGGTGAGAGAAAATTTCAAACAGCTATACATCTGTGTGTGTGTGTCTGTGTGTGTTTACATGTACACACAAGTATATCTTTGTCTATATCTATTATATAAATGCACAGAAATAGATCTAGAAGGATACACAAAAAACTGCTCCAGCAGTGGGGGTAGGGAGCAGTGATGAATGAGGATTTTTTAGAACTATCTGTTGCTTTATGTTTCATTTAAAAAAAAAAAAAAAGACAAAAATGAACTTATTTCCAAAACAGAAAGACTCACAAACACAGAAAACAAACTTATGGTTACCAAACGGGAAAGGGGGGTTGGGGGGGGAATAAATTAAGAGGCTGGGATTAACATATACACACTACTATGTATAAAATAGATAACCAACAGGGACCTACTGTACAGCACAGGGAACGATTCTTAATATTTTGTAATAACCTGTAAGGGAAAAGAATCTGAAAAAGAATATGTATATAACTGAATCACTGTGCTGTACACCTGAAACTTATACAATATTGTAAATCCAACTATAATTTTTAAAAATTTTAAATAAATAAATAAATAAACATACATTCCTGAATTTCATCTAATTGATCATTAAGACAACTATTTTAAGACAAAAAACAAAATTCTATTTTTTTTAATGTTTCTTTTTATTACACTGAATCCTGGCTCCCTGGACCCTCTACGGATGGTTCTCTTCCCCACTTCAGGACCCATCGTCCCTGCGCTCGCCCACAGGCCAGCCCCTCAGACATTTGGGATCCATGAACAGGCTCACCTCATTCCAAGCCCCTTCCTCTCCTGCACCTTTGGACACATCATATAGTTCCTTCCCTCCACCATCCTGGTTGCTCAGCTCGGAGCCCCAGCTCAGCAAGCCAAGCATTCATTAAAGGTCAGGCCCAGCCCAGAGCCCGTATACAGAAGCGAATTTGTCTGAAGGGGACTCAAACACATGAACAGTCATATTCAAGGGTAAGGCATGTATGAGATGGGGCCACACAAGGGAGCCGCTCAGCCCGCCTGAGCCATGGGAGGAAGGCTTCCCCAAGGAGGTGACCCTTGGTCTAAGCCTGGTAGGATGAGCAGGCATTTGGGCACACTGGGAAGAACAAGTAGCATTTGCAAAAGCTAAAAGGCACCAAGGACCATGGCACATGGAGCATGTGTCAAATAGTTGCAGATAACCAGAGGGCAGGGTGTGTGTGAGGGCTCTGCAGGAACACCAGCCGGGGGAATGCAGGAGGTACTGTATGAAGGGTCCCACCAACTGGACTCATTCTGCAGGCAATGAAGGGCCATGGAAGGGTACAGCCAAGGAGAGATGTGGTCAGGTTGGTGTAGGGCAGTGGTTTTCAACCAAGGGTGATTTTGCCACCCTCTCAGGGGACATTTGGTAATGACTGAAGACATTTTTGGTTGTCACAACTTGGAGAATGCAAGTAGCGTTAAGTTAAGTGAGCACAGGCCAGAGATGTTGCTACGTAGCTTCCAGTGCCCAGGACACCCCTCCACAACAAAGAGTAATCTGGGCTGAGATGTCAAGAGTGCGGAGGTTGAGGAACACTGGTGTAGAGGATGGATGGTTCTGGCAGCAGTACGGAAGATGGATTGCTTGGGAGGAGGAGGTGTGGGTACGGAGACCTAATAAAAAAAGTATAGCAATAGCTCAGATGGGAGATGATGAAAGCCTGAGCTAAGACCAGACAGTGAGGACTGAAAGAGGAGACTGCATCATAAGTTATGTAAGGAGGAAAACTGGTAAAACATGGTGATGGATTGATTACACTGGTAAGTGGGGTAACACAATGGGGCCGTCACTATATGGGTTAGGTTACAACAAAGTGAGCCCCAAAAAGCAAGAGCTTAAATAAGATGAAGGTTTATTTTCCATCTAGAGCTGGAAGGGTGGTATAGCAGGGACTGAGATCCCATCTATCTAATTGCTCTGCCATCTCAATCCATGGTTGCCATCTCATGGCTGAAATAGCTGCTCCATCTCCTGCCTTCACATTCATATTCCAGCCGAAGGAAAGGAGGAAGGGCTCAGTCCTTCTTTTTCAAGGCATGACCTAGGAGCTATACATATCACTTCTGTTCACTTTCTATCGGTCAGAACTTAGTCGTATGGCTGCCCCTTCCTGCAAGGGAAATGTAGTCTTGAGCTGAACGCCACGTACAAAAGTAAAACACTTATAACTATGAAAGTAGGTGTGCACAGTCACTGGGGGGCTCTTAGCAGTCCACGCCACTGGTGATGAAAGAGAAAAAACTCATGAAGGAAAGCAACCAGGTTTTCAGCATGGTGCATACCATTAGGAGGGGGAGAAGACACAGGGGAGGGCGTTGGGAGCACGATGGCAGACTCACCTGGACAGGCTGCATTTGAGCCTCATGGGACCATAATGTAGACTGTCCAGCGGAGTCTGAAATCAGGGTCTGAGCTCAGGAAAGGGTCTGGATGCTGATGGAGGTCTAAGGAGCCATAGGTGAGGACATTGTCCAGAAATGGTGTTAATCTGGAGTCCAAGAACCTCACTGATTAAAGCAGGCTCTACACCTAAAGGATGAGAGGGAGAGGCAGCGGGTGACTCCGTGAGATAGCATGTCAGTGCATGTGCTGTGCATGGGCGATTTTCTAGAGAAAAAAAAAATCTCATGACTTTCGTCAGATTCTCAACGGGTCTGGGTGCAGAGTGAGCTAAAAAGAGGGTTCAGAAAGGCAGCCTGGGGCTTCCCAATATTACTGAGGCAGACAAAGGCAGAGTAGCCAACTGCAGGGACCAAAAAGAGCAGTGAGGGAGGTGGTAGGAGCAGTATGATGCAGCGTTTGAGGGGTGGGGCAGCGTTTACGACAATGTGGCGGCTGACGGAGGAGCACGTGGGCGTGGCAGTGCTGTGGGGAGCCCGTGGGCGTGGCGGTGGTGGGGAGCCCGTGGGCGTGGCGGTGGTGCGGAATCCGTGGGCGTGGCGGTGCTGTGGGGGCAGTAGAATGAGCAGGCGAAGGAGGCAGGGTCCGGGAGCGAGGGATGGGAGAGGAGCCTCATCCTGGAGGGGACACCGGGCTTTTGGGGTGACAAGATTCAACATGTCAGAGGTTGAGTGGAAATGTCCAGCAGAGAGGGAGGAATTGTGAAGAGATAGAGCGAACGATATTTTCTTGAAACAGGTTCCTGACACCAAATTCAGGTGTGGTCCCAGCACCAGGAGCAGAAGTGCCTGCTGTTACAGAAAGGGCTTGGGCTTCTGGGGCGCTTGCCACCTTTACCTGTCTCTGGCTGGGTCCTTGGTGAGTTCGTCACCTCTCCAAGCCTCCCTGTCCCCGTGTGTGAACTCAGTAACAACTTGCCTGACATGACTGATTAAAGGATGAGAAGAAAAATCATGTGTGAAGGGCCCAGCTCAGTCCTGATGGCAGTAGATGCTCAGTAGGTGGGCGGCCCTTCTCTCTTCCCCACCCTCCTCTTCTTATAGGATGCTTTTTACTTCTCAGGAAAAGGGCAGTCTTTGAAAAAATGACTTTCTAATCTTCCTACTTGTCCCAAAGTGGCATGATTTGGGCCATGTAAAGTATTGCACACCAGCCTCATGAGGGAAGAATGAAACACTTAAAATATGCAGAATAATATTAATGGAACAAACAAGCAGAAAGTCACCTTCTTTTTTCTTTTCCATCATAGTTTTTTACAAGATACTGAATATAGTTCCCTGTGCTATACAGTAGGTCCTTACTGTTTATCTATTTTATATATAGTAGTGTGTATCTGTGAATCCCAAACTCCTAACTTATCCCTCCCCACCCTTTCCCTTTTGGTAACTGTAACTTTGTTTTCTATGTCTGTGAGTCTGTTTCTGTTTCTATGTCTGTGAGTCTGTTTCTGTGAGTGTGTTTCTGTCTGAGCTTATTCTGTACAAATAAGCTCA
Organism: Orcinus orca; assembly: GCF_937001465.1. Lineage (NCBI taxonomy): Eukaryota > Metazoa > Chordata > Mammalia > Artiodactyla > Delphinidae > Orcinus > Orcinus orca. The sequence goes on from NC_064563.1 coordinate 75,193,621, forward strand.
TTTGTATCATTTTTTAAGATTCCACATATAAATGATATCATATGATATTTGTCTTTGTCTGACTTACTTCACTTAGTATGATAATCTCTAGGTCCATCCATGTTGCTGCAAATGGCATTATTTCATTCTTTTTTTAATGGCTGAGTAATATTCCATTGCATATATATACACCACATCTTCTTTATCCGTTCCTCTGTTGATGGACATTTAGGTTGTTTCCATGTCTTGGCTATTGTAAATAGTGCTGCTATGAACATAGGGGTGTATGTATCTTTTCAAATTAGAGTTTTGTCTAGATATATGCCCATGGGATTGCTGGATCATATGGTAGCTCTATTTTTAGTTTTTTAAGGAACTTCCATACTGTTCTCCATAGTGGCTGCACCAATTTACATTCCCACCAGCAGTGTAGGAGCGTTCTGAAAGTCACCTTCTTAAAATCCCCAGTGACAGCTCCCAGACTCATCTCCACCTATACCAGGTTATTAATGGTGTTTCTCCAAAGGCAGGTGTCATGAGATGGTTTTTCATCTTAGAATTCTGTTCCTGATGATGATGGTGATGTGTTTTGAGTCATGAGTGTCCCAAGGAGGCTGTTTGGTCAGAGGTTGTCAAGCCTGGGAGCAGAGAGGATTTCACACGTGAAAAAGCAATCTTCAAACAAACAACCCAATTAAAACAAAGGCAAAGGACTTGAGTGTACATTTCTCCAGGAAGATATACAAATGGCCAATAAGCACATGAATAGATGCTCAACATCACTAGTCATCAGAGAATTGCAAACCAAAACCATAATAAGATATTACTTCACACCCATTAGGATGGCTTCTATGCCCAAAATAGAACCTAGTAAATGTTGAAGAGGATGTGGAGGAATTGGAACACTGTTGTGCTGCTGGTGAGAATGTAAAATGGTGCAACTGTTATGGAGAACAGTATGTTGGTTCCTCAAAAATTAAACATAGCCAGGGAATTCTATTCAATGCTCTGTAATAACCTATATGGGAAGAGAATCTGAAAAAGAATAGATATATGTATATGTATAACTGAGTCACTTTGCTGTACACCTGAAACTAACACAACATTGTAAATCAACTATACTCCAATATAAAATAAAAATTTAAAAAATTTGACATAGCATTACCATATGACCCAACAATGCCACTTCCGGGTGTATGTACGTATATGTACATATAGATAGACAGATAGGTAGATATAGATAGATAAGTGTACACCCATGTTAATAGCAGCATTATTCATAATAGCCGAAAGGGAGAAGCAACCCAAGTGTCCAAAAGGACAAATACTGTATGATACAACTTATACGAAGTGCCTAAAGTATTCATATTCACAGAGACAGAAAGTAGAATGGTGGCTGTCAGGGGCTGAGGGAGGGAGAAATGGGGAGCTAATGCTTGATGGGTATAGAGTTTCAGTTTGGGACAATTAAAAAGTTCTAGAGATGGATGGAGATGGATGGTTACGTATGAATATGCTTAATGCCACTGAAGTGTACCCTTAAAAATGGTATGCTAGACAGAGTTGAAGATGATTATTTAACTGGTGAAATGTTTTTTCTATGAACTTAAAAATTAAGCCTTTCTGAAAACATTATCCGAAATAAAGAACACAGAAACCCAGTCTAAGTGAGCTGGTTCCTGGTTCACCCAGACGCGGACAGGTCACAGAACCCACCCCTCTGCCCTGGCCTGAACTCAGCTCCCCTCGCCCAGCAGACATGTCTGAGCCTTGGAGGAAGACTGGCCTGCCTCTAGGTGACGGGAATAAGAACCATCTTTCCCTCCCCTATAATTCTGTCTTTTATACTTTTTCCACATTTTCTGAAATGAATTTTATAATGAAGAAAACATTCCTGAAATTCCTCATATTTTAAAGACCCCATCCTCCATGCCAACCCCTGTGAGCGAGGGCTCAGTGTTTCTCAGGAGGGACCTCCACTGCCTAGGACCAGCCCCCAAGTGAAATGCTGTTTTCCTAAGTGAGTCATGCAGGTAGGGTCATAGGGATGGGCTAGGCTCACAGTCCAGATGGACAAATGTCCCCGCAAACCTTTGTGGCCATCAGCTGGGCTCCAGGTAGGCGCTCTGCTAGGGACAAACTGTCTGCAGAGACCAACTGGAATGACCTTCAGCCCCCATCCTCAGAGCTCAGTCTCAGGGGCCTGAGACACATAAACAACCAACATAAAGCATCCCAAACTAAAAACAGGTCCTGACCTCATGCAAGCATTGTGTCCAGAAGGGACAGAGGAGGGGACCGTTCTCCAGCCGAGATAGATCAAGGAAGGTATGGCAGGGTGGACGCAGGGCTTTCAGGGATGAATGGGATTTTGAAAGGGTTTGAAGGGGGTGGGTGGACATTCCAGACAAGGGCCATGGGGTGAGCAAAGGTCCAAAGGCAAGAAAGGGTACTTGTTTGAGGGTGTGAGCTTTTATAGGTAACTGGATTGTGAAGCCCTTGTATGCCAGGCTGAGAGACTTTTTTGGACTTTTTTCCATAGCTGACTGCAAACCAGGAAGGGTAGTGGTTGTTATGGTTTCATTTACTTTATCAAGAGACCAGCCCATGTAGATCAAGAGGCCTCAGAGTCTGCTTTCTCGTCCCAGCAGCCTCAAATCAAGCAGGAAGGACAGTTTGAGCCTAACCAGTAGCTATCTCTGAATCTACAGACTGACTCCGGCAAGCTTGCCAAATGTCTTTTTAAACACTGTTTTTCAAAGAGCCCAATCATCTAGTTACCTCAAAGGGATTCAGGGAGTTTGAAAATAGACAGTTAACAGATGGGGGTGGGAAGGGGACAGGGCTGATCACAGGAAGAAGGGAGAAGTTCTCTTTGGCCTAAAGCAATTTATTCAAGTTACATTTAATTGTACATTTTAATATGAGACTTCCAAATTTTATGCCACCATAAAACAGAGCAGCCTTTGAAATGATTAAACTAGCAACTTCGTGGTCCTCACGGCTAGAGCAGCTTCCAGCGCGTCACCACACCTAATTAAAGGTCAGAGATGAGCGCTGTAAGAGCTGCCCGTGTTTTCCTTAATTATTACATGAATGAACAAGTCTGTTTTGAATGCCCTAGATGACTGAAGTTTGCACAGAAACACAGGGGCACCTGCGTGCAATCCAAGGAGCCTCATTCTTCCCCTGCTCCCCACTCTCTGAAACCTGCCTTGATCAGCACACTCTCTACAGATTCCTCTCAGTATACAACCCAAAAAGGAGCAAGAAAACGCAGTTAGCTAAACAAACAGGTTCAAGAAAGGCATGGACGACAGCTGGGAGCCCAGAACATGGACCTTAGCAAGTCACTTCCCCTTCTGGGTATCAGTTTTCCCATCCATAAAGTGGGGACATTCCACGAGCTAACTATTTATGACAGTCTGTTATTCTATGAAAAAAATCATAACTTTCCCCCCTATCTCATCTGATAAAGGAGAAGAAAGGAAGGAGGGAGGGAGGAGGGAAGTGATGGAGGGAGGTGGGCAAATTTTGTTCACAGTTTATGTTTGCATTCGCCTTGACTAATTTCACACTGTCTTGACTCTGCACTGCCCACCGCACACATCAGTGCCCAGACCCGACAGCTTCCAGCTTTATTTATTATTATTGTTATTATTATCATTTATTACGTATAAATGGTAAACGTTTTTCTGGCGTTCTCTCACCGCACAGGTGCATAGAGTGACCCAGGCTCCTCCCCAGGCTGGGCTGGGGGGCAGCGGCTCTTGCAGGATGGAAATCGGCTGGGCTGGGTCTGGATAAGTTGTGACCAACTCCTTCAGAGGTTTCGTTGCACTTGGAGCCTTCAGCGACTCAGTTCCATCGTAAGGCTTGAAAAGAGCATTTCAGATTGGAGCCCCTTCAGACGGCTTGCCTGAGCTGAGGCCTCTGTAATTCTGCCCCCTCATTTGCTTTGAAAAACTCCAACCTGTGCTTTTAGGCCATTTATTCAATCCAGTACCTTGAAAGGTTGCAGCATCTGCAGTTCAGAAAGTGAGACATTCTCATAGCAAGGTTCATCTCAGGCCTTTGGCCCCTATTCCCTTTTTTAAGGACTTGTCCAAAAAAGATATGTCTAGCAAAGTTTTCTAAATAAAATCGGTATCAGAAGGAATTGGGGTTTCTTCTTTTGTTCAAACAGTTGCTTATACATGTGTTATTATCCAGAACCATTTTTGGCACCTAAAAGTGGTCAGGGTTCTCACACCACTACCCACCCAAACCATGTGCTTTGGGGGAGGGGTTGGAGGAGGGTGGGGCCCGGAAAGGAGCCCAGACTTCATCTAGTTTAAATCTATGCTCTTCTAGAAAAGGAAACTGAATTCTAGAGAAGTCTCAGTCAAAGGCTGGGATTAGAATCCAGCATTCTCTGCGTTACACCACACCTTTTTATTTTTTTGCGATACGCAGGCCTCTCACTGTTGTGGCCTCTCCCGTTGCGGAGCACAGGCTCCGGACGCGCAGGCTCAGCGGCCATGGCTCACGGACCCAGCCGCTGCGCGGCATGTGGGACCTTCCTGGACCGAGGCACGAACCCGCGTCTCCTGCATCGGCAAGCGGACTCTTCAACCACTGCACCACCAGGGAAGCCCCATACACCACACCTTTGACTATCAGTTTCTGTTCTTCAGAGGAGCAACATATTATTCCTGAAGACTGCCTTCTGGTCAGCCTTTGCATAAGAAATGAGACAGCTGAAAGAGCTGCGGCTCCTCATAAATGAAGCTGGTGGTTATTGCTCTGAGGGGAAAACAAGGCTAAATGACCGTGGTGCCTGGGTTCCACTGTCAGAGCTGTCACCTGAGTCCTTGGAATGACAGGCTGTCTTCTCTGGCATCGGCCATTTCCCTGCTGGCAAATTAAGGGAAATGACTAAGCTTTGCTGCTGACAGCAGAGGATTTTGAAGACAGGAATGCAGTGATAGTGCTTATTACAACTGGGAACCTGGAAGGTAGGCAGGAAGTGGTTAACAGGATGGATGGCGACCCAGGTGACAAGTGACGCGGAGGAGAGAGCTGGCGTCAGGGCAGAACAAGGATGACCCCGGGCTCTCCCCTGCTAAAATCACCACCCCATCCCTGCTGGGAGGCACTTCCTCATGTCTAGGATGGAGTCATGGCCCTCAGGACTGGTGGCTCCGGGTGGATCAGCTTCCCAGTCATCTCAGAGAACCGTGTTTTCATCCATCAACCCATTCATCTTTCTGTGCATTTACTCTCATCCCTCCTGGTTCCAGAAAGGATTTGAGGTAGCTCAAATAAAATGTAACAAAATAACCTAAGTTAAAAGCAGGAAAGGGGACTTCCCTGGCGGTCCAGTGGTTAGGACTCTGCACTTCCACTGCAGGAGGCACGGGTTCGATCCCTGGTCAGGGAGCTAAGATTCCCACATGCCACTCGGGGCAGCCAAAAAGAAAAATAAATTTTTAATTAAAAAAAAAAAACCAAGAAGGAAAGAAGGAGGAAAAACAAAAGTGAAGGACTCAAAGGTATTCAGGAATGCGACCAAAAGTGAATACTTCAAAATTCATTTTGTGATCATTCATCCAGCGGCACACATGGGATTTATGCACTTTTCTGTATGGATTTATGGATGGGAATTTTGAAAATACATTTACAGCTCTCTACACCTCTGGCTTGTCTGAGAGACATCTTTTAGGGTACCTGGGGGAGTGTATGAGCCACTTCCCAGTCTTCTCTTTCCAGCAACTCGCCCTAAATATTGCTCCTCTCACCTGAGCTTCGAAACAACATCAAGGGGCCGTAAGGCTGACCCTGCTCTCTCGGCCAAGTGTTGAAGTGCAGGGCTTCCCTCCAGAAAATCCAGACCTGCCCATCTTCGAGTTGACTTCTTATGAAATCAAGCGTTTTTAAAAGGGAGAGTCTTTAAATGCCCAACAAAAGGACCACCTGGTTAATCTGAGCAGAAGCGGGAATTCCTCAGGAAGAAAGGAAGATGCGGGAACTGGCTTTCCACTGGGCGTTTATGTGATGTCCCATAACTCAATCTATAAACCAAGTCCAAAGGGCTGGGCTCTGTTTAAGAGGCTGGCACTGCAGGCCTGTCAGGAGAATGATGTGCCCGGGAAGCCGTACCATCCACCATGCGGGCGGGCCCCTGGGAATCAGCCTCACTTCTCCCCCTGACTCCTGCTCGGTGAGGGAGGCCTGTGGAGCATGCAGCCCAAGCAGGGATCTCCATGGCCCCACTGGCTCCCTCCTCCAACCACTGAGCTACCCAGACCACTCTGGTCTCCCTACTGCCTCAGCCTTGGTGATAGCTCAGGAGCTGTGTGGTCCAGGAGTCCCAAGGAGGCGAAGAAGAGGCTTGAGTTCACAGAGCTTCACCGATAGGGGGCGTGTGGATGTCTGGCATTGAAAGCAACCTTCTCGCTTTACAGTTGAAGGAACTGATTTTAGAGAGAAGGAGAACTTGCCGAGGGCCGTGCAGTGAGGGGCACAGCCAAGATGGGGTCCACGCGTACTCTCACTCTCTCCGTCTCTCTCTCTCTCTCTCTCTCTCTCCCTCTCTGTCTTGCTCTTGTTCTGGGTCGCACTCTTTTTCCAGGAAGCACCTGACTCAACACGTCTAAGCCTACGTACAGTAGCATCTGCTGACCTAACACGCCTCCCCAGATGCTACCAGGGAGAACCCAAGTCCTGGGGAGGCCCTACCTCACTGTCCCATGGGTGCCCAGTGGACCTCCCAGATGTAGTCATTCCTCACATGGAGCTCTTCAAATCACAAAGCACTTTCTCACCCATGTCTCACCATGATGGTTCCAAGAACGTCTACTCCCAGCCGTCGGCGGCAGGCGTAAGAGCAGGGCCACGATAACCCAGGGGATATCTGGCCATCGCACTAGGATGAGTGAGATTCCAGGCTTCGTGCCAGAGGATGAGCCTTCTCTCTGTGGGCAGGGACTGGGCAGCAGGTAGCTGCTGCTGTGTTCCTAGTTAGCGGGGAGCCTTGGACTCCACCACAGCATGGACTGAACCTGGGGCTCAGAGGGGGCCTCGCCAGGGTGCCCTCCAACCACGGGTCATGAGCACCACCAGCCAAAATGCGTTCCTACAAAGTGCGGTGCCGGCAGTAGGAACAAACATGGGCACGGGGACACCTGGACAGGCACTTACACTGATTCTCCACTCGTTCTGGGAAAAGGCCCTTTCTGTAGCTGATTAAGTGTTAGGAGGGAGACGAGCAGGGTCAGTCATTCAAGGGCAGCCTGAGGTGGGCGGGGAGGAGGGGACAGGGATGTGTCTTTGAAAGGACAGAGGTAAATGTACAAGGAAGGGAAGTGATTTTTTTCAGGTCCTAGACTCTGGGTTTCTGTAGCATCAGAGTGGGAGTGACCTCCTGGTCCAGACCCCCATTTTACAGATGCGGACACTACAGCCCAAGGAGGGAAAAGAACTCACTCACAGTCACATAGCTGGTCAGTAGCAGAGTGAGGACCTGATCCCTAGGCGGGGGGCTGGGTATCTAGAAAAGGCATAGAAAGAGGGGAGAAAAGCAGACACACACTTTGGCCGGGGACCAGCCCTCTAAGGACTGTGTGGGAACCTAGGATTGAGCTTTTCCAAAGCAATCTGGGAATATAAACCCCTGGGAGGCCCTGCTGGCCAGTGAGAGGTCTCCTCCCTGGAAAGAGCGAACTGCAAAAAGCCTGCTGTTGGGATGGCTGGTTTTATGTTTGAGGATGTGGATTGACCCCAGGGCATTAAGGACCCATGCTGACACAGAGCCTGCAAATTGCTCTTCCTCTCTGTGCAGATCAGCTCAACAAGGCCACGGCCAGTGTCTCCAGCGGCCGGAGTCTGGGCAGCAGGGTACACCCATATCCACCCAGTTCAACCCAGGGCAGGGTCGAGTACTGACAGGCCGTGTGAGGGAGAAGGGACCTTAAAGGGCACGTAGCAGCCTCACATCTGTCTCCATCAAACACTGGAATTCCTTCCATCTCGGGGCTGCACGGCCACAGCTTGAGGAGCTCACAGAGACAGCTCGTGGTCCCACGTGATGGCCACGCCAACCCTGGGACCAAGCGTCTCCTCCACCACCCACCCTGTGTTTCCTGCCAAGTGGGCCTCGTTCTGTCTCTTGAGACCCCATGGAACAAATCCCTTCCTCTTCCCCATACCAACCCTTGAACTGGCTAAACACAGTGATCAGCCCCCCAAATCCTCTCCTTTCCGGGCTGAACACCCCGGTTCTCTCAACCAGTTTCCCCGTGACTAGGTTCCAGCCCTTCATCAGCTCTCCCTCCCACCCTTCACCCTAGTCATTTTCTTCTACCCTCTCTCTACTAGGTTAATTATGAATCCTGGCTCCCCAGGATTGAACATAACATTCAAGGTGAAGGTCAACATCTCAAAGCACCCTTCTAGAGACCTAATCCACGTGCCCTTTCTCCTTCCTGTTACCTCGGGTTTAGACCCTCTGTTCCAAGCTTCTGAGAGACACACACGAAGGCCACACTTGCTCAGAGAACAGTCATGGGAACCTGTGCTCATAATTAAATGTGTGGCAAATCCCGACTTTCCAAAACCTTAAAAAGGAAGAACATTTAACTCTCTAAAGGCAGTGGGGTCAAAGGTGAGCTCCCTTAATAGCACAGCATGGGCCGCAGCTGACCTCTGTCAGGTCTCATTCTGCGGGCCAGCGTAGATATGACATATTCATTCAGGGGAGCTAACTCTGAGCACAGTAGCACCACGACAGAGAGGCTACTTAATGTATAGCTTTGACCCCAAGGAGCCCAGTTGAGCAGATCCATACACGTAGAATTATAGTGAAATGTGCTAGATGCTGTAATTGAGGCATGGAAGTGGGGAAAGTTGGTTTCCTGTTGCTCTTATACCAAATGACCACCAACCCGAAATGGGTCTCACTGGACTAAAATCAAGGTGTCAGCAGGGCTGGGTTCCTTCAGGAGGAACTAGGAGAGGATCCACTTCCTTGCCTTTTCCGACTTCTAAAGGCTGCCCGCATTCCTTGGCTCATGGTCCCCTTTCTCCATCTTCAAAGCCAATAGCATCATTGTCACATCTTCAAATCTCTCTCCAGCCTCCTGCCTCTTTTCACTTATAAGAACCCTTGTGATTACATTGGGCTCACCTGGATAGTCTTCCCATCTCAAGGTCCTAAACCTAATCACTTCTGCAAAGTCCCTTTTGCCGTGGAAGGTAACCTATTCACACGTTCATAGGGGACTAAAACATGAACATCTTTGGTGGCCACTATTTGGGCCATTATGTTCCACAGAGAACAACTAACTCTGCCTGTGGGAGTGGATCCTTTACGGCTTTGTAGTTTTGCAGGAGCACCCTGGCGTAAAAGGGAAAAGAGATTTACAAGAATGTGCTTGCACAAGGCATGGGGACAGGATAGCCTGGCTAGTTTTTGTGCCCTTCCCCAACTTTTTTTAGATTGCTTTTCTTTATTTTCTTTTCCAGAAAGAGCCTGATTGCCTCTAGGGTTGTGTGATACATTACCTGTCAAGGCAGCTTGTTTCTTCCTATTGACAGATCTGAACAGAGGACCCTGATGTTTTCATCATCACTGGAAATGTTAACAGATCTTACGGTGCCCAGGAGTTACTTTAATTGAACCAGAAAGGATGCTGGGCAGTGGGAGGGTCATGGCACACAGGGGTCTGAGGCAGCCAGGAGGTTCTCTGAGGTTCATCTTCAGATAGACTGTGTTCCACCTAAATGCTCCTGGGCAGGTCATCGGGCCAATACCTTATTAGAATGATAGCATTCCCAAAGCTGGGTGGGCTGCAGAGTTTCACTGATGCCATCTCCTCTACTCCTGTCCTACAAATCAACTGAAAAGAGTTTAAACTGAGGTTGACTTTGACCTTGAGCTTGAAGGGGGCAAAAACTCAGAAATAGCGACATTTTCTGTTTCTCTTTTGATGTCACTGTGGCCATGAATTGCTAGGGGATTGGAGCCAGGGAAGAGGCCCAACTCTCTGCCTTCTGTCAAGCTGGGGTTCTGGCGGGCCTCAATCTGGCAGCTCCTGCTGTGGTGGTTAAGGGGAGAGCGTGGGAGCTCTGGGCTGCGGGGCCTGTGGAGGGAAGACAGGACCATGGGAAAGGCTTGTGCAGAAAACACATCCTGCATCCCTTTATCTCTTTGCATCTTCTGTTGATGTTTTGCATTTGTGGGTCTTCTTTGTGCCAGTGGGACTGTTCTGGGTTTGGGTCCGGGATGCGGAGGTGGTAGATCGAGAACCACCCTGCCCCCACGGTGTGCCAAAAACAGGGGACCCTTCGGGACAGAGCTCCAGCTTACAGGGCACTTTTACATCCATTTGACTCCTACACCACCCCAGGAGGATGCGGAAACTCAGTCAGTGGCATTGCTCAGACCCATATCTCAGACCAACTCTCTGTCTTTCCCACCACACAACGGTGCCTCCCGTGGGCTCTGGACAGCTCCTGCTGGGTCAGGGCCATGCTTGCAGCCACTGTCAGAATGACCTGCCCTTGGATTTCTACCTCCTTCCTCTCATTCCCTTCCCCTCTCAACTACCTCTCTCCCAGGCTTTTTTCTTCCCTCTTTCTCTCTTTATTCTCTCTTCTTTTCTCCTTCTTAGCAACCAAAGCCCCTACAAATAACTCTCAGCTCTCGGTAGCCCCTAATAGGCTTAAGGGACTAGAATGCTGAGGTCAGGATGTCTACAACCACGAATGAGTGTCCTCCTGGTGCTTGCCTCCCCCGATCAGTAGGTCCTGGTTTGAGCAGGTAACCCGTCCACACCAGGAGAAGCAGAGGGGGAGGGGGCTTGGAAGAGTCTAGGCCAGAAGCCAGGAGCCAGCTCTGGCTTGAGCTCACAGACATCTCTGCCGATCATAACCTTAGGTACATTACTGCTCCACTCTGGACCTCAGTTTTCTCATTGATAAAATGGGATAATAATACCTACCTCCCAGGGCAGTTGTAAAGGTTAGGAAAATTGATTTCATGGTACCAGGCATGTATTATATATTTAATAAAGCTTGGTTGAATGCGGCAGCAGCTGGAACACAGAACCATCCCAAGCAGTGGACTTGAAAATATCAATATCTGTGTTGGGGTAATAAAAGCCAGGAAGCACCTGGAAGCATCAACAGAGAGGTGGAAGGGAATGGAGGAAGAGTGTCACTGGGAAGAAGCTGTTCATTGTTTTTCCCCCTGGGCATCTCAGCCTCCCCAGTACCCTGGATTCAGCCACTGAATTCAATTAATGCTTGTCTCTTCATGATGCGATGAAATCATCTTGTAACATTCCAGATGCCTAATGAGGGTGGGCACAGCTACTGCACAGTGAGTCCTGGAGTCTCCCTGCCTTCGGCACGCCCTGGTAGTAATGGTGATTTTTAAAAGCTGGGAAGCCCAAAGTGACTTCTCCCAAAACAAACTTGGTCAGTCCCCATGTCAGCAGAGATTCAGAGCCCAACCTGCAGTTGTTCCAGAAAGAGAAGCCAATTACAACATGCTGGGGGTGGTGGTGCAGAGAGACTGGAAACTTGGAGAATAGAAATGGAAAGACTTGCAGTTAAACATGCAAATTGCTTGTCCCCAATTATCTCCTCTCCCTCCAAGGACCCCACTTAGATGGTAACAAAGGAATTGAAATGATAAGCCCACTACATCACAGGGAAGGGAAGAGGATTATCACTGGACTAGAGATTTCAACACATTTATGGAACAGAACCGTTGAAGGTAGCTGAGCAGAGAGATCTCATTTTCTTAACAGAGCCCCAGAGAGGTTTGAAAATTGATTACACCAGGTACAATGCAGGACAGGTGTGTGTGAGATGGGGAGTAAAAAACAGGGCGTTATTTGAAAGCTACTATATAGAACATTTGCCTTTGCTCCCACACCTAGGAAAACAAACAAGTTATTTTTTTAAATTACAATGTTCTAGAGAAAACAGCCCTCCACGAACATTCTGGCTTGTAGAGGTTCCCAGTATAATACTCAGCCTGCTACCCCAGAACCCAAACATGAAACTTGCCATGTGTACAGAGCTCTCTGATAGTGACTTTTATTGCCTCCCTTTTAAAATATGAGCCAACAACCATGGATTTAAGGGAAGCAAACAACAATCAACGACAAATCCCAGAGAAAATAGACATAGCTCAGAAAGGAAAAGGTAACTTTAAAAACTACAAAATTTTAAACCCTAGCATCCTAAGAGAAATCCAAAAGAGACTGCATCTATTAAACAAGAATAAGAATCTATAAAAAGGAACAAGTAAAGAACAGGCACCACAGAAATTAAAAATACAACTGCAGAAATTAAAATGTTAATTAAAGTGTTGGCAGACAGAGTTGAGAAGTCTCCGGAAAGTAGGAGAGATTTCAAAGACAAGACACAAGAGAAGATAAAAATAAATAAATAAATAAATAAAGGATTAAAAGAGAGGCAAAAAATTATCAAGGAAGTAGTGTATGATAATTTCACAAAACTTAAGGACATAAGTCTCCAGAGGACCCTGGATGTTTCCAGCTGTGTGAATGAAATAAAGAGGAATACATAGCACATCATAGTGACAGCAGAACACAAAAGACATAGAGAAGATCTTAAAGGCTCCCAAAAAGAAAAAAATGAGTCAGCTGTAAATAATGACAATGAATTCTTACCAGTAATCTTGGTGCAAAAGACAATTTGAATGTAGAATTCTATTCCCAGCTAAACTAGCAACCAAGTATGAGGGGAGAATAAAGAAAATTTCAGGTAAGGACTCAGAAAAAAGGATACCCTCTGTATCCCTTCTCCTAGGAAGTTATAAGATGGGAGAGCACACTAGAAAGAGGAAGACATGGAATTTAGGAGATAGTGGATGCAACCAATGAAAGCCATGGAGAGGAGTTCCCAGAGGCAGCTGGGTAGAGGTCCAGGGCGGTTTCCACAAATTCTAGAAAGATGAAGGAAGTGTTAGAAAGGAAATGTAGTTACAATGTACTACTTGACGCTATAGTAAACAATATTTCCAAAGAAACAATAACATCAACTCCTTTTTATTCATTTTCAACAACCACCAAAATGTTAATTACAGTAAAAGAACATAAAAGTCATCAACCTCGACACAGTCCTTAAGGGAAATTTACACCCCGAAAAAGAAGAAAGAGTGAAAATTAATGGGCTAAGTATCTGACCTAAGAAGTCATGCAGAGAAAAACAACTAAATAGACTCAAAGGAAATGGAGGAAGGAAATAATAAAGCCAACAATGAATGAAATAGAAAACAATGATACAGTAGAGAGGAGCAGCAAAACCCCAAGTCTGTTCTCAGTAAAAGTAGGAAAATAGAAAAAACACTCGTGAAGTTTATCTAGAAAAAAAAGAAGATGGATATAAACAATATTAAGAATGAATAAAAGGGGGACGACAACAACAGATACAACAGAGAAATTAAATATTATGGAAAATGTTAGGCTAACAAATTTGAAAATGTGGGGACAAAATGAACAATTTCCTTAAAAATATATAATGTGGGCTTCCCTGGTGGCGCAGTGGTTGAGAGTCCGCCTGCCGATGCCCCGGTCTGGGAGGATCCCACATCCGCGGAGCGGCTGGGCCCGTGGACCGTGGCCGCTGAGCCTGCACGTCCGGAGCCTGTGCTCCGCAACGGGAGAGGCCACGACAGTGAGAGGCCCGCGTACCACAAAAAACAAAAAACAAAAAAAATATAATGTAACAAAAGTGAGGAAACAGAAAATTGAACAGATTTATGACCATTGAAATTAAATCAGTAGTTAAGAGTAAACCACACAAACTTACACACCCATGGTAGCCAGGCTCCAACATGGCCCCGGTGATCCCTGCCTCCGGGTGCTCTCACTCCAGCTGGTGCCCTGACGAGGCTGACCTGCGTATACCAGTAGGTTACTGAGGAACTGACGAAATGTGGCTAGCAAGGCTAAGCTATAAAAGACACTGGCTTCTGTCTTGATATCTCTCTCTTGAACACTCGATCTGGGGGATGCCAGTTGCCTATCAGAATTCCAGCAGGGTTTCTCAGTGGAGCTTGACATGCTGACCTTAAAATATGCATAGAACTGCCAAGGGCCCAGAATAGATGAAACTTTTCTGAAGATAAACAAGGTGGAGCGGTGACTCTACCGAGAATTATCAGAGCTACAATAATGAAGACAGTGAGTATAAGACTAGATAAATAGGCCAATGGTTTAGGCTACAGGACCCGGAAACCAACCCATGCATATAAGGAAACTTGATAAATGACAGCTTTGCAAACCAGCGGGGAGAGAATGGACTGTGTGATTAATGTTCTGGGACAATGGGATGTATGTTTGCAAAAAATACAGTCGGCTCCCTACATCTCACCGTATACTAAAATAAATTCCATGTGGACTAAAGATCTAAATGCGAAAAACTTTACAAATTTTAGAAGAAAATAAAGGAGAGTAGTTTCATGGCTTGAGAGTTGGAAGATTTTCTTTTTTTATATATAAATTGATCCATTTTATTTATTTATTTTTGGCTGTGTTGGGTCTTCATTGCCGCGCACAGGCTTTCTCTAGCTGCAGCAAGCAGGGGCTACTTTTCCTTGAGGTGTGAAGGCTTCTCAATTCTCATTGCGGTGGCTTCTCTTGTTGTGGAGCATGGGCTCTAGTCTTGCAGGCTTCAGTAGTTGTGGCTCGCAGGCTCTAGAGTGCAGGCTCAGTAGCTCTGGCACCCGGGCTTAGTTGCTCCTTGGCACGTGGGATCTTTCCAGACAAGGGCTCGAACCCGGGTCCCCTGCATTAGCAGCAGGATTCTTAACCACTGCACCACCAGGGAAGCCCCAGGAAGATTTTCTTAAGACAAGGGGTTTTTTTCAAAAGCCCAAACTATAAAGTTTTATTGTTAAACTTGACTAAATTAAAATTAAAGTTTCTGCTCCCCAAAAGATAGTATGAATAAAGTGAAATAAGAACAGAAAAAAGATACCTGCAAAGCATATAATTTACAGAAGATTAGTGTCCAGGATATGTAAAGAGTTCCTAGAAATCAATACCAAAAAGACAAAATGCCCCATTATAAGTTGGTTGACAGATATGCACAGATAATTCTAAGAATAAATCTGAACGTTCAATAGACATTTAAAAATAAGTTCAACTTCACTAGTTATCAGGGAAATATAAGATAAAACAACAATGAAATACAATTTCCTACCTATCAGATTGACAAAAATGAAAAATTCTGACGTTATCAAGAGGTGGTAAGGATGTAGAGTAATGGGCCATAAAAAGAAAAGAAAAAACACTGGGAGTAAATGTCCATCAACAAGAGAACAGATAAACTGTGGTATATTCATTCAATAGAATATTATGTAGCTACTAAAATGAATGAACTAGAGCCAAATGCTTCATGTGGATAAATCTCAAAAATGTGTCAGCCCAGAAAGAAGAGTTGAAGAATACTATATGCAGAAGATGAGTTTTATGCAGTTTCAAAATTTGGAGCAATGTAAATAAATAAGCCAAGGAGGCACATAAACACACACACAACCCCTAGAGTGAAGGGTGAGCAGAACCAGTTGGAGCGGGAGGGTGCCTAGTGCCAGATAGCCTGAGAGGGGGGCACACAGAAGGGAATGCTTTAATCTGCTAGGACAGTCAGGGAAGACTTCACCAGGAGGAGACATGTGAACTCGGCCTTGAAAGAGAAGTGCACCTACAATGCCAGGAACCCAGCTCTTTCTGCTCCACATCCAGTAGTTGTTGGAGGACCTATTTCTCTGGACCCTGAGCACAGAGCCTGACCACACAGGGCTGAGACCACCCACAAGCGAAGACTAACTTGAATGTTATCTCCAGTTTGAGGATGTTTGCTCTCATCTTTATATACATGGTGGGCGGGGGAACAGCTCAAAGCTCTTCTTTTGAAATGATGACAGCAGTAATAATTGCTTGCCCTTTAATAATAAGAGCTACCATTTACTGAGCATTTACTGTATGCAGGGCACTGGGCTGTCATCAGATGCTTTATTGCCCTTAGTTCTCACAACAACTCTAAGAGGCACGTACTATTTATACTTTTCCAGGGATGAGGAAACCAAGGCTTTGAGAATTCAGGTGCCTTGCCCACAGTCCTATGGAGTTAGTAGGTGGAGGTGGGATCTGAACCCTTCCGACTCTCCAGGCTGCGTTTTAACCACTGCTTCTCACAAGCAGACACCCAATGAAAGCAACAAGAGTTTTACTGCCTTCAATTGTAATAAATGAGAACGTGATCCGAGCATAATAAACTAAAACCCAAGCTTATCATTACATTCATGAACACCTGTCACTGTCGGGTGCTCCGTAAATGCTTGTGAAATGAGGTAGCGTTTAGTTTCAGAAAATGAAAACCAACCCAGTGTCAAAATGACAGTCTTCACCCCTGTAGGAAGCAAGTAGTAACTCACAGGCCCCGTGAACAAGCAGAGCAGCCCTTCACGGGCACGCATCCGTGGACACTGGGCGCTCCCAGCCCCACACTTAGACCCCCCGAACGCCCCCGCTCCTCCCCTAACCCCCGTCCCACCTGCTCTCATGCCCGCCCCTCCCCCGCTCCTCGGCGCTCAGCCCGGACCCTGCTGTAAGGGCTCTGCGCTGGGCACCGAGCTCCCAGAGGGAAGGCTGGGTTTTCTCTCTCTCAGCCTATCACACAGCGGACCTGCTCTGAAAATATGCTTTTGTGTGGATGGAGTTGAGCGCTCTCCCCAAAACCCCACAGGTCAGACATACATAAAGTGAGAAGAAACAGGACAGAAAAAGAACTGGAAAAATTCTTTTTTGTTGTTTTGAAAAGTTTTTTAAGATAAATTTGTTTATTTATTTATTTTTGGCTGTGTTTGGTCTTCGTTGCTGCGTGCGGGTTTTCTCTAATTGTGGCGAGCGGGGGCTACTCGTCCTTGCCGTGCGCAGGCTTCTCATTGTGGTGGCTTCTCTTGTTGTGGAGCACAGGCTCTAGGCGCGCGGGCTACAGTAGTTGTGGCTCACGGGCTCTAGAGCGCAGGCTCAGTAGTTGTGACTCACGGGCTTAGGTGCTCCGCGGCATGTGGGATCTTCCCAGACCAGGGCTTGAACCCGTGTACCCTGCATTGGCAGGCGGATTCTTAACCACCGCGCCACCAGGGAAGTCCAAGAACTGGAAGAATTTTGCTTTTCAAATAAAAGTAGATAAAGCGAGCACTCCATCTTCTCCGCTAGGAAAAGCCATTATCACTGGATTCCCCTGTATTCATGTTATTCATTCATTTCACAAACATTTACCAGACACCTGCCAGGTGCGGGAGGCGGGCCCTGGACTGAAGGTGGCTGCCTGCTTTGCACCTTCCCTCCGAAAACAGTGGAGAGAACCCTCCCTCCTGCCGGCACGGCGGGCACTGGGAGGGGCCTTCACAGCCCGCGCGCCCTGATGCAAACGACGGAGGAGACAAAGACACAGCAGGCAGCCACAATTTCTGACAGTAAATGGTATGGGGCGGGGGCGGGAATGGGAGGTGAGACTGAAAGGGGAAGAGAGAGGGAGAGAGGGAGAGAGGAAGAGAGGGAGAGAGGGAGGGAGGGAGGGAGGGAGGTGGGAGAAGAGGAAGAGGAAGCAGGAGGAA
Source organism: Orcinus orca (assembly GCF_937001465.1). Classification (NCBI taxonomy): domain Eukaryota; kingdom Metazoa; phylum Chordata; class Mammalia; order Artiodactyla; family Delphinidae; genus Orcinus; species Orcinus orca. The sequence goes on from NC_064563.1 coordinate 75,211,244, forward strand.
GACAGCGGCAGCCCGTCGGGACTCTTTCCAGAGCCACGTCTGACAATACCCTGGTCACGTTTTAATTAATTGCAAGGTTTTACCATTGCCTCAAACCAGAGCTCTCTCTCTGATTAATTTCCGAAAGAGCCTGCCGAGTCGAATCATCGCAAACACTATGATCCCGGTTATTATGGCCTGAGCAGCTAAAAGCAGAAAATAGAGACCCCAGAACAGGCTCTGGTCCTGACTTTTGCCTTCGGCCACCGGCCGGGCCCACGCCCAGGACTCGGAGCGCTTGGGTCCCAAGGAAGCGCGGGCAGGGGCGGCGGGCAGGGTGGGCTGCTGGGGGCCTTCGGAAGAGCCGAGGGCAAGGCGGCGGGAAGGCGTGCTCCCGGGGCGCGGGCAGCCGGGGTCGCCGAGGGGCAGGGCCCAGAGCGACAGGCCGGCGTGCGGCCCGGGGCCGTGACACAGCGGGGCCTCGGCTCGACCTACGAGGCCCGCGTGCCGCCGCAGCCACGCCAGGAACGGTCCCAGGCCACAGTCGCAGCGCCAGGGATTGTGCCCCAGCAGGACCTTCGCCAGCCGGGGCAGAGCCTCAAAAACGTCTCCGGGCAGTGTCTCCAGCTGGTTGTGGTCAAGCTGGACCTCCTCCAGGCTGCTGAGGTTGCGGAAGAGCTCGCGGGGCAGGGTCCGCAGCCGGTTGCGGCGCAGCGACAAGTGGCGCAGCCCGCCGAGGCCGCGGAGCAAGCCGGCGGGGAGGGAAGCCAGGCCGGTGGAGCGCAGGGCGAGCACCCGCAGCTCGCCGAGGCCCCGAAAGGCGTCCTCCGGGAGCGCGCTCAGTCGCGGGCTCAGCGTCACCCCCAGGACCCGCAGGCCGCTCAGGCTGCGAAAGGCGGCGGCAGGCAGGGTGCGCAGCTGGGTGGCGTTCAGCCACAGCTCCCGCAGGCCGCCCATCACCCCGAAGAGCACCTCGGGGAGTTCCTCCAGCGGGTTCTCGAACAGTGTCAGGTAGGTCAAATTGTGCGAATGAAGAAAGAGGGCAGAGGGCAGAAACTCGAGGCGGTTTCTGGAAAGAGTCAAAGAGCTCAGGCTTCGCAGACGGTCGAAGGCGCCGGGTGCGACGGAACGGATGTGATTTCTGTCGAGCTGCAGCTCCATCAGGGCGCGCAGGCTATCCAACAGCCCCGAATCCAGAGACACGAGCTGGTTCGAGTGGAGCAGAAGCTTCTCAAGCTTAACCTGGACCCCAAACAATCCCTCGGGCAGGTGGGTCAAATTATTTCCCGATAAATCCAACAATTTCAGGTTCCCCAGGTGTGTGAAGAGGCTGGCAGGGAGGAAAGCGAGCTGGTTTTGGTTCAAAAAGAGCTCCTGCAGGTTAACCAGTTTCTGAAACATGTTTTGGTCAAGGCTCTTTAGTTCATTGCCGTCCAGAAACAACTGTTCCAAGAGCACCAGCTTATCCAACAGCGCGCCTGGAAGATGAGTGATCTTGTTGTACGATAACCTCAGGGTTTTAAGTTTTATCAGATCGTTGAAAGTGCCGGGAGCAATGGCCGAAACGTGGGTGTCGGACAGCATTAGGCGCTGCAGGACGGTCATGCCACTGAAGCTGCTGTTCAGCAAGGCGCCGGGGCCCATTCGGAAAAGCAGGATGTGCGTAAGGTTGGTGGGCAAGCCGAGCGCCGCGATGCGCGCCACGCTACCCTGCGAGCACTGCGCGGCGTCGCGGAAAATGCACCTGCAGGTGGGTGGGCAGGGGAAGGGCTGGGCGCGCAGGAGCCCGAGCGCGGCGCACAGCAGAGCGCTCCTCAGCATGTCTGGAAAGGCGACCGCGGCAGATCTGTGGGCAGCACACAAAGGACAAACGCTCGAATTTCAGTCTTGTAACCCTGCATGATCCTTTCGCCAGGATTATCACTGACTTTGAATGTTACCCAGGTACAAGTTAAGTCTCCCTCTTAGGAGTGCTGATTTTCCTGGGTGGTGAAAAGACGTTCATTCTACACTACGAGGCCTCGTTCGTTTTACTGATTTTCCACTCTTAGTTCAAATCGTTGAAATGAAAGCGTTTTCAAGCTATGGAAAAGTCAACACCTTTAAACCTTTACATAGAGAGAACTAATTAAAATAATCTTTCTCACAGTCAAGCTCACAGACATCACAGAGCAGTGTGCATTGTGAACATAGCCCTGCTCCTGACTTCATGACTTAGCCTGGGGTGGCTATGACCTACAGCCCTGAAGGGAACAGCAAAGTCTGTTAAAACAGCAGCGACCATCACCTGATTCCTTTTATCACAGTCATGCTGTATCTTCAGTGCCAACTTACTCTAAAACAGGACCACCCCATCATAGTGAACCACACTGAGAAAAGTAGGTAATAGTACCTATCACTTTACACCACGCATTGTTCTCAGCACTTTATTTAAATTAATTCACTTAATCCTTACAATAACCCTATGAGTTAGGTACTAATATTATCCCCAATTAAAGGATGACGCAACTAAGGCACAGAAAGGTTAAGTAACTTAACCAGGGTCCCAGAGCTAGAATTTGAGAGTAGTATCTCTGATTGAGCCATAAATAAGGAGCTATCACTTCTAAGATGCTTAAATAAAAATGAGTACTCGTGGCACTGAATTATCTGTGAAATACAGCAATACTAATCGGCCAAAACAATGTTTCCTACACGTAATTTTAAACGAATTGCTTCTTGTACTAAATTTTATTTCTTATCCGTACAGACTAACCGAGCCCTCCAGTTGCCCATACTAATTTTTAAAATATTTGGCCTTACCTGAAATGCTGCTGCACCCCAAAGCAACTGAAAGGCTTAGAGCTTTGCATCCGATCGGGCACTTTCCAGAGGAAGAGGGAAGTATCCTTGCATCCTGAGGATAAAGGCTTTCCCAGAATAAAAGTCATGTTAAGGACCCTATCTCAGAGGGCATATTCTGGTTTTTAATGACGAATATCTTCAAACTTTGAAAAAGAGACCATATATCACCCAAGTCCTATGGCCAAAGCCGAATGATAAGAGCAGGAGGGAGAGCAGTTTCTCCCCAGAGGCACAATATGACTCTGTGATGTGTGTCCAGTAGTGACACAGCTGGGCCACTGCAGCAACCGCCCCCCTGGTTGGGCTACACTTCCTTTGGGTGTTCCTTTTTCTGCCGTTTCGCTCCAGTTCTACTCCAGTTCCCCTCTCCCCCTTTTAGGAATAAGGCTAAGGACATTCTCAAGTGCCCTACTCATTTTTTTTTTTTTTCATTTTAGGAGTAGTAAAGCTAAAAACATTCTCAAATATGTTCCATAATGGCCTTGCTGGGTTGAAGGAAGGGTGTCCACATGTTCAATTGAACATAGGGATGTCAAACTGCTTTGCAAAGTAGTTGTGCCAATGTATGCTGCCACCTACTGTGTATGACAGTTCCCGTACATCTCCACCCACGCCTTGGAATTGATTTTTTAAATTTAATTTTTGCCATTCGTGTGAAATAATTGTCTCGGTATGGTTTTAATTTTTCATTTCCCTATTGAATTATGAACTTGAGCATCTTTTCATATTTCTAAGGGACAGTTGTGCCTCATCTTCTGAGAAATTTGGGTTCTTTTGACCATTTTTCTATATGCAAAGTATGTATGATTGTGTCTTTAAAAAACTGAATTGTAGGCATTATTTATGTATTCTGGATACTAATCCTTTGTCAACTGTAGGTGTTACAGATATTTCATCTAGTTTGCGCTTTGCCTTTCCACCTGCTTTCTGTCTTTCGATGGACAGAAGTCTTAATATAGGCAGAGTTATTAATCTTTAAGATTTGTTTTTTTATGTCTATTAAAATAATTCCTCCTCTCCTCTCAAGCCAAAAAATATTCTCCTATAACACCTTATTATTATATTTTAGAATTTTGTCCTTCGCATTTAGGTCTTTAATCTGTCTAGAATTGATTTTTGTGTATGATGTAAGTACAATTTTATTTTTTTCCATTAGGATAACCAGCTTTCCTATATATGTATATCCCTTCTTCCCTCAGAGCTACAATGTCAGCACTGTCATAAATCAACATCTGATGAGTGTTGTGTGGGTCTGTTTCTGGGCTATTTGATAATCCCTATACCAACACCACACTGAAATATAAAGTCTGAAAATATCCAGTGTTTTATGAAGTGTGAAGAAGTAGATATTCTTATACTACATTGGTGGGAATATAAATGGTAGCAAACTTTGGGGAGGAAAATTTAGTAGTATCAACCAAATTTTAAACATACATATTCTTTGTCCAGCAGTTCCACTGCTAAAAATATATCCTATGGGAATGCTCATTAAGACATGTACACAAAAACTTATTTGCAGGATTTTAATAGAAAAAAAAGAAAATCTAAATGACCATCAATAGGGAAGTAGTCGTTTAAATTATAGTATATCCATGCAATAGGATGCCTTGCAGACTTTGAAAAGAATGGATTTGAGCTGCAAGTACTGACATAACTTTTAAAAATTATTTTTGGCTGCGTTGGGTCTTTGTTGGTGCGCGTGGGCTTTAGTTGCGGCGAGCGGGGACTACGTTGCGGTGCGCGGGCTTCTCATTGCGGTGGCTTCTCTTGTTGTGGAGCACGGGCTCTAGGCACGCGGGTTTCAGTAGCTGTGGCACACGGGCTCAGTAGTTGTGGCTCGTGGGCTCTAGAGCCCAGGCTCAGTAGTTGTGGTGCACGGGCTTATTTGCTCCGCGGCATGTGGGATCTTCCCGGACCAGGGCTCGAAACCGGGTCCCCTGCATTGGCAGGCGGATTCTTAACCACTGTACCACCAGGGAAGTCCCTGACATAACTTTCTAAAACACACTGAATGACATAAATCAAGGGCAGCATAGCATATAACATGGGGTTCTATGTGTGTAGGATTTTTAAAAACATATGTGCATATATATTTCTTCTAGAACAATACACCCAAGAAACTTTAGTATTCCCCCTTCGGGGGAGAATCCAGGAAAAAGGTGACTTCCTTATATACCTTTCTGTGAGCTTTGAAATTTTATCAAATGTGCCTAATGTCACTTAAAATTTTTTTAATGCAAATATAAAGTGATTTGGAAGGGAAAATGGCATTATTTAAGAAAAAAGGTAGGAATATAGGTATTTTAAAATACTGGGAAAAGTCAATGCTTGAATTGCAAAAGAATAAACATTAACCTCTGGAATCTGAGTGCAGTGGTACAACAGAAGTGGTTCTTAAATTATTTTATCGTTGGGAAAAAAGTCCCCCAAATCGACATTGTCAGGTGTTATAGAAAAGGAACTGAAGTCTATTCAGCCTTTAGTGTAGCCAAATGCAGTCGAAGCCCATTAAATGCTGAAGGGACTGAAATGATCTTCTAAGCATATGCAGTCCTAAAACACAGGGAAAGCCACTGAGCGGTCTTTCCGCTTACATCAAGGGAAGAAGCTCCAGAGCCTGGAACAGCTCCCCTGGTGACCAGTGAGCCAGTCACAGAGGCAGACCAAGTGAAAGGCCCCTTGCCCATCAGATGCCAGAAGCCAGCATGACAGAGGCCTGGGAAAAGGCACTGTGGGATAATCAGAGTACGACTTCAAGTTTGGGTGAAGCTTCTTTAGCCCATTTCCCCAGGAAGATCTCCTGTGAGAATTACCTCCAAGTTTTATTTTGAAGAGAGGACATTATGATGGGCCAAGAAGGGAACACTGGGCACAGAAGTTGCAGACAGTGGAGGAGCAGAGTTGATCCAATGAGCAAACTGATGAGGTACTGAGAAGTACTTTGAGCACTGAAGTAATGACGGCACCAGTGTTTCAAGTCCTTTGGATTTTGGATCCATGAAACAAGTCAGGAATCTGCTGTCCTAAGTGGCAGCTTCTGTATCAGTCACAGAACCCTGGCTTACAGGGTTTGGCCATTCAAAACCAGGTATCTACCGAATGAGATATGCTTTTCTTCCTCTGTGGGAGAGACTCCAAGGCCAGGGCACAGCAGCAATCTCTCTGTACTTGTAGAGTAACCACAACCCCAACTTGGTATGGGGACAATCTCTTTCAAACTCCTAGAACTCCCTCTGTCCTTCCCTGCAGTATGTACCCAGAGTAAAGCACCTGGCAGTGATAGAGGGGGAAAAGAAAGGAGAGACATGCAGAACTGTATTGCCACCTGCAGGCTGTGGTGCAAGGGACACGATCATTTGCTACACAACCCACAGAGAATGGAAGGAACTTGGGCTCAAACTAGGTCTCACACCAGCCAACCATCCACATGGCTCCTGCAGAACCTGTGACACAAGGAAAGCCCTCCCACCCAAGCACAAGGCCCAGCACATCCTGCCCTCTCTGGGATTCCTATGGCCAGTAGTTAGCTCCAAGGTCTCCTGTACCATGGAGCGCTCTTTTTGCACCCATGGATGCCGCTTCCCCTCAAACTTACCGTGGCTTACATGGCATTAGCTTTCCGTCTGATCTTCCCAACTACTAATAAATTCCAAGTCCCTAGTCTTCTATTTCACCATTTCCCTCAGACCTACACTGTATCTGACTGATGGGTTTCCACGGGCCGGTCACAGACATGACGTGGTGTGTGGAAAGTTGCATTATTTTCTTGAAAAATTCAAAGTTAAAAAAAAAAGAGAGAAATGGGGGAAGTATTAAGCAGGAAAATAAATCCAGAGTATTTGGGCAGTATTCATGCAACTAACGAGCAAACAAACGTATATAAAGACACAGAAAAAAGAAATGTTATATATATTATTCAAATCTTTATTTTGAACAGCTTCAATCAAAAATTTTTCATAAGGTTATTTACAGTGCTGAATGTACAATTCTGAATGTATGCCTTTTTGACATCAGGGTACCATTCTTGAGCAGCAATACTATTTAAAAAATATAAAGATGCAGTATCATTTCTGATATAAAGTTACTTAAAAAAATCCAAAGTCTTAGGGAATTCACAAATCATAACAGGAAGTAATTATTTTATTAATTTAATGTGCACATAATTACCAAATCTTAATACATTAAAAATGTGTAAATGCCTACAGACTGTACAAAAATTAACATTTTGTTAAAAGTTCCCAACCACCTCCCACCATAAATATACAAAAAGCCTATTTTCAGATATGTCAAAACTGCATGCATGAAATCTTAGAATGTTTTCTAAAGCTGGAATTTTGCTCTTCTCTGGACATTGGATCCATAGCCGTTTGGGGGAACAGAGTACATAAACACTGATATAATTTTCCATGCCTTTGAAACTGCAGTAGTTTCATAAACATGGGAAACAAAATGAATAGTAAAAACTGCAACAGTTTTATTTAAATGCAAGTACAATTTGGAAAGCTTTCGAATGTAGGGATTATAAAACTAATATAAAAAGGTTTTACTTTGTTGTTGGCTTAGCCACTTTTATTCAAGCATTATTTGCAGCATTGCTTTACAGCAGTTGGTGCTAGAAGATACAAAACATATAGTTACCACTATTTATATCTGAGGGAGGAAAAAAACCTTTAAACAACCCTGAGGGAGACACACATTAAAAATCTTGTTATTTATTTAAAAAGTTAAAAAGTTACATATTATTTAACAATTACTTTCCTGGACATTTCTGTCCTTTAGGTATGTGCATAAATAAAATTTAAATCAGCAATATTTATTCATCTTAATACGTCAAAATAACATATGTACAGATTTTAAAATTTAGATCTGTATACACTCAAATAATTTAATGTGAAATTCAGAATCAAGATTACTATGTAATGGTGACCTACAGAGAGAGGACTCATCTATCTATGGCACTAAGTAGGACCCACACCTGGACTCACAGGCGTTCTTCAAATCACATTCTGGAAGCCATCCATTTCAACCTGAACAACCCACCTTGTCTATGTTCAAATCTAACCTCCTACAAATGCTTTGTCCACCTACCTAAAAACCTCATTCCTTTGAAAACAATATGGACAGATGTGATATAAAACCCTTATAAAATCTAAATGTTAAAAAAGGGGGGAGGTTGTCAAAAATATAGCTCTTTATGATCATGCTCTTAAAGATGTTAAATACAATCTGACAGTTGGATTTTTAAGCTGCTACTTAGCAATTACTTTAATTATATGCTTCAGTATTTAAATCAGAGAATAAAACTTACAATTGTGGCAGATCACTGAAGACTATCACTCGTATGTATTGGAAGTGAACTGAATGTGGAAATTATAAAATGATAAAGAGAGTAAGTAACTATAAAAACAGTGCTAATCACAGCTCAAGAGGTCTAAGATGCATAGCTTCATAGAATCATTCATGGAATAATTGTTCTTATCATCTAATGTGTATTAATATAGTATCATACTTTTTTGATGGAAAACTTTGATTATATTTTTGTAAGAATCATCAGTGGCCACAGCAGTTAACAGTGATCCTGAGTGTAACATACATTTTTCTACAGTTAACCAAAAATCATCAGGTCTCTGCAGCATAAAAAATGAGAACCATTTGGTTTTATGGTTCTGGGTAACATTTGATCAAATTGGTAAATATGTATCAGGAAAATAATGATCAGCTAGAAGTAGAAAGCACAAGCATGCTACCGGTCAAGGAAGAGCACAGGATAAGATCACACAGTCTTAGTAGTTTAGTGTCCACTTTACAGCAGTATCAGTTTTCTTGTTTATCAGAACTTTGGTCTTTGCCAAACTGCTGGATCTTACCTATAAAGGCATTTTTAAATTACCTTAATTTTGTTTAGAATTTAAACATTAACCAGGCAAAACAGAAAGGTGAAAAATATCTTCCACATTTCTTTTGGCTCAATGAATGACTTTTCTTTTAAACTTTATTTCATTTTTTTTTTTCTCCCAGAAATTTCCACAACCAAATATGCTCATTCGTAAACACCCAATCCAAAATAGGTAAACTCTGACCTCTGGCGCCACCTAATGGCATAGAGCAAACTCGCCAGGTTCATACAGCTTTGAAAAAATAGCATTCAAAACCACTCATTTTTTTAAGCCTCATTATTAACAGGAGAGACATACATCAAACCTTTAAAATTTTAGGAGGTAAAATTCTAACTCAAAAAACTAAAAAACAAAAAACTATTATCCTATGTCTTTAGGTAATTAAAGACGTAGGAGAAAATAAAAAGACATTTAAAATAATATAAAGCCTGAGAGAAAAAAATAGGTATGAAGAGATATTAGAAAGGGAGATCTACATCTACTGCCAAAAGAAATCAGCTTTTTTCCTACTGAAAAGGCTTCAACAACATTTAACTAAAGCAAATTATACTACTGACACCAGACGTAGCACAAGATCCATTTAATAGCTTTGAGGGACATCTCAAGAAGGCAGTGAAGCACCTTGCTGATTAGAAAAAATAAAACCCAGGCAGTTTGTACAGAAAATATAAAACCATAAATGGAAATTACCTGAGTTGCAACACCATAAAACTCACTCCTAACTCTATGCTATTAAAGGGAACTGGTGGTATGCATACTAAGTCTTCTTTGGGAGAAATACTGAAATCAAATAAAAACAGGCTTTGTACCTATTTTCATTGGAGGCTAATTAACACCCATTTTATTTATCAACCACAAATTTAGGGCCTGTAAATAAATGATGACTTTTTCTAATAAGGGGGCTGTGAAAATAAATTTAAAGGCATAAACTAAAGTCTTAGAAGCTAATATCTAAACACCTTCCAGATACCAACTTTCTTCTGTACCCTATAAAGAGTATCACTGAGGATAACAATCAAGCCAGTTCTGAAAATATATATAATATTTAGAGTTACTGAATGAAGGTATAGGACTTTGAAGTTTGATTATTAATTTAACTGACAGGCTAATCTCTTTTTGTTTGTTTTGTTTTTAAAAAACCCTCAAATCAGCTACTATATTGGAAGGGACATAAATTGAAGGGGTGCCATTCTGACGCACAGGATCAGAGTAAGTCCTACATTTACATTCTCCTCAATGCTGCTACTAGAATGCCACTGAGACGGCTTCACTGCTATGTTATGGTGATGATCTGACATGATCCATTCTCCTTTACTAAAGCTTTCGCTTCTGTTGTTGTCTGAGGTTTTGGTGGCCATTCCGGGTCAACCAAGAGCTCCTGGGCCAGATACATGTACTTGGCCTTTGGCATCTTCTTCCTACAGTTCAGGGCCCAGGACAAGCATTTTCCCCACCAATCCACTGACTCCTAAGAAAATAAGGAAAAAGAGGAACACCCAGTAGATTAAGAGCTGTTGTTTTTAACAAGTTTGTTAAAGCACAGTTCATCAGCACAGAAAAATAAGAGGAAATTACTTCTGGGCACAACAAATACATGAAGGAAAGAAAAAAAAAATCCACGCTTAAAAAACAGCTTTCCATTATTTAGGAACATTATTTTTTTAAGATTATATTTCTAAAGTATCCATGTAATTTATACTTCATTTTATTTAGTTCTATGTTCCTACTTCCTCCTGTATGCAGATACATTTTAAAAATAACTTGTATATCTGGAGTCTGGGATTCCATAACATAAAACATCTGATGTATTAAGAATAACTTCGAACTATTCAGAGAAAAAATTTTTAATATTTAATATGAAAACCCTCGTTCTATCCTAAACTATCTTTTGGTACTACTGCTTCTAGCAACTTAACCACCTGATCATTTTTGAAAGAAAACACTGTAAAGATACCACTGCTACTGTTAATATCACCTTTCAAAGCATTATGTAAATACTGTTAGGTCAAAATCAGAACTTAGATCATGCTTAATGTCAATCACTTCTTTTAAAACCACATTCTCATTAACATAAAAACAATTTTATTTTATAATGATGGTTTCCCCTTGGTGCTCCACAACTGGAAAGAGGTACATACAAAACTATAAAGCAAGTACTAATTCTTAGTATTATTTCATTATAAAAAGCTCTGCTGTCACAGAATTCCTTCGGATCAATCCCAATGTTTTTACTGGATGTGATCTTAGATAAATAGTTCTTGAAGAACAAGAAAGCAGAGTCCCTGGTTATTGTACAAAAATGTAAATTCAATACAGGCCCTCAGAATTTGTCTTAATTGGAACCGGAAATAAATGAAATAAAACTAAATGACTATACTGAGACCTGTAGTTATATTCACCTCTGAAGAACAGTCAATTCTTAACTATTTTGGATGTTTCTTCTACAAAGCAAAATTTAAATCCCAGGTTGTTTTGTTTTGCCATCAACATATAACCTAGGCTACAACCAGGTCTAAGCTCAACTGAAGTAAAGATGACCCTTGAGCAACACCGGGTTTGAACTGTGCAGGTTCACTTACATGTGGGTTTTTTTAGCAAATACTACAGTACTACATGATCCACAGTTGGTTGAATCTGCAGATATGGAGGAACCCTGTATACAGAAGGCCTATAAACTATATAAATCATAGCAGATTCTTGGCTGTGGGGAGGGTCAGCAACCCTAACCCTGGCATTATTCAAGGGTCAGCTGTAATCTCACAAAATTCCGGAAGCATTCTAATGTTAACTCTCAAAATATCTTCATGATCAAGAAAGGCAAATTTGCTACAACACAGACCCTGAAACACAGGTTTCTAAATTGGCCAATGGAGAATAGCAAAAATACTTTAAAATGAAAACTCTTTAAAACTTTTTCATACTTTGACTTGGTAGGTCTCATCGTACTGAGACAACCACCAGGAACCTACTACTCTCTCCTTCTTCAAAACTGGGGGTGGGCATGCGGCAGAGAGCGTGATACACAATAACGACATGCTTTTGAAGGCCTTCTAGTTTACTCTGTCGACAAAACAGTGTAAGCTGCACCATTACCAAGAATTTAAAGGCAAAAACTGTGGTTTGTCAGGGGTGGGGTGGGTTAGTGGGGATACAGATTAGGGGTGGGGTGGGTTAGTGGGGATACAGATTTGAGGATTATTCATCTAGTAGCCTCTTTATTGTCATAGCTAAAAGCAGAGTTATTACCATCACCTCAAAGGAAGTCCACAAGAAAACATTTAGCATTAGAATATAGAAGAGGTTAGCTATAGGACTCTTCAGGTGATCCAAATAACAAAGAATTCCTTTTCGGTACAGGTGTATACATGACAAACCTTAATATTTAATCTGAGGCGACAGTTCACTACTTGGACCTATCTCTTCCCCAATGTGTTTAAATTCTTCCGTCTAATTGCAGGGGAAAAAAAATTCATTGTTCCTAAATCAATGTGAAAGCTGTCACTTTTTATTTTACAGCAAGTAGCATTGTTAAAGGATCACAGAAAAGGGCGAATGGTGAATGCTGACTTTAAAAAAAAAAAAGGCAGAAACATATAAGCCTTGTCTGTCCAGATGAGCCAGCTGGGCTGAAAGCAATGCAAAACAGGCTGAGTTAAGGAAAGTCACAGCCAAGTGTATTCAAATGTAAGAAACACACACACACACACACAAAATAATAAAATCCATCATTTCCCCACCTGTGGAAAATGAGGCAAGCAATAAAATTAAAATGAAATCCACTGCAAACAGAATCACAATTGAATCACAATTCTTTTCACATTAATGCGCATGCTTTTTTGAACAAAAATCCTCATGTCCCTATTAAAAGCAACATACACCTGCTATAATTTTAAAAATAAATTCAGTCACAAGGAACACTAGGGATCCCCCCCTCCACTACAATTAGACTCATATTTTGTTCTTGTACCCTCACCTCCCCCAAACAGCATACACAAAAAATACACTATAAGCAAGCATAGGCTTGTTCATTTACAAACACAAGCATACCACAGACATCCTTAAGCAACATAATTCACTGGTACAGAAAATAAACAGTGCTACAGGCATGCTAGAATAGAACTAAATCGAGGGAGAAAAGACAGTGGCAACAGGACAAAGGCAAGCACTGCACAAGGAAAGGGAAGAGATGAAGCGTCACGGGGCTTAGAATGAGCACCAAGGCCTCGCCTAACATCTAGGGTAAGTCTCTGAAGCAGAACACAGGAGCCCCAGCAACTGGATCTTGTGATTTGCTCCTGAAAGGAGTGGTTAAATAACCAAGTGTATCCCTCAGAGAAGGCAAAGTGGCTACCACAGCCCAGCAGAAAAAACACAAAGAACTTTTAAAAAGATCTACAGCTAAAATTCTCCTGCTTTTTAGACCAGTCCAAGCTGCTCATTCCAGAACCCCAATGCCAGCTAACTCCTAGCAGTGTCTTTTAGGAAATGTTTTCATAGGCAGTATGTAAGATATAAAGCCATGCTTATGGGGAAAATGTTGTAATGGTGCTGTGGTTTTCATAAAACTCTTCTTCCATACCAATCCTGAATATAAGACAAACACAATCAGAATGAGCATTCTATCTAAATAAACTCGAATAATATCCTAAGTGGCATAAAGACTACAGCTAACATCTGGATTTTTCCCCCAAAAGGGAAACATAATCAGGACACATTCTCAGGCATTATCAAAATACATGACGGTATGACTCCAGTTCCACATCTAACCACTAAGCAGCCTCAGTTTACCAGACACAGGGTAGGCACAAATGCTTCTTCGAAAGAGAATATGAAGCACAGATCTCAAACACGGGTAAAGCTGTACAGAAAAACACAGGTGATGGGCCCCTCCACTGAAGACTTCTCATTCAGTAGATCAAAGGTGGAGCTCAAGGCATTTGTGATGAGTATCCTTACTTGAAAATCACTGCATCTCAAGAATGTTTTTTTTTTTCTTTTCTTTTTTTGTCAGAGAATAAGTATTAACATCTGGAGCTGCTAAAGATCACTACAGAAAAAAAAATAGTTACATAAAAGTTTTAACTTTGATTATTTACAAATGGTTTATTTAACCTGTTTTCAATTTGATTCAATGGACATTTACTGAGGCCACTGTGCATTAATAAGAAAAAGAACCACTGTAGGAAATAAGTGACTATTATATAAAAATCTTTCTGTATCTAAATTAGATCAGCTGTATGTATGTTCAGTGGGCCAAATAAACATAATATCTAAAATGTCTACTATTAAATAAAATGACACCTAAAGGTTTATTTCGTTTTTGAAGAACAGATGGAGGCTTTCTGTTACAGAAATATTATGTCCTGGGCCCAGATAAAACTGAACCTGAATTCCAGTTCTAACGCTGTTTCCTCATCTGTGAAGACAGGGATATCTTCAGTCTCTCTACCCTAACCTCTTAGGTGGTTGTAACAACTAGAGAGAATTTATACAAAATGCCTCACAGTATCTACCATAAAAAGTAGGTTTTGAAAACAGTAGCTGTTCTTTGTCTCCATTTTGTTACTTGATTGTTCTATTAGTTTGCATCTCTGTGGCCTCATAATGTGAGACAGTGTGGCACAGTGGAAAAAACACTCCTCTTGAAATTAGAAACCTTGGCTTCAACTCCCAGCTCTGCCACTCATAAGCTGCATAACCACGGCAAGTTGACTGAATGCTGTTTCTTTATGTATAAAACGAAGTTAGAAACACCTTAAGATTGGAAGGATTCTGGAGGTGTTACATAGCTGTCTTGCAGATCACCAGATAGTTTGGACGCGGTTACTTGAGATTTCTAGGTGAGGTTCTCGACTTCATAACTCAACTGCATTAAGACCTGGAGCCTAGTCCAGGGTCTTTAGCTGTGAAATTTCGAACCTTACTCAACGGTGTCTGGGTTTATATGGTAAGGAAGGAATGAAGAAATATGGCTGTTCTTCCCCCGACATTAACAGAGAAGGTTGAGAGCTGCGAGCTTAGAAGACCCCATGGGACTCTTGGTAGGAAAGAGCACAGAATGGGCTCCTAGGTGTAGCAGGTCACTCTCATCTTCACTTGCTTTTTCACCTTATGGCAGGCTTTTTCAGCCTCGGCACTGCTGACATGTTGGCCCAGACAGTCTTTGTCGTGGGCGCTGCTGTAGGATGTTTACGCAGCAGCATCTTCAGGCTCCACCCACCACATGCTAGGAGCAACCTCACCCCCACCCCCCACCCCCTGCCAACTGTGACAAACAAAAATGTCTCCAGATACTGCCACGTGTCCCTGGGAGGATGGGGGCATTACCCCTAATTGAGAACTACAGCCTTACAGTAATCTGACTAACGGATGGGCTCTCCAAGGGTCACAAATATCAATAGTGAGAGCAAACTACAAACGGAAGCGCTGGAAGATGAAAGCACAGCATTCTGTGCTAAGAGGTTATAAGAACTCTCTTTTCTGAAGCCAATGATTTAAAAAATGCTTTCTTAAAACATGACCCTAGAAACTGAAGGCCAAACTTCTTGTCTACTCAGTGGTGCTCAGAACTGGTAAACACATGGGGCCGGTGGGAGCCTCCCTGCTCAGACCACTCTCTCCCCAGAACACTTCAGAGGTACAACCTCACGTAAGAGGCACAAACTCTTAAAAATAATGAGGACACAATTTTAGAAAAAAGATGTAGCAAATTATAGAATCTTCTGCCATTTAATTTTGGTTGAAAAGTAAGGAAGGCTTTCCAATTCAAATGTTTTAAAGGAGCTTTATGATACCCACTTTTGACTTAGGGTACAGTTCCTCTTCAGAACCTGCGTTTCCTGTTTAGATCAATAGTTGGAGATCTCTTTGGAAAAGCTAAAAACAAAGGAAATGTTTTCCTTGGCCAAGGCCTTGCCAGTACAAATATTTTATATGAGGACTGATGATAGGACCCAAAGTTAACCCTCTGAAGCAATGTAGTGAGGTAACCAAGACACAGAGGAGATGTAGCTCAGGGACTTGAGCCTCTCTCTAATACAGCTCTGGTCATACTTACTAGGGACAACTGTGCCTTACACTGCTTTGAGAAAAAGAAACTAAAGCAGATTCCAGACTTATCACATCATTACAGAACTATCCTTACTCATCATCAAGCATTAGAAAAGGAAATGGTGCTCTACAGAACTTCTTATAAAGTGATCCTGTGACACTACTACACCAGGCATCAAGCCTGATGAATTACCAAAGCAAAGCTCAGGACATAGCTACTCAGGTAAAAGAAGGCTAAAAATAAGCGAGTGACCCACGCCAGGGAATCCTCTTGAATTCGGAAAGCTGCTTTCTGGCTTGGGATGAGTGACAGGTTTAGAACTCATGTGTATAAAGCATATCGCCCACCTACAAACAGCAATGGGCACAATAATGAGGGAGTGGAACTTTATGCTGTCAAGTTCTCTATACTCAAAAAGCTGCTCAGAGCTGTGATTCAATGGTACTGGTTTAAAAAACAAGACTAACCTATATTTTCTATCAAGAATTTCAACATCCTAACACCAAAAAACGGGTTTTATTCATCTGCTTCTCTTTTCTTTTCACCACAAAGAAAGTCAAAAGTCCTTAAACCATGGTTTGTATAAAAATGAACACTATCTCTCCGAAAATGTTTCTAAATGATGAGAGACATATGCTGGGGAAAACCAAAAAGTCACCCAAAATTAAGGCACAGTAACTGACAAGAAATCAGAAATAATTCCTCAGAATTTTGACCTTTGGACTCTGATCCATGAAGAAACAATTCCCATTCCATAACTTTATTTACATGAATCTCATTTAGCCTCTAATGGGACTCATAAAAACCGAAAACATAAAATTTAAGCCAGACAGAAATGGAAAAATTTACCACTGAGAACAAGACCTTCACACACGGAGAAGATACGGATTGGAATGGAAAAGAGACTTATGAAATTTCTGAAGTCCTAAAAAGACTGTAACAAATATTTGCCATGAATCTTCTAGGACTCCTTACAAAAAAATGAAATGCCAGGCATAGAGGAAAAGGTTGAGCAACACACAACAGAACACCACCCTACACAATGCAGAGTACACAACTGACGTGAAGAATTGAGAGTAAGGGCTGATTTCCAACCTGTGGTGGCTGTGTGGTGGTGAAGCGATATTCTCCTTGTTTGTCTCGATTGAACACAACTTTCCAAAGGACCATGTCAAGGAAGAAGTTCTGAGAGATAGTCCAGCGAGTTAAGAATTAAAAATGACTATGTCATTGTTTATTAATGCGTACATTTAAAAAGGCTCACACAATGCTGAGACATACGTGAAAAACATGATTTGGCTTTCATATAGAGGATTTCAGTTTATATTGCAAAAGGACAAAGAATAACAACAGGACTTTTGTAACAAATATAAATCATCATAAAATTCTTGATAAATTTTCTACGAAGTATAGCTTTTATATGAATCCTCAGGGCTTTCCCATATTAAAATAATGCTTATAATCTGAAGTATTTTTCTTAACAGCGAATTGAGTTATCTCTATCTATATACAACTATATCTATATGCATATGATGAAAAATAATTCTTTTGATAGTAAGCAAGAATAAATTAAGGGAGATTAAGAAAGGATTCCCTAGAAATTCTGTTTTATAAAAAGATTTTACCTTAAATAACATTTGAGTGAAAAGATGAACTTATACTATAGAAAAAGGAAAGCTTTTAAAGTACAGTATCTTGGACATGCTTTCTACTGTCCATAAAACAGCAAAAATACATTAAAATGGGCAACCTAAAAAGATCAGTACCGTAATAACCACGCTGTCCACTATGGCCCCAATTTAAATACCAAGTCATCTTTTAGAAAAATATCAAATTAAACATAATTTCCAAGTCTACAGCCATTATCTTTAAAGTATACATGTTTCCCACAAATTACCTAATTTTAATTCAAAAGCCTACTCTATGAAAGCCTTAACTTAAAAATCACAACTGTATCTCCTTCTTCATTTGGCATACTGCTACTGTAAGAGTGAATAATAGTAGCTCTGAGAACAGACCAAATTTTATTAATAAGCAGCAAGTGAGAACCTACTATCTCCTTTTAGAGAAGCTGACCTAAAGGAATCCTAGTAGGAGAATAACTATACAGTATAAAATGGATCAAAGAGTACTTAAGACCTCTTCCCTCTAAGGAAAACTTAGAAGTAAATACCAAGGAAGAAGTTCCAGCAATCAGGCTGAGACTGGGTAAGTTCATCATGGTCACTGTTTTACAATTTCAATAAACTCTCTAATGATTAAGATTTACTATACTTCATGGAGAGAGCCCCCTCCCTTTCCTCCCTTAAATGGGAGATTTTACTGTACATCACAGGACTTGGGTGGTGCTCTGATTTCATGGCCACTGGTTTACCAGTTTATGGGCCACCTGAGCACCAATCTTCTCTCCTTTCTCTCAGTCACTAATTTTTGATTTATAACTGCTTATTTTCTCCCACCTATGACTTCAGCTAAATCATCTCTCTCTTTCTTTGGCCACGTCGCATGGCATGTGGGATCTTAGCTCCCCAACCAGGGATCGAACCCACGCCCTCGGAAGTGAAGGCACGGAGTCCTAACCACTGGACCATCAGGGAATTCCGTCCTATCGCTTAATATGACTATTATTAGCTCATGGAAAAGTTGAGAAGAGAAGGCTAAATGAATTTAACTGCAATGAAACAAATTCTTTGTGGGCTTCCATAATGTTACCTATCCATTTCCCCCATTACCATTAAATCACCAAGAATTGCAAAGCAGCAAGGCAGCCACTTAATTATGTAAAGTGCTTACCTCTACCATGATTGAAACAAAGGCATTGACAAGAACAATGATGAGCATAGTTACACGCCACTGATATGGTACACACACTATCTGTAAGACAAAAATTATGTTAATATAGTACGTAGTTGATATTATAGCATTATATCGTAATTTCCAAATTTATTTAATTCCTATTATATACCAAACACTTTCACATACACTATCTACTCAATCCTCAACAATGCCACAAGGTAGATACTATACCCACTTTTCAAGATGATAAAACGCAAAGTGAAGTAACTCAAGGTTTGAAAGATACATTAAAGTGGTGGAACTTAAGAGACAAATCCTATTCAAACTCAAAAGCCCATGCTCTACTAGATCATGAATTTCTAACAAGTCTCTATTTTAAAAATAAAGTCCTATCTTTAAACAATGAAGTAGATACTGATCTAATAATGAAGTACTACTCAAAACTCTACACTGTTTAAAGACAAATTCATAAAAAGAACTGTGCAGATCAATTTAAGAAGGAAGTTTTCACTTTAAAACCTGTGATTAATTTCTAAGGCCTAAAAAAAAGAGAAGAAGAAAGAAGGAAAATAAATCTCCTCCATGCATTCATCTCTTTAGTCAGCAAATATTTACTGAGTACCTAGGTACACACTAGTACCTGTGTCAAGTGCCGAGGAGTGGCATGATAAAGCATGTTTTAGAAAGACACTTACGGCTCAGCAAGGATTTGAGGGGAGGAGATTGCTATACTGATCCAGGCAAGAGATGATGGTAGCCTGAACTACAGTGGTGGCAGACATAATGAGAAATAAATATATCTGGTCTCAGATATATTTATATCTGAGTTGAGTTATATATAAATTGAGTTTATATATAAACTCAATTTCCTGAGTGGTGGGAGAGATAGGAATATCTTAAACAGAGCTTCTAAATCCCCTGGAATTTCCTGGGTATCAGGAATGTTTTCGTTCTAATAAGGCTACTCTTTTTTTTTTTGCGGTACGCGGGTCTCTCACTGCTGTGGCCTCTCCCGTTGCGGAGCACAGGCTCCGGACGCGCAGGCTCAGCGGCCATGGCTCACAGGCCTAGCCGCTCCGCGGCATGTGGGATCTTCCCGGACCGGGGCACGAACCCGTGTCCCCTGCATCGGCAGGCGGACTCTCAACCACTGCGCCACCAGGAAAGCCCTAATAAGGCTACTCTTGATGGGCTTTAGGATGTGGGCTGGTCACCAGAAAGATCAGGGAGAGGCGAGGGGCTAAAGATCGAGTTAATAATTGATCATGTCTATATGACGAAACCTCCATTTTAAAAAAATCCCTAAACTACAGAGTTTGGAGAGCCTCTGGGTTGGTCAACACATCCGTGTGCTGGGAGGGTGAAGCATCCCAATGGCATATGACAGAAGCTCCTGCGCTCGGGACCCTTCCAGACCTTGGCTTATGTACCTCTTCATCTGGCTGTATCCTGTACCTTTATTATATTCTTTATAATAAACCAATAAACGTAAGTGTTTCACTGAGCTGTTACAGCAAATTACCAAAGCTGAGAAGAGGGTTGTGGGAACCATGACTTATAGCTGGTTGGTCAGAAGAAGTACAGGTGACAAACTGCGACTTGCATCTGGTGCCTGGAGTGGGGGCAATCTGTGGGACCATGCCCTTAACTCACAGGGTCTGTGCTCGCCCCAGGTAGTTAGTGTTAAAACTGAACTGCAAGACACCCAGTTGGTGTCCAGAGAACTGGCTGGTGTGAAACAACCCCACACATCTGGGGTCAGAAGTGTTTTGAGTAGGAAACAATAGTTTCCTTTTAGGTGGCAGATGGGATTGGAGTAAAGAGAGAGACAGGGATACAGAATAAGAAACCTGAGAAAATCTAGGACCAGACTGGCCATGAAAAGAGAAGGAAAAGACCAGTATACAAACATACTTCTACCTTGGATAAACGGGAGTATCAAGAAACAGAATCGAAAAAAAAAAAAAAAAAAAGAAAGAAACAGAGTCGAATCGAAGCAGGGTTGAGGGAGAACATGATGAGCTTAGTTTTTTAAATGTTGACTGAGAGAACTGATGGGTGAACCACGCATATAATGTTCAGTATGTTAGTGGATATTCAGGTTAAAGCTCAGTTGTGAGACTAGGCTAAGGGTATAAAGTCAGGAGTTTTCGGGCTTCCCTGGTGGCGCAGTGGTTAAGAGTCCGCCTGCCGACGCAGGGGACACGGGTTTGTGCTCTGGTCCGGGAAGATCCCACATGCTGCGGAGCAGCTGGGCCCGTAAGCCATGGCCGCTGAGCCTCCGCGTCTGGAGCCTGTGCTCCGCAACGGGAGAGGCCACAACAGTGAGAGGCCCGCGTACGGCAAAAAAAAAAAAAAAAAAAAGTCAGGAGTTTTCAACACATAGATGGCAACTACAGGGGAAGCCACAATTAAGGATGAGGTCACCTGAATGGATAGAGTAAGACAAGAACACAAATGTGTGGAACACTAACATTTAAGACACAGGCACAGGGTTTGGAACCACAGTGGAGAATGAGGAGTCACAGAAGAAGTAGGAAAAGGTCAGAAGAAAGCAAAGCATCATAGAATTCCAGGGAGAATGTCTCAAGAACGATGGCATGGCTAACTTGTCAAATACTGCTGAGGAGACAAGTAAGACTGAGGGGAAAAAGAAAACCACACACACGTCAGGGGTACAAATCCACTGGACTTAACAAAAAGGTTGTTCATTGCCTTGGCAAGGGCAGTTTCAGTAGACTGGCAGGGGTAGTAGCCAGATTAGATTAGTTGATGAGTGTGTGAGAGGTGAGTTGCATGTAGCATTCTTTCAAAAAATAATTTGGCTGTGAAGTAGAAGGCATGTGGTGAGAGAGAAATATTATATAAATGTGTTTTATTTTCTTTTGCCTAAAGTGCTTATCTAAATCCCTGAATGAAGCGTGTCGGGAAAGAGATGCTCATACACTGTTGGTAGGACTATAAACTGTCAACCTTTTCAAAGTTCAATAACATAGTATTTATAAAAATTCAAATTCTAGATACCCTTGGGCCAAGCAATTCTACTTCTGACATTAACCTCTAAATATGCATTTGTCCTTCTTAATGAAGTGTGCAAGAACCTGCAAATACAGCATTGTTTATAATAGCAAAACAGTGGAAGCAACCTAAATACCCATTAAAGGGATTAGTTAAAATATGGAAAAGTCCATGAAACGGAATGCTCATCCATAAAGTGCTTATAAGCTTGATGCCCAAACCTGGCAGTACATCAAGAAAAGAAAACCAAGTTTGATCTCACTCGTGCAACCACAAGCAAAAATCCTAAACAAAATCATAGTCAACCAAATCCAGCAGATATAAAAAAGAATGCATCATGACCAAGTTGGATTTATTCTAGGAATGGTGTTGGTTCAACATTTGAATATCAGTCAACTGTAATTCACCACATTCTCCTGGAAGAAACACTATGTGATCATTTCAACAGCTGTAGAAAGAGGATTAGATAAAATTAAACGTCTATTTATGTTAACACCACCATAGAAATAAGCTTCCTCAACCCGATAAAGAGTATATACCAGAAACCTACAGCCCACAATATACCCAGTGGTGAAATACTAGGAACACTCCCTGTAGAGTCAGGAACAGGACAAGTACATCACTATCACACCAACATTCGTGTGGTTAACAGACATGCAAAACACATAGAAGGAATAAGGACTGAAATGTCAGAAACAAAAAAAAGTCACTATTTATAGATAACTGTCTAAAACAAAATCCTAGAGAATCTAAAAATTTTAAGAATAAAGTTTGACAAGGCTGATGGATACGAGATGAATATCCAAAATAACTGCACTGTTTCCACCAGCATAAAAGGACTATAAAATACAATTTTAAACAGATACTTATCAGAGGAACAAAAACCATAATACTACAGGAATAAATCTAACAAAAATGTGTATAAAAACCTTTAGGGAGGGCTTCCCTGGTGGCACAGTGGTTGAGAATCTGCCTGCTAATGCAGGGGACACGGGTTTGAGCCCTGGTCTGGGAGGGTCCCACATGCTGCAGAGCAACTAGGCCCGTGAGCCACAACTACTGAGCCTGCGCATCTGGAGCCTGTGCTCCGCAACGAGAGGCCGCGATAGTGAGAGGCTCGCGCACCGCGATGAAGAGTGGCCCCCTCAAGCCACAACTAGAGAAAGCCCTGGCACAGAAACGAAGACCCAACACAGCAAAAATAAATAAATTAATAATCTCCTACCACCCAACATCTTCTTTAAAAAAAAAAAAACAAAAACACCTTTAGGGAGAAAGATATTCTGAAGAAATAGAGATATTCTCCCCCTCGATTTTTTGATAAACCCAGTGTAATTCTAATAAAAATTCCAAGAGGGCTTATCCTGGTATAAACTTAAAATGTATACGGAGGAGGAAAAGCTCAGGAACAGCCAAAAAGATCATGATGAACAATGTGAGGTGGGGTAGGGGTCCTATCCAACCATATATCAAAATTACTTACAAAGTCATATCACACTTTACACCCACTAGACAAACATTGGCAAAGATGTGGAACAAAAGATCTCATACACTGATGGAAGTATAAATTGGTATAATCACTTTGGAAAACAACTGGAACCTCAGAAAGCTAAAGAGCACATGCTCAAACTTATACTAGAACACACCAGAAGACGGTCTGCCCTAGTGGTATGCCAAGGTAGGGCAGGTGGTAATGGAAGGAGTATTTTACCACTGACATTGTTTAGAATTCCCACGACAAGGTGGTATTTCTAGCAGATGGACGTTTAGTGGGCTTTATTGCTGGTTTTAAATTCTCAACAGCATTGTACCACCCCCTTGCTGCTTGTACCTGGGATGAACTCTTTGATGTTACTCACTCCCTTACACTAAGGGACGTGTATAAGAATGTTTACATCAGGACCATTAATTCAGGAAAAGTCTATGAACAATCCAGTTATTTACCAGTGGAGAACTGAGAAGTGAATTATGGTATATTCCTATAACGGAATACTATACAGAATGAAAATGAAATGCATGCAGCATCATAATAAGGTTTCTGGGAAAAAGCAAGTCAGAGTAAAACAGCAATCACCAGATACCATTTTCATAAAGTTCAAAAGTAAGCAAAACTATCTTTTAAGACTTCATACGTATATGGTATAGTGAAAAGTAAGACAATGAGGTAGTGGTTCCCTCTGGGTGTCTGGAGAAAGGTGCACAATAGAGCCTTACTGGTGTTGGTAATGCTACCTTTTTTTTAGGTTACATGTTGGACTCCTAGGTATTATTTTATTGCTATTATGATTAACAACTTAAACGTGTATGCATATTCGTTTGTATAAAACAAGTATTTCATCTTTCATAAAGTTTTTAATGAGAACGAGAATAAGAACTCAATGGACAGCACGTGATGAGGCAGCACAGGCAGACTACTCAAGAAGTAGGTTGGTAAGGGACGGGTCAAATAATGGAATCAATGTTCTTTTATTTTTAAAGACCAAGGGACATTTAATTTGTTTGTGGACAAAGGGAAATGGAACTAGAAGCAAAGAATGAAGAAACAGGAAAGAAAAATATCAGGTAGTCAATAAAGGCTGCTGTTTTAATTATGCTCCCTTTGGGTTAATATAACTGGATCTTCGAAAATTAGGAAAGAAGAGATCCTGGAAAAAAGAAACAAAGACAGTTTAGTTTCTTTCCCCAGTAACATAAGAGCAGAGGAGGGGGACAGATCTTAAGCCCTAGCAATCATCCAGAAGTCTCATTTGGCTATGTGATACTAATGTGTCATTTTCCACTACTGTCTTATTTACCACTGCTATCCCAGATCCTATTACTCCTCAGACAATCAGTAATAATTGA
This sequence comes from Orcinus orca, assembly GCF_937001465.1. Classification (NCBI taxonomy): domain Eukaryota; kingdom Metazoa; phylum Chordata; class Mammalia; order Artiodactyla; family Delphinidae; genus Orcinus; species Orcinus orca. The sequence continues at coordinate 75,235,673 of NC_064563.1, forward strand.
TGTGCTTAAGCCTTACCTGAAGAATCTGGTCAATAGAGGCAACTGGATGCAACATGATGAATAATATGAAAACATACAAAATAATCAGAGACACAACAAAAAAATCTGAAACAGAAAGTAAAACAATTAAATTAGGGAGTTCCTTTAAATAAAAAGGCACATACTGGTATACTGTCGATCTTAAATTTGGTTTTAAATACTTCTATTTAGGTTGATGAAGTATATAAAATGTGTGCTCTATGATATTTCCTAGAGTATGATACATCATGCAGGCCCAAAGGATTTATTTATGTAATGTGAAAATAATCAGCATTTATAAAAAATAAAGAGACAGACCTTTACGAATATTTATTTGTGTATCTCACAGATAGATAGCTACTTTATAAGACAACCAAGCCAATCTATAATTCATAAATAGGAGACTAGACTACGTATGGCAAAATTAGATTATCATTTAAAACATACATGCAAAGACAACTGATTGTAAAAATGCTGATAACATTTATTCTCAGTATTAGTTATGTTATAATCCTAAACAGAGGCACTCTAAGCTGAACGTAAGTATATTTCTGTTCAGTGAATCCCACTTTTTCATTAATTTCCTCCGTGAAAATATTTCCACAGAAAACGCTAGCTAAAACCCAGAAACTGAGTTGATCTGCTACTTTAAATGTGGGCTAACCCTGTGGCTTGCTGTGGTAGGTAGGGATGGTAAATTCCATCCATCAGCACTTTGTATCACTTTCCTAACTCAAAAATAAAACTCCCTGCTCATTTTGTTAACTGTGTACATTTTGTTAACTGTGTACATACATGCATTCACATGCACGTATACAAGCACACCCTTATGTAACAAGCCATGGGGGTGGAGGGGCTCAGAAATAGTCTCAATTATATTGACAGACCCCAACTTTTCCCCCCTTTTTTCTTTGGTCTGGATATTTATTTCTAAGTTCCTATTTGAGGATGGCTTCAAAACTCAAACTTTACTATGACCACATATAACCAAAACTTTATCATGAAGCCTTCAGACTGAGTAAAGAAGTTTAATATACTATTTACAGATTGTAAATGAAGGAAGGGGTCTCAATATTTTTAAATGTGGGAGTCATCTGTAAATATGAAATTTGTTAATCCATCAGTTGAAAACTATAGGCCAACAGTTATTATTCTATAGAAACAATACTGTGTTATATATATATATATATATATATATATGTTTATTGTTTTATATATATATTTATTGTTCTAGAAGCTTAGACTGAAAGTTATACTAACATTCATGCCAAAAGTGGGGAAACTCTTTTACTATGAGCCACTGACCAACAGGATGAAAAATTTGGAACCCACTTAGATAAAAAAGAAATTTTTTTCTAGATTTTTATCTTTTCCAACATTCTACTAAATTGCAAACAGGATGGGACTTCCCTGGCGGTCCAGTGGTTAAGACTGCGCTTCCAATGCAGGGGGCGCGGGTTTGATCCCTGGTCAGGGAACTAAGATCCCACATGCTGCGCGGGGTGGCCAAAAAATAAAAATAAAAATTTCACCAAATAAAAAAAAATAAATTTCAAACAGGGGATACAACATTCTATTCAATAAATGCAGCAATGAAAGTAATACATGTTATATAGCCATTCAAATATCTATATAGTCAGTTAAAGAAAAAGTGTTCGGAAAGTGCTAGTTGGAAGTACGTGAACACACACACACAAAGGCTAAATCAGAAAAAGGACCAAAAAAAAAAAAAAAAAGTCAGAATATAAATCCCAAAGAAAGACAGAAAGGTTTTGTTTCAATAAAGTAATAGCCCGTATTGAATGTTTTTCAACTCCTATTGCATTTTTATAATGATAAGCAAAAACAGACTTGCAATCTAGTCCTGACACGTTACCAGAAAAAAATTTTTTTTTTACTCAAGCTCAAAAACTTCTTACATCTACCTCAACAATATTTCTCAACTCTTCATCTGTCCTTCTCCTATAACCACCCCGTTTGATCACACCTCTAAAAATCTGCCAAGATTTCCATTTGAAGGAAAAAATAAATAATTGAATCTTTCCTTTGTTTAGCTAGGGGAGAAAAAGAGGCACTATTCAAAGGAATCTGACAGGGGAGGTGGATGGCTAGCAGATTTAGATAACCACCAAAATGAAAAAAATCAATAAGGATTTCAACCAAGAATGGAAAACTCAGGGATTCATTCTGGAGAGGTATGAGTTTCTAGTAGACTGTGCTCTCAACTCCGGGATTCTCCTGGCATGGTCACTGATTCCTTAGTGATCGTACTGAAGTGCAAGGAATGCTCTTCACCAGAAGACAGCTAGCTATCAAAACAAATTCTGTGTTGGTGGTGACTGGCGGCTGAGGGAGAATGTTCCACAAGTTAAAGAATTAGCTTCTATTTCAGATGCTGCCACAAAGCTATGTGAACATCGAGTCATTCAGAGTCAAATTATTTTAACTATAAAATGGGGATATGGTGATGATCCTGGAGGAAACAGTAGATTTAAGTTATTATTACATACATCCCAGCTATGGCATCACAAAATTGTTTTTCTAATGATACCAGTTCCTTTTGATGGAATATGGCATCAAAATAAGGCACCATAAAGGATTTCCTTCATATTCCCCTTAGCTAAGTGACTCAAAAATAAAAACCTACATGGAGTAAATAAATCCGCAATACTTGTCCATGGCTCTGATATATACCTCTCTTGTTCCTTCCTCAAAAATACTAACCAGGACTGCCTGATCTATAACACAGATTTCAAGTCTTTCGTACTTCTATTCCCTCCTTCCTTACTCAGTTACTTATCTTTCAAAGGCCACCTTATTCTGCAGGGCCTCTAGGTATCTGCTCCAACCAATTCAGGCATGGCAGATGAACAGGCAAAAGATACATAGGCCTGGGCTTCCCTGGTGGCGCAGTGGTTGGGAGTCTGCCTGCCGATGCAGGGGACACAGGTTCATGCCCCGGTCTGGGAAGATCCCACATGCCGCGCAGCGGCTGGGCCTGTGAGCCATGGCCACTGAGCCTGCGCGTCCGGAGCCTGTGCTCCGCAACGGGAGAGGCCACAGCAGTGAGAGGCCCGTGTACCACAAAAAAAAAAAAAAAAAAAAAAAAAGATACATAGGTCTGAACAGGAAGGATACTGGCATGTCAGTAATAATGCCTTCATAAACTGAGAAAGAACCTGGATTTCACAAGCAGTAAATTATAGGGATCAAGTAAAAAAACTGTAGCAAAAATTGAAGCCAGATCTCAAGAAATCACATCTAGTTAAGAAAGAGTGTTAGAACTAAGTCCGTAAGATCATGGCCCCTGAAATGATAGCATAGTCAAACAAGAAAATATAACTGGGCTAAGCTAAAGTTAAAAATGGGTAACCACAGGCTGAAATAAGGTTTTACTTAGATTAAACTGAACCACTAGAAGACAGCAAAAAACTCTATAATGCCTTAAATGCCTAAGATTGAGGTTAATTCTTAAAAATAATCACCTCAAGATAGACTGAATACATTACACTGTTTAGATATCGAGAAGAGCAACTAGCAGGTCCCAGTGAAGACCTGTTAACTGTCTATTGTGCAGGACAAAAGGAAAGGCTAATTAATGTCCGCTCTAGGAAAGCCTTAACCTTTTCCCCACTCTTTTCCATCTATATTTATACTTTACATTGTATATCACTTTATACAGTAATACTTTATTTCTGTCATTTCTTACTTTCTTCTCTACTTTTCCTTCTTTACTACATTCCAAGATCAGGGGACTTCAATGACAGAAAGACAGACAGACAGACAGGATGTGAAGATCACAAAGTATGTATATGTTGACTTTCCTGTTCCTATTGTATTTTCCGGGAGGCATGTTTTAATGACAGCATGCACTTCTGTATGCACTGACAGACATGCACAAGCTGCTTATAGTAAAGACAAAGGTTTCGTGGCTACATTTCTACTAAAATATAAGTTTTAACATGTTTAAAAAAAAAAAAGTCCAGCCATCAACAACTGAGCTTATTTAAATCAATTTGAAATTAAATAGGAAATCAAAATATTTGAGCCTTTAATTTTTTTGGAAGTTTCCCAAAATAATATAAAAGATGTGTTTAAAAAATAGGCAACTAATATTCTCTTTCTCTTTCTTAATTGGAGAAGTATGGATAGGGTGGATTTACTTAGACCTCTAAATTAACTTTCCTGGTGCAGCTTGTCTTACTTATTATCAACCAGTCTGAACACCAGTTTTCTTCATGTAAAGAAAGTTTTGTTCTTTGATAGATGTTTTAGCTACCTCTGGGCATGCTCAATATTTCCTTAAAATTTAAAAATATGGAACTAAAAATAATAATTAAGGTTGATATACATGTTTTAAGTTCACCTTATAATAAGGTAACTTAAGTTATGAAGTTCTCTTAAAAGTACAGTGATAGGGCTTCCCTGGTGGTGCAGTGGCTAAGAATCTGCCTGCCAATGCAGAGGACACGGGTTCAAGCCCTTGTCCGGGAAGATCCCACATGCCATGGAGCAACTAAGCCCGTGCACCACAACTACTGAACCTGTGCTCTACAGCCTGTGAGCCACAACTACTGAGCCCGCGTGCCTAGAGCCCGTGCTCCGCAACAAGAGAAGCCACCTCAATGAGAAGCCCGCGCACCGCAACAAAGAGTAGCCTCCACTCGCCACAACTAGAGAAAAGCCTGCGCACAGCAACAAAAACCCAATGCAGCCAAAAATAAATAAATAAAATAGATACAACATTAAAAAAAAAAAGTACAGTGATAAACCTTCTATGCAAGGCTTTTTGTCCCCCATGGTTTTAATATGACTCTCAGTCATACAGCCTCCATTTATTAGATAAGAAATATCAGTTCTTTTTAAAAAAGAGAAAAATCAGATTTCAATTATTATCAGCACTTATATTTTTAAACAGTCTTACCTGTCCAAAATATAAAGTAATAAAACCTTCCCTACAAATCAGAGGGTAGAAGTAAAGACTAAATAAGAAAACATATGTGAATATGCTTTGTTAACTCTAACATGAGAGAGAGATGTGAGTAGTTATCACCCCTGTAACACACCAAAACCTGTGGCCTGACATTCTGCCAACTAGAACACTGGCATTTCTTTACAGCAAAAGAATAACTACTACTCATCCCAAGATACTGCAAAAGTCTACAGTTTTATGTGAAAAAAAATTTAAGTTATTCCATATATTAATTAGTACAGTCTCAAATTTTTAAAACTAGCAATTTACATATAGTGAATAATTTTTCCCCCCAAAACCCTAATTGTAATCAATCAAAATATGCTATCTCCTATTGCCACAGGCAGACAAGCTTACATAGGCACAAGCCTCCATTCTACTGGCCCCTTAAGTGTGGTGGATGCAAAGGTGACAGAAATGAAGAATTCCAGGTGAATACTGGCTGGAACAGTGTCAAAAATGAGAAAAGACAGCTGGTGCTATGCAGACCACCCAGAAGGAAAGTATAATACCCACTGTTCCAACTGAGGAACCTCTGTTCCTGCTTCTAATTCTAACTCTCCTTACAATGGGCTGTAAAAATAAAAGTTGGAGCCAGAAGTAATAGGATGTGAAAACCAGGAATGTTTAGAACTGCTGGCTTTAATTTTAAACTTAGGGTGGCAGCTACCATGAGAATAAAACAAGACAGTAAACATCTAAATCACTAGGTTCATTCTATTTGTGAAGATCTATTTTACTTTGAAAGGACAGTTTTAACTCTACTCTTGCATTACTTTTAAAGAAGGGAAGCAGGATGGGAATCACAATAAATGCCAAACTTACAATTCTTGTAGCAAGGTTGCCTGAAGGGTTTTCCTTTTGAAAAGGCAATTGCCACTATGAGGTACTGAAAACTGGAGATAAAAAACACTGTGGTATTTTCATAATTTTCTATATTATGTCTATCAGGATTGGTTTCATTGTACAAATGTGAAGAATTCCCATATAGGCTTCCTGTTGTATTAAAAGCTTCCTGTGTACTAAAACACACACAAAAGATTTTATATTAGTAAACACAATATGTTTCCCAAAGGAAACCAGTTTTTCTTTCTAGTCACATTCCAATCAATTAAAAAATTACAAGAAAGTAAGAAACTTCATTAATTAATAAGCCTCTCTTACTTAACCCTTTCCCCATTCTTTAAATTTGGGGAGTAATATTAGCATAGTAAAGGTAAACAGACCTTGTGTAATTGATTAAAATAATATTATCATAATTTGTGAACTGGAAAACACTCTGCCCATAAACAAATAAAAGACCCACTTAATAGCTTTACTTAAATTTTTTTAGGTTTTAAATGTCATTTCCCAAACTGGGGATAGAGAAGTTAGGAACACAAACATTCTGGGTTTAAAACAGACCCTAGTGATTAATTTCAACTTTCTTATTTTACAGATAAGGAAAGCAAGGCTCAGCGGCAAATTAAGAAACTGGTCCAATGTCCCCATCTTGGTAGTGATTAGGACCTGGCCTGACCACCTTCCTACAGATAAAGTCAAATACAGGCCAAATTATCTAAGTGCTTAGTCAAGCTGCATGCAATTTTTACATAAATTTTAAACTTATTTTTGCATGCATATATATTACATACATTTTACACATACTTTTTAATGGATTGACCAACTTACTCTGAATGTGGATGCGATTCCTTATACCACGTCTGCTGCTTGACCCAAAAAAACCCCAAAGATTGAAATCCAATGCAGATGATAATCTGAGACAAGACGGAGAAGAGAAGGGCCCCAGATATAAGACCTGAAGGTGGTCTTTGTGCCACAAGTTCCTTCCAGGCAGGATTTAAACTCACTACATTGAGAAGAAAGAGAGGAAAGGTTTATATCTAAATTCATCTGTCAGATTCATTTAGGAACATTTAGGGAAAAAAAAACCTGTTTTTCTCTAACAAATATTTAGCATGAAAAATGTCCAAAAAACAAGCCAGATGCTATACATATCTAAATAATCTGTAAAAGTAAACAATTTAGGCTTTTTCAAAAATGGCTCAGGAGTACTTTTTACATTAGTCTATTGAAATTCAAAGGAAACACTAGTACAAGTAAAAAGAATAGTAAATATTAGCATATATCATCACCACCCTTGTATGTTTATTTCTGAATCTTTAATTGCAAAGCTACAGCTAAAATAATATATATTTTCTCCTCTTAAGAAGATATTAACAAAGGTTTGAAGCTATATAAACATAACAGTAACATAAAAAAAAAGGCTCTGATCGCTTATTAAGGTGTTCCACCAAGTTTCTCCACTGTAGTGTTTCTAATTTTTCTCTTTGTAATTAATAAGTAATTTGTAGAAAGATACTAAGACTGTGTAAAAATCCTGTTCCTTATCAACTTTCATTCACTAGTTGTAGCATCCACTAAAGACTGTCAAACTCAGTGGTTCTCAACCAAAGTGATTTTGGCCCCCAGAGAACATATGGGAATGTCTGGAGATATTTCTGGGTGTCACAAATGGGGGAGTGTTACTGGCATCCAGTGGGTAGAGGCCAGAGATACTGGTAAGCATCCTATGACACACACAATAGTCCCCCACAGTGAAGACGCAGCCGGCCTAAGATGTCAGTAAGACAAGGGTCTTTCCATAGTATAAGCCAATCATTCCTTCTGTATTATTAGTTAGCATTTTACTGTAAGGAAGAGCTTTCCCTTCTCTCCCAATCACATATTTATTTCCACTATGGACTTATGAATTTTCATTTGATTAAATAGATCATATCTCATTACCATTATTATTTATTTTGATGTTAACATCACCAATACTGAAACAAATCAACATCTTGTCTCTTATATGATGTACTCAGGAGGACACAGCATCACTTCTTTGGTATTCCTGCCAAGAATGCATAGCCTGAGTCTAATGAGAATACATCAGACAAGCTCGGGTAACTGGATTATCTTCTTTCATAAATGTCAACGTCAAGAAGCTCCCCCCACAAAAGGCTGACATACTATTCTGGATTAAAGATGACAAAAGAGATATGATAACTAAATGAAATTTATGAGCCTAGACTAGATCCTGGACTAGGGGGGCGAAATAGGTATAAGGGACCTTACTGGAACACATAACAAAACCTGAATATGGGTATGGATTAGGTAAAATTCTATCAGTGTTAAATTTCTTGATCATTATAACTGTGTTTAGCTGTGTAAGAAAATGACTTTGTTTAGGGCAATATATACTAAAACATTCAGAGGCAAGGGTCATGATAACATAAACATATTCTCAAATATTTCAGAAAAAAATGGAGAAAGAATAAAACAAACGGGGCAAAATATAAATAACCACTAATAAAAGAACATACTTACAGGGAAAATGGAGAGATATGAACTGTGTTACAACTGTTCATGTAAATTTACCAAAGTTTAATAAGCCACATCAGAATTTCATATGCTTTAAAAACAATAACAAAGCAAAATACTCACTTGTAAATACCACTACCAAAATGATTGCCAGATCAATGAAGAGAAACTGGAAGTCTCCTAGATTACTTAAGATCTAGAGAAGGGATTTTTTTAAAATAGTTAGTGTTCAGGAACTATTTTTATAGCACCACTTTTATACCATTTCCCCCTGGTTTTATTAGATTTTTCCTCCCTGGTTTTAAATGACAACTTCAAAATGACACTTGGACATGCTTAAAAATTGAACAGATTTGCCTTTAAATTAGTGAAATATAACATATTTGCAAAATTCAATTTAATATATTAGTATAAAAAGTAGCTCCAAAAAATTCATTCAATAAAAACTTTAAAAGTTTTTTGGCAAAAAGAAAACACAAACTTCTACTCACAAAATTTAGACATTCTTGAAAATTAGTATCCTGAAGCTTCCTTAATATCTAACACCACCCCGCCTGATACTTTCCACAAATGGTAAAAGGGGATAGTTTCACAAAGACTCCTTGGGATCTCACCAATGTTCATTTAGAGAAAAATCTAAAGTGAGATTACTTCAACTACAAAACCTATGGAGTACCTAGGGATATCACTTGTTTATACAAGTCCTAAAACTACAGCTGAAACCTCTTTTCTCATTCTGGCCTTTCCTTATAAATGGATAGCAAAGTTAACTGCAATTCTAAAGTATGTCACAGCTTGACATTTTGAAGAGTTCTTAAAAAGATGTCCAATCTGCACTAAAGGCAAAAAAAGAATACAATCATCTTTCATTCACAAGGCCGAATCCACAGTTAAGGAAAATGCTATTCCAGATTAATGAGATTTTCAATTTGCTACTCAAAATATAGTAAACTAAAGGAATATTTACAGATGCTAGTTATTTAAGTTCCACAATTAATGGATGCATTCAAACTGAAATATATATGCTCAATATCTTAATTTAAATACCATCTCTGTTAGCAATGTCAGTACTCACAGAATACAGTAGAGTAACACTGAAGTACTGTATAATGCTGTACAAAGCCATAAATTTAAACACACAGAAGGAAGTCATTAAAGCAGCACGGCCTTCCCTGTGAAAACAAATGTTGGCATGTGAACAGAAGTTTTCTAAATGCCTCCTCCAAACCACAATTATATCTTGACAGATGAACATCAACATTCAACCGTTACAACAAAGCACTTTTCTACCAAAAGAACTTAGCCAAAGCAGAACTGGAAGAAATGAGCAGTAGCAATCAATCTGTTGCTAAAGAGTTATAGATCAAATACACTAACATACCATTAAAACAAATTCAAATTACTTTCTATGACTTTTTTTTTTTCTATATTCTTAGAGCAAGCTACAAAAAGATAATGGGAAGTTTTTCAATGTATACTACCTGATAAGGTTTGGCACACAGGAAATACTAGGAGTTTTGGAGGTAAAGGGAGATGCCACCGAAGCCTCGAGCTCTGATAAGGAAATGCCTCCATGTGCCCTCTTCAGAGCCTAATGGTTTGAAGAATAAAATTACTTGCGTTTTGTGCATGTGATTTAGGCCACAGAAAGAACTACAAATCACAAAATCTATACTTACACCACAATCATTTGCCCCATCACCGCACATCCCAACAAAGTAACTAAGAAACAAAAATTATGTTAAGATTTTGATTAATTTCTAAAAACATACAACTTTTAACTTAAGATTTCCTCCAACACAGTATTTTGAAGAGCTGACAGACCCCGATTCCCCCAGTGGGACTAATGAATTTTTTCATTACAATGACCACAGGCATGCTGCTTTGCGAACAGCACCAGCCTGCAAGTCAAATGACCTGGGTCACTGCTCCAGTACTGTCACAAGATGGGCAACCATTAGTTTATCATTTTGGCATCTCAGTTTCCTAATGTTTAGAGCAAAGATTGGGCCTGCCTAGTCTTTAGTACACTTACTTTTAAGGCTATCAGTAAAGATTTCTCCCGTAAAAACTTGAAACATAATTAGTTACTAAAAGTATAACATCACTTCTATCATTCAAGAGTGAATGATATCCTCATGGATATCACCTAGAAAAGGAATGGTGGATATTGTACTTTACCTAAATAAATAAGCAGATGAGCCTCTTTTAAAGAGGCACTTACCTATCTTACAGGTGACAAGTTTATATACATGAAATATTAGTTACTTTTCTTGTTTTGAAAACAAAACTACAATTCATAAAAAATTAAAAAAACAGGGAATTCCCTGGCGATCCAGTGGTTAGGACACTGTGCTTCCACTGCAGGGGGCACGGGTTCGATCCGTGGTCAGGGAACTGAGATCCTGCATGCCTCGCAGCAGGGCCCCCAAAAAAACCAAAACAAAAACAAAATCCACCAATACTTACTCTACATTTTGCAATGCTTCTACTAACTGTGTCTTCTGATCGGGTGCCATACGAGCAAACACAGTGCCATGTAGCATCAACTGGAAAAGATATAAATTTCTTTAAAATACTGTTCACAGTGTGTTTGTATGAACACATACATAACCCAAATCACTAACCTTAGGAACAAGGTCTTGAAAATGTTCCAGTATCACCGAAAATGATTTTCCATTCATTGCAAAGTGATAACGAGTCACCTGAAGATCCTCTAAGTTATCATGGACCAATTTAACTGGAATAGCCTGTGTATAAGACATTCAGAACAATATTTAGCCAAACCAAGTAACACAATCCTATTTTAAATATATTTGATCCAAAACTAAATTCTTTCATTTGATGTTTTACACAAGACAACTGAATGTTTAACATTTATTGAAAGTAAAAGAAAATTCAGTTTTAAGGTAATCTGTCTATATTGTTTATTTAAAAAATAAAACTTAAGGAAGGCTAAGTATCAGCTTCGGTTTGAAATGATCCATGAGCTAAACATTATGGATCACTTGCATCATTTACCACTACTTTTAAAATAGGATAAGTATCTGGGATTCTTATACTTTAAAACTGTGCTTCTCAACTTTGGCTAAATATCAAAATTTAAACACTGAGAGACCTACATCTGCCCCAGTCCTAATGAATCAGTCTCTGAGGAGATGGCCCAGGCTTCTGTTTTTGTTGAGTTTTTGTTGTGTTTTTAATGCACATTTTTTCAGAATAAATTAAAACAAGCAAGTTTTGTAAAAGAAAATTCTACTTGATATTACCTCTGAGTCAATTGCTGATGAATCACTACTCTGTGTTAGGGTGTCTGCATAATGCCAATTTATCTTGGCAACTTTCCCATCCTTTGGAGGTAATGCTTCAGCAATAATAACTTTATCCTGAGGTAGTATCATTCCACAGTCTCTGGCCACAGAGACAGCAGTCAACATGTTGTCACCTAATTTTCAAAATATTGAAAATACATTAACATTACAACAGAAACATGAATGCATTAAACAACAAGAATCTTACTGAGAATCTACTACAGTCCCCATTACTGGGCTGGGCAAAATGAAGTCAATGTATGGTCCTTACTCTTGGAGTTTAAAAATAGTAAAATCAGGATATATATATATATCAAAAGAAGCCTCAAATAATTCAAAAGCACATAGATACTAAATATTCAGAACATTCTCACCCACAATTTTTAAAGACAAATACAGTCTTAATCTTTCTGAGTCATGGACTAGTGGTACCCATTCAACGCCTGGCACAGTGCTCAATAAATATTGTTGAAATAACCTGGGAGTGACTGGTAATCTGTTCAAGAATATGAGAGTAGCATCACAGAAAAAACTGAGTTACAAAAGTAAGATTACACAAAACAAAAAGATAAGCAAAGTAACAAGAATACAATCTTTATAAGATATAAAGAGAAGCAAGATAGACAACTTCTCAGTCACGAAAGGAAAGAACTAAAGACACTGTAAAGACAAGATCAAGAGAGGAAAATGCAGATGTACAGGAGAAGCAGGCAAAGGTCTGGGGAGCCCACTGCTACCAGAATGGAAGGGCACGATTGTCTCTTCCTTCAATTCCCACACACTATTTCCAAGCGTGTCTTCCTATGACCTGACAGATCCTTGAGACACAATGCCATATTCTGTCCGGGGCAGGAAAACAAGGGCCAGTGATACAGACAAAGTGCTCTGAAGCAGGATCATGAGAACCAAGAACTGCTGGGATGCTAATAAACTTGGTTACTTGAGCTATCTGGTAATAAGTATGGTATTAGATGGATCTCAGAGTCTAAAACATAAAAATGTACACAAGCTTTTTCCATATGTCTTACTGTACACGTAAATGCCATAAAGTGAATATCTTAAATGTGATTATTTGCTAAGAAAAAAACACTTTAAGAGCTGCCACAATTTCATATGACTAAGAAAGGAATTATCTAATATTATCCACAGTATGATAAACTGTTGATCATAACAGTATGATAAACACCAAGAGAATCATTTAGATGTAGCAGTCAAGAAAGAAACCAAAAAATGGCTCTTTTCACTGTTACACACAAACAATGATAAATGTACTATCTTATATATAAAAATATAATTATAACAAATATCTATTAATCATTTTCCATGTATGTGGCACAGTTCTAAAAATTACAGACAGTCTCAAAATAAGTAAATCATATTCTTAACCCTCAAGAATCTTATATTCTAATAGAGAAAACAAATCTACAAATAACTAACACAAGGCAGAGTAAAACAACTGCTATAAGAAATATATGATTAAAGAGAGATAACAAAAAAGAGCAGTTAAATATTTACAGTGTGCCTTTCACTACTGTATTATACTCATTATATACAGATTTGCTAGACCTCCAAAGTGTATTGTAAAGTTGTCCTCTATCTTGGAAAAGTATTCAGAGCTGAAATAGGGCAATGTAAGATGGAGCAACTATATAATAAATTTAATTACCTGAGTTATAGGATAATAGTGTGGTATTAGATGGAGCTATATATCAACAGTAATAAGTATGCTTTTATAACTAACTCCTCATTCCTCAATATTAGATAACCTGAACTCTAAGAGTCATACTCGATTTTTTTTCTGTGTCCTTTTATAAAGTCTAACCTGTGACCATGACAGTGCGAATGTTGGCTTTATGCAAATCTTCAAGTACTGCAGGGGTTTCTCGCTTTAATTTGTTCTGCATTATAATTAATCCCATAAAATCCATGTTGTTCTCAATGGCATCTCTGCAGAAAAAGAAATTTTAACATAATGATTTAGTCAAGAGAACAAGTATTTGTTCATTTTATGTTGATAAGGCAATTTAAAATAGCCAAAAATTATAAATTAAAACATTTTATATGCTGAATAAACCATAAATGTATAAGTTTATGAGTTCAATCTCAATGAACTTAAATCTGAAAAAACAATTCCCAAGAAATACATTTTGAAATTAAATTTTACCCTTGAAACATGGGCATATAAAGATCCTTAGGAAATGTATACCTTTGTCTAAGACACTAAATACTTCTAGTACTAAGGAATATTCATCTTGTATCCTACCTACAAAATGAATGACCATAAAATATATCTATTTTTTACCGTTCCCCATCGAATATACTCTAATTTAAATGTTAAGAGAAAAGGAAAAACTGTACACAGGCACATTCAATAGTTATACTGGATTCATTATCAAGTCTTTGAGGAATTTTATAAAACTCTTGATCAAATTCTTGATGCTGGAAGCGTGATACAAAAACTATTAGTAGTCCAACAATGAGATCTACTCAGGATCCAGAGATGGGTCTTTTAGAATATTAATATTCAATAGTTATCAAGATGCTATTTCTTCAAATAGTTGATCATCTACTGTGCACCAAGTAGTACACTCATCACTGGGAGGTCAAAGATGAAAAGGCATGATCTCTACTCTCAAGACCCTTTTGTGGGGAAACAGACATGCAAGCAAAGGGATTATGCAAAAATAATATGTGCTTCAGCACTACAATGGAGATGAAGTCTGTTCAGTGACAGCTGCATTCTTAAAAAAGCTAAAGCTATCAAAATTATATCACAGAAATATTCTTTTCAATAGTGAAAATGGGGTTTGAAGATAGGGGCCAAAATTTCAGACTTGCAATAACCAAATGGTTTTTCGACACAAAATTCAAAATAAGGGTGCTTAAGTAAACAGCGACAAAATCTAAACATCTTTGAAATTATATAATTACACAATGAGTGGTAAAGATATTAAAAGAATAGTTAGAAAACTTAATATGAATTATCCTGCTGGTGGTAACAGGAGAAATAAGCCTTGAAGCCTGAAAATGCAATTCAAAGCACAAAGCTGTACCGATGTGAAACTACTGGGTCAAAGCTCTGTAACCATTTTCCTGTGAGGTTCTAGTTTCTGGCTGCAGCTGGTTTCCTAACTCTCCTAGGAATGATACAGGTCATGGAAATCTTGCCCTCTAGTTAATGAACAGTACAATATTCATTCAAGATATACAGGTTCAAGCTGTAAGAGAAATGCCAAAACCTGTTCCTACAGGTAGAATGGAAACACAGAGAAGATGCTGGTTGAAAGATGAGGAAGGGGAGTAGAGAGAGAGAAGGGTTGATAGGGAGGGTAGGGTATTCTGCACAGACGGAACAGCCTGTCCAAGGCACAGAAGGATGCCTGAAAGACAGGCTCAAGAACCATAGGCAACTCAGTTCTCAGTCTTTAAGGTGGGGGAGGAGAGGTGGTAAAAGGCAAAACCGTAGAGAAAGACAACCCTTCATGTTCCCTTCGTAGGTATTAGGGTATAATATTTTACACGTGTGGCTCCCAATCACACGTATGCATGCATCAGATCATTTGGTTGCCGCTGTCTTTTTTTTTTTTTTTTTTAACGTCCCTGCTTAGACCAAATTCCCCCAGTATTCTGTTTTAATAGGTAGAATTCCTAAAGTTGTTTTTACTTTTAGTTATTATTTGGCTATCCACTCCACTCCTTTAGTCCTCATCCAGAAAAACAGGATTGTACTATAAACACTGTCCTACCCTTTTCACATAATGCGCTTAGAATAATTAACAGAAGTATTAATACTTCAGGATTTAACCACTATCATATCATGTTATTTATACTATTTAAATTTGAACCTTATGCTCACATAGAAATATTTCTTTAGGCTGGATTCCTAGAACTGCACTTGCTGGGTCAAATTGTATAAGCAAGTTGAGATTTTGATCGGTACTATGCATGTTATTTACAATAGTGCAGTAGCAGTATGTTGTTAAAATTTTCTCAAGCCTTCTCTAACACTTGATATCATCAATCTTTTCAATTCTGTAAACCTTAAGAAAGAAGTCATGTCTTGCTGTGGTTTAATTCTGTAGTTCCCCAAGACTGAAGTGTCTTATCACTTTCATGTGTTCAGTGGCCATTTGCATGTCTTTTTCTGATAATTATCTGTTTGAATCATTTACTTTTTTTTTTTAACTAAGTATGTATTCTGTTGTTTATTTCCTGATTCATATTCTTGCTTGTGAACTCCGCCAGTAGATGATGGGGAGCTATTTATAAGAATTCCAGGTAGAAGACTAGTATTAGATTTGAATGTTAAAGAGCTCTCTGTAGATATAGTGTGGTACACAGATTAGATATAGGAAAGACTGGACTAAAGAGCTGAGTCCCTGAATTAGAGACAATGGCAGCAGGGCAGGGATGTGAGAAGAAAAGTCTGTTTGATAGGCAGAATTAGCAGGATAGCCAATAAATATTTCTTTCTGCTTACAAAATGCTAGGTACCCCGTGAAATATTCCTAAACAAAAGTGTTATCTTCAAAAGGTCGTTCTGTTATCAGTTATAGTAAAAGTGACAATCCTTGAATGTGAAACCCATAGCTATAACTGGAAGTAAACGTGACACTGGTAATGGCCATCTGACCTTTGCGGGTGAGGGTGGGAGGGTGTGGTTATTGTGACTCATGATACTTGGTTTCAGCTACTGGGCAAAAGCAAGTACAGGTGACCCTTGAACAACACAAGTTTGAACTGTGTGGGTCCACTTACACACAGATTTTTTTCAATAAATACTACAGTACTACAAAATTCACAGTTGAATCCGTGAGGCAGGTCCTGGAGCCAATCCCCTACAAATACCAAGGAGTAACTGTAGATCACTGGGGTAAAATAAACTTCTGTAGAATTATGTTTACCAAAAACATAATTATGTTCCTAAAACATGCCTGACACATAGCAGGCACTCAATAAATATCTAACAAATAAACTAAAAGTAGTTCCAGAGGGACTTCCCTGGTAGCGCAGTGGTTAAGAACCCGCCTGCCAATGCAGGAGACACAGGTTCAAGCCCTGGTCTGGGAAGATCCCACATGCCACAGAGTAACAAAGCCCGTTCTCACAACTACTGAGCCTGCGCTCTAGAGCCCGCAAGCCACAACTACTGAGCCCGTGTGCCTAGAGCCTGTGCTCCCCAACAAGAGAAGCCACCATGATGAGAAGCCTGCACACCACAACGAAGAGTAGCCCCCGTTCGCCACGACTAGAGAAAGCCCGCGCGCAGCAACGAAGACCCAACACGGCCAAAAAATAAATAAATAAATATTTTAAAGGTAAGGTAGCTTTAAAAAAACAAAAGTAGTTCCAGAGAGTTGTACTTTTATCTCAACTGCCTAAAACAAACATTGAACTGTTACATATTTGCATATATCCAATAAATATTTAATAAATAAATAGTAATTGAATATAAATTATTGTACAAGACTTTTATAAACATAAGTGATGCTTTATTGGAAAAACTGTAGAAAAACCATTCACCAACCTTACCTGCTAATATTCTGCACCTTATGCCATGTCAGTTTTGACTCCAATTTTCTGTGTGCAAGAGCAATCACACGGAAGCCCTGTTTGGTGTAATTTTCTAAAACTTTTTCAAAATCAACAGGAACTTTTAAGAAGGAGAAAATAAAGGTCATTATTAGGATTGTGACTACAAGCTTACACAAATAACAGAATCTCACTCAAAGCCTAGCTGCTTCCTTACCTGTTTCAGGTTTACAAAGACCGGCAATGACCTCCGGCGCCCCTTTCACGTAGGCGTCCATCTTCCTGTCCCCTAGCACCCTCGCAACCACACTCATACGTTGCAAAGCAGAAGAAAATGGGAACTGGCGAACAATTCCTATCTCATAAATAGCCTATGTAATTTCAAAAGATGCACAAACCATTTATTATTTTTTAAGAATTAAAACAGATACACAAGTATATCTACTATACCTCAATTTAAAAAAAAATTTTTTTTTAAAGATATACTTAGGTAACAAGTAAACATTCTTCACTTACTGGAAGTTCAAACAGCTCCTAAAAATAAAACAAGACGAAAAGAATAAAGTAATAGTATAAATTAAGTCCATTAACACACTCAAGCTAAAAAAATTTTAACTACACATCCACAAAACATTATTTGGAAAACAGTAAGGAATTCGGAATATTTCAAAGTCAGGTTTTAAGATTGCTTCTTTACCACCTCCCATTTCTTAAAAAAGTATATTCTTGAGTATTTTAAAACATTCTGCTATCCTAGAAATATTAAAATATTAAGTTCTAACATAAACTAATAGGAACATATTTAAAAATTACCCTAAAAATAAAGCCTTTCACATATTATTTTTATTAAGTCCCAGGAATACAGATGCAATTTAAAAGTCTTAACCACCATGCATCTAAATCACAAGGCACTAAGCCACTCAGTATATAGGAAAAAAGTAATAGTACTGAGAATTGAATCTCAATGTTTTACACAGAAGGCCTGCAACACACCAGGTGTAGTTTCTGATAAATGCAGTAAACATATTCATATCTCTATGAGAGTTAGAAAAAGGACATGTGACTTCATCTTCCAGCAGTATTTTAAAATGAGGACAAAATGTGAGCACCAACAGTATTATCTAGCTTAAAACAATTCTGCACCATTTCTTGGTTTCCTGCAGGTGTAGATTCAGGAAGCAGCTGTTTTGGGGGACGAACCACAGTGGGCATAATTCGATTATGAAGTGCTGTTTCCTCTTCAGTTGCTTCTTCCAGAATCTGAAAGGAAAATATTCAAAGTATTGATCCATGAAATTCATAAATTCAATTCACTGGTTCCATTTTAAAATGAAACATTACGGCTATCTTCAGTTAAGTTAAAAAAAAAAAAGTAAAACAATATATAAACAAAGCTAGTTAGTTAAAGTCCTAGCAACTCATGGCAGAGGGGAGACAGAGATTAGTAAAGAAATAGAGAAAAACTTCTCTAATTTTGCTCCTACAACCAGTTGAGTTTAAAGACTACTTCTGCAAGATAAAGAAGGTCCTTGCAGTTCCAAAAATTGTCAGTCTATCATCCAGGGATTCCTTTCTGCCAACAGAAGAGGATTCAAAAATATGTGGAACTCAGATACGGTTAGCAGAACCACTGGGTCAAGAGCACTCTGAGGAACAAAGATGTGAATTTAGTTTCCCACCTTGAATATGTCTAATTAAAGTACTACTATCCTAACTCCTTGAAATTTAATTTTAAAATATTTCTGGTGAAAAATTCTATCAAAAACTTGTATTAAATACACGCACATGACAATACAACTAATTTGGCTCTATAAGTGAAGGAATCATCAACGGGAAAACGAAGGGGAAGAGAGCTGTGTCCAATTTACACAGTTCTTAAGAAACATTTTAACACCTTACATGGTATTAATCACATAAAATAACAGTAGTGCCCAGTTATGTAAAAACATTCCATAGATACTCTGTGGTAAGATCAAGCATCAAAGCATCTCAGAGTCAAAAAAGCATGCTATTATACAAACTTACTTATTTAACCCCACTTTTTAAAAGATTCACATACAGAACAAAAAATCTACTGAAAATCTATTCAGTTGGAGAACAGCTTTAGAGAATATCAGAGATGAATCAGCTGTACTTTGTTCTACTCCTTATAAATGAAGTGGGTCTCCTTTAAGGAATTAAATTTAATGAGTATTTATTGTGGACTTTCAGAAAGTGGCAGAGTACTTCTTCACTCATCTCCCTCCCTTTCAAAATACTAACAAAACACACAAAAAGAAATAACCCTGTAAAAGTAAACAGAAAGCAAAGCAAGGAGCCTGAAACATATTGATGGATACAGCAATGAAGGAAACAGTAGCCCAGAATAAACACAAAAGGACATACAGGAGAGGTGGGAACATTTCTTATCAGCCAGAATAGCTGAGCAAAGCAAAAAGAAACCAAAAAAACCCCCCAAAAAAACCCAGGAGTCATGCTCTACAGATACGAACTACCTACCTGAGAGGAGGAAGGGCTGCTAATATGAGGGGCAGCATTCCAGAGTACTGTGTGTGCAAGCATTGGGGGAGTGGGCGGGGAAAGCAACCTAAAGACTACTTCTGCTCCCCTGAAACTGAAGAATGCCTGCTGAAGGGGTCCCACCCTCGGTATACAACAGGCTCCCCCAGTCAGCCTTCCCATTCAGGGGAGACACTTCTCAGGCAAACAGACCAACATACATATGAACAAGGATGAAAACCTTGTTGCAGCTACCCAGAACTATCAAATCAGACCTTCATTCTTAAATATAAAAGTACCATCAAGATGCATAATGAAAACCAAAAGCATGAAGGAGATGTCAATGACACCTCAATTTTTTCTAAAAACATAAAGGAGAAGATTAATATAGGAAGCGGGGGAAGAAAACCTGACCCAGAGAAAATTAAAAATTCAGAAGCAAGAAAGGAACTTTAAAAACAAACTATTATTACATCTATAAAAGAAGAACAGAGAAAACAAACCAGAGAACACAAGCGAGCACTCAGCAATTAAAATAATCAAGGACAAAACAAACAGAAAGAAGTGAACAGACAGAAACCTCTGCGCAGGCGTGTGTGTGCGTGTGTGAGAGTAAGGACACAGGAAGTAGTACATGGATGGGGACAAAAGAGCACTGAAGACACATGCCCACTCTATACTTCTGCCCTATGCCCAACGAACTGTGTCACTGAGATCTTCTTACTGACTTAGACCTACTGCCTCAAGATACTGATACCTGCTTTCTCTTGTAAACATGAAGCGGGGCCCTGAGCAGGTCATCCTCTATTAAAGGTCGTTTGAATGAGTCAATTTAACTAAAACAGACTTTTTAGACAATTATAAATATCTCTCCAGTGATGTAACTTTAGAAATTACAGGGCTTCCCTGGTGGCGCAGTGGATGGGAATCTGCCTGCCAATGCAGGGCACACGGGTTCTATCCCTGGTCCGGGAAGATCCCACATGCCATGGAGCAACTAAGCCTGTGAGCCACAACTACTGAGCCTGCGCTGTGGAGCCCGCGAGCCACAACTACTGAAGCCCATGTGCCTGGAGCCTGTGCTCTGCAACAAGAGAAGCCGCCGCAATGAGAAGCCCGCACACCGCAATGAAGAGTGGCCCCCACTCGCCGCAGCTGGAGAAAGCCCATGCGCAGCAACGAAGACCCAATGCAGCCAAAATAAATAAATTTTTAAAAATAAATAAATTAATTAAAAAAAAAGAAATTACATAGTTCCTTTTATGGTACAAGACAGACCACTGTCAAAACAATGTGAAGAAACAATTCTTTGCAAGTTAATTTTTACTATTTTCCTAAAGTTAATTAATTGTACTTTAAAACACTGAACTTACCCATCCAATGGCTTCAAACATCTTCAAATCAAGTGGATCGCCAGAAAGCACTCCTTCAATTTTTGTAAGTGAATGACAAGTAGCCATACAAGCGACAAACTGAGACTTTACCAACATCTCATTGCAAACCTTTTCTTCTGGCAAAAGAAAACTATATAGAAAATTCACTGAATTAGATTCATAAAGCCCAAGACTGAAGACAATAGTCTAACAGGACTTTTCAGGTTTTATTATTTTAAAAAGTAGAAATAAAATGTTCGCATTTATGCATGTATTAATTTTCACTATAGATTTTGACATTCAAAAACATTTTCTTCCATAAAAATCATTATACATGACTAAAATACACTATTACCTTAGATTCTGAATAACTAGACCAGACATTAACAGTATAGAAAATGCTACATACTAAACAATAATTAAAACTCCTGCCTATGGACACGTGGCAAATTAGAACACATAAAAACTCTCTTGTAAAAACATAAAATGAATGTGTAACGCATTACCTTTCAAATGCAAAACTGGGCTCATAAGAAAGAAAAGGAAAATTTCAAGTGCCAGAAACAGAGAAAGGAAAACCAGAGGGGTGTGACCTTAAACAGATGCTGTGACTGTCTGGGGGAGAAGGAAGAGGGAGGAGAGCCATCTCAGTACCCTTAAGGCCTTGGGTTTTAATAACCACACGGGGAACAGGAGACAAAGTTGTGGCCACATACAAAGTGGGAGTTGGAATGGAGAATATCCCTCTCACGTAAGACAGCCAGTGCTCTTGAAGAGCTACACCCTTGGAAAAAGAGTATACTAGAAAAAATTTATCCACAGACAAAGGCATAACTAAGAATAAGGTTACCTCTTTTCCCCCACCCAAAATTCAAGAAAACAGTTAATATCTATATAACATATTTACTATGCATTAGGCACTGTTCTGAGAACTTTAAATTTATTTGACTCCTCTCATCCTTATACCACAGGAAGGTGTTTTATTATCCCCATTTTACAGATGAGAAAACCAAAGCAGAGTGCTTAAGTGACTTGCCAAGTCACAGCATATAAGTGGCAAAGCAAGGATTCAAACACAAGAGGTCTGGTGTCAGTACCTAAACTCTAAACCATTACGCTACTCAGGATGGCATTTGGGCTTGAATGTATGTTACTGCCTGGCCTAGAAAACCCCAAGTTATGAAAGTAACATTACAGCTTGTCTGGCACCACTGACACTACTTTTGGCCAAAGTCTAAACTCTCTAGAGAGGAGCTCCCACAACACAGCCACAAAGGAGACTCACAGAAAAATCCTGCTAAGGATGAGTCCATAATTTAAAAATGAACCAGGAAACAATTCTCACGACTCAACAGACAAAACAAAGACCGAATTAGAATCCCATAAACTTGAGATAATAGAATGGCAATCTGAAAGAATGCAAAGAAGGCATTTTAAAATTACAGACTTAGAAAAAGAACAAGACACCATGGCGGGGAAAAGGGGAGAGGCAGATTTGGAAAGAACCAAATGAAATTTCTTGTCCAGGGTATGGTTAGGATTCCCAGATGGAGAGAAAACAAAGAATGGGGGAAAAGCCATAATGGAACAGAAAAAGGCTGCAAATTTTCCAGAATTTAGGAAAAGCATGAATCTTTGGAATCTAGAAGCAAAATGAGTACCGCACAAAGAAAAAGATCATGGTAAAACTGCAGAAATCAAGCATAAAGAAGTATTTTTTTAAACAAAGTAGAAAAAAAAATTACTAAAGAAGACTAAGACTTCTCAGTAGCAATAACAAAAGCAGTTAGGAGAAATGGAATAACACCTCCAAGGTGCTGAGGGAACACAGCTGTCAACCTAGGAATCTATACAGTTACACCATCATTCACGAGAGAGAACGAAACAAAGAACTACTAATGAATGTGGTTACGGAAGATGGCAATTTAATCCAGAGGAATGGGATACATGAAGCAACGGTTAGCAAAGGTATCCGTAAACCTAGGTAAATCCTTGCATGCAGACTGTATAAAACCAAAATCATAATCATAAAATGTTATGCAACAAATACATGTAAAAAGGGAGGTGAAAGTAAAAGTAGTGTACAGTGCATGGGTTTTGGGGGTTTAGAAACTAATAAAGACACTCATGGACTTTAGACTCTAAATATGAATATTAATAACTTAAGGACAAGTAGTAAAAGATTAGGATGTATAAATTCTGAGAAAATGAGAGAAATATGAGAAAATGTGTTTGGGAATTGGGGTGAGGGATGGTAGAAATAATTTCAAATATATCTGAAATCACAATAAATGTGAACACGATGGCAATAAATGTGAACGTAAAGACTGAAAAGTAAAGAGATAGAAAAAAAGATATAGGAGGCAAACATCAGGCAAGAGCAAGCTGGTGTAAAACTATACAAATATTAGATGAAACAGAATTTAAGGCAAGATGCATCACTAGAGATAAGTAAGGTCACAATGTGACACGCTATTTACCAAGAAGATGTGACAGCTCTGACATGACATGAACCAAACAATAGTCTCTCAGACTGTATAAACCAAAATCCCACAGACTTTTGAGAGAGAAAAAATAAAAAGTGGCATAGACACAGCTATAGTAGTAAAATTTTTAAGCATCAAAGACAGCAAAAACAAAGTAAAAAGATGAAACAGAGACTGGTGAAATATTTTTAATGTATAGCACTGAAAAAGATGATCACCCAGAAAATACAAAGGACTTCTACCAAGTGAATAAGATAAAGACAAACAACACCATTAAAAAAATTACGATATAAACTGACAATACAGAGAATGCTAAATGACCCTCCTTCCAAAAATGTGAAAATACGCTTAAACTCCAAACAAAGAAACTCTGAACAAAGCCACAATGAAATACCATTTCATATCTATCCATTTGGGAAAATTAGAAGTCTGACAATGGCAAGTTTAGCAAGGATATGGAGCAGCAGGGTCTCTTACCCACTGAGGGAGAGAGTGTAGGTTAGCACCATCACTTAGAGAGCAAGTAGACGGTACCTACTAGAGCTGTGGCCATGCATGTGCGGTATGACCCAGCAGTGAAACTTTTAAGAAGCTGGTTTACTGAAACTCAACCACATGCTCACAGAAGTTGTATGCCTAAGAATTTTAATTGCGACACTGTGAAAGTGGAAGGAAAAAGGGAGAAAAAATGAAACTGTCCCTTAGCTGAAGAACAAATATTACGGTTTAATCACATAACAGCATACTAAACAACAGTTAAGATTAATAAATTGGATCTATACATATCAACATGGATGAATCTTGAAAACAATGTTATAAGGCAAAAAAGCAGCAAAACACATACAGTACATAACAGTTGTGTATATTTATTTATAAACAGATCTTGTTTATGGGTAGATATATATGAAGTAAAAATATAAAAACATGCAAAGATAACAATACAACTTCAAAATGGTGGTAGGGATAGAAAAAGGGATAGGTTAAGACTTTAGCAATATCTGTAATGTTTTAAATCTTTTAGGAGATCTGAAGCAAATATGGCAAAATGTCAACTGTATAATCTTAGTGGTGGGTACATAGCTATAATATTACTTTCTATATGTTTGAATGTTTCATATGTTAAAATATTTATTAAAATTAACTAAAATAAATGATCAAGTCTAGCTAATAATTACCGTGTATTTTCCACTCGTTGAATCCCCCAAAGATCTAAACCATCTTCAGTAAGAGTTCCAGTCTTAAAAAAAAAAAAAAAAAAGCACACATTTACAAAATCATGAAAAGCTATGCTGCAACTACATAATGGAGTACAATACAGTTATAAGATGGGGAGGGGGATAAGTAAGATCTCTGTGCGTGTACTAACAGAGTAACTTGCAGGACAAAAAGTGAGGAAAAGTGTGCAGAACACTCCCTATGGTGTGATTCCTCTTTGTGGGTGGGGCGGGGTAGGGGGAGATATGTGTAGAATAGTATACTTATGTACTTATAGTATTAAATGGTGGAACAATGCACCAATCGACCTATCAATCAATGAAGGATGCCAACACAAGATGGGGAGATTAGGGCATAGGGAGCCAAAAAAGGGAAGAGGAACAAGTTAAATGACATCAAGAGGTGCAATTAGGCAAATTCAGGATATAAATAACCTGGTTTCCTCAATAAGATGACTGGGAAAGAGAGGCAAGAAAAGCAATGGTCACAGATTAATTATAACTAATGAAATCCTTATTTGGATTCTGGCTGAAAACACAAATTGTAAAAATTTGAGATATTTTTGAGAAAGGCAGAGCAACCTGAATATGAATTGGATATTAGGTAATACTAAGGAACTGTTAATTTTCTTAAGTGTAGTAAGCAGTGATAATGGTACTGTGGTAAGTTCTGTTAAAACATTATCTTCTAGAGCTATATACCGAAGTATATGGATGAAATAACATATCTGATGCTGCCACCTTCAAAATGAGGGGATAGTGAAATAAGACTGACAAAATGTTGGTAACTGTTTAAGTTGGATAATGGGCAAACGAGGATTTATTATACTTGCATCTTTTTCTCCACTTCTGTGTCTGCTTAAAAATTTTAAAAACATTTCCAAAAAAGATTAAGCAAAATTTTAAGTAAAATTTTCTGAACAGATTCATATAAAACACAGTCATGGGATATGACTTTTTTTTTCTCTTAATAAAATACATCTCATATTTTTTTCTTTAATAATGAAGATGCACAAAAATCAAATTCTTATCATGTTAGTCACCCAGAAGAGACAGATGGAAAGTTTTCTGACCAAGGTTTAATTCTCTAAACTTTTAGGAAAACTAATTTCAGGTGAGGAAAGAAGAACCCTTTGTAAGAGGCAAGGTATATTTCACACAGGTACAAAATTTGTCATTTTCACATAAAATCATATAATCAGTGTCTTTCATAATTTTGTAACACATTCAATGAAATCATAGAGCAAACACTAAATGTATATACTTTACAGCAATAACATTCCAGTAACTATATCTGTATAGAGCCTATTCTGTTAAAAAAGGTGAAAGAGCAGATAAATTTTACTACTACTACTATAAGGCATAATTCTGGATATGAATGGTAGATCTGGGCAAATAAGCAATATCCAAAGTATTAAAAATTGAAAAAATAATGAGAAGAAATAATACGAAAATGATGCATGTGCCAAATAAGTTAAAAGAGAAAAATGAGAAGAACATTTCTTTTAAAACGCGTGCAAATTAGATGATAAAGAATACAGAAACCATTAATCTAAATACTTTAGACTTACAAAGCTACAAAGTGACCTTTGACAATGATTATTGACATTGAACCAACCTTGTCAAAGCAAACAAGATTCAGTTGTCCACAGATGTTTATCCTTTGGGGACTGATACAGAAAATGCCCACTTTTTTCAGTCTTCTTTGGGCATACACAATGCCAGCAGTCATTGCGGCAGGAAGTGCAGGCGGCACAGTAATTGTAATGATATCAAGAGACTCGATAATTATATCCCCAACTTCTACCTACAGTTAACATAAAAATAAATGTCAGACCCCCAATGTTAAATATTTATTAACCCAATGGGGGTATTTCTTTAGTGAAAAGTCTATAAACCATTTTTAATCTTATATATAATAAGTGTGTATGTATATTCATGTATTAACTATCTATAATTTTTTTCCCTTTAGACATTCTGCAAAATGGAAAGCTCAATGAATTGTCAGTGGACTGTGGGAATGAGCTATTTTTAAAGCTAATTCTTACTTTAATAGCCCCATATACTTCATACACTACATACTTCAAAGTCAACAAATATTATCAGATATTGACTCTTACTACTATGCTAGTCTCTATAGGGGATAGAAAAAAGAAATTTGACAAGGTCCCTTAGAAATACCTTCAATTCAGTAATCACAAATAATTTTAATGCTGTATATACCAGAGGTTAAAAAAAGAAAAAATAAAGCTTTTGGTGAGTATGGGATCACTCCTCCCTTTTTTAAAGTAACCAGAGAGCAAATAAAAGATCATCTAAACCAGAGCTGGTCAAAACTTTCTGCTTTGATGGTGATGCTCTAGATCTGTACCTTCTAACATAATAGCTACAAGTCTCATATGGCTTTTTTTTTAAGTTAAATTCATTTAAATTAAATTAAAATTTTAATTTTTCAGTCTCACTAGCTACATTTCAAATCTTCAAGAGCCACATGTGAATCAAACTAAGAATCAAACTCTATTAAGGGTCCCATGTACATACCTCATTTAAAATGCTATTGATAATAGTGTAGATAAACCCAATGCCAGCCACCGCCACAAGACACAGTAGAAATAAGTAGGCATCTCTGTAGAGTTTAAAATCAGTTGGTTTGGGATACAATATGGAGCGGACAAGCTGTCCTTTGGAAGTACTAAATCCTTTCAAAAAAATTAAAGAATAAAATGATTATATAGTATTTTTATAAGAAAATGAGAATTATCTCTCAAAACAGAATCTCTTATTAAGCATTCGATAGGCTTCAAATGTGCTAAACCATGCAAGACAAGATTAAATATTTTCTACCTGTTCTAACTACTATGGCTTTGACAAGCTCTCCAGTGTAGAAACGAGTTTGAATAACAGTTGTCCCACAAAACAAAGTGTGTCGTCTATGTGTTTCTGGACTATATAATTCATCTCCCATTCCTTTTACGTCCACTGAAGGATTTGGCAAATTAGTCTTTGTCACTGGAACACTCTCTCCTTAAAAAAAAAATCCGTAAGTTAAAGCATAGAAATCAGTATCAAACACACAAATCTTGAGTTGTTAAATATCCTAAATGTTATCATACTGTTGACAACAGTTATTAACAGTTCTCACATGTGAATAACATAGCTTAATCAATTAGCTTTTGGTCTATCAATTTCCTTACCCAGAAATATCAAATTTTGTCTTCCACAATAATTCCTGAAAGTGATCTGTGACTCAAAGGTAATCAGTTGGAAATAACTGTGCCAAGTTTCAAATAAGAAGACGAGGTTGCTACCGTCGCCTCAGCACCTGTTCTGGTATCCCTGAGAACTAACCTAGGAAGCACTCTGCAACCCCAAGCACACACAACATGTGAAGATCCACTCCTAATCCCACCCACTCCCAGACCACAAGCGCGCGCGCGCGCACACACACGCGCACACACACACACCACACACACACGAGTAAGAAGAGAACAAGCATCCGAGCAAGGCAGAGGAGTATGGTAATTCTCTAACAGTAAAAAAGAGCCAAATTCTTTTAACATTAAAATGTAGTGCTCTGTAGCATTCACACTTCTTATGTCAAAGGTGACAGGTGTGTGGGGATATTTATGTGTATGAGTGTGTTTTAAGACTCTTAACAGTTCAAAAATGTATTATATAGGAATCACTTTCTTGCCAGGTTGACTATGACAATTAAAAAATAGTCATGATAAAAAGATATATACACAAAGCTGATTCACTTTGTTATGCAGCAACTAACACAACAATGTAAAGCAATTATACTCCAATAAAGATGTTAAAAAAATGTTCAAAGAAAAAAAATTTTTTAATTAAATTAAATTAAATTTAAAAAAAGATATAAAGCTCTACCTCCAGATTGTGAGTTTCCAAAGGGAAGCTATTTTAAAGTCTATTTCTCCCCAATTTAATAAAAATATCAACTCTTCTAGTCCCACTTTTTGCATATCAAAGTGAGAAGTAAATATGCTGTGGGCAAAGGATTTCTTTCCTCTTCCCTTACTATAAAGCATTTCCTCATGTCAAAAGAATGGACAGAAGAAGGACGAGATATCGTGAACAACAGCATTGTGCTTTAGTATCACAGCTGAGTATAATGCAGAATTTGGTTCCCTCAAAATAAAAAAAAAGAAAATCTTTTCACAAATATCTATCACATTCATGACATTCATGAGTAAAGGACACAAACAGCACAGTTAATTGTGACATAGCTTAATCAACAACTACTTAATCCTAGTATCATTATAAACAACTCATCTGGGTTTTACTCATTTAATTTAGTTTACCTGTTAACATGCTTTCATTTACAATACAAGTACCATTAATAAGTACTGCATCACAAGGCATGACTGTCCCATTTAATGGAATGACCATGACATCTCCTGGCACAAGATCTGTAGAAAAGATCTCTTCGATTTCTGAATTGAAAGAAAGAAAAGTCTGAAAAGAATATTCTTTAACTTGGAATAAGAATACAGCAAACAAAAGATCTATCCAAAGGTCACCTGATCTCAAAAATACATTAAAAATATAATGGAGTTAAATAGAAAAATCCCAATAGATGAAGAGTTTTGACAAATAAGATTATTATTCCTTAAGCTAACAAAGCATGGTGTCTAAATGTGTCAGCTAGTTTGTCCCTGGATAGGACACCAACTGCACAGAGTTGATGCCAAGTCCCCTCTAAGCTAACAGGTAGGTGGGCTTCAACACTCATTACAACGGTGGATGCTCAATCTTAGCTATCAGCCCTATGAGTAAACAGATGATGAATCCACACAGGAGACCCCCTGCAACAGGTAAATAAACTCAGATTTCTGTAATCCCTTGGAAACAGATAAAAGCATTGAAATTTTAGCACTTTCTTTTTTAACAGCATTCTTTTTCTTGTTGCTACTATTTATAATCCATAATGTCTCATTGTTTTCTCAATATTCCTAAAATAGTCCCAAAATATCTTAGATATTATTTTAAATAAATTTATAAAATAAATTAAACTTTGTCATACCTAGTTCATTATTTCCTTAGAAATTTATGTATTATATTCAAGTTAGTTAAACATTTCTTTAATGATCTTCCCAAGTAAAAGGTGGCCTTATATTTGGGCATTCTCTCTCTCTTCCCCTACCCCTAGATTTTATTAAACTATGCTTAGAAGAGACTTACAC
Source organism: Orcinus orca (assembly GCF_937001465.1). Taxonomy (NCBI): domain Eukaryota; kingdom Metazoa; phylum Chordata; class Mammalia; order Artiodactyla; family Delphinidae; genus Orcinus; species Orcinus orca. The sequence continues at coordinate 75,265,645 of NC_064563.1, forward strand.
TAGTTTCTAAGCAAAGATGGGTGAGGAGAAAACTACTGTTTGTGATGTCAGTCTGCAGGACAAATACTCTTCCCTTTCTAAAAAAAGGTAGAAGTAGTTTACTAAGCTATGAGGAAACAACTTTTAAAGAATTCTGATGCTATTTTGCATGTAGTAAGTATAATAATCTTCATTTCTTAATAAGATCCCTTATTTTAAAAACGTGACTCAATGCCTTAATGCCACGTGAAATTCTAACCCTCTTAGGTGCACTGAGAAACTAAATATCAATGATCTGTTGGACTATACAAAGGGGATAAGGAAGCTAAACACTGAGCAGTGCATCTGTCCTAGCATCCCCAGGATCTTCAGCAGCAGCAGAGTGGGGAGAGGAGGAGCACCAATAAGCTACACATCTAAGACTGCAGCTAGGGAGGCAGAAACTATCAGCTAGTACTCTAGCAAGTGACCAGGAAGCGCAAGGAAGAAAGCAACCTGCCAGGCCAACTTGGGTTTACACCTGGATGTAGTATACTGAGCCAAGAGAATGCAGACTGATTTGGTTTTCCTGATCAATCAAAGCGGCTACTGTCTCCAAGGCCCATGATGCTGTGCTGCCTCCCCTTTATCTCCTTTACCTCTTCAATATCTCACCAAACTAACGTGTCCAAAAGATTATCCTTCCCTACAATCCTGCTTCTCCTCCAGTGTTCCCTATTTAATTAAATGACACCAATATCCATGCCCCCAGCCTGACACCACTGTATCACCTTGCATCCAATGAATCATCAAATCTTCTTCAATGCCCACATTTAAGTATCTTTCAAACCCATCTCACCACTCTCCATCTCCACAACCCTCACCCTGATTCATTTCATGCCTTTAATATTAATCCCCTCTAAATAAGTTCGAACATGGCAGCCAGAATGATTTTTTCAAATAGGCAAATATGATCATATCACTCTCCTACTTCAAACTCTTCAATGGCTTTCCACTGCCTTTTGGGAGAGTCCAAATCCCTTAACAAGCCTTAAAAGGCTGTCCACTATCTAGTTGCTGCCACTGAATTGCTTTCAGTTATTACAATGACAAAACTCTCTCTAATACCCAGGCCTCTGGGCACTTAGAACCCTCCTCTATCCCTCTCTCACCCCCACCTTACCACTTTCTCACCTACTTTTTATCTGTCTAATTCAATCACTTAAGAATACCTTTTCAAAGAAGGCATCCCTGACACCTACAGTAAATGAGCTCTAATATCTAACCCTGACTTCTCCCTATCATAGCATTTATCACACGTTACTGTTTCTGTTTATCATGTCTTTCCAACTGGACTGAAGTTCAATGATGGCAAGGACTATGTCCATCCACTGTATCCCAAGAGCCTAGTATAGTATGTGTCACATTATAGAAAAATACAATTTCACATAAATGAAAGAATTTGATACAGAAACATGAGTACAAATCCAAACACACATTTTTATTTCTTATGGAAATAAGTGTATATGTATAATATATTGGGCTTGCTTCACACATTAGGGTTTAGTGGAAATCTTTTTAAATTTACTTTTCCAAGAGTAAACTGAAGTACTTACTTACCTTCATTTACTCTGCAAACTGAAACTCTCACAGTACTGTGAGCTGCCACCATGTCATGCAACATAATGTATTGCTGAATCAGGGAAAAAAAATTTAACTTGTTAATATAAACTAACTCTTCAAGCTATTAGAAAGCAAGGGTAATATAAAATAAGGTAAGCTAAAATAATAAATTCATATCACTCTGCCTTTGAAAAGGTCAAGACCAAAAGATTCAAAGATCATTCAATATTTTAGCTCAAAACATTAGACAAAATAAGAAGCACTTTAATGAGACAGCCCTGAAAACAGCAGAATCAGCCCTCCAATATTCCAGTCTTAGATAAGCAACTATAGATCCTACAGCCTCAAAGCAGTCAAGCGATACATTGACTCTTAAAAAGCAGCTGCCTTCCCCCACCTCAAAAAAGAGGGAAAGGGAGTACATATTCACATAACTAAAGAATAACTGTATGGAGTACTTACGTTATACCAAGCATCATTCTACACACCTTACGTGTTATTACAAAATACAAACACATTTGTGAAACCCATAATAAATTGGACTTACCTTTCTAATGGCATATAGGGAGCTTATAATTGATACTACAGACATAATCACAATGGCTATAGCATAGTAATAGTATTCATCTGTGCTCCACAGTATAACACTGAACAGCTGGAAAATGTAAAATGGGTTGAGAACCTAAAAAACAAGATTTTTAAGTCAAATTGAATGAGATATTTATAAGCATACAGATTTAAGAAATAACCAACAGGATACTTACAGGATAAGCTCTGTAGTATCCTACGGTAACAAGTAACTACCCAAAGAGCAGGGCAAGATGTTACCTTTTTTTTTACCATCAAACTACTAGAGTTTGACTAAATAAGCTTAATTTATTTGCATCCATTTAGGTTCATACCAAACCCAAATACAGATTCAGCTAGAAACAGCTAACACGTGTGAATTTAGCTGTTCTTCATTCTGCTTTAGCAATAAAATACATTTACTTTCAATAATTACTGTGCTGCTAAAGGATACAAAAACTTTTAACCAACTGGAACAAACGTTTACTTATTATGAACTCGAAGCACTAATTTACTTATAAGTCAAAGGTTCACTGGAGTCCAAAGAGAAGACAAACATGAAATAAGTTACAGTTTTGCTTTCTCTAAGGAAATAATTAAGTATTAAAATCTGAATTAAAAAAAAGATAAGGAGTCCTGGCAATGGACTTTGTTTACCCAAATTTTATAGTATTTTACCAATTTCATTAATAACCCCCCAATGTTTTAAAATTGATGCTTCTGTACTTTTTAAAGCACTTTCACATATATAGTCCCATTTTACTTCAATATCAAACGAGATGGGCTTCCCTGGTGGCCCAGTGGCTAAGAATCCGCCTGCCAATGCAGGGGGACACGGGTTCGAGCCCTGGTCCGGGAAGACCCCACATGCCGCGGAGCAACTAAGCCCGTGCGCCACAACTACTCAGCCTGCACTCTAGAGCCCATGAGCCACAACTACTGAAGCCCATGTGTCTAGAGCCCGTGCTCCGCAACAAAAGAATCCATTGCAATGAGAAACCCACACAACGCAATGAAGAGTAGCCCCCGCTCACTGCAACTAAAGAAAGCCCGCGCAGCAACGAAAGACCCAAAGCAGCCATAAATAAATAAATCAAATAAATAAATAAATAAAAGTTCCCTTAAAAAAAAAATCAAATGAGATCATTAAAGGATTTCCTACAATTTTACCAATAAAGGAACAGCAGGGAGAAAGGTCTTCTAATGACCAAAGCTAGTTACTGATGAAGTCACATTATAAACCAGTGTTTCTAATTCCTAATCATTATTACACTTTGCTATGCTCTAAAGCAGCATTATATGGCCACTCTCAGGAACTGACGGAAAACAATCTGTACCTTCTACTAAAAGTATTCACTCAATACAGCTAATTCTATACTTTAGCCCCAAACCAGAAAGACTGGAGAACCCACTCTCCTCGGCAAAACCACTTACTCCTTCCTTTACATGCCTGCAATCCCTCATTCCCCACCGCTTCTACGGCTCTTACAACTGAAGGGTCACCACAGTAACTACTGACATGTATTACTCCTGGGCTAAAGTGCAAGCTCCTCATTGTTACTCATCATGTCATGTTTTTAATTCCAAACTTCTGGCACAATGCCTAGTTCCTAAGAGTGTACCACCTGAAGAAAACATGATTAATCGCTTTTAAAATTAGAAGGAGGGACTTCCCTGGTCGTCCAGTGGTTAAGATTCCACGCTTCCACTGCAGAGGGCACAGGTTTGATCCCTGGTCAGGGAACTAAGATCCCACATGCCACACAGCGCGGCCAAAAAAATTAGCGGGAAAAAAGAAAAGACAGGTGTATACATCTGTAAAATAGGGCAAGGTTTAGATGTGCAACTTCCTGAGAGTAAAAAAACAAAAAACAACAGACTTCAAAAAGAAAAAGATTAGACAAAATAAAAGAGTAATCATGCTCCCAAATTACTGATCTATCAGAGGAATATCTTTCTGCCCTTCCAAGTAAAAAAATAAGCAAAGAGAAGTTAGGAAACAAAACACCAAGGATATCATTACTTAAATCCTGGCTCTTTTCAAATGGCAAACCTATTGATCACAAATGTTGAGACAAGTACAATTGTCTTACCTCCTTAATTAGAAGCTTAAAAACTGAAGGCACTTTCACAGCAATTTCATTTACTCCATAAAGCAATTTTCTGTAACAGGAAAATACAATAATAATAATATTACATTATATTATATCATAATAACAATTTAGGGAAGGCATTGCATTAGATAAGGCTCAAACCACCGACTGCTCCTTAAATCCAGAACTTAAACGTTCATGTTTCTAAACAGTTGTCTTCTACAATTTAAACTCTCTATCTACAGTATTTAAATCAATGTAGTCCATACTGGATAACTATACTGTTATCACTTTATCTTTTTGTGTGACAAGTACCTTTCCCACTAGTCTATAATAACCGTATCAACAAAAGACTTTCTTTTCCACCCATGAACAAAATACATCTCAACAATTTTGAATTGCAATTAATTTTTGCAAGAGACTACGTAAGTAAATTTGAGGGGTCCTGTACTATTTTTCTAATAAGAATACTGTATTAAAAATGTTTATTTCAGAACATTATACATTTGGCTTTTTTTAATGCTTAAGTTGCTTAAAACCTTCCACTTAAATTCCTTATAATAGTACTTCCTATATGATACATTAATTCTTGCCTTTTATGAAGCAGAAGCCTGAATGAATGAATTTATATTCCAACCCTTTGAAAGAACATGCTATAGGAGTACAAGAAAATTTCTAGTGTAGTTGAAAAAGGCATTTATCTCTACGATATGTAATACACTGGTATACTTTTATACTTTAGCAAAGAATAACACTATAAGAAGGATTATGTCTCCCAATTTACAAATTTTCATTGTGGTAAATTTGAGCTCATGCTTACAATTCCCAACATTTCAGTAAATCTAAGATTTGAATTGTAAGACATTCCATGATTTTATGTACTATCAAGAAAGACAAAAATGCTGTCAAGTAAAGGATGACACTCCACCTACTGTATGACACACCCTCCTTATAGAGATGTTAAAATGCAGGGAAGTGTGCACCTTAGAACTGATGAAATACAGTATATTATCAGGGATATTCACTTCAAAATCAGCTTCAACATTTTTATAATTCTTAAACTGAGAGACAATGTTACCCAAATAAAATATCAATAAGTTGTCATCTACTATAATACTTAAATACCTGTTAATATTACAACTATATGGTAAAAGGGTAGACTATATATACTACTTTATTTAGGAATTTTGATAATAGGTCTAACTTTAGTTGGATAAAAATTACCTGTAGGCATGCATCCCCTTTGTCAGTCCTGCACTATGCTTTTCATAAATTGACGTACAAGAAACACCTTCATCCAGTCCCCTAAATAAATCCAAAGTTTTTACTTTAAACAAAGTTTAAAATATCCATATTTCTCAATGCCTCATTTTTCTATATTCCTGGTTTTTAAAGTGTGACTTCCTTACAAATAGAAACCCCTAACAAAAACTGAGATATGGATGACAATTTTTAAATCTCCAATTCCTAAGATAAAACAATAATGAAAGGTCTAAGTCTCAAATATGGCAACTTCTAAATTATCCAATGTGTCACATATAAGATGACTCTCAATACTCAAGCTTATGTAACAATATTATTATCCTTTAAGTCTGTGCCAAAGTTTTAAGAGCTAATAATTAATAAAATTAAAGTATGACTAACTCAAGAATTCCAAACTAAAGATGAAAAAGGTTTTACTTTTTATCTAGTTTTCCCTCTTCAATTTTTAAGCTTCACTCTAAGAAGTCCTACTCATTTTTCTTTCTACAAAAGCATCAATCTAAATCCTTCCCTCATCTAATACATACTGAGAAGAGAAGTGCTGAATCTGTATGAGTCACAGCAATGTCTAAAATCTGTAACAATTAAAACTGGGATTCAACTAGCATATCTACTTTCCACCACAAATGTCTTAATTATGCTTATTTTAACTGAGATGCTATTCAGAAAAACTCTAAAGAGAATATAACACATCATTTAACTCCAATCCTTTTCTACTTTTTTCGGATAGAAAAACCAAGCCCCATGATTAGCTGCTATCACTGGGATAAGTTTAAATTCTACAAGTTGGTATGGTTGGCAAAGGCTACACAGCAAATATGTTTGACTCTTTTTTCCCACTGAGATTGATTACTTCTCCAAAGGTAGCAGGGATCAGCTCCAAGTCAAAATTTTTTTAAAAAACAAAATGACAGTTTATAGGCAGTGTTCTATAAAGAAATCAATGGTTCTTAACTAGGAATGGTCTTCAGAAGTAGGCATGTGGAATTGCCCTGCTCCATTCCAGAATATACCAATTCTTTAGTGTCTGAGGAACAAAATCCAGGCATGAACATTTTAAATGTTCACAAGGTGATTCTTTTTTTATTGCTAATATTAAGAATTCCTTTGCCACTCTCAAGCAACGATACTTAACGAGTGTTTATAATAATCACTTTAACAGCAATAAAAATAGAATCCTAGGTAATTTAGTACTTATATCATTTGAAGCCTCCACAAAAAATAAATTTTAAAGGATTATTCCAATATGTCCTACCCAAGGCTTAACTTGTTTGATGATGTCCCATCTTTATCCACATATTAAAGTGAAATTTATGTTTGTCTATCACTCCATCCCTCAAGTACAAGTGGATGCAACTGTCAGGAAATTGAGAGGTGATAATTCAGATACTCTGACAGGCTAAAAGGTACACTCGAAATTCACTTTGAGGTGAACCCTCAAAAAGAAAAAGAACTGAAAGACTAAAAGGTATACTCAGGGCTTCCCCGGTGGCGCAGTGGTTGAGAGTCCACCTGCCAATGCAGGGGACACGGGTTCGTGCCTCGGTCCAGGAAGATCCCACATGCCGCGGAGTGGCTGGGCCCATGAGCCATGGCCGCGGAGCCTGCGCGTCCGGAGCCTGTGCTCCGCAACGGGAGAGGCCACAACAGTGAGAGGCCCGCATACCACAAAAATATAAATAAATAAATAAATAAATAAATAAATAAATAAAGGTATACTCAAAATTCACTTTAGATGAATCCTCAAAAAGGACTCAGACTGGATTTTGGGAGCATACTGCTTCTAACTTTTATGTAAGTTTTGCCAAGGTACAAGCTGCAGATAGGATTTATTCTAAAATGGTTAGTAAGTATTCAAATAACACCAAGGAGTTATTAATGAACAAGTGAATGAAAGTTATGTAACAAAAACCTCTTCAATTTTATGTAACACTAAAATGAATTCTTCTCTAGCTAAAACATTATCAAGATACTCATAATCCAAACAAAAGAAAAATACGTACTTTAAGAAAACAAAATTGTGAAGGGTATCATTCCAGAAGTATTTTACACTATGGTGGGTGAAATAACGAATCTGTAGAACATACATAAAGGTTATATCAAAAAGCATTATTATCACTTGTTAACAATTAAGTTTACTAACACAAATTTAGCATATAATGTAACAACTATTAAAATTAAAGCAATCACATGTGACATGTAATCTATTTCTTCTAGTAAATAACTAAACTGTTATATACAATGATAAATAGGCATTTTATATGCATATAATCTCAAACAAAAAAACTGCAAGTACAAAATTATAGACTATCCGTAATAGTATAAAATGTAACAATTCTGGTTCTTAAAGGAACTTTGAGACTATGATCACAATACCTGTTGTGATTGAGGCTGTGAATATTTATTCATCTCAAGCCTATTCTCTTCAGCCAGATTTTCAGTTAAGTGAACTGCATGGCCATTTGAAACCTTATTAGCCATAGATTTGGGGCTTGAAAATGGGGGAGTTTCCAGAGAAAGAAAGCGAATTTTTGCACAAAACCACATTCTGAATTCATCCTTAGAAGAGAAAGGAATAAGGATAAAGAGTCAATTATGCATATTACATAACCATATATATTTGGTTTCCATTCTTTACACGATATATTATTTACTTATCTCTAATTGAGAAAGTCTCACTTTCCACTCACTAAATGTTAAACCATTTCGAAATACGAAGATGCATAAATTCAAACATGAAGTGCTTTCAACTGCTCACCATTTTATATGTCATACTTCACTGAGAGGATCTCATAAAAGATCATAATTTCTTAATTTATCCAACTATATACTGAGACTAGATATTAAAGCCTCTTATAAAATGCTTCCAATTAGGATTTTAAAACAAATCCTAGGGTACAACAGCATCGCACAGTAGAAGAGATCTGGGATACAGTCCTGTCAAGAGACCTTGATAGACCAACCACTGATCCAATCTCTCAGTGCATCAAGAACTATAAAAAAGGGTAGATGTGATCATTTTTAAGATTCCTTTAAAGTCTAATCACTGGGATAATAGTCACTTCAAACACAGATGCTTTAGAAATACTAGGATTAGTATTCCTCATTGTATCCTAGCAGTGATGCTCTCTTCATATTTTATTTTGAATACACACAAAGACATTTTACTCCTCAAATAATCAGCTACAAGTAAACACGTGGACTTACAGTAGTCCTCAGCAGCACCACTTCACAGTCTTTAACTGCAGCTCTAATGCAGGTTGCCTTTACCCGCCACTCGGGCATCCAATAGAGGAGCAGGAGAAGAAAGCCGCCAGTACACACCACTCCGAGAGAAACTATGGCAAGCTTCCAGCGACACAAATTATAGCCATAAATCTCCTGCATGGACATAGTGATTACACATCAAGTGACATGAGAGGTAAATTTCAAAGTGAGAACCCTATCTTTCCCCCCACATACCACCAACAAAGACTTGAGTTTTATTAAGCTGACTTTAAACATTTTTTATAAATGGAAAATTAGAAATTTTGCATTTGGGATATATTTAAGCATTAGCTAATGTAACTTCTTAAATTATCAAATGAAAAAACATATCTCTTTCCTCTAAGTTTTAACAGTTCACAAGTGAAACAGGAACTATACTGGAACCAGAGGTGTTACATAATCACAACTCAAAAACACAGTCAGAAAGACGACAGCACACTGATTTAGCTGTTGTTTTATTGTATTTTAGTTTAGCAGTTTTTTAAATATACTTTTCTACTTCCCTAGAAATATAAATTCTTCACACTTTATAAGTATATTATAAAAGCTGGTTACCATTTCATCTTCTTGACCCTGGTTGATAGTCTTTCTTTCTTCTTTGTCCATATCTACAGTGGTTGGAAAGGTCTTGTGCTTCAGAACAACTGAAGATAACTGAGGGAAAGAGGAACAAATATTAGAACATTATCTTGTATCTTGGTAGACTATATCTGATACTAACTTCATACTACCAGATTTCTTGTTTTGATACAAGTTTAACTGATATTTAAGCAGTCATTAAAGTGCTGATTCTCGTGACATTTTCAATGGTGTGCCAGTTCTTGAAACTGCCTGGCTTACTACTATCACAAAGCTTGGCATATTTCATTAATTAATTTATACTAGCACTAGCCTTGCTACAAAGCCATTTAAATTCTGAGAGAAACCATTTCTACAGACTCTTCCTTTTTCATTCCCCAGACTCATCTACTGAGCACCTATCACATGTATGGCAATTGCTGGGTTAATCTCTAAGGCATGTGTACCTCTATTGGAGACCACTCAACTGACTATGTCATTCTGATGCCAAGTCCACTGAGCAATCTTATTGTTCCTGACTACCCATAATGCCTGTGTAGGAAAAAATTCATTGAGCCCACTGACAAAAATCTTTTTCCTGTATTAAAAAACAGATTAAATTCAAATATTAGACATTCAGCCACACATTAAAGAGAGTTGCAAAATGTAAAACAATGCCAGTTTTCTCGGGTTTTTTTTGCTTCTGGAAAATATATATATTTTTGGAAAATATGTTACTTAACATGTAGTATCTATAACTGTTCTATTAAATTAATATTCTTAAAGATCTATAAAAACTAATGTGGCGATAACAGGTATAACACATAAACAAAAGCTCCTTAGGGTTCACAACAGTTTTCAAGAATGTAAAAGGGTCTGAGCCCTGAGCCCAAAGAGTTTGAGAGCCACTGCTTTAGACTAGGCTGATCTCTGCAGAACACAGTGGGAATATTACCTCCCTCATTCCAGACGCCATACCTCCACTCATCTATATGGTGTATAGCACAAGTCTGACACACGGTAGGCACTCAAAAAATACTTGCTGAATGAATGACCTGATAAAGAATTTGTGCTAAGACAGCAATAGCCACATGTAATGTTTACATGATATGAATTAATAGCAAAGTAAAACCAACTGCAGGATTTCAAGTTAATCCCCCCCCATAAGACTACTGAAATCTCCTGATTTATGTCATCAACAAAATGACCAATAAAAAATATTGATGCCTCCTGAATGGGCAAAGTTTCTCTACTTTCTGGTAGCCCTGAAGACGGGGTTAGGGCTAGGTAGAGTCAGGGCTTTCCACAGAAATAAAATGCAAGAGTTTGATTACAAACACACACATACACACACAATATATTGGACTCAGTGCCATCTTGGAAAAGAAGACTCAGAGATATCTTGTTTCTCAGAGGAAAACAAGACACATTATCATACAAAACCTTTTAGGCAATTTAGTAACAATTTCTTCTCAGTCTAGGGTACTGTTAGAGCCCTGAAAAGTATAGTACTAGAGTCATCCCACCATTGTAAGACTGTTCCATCAAACCAATACAACTTGAGGCAGCAGTTATTCTCAAGGGCTATACACCTGCTGCTACAGACTTTGGGGGAGAATTAGCAAGTCCAACCTCTTTCCCTGTAGAAAAGATCAGCTGTTGTTGCCTGAACCTGTAAGGTTTAGTCCAATCCTGCAAGGTTTCAAATGTGCACATGCCTACCTTCAAAGGGTAATAAGGCAAAGGAACTCTGCCCTGACACTGTCCCCACTAAAGAATCCAGTCTGGGGTTCTTAACCTTTAATCCGTGGTTCTTCCTTAAGCTCTGGACTGTGTCTCAGGATCATCACTCAGGATTTACCACTCATTTTTTTTTTTTTTTTTTTTTTTTTTTTTTTGCGGTACGCGGGCCTCTCACTGTTGTGGCCTCTCCCGTTGTGGAGCACAGGCTCCGGATGCGCAAGCTCAGCGGCCATGGCTCACGGGCCCAGCCGCTCCGCGGCATGTGGGATCTTCCCAGACCGGGGCACGAACCCGTGTCCCCTGCATCGGCAGGCGGACTCTCAACCACTGCGCCACCAGGGAAGCCCTACCACTCATTTTTAACAACCAAAACATATAATTCTGATCCCCATTTCCCACCACCACCTAAAATATGTTTCTCGAGGGGAAGAACCTCTTCAAATTCTTAAGTGGAGAGACTTCTGCTTCCAACCAAGACTAGCCCTCCTAACTAAAACAACAAAATGAATAAAATATATAAAACTATATAGCCTTCAAGGAGCTGGACGTCAATGAAAGAAACTGATACAAAAATGGGTGAGCTCTACAATTGTCCCAGTTTACAAACTGAATAATTTACAGGATGCAAAAAAAAAAAAAAAAAAAAAAATGTAGGACAGGAAACCCAGGGGGAGCCCAGCAATCTTCCTGAGTTGAAGAGATGAAGCTGGGAGTCTGGGGAGGCACCAAAGTGACTGGGTTTGCAGGGCAGATTACCAGAGAAGAGGTATGTACAGAGAAGGAACACTGAAAATCTGCAAAGTGGTCCCTTCTCAAATCTTCAGCTGAATACTGATCAGCACTTGTGTGTGAGGAAACTACCAAGACCAGGGGAAAATCCACCCAAAAGGTTTAAGGGGAAAAATGCATCAGGGCTCACACAGGGCTGGGCAGAGTACCTGTTCCCACCAATCAGTGGGAAAACCTCATTAGCTGCATGAAATCAGGCGGAGTACTCAGAGGGTTTTGCTTCAGTAGTGGGTTCAAATTAACCTGAAACTAAAAGCTACTCTGTTCCTGCCTAACAAAACTTTTAAGACTTGAAAGAATAAAATTGTTTCCAAGTAACTTAACTGCTTCACAGAACACAGTCCAAGGAGATTTACAGGAATACAAAATATCCAGTTACAATGTCTGATATCCAATTAAAACTTAACAGGCTTGGGCTTCCCTGGTGGCGCAGTGGTTGAGAGTCCGCCTGCTGATGCAGGGGACACGGGTTCGTGCCCCGGTCCGGGAAGATCCCACATGCCGCGGAGCAGTTGGGCCTGTGAGCCATGGCTGCTGAGCCTGCGCGTCCAGAGCCTGTGCTCCGCAACGGGAGAGGCAACAACAGTTGAGAGGCCCACGTACCGCAATAAATAAATAAATAAATAAAAACAAAAAAACTTAACAGGCTTGCAAAGAAGCAAGAAAATATGACCCACAATGAGAAAAATCAAAGGACAGAAGAGGACCTAGAACTGACAGAGATAATAGAACTGGTAGACAAGGACATTAAAATGACTGCAAAGGAACTCTGCCCTGACACTGTCCCCACTATAGTTCATATGTTCAAAAAGCAAGAGGAAAGACTGATCATGTGAAGCAGAGACATGAAAAACATAAAAAAGAACCAAATCAAACATAAAATAAAAAGTACAATGTCTGACATGAAAAACACACTAGATGGGATTAACAGCAGATTCGATATTACACAAAAATAATCAATGAACTTGAAGACATAGTAATAGAAATATCCAAAATGAAAAATGGAGAGAAAAAAGACGAGAGGGGAAAAAAAGCTAACATAACAGCATCAGTAAGCTGTGTGACAATCTCAAGCACCCTGATATACATGTAAGGCAGGAGGGAATAAAAAATCTGTAATTCTATAATGGCCCCAAAATTTCCAGATTAGATGAAAAACTATAAACCCACGGATCCAAGAAGTCCAACTAACACTAACCAAAGAACATAAGAAATTAAACCAAGGCATACCATCATCAAAACCCATGATGAAAAATGGGTTATATATATATATATATATACACACACACACACACACACACACACACACATACACGTATATATATACATGTATATATATGTGTGTATATGTATATATATGTGTGTGTATATATATGTGTGTGTGTGTATATATATATATATCTTGAAAGAAGCCAGAGAAAAAAGACATGTCACATACAAAGGAAAATAAATAAAAATGACATTAAATTTCTTGCTTAAGAACAATGCAGGCGAAAAGACAGCAGGGCAACATCTCTGAAGTACTGAGAAAAAGAAACTATTCTGAGAATTCTATACCCAGCAAAAATATCTTCCCAAATCAAAGGTGAAATAAAAGTCTTTTTCACATACAAAAGCTGGGAAAAATTCACCAGCAGTGAACCTACACTATTTAAAAAAAAAAAAATTGTTAAGAGAATTCCTCAGATGGGGGAAAAAAAGATAACCAATGGTAATAAGGATCTCCACAAAGGATTGATGAGCACCAGAAATGGTAACTAAGTGGGTAACTATACACAGCAAAAGCACAAAGAACATGGAGAAATTAAAGTACACTCTTACAATGCTCTTAAGAAAGTAGAAAAAGGACAGCAAGTTATACCCAGTGTAGGCACTTAAGGGAAAGACTAAAACTCAGAGAAGAAATAAATGAAATTTTAAAAAACAGAAAAATGATGAAAAAATCAATGAAACCAAAATCTGGTTCTTTGACATTAATAAAATTGATCATTTCTAGTTAAACTCAAAGGGCGGGGGGGCACAAATTATCAATATCAGGAATAGAACAGGAGACATCGCTATAGATTATGCAGATATCAGAAGGATAATCAAGGAACCAACAAGCAACTTTATACAAACAAACCAACTTTTCTGCACGTTTGAACTTACTTCCCAATAAAAAAACTTAAAAAAAAAATCTTTATCAGTCAGGGGATGGCTGTGAGTTGATAACTGCTAAAGCTGACTTAAAAGCTGAGTGATGAAAAAAAAATTAAAATGAAAAAAAGAAAAAAAAAGCTGAGTGATGGTCCGTGAGAGTTCATTATACTCATCTTTCTACTCTTTAATATGTATAAATTGTCCATAATGGAAAAGTTTTCTTAAATAAATAAAAGCCATCCATTTGCTAAATTATGGCACAAATGAACGTATCTATGAAACAGATTCAGAGACACAGTGAATGGACTTGTGGTTGCCAAGGGGGAGACGGTATGTGGGAGGGATGGATTGGGAGTTTGGGATTAGCAGATGCAAACTATCATATATAGAATGGATAAACAAGGTCCTACTGTATAGCACAGGGAACTATATTCAATACCCTGTGATAAACCAAAATGGAAAAAATATGAAAAAGAATGTGTGTGTATATATATATATATATACACATATATATATATATATATACACACACACAATTGAATCACTTTGTTATACAGCAGAAATTAACCCAACACTGTAAATCAATATACTTGAATTAAAAAAAAAAATTCACTCATCTGAAGTGAAAATAAAAGAAAATTTTCAGAGGATAGTCATTCCTGGCACAAAGGGATATGAATCTTGAGGACTCTGAGTCCCAAATCTACTGACTCAACCTATTATGTTCAGGTATTATCCATAAACTCTTACCCCTGGGTTTTGAATCTAACTCTTCTTCACTCTTGTCTTTCATCCATTGCCTAGAAATATAGATGTACTTCCCCACTTCTGTAAATTCTAAGTTTTCAATGTAGAATATATTTGCAGATAAATAAGCATGCTTTTCATAATTTTAGAAAAAGAACTATCATTGAAATTCAATGTTTTCCTTAATTCCATATGCTCATAACTATTTAAAATCCTTTCCCCAAATACCTCTTGACAGAGTTCAAATTAGTCCAAGATAACTATATTTTCATCTCATCTTCTACAGGTAAAAACTGACCACAACAAAAAAAATACTCAAATTATTTTTAAATGAGCCATTACACATGGTGCACTGCCTACAACAATCTATGTTCATACTTTTCTAAATACAATTCTTGACCGTATTATCTCATTACTCTTTTTATAAGTGTTATTTCTCTGAAATTTAACTTACTTTTTGAGGCAAAGTTCTACTTTTTAAGGCAAAGTTCTTAAGTCTTACCAAACTTTACCAAAGATGAAATGTTAAAAATAATTTAAGTAATTCAAATTAAAAGTTGCTCTAAAAGTCACCAATTATTGTTCTCTATAAACATATTATACTTCATAGGAAATTACTAAGAATTCACTCGTCACATAAGCTTTTAGTAAAACCCAGTGAGACAACTGCAACAGCTTACATTTAAAACATATACATATCATAAATGTATAAATTTTAAAAACATGTACATACATAGAAAGCCCTTAACATTTTTATGACATCATGAAGATAAAAATCTATATAACATATTTCAAAATATATTACTTATCAAGATGAAAATACATATTAAATACTATCCTACCATTTACCCAATTAGATATTTAAAACATTAATATCGAACTTCTAAAATCCATTTAACTTACAGAAGTATAACTTCCGGTGGTTTGCTTGAGGGCATGTGCTTTTTAATCAAGTCAATTTCTAGATCATAAAAAACAAAGAAATTTTTCTTACCAATAGCACTGTATCATCATTCCTTCCAACTGTTGATATTAGCAGAGCTTTCAAAAGCCGGCTCTTAATAACAAAAATAAAATGAAACTAAGCATAAAAATCCATTCAAATGACAATTTTCTGCCACATACTTGTTTGGGTTCTTTTTGAACTGTTTTCAAAATGACTAAGACATTAAAATTTAGGATTTTTTAATGCTCCAATTTTAAATGGGTTTTCAGAAGACATACCTTCTGCCATCTGACTGTCACTGCAGAGCTCCTATTACTTGAATAAATCATATCTAGCTAGCATACTGAAGTCCCAATTCCACGGTGCATGACTGAGCCTTGATGTTATCTAAATAGCAAGCAGCTTATAGGCTATTGTGCTTAACCAAACCCTTCCTTGCATTTACAATGAACCTGATTTTTTTGTGTGAGTAAAAACAGCAGCACAGGACAAAGTGAAGCTATCAGGAATAAATCACACAAAATCTAATGCTAATTTTTGTGAAAGTTAACTCATTTTTTCATATTATGTAATTACTAAGAACCATTTAAGGTACAGTCTTAAACCTAGGGTTAAGAGTCAGATCTCATTTCCTAAAACAAGATGAGCTGGCCTTAACAAGCATAGAATCCCCACACCTAAGGCATCTTTGCTTCAAACCTGAGTTTCGCACGAGCTGTAACAATATTATAGTATTATATGTGGAGGGTTTTCTTTGAGGATACTCAATGTATGTGCTTAGATTTCCAAAGTAGGTAATTTTATGAGGTGAATTAGGGAATGAATGATCTGCCACTCAAGTAAAACCTCAAGCAAATTCTGAATAAATATTTTTAATTTAATTTTTTACTTCTGTTGGTATTTGCCAACTTCAGGGAAACTGAAGTTAAAAAAATAAAATTAGGGCTTCCCTGGTGGCGCAGTGGTTGAGAGTCCGCCTGCCAATGCAGGGGACACGGGTTCATGCCCTGGTCCGGGAAGATCCCACATGCCGCGGAGCGGCTGGGCCCGTGAGCCGTGGCCGCTGAGCCTGCGCGTCCGGAGCCTGTGCTCCGCAACGGGAGAGGCCACAGCAGTGAGAGGCCCGCGTACCACACACACACACACACAAAATTAAATTAAAAATGTACTATTCAATATTTGCAAAACTAAGTATTAAAAATTCTCAAATGATATTTTTTGTAAGTTTGGAACATGTACTTCTTAAGTTTTAAAAATTAAAACTGCACTAAAACTTTTGGGCCACCTTGTATTGTTGAAAAACAAAATGAATCATCCCACTTTATTTTGTAGTTCTAGGTTTTTTCCTGAGAATTAAACATACCTATACATGTTAAATAAAGATTTGATAAACACACCTTTCAGAACCACAAAACAAAGGGTGTTTCAAAGATTCTGAAGTATAAACAGCAAAGCCAGCATTCTGTATTATTTCATCAATATTTCAATCAATATTATTTCACTGTCAAATTTGTAGCATCCACAGCAATTAAGATAACTTTCTGCAATTCAAAAGCGTTCTACCTTTACAACTGAAATATGCCCTATTAATATAAAATCCTAACTCTACTCACTGTCCAACCTTAATTTTAGTATCTATACAAATATTTGTGTAAAAAGAATGACAAAATCTCAATCTCCCAACAACAGTAACCAAATTGTGACAACTTTATGAGGGCAAAACTTAACACTTCAAGTCAGCTCCTAACAATAAGAATGACATAATATAATTTAATGAATACATGGAAATTTTACGAGGATACCAGCTAAATCTTAACAAAGCTCTACTCAATACCCATTTTATCACTTCCCATCTTGAACTTTCTCTTATAATACATGCTTTTGTTTCTGTGTTTAGGCTTAAGGAAGACCATTGTATCCAATATACACCAAACTAAAACTGTATTTACATTTGTAAAATGCAGTCTTTGTAAAATTATTTTTTTTGTAAGTTATAAAACAATGTGATAGCTGTAACAAAATAAGTTATAATTAGGAAAGATAATGCAATTTTCTGTCTTAGGGTCAATTCAAGAACATTAAGAGTCATAACCTAACCTACACTATAACATACATGCATACATTTTTATCACTTTTATTATATATGCTATTTAAAGAAAGAAATCAACCCATTTATTCAGAGAAACCCCATGTGGTAAGACTATCATTAGACAAAATAATGGCTTTGAGTATTACAGTCAATTGTATAGTATTTAATCAGTAAAAACTGGGAGAAGGTACCTTTGGACTGACAAATGGTATCTATGCTTTATTCTTATTATTAAAAAAAGGAAATGAGTAAAATATATAATTTATATACAGCATAATTAAGTTTGTCTACTTAATATGAATGAGAGATTTTTTTCATTTATTCAAGTTACTTTGAACTTAAAACTTTTATACTTCCCCTTAAACCTTCCTCATGTATGTGACTTTCTAAAACTCCATACTCAAGGACTGAGAGTTATGAAAGTATTATAATTGCTAGATTGATTTCAAAATCTTACCATCTATTATGAAAAATGCTACAGCAGACAACTGAAAGCAGTAGAAAGGCTCACTATGATAAGACCAGTCCTAAAGAGTGAATATTCAAAACTGGCAGAACCAAAAAGGCCTCAAAAGAAAACTGGCACCCACCCCTAAGACAACCAAAGGATGAATATAGCTGTAAATTGGTGACGTAACTATCAGGGGTAACAGTGTGTCAGGATGGGAATGAGGGAGACTTTCGTGCTCTTTGAATGCTTTCACCATCTAGGTGCAATAATATTTTTAAATAGTTAAAGAAGAAAGGAAAGGAAGAAGACTGAGCATATGTACAGAATTCTAATTCTACCACACGTGGCCAACTGTGGGCCTGAACTTGTAGGACCCTCCAGATGGTCTCTATCAGACCATTCCACTCTCTTTGCCTGGATGCACTCTTATTGTTATTTTACCCCAGACAAGGTAAAGTACCATTTTGAAGGCTCCTTTAACAAGCATATTTCAAGAAAGCTACAGTTAGCTATTTTTATTTTTCTGTCTCCTCCATATTTTGGCTCCACTGAGGAAAAGTACTAGCCAGTGATACAGCATAAGCAACAGCAAATTCCAAATTATTTTATCAAACTAATTCAACTATAAGTATTAAGTGAGCATATATGACATATTCACTACTATATTAGGAACAGTAGGAGATATACAACTTTATCCCAAAATACAAAAAAACAAAACAAAAACAAATGAAAAGAGTACACAACTCAAGAATCAGCTTCAATTTGTTCTTAAATGTCAATTAATTCAACACGAGCTATTTTGCAAGTTCCTTCACCCATCTTGGTTTCAACTTCTCCACTAAAATGAGACGGTTGTAATACTGGGTTGGCCAAAAAGTTTGTTTGGGTTTTTCTGTAACATTTTACAGAAAACCCGTACGAACTTTTTGGCCAACCCAATAACTCATGATTTACTCCAACCATGAAAGCTTCTGAGCTACACAAGTATCGCCTGTGTATATAGCCTTCTCTTGCACTCTTTCACCACTAGGTGACGTTCCAACATTGGTAAGAAAAGAGGCTGACAGTTTTCACAAGCCTTAGCAAGGCAATCACTGATCAAGAATGATTAAAGGTAAGAAATTTTATATAGTTTTTTTAGTACCAATGGAAATACTAATAAGAGAAAGTAGGAGTTGCCTATAATAGAACTTCTATTTCATGTGTCTCAATGGAAAAATAAGACATGGCAATAAACATAAACATGATAATGGGAGGGAAAGGCAGGTATATTATTCCTTTTATAAAGATTACTGCCAAATTCACAATCATCTGAAACTAGAATTTAGGGATCTTACAATGCTGTAGAACCAGGGAGGGGGAAAACAGTAACAATTAAAGAGCACATGATCCTATTAGAAAACAAGATGAGGTAAAGTATGAAATTACGTGATAAAACATTATTTGCCTATTAAATTGGCACACACACACAAAAAAGAGCACCTTTATACACTGCTGTTAAGAGTGCATCTGTACTAGCTTTTTGGAAAACCAACTGACAGTATACAAAAATTTAAACTTCCTACATACTTTGATCCAACAATCCCAATTAGAAATCCCTGTCACATGTACCTATACATGTATGTTACTACTAACAGTTTCTTCAAATTCCTCTCTGCATTGTTAGACTTATGAAATAGACTATAAATGTTTTGTGCTTTTTTTTTTCTTTAGGGGTGAAAGTGGGTACCTACAAACAAACAAGCCTAGCTGAAACAAATAAGAGTATTTTAAAACACGCACAAAAGAAATTGTGTGCCATGGGCATTTAATACAATAAGAATTGACAAATCAAGAGTTCTAGTAACAGGGTCCAGTGGTTAAGAATTCACCTTCCAATGCAGGGGACACGGGTTTCGATCCCTGGTCAACCCTGGTCGGGGAACTAAGATCCCACATGCCGCAGGGCAACTAAGCCCACGAGCCACAACTAGAGAGCCCATGTGCCACAACTACTGAGGCTGTGCGCTGTGCAACCCACGTGCCACAACAAAAAGCCCGTGCACCGCAACGAAGATCCCATGTGCCGCAACTAAGACCCAACGCAGCCTAATTAATTAATTTATTTATTTATTTTAAAAAAGAGTTCTAATAACAACTGTATAAATAAACCAAATTGTCTGTTTGTGCCTAAGTCCCCAAACTACAAGTTACACGTTTAGGGGTAAGGGATTAAGAGGTACAAATTATTACGTATAAAGTAAGTTACAAGGGTATATTGTATAACATGGGGAATATAGCCAATGTTTTATAATAACTATAAATGAAGTATAATCACTATATTGAATCACCATATTGTACATCTGTAACATATAATATTGTACATCAACTATACTTCAACTAAAAAAAAGTTACACTTTTCAGAGGTAAGGTAAGGGTTTTTGTTAAGCAATATATACATGAATGTTTCTTCCATTTTAATGCAAATTAGTGACTATTTCTTCTAAAATGTAATGCTATTAATCCAATCCCTAATAACTTGTTTGACATTTCAATCAGCAATTTAAAAGATGGTCTTTGAAATTTAAACATTCATTAATTCTAAGACTCGTATTTTCCACATTTTAGCATAGTTAAAATTGGGATATAACTTATAGATGAAATCTTACTGCTGCAGTTGACAGGTAACCATGGTGACGCAGTGATCAATGCATGCACACACTCAAAGTTGGTGTCAACTGGTTATAGCATTGTCATTTCAGTTGAGTAAAGTGCATTATTGGCAGTACAATGCTGAGTTTAAATTGATTATTAAAAATATTCAAAAAGATTACACTGTAGTTGCATACTGAAACAAGAAGTAATCATTTGCACAGAAAAGTATCAAAATAGAGCAGCAGAGTGGAAAGGAAGAACTAGGATCAGAAGGGGTGGGGGGATAGGGAAAGGTAGAGAAGGAAAAAGGAAGAACAGAAGAACTTTCCGGAGAATTATACTTCTAAATCTTCAGTATGTTAAGGAGTCACACATAGACTACAGATATGTTCATTTTTCTTATAACAACAAACTCCAAAATAATTTTTCTTCACTAACTCAGCATATGTCACTTCAGGATTATTGTATTATGCTTACAAAAAAACAAAATTAGTTTTACTCATGATCTATACTACAGTATGGTTCACATTTCATTTTTCCAAACATTATAAAGGCTCAACCTCAAAGAAGCACAAAATCACCAAGAAACCATTCTGTACAAAAAGTACAATCCTGCAAATTTCCACTTACAACTGATAGGCACTTGGATCAACTTTTTTCAGTTACGTGAATTTTTTTCCACTTTACTCCTTTTCCCCAATTTGAAACCTACTCATGCTGATTCAGCATAGAAAGGAAGTATAAAGGCCTTAACATTTTCATTCAGCAAATATTTCAATAATACAGAACTTTAAGTTACTACTGAAAAGGATAATGGCCTTACTCATGGTACAACCATCACAGAAATCTAAACTTCCTCATTTCCTATGGTCATTCTATAATCCACTATTCAGGATTAAAAAAAAAATCAATGTATTTGGGTACTATGTCAACCGTAATAATAGTGACTGACATTTGAAAAGGGATTTTTAGTTTACAAAATATTATCATTTACCAGTTTTCAATCAATACTGTCTTTTAAAAACAGGAAAAAAAATAATCTTCACTTAACTAAGATCAGCATTTTTCACCTTCCCTAGAAAGTCAAGCACGGGGTGACTTTATACCGAAAAGCCTTGCCAACAAATTAATGTAGACAGCACCATCCATTTTCCACAACTTCATTTGAAAGCAGCGTGTACTTGAAATACACGCTTTCATACGGAAAACAGCGTAGGTTCCTAAGACAGCCCGCAAATGACCTTTTTACCTCTCACAATGCTGCTGATCTACTTCTTATTACACTAGCCTGGGTGTTGAGGCAGGTAGCCAGGTTACCAAGCCTCTACCTCCTCTGTCCACTTCTTAATTATTAATATTCCCCAAGCCTCAACTTCCTCTGCCTACTTCTTAACTATTAAATCCTCCATGCTCCTCTCTCTGTAACAATATCATGGGCAAAGGGTGGCACCACTGGCCCATCTACAGTGGCAACCACCAATCAGTATTGTCAGCACTGCTCTCTCAGGAGTTCCAGACCCACGGATTCAAACATCTACAGTCCATGTTTGCAGACAGCTAATTCAAATGGCTTGTTTCAACTTTCTTCCAAAAACCTGCCCTCTCACCTGCTGCTGCCACTACCAATTCCCTCTACTCCTTTAACGAATAGGACTTGCCTAAAAAGCCATGCTAGGAAATTGGAAGTCATCCTAGACTCCTTCCTATCCCACACCTTCTACATCCATCTGGGCACTAAGTCTTATCATTCCTACCTTTCTCAAACCCACCTCACCCCACCCTACCTGCTCTGGCATGCCTCACCTTGGGTCCTGATCCCCTCTCCAGTCTCCCTCATTCTAATCAATATACGAACCTGATGTGATCGTTTCTCTCTGCTTAAAATTTCAAGGGCTTCCTATTGTCTGCAGCATCATTTCCCAACTGGTACAAGTCCCTCCAAAATAATTTTTTTTTTTGGCGGTACGTGGGCCTCTCACCGCCGTGGCCTCTCCCGCCGCGGAGCACAGGCCCCAGACGTGCAGGCCCAGCAGCCATGGCTCACGAGCCCAGCCGCTTCGCAGCACGTGGGATTCTCCCGGACCGGGGCACGAACCCGCGTCCCCTGCATCAGCAGGCGGACTCCCAACCACTGCGCCACCAGGGAAGCCCCAAAATAAAAAAATTTTAAAGGCATTGACTGCTCATATAAATTGAAGAAAAGTACTGCATTAAACAAAGTTAAGTAGCCCTCTTACCAGGAAGACTTTGGAAAGTCTTACAACACACGATACTATTATGTGTTTGCCTACCATGGGAAACTGGTGCAAAAGACAGACCCAACTGGGCTCCAAGGACAAAGTCACAACTAACTGGGAGACATAAAATCCTTCAGAACCTGGCCCTGCCTAGTTGTCAACACCACCTTCCATTCATCAAAGGTTATTATTCACCTCCTACAAACCTTACATCCCATCTATACAGAACACAACTTGCAGTTCCTCAAAGAGTCCTACTGATTCCTGATTCCATTCTTTTACATACATCGTTCCTTCTGCTAAGAATGCCGTTCCCTAATTTAGGCTGGCTGAAGAGCTCCTGTGAGTCCTTCCAGCCCCTGGTCAGTTATTTTCTCTACTAAGCTTTGATTGTCCCTTCCACCCCGCAGCAGACTTGTCCCACCTCTGTCCCTCCTCTACACGTGTCAGAGCAGTCAGCACTTGTCTCACAATATTGGGCTTACAGACTAAAAACAGACTTAAAGTTGGGAAGCAGGCCAGCACCCAGCAACATAGCTGACTGAATCAGACAGGGCAAGACAGGAGGTGAGTGTGAGGAAGGGGTAAAATCTTTCCTTTTTCTGGGCAAAATTTCACAACAAAGTAAATTTTGTTTTTGCCCCACTCCCACATCTCATCCTTATGCCCCTTTCGCTTTCCTGACTCTCCCAATACCCTCTCCCCAGGTCCTTAGTGACCTCACCTAACTCTATACAACCGCCGTCACAAGACTATGCTCATCAGTATCAACTACTTCCTCGTCCAGTTCATCAAGAGTTATTCTGTTCAGAAGTTAATACATAAATGGGTTACAGCTTCTCAAAGCTGGCAAATCCAAGATGAATCTCTAGGCAACAATTTATTTCGTTACTTATTTATTTTGGGCTGCACCATGAAGCATGCAGGATCTTAGTTCCCTGACCAGGGGTTGAACCCGTGCCCCCCTGCAGTGGAAGCGTGGAGTCCTAACCACTGGACAGCCAGGGAAGTCCCCAAAATATTTTTTCTTTAAGCATGAAGGAGATACAGGGAGTGGGCATTACAGTTCTACCACTCAGAGAGGCTGGCCCATAAAAATCTGGGAGTCCTCCTGACTGAGTCTCCCTGCTTCCCAGGAGCAGCAGTGGGCACTACTAGCAGAGACAGATGGAGCTGGTGCTATGGCAATCCTACGGATCACCCATTCTTTTTGGGTTGAAAAGTTTTATTTGCTTTAGAGACCAGTGACGGTCAGTTTTTCATTATTATGGACAGAAAGTCTCACCAACACGGTCACCGATGAACTTAAAACAGTGCCTCTAGGGCTTCCCTGGTGGCGCAGTGGTTGAGAGTCCACCTGCCGATGCCAGGGACGGAGGTTCCTGCCCCGGTCCGGGAAGATCCCACGTCCCGCGGAGCGGCTGGGCCCGTGAGCCATGGCTGCTGAGCCTGCGCGTCCGGAGCCTCCGCAACGGGAGAAGCCACAACAGTGAGAGGCCCGCGTACCGCAAAAACAAACAAACAAAAAAACAAAACAAAAAAAAACAATGCCTCTATTCTAACCAAGTAATATCTTAAAATCCAACCCTAGACCATTGTTTGATTTAGGAAAAGGCAAATTAATTGAGAAAACTAAGATGTTGCCCAAGTACCCTTAATATTTCAAAATAAATCTGTAATTATTAAATTAGCATTCTAGAAAGAATCAGTATGGTTTATCACTACTTCCTATTTCATAAAAAATCATTTGTTACAATGTCATTGTCTACACGTGCCAAGTACGTGCTAAATGTTGGAGATTACAAAGATTATATTTCTAACCTCAAGAAGCCAAACCTAGGCTAGACATGTAAACAAACCTATCAAAGCGGTTGCACACTGCAGTAAAGTAAGTATCATGCGAGCATTGGGAGCACGGAGAGGCACAGGGAGGGAGGAAGAGGCAGGCAAGGGACAAAAGAGTCTTCAGAGAAGAACTCTCCCTTGATCTAAGACCTGACGGGTGTGAAGTTCATCAAGCAAACAAGCAGTAAAAAGGGGAAATAAGAGAGAGATGGAATCCAAGTAGAGGAATTACCATATGCAGAAGTGCTAAGGTGAGAAATCCCAGAAAATGTTAGGAATACAAGTTACTTGAACTAGCTGGAGCACAGGATGGCCTCTGGGGAATGGCTGAAAATGGAGCTGAAAAAGATGGAACAGAATCAAGTTATGATGAAAGACCTTGTTTGATAAAGATATGGATTAACTTGTACGTGATGGAGATTCTGAACTTTTCTCAACTGAAAGAGACCCAAGGACGTGCCAAGAGGCCACATTCCCAAAGAATACAATGTGAATGGTGTGCAAAGCAGCAGTTCTGTGTTCCCTTGCTAGACTGTTTACCTCCAAGAAGGCAGAACTCACTCATCAACATATACCCAGCATCTAGCCCTGTGCTTGGCACAGACAGGAACTAAAAAAGTATCCAATAGTTAGATGTGCCAACACAATCTTAGGGCTCAACTAAGTGGCCCTAACCCAGCCTCCTTCCTTACTGCCTATAAAACTCACAACTCTTACGCACTACAACAATTGGTAATTGGCACAACTTTTAAAGTAACATGGGGAAAGGTATGGGCTGCACCAGAGATTAGAAAGGATTTTGAGAAAACACACATTAAGATGCTTTTGAACCTGACAAAATTAAGCAGTTTTTCTACTCTTCTCACCAAAAACTGAACAGAAAACAACTGTAGATTAGCTCAAAATTATTCAACAACTAACTCTAAGACAGTGGTGATAACTATAAAAAGTATATTTTTATATAGGACCCATGGAATAAAAATCTATTTTAACTAACAATTTGCTAGACTAGTGTTTCAAATAATTAAGTGCTACTCAGGTTACTTGCCTGCAGTACTTTACATTTCACTTAGTAAACTGAATTATATTATGATAATTAGCATGTAAGTAAGAACTCCATCTCAGGTGCTTGGGAAAACAATAAGGAAAAAATATTTGGTCTACAAAGAACCCGTGACTACATCTAATCAATCCAAAGGCCAGAGAAGTAAAACAAAATTTCAAGACTTCTTTTTAAAGAAAAGATGTAGACACATTTCACTAACCAGAATTTCTAAATGAAAATAAGGGAAAATAGGGCTTCCCTGGTGGCGCAGTGGTTGAGAGTCCACCTGCCAATGCAGGGGACACGGGTTTGTGCCCCGGTCTGGGAAGATCCCACATGCCGCGGAGCGGCTGGGCCCGTGAGCCATGGCCGCTGAGCCTGCGCATCCGGAGCCCATGCTCCGCAACGGGAGAGGCAACAACAGTGAGAGGCCCGCATACCGCAAAAAAAAAAAAAAAAAAAAAAAAGGAAACATAAAATCCTATTAAATAAACATATTTTTAAATTTTATAATGCAGCCAGGGAGAGAGACAACAGGTAACATTAACACAGAGGATGGGGGAAAAAGAGACTGCAAACACACCCAGAAACATCAAGATAAAAATATACATCAAATGTACATTAGAGACCCATGAAATTAACATCTTGAGCTTTATAGGATGTCACTACCAAAGATGCAAAATCATGGTATTTTTGCTATAAAAGCCGGAATTAAACAGTATGTCATTATTGCCTGCTGCTCCAGTTGAGAAAAAGCAATCCTCAATCACAACCCACACACACACTCTCTCACGACACACAGATACACACAGGAGTGTGACTTGTTTTGAATATGTTAAATGTTATTAAACTAATAAATAATAGTAATTTACCAATTACTGAGCCTCTTATCCTCACAATTCTCTATGTTTTATTACCTCCATTCAGCCAATGAAGAAGCTAAATAGGGTTAAGGGACTACAGAGCTAGTAAGTGATGAGGCTAGAATTCAAAATCACTTGTATATGGCTCTGAGGCCACATTTTAACCAATACACATGCCCTCTCCCAGGGCATAGGACTGTTAAATCTTTAGTCACCATAACATTTCTTTAACGACTGGTGTTTTCTTACTGTGCTATCCCCAGAGCGATATTTAAGTTCAAATACTTTAAATTTCATGGAAAACATTAACAACTTACAGAGTTGTTTTTAAATAAGGCAAATCTTGCTAGCAGTAAGGAGACATTAACTCTTAAAAACACTGATAGTCAGGGCTTCCCTGGTGGCGTAGTGGTTAAGAATCCACCTGCCAATACAGGGGACACGGGTTCGAGCCCTGGTCCAGGAAGATCCCACATGTCACGAAGCAACTAAGCCCATGTGCCACAACTACTGAAGCCTGCGCGCCTAGAGCCCGTGCTCCACAACAAGAGAAGCCACCGCAATGAGAAGCCTGCGCACCGCAACAAAGAATAGCCCCCACTTGCGGCAACTAGAGAGAGTCGGCGAGCAGCAACAAAGACACAACACAGCCAAAACAAAAAAAACAAAAACAAAAAACACTGATAGTAGCTGAATATCCATCTAGAATTATAAAAAGTACCAACAGTGCCCCAATAATCCCAACTTTATTACTTAGCCCTTTAATTATGCTAGGTTTTTTGTGTGGTATAAAACACCCAGTATAACCCTAGGGAAATAGCAGATTTTCCTAAACACCTAATTTCTTTCTCCATTATTCACACTGTGGAATCACATCACATATGGATTTAATTACAATTCAACTATCTGTGCTGCAAGAAAAAAGAAAAACAAGAGAGAAAAATACTCTAAATAATGGCGGCAGGACGCTTGCGCTCACATCCTTGTCCCAGAGTGAGCATGCAACGGAGACTAAATCTGGTGTTCCTTGGTCAATCCAAAGCACATAACCGATTATGATTCCAGAAAAAAGTAACCTATACTAATAGCTGAAGAAAAAACTAGCTGTGAGAATTGAAAAACCATATGTCAGTTAACCAGTTTTCAAACTGGTGCCTTCCTAAATGACTTTTTCATGGGTAATTTTGACTTCACAGGATTTTTATCTTAAATGAGAATGTAGGCCCAAAGCCCCTACATAAAAGGGGATTTCATTTTACTCAGCTGTTTAGATCAGAAAGAATTAGGAACCAAAATACTTGTCTTTTATATATCAAAGTAAGTTACTAACATATTTTTCATCCTACTTTACAAATAGGAAAAAGAGAGCAATAGGGATGCTGTAAAGAAGCCATGCTAGACACATGTGGGAGCTGTTCCATGACTTATTTTAAAATAAACTAAAAATGTAATAGAAGTCTGTCAAGTGATCAAAATCAATCCTTTAAAGTTGGTTCTCAATAAGAAAAAAAAAAAACACCCCACAAAACATACATTGAGTTTTGAGATGTGCCATTACTACAGAGTACAAACTAAAGACAAGGGTGAAAAGAACACCCAACTAATAGAAAGCTTCTCCTTTACCAACATGCTGTCACTTACCTCTCCAGACATCAGGTTCCTTTTCTATAAAAAGAAGGGGCTAGTCTAAATAACCTACAACCACTCAGCATTATTATTTTCCAATCTCATACCTCCTTATTTCAATGTCCAACTCATAAACTCCTTTGTGAAAAAATTAAAAAACAAACAAAAAATAGCAGTCAATTAATCTAGCTTGCTATCACTGAGGCAGACCTGTCTTTCACCTCATCACCCAACAACAGATATAAATAAATTTTATTAATAATTTCTGAGAAAGATTATATAGATATCAGCGTGTTCCACATCATGTAATCAAGAAATTCTACTTTATAGTTAACTCACCTTTCCTGGAAATTATGCTTCTAATCTAACTAGTATCTGAGTGTCATTGGATATATATATATTTTTTTGGCCACGCTGTGCTGCTTGTGGGATCTTAGTTCCCCGACCAGGGATCGAACCCGGACCCCGGGCAGTGGAAGCTCAGAGTCCTAACCACTGGACCTCCAGGGAATTCCCTCAACGGGTTATTTAAAAGCAAGATCCACAGCGAGTAAGTGAAAGAGTCAACAAGAGAGAAATTTTGATTAAGAGATTAATTACAAAAATAAAAAAGATTAATTACAACTCACTTCATTCACCCCATCTTACATACAAAAAAACAGACTTCAAACACAGGGTACTAATTTCTTCCTGCATTCCCAGCTCATACTAGCATTAGTGGCCTTTGGTGATAGATAAGATAAAAGATGCATTTTCACCTGTAACTTCAAAGATACGTGCCTCTGAGAAGCTCCATTTTCATAAATCAATGTGGACCCTTCCCTTGGGGAGACACATACATAAGGTACATAAGTCCTTTTTTAATTTGGACAGTCTCAAAGTTTGCTATTTGAGTTAATATTTTACAATCTCAGACCTAGCAAAGGTCCCAATACAAGCCTGTGGGTTGAAGATATTATGAGGCCTGGTGTTGGGATAGCTCTCTGGAAACTCTTCAGCAATCCTCATCCTCAACTTTCCTCTGTCTCAGATATTTGATTATTTGGACAACTCTCCCTTTCCTTCATTCCACTTTTCTCCCTTCTTACTGAGGACCAAAAAATCATTTTCAACTCACCATTATAACAGTGATCGTTTTTTCCAGTTACCATTTATTCATAACATTTCACATTACCTCTATTTTTAATCTAATATGTTTTTAATGTTTTTAACTCAATTTTTATAATTACTAGTTACCATTAACTTCAGGACATTCTACCTTGTAATTGATACATACTTTTCTCCAGATTAAATAAGCCTAGAACCTTTTACTTTTTAACCTAAATCTTAAAATATGTAGCCCAATCCTGATCCTCTCTCATTTCTCTACTCTCAAAATATGAAGATCAACAACATTAAAGTAAGACTGTAATGATAATTTCCTTGCTTCTTGCTTGTTACCTGGACTAGTTAAGTGGGTTAATTAGAATACGGTTTTGATGACTACAGATTTACTCTCTCCAACAGGCCAGTTGGCTTCATTTCACACAGAAAAACTATGTTCTAAAACCAAAGACTAAATCCCATCAGCTAACTCTTAGATCCAGATTTAACCAGATGAGCTATACAGCACATTCAGAACACATTCCATCACTGGAACAAACCTTCTGGTTATGTACCAGGTAGACATCAGACACTAGATTATCTTCCTTTAGCATACCACTGTGAGTTGTTTTAAGAATGTTGTCCAGTTAGTGATAAGCTGCTAACTCCTATTCAACTTAGGGTCTGTTCACAAGGTCCCCTGCTTAGGTTACCCAGTATACCAGTGAACAAAAGCCAGCTTTAGATGAACCAAGTAATCAATATCATTTTGAAATTCTACTTCTGTCTTCTAAGATTTTAGAAACTACAACCACCACCTCATTGTCATTCACAAGCATGAAGTTCCTATTTCCACCATCACCTAGACCAGTGGGAAAAAATACAAAAACTAAAGACAAAACTCCACAGCATGCCCCATTATCATTCATCATTGCCCACTTCCTAGGACTGCTATCCATTTCAGCAATAAAGTATATTCACATTTAAAACCTTATATTCACAGTGGTTACAAAACCACCATGCTAAACAAGCACAGCCCTGATTCAGTATATGGAATGGAAGGGGGAAAGGAATATTTACTATGTGCCAGGAAGAGTGCTCCTTTCTTTACATATGCTCTCAGCTAATCCTCAAAACTCTCTGACGTAAGTACTAGTATTCTCCTTTGTTAATTAAAAAAAAAAAAAGAAAGAAAAAGCAGAACAGGGAAGTTAAGCAACAGTATAAGGGACTTTCAACACAGCCAGAATCCTAGCTCTGTTACTGTATGTGACATAGAGGTTTCTATTTCTAGGTTTACCGGATTAGCTGCATGTGACTTTCAGCAACTTAACATCTCTGAACCTCAGTTTCCCCATCTGTAAAATGGGGTTTAAATGAGACAATTCACATCATGTTTAATTCAAAGCATAGTATACAGTAAGCTTACTCAATAACTATCAGCACTGGTCAAAGTCAATAGCTAGTTAAGAAAGTCAGATCAAACTCAGGTCTGATTCCCAAGTTCATGCTTCTTCTACTACAATATTCTGTAGCAGCAAACACACATTATTATCCACATAAGAATCCATACTCGAAATACAACAGATGGGAAACTGATGTTACCTAAATGAAATAACTATTTAGGGCTAACTAAACCAACAGAAGGATTTTAGCTCCAATAACTAATAAGCAAAACCAAGTAGAAAACTCATCAGAAAATACTGTTTAGACATTCAGGTTATAGAGTTTTGTTTTAACTACTGTGAAACTATTTTCCTATCCATATAGGAATTTATCCTATTTATCTCAAACCAGTTGTAAATTAAAACTTTAACAACCAAAGCTACCCCAAATAAAGCTTCCTGGTCAGCCTGGACGAAGAACTCTGCCCTCTTACTACATAATTTGAACACAGAGTCAAAGTGAAGCCTGTCAACTTTATTGCTACTTAATATTTTTATTTTTTTGTAATTGTACTACTTAGGAAGTAACGCAACCAACCAATGTCAACGTTCTTCCTATCCAATTCCCTGACCAAAAACAGGGTTTGCTGTTCTAATAATGTTCAAAAATCTCACTTAGCCGTCTCATCCTCATCTGCTTTAATGGTGGATAATGCAAAAACAAGGAGAGCAGCAAAAGTAAACTTTCTTAACAATTATTAATAATAGGCTTACTATTTCAAGCAACTTCCAGGAACTGACTTGCCTTTAAAAAGGGTCGCTAAACCAGAATGGGATGCCCGCATACATTTATTTTGGCAACTGTAGCCTATTCAGCAAAGCAACAATCCTCCTAAGAAAAGAATACCACATATATTCCAGTGAAACAAAATTAATAAATGTGCCTTGGTACTAAAAGGCTGAATTCTAAGCAAAGGTAGAGCTTTTTTTTTTTTTTTTTTCCTGTGGTACGCGGGCCTCTCACTGTTGTGGCCTCTCCTGTTGAGGAGCACAGGCTCCAGACGCGCAGGCTCAGCGGCCACAGCTCACGGGCCCAGCTGCTCCACAGCATGTGGGATCTTCCCGGACCAGGGCACGAACCCGTGTCCCCTGCATCGGCAGGCGTACTCTCAACCACTGCGCCACCAGGGAAGCCCGGTAGAGCATTTTTAACTAAGTAATTGCCCTTCAAAAGACAATCAAATCAGAACACCTTCACTTTAGCAACAAAGTCTTTAGAAAAGTATTCATTTTGCAATTATCTTAAACGTCCCTGCATTTCTTAGATTTTTAAAAAATTCTAACTTCCTGATTCATAGATCTAAAACAGTCATTACATACATAAACGTTCTACTCATTTCGTTTCGAATCATGTAGGAAACATAGGTTTCTGTTTCTAGGTTTACAACTCCATACGCATTCATTTTGCACTAATGTAACCATTCAATATAGCTCTAAAACACTGATGAAAAAGTAGTTAATTATCTGAGTGATTCATACCTCCTATGTCCAGACACCAAGATCCAAGGATGTTTCTGTCAGATCTGTGGGAAGAGGAAATGATAAACACCTGTCACAAAAGCTTTCCAAACTGTGAAGCTCTGAATTACTACTGTCAATCCCCAGTCAGATTCCCTCCGCTCCCCCTCCCCCCGCCCCCCGCAAAAAAAAAAGAGGTCACATATCCACCAGAACCTAACTTTGCGAATGATGTGGGGAGAAGGAAAGGCTCTAAAGAGAGCGGCCATGGAGGTACTGGAGAAAGGGCCCCGGGTTTTTCTAGAGTCAAAGTGAGAGGCCTTAAGCAAGTCATAAGTCACTTTTCCTCTCTGGGCCTCACTTAGCTTAATGCGGTGACTGGCCAGGAGCTCCACTACTCCGTGGCTAAGGACGAAATGAAGATTCCTCAGTCAGCACCCGCACAAACCCATCAAGCGCCCTGCCAATACCCCTACCTTCGATCTCACCATCTCCCGTACTTTCTGAAAGGGCTGGACCACCATCTCACTCTCAAACCCAACACACTCGCCTTCCCCCCAAGCGGCGTGTCCCAACCAGGCCTTCACACCCACAACGTGGTGCCCTCCTCCGCGCCTCACCTGTCCCAGACAGACATTCCGCAGTCTTAACGCTCCTCTCCCCACCCCACACACACCTTCCCCGAGAAGTGATGCCCAATTCCGGCTCGAGGAGGCCGACCACGAGCTCACCTGGTACCCGCCACCCCCGACAATACCATTCACCTCCTCCAACCTCCCACCGGCTCCACGCCCTGCTCACCCAGCCCTCCGACGCCTCGGGGAAGCTGGGGCCACTCACCCGGCACCGCCGCGCCGTCTCCTCGGCGGCCTCCCGGCCGGAGCAGCCGAGGGGCCGCGCAGGGCCGGGGCCCACCGCTGTCGCCGCCGCCGCCGCCGCCGCCTCGCCTCAGCCCAGCCCCATCGCCCTCGGCCGGCGCTGGCGGCCGCGGGTCGCTCGAGCTCGAGGCGCCGCCGCCGCCGCACGCTGCGGCTCGGGTGAGGGGAGGGAGGAGCCGCGGCGGGGCCCGGGCCGAGGCGGGCGCAGGAGCGTCCGCGCTCTCCTCCTCTGCGCCCGCGGCGGCGGCGTGTAGCCGGAGCAGGGCGAGAACAAGGGCGGGCAGCAGGGGGAGGTAGGCAGGGGAGGGGGGCGTTCTGCACTCCGAAACGGCCTTCCGCCGCCACCGACGTAGCGAACCCCCCCTCCCCTCCGCGGTGGCGCCTGGATCACGCTGCGGGGAGAGCCGGCGGGCTGCGGGGGAGCGCGCGCGGCGAGCTCGGGACTCCCGAGCCGGATGTGAGGTCACGTGATTGCCTCATCCAGCGCCGAAGGCGGAGGGGCGCAGAGGGGAAGTCGGGAGGGGAGGGGCGTTGTGGGCGGGGCGAGGGGCGGCCCCGCCCACCTCCTCCCGTTTGGTCCCGTCCCCCCAGGCAGGAGGAGAAAAAAAAGGGTGAGGGAGGGCACTACGGAGGAGCCGGCTCTTGGGGAGGGGATGTTCCTAATGGAGGACTTCATTTTTTTGGCGGGAGGAGGTGGAATTTGCCATCCTGGCCCTGCAGACCAGATCATAGTCCAAATCCCCATTTTATGAACAGGGAAACTGAGTCGCAGTGAAGGGCCTAGCTTAACTTGCGCCGAGTCAAGGTCACAGAGGTAGCTTGTACTAGAATGATGGAGAGGAGGTCAGATCCTGGCTCGCAATCCAGGTACCTTTCATTCCTTAACAGCAGACTCCCCCCTCCAAAAACAAACCAAAAACTATAAATTGCATTTAACAACCTGCTAGGCTCGCCCGACCTTGGGCTGAGGACTGGAAGACGTAACCAAGAGAAAGCTCCCACGTACCCACTACACCGCCTCCAGCGGTAAGGAGTTTCTTCCGACAGCGCTGGATGCAAATTAAATACTTCCCTCCGCAGAAGATTTATCTCGGAGAAGGGCCCCGGCCGGATGCACAAATCGCGAGTTTGGTTTTCGCGACGTCCCTTCGGTGACTGGCGCGAGGAGCGCGCTCAGCCATCTGCCTCCTCGGGCTCCCGCCATCTGTCGGCCGTGAGACTACCTTGCCCGCGCCCTTAAGGCCCGGCTATCACTGTTACTGTCATTCACCTTACGGCTAACAGAACTCCCAGCTGCTGGAGCGTAAGAAAGGAGGAGACTCAACGACCTCTGGTGCACAGCACTTGGGCATATTTGCCGAGGGCAGGGAGCGTTCATGCTCCGGTTCATAGCACATGATAACACTAGGCGGGGGGCTGCCACCCTTGGTCCGTGACACGTATTGACACCTCATCTGGGGGCAGCACACATCCCCAAGTCCGCGGCACCGATGTCACCTCACCGGGAGCCAGGAACACGCTGCTCCTGGCCCGTAGGTTGTGTGGAGCTGGACGGTTTCCGCGCACTTCCTGGTACCACGTGGCATGGACTGCGCACTGGACCAGGATGGATCTACAGCTCTACTCCCCGATTCCTGGGCTCAGTCTCACCGTTTGTTTTCCCCCTCAAATGATTAAATGAGATAAGGAGCGTGGAAGCGTTAGGCAAACTCTAAGAAGCTGTCTTGGCGGCGTGGAGCCCTTAAAGCCTCCTTCCTCACCTCTCTGGGCTCCTTGGCTCGTCGCTGTTTTCCCTCAGCCTTTAACAAGCTTAGGTTCTAAAAACAAAACTATCTCTCTTCCTCTCATACAGACCTCTTAAACGGTGGTCTATCCTGCTGACTCCACTTCCTCCCTTCTCAGCACTAGGCACTCAAGCTTCCCCTCTTCTCCCCCCACCCCAACACCTTTCCTCACCCTGTTAGGGCAAGAGTAACCCATGACCTTCATTTTCCCAAATCTAGCAGGCATCCTGCAGACCCTTATCTTTCTGAATCTCTCTGCTACATTTGACAGCTCAGATGACTTCCACCTCTGGAATCTCAATACTGTCTTGGTTTTCAGAAGATGTGAGAACTCTTCCAGTTCTCACATCTCAGTAAATAAAGCCTCTTCCTCCTTGGGTGGCACCTTAAGTGCCACTGTTGCCCGTGAATTTAAGGTTCTTTCTTCATTGTGAAAGAATTTGGAGACGGTGTGGTAGGTAAAAATCAGATTTATTTAGAGAGAAACGCACTCCACAGACAGAGTGTGGGCCATCTCGGAAGGCAAGAAGCAAGAGTCCTTGAAATATGGCATGGATTTCGTAAGTGAATGAGTGGGAAGATTATTTCAACTGTTTCGGGGAAGGGGTGGGGATTTCCACTTTTTGACCTTTTATGGTTGGCCTCAAAACTGTCATGGGCCTGTGGGTGTGTCATTTAGCATGGTATTACAATGAGCGTATAACGAGGCTCAAGGTCTACTGGAAGTCGAATTCTCCACCATCTTGGACCTACTTGCTTCTCAGTAGTTTTTGTCATGTACTATGGCTATGTCATTTTTTTAAAAAGTTGTGCCCTGCCCCTTTCTATCCTGTTTTACCACCAGTTGTGAGTCTGCACCTTATATGGAAGACTCCACTGCAAGCCCACAGCTCCTCTCATTCCACTCTTAGGAAATCACCTCCATCCTCACAGTTTCAATTACCAAATCAGTGATCACCAGCCCAGACCTCTTCCACAAAAGTTAGACCCAAATATCCAAATGCCTACCAGGCAGCTCTATCTAGATATCACAGGGGTGCCCCGAACTCAGCTTGTCCAAAACCGAACTCATCCTCTGCCTTCATAGCAGCTCCTCCCTCAGCTGTTGGCACCACCATCCACAGCCATCAGAATTAGAAAGTTGGGAATGAGTGTGAGTCATTCTAGATTCAGCCTCTTGTGTTATCCAATCATCCAGTCATTTCTATTTCACCTCAGTAACCCTCAAATCTCTACCTCCATTCCCACTGGCAAAAGTTCCAGCCATCCTTTCCAGCCTGAACTATTACAGCAGCCTCCTAACAGTCTCCTTCAGACAAATTCATCCTCCACGCAGCCTCCAGAGTGAACTGTCTAAAACACATACCTATCTAAAATCCTGCAGGGGTTCCCCCGGCTTCTGGCTGTTGCTTGTATCTCCAAGGAACCCAGCATGAACTTATCAATGCACTCAGGCTTTTAAAAGACCACGCAAAGCTCCAGACTTCAAAAAGCAGCCAACATCCCCAAAATAAGTCAACACACAACCAAGCAAGGGAAAACTATAGGAAGAACAAGAGCAATTGAAGATTTCATAAGGTTTCCTGTTACAGATGTTTTGGGTATGGAAAGAAGAGAATTTGGACACTGATGAGAGGAGTTGCTGAGTCACTGGGTAAAGCTTGAGCATGTTTATAGGCTGAGGGGAAAGACAAGCCAGAAAAAAGAGAAGCCCAGGATGAAGAGAAAGGGAGTGCAGCAAGCCTTGAGAAGTTCTGGAAGCCTGGCTGGCTCTTGGCCCACGATGATTCCGTGCCCACACTTCTGTTCATACTGAGCCCAGCCCTTCCCTCCTCTGATCCTACTCACTCTTTAAGACCCAACCCCTGATCACAACCCCAAATAGGTAACAGTCCTCTTACTAAGCTCTAACTTCACTTTCCACCCTTGTTCTCAATTGTCTTCCTCTCTCACCGTCACCTTACCTTCTAGTTCACTGAAAAAAATGCAGGCCATCAAGAGGGAACACCTGCAAGTCTACACATCAACCCACCTCTGCATCCAGTATCTCTCCCTCACTCCAGTTCTTGCAGAGGAGCAGGCAATGCCTCCTTCCGAGAGCTCTAACCCTTCATAAGTACAGTCCTGGGCCTCCCAAAGGTCACTGCTGTTGCCAACCTCAGTGGACACTTCTCAGTCTTTATCTCTCAGACCTCTCAGCAACACTTATCTCCCATTCTTGAAAGGCTTTTCTCTCAGTTTCAATAAGTCTCTTCTGGAATTGCTCCTCCATATTTGTCTACGCCATCTCAGACTCTTGTGGATACTTCCTCTGTCTCACCTCTAAATGGTGCTGCTCTCCAGGGCTCAATCCAGGGCCTGTTTTTCTGTATATACAAGTCTTATTGCTTGGGTCTTTTTTTTTTTTTTTTTTCCATTTGTCATCTATGGACCTTACAGGAGTTGTGGATGGGCTTCAGGGGGTCTATAAATTCCTTAAACTTGAATGAAAATACTTTAAACGAAGAAGTATAGTGTCTATCAGCTTTTCAAAGACATCTGGAACCTCAAAAAAGGATGAGAGCCCTGATCCACATTCACTCCCCCTGATGACCTCAAATACCATGGCTGTAGCTATTGTCTGCATGTACATTAATAACTCACAACCGTATATATATACCTGCAGCCCAGGTCTCACTTCAGAGTCTCTGGGCCATACGTCCATATCATCTTCACATGATGTCTCACTGGTACCTCATAAATTCACTTATCCAAAACCCAGCTCTTCCCCTTCTTCTCCAAACCAGCTACGTTCTCAGACTTTCTCGTCAGCAAAAGACACTGTCCCCCACCCAGCTGCTCAAGCCAGAAACCTGGGTGTCATTCTTTCCATTCCAATATCAAATCCACTTCAAATCCTTCCACCTCTCTCCATCTCTACTTCCACTAGAATAATCCAAGCCACCTCTCAAGTTTCTCTCTCACCTGGAACTACTACCTCAGCCCCAAACTGATTTCCCCGCTTTCACACTTACCACCCTCCAATAAATTCTTACACAGCAGCCAAAGTGTATTCCTGTGTGTGACTCCGAGCATAGCTTCTGATAAAAGTTTTCAATTGCTTCCCATTTCACTGAGAATAAAATGTGAACTTCTTTGACCTACAAAGTCCAGGGTTAGACGCGGCCTGCCCATCACTCCCTCTTCAGTGGCATTCCTGCACCCTCACCTTCCCCCCACCCTAGATCCTTTCCTACATCACCTCATTCCAACCACAGTAAGCCTTCTTTTGGCTCTTCAAACATGCCACACTCTTTCCTGCCCCAGGGCCTTTGCACAACCTTTTCTTTCTCTCTTTCCCTTGTTTCCTTGCCTGGCTAACTCGTACAAGTTCAGCTCATGCCTTA
Source organism: Orcinus orca (assembly GCF_937001465.1). Classification (NCBI taxonomy): domain Eukaryota; kingdom Metazoa; phylum Chordata; class Mammalia; order Artiodactyla; family Delphinidae; genus Orcinus; species Orcinus orca. The sequence goes on from NC_064563.1 coordinate 75,304,162, forward strand.
AATATGTGTACCTCAGTTCTTGAAAAAGGCCTTCCCTGGCTATTTATTCTTTCCTTTATTTTCTGATGACCTCCATTTATTTTCTTTATAACCATTACCACAATTTTAATTACCTGTGAGTTTATGTACGTATTTAACACCTGTCTCTCCCACCTGATTTCAATTCTGTGAAGATGAGGACTGATTACAACTCAAGAATTTTTCTAGAAGGGGCTTAAAAGTAGTGGTCTTTTTGGACGAAGAAATGAGGGTTTGTCTTGCGGCTATGCTTCCATGACACTTTATGTAAAACTGAAAAAGGATCAGTTGTCCATGTTTGTAAATGGGGAAAGGAGTTTTGGAATTAAGGGGAAGGGACACAGGAAGCACTTCCCCTGCCTTCCCCAGAAGCCATCTTTTGGTGCAGCTACTGGCAAAGACTGAATCGGTTTGGTTTATCACTATATATCAAGCACTAGATGAAGCCTGGCATATGGTAGACTCTCAAATGTTTGTTGTCAAATGAATGAATGAATGAATGAACTTACATTCCCAAACATCATCTCTGTTAAATGCCTTTCCTGACTGTCAGGCTAAGCATCCCTATTCTGTGCATCTTTTTACTGCATTTGCAACCTTGAACAAGTACCTGTTTAGCGTCTGTGTCTTCCATTAGTCTATATTGAATTTGTGTTTTTGTTTCTACAGTTCTAAGTACTTTTGTGTGTTATTTGATCATTACAACAATGCCAATACTAAAAGCAGCAGTAGTTACTATTATCTGTATTTTTAAAGAGATTTTTATTTGTATTATCTGTATTTTTTAATAGATTTTATTATCTGTATTTTTTAAACTGAGGAAGCTTTACATGTATTATCTCATTTAATCTTTGGAATAATCCGGGAAGTAGGTACTATTATCATCTCAATGTTTAAAGATGAAACTGAGGAGAGCTTAAAATTCCCCTTTACAGAATAGGAAAAGATACTAAATAACTCACTCAAAGTCACAGAGCTAATAAACAACACACAGCCAGGATTCAACACAGGCAACTTGGCTCCAGGGTCAAACTCTTCATCAGTACGACCAAATGAAGCCACAGGGATCCAGCCTCTGGGATCCAAAGTCTTTGGATTATCTGTTTAAACACCCAGATTCTGACTTTCTCATGAACAGGGACCCAACTCACCCATCTCTAGATCCTTACCACTTAGTGGAGGACCTGGCTAATGATGGTCCTCAGTAACAAGTATGTCGACTAAATGAATAACAAACTGTCATTGATTTTCACAACCACCATGTCAAACTAACAATGGCATGATTAAGCTTCCCATTTTATAGAGAAGAAAAATGAGATTCACAACTTCATAAGAGGAAGTGATTTGTCTTACTGTCCTCCTGACTGACTCCAGCCCTCTTTTGTATTTCTTCCGCTGCTCCCACAGTTTAGAGGACAGTGTTCAGGAAGACTTCACCTTGGAAAAGACTAGAAAAGGGGCTTCCCTGGTGACGCAGTGGTTAAGAATCTGCCTGCCAATGCAGGGGACACGGGTTCGAGCTCTGGTCTGGGAATATCCCACATGCCGCGGAGCTACTGAGCCTGGGCTCTAGAGCCCGCAAACCGTAACTACCGAGCCCATGCGCTGCAACTACTGAAGCCTGCGCGCCTAGAGCCTGTGCTCTGCAGCAAGAGAAGCCGCCACGATGAGACACCTGCACACCGCAATGAAGAGCAGCCCCCGCTCACCACAACTAGAAGAAAACCCGTGCACAGCAACAAAGACCCAACACAGCCAAAAATAAAAAGTAAAACAAAAAATTTAGAAGACTAAAAACAAAATGCCACAGCACTCACTGACTTTCCTATAAAAAGTGACCATTAAAAGTACTTTATGATGTTTGCCTAACAAGCTCTCTCTTTCCCTTAGCCCCTCTTAAGTCGTTTTGTCCCTATTTAGCTTGAACCACACAGGCCTGTGTGTGTGTGTGTGTGTGTGTGTGTGTGTGTGTGTGCGTGCATGCACACGAGTGTGTTGGAACAGGAATAAGAAGAGAGCTGTGAATCAGATGTATAGAAATCAGAGTCCACGGGCCACCACTGACTCGTTTCTGTTGCTAAACAAAGCATGTAATCTTTTCTGTCTCTGCCACGAGACAGAAAGCCAGGGATGCGCATTCTTCTCAGGCCATGGTACACTAGGATATGGTGGGTCACATGTCGCTGAATATTGTTTACAAACTCGCTTAGATCATAGGACCCCTGCTTGGAGGGGTGCTCACTGCTGGCATGTAGCCACTCATGTGCTAGTGATCCAGGCCTCCTGGAGGAAAAAAGCCCTGATTTGGAGCACCTGCCAGTTTCATGGTGTAAATACTCCCACCACGGCCATTTTCAAGCTACCAACAGTTTACACAGCTCACAGATTCCTGAAAATTTAGCAATCTGCTCTAATGAGCCAACACAAATCAGCTCCAGCACACTACTGCTTATAGGGCCTCCTCCTGTGGACAGGGAGAGGAGAAATACAAGCAGCTCTTTAAATGACGGTTTTAGGGACAAAGCCTGCCCCCTTAGGCTGTTCCCAGGATTTCTCTGTGTTTAGAGGTAATGATTTCACCTCTGATGAGAAAAGAACAATTATACTGGAGATGGGAAAACGAGGTTCCAGTCTTAGCCTTCTTACAAGTAACATACTTATTTCTTCAAGTTTCAGTTTTAATAGGAATAATATTACCTACTTCACAGGATGGTTAATTATCTAACAAACACTTGTATAACACTTACTATCTGCTAGGCACTGTTTAAGTACTTTACACATTTACTTATTTAATCTTTATAACAACACTGTGGTGTAAGTACTATTATCAATTTAGAGATGCGAAAAGAGCAAAGCACAGAGAGGTTAATTAAGTTCTTTAAGGTCACACAGCTAGCAAGTAATAGTGCCAGGATTTGAACCTGACTCCAAAGTCTGTACTTTTACCCTTTAGGGCCCCAAGTCAAAGCCAGCTGCCTGATTTTAAAAATAGAGTTTTATTGGAACACAGCCATACTCATTCATTTACATATTGTCTATGGCTGCTTTTGTGTTACAACAGCAGAGTTGAGTAGTTGTGACAGAGACCATATGACCCACAAAGCCCCAGATATTTATAATATCTGGCCCTTTACAGAAAAAGTTGGCTGATCCCTGCTCTATGGTATCCTGCCTCTTTATTCGGGGAGAGGCAATGGTTATTATTGAGCCTAGTAGTTCCCAGGGTCAAGCTGGTTCTGAAATTGTGTTCTTGGCCAATAAGACAAGTGAAAAGTAATGTCAAGATTGTAACTGTACCCTGACATTTGTACTATAACAATTTTCTCAGTGAAACAGCATTAAGGTATAAACTTCAGTAACAAATGATCCATGAAAACAAGTATTAGTAGAAACATATACCTGATGTCATGGGATCCCAACATCTCAGGGTTGGAATTAATTCAGAGATTGTTCATCGCAACCTTGACTCTCCACTTGGGGCTATTGTGTTGGGTTTCAGCAGTTAATGCCGTAAATCCTTCCTGATCATCCTTTGAGTCCTGAAAGATGATTTCCCTATACTGTATATAGTCATAGGCTTTTTGTACAACAGAGCAAAGGCACCTCCTTCATGGGGCTTAGGCACCAGGCTCACATCTCCACACCTGTCAGTCTGTCTCCGAGGCAGCTCCTCCACGTGGCTGTTCCAGATGCCAAGCAGAGAAACACCTGTAGGCCTGTCATTCACTGGCCTCTTAGATAATCTTTAAAAACCTCCCCTGACCTTTGCAGCTACTTCCTGTGAGCCTCTCAGGGACTGCTAGTCACTTGTGACCTATTTTCAGTGCTGGCAGTTCTGGCTTCTAGAGCAAACAAGGAACAAGCCCAGCTATAGGTGATTGTTTCCTTTAGGCTCCCGGCAACAAAAAAGAATTGCTCGGTAATGGTGAAAGGATTGCAGGCCAGTAGGTGGGTATGATTGTCTCATTCAAGTCGACAGATGTTCATCCCACTATAAACTACAGGTCCATATCTCAAGATCTCCAGAAGGTTGTTTGTTATCGTCTGTTTGCTGAAGGCTGTTGCTTCTTTATAGTAATAAAGAAAAAGAACCCATTTGTTCTTCTTGTTTTGTTTTTGTCAAAGGAAAAAATGCCTCACCAAAATTGGCAAATTAAGGCAATACTGATTGAGCTACTGTATGGAAGTCCCATTACCAAAGAATTTCTTTCAGAAACGTTTCAAAAGTAAGTTGATCCAAAATACACCTCCACCATGAGGTTACCTGTAATCTAATCCAGTCTAGAAAGCAGAGTCCAAACAGCTCAAGGTTCTGCAAATTCCACAACAGCTGCAGGCACAAAATGAAATAGAACCAGGTGTTCAAGTGGAGAACAACAGAAACGTCTCACTATTTGCACATTGTTCTTTGTCACTGGACTCTTCAAATACACTTAAATAGTTCATATTGCTCACAAAGAAAGCCAAAGTGAAACCTCTTGGGGCTTTACTAAAAATTCCCTTTATAATTTTTTTAAGCTTATGTGATTTTTTTAGGGTACATCTAAATACACTTATGAACTTAGTTTCATTTTTAAAATATAATTTTATTTGTTAAAGAAGTCTCAGGACCCTAAAGATCTCAAATATCCCTTCAAGAGGTACCTCATAGCTCCTCTGAAATACCTGATTTTATCTCTTCATTAGAAATTATGCGTTCCTACAATTAAAATTCATGCTCAGTGCCACGCTCCTTCATACCAATTCAAATATTCATGGACTAATTACAAGGTCCAAGAGAGAAGGTATAGTTCACCTTTTTATCCTCCACATGTGGATGCTGTAGCAGGTGGTCAATATTGTTACAGTTGCTATGTAACCTCCACGAAGACAGGCATTTTCTCTATTTTATTCATTCCTATAGTCCCAGCAACTAGAACAATAAACATTAGGTAGTAACCACTCAATAAATTTTGAATAAATTAGTCTACAGCCTTAATAAATGTAGTATAAGGAGGTTTAGAATTTTTAACTTTTTTCCATTAAATTTGGTCCTCCTTGTAAGAGTCAGTGATCAATCAGAGAAGCAGGATCAGCAGGATATATCTATTAAGAGGTTTAGTTCAAAGAACTGGCCTACACGATTGTGGAGGCTGACTAGGCAAGGCTGAAATCCATAGGGCAGACCATCAGGAAAGGTCGGCTGGAACACTCAGGTGGGTTTCTTCTTCTCCAGGAAAGAGTCAGCCCTGCTCTTAAGACCTGTCAGCTGATTGAACCAATTGATTGTCTAGGATAATCTCCCTTATTTAAAGTCAACTGATTAAGGACTTTAATCATATCTACAAAATACCTTCACAGCAACAGCTAGATCAGTGTTTGACTGAATAACTGGTCTAGCCAAGTTGACACATAGAAAAGACCATCACATCCCTCAGATACCTATCTTGGAACTTTGGAAGTGGCTCCTTCCATATCTATATTTATTTCCTTTTCTTATTTCATATAAGAAAGAACAACAAAAAAGTATTCCTTTATGTATCAAGTTTTTTAAGAAATGTTCACATCCTCTGCCCAAGATATCTCAATCATAGAAACCTAATAACATTACCTAGGTGCCAAGAAAGGATTAACATCCTAAAGGGATGTTAATCTCTAAAGAAACCTAAACTTGAGTAAATTGTTCAATGTCAAATAGCTGGGTAAATTAAAGGACCAGCATGCCCCTCCAAAGCCATTTCTCCTCTATTAATGTATATAAGTATTTGAAACAGAGAAAATGCTTACACAGAAATGGTCACTCAGATATCATTTATAATGGGGGAAAAGGGAGGAAGAAAAAACTTAAAGCCCAAAGATGGTCAGCAAAATGAGAATGTAGTTTATAACACATTATGCAAACATTTAATAGTATATTTACCAAGGAGAAAATAATAAAGATTAGAGTGACAATAAATTGAAAAGAGAATAAGAAAGCATTACAGAAAACTGATGTCCCAAAACTTGATTCTTGGAAAATTTTGACAACGTTGACAAATCTTTATCCAGATAATCAAGAATAAAAGAGGGAAGACTCAAATTACCAAAGTCAAGAATAAAAGAGAGGACACCATTACCTACATTACAGAAATTAAAAGATTTATAAAGGAATACTATGAATAATTGTATGCCAACACATTAGATACCTAGACAAAATGGATACATTTCCAGAAAGATGCAAAGTATCAAAACTGACTCAAGCAGAAATAGAAATCTATATAGACCTATAACAAGTAAAGAAATTGAGTTAGTAATTTTTAAAAGTTCCCTCAAAGAAAAGCCTAGGACCAGATAGATGACTTCACCGATGAACTCTACAAACATTTAAAGAAGAGTACCAATTCTTCACAAATTCTTCCAAAAAATAAAATAGAAGGGAATATTTCCCAACTCAGTCTATGAGGCCAGTATGAACCTGATAATCAAAACTAGACAAAGACAATGCAAAAAAACTACAGACCAATATCCCTTATAACTATAGACACAAGTATCCTTAACAAACTAGAAAACCAAGTCCAGTAACATGTAAAAAGTGTTTTATACCATAACCAAGTGGGATTTATCCCAGGAATGTAAAGGTTGATCTCACATATGAAAATCAATAAATGCAATACACTATGTTAAAAGAATAAAGAACAAAAACCACATGATCGTCTCAATAGATGCAGAAGTATTTGACAAAATTCAATATCTTTTCAGGATAAAAAACATTCATGCCAAAGTTCATAGCAGCATTATTCATAATAACCAAAAAGTGAATAAGTGTATCCATATCATGGAATATTGATTGGCAATACAAAGAATGAAATATCAACACATGTGACAACATGGATGAACCTTGAAAACATTATGCTAAGTAAAAGAAGGCAGTCACAAAAGGCCACATCTTGTATGATTCCATTTATATGAAATGTCCAGAATAAGCAAATCCACAGAGACAGAAAGTAGACTAGTGTTTGCCAGGGATGGGGGAAGGAGGTTCAGGGGGATGAAGAGGGAGTAACTGCTAATGAGTACAGTGTTTCCTTTTGGGCTAATGAAAATATTCTGAAATTAGACAGCAGTGATGGTTGTACAACTCAGTGAAAATGCCATAAGACACTGACTTCTATGCTTTAAAAAGGTGATTTTTATGGTACGTGAATAATATCTCAATAAAGTTATTTTTTAAAATAGTATATTTACAAAGTGTTTTTAAAAACATAATAAGGGCTCCAGGCCATGGTTCAGTTGTGCCTTTACTTAAACCTTATATTCCTCCAGGTACCATAATCCAATTCTTTAATCAAATTAGACCATCAGAAGGCTCCAAATGGAATCATATTAATCCAGTGCCTCACAGAATCGCCCTAAAGGCATTTCATCTGAATATTTTCCCTATAGCTTTTATCTAAGTCGTTAAAATAAATAGCCATATGGAACTTACTTCTGCATTTTTTGCATGAGTACTGAGACTATTGCCCATCCCATCATCAGGTCACTCATTGCTCCCTGTATTATAAAACACTTTTTGAAAATTATATTTTATAATTTATTTTAGGAAAATCAATGTCCTTTAGGAGTTACCCTTTTTAATAATCAAAATTATACAACTGATTGTGATTTCTTTTTAGTCTTGGAGGAAGCTCAGTTGAACTGTAGCAATTATGTTAACTGAAATGATTAACATATTTGCATCTCCATTTTTTTCTTTCTGTTTTTCTTCTTCTGTTCATAATTCGCTATTTCATGGCATGGAATTTCAAATTCCCAATACTTATTTGAAGGATTGGTCTAGGATTTTGGACTAAGGTTCAATATTTAATTGTGCCTTATATGAAATCAAGGTTTCTCTATATTGGCACTATTGACATTTTGAGCAGGATAATTCTTTGGCTGGGGGGTGAGGGGGACAGTCCTGTTTATTGTAGGATATTCAGCAGCATCTTGGCCTCCACCCACTAAACACCAGTAACTGCTCCCCAGTTAAACAACCAAAAGTGTATTCAGACATTGCCAAATATCCCCTGGAGGGCAACATTTCCCCTGATTAAGAACCACTGTCTTAAATCATCTTGAAAAACTGACCCCCACCACACTTTCTAGTCACTCTTGAGAAATATCAAAAATTTATTACTCTAGATGGATAGGTGGGTAGGTAGGTAGGTAGGTAGGTAGATAGATGATGATAGACAGATAGAGATAGATAGATAGATAGATAGATATAGATAGATAATAGATAGATGATAGATTGATTGATTCATACTTTGCTCACTTACTTGAGATGAATCAAGGATGTCTGTGAACTGGATGTCAGTCCCTGAAGCAGAGCTGCTTCCACATAGATCTTCTTATTTCACTAAAAAAAGACTTTTCTGATCTTTCATTTGAAACCAACAATCCATTAAAAAGAAACTTATTCTAAATTTTAGATGAGAAAACTGAGAAAGGGATATGATCAACTTCAGGGCTAAACTCCAAATTCAGTGCTCTTCCTCTTACTGCCAGGGAAATCTTCCTCTCTCTCTCCCTCTCTGTCCGTATATAACCATGCATCCCTCCCTAGGTGGGTAAAGGATAGGAATGAGTCCTATAAGGCTAAAGATGATCTTTTAAAGTACCAGCAACTTAAAATGGTGTTTAATGTTTATCATTTTTGGCTGCATTGGGTCTTAATTGTGGCTCAGGGGCTTAGTTGACCCGCAGCATGTGGGCTCTTAGTTCTCCCACCAGGGACCGAACCCACATCCCCTTCATTGGAAGGCGGACTCTTTACCACTGGACTATGAGGGAAGTCCCCCAAATGGTGTTTAATCCAGTCAATACCCAGAAAATGGATCACCACTTCCCAGATTACACTGTACTTTCATCTAATTAAAACTCACAAATTTCCATTAGATCTAACTTCTAGTTTACAGGGAATGCAGGGGATAGAGGAATGAGTTAGACACTAGTAGGAAACAATCAATCAAATCCAAAAGTGGGAACATTCTGTAAGACAACTGGTCTGAACTCTTCCAAAATGTCAATGTCTTGAAAATAAACAATCAGAAAACAAAACCATGGATAGACTATTTTAGAATAAAACAGACCAGCACATCATAACAATCAAATGCAATGTATGAACCTTGATTGGAATCCTGGTAGTATGTAAAAGGATTCTTAGAAAGAAGGGAATTTTGAATTTAGATTTCATCAGTTTTAGTTTTCTGAGATGTGATATAATAGGAGATTATTTTTGAGGATAAAGTGCCATGATGTCTGCATCTTTCAAATGGGTTGACAACAACAAAACAACAAAGATAAATATATATACAGATAGATAGATAAAATAAATATAGTAAAATATTAACATTTTTAAAAGTTTAGAAGGTGGAGTCAAGATGGCAGTGTGGGAAGACGCAACGTTCATGTCTCCCCACAACTAGGGCACATGCCAGATGCTGGTGGGGACCCTTGATGCCCAAGAAGATGGAAGGAACCCCCAAGCAAACTGCCTACAAACCCCAGCATTGGAAGCCTCAGGCCAAACAACCAGTAAGACAGGAACACAATACCACTCACCAAAAAATAAATAATAATAATGAGACAGCAAAAAAATATGTCACAGAAGAAGGAGCAAGGTAAAATCCTACAAGACCAAACAAATGAAGAGGGAATAGGCAAGCTACCTGAAAAAGAATTCAGAGTAATGATAGTAAAGATGACCCAGAATCTCGGAAATAGAATGGAGGCATGGATAGAGAAAATACAAGAAATGTTTAAAAAAGATCTAGAAGAACTAAAGAACAAACAAACAGAGATGAACAACACAATAACTGAAATGAAAAATACACTAGAAGGAATCAATAACATAATAACTGAGGCAGAAGGACGAATAAGTGAGCTGGAAGACAGAATGGTGGAAATAAACTGCTGAGGAGCAGAACAAAGAAAAGGAATGAAAAGAATTGAAGACAATCTTGGAGACCTCTGGAACTACACTAAATGTACCAACATTTGAATTATAGGGGTCCCAGAAGGAGAAGAGAAAAAGAAAGGGGCTGAGACAATATTTGAAGAGATTATAGTGGAAAACTTCCCTAACATGGGAAAGGAAATAGTCAATCAAGTCCAGGAAGCACAGAGAGTCCCAAACAGGATAAATCCAAGGAGAAACACACCAAGACACATATTAATCAAACTAACAAAAATTAAAGTCAAAGAAAAAATATTAAAAGCAGCAAGCGAAAAACAAAAAATAAAATACAAAGGAACCCCATGAGGTTATCAGCTGATTTTTCAGCAGAAACTCTGCAGGCCAGAAGGGAGTAGCAGGATATACTTAAAGTGATGAAAGGGAAAAACCTAAAACCAAGATTACTCTACCCAGCAAGGATCTCATTCAGATTCAATGGAGAAATCAAAAGCTTTTCAGACAAGCAAAAGTTAAGAGAATTCAGCACCACCAAACCAGCTTTACAACAAATGCTAAAGAAACTTCTCCAGGCGGGAAACACAAGAGAAGAAAAAGACTCACGAAAACAAGCCCAGGGGCTTCCCTGGTGGCGCAGTGGTTGAGAGTCCGCCTGCCGATGCAGGGGACACGGGTTCGTGCCCTGGTCCGGGAAGATCTCACATGCCGCGGAGCGGCTGGGCCCCGTGAGCCATGGCTGCTGAGCCTGCGCCTCCAGAGCCTGTGCTCCGCAACAGAAGAGGCCACAGCATTGAAAGGCCCATGTACCGCAAAAAAAGGAAAAAAAAAAAAACAAGCCCAAAACAATTAAGAAAATGTTAATAGGAACATACATATCAATAATATGTATAGATAAATGCCCCAACCAAAAGACACAGACTGGCTGAATGGATACAAAAACAGGACCCATATATATGCTGTCTACAAGAGACCCACTTCAGACTAGGGACACATACAGACTGAAATTGAAGAGGTGGAAAAAGATATTCCATGCAAATGGAAATCAAAAGAAAGCTGGAGGGCTTCCCTGGTGGTGCAGTGGTTGAGAGTCCGCCTGCCAATGCAGGGGATACGGGTTCGTGCCCCAGTCCGGGAGCATCCCACATGCCGTGGAGCGGCTGGGCCCGTGAGCCATGGCCACTGAGCCTGCACATCTGGAGCCTGTGCTCCACAACGGGAGAGGCCACAGCAGTGAGAGGCCCGCGTACCGCAAAAAAAAAAAAAAAAGAAAGCTGGAGTAGCAATACTCATATCAGATAAAATAAACTTTAAAATAAATACTGTTACAAGAGCTAAGGAAGGACACAACATAATGATCAAGGGATCAATCCAAGAAGAAGATATAACAATTATAAATGTTTATGCACCCAACATAGGAGCACCTTAATACATAAGGCAAATGCTAACAAACATGAAAGGGGAAATTGACAGTAACACAATAATAGTAGGAGACTTTAACACCCCACTTACACCAATGGACAGATCATCCAAACAGAAAATAAATAAGGAAACACAAGCTTTAAATGACACAATAGACCAGATAGATTTAATTGGTATTTATAGAACATTCCACCCAAAAGTGGCAGAATACACTTTCTTCTCAACTGCACACAGAACATTCTCCAGGATAGATCACATCATGGGTCACAAATCAAGCCTCAGAAAATTTAACAACATTGAAATCATATCAAGCATCTTTTCTGACCACAATGCTATGAGATTGGAAATCAATTACAGGAAAAAAAACCTGTAAAAAACACAAGTACATGGAGGCTAAATAGTGCGCTACTAAATAACCAAGAGGTCACTGAAGAAATCAAAGAAGAAATCAAAACATACATAGAAACAAATGACAATGAAAACATGACCCAAAACCTATGGGACACAGCAAAAGCAGTTCTAAGAGGGAAGTTTACAGCAATTCAATCTCACCTCAAGAAACAAGAAAAATCTCAAATAAACAATCTAACCCTACGCCTAAAGCAACTAGAGAAAGAAGAACAAAGAAAACCCAAAGTCAGTAGAAGGAAAGAAATCATAAAGATCAAGCAGAAATGAATGAAATAGAAACGAAGAAAACAGTAGCAAAGATCAATAAAACTAAAAGCTGGTTCTTTGAGAAGAGAAACAAAATTGATAAACCCTTAGCCAGACTCATCAAGAAAAAAAGGGAGAAGACTCAAATCAACAGAATTAGAAATGAAAAAGGAGAAGTAACAACTGACATGCAGAAATACAAAGGATCGTGAGAGATTACTACAGGAAACTATATGCCAATAAAATGGACAACCTGGAAGAAACGGACAAATTCTTAGAAAAGCACGACCTTCCGAGACTGAATCAGGAAGAAGTAGAAAACATAAACAGACCAATCACAAGCACTGAAATAGAACTGTGATTAAAAATCTTCCAACATGGGCTTCCCTGGTGGCTCAGCGGTTAAGAATCTGCCTACCAATGCAGGGGACATGGGTTCAAGCCCTGATTGGGGAAGATCCCACATGCCACAGAGCAACTAGGCTCATGTGCCACAACTAGGACTTAATTTCAGCTTAAAGGGAACCACAAAGAAGGAAATAAGTAGGAAAGGTGAAGGAGGGAGGTTATACCGGATGTTTTTGTTATTTGAAAGGTGAGATTTGATGAAATATATGAACGGACATATGACCAGAAGCCCTGTCCTGGTTTGCACAATGTCAGTTAGCACTGCTCCGTACGTGGAACAGATTAGCAACATCTTTTCCTGCCTGAGGGTTTACATGTTGCAATTCTCTTGTAATAAGTTCCTAAATATTTAATGCTTGAATGACTTCCTAATAGGGTGTTGATTTACTACATCACAGGCATAATTAAGAAGCATCAATTCAGGTCTGACGGGATTAAGTTTAAAGCCCCAAAGCTTAGCTTTCAGAGCCAAGCAAATAAGAAAGCAGCATGGGCACGACAGAGAGAAACATTTACACACATGCTAACACTGGCAGCTGTGTTTTTCTAAGATCCCACCTTTGCTTCGGGCCCACTGAGTTTTCTCCTGTTTTGAGTGTGTGAGTGAAGCTAAGATGAACCCAGAGTGCTGAGCTCACAGTGGGGCTCTACGGTAAGTGCCACAAATAGTCACTCTGCTGTTTTTAAGCTTCAGAAGGAAACCTTGACCTAGTATTTATGAGAGAGGTCCACTCCCATCTACAAGTGTGGATGTAGATATTCATTATTAAATTTCACCAGAAACTGAGGCTAAACTTCAGAGAGCAAAAAGTGTTAGCTGTGGCAACTAGACACTCCATGTGTTTTGCTAGTAACTTTTCATTGTAAACACTCCTGTGTTATCTTACCATGACTTCAAGTTTTAGATGAACAAAGTGACTGACTGGTAAGGGATTTTGAAGAAATCTGACAAAATATAGTCAGGTTTTCTTTCTCCACCCTCAGCATGTCGCACATCTGGGCCTTTCAGAAAGTTTTCCCAAATCACAAAACCCTTCTCTGCTCTGTGGACCCATTTTATCCCTTTTTTGGATGCAAGGTTACTTGAATCATTACTGGCCTCCATTCATAGTGAAAACTGTCATCTCTGCTCACATATTTCTGGATTGCCAGACATAAGAAAAAGAAGTTTAATGAGAGTTTCCTTAAAAACAACAACAAAAAACTTTCATTTTTGTGGTTGTTACTGCCATCATGCATTGAAGAATTATTTAGTGAATGACTAAATGTTTAGTGTTTAATACGATATGCCAAACACCAGAGAAACCTTAGTACAAAAACGCTGCTCCGGTTGCAAGGAGTATATAATCTTGACTAGTAAAACGGTGGAATAAGAAACCAGAAAACTGAAATACAGGAGAGTTGCAACAAAGGAGGTAAGTACAGATTGACTTTCAATAGGAAATACCAGGAGTGCAAATTTCCAAAATAGGAAGCAAGAACTAAGGCAAATATCCATAACGCCACTACCCGGGTGAGGCACTAGGAATATTTTGCATAATTCCTTTGAGTTGCCTTTGATTCATTTTAATATAGTTGTGCCCATCCTGAAGGTAGAATCTCTTATCCTACCTTTTTTTCACTTACTATAAGAACATAAGCATTTCTCCCACATTATTAAAAATTGGTTGTAAGCATTGTTTTAGTCGTATGAATATCATTTGCGTATCCTGTTCCTCATTGTTCCTCATTTACATTGCATATTGCTTTCATTCAGAGTAATTAATTCATTCTGCATTTATTGAACCCTTGGCATTCAGGAGTCAAGCACTGGGCTTGGTTTGAAGATATAAAAGTGAGTAAGTCTAGACTTCCAGGAACTCAAAATGTGGAAGAAAAATGACTGGGAAGCAGACATATACAATTAAAATAAGATGACAAGAGGAGGCACGAGGAGTGCCATTAACCCAAAGGGGAAAGGACCTACAAGTACAACAGACTGGGTGGCTCAAACAACAGAAATGTATTTTCTCACAGTTCTGGAGGCTAAATATCCAAGATGAAGGTGTCAGTAGCTTTGGTTCCTTCTGCGGCCTCTCCTTACCTTGCATTTGGTGGCCTTCTCACTGTGTCCTCATGTGACCTTTCCTCTGTGTGTGTGCACCCCTGGTGTCTGTATGTCCAAATTTCCTCTTCTTATAAGGACACCGGTCAGATTGAGTCATCATACCCATACAGTCTCGTTTTAACTGAATCACCTTTTTAAAGGCCCTATCTCCAAACACAGTCACAGACTGAGGCTTTGAGTGGGGTCAGGGCCTTAACCCAGGAATTTTAAAGAGACACAATTTAGCCCCAAAAATTTAGCAACAAGAAAATGCTGGAAGGAGGTGACCCTTAGCTCATTCTAGAAGCATGATAAAGAATAAAAAGTGAAAGGAGATAGAAATATTTTATATATATAAAGTAGGGATGTGAAAAAAAATGCAGCAAGTTCAGAGGAACTACAAGTATTTCAGTATGACTGGTGCAGGGAGTGGAGAGAGAAATAAGGAGAACAGAGGCAATTATAAATAATTCTGGAGTGTATAAAGCTTTGTCCATATTTCACTGAGACTATTTAACAGTGATTATTTCACTGAGATTGACTCAAGTGGAATGACTTAGCCAAAGGATGGGTTCTCGCCACACCATGCCCTACTTTCCCCATGGTTTCTCTGTTGATACTTAGCCAATAATTGAAGTCTCCTGCGGGTGCTGCTTAAAAACAGAGTGCCCCCCCACCCACCCCCCTGCCAGGCCTCTCCCTAGAGATCAGGCACTTGTCTCAGGGTGGTCACCAGCAGTCTTCAGCAGCCTGCCATCTCTCCAGGGGGCCATGGATATACTTCTAGTCACTTCTGTGTCCTCTTCTCTTTTAGGTTTCACTATGGTCTCTCCAAACTTGCATGGAAGATGCAGCCTCCTAGGTCTCCAGTTCACCCTCAGAAGCATTGGGCATTCTATTGGGCACAAGCAAGGAATTAAACACCATGGGTTCCATTTCTTAGTGCTATCTCTCTTGAGCTAGATTATCAATTACTTGCATGTCTCATCTCCTTAAATCCTCACAGCCTGGCACTATATTTAAAATAGGGAATGATCATCGGTAAGACTTTTTGCTTCCCAGAACCTCAGTTTCTCTATCTGTAAAATGTGGGGCATAAGGTTTTTGAAATCTATGAATCTGCTAAGCACATGAACATTTTTGCACAGTGCTTTAAAGTGTTTAAAATACTTTTGCCAAGTAGGATTTTATTTAATACAAAAATGCCCAATAAACATTTGCTGACATGAGTAACAGTGATGACTCTGTGTGAACTGAAAAGAGCCTACTTAATGTCAAAGTTCCCTCTAATCATTAACTCTGAGAGCCAATTAAGGTTTTGTAAATGACTCCCAATCACTATATGTAAGAATTAATTTTAATTCCTAAATATTGTCCAATCTGAGGAAAATGGTCTAAGCACAGTTGTCAACTCTAAAAAAGGAGAAGACACCTCCTCTGTGTAGTACTATGCCACTACGTTGAGGAAGTAGTACTTTATTTGAAAAAACATTTTTCTCCCGGTGTTTGTTTCTAAGTTGATTGGCATGCGTTCAACATGTTCATTATTCAGCCTAGGTTTTGTCATTCTATTTTACTTTATGTGAAACTCCGTTTCAAACTGCAGCTCTTCTCAGAAAAGCACCTGCCCATTCTCCCACAACCCTTCTGAATGGAAGGCCCGCTGCACGCACCAGCCTAGGGCCGGTTCCGGGTGCACCTGGGCAGGTAACGCTCCTCCCCCTCAGGTGTGCCATGTGGGTAAACACAAGCTCTCCTGGGCTGCTGCCACCACCAAGGGTTCCATTTTCACTGTCGCTGTGTTTCTGATGTCAGTGCTAAGGACAGTGAACTTTTAAAAACAACCTCTCCTTTCTTCTCTAATCTGGTAGCAAAACAAAGCCTGAGTCAGGAACCAGTCAAGTGGAAGACGGTGCATCTAAATCAAACACTGACCTTGACTTTCTCCAACACTGCTCCCCAGAATCTCTTGAGAGGTGCAGGGATCTCTGGGACAGGCTGTTTTGGAGAGCCTGTCCCAGAGATCCCTGGGATCTCAAGAGAGGGGGCCTTTGCAGGATCGGAGGTGCAATATTTAAGGGGGAATGAAGAAAAATAAGGGAGCACCACCTCACACCTGTCAGAATGGATGGCTATTATCAGAAAGACAGCAAATATGTGGAGAGAAGGGAACCCTCATACACTGCTGCTGAGATTGTAAATTGGTGCAGCCACTATGGAAAATGGTGTGAAGGTTTTTCAAAAAAATTAGAAATAGAACTACCATATGATCCAACAATTCCACTTCTGGGTATTTTTCCAAAGAAACCAAAAACACTAATTTGAAAAGACATATGCACCCCTATATTCACTGCAGCATTATTTACAATTGCCAAGATATGGAAGCAACCTAAGTGCCCACTGATAGATGAATGGATAAAGAAGAGGTGATATATATATATGGAATATTACTCAGCCATAAAAAGAATGAAACCTTGCCATTTGCAGTGACATAGATGGATGTAGAGGTATTATGCTCAGTAAAGTAACTAGACAGAGAAAGACAAATACTGTTTGATTTCACTTATATGTGGAATTTAAAAAACAAAACAAAACAGAAGCAGACTCATAGATACAGAGAACAAAAATGTGGTTGCCAGAGGGGAGAAGTAAAATAAGTGATGGGGATTAAGAGGCACAAACTTCCAGTAACAAAATAAGTGAGTCACGGGGATGAAATGTACAGCATAGAGAATATAGTCAATAATATTGTCTCAACTTTGTATGGTGACAGATGATAACTAGACTTATCGTGGTGATCATTTCATAATATACAGAAATATCAAATCGTTATGTCATACAGCTGAAACTAATATAGTGTTACATGTCAATTATAATTCAATTTGAAAAAAAAGAAGAAGGGGGGAGTCCCCTTCTTCTGTTATTGCCTTCCTCTTATCACCTACCCTTGAACTTCGAAAAGCCTGAGCCAGGCCATTGGCATCAGTCTCCCTTTAGGGCACTCCCAGGTGAGATAGGAAAATACCTGAGCTGGGAGAGAAGTTTGAGATCTCAAGTGTAAAAGCTTCATTTTGCTGATGGGAAAACCCAGAGGAGGAAGGAGGCTTTTGCCAAGCTGGTGGCAGAGCTAGCGATAGAACCCAGAGTCTTCTTGACGTGCCCCCCATGCCTTCCCTAAGTGTGGTCTTGGCCCCCAAGAACTACCTCCTCTCCTAGTGTTCCTGTTGCTATTAGAAACCCTTTTCCTCCCAGTTAATGACACCAGGAATCATTATTGACTATTCTTCTTTATCCCACATTTCTAGTTAATGAACCTTATTGAATCTTACTTTAAAATATCTTACTCTTTATTCCAGTTGCCATCACCCTAGGCAGTGCTGCTTCAGTCCTTGCCTCCTGCTGGCCCCCTGCCTCTGACTTCTCTCCAGTGCATCTAGCAAATAGCTAACATATTGATAGTAGCTAACAGTTGTCATACAGGTATGTGCCATCACTGTTTCTAAGTGCTCTACATTTATTATCTCATTTACTCCTCATAAGACCCTAAAAGTGGGATGCTTTTGTTACCCCCATTTTATAGATGAGGAAACTGAGGCACAGAGCAGTTAAATAATACATCTAAGATGGCACAGCTAGCAAGTGGCAGAGCTGGGATTTTAGAAAAACAGGTAGTTTGGTGCCAAAGTCCCAACTCCTAAGTATTGCACCATACTGCTTTTTTCCTGAAGCACCCATTTTACTGCTTCAGCAACTCTCCTCTGCCACTGTGGGAGTTCAAAGTCCTAGTTTGGCATTCAAATCACTGCATGGTTTGGCTTGCACTAGACTTCAGGTAAGTTAATTAACTTCTCTGCATCTCAAAGTCCTGATCTATTAGTTGAGGATGATTATAACAGTAATCACCTCATTGGGCTGTTGTGAGGATTAAAGGAGGTCACCCATGTAAAGCACTTAGCTGAGTGCCCAACACGAAGTGACTCTTGATCAATGCTAGCTATTGCTGAGTTACCTTTACATACAACTTCCTTAGAGGACTCCTCGGACCAGAATGTTGCTGCAAATAAATAGTGCTTGTTGCTGAACTGAATGCTGGTGCAGTTTTCCCCTTCTGGTTATTTTCCCCACGGCCACTGTCATTTCCATTTTCCAAAATAGCCAAATCTTCCCTTCCTCCAGTCTCCCTTCCTCAGTGCACCCCCCCCACCCTACAGTAATCTGAATTCCTAGAACACTTTTTCCCATCATACTTTTTTTCACATCATCATTTGTCTAATCATTTGCTAAACTTTTGTCAAGTGCTAACTCTAATAATAACAAAAATTGTATTTGACAGTATAATTTAAAGGTCTTCAAGTGACAACTATGCCTCTGTAATCTTTACAAAATTGGTGGATGGTGGTTCCCATTTCAGAGCTGCTCTGGTTTCCCCAGCTGTTGCGTGTCAGTCTCAGGGACCACGGGGAGCAGGGTGGTGATGAAACCAAGTCCCCCTAAAACTGAGTTCCCCTGCTAAGTTGATAATTAACCTCTCTATCCAAAACTGTATTCCTTATCTTGTCCTGCCCCTGTTCCCCCTCAGGATTGAGGAGTCTTAAAGAAAAAGAGAGCCTCTGGGGTACAAAAGCTCCTCTGTGTCCCCTACTTCTTGTTTGGCCTTCCCCAAGTTTCCAAAGAACAAACTGAAGCAGTTTATGATTAGAATGATAGAGTCACAAAACTCCTAGCTCTTCCTGAAGGGATACAGATTACAATCTGATGCATAATTTTATATTGTTCTGCAGAAACTGACCACCCCCCCCCCAGGGTCACCACCACTAGGATGGTGACTACATGCTGACTGCAAGCATATAGACCCCAGACTGATTAGAACCAGAAGGTTGATGATTAAGATCCCAAAATACCACCCTGTTACCTCACCACCAACCAATCAGAAGAATGTCCAGGAGCTGATCACACACCCTGTGACCCTCACCCCTAAAGGTTACCTTTAAAGACACTTCCCTGAAAGCCATTGGGGATTTCAGGTCTTTTACGCATGAGCTGTCCATTCTCCTTGCTTGGTGCCTTGCAATAAAAGCTGCACTTTCCTTCACCACCACCTGGTGTCAGGAGACTGGCTTTGCTGCATATCAGACCAGCAAACCCGAGTTCATTTTGCTAACGGTGAGGCAGATGGGACTCTCAGCCTCGCAGGCAAAGCAAGGTCTCTGCACATGTGGTTACAATCCAGGGCAGATGGTGGCAAAATCTGGCAGAGTGGATGAGAAGTGGTGCTATGACTTTTCAGGCACAAGCATGGCTTCTGGCTGGGCAAATCTACACCTCCCCAGACAGTGCCTGCAGCAGAGGTCAGCACACCCTGCTGAGGGGAGTCCCTCTGCACAACAGGGTCTGACTGATGATATGGCAATAGCAAGAAAGATAAATTCATTCTGCAGGATGCAGGAACAGGCTTCCTAGGAGCTGCCCCTACTGGGAAGTTTAGTCCTTCATTCTTTTCTTCATTTATCCATGTATTGACCACACAAGTATCAAATGTCTGCTATGTGTGTGCTTGGGTACACCACAGCATCACAAGGCCTTAACACACAGGCCCAAAGCAGCCATGTAGCATAGAAGAAAGATAGTGATTTTGAAGTTAGAGTCAGCTCCAGACCTGGCTCAGCCACTTTCTAGCGGTGTGACCATGATGAGTCCTAGCTCAGAACCCAGTTTCCTCAGGAAAACGGGGCTAACACTCCACCATTTTGTTGTTATCAGAATTAGAGATAACAGCTGGAGAATGCCGGGCAGCGTTCCTGGCACACATTAGCTACTTCATTCATTACTGAAGAGCAGGGTGAATGCCCTTGGCCATTTCTCTTTTTGGAGTAGCTGGTACACAGAGTCCAGGTGATAAGTCCAGGGTACAGGGACCCTGGAATTCTCTCTTCCTGTGCTAAAAGGGAAAAAAACAAAACAAAACTTCACCTGAACATCCTTCCCATTCTGCAGAGCTTTCAAATTCACCTCCAGGCAAAATTAGTACCGCCTCCTTTCTCCACAGCATTTCCACAAGTCTATTTTAACACATCATTGATTCCTTTTATTAGTGTGTTGTTTTAATATACATCTGTTTCTTCCCGCTGGGCTATAAACTTCCCTAGAAGGCAAGAGTCTTCACAGTCTTTCTTTTCCCTCCTAGGTGCTGAGCATAGCCTCTGGCACATTGCAGGGCCCTCGAAAACTGCTTACTGCTTTGAAAACAAGTCCAACAAGGGCCAGTTATATGGGGGGGGGTGGAGGGGAGAATGAGGAGAGCTTACGTTTCTCCTCCACTTTAAGCTCTCTACCATATTGTATACACAAATGGAGACTGAATCCCTTAAATTTATACAGGTATAGCATTTTATGGTGTATATATACAAAGCCTTTTAGTTGTTATTATTAATCTTACCATTTAAACCTTTCAAGAATCCAATAAAATTCCTCATTGGAATGCATTCCATACCTTCTCTCCCTTTTCCTTAATACTGTAGAGGTAATAGAATTTTGTCTCAATTCTCTGTGGCCTTCAGACAGCACTTGTCTCCTGGATACAGAGGGACAGGGATTCTTAACCTGGAGGCTACAATTTTCAGCTGTCAGTGAACCCCTCAGATTGCAGGCAAAATTTTACACGTGTGCATGTGTGTGTGTGTGTGTGTGTGTGTGTGTGTACATAGTGCATTTTTGGGTGGGGTGATGCCCCCTGGTTTTTAAGCGGGTTCTCATATGGGTCCCTGACTTTACAATGGAGAGCAAAATAATGAAAAATGCTAAGTGTTCACTGAAAACTCTCTATTTTTGTTTGTTTGTTTGTTTTTTTGTGGTACGCGGGCTTCTCACTGCTGTGGCCTCTCCCATTGCGAAGCACAGGCTCCAGACGCGCAGGCTCAGCGGCCATGGCTCACGGGCCCAGCCGCTCCGCGGCATGTGGGATCTTCCCAGACTGGGGCACGAACCCGTGTCCCCTGCATCGGCAGGCGGACTCTCAACCACTGAGCCACCAGGGAAGCCCCTGAAAATGCTCTATTTTTAAAAGATGGCACAGGCCATATTCACTTCTGTTCAGCAAATAAGAGGAAGGTGTGATATTATGATATAATAAATACATTTATATTTGGTCTTCATCTCTGGTTCCTTGGTATAAGAGCTTCTAAAACCCCTGAAATTTCCTGAGTGATAGAAGTGTCTTTTGTTATTCATAATAAGCCCCTTTCAACCTTACCTGAGTTTATGCTAATGAGGTGGTTGGTGGGCCCCTAGGTAACTTCGTGGGGGCTGGTTGCAATGGGAACCAACCCTGTGATTTGAGGTTTGGAATTTCAGAACTCCCAACTCTGGGGAGAGGAGAGGTGCTGAAGATTGAGTTAATCACTGCTGGCCAGTGATTTACTCAATCACACATGTGTAGTGAAACTTCCATAAAAACCTAGGGCTGGAAGAGCTTCCATGTTGGCAAACACAGCTCTGTTCTGGGAAGGTGGCACAACTTAACTCGACAGGGACAGAAGCTCTGTGCTCAGGACCCTTCTGGACCTCACCCTATATACCTCTTCATCTGGCTGTTCATTTGTATCCTCTATAATAAACCAATGGTAGAAAGTAAAGTGTTTTCCTTAATTCTGTGAGCCATTCTAGCAAATGATGGAACGTGAAGTTGGTGGGGGAGTTTGGGAACTCTGACTCTGCAGCCAAATTGGACAAAAGCGTGGGTACCTGGGGGACCCAATACTTTCAGCTGGCATCAGAAGTGGGACAGTCTTGTGGGACTGAACCCTTAAAAACTGTGGAGCCTGTGCTAACTCAGGGTAGTTAGTGTCAGAATAGAATTGAATTGTAGGACACCCAGTTGGTGTCTGGAGAGTTGGAGAACTGGTTGTTGGCATGGGAAAACCCACAGAAGTGTTGTGAGTAAAAACACCCCAAGAGAAGGAAACATCTTTTAAAATAATTTTAATGTTTTTTATTATTGTATCAAGAATGCTTCAATAATGAACCTCCTGTGGAAAAAGGAGACCCAGCAGACAGGAGAGTGAGCATGAAACATAGTGATAGACGCCAGTGAAGAAACTTGAGTACATATTCCTAAAAGACATCATACTATGCCATCGACTTGGCTTCTAGAACTCTAAATACATCCATCTTCAAGGTTCTGAAGGCAGATTACCATGAAAAGAGAATGTATGTCATGGTAAGGAAGAAAATAACTTTTCTGCAAAAAGGCATAAATAACGAGGCACATTCTTCCCTCTGGTTTCTCGTTTCTGCCTTATTTTGGCGAACCTTGTACAGAACTGTGACGTAAGCGCTAACCTCCTAAGTTGTCTCCCTGACTTGGTTATCTCTTTTGTTCCAGATTAATCATCAAACAAAATCACCTTATTCAAGTTGCTCAACACTGAAAAAGACAGAATGGCCCTTTTTTGTCCACAAAGATTTAAATTCAAATTCCTTAGCCTTGCATGTAGGACCCTTCCTAATTTGACCTTATGCACCTTTTCTAAGGTTCTCTCATGTTCCCTGCACACACCCACCCTTTGGCCCAGCAGCCTTACTCAGTCTCTTCCAAATATATATATATATAGGATATATTCCATTTGTTTATTCTTGGAATGTCCTATACAGAAGGCTAACTCCCTATCCCCTTCCAAATGGCACCCACCCTTCAAGACTCCATTCCGTCCCCTGACGCCTCACTATCCCACCTCCCCAGCCAATCGTCTTTCCCTCCCATAAATCCCAACATTTCACATTTATTCCTTGTTATATGTGGCTCTTTATCTTTGATTGGCTCCCTTATATTTGCTCATGTCTTACCTTCTTAGCTAGTCTGGGAGCTTCTTAAAGGCAGTCCACATCATTGCATCTCCCTTGGCCCCCAGGACAGGGCCTACCTAGAGTAGATATTGGATCATTTCTTTTTCATTGATTGATTTTGGAGTCACCATGAGTTTTGAGAACTCCTTAATGCAACCTACAGCCTCTGCATGAGTTGGGCTCTGCCACCCTCTTTGGCCTCGCTAATGGCTCTTCTCCCTTAACACTTCATAACTAGCCATCTCCAGTTCCAGTCAGTTTCTTAAGTGCTCCAGTCATGATACCTTGTGTCACATTCTCTGCCTGAACACTCAGTTCCTCTTCTTTGTTTGGTTGACTCTTACTCAACCTTTGGGTCTAATTCCAGGCATTGCTTCCTTTTTAAATTAACTAATTAATTAATTTTTGGCTGTGTCGGGTCTTTCCTTGTGGCACACAGGATCTTTCTTTGCAGCGTGCAGGCTCTTTGCTACGGCACAAAGCCTTCTCTCTAGTTGCGGTGCATGGGCTTAGTTGCCTCCCGGCATGTGGGATCTCAGTTTCCCAACCAGGGATTGAACCTGCATCCCCTGCATTGGAAGGCGGATTCTCAACCACTGGACCACCAGAGAAGTCCCCAGGCATTACTTGCTAATGAGAAGTCTTCCCCCAGCCTCCACTAGAAACCATAGGTTAATAAGGTGGGGGCAGCCAAATGTAGGGTGTGTGTGTGTGTTTAGCAAGAGGGAATGAGAAACATTTCCATCCACCCTCTCATGAACTCTCTCCAGCTTCTTCTTTTCCTGTGCCCTTTGGGTGCCAGCCACCTGAAATTACTCACAGGACTGATGAACTGACTTTTCTTTCTTCCCCGGTACCTTTATACACACTTTTCATTCTGACTGATTCCATTTAATCCACAACCTTTCTTCACCTAGTTAACCTAGTTAATTCATCATTCAACGCCCAGCAAAGGAGTCTATAAAATGGGAACAGTAGAAATAGTTTCTACCTCAGAGCACTGTTGGGAGGATTTAATAAGTATATATATATATATCTTAGATTACTTCCTGGTACATAGTAAGGGCTCAATAATTTTTAGCTATTATTATTACCATTATCATCATCTTCTCTCTCATCATTATTATCAGTGTATGACACATACACAAGTATCATGTTATTTAACATGCTATATAGTATTGCTTTTTGTGTCTATCTCCCCACTATCATATGAGCTCCTTGTTGATTGGTCAACAAATAACTAGGTCATTCTACAAGCCCTAGCAAAGCATCAACAGTCAAAACTCAGAGGACTTCCCTGGTGGTGCAGTGGTTAAGAATCTGCCTACCAATGCAGGGGACACAGGTTCGAGCCCTGGTCCAGGAAGACACCACATGCTGCAGAACAACTAAGCCCATGCGCCAGAGCTACTGAGCCCCCGAGCCACAACTACTGAAGCCTGCACGCCTAGAGCCTGTGCTCCACAACACAGAGAAGCCACCGCAATGAGGAGCCCGCACACCACAACGAAGAGTAGCCCCTGCTCGCTGTAACTAGAGAAAGCCCGTGCATAGCAACAAAGAACCAACATGCCAAAAATAAATAAATAAATAAATTTATACAAAAACAAACAAACAAACAAAAAAAAAACAGTCAAAACTCAGAGCTAGAGAAATCCTATGGGAGCTGTGAAAAGGAAAATATTAACTGCATGAAAAAGCTGTGGGAAAAGGAACAAGTAAATGAGCTTAAAAAGAATCCCTTAGATGGAACGTAAATAGATGAAATAAACTCTGAAAGCATGAGTTAAAAAAAAATAATCCCTTAGAAACAACCACAGGACTCTTACTCACCACTGACAAGAATGCAACTTGACACCACCCTATTCTGTAGGGCAATCTGATACTTACTACTAAACTTTTAATTGTATATAACCTTTGACCAAGAAATCACTTTTAGGAATCCATTCAATAAAAACACTCAAGTATGCAAAGATATATGATAAAGTTGACTATTACAACTTTATTTGTAAAGTAAAATATTGGAAACATCCCAAATGCTCATCAAAAGGGGACAATTAAATTAACTAAATTAACTCTGGTATTATGGGGCTCCATACACTGGAATACTATGCAACTGTTGTGGAAAGAAGGTAAGGTTATATGTCCTGAAGCTAGAGTCCATAATACACAGGTAAGTGAAAAATTTGTAAATTCATCTAAATGTATTAGCCCCATTTTGGGGGTCGGCTTTATGAAGGTATAATTTAAATACAATAAAATTCATCAATATTAAGTGCACAATTAGATGAGTTTTAACAAATATATAATGTCATAAAACCACTACTGCAGTCATTATATTGATAGAACAACTCCATCACCCCCAAAAGTTAGCTGGAAACCATATTCAGTCATTCTGTATCTTCACCCTCTGGGCCCTGGCAACCACTGATCTGCTCTTTATCATTATGGTTTCTTACTTTTCTAGAATTTCATATAAATGGAATCGTAAAGTATATACTCCTAAGTCTGGCTCCTTCCACTTAGCATAATGCTTTTGACATTTATTCATATTGCTGCCTATCAATAGAACATTCTTTCTTATGCTGATTAGTATTCCATTGTAAGGTGGTACCACAATTTATTTACTATTTAACAATTGATGGACATTTAGTTTGTTTCCAGTTTTTGATGATTATGAATAAATACACTATAAACATTCATGTGCAGTTTCATTTAATTAAACTCTTTATTTTGAGATAGTTGTAGATTGACATGCAGTTGTTAGAAATAACACAGAGATCCTTCTATCCAATTTCCCCCAATGGTAAAACTTTATAGAAGTATAATAGAATATCACAACCAGGGTATTGACAATGATATGGTCAAGATACAGAAGAGTCTTATCATCAAAGGGGCCTCTTATGCTGCCCTCTTATAGCCCCATTCACCTCTGTTTTCCCCTCCCCAGACCCTGGCAACCACTAATCTCTTCTCTGTATCCATAGTTTTGCCATTTAAAGGATTTATTATAATGGAATCATACAATATGTAATTTGGGGGGAATTGACTTTTTCATGAAACATACTTCCCTGGAGATTCATCTAAGTCATTGAATATATCAACAGTTTGCTCCTTTTTATTGCTGAGTAGTGTACCACGGTGTGGATGTACACAGTTTGCTTAACCATTCACTGGTGGAAAGACATCTGTTTTGTCTTCAGTCTTTGGCTATTTTGAATAAAGTTTCTTTGAACATTTCTCTACAGTTCTTTAGCGGGAGCATGTGTTTTCTTTTATCTGGGATAAATGCCCAGCAGAGCAATTGCTGAGTTGTATGGTAGCTACATGTTTAGTTTTTTAAGAAACAGACAAATTGGTTTCCACAGTGGCTGTTCCACTTTACGTTCTCACCAGCAGTTTGTAAGTGATCCAGTTTCTCTGCACTCTAGTGAGCATTGGGTGTTGCCATTTTTTTATTGTAGCAATTTGCTAGGTGTGTAGTGATAGCTCATTTGCTTTAATTATATTTCCCTCGTGGCCACAGATAGTGAACTTTTTTTCATGTGCTTATTTACCATTTGTATATCCTCTTCAGAACGTCTGCTCATGTCCTTTGCCCATTTTCTAATTGGATTTTTCTAATTCAGCTTTAGTTCATTTGCCAGTGGAGTCTTGGTTTTGTTCCTTTATTTTTTTAACACCTTTATTGGACTATAAATGTTTTACAATGTTGTATTAGTTTCTTCTGTATAACAAAGTGAGTCAGCTATACATATACATATATCCCCATATCTCCTCCCTCTTGCGTCTCCCTCCCAACCTCCCTATCCCACCCCTCTAGGTGGTCACAAAGCACCGAGCTGATCTCCCTGTGCTATGTGGCTGCTTCCCACTAGCTATCCATTTTACATTTGGTAGTGTATGTATGTCCATGCCACACTCTCACCTTGTCCCAGCTTACCCTTCCCCCTCCCTGTGTCCTCAAGTCCATTCTCTACGCCTGCGTCTTTATTCCTGTCCTGCCCCTAGGTTCATCAGAACCTTTTTTTTTTTTTTTTTAGATTCCATATATATGTGTTAGCATACAGTATTTGTTTTTCTCTTTCTGACTTACTTCACTCTGTATGACAGACTCTAGGTCCATCCACTTTACTACAAATAACTCAATTTCGTTTCTTTTTATGGCTGAGTAATATTCCATTGTATATATGTGCCACATCTTCTTTATCCATTCATCTGTCGATGAACACTTAGGTTGCTTCCATGTCCTGGCTATCATAAATAGTGCTGCAATGAACATTGTGGTACATGACTCTTTTTGAATTATGGTTTTCTCAGGGTATATGCCCAGTAGTGGGATTGCTGGGGCATATGGTAGTTCTATATTTAGCTTTTTAAGGACACTCCATACTGTTCTCCATAGTGGCTGTAACAATTTACATTCCCACCAACAGTGCAAGAGGGTTCCCTTTTCTCCACACCCTCGCCGGCATTTATTGTTTGTAGATTTTTTGGTGATGGCCATTCTGACCGGTGTGAGATGACACCTCATTGTAGTTTTGATTTGCATTTCTCTAATGATTAATGATGTTGAGCATCCTTCATGTGTTTGTTGGCAATCTGTATGCCTTTTTTGGATAAATGTCTACTTATGTCTTCTGCCCATTTTTGGATTGGGTTGTTTGTTTTTCAGATATTGAACTGCATGAGCTGCTTGTACATTTTGGAGATTAATCCTTTGTCAGTTGCTTCATTTGCAAATATTTTCTCCCATTCTGAGGGTTGTCTTTTCGTATTGTTTATGGTTTCCTTTACTGTGCAAAAGCTTTTAAGTTTCATTAGGTCCCATTTGTTCATTTTTGTTTTTATCTCCATTCTCGAGGAGGTGGGTCAAAAAGGATCTTGCTGTGATTTATGTCATAGAGTGTTCTGCCTATGTTTTCCTCTAAGAGTTTTACAGTGTCTGGCCTTACATTTAGGTCTTTAATCCATTTTGAGTTTATTTTTGTGTATGGTGTTAGGGAGTGTTCTAATTTCATTCTTTTACATGTAGCTATCCAGGTTTCCGAGCACCACTTATTGACAGCACCACTGTCTTTTCTCCACTGTATTGCCTCCTTTGTCGTAAATTAGGTGCCCATATATGTGTGAGTTTATCTCTGGGCATTCTATCCTGTTCCATTGATCTATATTTCTGTTTTTGTGCCAGTACTATACTGTCTTGATTACTGTAGCTTTGTAGTATAGTCTGAAGTCAGGAAGTCTGATTCCTCCAGCTCCGTATTTCTTTCTCAAGGTTGCTTTGGCTATTTGGGGTCTTTTGTGTTTCCATACAAGTTGTGAAATTTATTGTTCTAGTTCTGTGAAAAATGCCATTGGTAGTTTGGTAAGGATTGCATTGAACCTGTAGATTGCTTTGGGTATAGTCATTTTCACAATGTTGATTCTTCCAATCCAAGAACATGGTATATCTCTCCATCTATTTGTATCATCTTCAATCTCTTTCATCAGTGTCTTATAGTTTTCTGCATACAGGTCTTTTTTTTCCTTAGGCAGGTTTATTCCTAGGTATTTTATTCTTTTTGTTGCAATGGTAAATGAGAGTGTTTCCTTAATTTCTCTTTCAGATTTTTCATCATCAGTGTATAGGAATGCAAGTGATTTCTGTGCATTAATTCTGTATCCTGCTCCTTTACCAAATTCATTGATTAGCTCTAGCAGTTTCCTGGTAGCATCTTTAGGATTCTCTATGTATAGTATCCTGTCATCTGCAAACAATGACAGTTTTACTTCTTTTCTTCCAATTTGGGTTCCTTTTATTTTTTTTCCTTCTCTGATTGCTGTGGCTAAAACTTCCAAAACTATGTTGAATAATAGTGGTGAGAGTGGGCAACCTTGTCTTGTTCCTGATCTTAGTGGAAATGGTTTCAGTTTTTCACCATTGAGAATGATGCTGGCTGTGGGTTTGTCATATATGCTGTTTATTATGTTGAGGTAAGTTTCCACTATGCCTACTTTCTGGAAAGTTTTTGTCATTAATGGATGTTGAATTTTGTTGAAAGCTTTTTCTGCATCTATTGAGACTATCATATGGTTTTTATCCTTCAATTTGTTAATATGGCTTGTCACATTGCTTGATTTGCATATATTGAAGAATCCTTGCATTCCTGGGATAAACCCCACTTGATCATGGTGTATGATCCTTTTAATGTGCTGTTGGATTCTGTTTGCTAGTATTTTGTTGAGGATTTTTGCATCTATGTTCATCAGTGATATTGGCCTGTAGTTTTCTTTTTTTGTGACATCTTTGTCTGGTTTTGGTATCAGGGTGATGGTGGCCTCGTAGAATGAGTATGGGAGTGTTCCTCCCTCTGCTATATTTTGGAAGAGTTTGAGAAGGATAGGTGTTAGCTCTTCTCTAAATGTTTGATAGAATTCTCCTGTGAAGGCATCTGGTTCTGGGCTTTTGTTTGTTGGAAGATTTTTAATCACAGTTTCAGTTTCAGCGCTTGTGATTGGTCTGTTTATATTTTCTGTTTCTTCCTGGTTCAGTCTCGGAAGGTTGTGCTTTTCTAAGAATTTGTCCATTTCTTCCAGGTTGTCCATTTTATTGGCATAGAGTTGCTTGTAGTAATCTCTCATGATCTTTTATATTTCTTCAGTGTCAGTTGTTACTTCTCCTTTTTCATTTCTAATTCTGTTGATTTGAGTCTTCTCCCTTTTTTTCTTGATAAGTCTAGCTAATGGTTAATCAATTTTGTTTATCTTCTCAAAGAACCAGCTTTTAGTTTTATTGATCTTTGCTATCATTTCCTTCACTTCTTTTTCATTTATTTCTGATCTGATCTTTATGATTTCTTTCCTTCTGCTAACTTTGGGGTTTTTTGGTTCTTCTTTCTTTAATTGCTTTAGGTGTAAGTTTAGGTTGTTTATTTGAGATTTTTCTTGTTTCTTGAGGTAGGATTGTATTGCTGTATAATTCCTGCTTAGAATTGCTTTTGCTGCATCCCATAGGTTTTGGATCGTTGTGTTTCCATTGTCATTTGTTTCTAGGTATTTTTAAATTTCCTCTTTGATTTCTTCAGTGATTTCTTGGTTACTTAGTAGTGTATTGTGTAGCCTCCATGTATTTGTATTTTTTACAGTATTGTTCCTGTAATTGGTATCTAGGCTCATAGTGTTGTTGTCAGAAAAGATACTTGATTTCAATTTTCTTAAATTACCAAGTCTTGATTTGTGACCCAAGATATGACCTATCCTGGAGAATATTCCATGAGCACTTGAGAAGAAAGTGTATTCTGTTCTTTTTGGATGGATTGTCCTATAAATAACAATTAAGTCCATCTTGTTTAGTATGTCATTTAAAGCTTGTGTTTCCTTATTTATTTTCATTTTGGATGATCTATCCATTGGTGAAAGTGGGGTGTTAAAGTCCTCTAGTATGACTGTGTTACTGTTGATTTCCCCTTTTATGGCTGTTAGCATTTACCTTATGTACTGAGGTGCTCCTATGTTGGGTTCATACATATTTACAATTGTTATATCTTCTTCTTGGATTGATCCCTTGATTCTTATGTAGTGTCCTTCTTTGTCTCTTGTAATAGTCTTTATTTTAAAGTATATTTTGTCTGATATGAGAATTGCTACTCCACCTTTCTTTTGATTTCCATTTGCATTGAATATCTTTTTCCATTCCCCTCACTTTTTCTGTATGTGTCCCTAGGTCTGAAGTGGGTCTCTTGTAGACAGCAATATATTGGTCTTGTTTTTGTATCCATTCAGCCAGCCTATGCCTTTTGGTTGAAACATTTAATCCATTTACATTTAAGGTAATTATCGATACGTATGTTCCTGTTACCATTTTCTTAATTGTTTTGGGTTTACTTGTGTAGGTCTTTTCCTTCTCTTGTGTATTCTGCCTAGAGAAGTTCCTTTAGCAGTTGTTGTAAAGCTGGTTTGGTGGTGCTGAATTCTCTTAACTTTTGCTTGTCTGTAAAGGTTTTAGTTTCTCCCTCGAATCTGAATGAGATCCTTGCTGGGTAGAGTAATCTTATTTGCAGGTTTTTTCCTTTCATCACTTTAAGTATGTCCTGCCACTCCCTCCTGGCTTGTAGAGTTTTTGCTGAAAGATCAGCTGTTAACCTTATGGGGATTCCCTTGTATGTTATTTGTTGCTTTTGTCTTGCTGCTTTTAATATTTTTTCTTTGTATTTAATTTTTGATAGTTTGATTAATATGTGTCTTGGCATGTTTCTCCTTGGATTTATCCTGTATGGGCCTCTCTGTGCTTCCTGGACTTGATTGACTATTTCCTTTCCCATGTTAAGGAAGTTTTCAACTATAATCTCTCCAAATATTTTCTCAGTCCCTTTCTTTTTCTCTTCTTCTTCTGGAACCCCTTTAATTCAAATGTTGGTGTGTTTTATGTTGTCCCGGAGGTCGCTGAGACTGTCCTCAATTCTTTTCATTCTTTTTTCTTTATCTTGCTCTGTGGTAGTTATTTCCACTATTTTACCTTCCAGGTCACTTATCTGTTTTTCTGCTTCAGTTATTCTGCTCTTGATTCCTTCTAGAGCATTTGTAATTTCATTTATTGTGTTGTCCCAATGTAAGGACCACTATGAAAAAAGAAAAAGAATTTCATGAAAGCTTAACTGCAGCTACACCAGCAGGTGTGAAAACATTGCACTTTTTGTGAAATAACTTTTTATCTTGTATTGAAAATGCAGCTTTTATGTGGGTGCAGAATTGCTATAGGGAAGGCATACCCATAGACTTCAATACGATTTAAGAGAAAACAAAGTCATTATACGACAGCCTAAAGCAAAATGAAGGTGAAGGATATGAAGCTGGAGAAATCAATGTCAGTAAAGGATGGTTTGATCATTTTAGAAACAGATTTGACTTAAAAAGTATCAAGATAATAGGAGAAGCAGCTTCTGCTGACCCAGAGGCAGCAGATGAGTTACTAGGTGCCATTAAGAAAATCACTGAGGGGAAAGGATACCTGCCTGAACAGGTTTTTAATGCAGATGAAAGTGTCTTATTCTGGGGGAAAAAAAAAATGTCACGAAGGACATTTATTAGTATGGAAGAGCAATGAGTACTGGGATTTAAGGCAAGAGAGGATAGTCTAACTCTTCTGTTTTGTGTAAATGCAGTCAGGTCTATGATCTGGATTGCCCTAATCTACAAAGCTGCTAACACCCGAGCTTTGAAGGGAAAAGATAAACACCAGCTGCCAGTCTTTTGGCTGTACAACGAGAAGGTCCGGACAACAAAACCCTCTTTTTGGATTGGTTCCATCAATGCTTTGTCCCTGAAGTCAGGAAGTACCCTGCCAGTAAGCGACTGCCTTTTAAAGTTCTTTTAATATTGGACAATTCCTCTGGTCCCCGCAGAACCCCATGAGTTCAACACTGAAGCTGGCAAAGTGGTCTACTTGCCCCCATACACAATGTCTCTAATTTAGCCTCTACACCAGGGGGTCATAAGGATCTTTAGGGCTCATTACACGTGGTACTCTCTGGAAAAGACTGTCAGTGTGACGGAAGAGAACCCCGACAGACAGAACATCGTGAAAGTCTGGAAAGATTACACCATTGAAGATGCCATCATTGTTATAGAAAAAGCTGTGAAAGCCATCAAGCCCAAAACAATAAATTCCTGCAGGAGAAAACTATCCAGATGTTGTGCATGACTTCACAGGATTTATGACAGAGCCAATCAAGGAAATCATGAAAGAGATTGTGGATATGAAAAAAAGGTGGGTGGTGGTGGTGAAGGGTTTCAAGATATGGATCTTGAGACTTCACACTCCAATGCAGGGGGCCCGGGTTCAATCCTGGTCAGGGAAATAGATCCCACACGCATGCTGCCACTAACAGTTCACATGTGACAACTAAGGAGCCCATGTGCCACAACTAAGGAGCTGGACAACCAAATAAATAAATAAATAAATATATATATATGTATATATATATACACACACACACACACACACACACACACACACACATATAAAAGATATGGATCTTGGAGAAATTCAAGAGCTAATAGACACCACACCAGAGTAGTTAACTGAAGAGGACTTGACAGAGAGGAGTGCTTCTAAACCACTGCCAGACGATGCGGAAGACGATGTAGAAGAAGCAGTGCTAGGAAACAAGCGGACATTAGACAATCTGGCAGACGGGTTCTGCTTATTCAAGACTGCTGTTGACTTTTACAACATAGACACTTCTATCATTCAGGCACTGAAACTAAAGCAAAAGGTAGAAGGAGGATTGGTACCACATAGAAGCCTTTTTAGAGAAATGAAAACACAAAAAAGTCAGAATTTACAAGGTATTTCTGTAAAATTAGACTGAGTGTGCCTGCCTCTCCTTCCACCTCCGCCTCTTCTGCCTCTGCCACCCCTGAGCGAGCAAGACCCACCCCTCCTCTTCCTCCTCCTCAGCCGACTCGATGTGAAGACGATGAGGGTGAAGACTTTTATGACGATCTACTTTACCTAATGAATAGTAAATATTGAAAATCTAGTAAGTGCATGGCAAAAACTGTATGAGACATTTTTGTGTCAGCGTCATCACCGTTACCTAAGTATTCATCATGTAGAACACCATGTACAAGACTTGTATTGAAGTGGAAGCCTATCCTTACGTTGGCATAAGGTGAGTGATACTTAATATGAAATTAAGAATGTGTTCGTTTCTTACTATTTTATAGCTTTGCTTTCAATGAATTACATTACTGTAAAGTACGCCTCTCTCTCTCCCCTACTTGGAGAAACTGTGCTTCAGCCTATCATCACAGGAAAGTATTTTTTTTCACAAAATGTAACAAAGTTCCAATACTGTATTATGAATATGACAGTAATACTGTATGCCATAAAAATTTTATAACGAGGGACTTCCCTGGTGTCACAGTGGTTAAGAATCTGCCTGCCAATGCAGAGGACATGGGTTTGAGTCCTGGTCTGGGAAGATCCCACATGCCTCAGAGCAACTAAGCCCATGAGCCATAACTACTGAGCCTGCACTCTAGAGCCCGTGCTCTGCAACAGGAGAAGCCACCACAATGAGAAGTGCACACACCACAACAAAGAGTAGCCCCCGCTCACCGCAATGAAGAGTAGCCCCCACTGGCTGCAACTAGAGAAAGCCACAGCAATGAAGACCCAATGCAGCCAAAAATTAAATAAATAAAAATAACTTTAAAAAAATTTTATAACGATTCATTTGTTAGTGTGTAGGCTAGGCTACCATGAAGCAATTATATTGCTGTTTCTTCATTATCAATGCATCAGTTGTTACACCTGTAAATAAATATGAAATTCTTTTTCACATTGTCTTTCATTTTTTATGTCGAATATTAGTAATATGTGTAACATCTACAGTGTTTTGCATCACATAAGACGATACTGATGTAGGTACTGACAGACAGACGATTCATCTTGTAAACAGACAATGTAAACTTATGGTATCAATAAATACAGTACAATACTGTAAATGTACTTTCTCTTCTTTATGATTTTCTTAACAACATTTTCTTTTCTCTAACTTACTTTAATGTAAGAATACAATACATACAAAATAGGTGTTAATCAATTGTTTATGTTATTATTAAGGTTTCCAGTCAACAGTAGGCTATTAGCAGTTAAGTTTGGATACAAATACTAAGTTTTATGTGGATTTTCAACTGCACAGGGATTGGTGTCCTTAACCTCCATATTGCTCAAGGGTAAGCTGTATTTTATCCCAGCTTGTGGTTTGTATTTTCATCTTCTTAACAGTGTCTTTTGAAGAGCAAAATGTTTTAATTTTGATGAAGTCCAGTTCATCATTTTTTCCTGCTTTTTGTGGTCTATTTAATATATTAATATATCCCAACCCAAAGTCACAAAGATTTTCACTTATTTTTTATTTTAAAAATGTTATATTTCTAGTTCTTACATTTATACCTATGATCCATTCCAAGTTAATTTTTGTATATAGTATGTGGTAAAAATTTTGTTTTAATTTATTTCAACCTCTTTCTTTTTACCTTTTTTTTTTTCTTTTTTTGGCCATGCTGCATAGCTTGCGGGATATTAGTTTTCCAACCAGGGATTGAACCTGGGCACTCAGTAGTGAGAGTACAGTGTCCTAACCACTGGACTGCCAGGGAATTCCCTGAGGTAAGTTATTGAGGTTCACTTGTTTACATATGGATATCAATGATTACAGTACCACTTGTGGAAAGAGTTCCATTTTCTCACTGAATTGCCTTGGCATCTCTAAGGGGTTTTCCAAACTGAACACTCAGAGGGAACAGTCCCTATACGACTGCCCTTACTTCAGACAACAGCTGCAAGTTTGGGGTTTTCCCAAAACCACCTTCAGATTCGATACTTTGCTAGAATGACTCACAGAACTCAGGAAAGCCCTATACTTACAATTACAGTTTTATTATAACAAAAGCATACAAACTAAAACCAGCCAAAGGAAAAAAATGTATGGGCAAAGTCTGGGAGTGTTTAAATACAATGCTTCTCTCATCATCAGTGATGTGTTACCCTACTGACATTGATGTGTGGTAATATGCACAGAGTATTGCCAACCAGGGAAACTCACCTGAGCTTTAGCGTCCAGAGATTTTACTGAGATTTCATTACATAGGCATGATTGATTGAAACACTGTCCACATGGTTGAATTCAATCTCTAGCCCTCTCCTCCCTGGAAGTTGGACTGATACCATCTGACCCAAAGCCCCAAACCTCTAATCTCGTGCTTGGTCTTTCTTACATGACCAGCCCCCAGCCTAAGTCATCTCATCAGCATACAATACCAGGTGTAGTCCCAGGGGCCCACCATAAAAAAGAAAGACATTCCTATTGCTCAGGAAATTCCTAAGGTTTAGAGGTTGCTTCCCAGGTGCTGACACAAACCCAGACCTCTCTTTGGAGGCCACATTTCTTACTATACAGCATCTTGGTTGAAAATAAATATAAAATGTGGTTCATCTACAAAGGTTTAGGCTATTATGCATGAGTCTACTTCTGGACTCTATTCTGTTTCATGATCTACTAGATGGAACCATAGCAACCTTTTATTTTCTATGTAAAGTATTTTTGTAATAATTGTTAAATGATGTACATATAATATTTTGTAGTTAGGAAATATGATAAGAATATATGAAAGGAAAATTATCTGCCTACGTAAAAATAAAAAATTCAACACAGTAGTTGGAATATAACATTGGGTCAATTCCCCAGCAAATAGAGCAAAAAGGCAAAGCGATAGAAAATAAGAGAGAAGAAGTAAGAAATTAGAGTACAAGTTCAGGAGGCCTTACATCTGAATAGCAGTGTTTCCAGAAAGAGAGCAAGAGAAAAAAAGGGGAGGAACAATCAACGGTGTAATTCAAGAACAGAATGAACTGCCAGATTGAAGAGCCAATAAGTGGCTGGTACGATTTGAGGGACCAGGAGATTTTACTGCTTCCATTAAGGAAAAATAAAGTGAGTCAAATACAAAGTTTAGGGATCAGAAGGGCTTCTGACTTCCCATCAGCAACACTAGAAGCTAAAATACCATGAAGCTTTTAAAATTCTGAAGATTGTCATTTCCAATCTAGAATTCTATACCCAGCCATACTACCAACTGAGTATGAAAGTGGAATAAAATTTTTTTTCAAGTATGCAAGTATCATGCATCTTTAGAAAGCTACTGAAGAATATACCTCACTCAAAGATAGAGTAAATCAAGGAGGAGGATCTAAAACAGGAGAGAGACAAAGATTCCCTAGGAGGATGGTGAAGGGAAATCCCATAATAATAGCCGTGTACCAGACGTAGAGATTAACCAGCTCCACTTGGAAAAGTGGGACTCAAGAAACAGATATGAGGGAATTCCTTGGCCTTCCAGTGGTTAGGACTCCACACTTTCACTGCCGAGGGCACAGGTTCAATCCCTGTTCTGGGAACTAAGATCCCATAAGCCACATGGTGAGGCAAAAAAAAAAAAGAGAAACAGATATGATGAAAACTGTCATCACCAAAATCCCCACTGACATTATACCCTCATTTAATTTTGAGGACAGGTTTATCTGTGTCTGTCATGGCTTCCTCATCTATTAAGGAATTTCCTGCTCATCTCTCTATGCCCCGCTTCTAGAATCAGCTGAGAACCCTCATGTCACAAAACATCTCCATTTCTGAAGTGTTCTTCTTTGACCTGTTCTTGAGAGACGGAGATAGGCTATGATGAGCTTAGAAGCAGAAAATACAAAGCAGCCCTTTCCCTCTGACCCTATTTTTACAGGGTGTTCAGTGCCTCACCCATACTGCAGATCTACCAGATGCCTGGATGCAGGTGAGCCCTCATGGCTAGAGACTTATTTACCTGAAGCCAATGAAACTTAAGCCTCTTACTCATACTTGTCCCTCGCAAAGCCCTGCAGCTAACTCAACATTTGTAATTTTGAACTCACACTCTTCTTAAAGAGTCCCCCAAATTATATAATCTTCAGGCCCCACAAATCCTAGATGTGCCTCTACTTACGGTTTTGCCCTCTGACTTCCCCAGAAGAGGCTTTTGAAAACTCGGGAAAGCTGAAACCATACTGTACCCCTTGAAAACAAGTCAGCTTGTTTTTCTGGGAAATCCCGTCTGATGATGGCAATAGTGCTCTTTCTTTACACAGCTTTTTGTTTGTTTGTTTTTTAATTTGTGTTATTCAAATCCAAGCAGTAGATTTCTTAGGGACATGTAATATGGGGAGTAAAACTGTAAAGAAAACTGGAATGATTAACATAAAAGTCAGTACATTGGTTACGTAGGGCGGTGGGAGCAGTCAGGGGAAGCAGGGACTGGACAGAGCCACACAGCTGGGATTCAGGCCCAGCTGGGTAACAGGTGTTTCTCTTATTATTTATCTTTAAACTGTACATACACTCGTCTGTGAATGTGGAACATTTCATAATTTTAAAGGGCAGGGGAGGTGGCAGGGGAGGTGCCTAAAGGACATTGTTTCCTTCCTTCATTGGAAACCAGAGACAATGAGTGAATACGTACAGAGTCATCGTCAATAGCAAGTTAAAGACAAAAGGAAACAATACATTTCTAACATTCTAATATATCTGTGCCTGGTTAGAGAGGAAAGTGGTTCTTGCAGTAAAATCCACTGACTGCGCAGAGAAGGGGCTAAATCCAGCTGGCTTTCCAGGCCTTTCTGGCACAACAGCATCTAGCTGGGGCCAAGTGTGTTAAGGATCTGGTCCTCAGTTTTGCATATCCAGAAACGTGATTTTGGATGCTCTCTTGGGGCTTCCCAGGCTTAGAGAGAGCTTCTGTTAAGGACCAGACACCTGTGAGCTCCTTGTGGACATGGATCATGTTTTATCCACCTCTAAATTCCCTGTGCCTGGCAAACTCCTGCCTTCAACAGCAGAACTGATAGACTTTCCTGGTGAGAAATAAAAAATCGCCTGACATATCAGCAAACAATGGATGTCCCAACGGTGAGCCCTAAGGGAGTTCAGGATGGAAAAAAGGAATGCCTGCCATCTAGCAGCCATCAGACTGCAGCTACCTGCAACGGTGCATCCTGAGGAAACTCAGGATGAGAAAACACACGATGCTGGCCCCAGATAGCTGAGGTGCATATCAAAAGAAGGATTTCAGTGAGCCCAGACTCTTGCATCTTCCCATATATAGGAAAGCGCTAAATTCCTTAACTTGAGATATTTGGTTTTCTTTTATTAACAGTAGCCTTTTGTTCTGACTACCTGGTGGTGTTGCAAAAACTCCTATATCTCCTGGCTTCCCCCCCTTCCTCTACGGAACAGTTTTCTCAGCGTTTATCTGAGAGGCTGTCTCCCGGCTTGAAGTCCTAAGAATGTACGCCTAATAAAACGTAACTCTCAACTTTTAGGTTGTGCTTTTTTTTTTTCAGTCAGCACTAGCAACCTAGATACTCGTGTGTTCCAGATAGAATACTCATTCCTACTCTGGAAGAATAGCTCCCTTCCCTGGATCTGGTAGCCTGACCCTGTGGGTTAGCCTGGAGACTGGGGGCCCCTCAGCTGAGGATAGAAATCACCCACCTTTCTGCAAGCTCCTCGCGCTCTCATCCACCCTGGCCTGGGCCTGCCTTCCCAGCCCTGGTATAGTCCCTTGCTCATGGTAAAGGCTCAGGGGCTCAGGAAATGCAAACAGATGCACAGACAAGACTTTTTTTCCCAGTCAGGTTACTTTTTGATATTTGCCATATCTTCACATATATAATCCCCTAGCCGAACCTATAAAGAGGTTCAAATGTGAAGTTTCTTAGAAACATTGTTCAGTCATACCTGCTCAGCTGTTAAAAAGTGATAGGGATTTGTCTTTCTCTTATGCTAACACATATATATGGAATTTAAGAAAAAAAAATGTCATGAAGAACCTAGGGGTAAGACAGGAATAAAGACACAGACCTACTAGAGAACGGACTTGTGGATAAGGGGAGGGGGAAGGGTGAGCTGTGACAAAGCGAGAGAGAGGCATGGACATATATACACTACCAAACATAAGGTAGATAACTAGTGGGAAGCAGCCGCATAGCACAGGGAGATCAGCTCGGTGCTTTGTGACCACCTAGAGGGGTGGGTTAGGGAGGGTGGGAGGGAGGGAGACGCAAGAGGGAAGAGATATGGGAACATATGTATATGTATAACTGATTCACCTTGTTATAAAGCAGAAAGTAACACACCATTGTAAAGCAATTATACTCCAATAAAAAAAAAAGTGATAGGGAATATTTACCGCCACTGAGCTAAATACACTTATCAGTTTACCCTGCATTACAACGCTGCAGAGCTTCAGGCCCTGGAACACGTAGCCAGGACCAGACCCAGAGCCCCTGCAAGTTGCAGGGGAGCTATTTAACCACTGGGACCAAGCTCCTATTCACTAATACGGACTGCATGGAGACAAGCGGCAGGTTGCTGTGCCTGAGGGGACATCAAAGCCCTGTGAGGCCTGGACCACAGCCAGAAATAGTTTACATTCCAAAAGTTCTCACTGTGTCAGGGCAGCAATAATGCTTCACTTTATCTGGTCCATCAAGAAACGGAGGCCCAGAATAAATGATGGAACCAAGCCTAGAGCAGAGGTCTCCTAACGGCTGCGTGCTTACCGTTCTCTCTATTACTCTCTCTGAACCTCTGATTCCATCATCTGAGTGTTCCACGGTCAGGGGCCTGCCACCCACCAGAGCCAGGGTATGAGTCTTCTATTGACATTTGTATAGGGTTACCTCTACGTAACTGAAAAAAAAAAAAAAAAGCTCAACTAGCCTGTTGAGTGGGTAAATAGTAATTACTCCTTCCTGATTCTATCTTTATAACGTGACAAGTATTTTGGGGTGGGAATTCTAATGTGTCATCTCTTTTGCATTCATTTACATAAATGAGTTCCTAAGCCCCCAGGGAAATACCATGAATTAATTAGTAGAATCTGTTAATAGCCAAATCCACATTGGGATTTGGGACATCCACAATAAAAAGAAGGACTTATTATTTTTTTAGCAACCGATACACCCTAGGAGCATCAAATCTTTTCCAGAACAAGGTGAAGTGTACATAAGTAAATACGTTATCCATGTCCCAGTGTAGGAAAGCAGATATTGGTGTCTGTTTTGGTGTCTGTTACCCTAAATGACAAAGAGATGCTCGTTCTGTTCTCCCCTTGGCTTTTTCTGAAATGGGGGTGAGTGAGCAAGAAGGGAATTATTATACATAAGGGAGGGCTTCCCTTTAAGAAAAGTGAAACAGGGAATTCCCTGGTAGTCCAGTGGTTAGGACTTCGTGCTCTCACTGCCAGAGGCCCGGGTGGATCCCTGGTTGGGGAACTAAGATCCCGCAAGCCAAGAGACGCGGCTAAAAAAATAAATAAATAAAATTTAATTTAATTTTTTAAAAACGAGGAGTGAGACAG
Source organism: Orcinus orca (assembly GCF_937001465.1). Taxonomy (NCBI): domain Eukaryota; kingdom Metazoa; phylum Chordata; class Mammalia; order Artiodactyla; family Delphinidae; genus Orcinus; species Orcinus orca. Next base: position 75,345,444 of record NC_064563.1, read on the forward strand.
AAGGGCAGCCTGATTTCTAATCATTCATTAGCTGAGAAAATATTCCTTCCGTCCCCTCTATGTGCAAGGCTTTGCATGAGGGGGAAGGGGCGACACAACATCTCGTAAGACCAAGGAGTCTATCCTTTGCAGAGCCTGACACAACGGCACATGGTGAAGAGCAGACCCATGAGAAGGTGACTGCTGCCATGGGCTGGACGTGCCCTCAACTGGAGACCCAAACACCTGACTCCAATCAAAGCTTTGCCCCTAACGTGCTACGTGACTTTGAGCAAATGGCTTCCTCCCTCTGGGTCTTGGTATCTGTGACTATGGAATTAGAGGTGGGAAGAACTTGCAGAAGGAACAGGGCATGGATAAGGACCCCACAATCCCTCCAGAGTTTGCCATCTATGACTGCGCTGCTCCCTACAGAGACCGTGTCAGACCTTCCTCTCTGCTCAGATCTACCCATATCTTCCGATTCTCCTCACTCTTTGCAAATGACCTGGCTCCCTACTGCACAAAGAAAAGAGAAATCTCTGATGGGGACTGTTTCACCTTCCCACCACTGCATCTGCATCATGCTTTTCCCGTCATCCCTCATGGACATGGATGAAGCATCCTTTCTCATCAGTATTTTATTAAACCTGCTCCAGTCATTCCAGCCTAGAAGCAGAACAAACAAATATAAACTCTCTTCTGTCCCAAATTCCCCTCTGGTTGCTAATGTCTTTCTTTGCTCCCTTCTCAAGGTTCCTGAAAGGTGTCTCCACTCCCTGTCTTATTTCCTTACTTGTCAGTCATTCTTCAGCCCCTCTCCTGTCTAGCTCCCCCCCACCCCCTTCCAGTGCAGCTGCATTTACCACCATCAACAGGACCTTTGTTACCTGAGCGACATGCTCATACTTCCTTGGTCTTGGCCTCTCGGCAGAGCACCCAGCCCAGCCGGGCACTTCCTCTTTCCTGAAACGCTCAGTTTTCTTGGTTTTCAGACACCAAACACTCCTGATTCCTATCTGGCCATTTCTTAGTTTCCTTTACCTGTTTCTTCCGCTCTAGCTGATCATTAAATTTAGAGGGCATAAGACCTAATCCTGGGCCCATGCTCATCTCACCCTAAGCAATCTCATTTATTCTCGGGTTTAAATCAGAGATTAGTCCCTTACTTACCTGTTCACAAGCATTTATTGAGCATCTAGAATATGCCAGGTTCTGTGAGTTTGGCGTATGAAGTCCCTGGACTTTTCCAGTCAGATAGGAAATGTTTTTCTCATTTGCATTAAAAAAATCTCTTCTTGTTTATGTGTATGTGTTGATTTTACTTCATTTTAGCTAAAATGTATTGAGTGCTTACTCTTTGCCAAAGAGCTATTCTAACAGCTCTGCAGGAGTGACGTATTTAACTCTCACGACAACCCCAATGAGATAGAAACTATTTTTTTTTAATAGACTTTATTTTTTTAGAGCAGTTTGGGGTTCACAACAATGATGAGAGGAAAATGAAGAGAGTACCCATAACCTCCTTGACCCACATGCTCGCAGCCTCCTCCATATGTGCCTATCTTATTCAGTGAGGTGTTTATTTCTTAATCAGGTTGTTTTCTTATTGTTGAGTTTGGGGAGTTCTTTATTTATTTTGGTTAATAGTCCTTTATCAGATGTGTCTTTTGCAAATATTTTCTTCTACTCTGTGGCTTGTCTTATTCTGTTGACAGTGTCTTTCACAGAGCAGGAGTTTTTAATTTTAATGAAATATAGCTTATCAATTCTTTCTTTCATGGATTGGGCTTTTGGTGTTGTATCTGAAAAGTTATGGCCACACCCAAGCTTATCTAGATTTTCTCTTATGTTATCTTCTAGGAGTTATAGTTTTGTATTTTACATTTAGGTCTGTGATCCATTTTGAGTTAATTTTTGTGAAGGTTGTAAGGTCTCTGTCTAGGTTCATATTTTTGTTTGTGGGTGTCCAGTGGTTCCAACGCCCTGTGTTTAAAAGTCTCTCTTTTCTCCATAGAATCGCCTTACACATTATTTTTATGCACACTTTACAGAAGAAGAAAAGTTAAGGAACTTTCTCCAGGATCCAAAAGCAAGTTATTGGCAGATGAAATCCAACTCAGGTTGTCTGCTGATGAACTTATGCTCTGATCCATGGCTCTCTGTTGCTTCTCTATTTATTATTAATACCCTCTCTCTAAATATATACATTTTTTAATCGGGGTATACTTGTTTTACAATGTTGTGTTAGTTTCTACTGTACAGCAAAGTGAAGTAGAGTTCCCTGTGCTATACAGCAGGTTCTAATTAGTTATCTATTTTATACATATTAGTGTATATATGTCAATCCCAGTCTTCCAATTCATCCCACCCACTTTCCCTCCTTGGTGTCCATACGTTTGTTCTCTATGCCTGTGTCTCTATTTCTGCCTTGCAAACCAGTTCATCTGTACCATTTTTCTAGATTCCACATACATGCATTAATATATGATATTTGTTTTTCTCTTTCTGACTTACTTCACTGTGTGTGACAGTCTGTAGGTCCATCCACGTCTCTATAAATGACCCAAATTCGTTCCTTTTTTATGGCTGAGTAATATTCCACTGAGCACATGTACCACATCTTCTTTATCCATTCATCTGTCGATGGATATTTAGGTTGCTTCCATGACCTTGCTATTGTAAATAGTGCTGCAGTGAACACTGGGGTGCATGTGTCTTTTTGAATTATGGTTTTGTCTGAATACTCTCTATATATTAATGGAGAAACACTTATCCATTGCCAAAATAAACAGGCTATATAAAAGAAGCAAGTAAACATTAGCCATAATTCCATTATCCAGAGATTACAACTGTCCACATTCTGAAGTATATTCTTCCAGGCTTTATCCTCTGCATATACCTATGGTAGGTTTTTATTATAAAAATTGAATGATATATTCTGTTTTGTAACCTGCATTTTTTTCACCAACAATAAATCATGGACAATTTTCCATGTCAGTAAACATATCTTTAGAACATAATTTTTATTGGATGTACAGTACACTTTCACACAGATATACCCCGATTTTTGAGCCTATCCTTTCTGTTAGGCATGTAATTTGTTTTGATTTTCCCTTGTGGTTAAGTCTTTATCGACATACATAATTATTCCTTAGGATAAATTCCTAGCAAGAGAACTGCTGAGTCAAAGCGGGGAGGAGCGGCTACCTTTCTAAGCCTGTGCTCAGGTAGCTGCCTTGATCAAGTGTCTGACCACAATCTGTTTGGAACCACAGTTGGAGGGCGTTTAATGTGCCCAAGTCCCAAGTCATGCGCCAGGTTTTCTTTGTTTTTGAAGATGTCAAGTTTCTTTTTTTTTGGAGTCTTTAAACAGGAAATTAACAGAAATTAGATGGGAGCTGTTCGCCTGGTACCATTTTGAATTAGCAAAGTCTTCTTTACTTTGATTCTGTGACAGTGCCATAGCCCCTGACATGTGACTGTCGCCACTGCTAATTTGTCCTCAATTAGAGCTCAGAGTCTCCTGTGTGCTTGGACATTGGGGAGGGGGCAAGTGTGGGCGGGAGCCCACACAGCTAGCTTGAGTGCCATGCAGACTGCCGCAAGCCATAGTATAAAGTGCCCTAACCACGAACAGGGTAATTTCGGGTCTGAGAAGGTGGATTTGAGAGCCAAGGCACAAGGAAAAGACTTGGACCAAGGTCCAGAAATGTGGGAAGACATTGTGGGTAAAGACCTTGTGTCTGTCGTGAATAGAATGTTAGAGAGTGTGTGTGAGTGTGTGCGCGCGCGCGCGTGCTTGGGGAGGGTATTTGAGAGGATATGGTTTACTATTGTGGGAAGCCTAAATGGTGTGAGCTTTTGAATGAGAGTCCACTAAGGTTAGCCTCTGTACAACAGGCGACAGGAAACTAGGGAAGGGCTTTAAAAAATAATGCGCAGCCTGGGCAGAGAAGGACAGCCAAGACCAAAAACAGACTCTCTGTTGGGCTATAGATTGGTCCCAACATTGTTCTCTGTCCCTGCTGCTGATCAGGGGGCAGAGCTGCCAGTCCATTCCCTCAGCCTGACAAGTACACTCCCAGAAGGTTGGAGAACGTTCAGCGGGCCTTCACTTTTGATTCAGGCAGTATCTAACCATGCTGAGCCTCCAAATCTGTCAACCTGTCTCGCAGGCCAGACATAGTTATTTTAGGAGTTCAGGGCTCTAAGGGCAAAGAGGGTGAAGAGAGGGAGGGTGAAGGCCCAGGGTACAGTTTCTGGGATGCACGGCTTGGGTGTCCAGAGAAGTCACAATAGAATCAGAGAATTTGTTGCTACGGGAGGGAAGGAGGACCAAGAGGCAGAGGACAATGGTGGGGTGGGTAGGAGGGGCAGTTTCGGAAGTTTTCCTGGGGGGCAAAAATTGCTAGTTCCTTTTGCGGCTGCTCCTAATATAGCAGTCCTCTGCTCTCCCCTCTAATCTCAGTGTGGCCACCACGACCTTCCAACTGTGGCTGCATCCAAATGGCCGTCGAAATCCAGCACTAACAGAAAGACACACCCGGCAGCTCCACACAGTTTGATGAACACGGCAGTTTGGAATCCTTTTTCAAGAGGACATGTCTTCATGAGGTGAAGCGTACATTGAATTCCCCGCAACTTCAAATTTTTTCTGCTCCTGTGGGAGAGTTAGTCCTGAAGCCTGAGAAAGCACCAGCAAAGCATGTGCTGAGGACTTCCTCACAAGGCTGGTCTCTCTTGCCTTTGCTGAGAGAGAGAAATTCCCCGGAGAGCTCAGGACTTGGCACTGCAATTATATTTTGACATGGAGATGGCATTGACGGGGGCAAATTTGGAGAGATCCACTCTGCAGCCTCCCTTTAGAGCTCAGGGGCTTCTGGGGAAACCCTGGAAATCAATTTCTTTCAGTTGGAATCATGTGCTGAAAGTAAATAAGCTCTAATTCACCCCATTTTTTCACAACACCAACAAGCCGGAGGAAACCCTGAGTCAATCAATATATGTTTTTCTATTTACCCTGCCAGCAAACCTCTACTTAGTTTGGTGCAAGATGTGATCCTTGCGGTCAGGAATGATGGGTTTAGCAATGATTGATAGGAAAGTCATGCTCATGATTTCAAAACAAAACCTACATTTTCCAAGTTTTCCTTTTCTCATTCAGCAGCCTCTTCTGGAAAGAGTCACAGAGTCAAATCATGTTTGCTGGTTCTTTCTCATCCACTGGGTCTCTATGTGGGAGGGGCCAGGGATTGGCCCTCTTCTAATCTCTGTGTCCGTCCTCCCAGGGGTCACCTATGGCTTTCTGTATCACCACGTGCTGATGAATGCCTCTCTCCAGATTTAGATTTCCAACATCCCATAAGCATCTCCTACCTCACCCTCCCTTCCCCAAAGCCTCTTCTCTCATGCTCATCCTTATCTCTGTAAATCAAAACTCCAGCCGCTCAGGCCTCAAACCTTGAATTCATCCTGTATTCCTCTTTATCCCTCACATCATATGTAAACCATCAGCAAATCTTACTCACTTTACCTCCAAAATATATTCAGAATCCCTCTCACCTCTTCTCTCTACCACCCTAGAGCAAAACATTATTATCTTGCTTCTGGAGTATTCTAGAAGCCTCTTACAATTTACAGGGAACCTTTTACAATATGAGTCCGATCAGGTCAACCCTCTCCAGGCTTCGTTTCCACTGGTCCGGTCCCCCTCCCTGTGATGCTCCGCTGCCCCGATCCCTGGCTCGCTCTGTTCCAGCCACTCTGGCCTCTTCCTCCAACAAGGCAAAAGCACTTTTCAGTCTTGGCAGGATCTACTCTTCTCCCATATATCTGTGTGATTTGATTCGTTCACTTTCTTTCTTAATGTCTCAACTGAAATATCACCTTATCAGAGAGGCCTCACCTGCCCACATGGCATCCCCTCCCTTCATTGTTCTATAAGCTCCCTTATCTTGCTTTGTTTTTCTTTATTGCACTTATCACCACTCACTAGTGTTTTATCTGTTCATTTGTTTGTTTATTACTGGGCAACCCCCCACCAAAATATAAACTCAGTGAGCGCAAGCTTTTTGCTGCTAAATACCCAGTGCTTGGCACTTAGTAGGTATTCAATAGATACGTGTTAAACTGGGGGATGGAAAGGCCCTTAGGGTTCATTCTGTCCAAATGTATCACTTTACACATAAGGATACCAACACCAGAGAGGACAACTGCCTAGAGGAGGCCACTTGGAAGATTAAAAGCTGTGCTGAAACAAGTGCCCAAGTGCCCCGATACCCAGCCAACTGTACACACCGCGGTCCACGGCAAAGAGTGCAGCCTACGTTCACACCCAACACACGTGTCTCTGTGTATCACCCAACACTTAACTTTGCTCTGTGTAATGCACTCTGATGCTTATGATGATTCTCACCCTATTTCATTTTTTTGAAAAATGCTGGCCATACCTGTTAAATTAATTTCACGACCTATTAAAAGGTTGTGACCCACAGTTTGAAAACAGTACACTATACTATAGGGTAAAAAATACACACATATCTTTATCTTTTTCCTTTTTAAATAGTAATAAAAGGTATGGCCACAATTGTTTAAAGAGTTTTAAAAGTACCAGAAGAAAATCATCCATTAATGGTCATTCCATAGTGAGTGTGGCTACACAAAGCAATAAAAAAATACCTGAGGTCTGGTTTCTTGGCTCTCTTATGTCATGTATATTGATGTCCAAATGTCATCTAGTTCCTGTTTCCATCCCTATCTCCCTGTTTACAGCTCTGGGTTTCATGCTATGCCATGTCATATTCATTTTCTTGGTTTTGTGTCTTGTTTTCTGTACCAATTCATGCTTATAAATTGCTGCTTTGTACTTGCAGTTGGAACAGTGCATTCCGAAAGGAGGCAGGGGGAATGGTGAGGGTTTTCACATCGCTGACTTTGTTTTGACAGTGATGGTATCTGATGGAGGGGGAACTGAGTACAGCCCAGCACCCTGGCTCATTGTACACACCGACCTTTCAGAGCTGCCGGGGGCGGGGAGATACATGTGAGCATGGGGGTGAGAGACTGAAAAGCTGGCCAAGCCCAGGACAAGAAATATGTGGTTATGCAAGGCACAGAGGTCAAGGTCATGTTAAAAATCAAGTATTTAAAATACTGGCTCTGGCACAATAACTCTCTGGTCTAAATTTACCCCAGTCTTCCAGCTCTCACAGGACTGACAGAGCAGCTAGTGTTACCACCGCAGATGAAAGGTGGAACAGGGTCCAAATCTGTATCTCAAAGCAATCTCAAGGTAAGATGCCAAAAATTCAACCTGGCTCCTTCAGATGCGGTGAAACTTGCTCCAGGTAACCAGATATTATTGCAGGAGAGTATGTAATATAAACGAGATAATGTCATCATCTTCATTATTACTGCTGTTGTCACGCACGTGGCTGGGCACTTTGTTGAGAGTGTACCACCAGGTCCAGAGTATTCAAAATCTCACAGAGGATGGGAGGAAGACCAGAGAAGACCCGAGACTCATGTCCTGGTTGCTTTCCTCGTGCCTCCGCCATCCATTCCCGGCTGGCCCTGCTCTGGCCCCTCTGGATTCTCTGCAACTGCATCACCAGGCTCCCAGTTCCTTTGGCTTCCTGTTATGTTGGGCCAATGGGAAGCACTAGCAGGAGATTCCAGGTTGACATATTTAGCCCCCACTCCATGCCACCGCCCTCCTCCCTGCTTTACTGCACTTCTGGCAGCGGTCACGTACGTCTGCAGCTCTGGCTCCTGTGGGGAGACCCCTCACCCAGGGCTCTAGCTCTTGCGGCCTCCAGCCGCAACATCCCCTCCCCTTGCCCTTCAGGCCTGGTCCTAGTCCCGGGATGCTTAGTCCCAGGATGCTTCACTGTTCCGTGTGGTCCCTTAACTCTGGCCACACGTTTGTAAACAGTCCCTTCATTAAGGTCTTCTTCTCTCCCCTTCGGCCACTAAGCACTTTGGAGCATGCACCTGTTGCCTGCTGGGACCCTGACTCGTGTACTTGGTCTCACATCTCTGGATGCTCTAGGCTTTGCTCATGCCCTGGATCTCACAGAGGTCCCAGCGGGCAGAACTCTTTGCTGCCTTGAAATCTGGCCTCTGGCCCTGGCACATGCCCTTCGGTCTCTCCCTCTACCCATTCAGGTCCTGCTTTTTTGGGATAGTTGCCAGCTGCTGAATGCCAGCAGCTGCTCAGCTGAAGTAGTCACTGAGTTTGTTATGCAATTTTGGGCAGGATCAAATAGAGCCAAAGGTCACAGCAGTAACTCCAGGTTTTTCAGGCCTCATTCCTTTCCAAGGACTCAGGAGAGGTGGAAGTGAGCTAGTTCAAGCTAGTCCTCAAGGGAAGTGAGACTCTGAGGCCTAGAAAGAAAATGAACGGTCATCTGGGCCAACCCACTCCCTCTGCAATTAGGGAAGCTAAGGCTCTAACTGCAGGAAGAAGGGACTCCCCTGAGATCGGAGGATAAGGTACTGGAGAGGCAGGGTGAGACTCCAAAGCTTCCGAATATTCATCAGATCCCAGTGTTGGGAGGAGCATTAAAGGTTGTACAGCCACAATAAAAAACAAAATAAAGGGCTTTGCCATTTACAAGGCGGGATTGCCTTGGTGACCTCCAAACCTTACCCAAACCAGGAACCGTCCAGACAGGGCAGCAGGATGAGATTTGGAGTGAGGAGGCGCCAAAGGAAGCTCCCTTCTACTACGGTTACCAACAGCTCATCACTCCGGACAGGGCAGCCCCCTGCCCGTGGGCCAGCCTCCTGAGAGCCACACGGGGTGTGGGCGTGTCAGTCCCACTGCATAGAGTTGGCTGTGTTCCCCAGCCAGGCTCGCTTCCTGGGCCCACGGCTGAAATAGGTTTCCCGGCTCCTGGAAGTAAGGTGGGGTCCCATGACTAATCTTCACCAACAGAAGCAAGTGAAAGTTATGGGTCACCTCCCATTCATGGTGGTGAAGAAAAAGCTTTACTTTCTCTTCTGCCCATCTGGCTGAAAGCAAAGGGTTCCAAGATGGGCCCAGCCAGGATGCCTCAGTCCCTGGAAGAGAGCTGTGTGGGAGTGCCGCCCTCCCGGCCCCTCACGACAGACTGTAGGAGTTAGACATAAATGAGCCTTTGTCATCACAGGGATGAGGGGTGGAGGAGGGTGGGCAGCAGCTAGTGCTAACCACCCTGGTTAATATAGAAACGGAGGAACTTTCCGGGGAAACCACCAATCCCTCCAATCCTTCAGGCTTGACCTTTCAGAGACATCTTGGAGCCCTCCTTTCTGCCCTGTCCCAGGCATCTAATTCCGCAGCGTCTCCCATTTACCCCTCCCCTCCTTCCTTCACCCTCTCTCCTGCCATCTATCCCCTGACTGGCTTCAATAGCCTCCTAGAGAGTGGGTCTTCTCCCCTTGGAAATGCCCTTTGCAGTCTGCCAGAACCATTTCTCTAAGGGCTCTGACCCTCTTCAGTCCTCATACAACAGACCCAGGCTTGCTCCTGGAACTGTCTAGATCCCAACAGTCATTACTGGGCCACTTTTCTGAAAGCAAAGCTGCTGGTGAATAGCAAATGCCCATAGAAATCTCCATTATCTCCTTTATTGTTTTAAAGGGACAATAATTTAAGAACACTATTTACAAGTTTTTGATAATAACAACAATAATAGCAATGACAGAGATGATAACTCGCCTTTTTTTCCCATTGTAGAAACTTCCAGCCATTCACCCTATCAATTCCTTAAAATAGAGTCCTTCCTATCTTGACTCTTCCCTTTTGGGACATGACCTGGGTTTCTATGTCTAATCTCCAAGATCCTGGGGTGGTACCCACATTGAGCTTTTTTTAAAAAATTGCTTCAGGCCATAGGGGATTTTTCTGCTGAGAAGACAATGAAATCTGTGCTTTTTCCCACCGTCCTGGGAGGAAGAAACATTTCAGGGGACACCACACCTAAACATGCTGGGCATTTCCAGCAAATCTCAGCAGTTGATGAGATGGGTTGGGAAAAGTATTGCAGCTAAGGCTGCTAGCACTCACGGTTAGGTTTTGTTCTGTTTTAAAATCAGTGTAGGTGGTCAGTTGAGTTAGATTAGCCTAGTCTGTTATCAGTTTCTCTTGACTTACTCGTGAGTTCTTAAAAGGTAAAAATCTTTAGTGAGATGATTGTGTATGATTATGGGATGGTGCCTTAGTGACAATTGAGTGAGTAAGTGAATTATTGACTGAATGAGTGGATTTTATAATCTCATGACCACGCGAGGCCATGGAAAGTGGGCTCGCCAGAGTCAGGAGACCTGGGCACTAGCCCTGGCCCGCTTATGAACCCAACCATGTGATTGTAAGCAAGTCACTTCTGCAGACTGACACTTGGTTTCATCACCTGTAAAATGAGGGGCTTAGACTAGACCAGGGCCTCCCACACCTCTATGTAAACATAGATCATCAGGGGACCTTGTTAAATGCAGATTCTGATTCAGGAGGTCTGGGGTGGGGGTCTAAGATTTCTTCATGTCTAACAAACTCCAGGTGATGCCAATTCTTCTGGTCCATAGGCCACACTTTGTGTAGCAGGAGTCTTTTTTTATTATTATTTATTTATTTATTTATTTATGGCGGTGTTGGGTCTTCCTTTCTGTGCGAGGGCTTTCTCTAGTTGTGGCAAGCAGGGGCCACTCTTCATCGCGGTGCGCGGGCCTCTCACTATCGTGGCCTCTCTTGTTGTGGAGCACAGGTTCCAGATGCGCAGGCTCAGTAATTGTGGCTCACGGACCTAGTTGCTCCGCGGCATGTGGGATCTTCCCAGAGCAGGGCTCGAACTCCTGTCCTCTGCATTGGCAGGCAGATTCTCAACCACTGCGCCACCAGGGAAACCCTGTAGCAGGAGTCTTGATCTCCAAAAGTCCCTTTCTTAATATTCAACGGCTCCATTTTTGACACATTAGAATAATCAGTTTATTCACTACACAACAGCCAGACTCCTTATAAAAGGTGAGTTTGACTTTTTGGTGGCTTCCCATATCATTCAGAATAAAATCCAGTTTTTACAGTGTGGCACTACAAAGCCCTACATGATCTGATTCCTCCCCTACCCCTTCTTCCTCTTGCTTATATATATTCCAGCCACATGGATCTCTTTGCTATTCCAGCCATCCTCTAGCCTCAAAGCCTTTGCATGTGCTGTTCCCTCCACCTGGAGTACTCGCCCTCCAGATATCTGTGCAGTATGGTCTTTGTTCAGATGTCACGTTATCAGAAAGACATCCCCTGATCACCCTCTAAAAATGTTCCCCACTTTCCTCTGTTACTCTTTAACACCTTACCCTGCTTAATTTTTGTTCATAGCAAATATTGCCATCTAATATCTTGCATATAGGTTTTTTCAGTTAGCAACTTTCTTATTTATTTGGTGATTTTTTTTTTTTTTTGCTGTACGCGGGCCTCTCACTGCCGTGGCCTCTCCTGCCGCGGAGCACAGGCTCCGGATGCGCAGCCCCAGTGGCCATGGCTCGTGGGCCCAGCTGCCCGGGGCACGCGGAACCCTCCTGGACCGGGGCACGAACCCATGTCCCCCACACTGGCAGGCGGACTCTCAACCACTGCGCCACCAGGGAAGCCCTATTTGGTGATTTATTTTAAAAAAATTATTGTCTATTGATTTGATTATCTGTCTGTTGTCTTTCTCCTCCCCTAGCATGTGAGCTCCACAAGAGCAGGAATTTGGTCTATTTTACCCACTGCTGTCTCTGCAGGACCTGACTGGTGCCCAACCATCATTTGTTGAATGTGCGAATAAAGGAAGAGATAAATAGAAAAGTGAGATATGGCTAGGCTATTAAAAAAAGCAGGTCTTATGGCATCATTTGACCACCTGCACCCTCTCTGTCTACAAGAAAAGCTGTGAGTCTCGAGGCCCCTAGAGACTGCTGGACAGAAGGGGGTTTGTAAGGAGAGTGGCTTGGGGTCCACCTTAGCCACAGAGCAGTTTCAGTACTTAGAACTCACCTGACTTCCCTTTGTAGCCACTGCCACCTCACGGGTGTATATTATCCTTGCTCTGGTGGAGAAGTGGCTGCATCAGGCCACCATTCAGATGACATCATTACTAACTCTCCTTCCTCTATTCTAGGGCCACCACTAGCCTTTGATTGTGATTTGGCTTCCCACACTGGCTGCCCACAGTGAGAAAGAACAGGCCGGTCAGGTTGACCCAAAAGGCCACTTCATCTGGCATTTAGATATCTCATTATAAATTAATCACTCGGGATTCTGCTTTATCCCCTCCAGTCTCCTCCGACCAATTAACTTTGGGACCCTGATGGGATCAAGTTTCTGAACCTTCAAGGCCAGACCCTGGATAGCGGCTATTTCTATAATATATTGCTGCCCTGTGAAGGTTCTCAGCAGCTGGCCAGCTGGTCCTTCCCAGGTACCTCCCAGCATCACTGTAAGATTTGTTTAGCATTTTCCCACAAACCCAGTAACTCCACTTAGAGGAGTTTATATTAAGGAGCTAATTGGATAAATATGAGAAATGTATGTAGAAAAATGCTTATTATTGCATTGTCATCTTCTCTCTCCCTCAGCTGGAGGTGATGATGGTGGTACTTTGTACCCCATGCTGTCCCCCAGAGTGTGGATGGGTCCTAGACCCCCCCCCATTCCCCACTTCATCTAGCACCCATGGGAACTAACTGATAGTGGTGTCTCTTATTGTAATTGTGAGGGGAAGGGTTGGTGACAGAGGAGCAGCAGCTGGTTAAGTAATCTATACCCAAAGCCCAGAAGTGAATGAAGCTTTGGCCTCACCTAGCGACCAAGGAATTAGGCAGCCACGTCTCTAGCTCCAGGAGTGCAGTCCTGGTCACAGAGCAGCAGCTGGCCTGCGTGAGCTGAGCTCTGGACCAGAGGTTTGTTCAGTCCTCAGTTCTGGCTGTTGCTGTGAGTACTGCAGGGGCAGGTTTCCAAGCTGATCTGGAAGTCAGCCAAGGTCAGATGGGTTCCAGTCACTGACCATACCTTGGGGTCTCCCCATGGATTATGGCAGCTTCTCTGGCAAACAAAAGGCTCCTTTAAACTCCCAGAGGAGACAATACTGCCTCTTACCCACCCACTCACTTTCCAGGGAGCCTTAGCTCTACAATCACCCCATCACCCCTTTGAAGCAGCAAGCTACTTTTAGTTTCCAGAGATGATACACCCTCCCGCGGGTGACCAAGGTGACCTCTCTCCCTGAAGCAGGAAATAACACCCCATGTTAGTAAAAAAAAAAAAAAAAAAAAAAACTGGGAACAACTAATCCATCAGTCAGGGTCTGGCTCACCATGTTAAGGTTTATCATGCAGCCATTAAAATGAAGATGTAGATCTATACAGACAGATGAGTGAAAAGCAGAATGTGACAATACTGCACTTATACTTGGTCCCAATTTTACAAAAATATGGATGTGCAAGTGGAAACATATGTGCATGGAGAAATACTTAAACGATATCAAAATGCTAACAATGGTTATCTCTGAGTGGTGAGGTTTCTGGTAAGCCTTTTTATTTTTTTATACTTCTCTGTATTATTTGACATTTTGCAATGAGCATGTTTATTTTATTAGGGGAAAAATCTATTTTCAGATTGGAAGAAAAAATTTCCATTCAATTTGGTGTACTTTAATATGCAAAATGCTGGAGTAGTGGCTGGTACAAGGTAGCATGAGACACAGAGTTGAGAGTGGCGTGAACCCTGGCCCAATATTTGCAGGGTCAGCGTGCCCTGGATCAGATGACCTCTATGATAGGTCTTCCTACTTCAAGAATCTATGATTTGAAGACGCCAAACGGTATCTCCAGATCGAAACTATTTATAAGAATCATTTCCTTCATAATGAGTTGGAACTTCCACTAACGGCTTGTGTGTTTAGATGACATCATCTCTGAGATTTATGTGAAATGCCTCCTTTTCCTTGATGTTATCAAGGAGTTTCAGCAGTTGAGTTCCTTATATTTCTTTGTGTTTAAATGATATCTGAAGAAGCTGTCATTTGTCTAGGTTTAATTGTTTCCATTATTTTCTTTCCTGGTAAGTTTCCAGATATTGCTGGGCAGATTTGATAATGAGACCAGCAAAGATGTTGAGAGATGAAACATGCCTACAAGTTCTAGCCCAGATCTTCCACTTTTTAGCTGTGTGACCTTGAGTTAGTCACTTCTCTCTGGGCCTTATGTTTTTTCATTTATGTAAAAGGGGGAGAGGAGGGAGGTTAGAAAAGATGATTTTAAAGATCCTGTCTGCCTCTGACTCTCTGTGATGAGGTTTAACTCTGAGATTATAAAAGAATATCTCATGGTCTTGGTCCCAAATATTCTGAAAGTTATCTCAGTATCTACATCTTTCAATAACTGTAGAATTATGTTGTTGAATACAATTCAACAGAGTCCTCTCCCACACCACCCCTGTTAGGTGGTCCCCTGTATCTACTCACACCTATAGGGCAAGAAGCCCACTGCCTCTCAAGGCAGCTCATTTCCCTTTAGTCAGGAAGAGCACTTCAAAGGTATTTCTTGGCAGAACTGAAATCTGTCACCCTGTATCTTCCACCCAATGTTCTGTGCTCTGGATTACTTTGTAAAAAGCAATGCAAAAGGCACTACACTTTTGTCCCCTCCACCGCCCTGTTGTCAGCTTCAACGAAGGTGTTTCTAATTCCGGACACTGATCTTGGAGGAAGGGGCTCTCTTCCTTATTTTAGACCTCAAGGTCCGAACAAGGGTAAGCAGTTCTTTACTAAAAGCTCCAGTGATGGATGTGAACCATATAGAGTTGGGAGTGTGGAAAGTCAGGCACTGAGGTTCTTTTCTCAAACTTTGTCCTTTTGCCCTGAACAAAAGCCTGGAGCCTCACTGCCCTGACCTACAGTCACATGGATAACCTCCCTTCCTAACATCAGCCCTTCTCTCCCTTCTCATTATTCCCTCTTTCTTTTTTAAACCCCGGGGAGTCCCTGCATCTCCTACCCCATTTTCTTGAATTACCAACACTCTTAATCAGAAATCTCTGCATCCATGTCCCCTCTTGTATCTAAGTTGTACAGCCTCCAGGACTTCCCTGGCAGTGCAGTGGTTAAGACTCCGAGCTTCCACTGCAGAGGGCACGGGTTCAGTCCCTTGTTAGGGAACTAAGATCCCGCATGCCACGCTTGGTGCCGGAAAAAAAAAAAATTAAATTCCACAGCCTCTAGCATCTCTCTCTCTTCTCTCCACTTTCTGCTGCCAGGTATGGAGAAGAGGTGGTTCTGAGACCCAACAATGGAAACAAAGGACGTCCAGAACAGAGGTGACTCCCATTTCAGAGTGAAGTTTGCTTTCCTCCAAATATGTTAGAAAAAAAGAAAAATCAGATGCACCTTGCACCTCAAGGATTACAAACTTGCAACTAGTGGATAAATATGTCCTGGAGATCTAATGCACAGATAGTGATTATAGTCAACAATATTATAAACTTCAGAGTTTCTGAGAGATTAGATCTTCATTGTTCTCACTACAAAAAAGAAATAATAATTATGTGACCTTATAGAAGTGTTAGCGAACACTATGGTGGTAGTCATAATACTGCAATATATAAATGCATGAAATCAACACCTGTACAACTTAAACTTATACAATGTTATATGTCAATTATGTCTCAATTAAAAAAAACAGAAACAAAAGGATTAGTTAAGCTTCAGTGAGTCTACATAAGTAATTCACATTCCTTTTGTTAACATAAATTTATGTTTTCATTATAATGTGCTTCTCCTTTAACTTGAGAAAATGAGCCCACATGATCCTGCCTAATTCTTAGGTTCTCCATTGAATGGGAAGGTGGGAAATGGGAAGGGCTTTGGAGAGAGGGTTTTGTTTTTTTTTTAACATCTTTATTGGGGTATAATTGCTTTACAATGGTGTATTAATTTCTGCTCTATAACAAAGTGAATCAGTTATACATATACATATGTTCCCATGTCTCTTCTCTCTTGCATCTCCCTCCCTCCCACATTCCCTATCCCACCCCTCCAGGCGGTCACAAAGCACCGAGCTGATATCCCTGTGCTATGCAGCTGCTTCCCACTAGCTACCTACCTTACGTTTATTAGTGTATATATGTCCATGCCTCTCTCTCACTTTGTCACAGCTCACCCTTCCCCCTCCCCATACCCTCAAGTCCGTTGGAGAGAGGGTTTTTAATGTCTCTATCAGGATTCAACTAGAGAAGGACAAGAAGGAAATACATATTAATATATTAAGAGATTCATTGCAAGGAATTGGCTTATGTAATTGTAGGGGCTGGCTAGGCAAGCCTGAACTCCATATGGCAGACCATCCAGAAAGGTAGGCTAGAACTCTCAGGTGGATTCTCCAAGGAAGAAGTTCTTATGACCTTTCAACTGATTGAACCAATTGATTATCTAGGTTAATCTCCCTTACTTAAAGTCAACTGATTAAGGACTTTAATCATATCTACAAAATACCTTCACAGCAACATCTAGATCAATGTTTGACTGACTAATTGAGGCCTGTGGTCTAGCCAAGTTGACACATAAAGAAGACCATCATGTCCCTCAAATACCTATTTGGAACTTTGGAAGTTCCAAGAAAAATGAAATATGCTTATTTCTTTTTTCTATTTCTTATAAGAAGAACTGATAGAAAACATGCCTTTAGGTAACGTTTCCTTAGAAATGTTCAAATCCTTTGCTCAGGAGACTAACCCCTCTTTTGCCTGTTAATAAAGAGGTATACAGAGTTAAGGCTGGGTGGCAGCCTTAACTTCCAGTTCAATGGAATCATCGTTGTGTTTCCTGGTTGAAACATTCCTTCCTTTGGAACTAGAACCCCTAGACCAGCAGAACCTAAGGTCACAGGGAAAGACAACAGAAATTTTGCTAGTGGATCACGAGAATTCGCATTGACTGGAGCCACTCGCATTTCCACCCCTTGATTCCTGAACCCAGGAATCTTGGCTATGGGAGAAATAGCACCATATGTTGGATATCGATTTAGAGAATACACAGCATCCTAGAGGACATTGTCCCAGCCTCATGAGATATTGCCACATAGCTGGTGCTATGAATGAGTCTTCAAAAGGCCATTCCACGTTCTATCAAGCCAACTGATGCAGGATCATGGGGAACATGGTAAGGCTAGTGAATTCCATGAGCATAGGCCCATTGCTGTACTTCATGGCTATAAAGCGAGCTTCCTGATCAGAAGCAGTGCTATGGGGGATGGTGTGGTGGTGGATAAAGTATTCTGTACATCCTCGTATGGTAGTTTTGACAGAATCATTGTGTGCAGGGAAGGCAAATCCATATCTAGATAAGTGGATATTTCAATAAGAACAAAGTCCTGGCCCATCCATGATGGAAACGGTCCAATGTAATCAATTTGCCAACAAGTAGCTTGCTGATCACCCCAGAGTCATAAAGGGATCTCAGTGTTGGTCTCTGCTGTGGCAATTAGGGCACCCAGAAGTGGTCATAGCCAGGTTAGCACTGGTGAGTAGAAGTTGAGCCCATGCATAACCTCCATCCCTGCTACCATTCCCACTTTGTTCATGAACCCAATGGGCAATGACAGGTCTGATTGAAGAAAGAAGTTGACTGATATCCAAAGAATGGGTCATCCCATCCACTTGATTATTAAACTGCCCCCTCTGCTGAGGTTACCTTCGGTGAACATTCACACGGAATACAAATATCTTCACAGCTTTCGCCCATTCAGAGATGGTCTATACACTGACCTCTTCCTGGGACCTCCGTGTCACTACCTTTCCAATAATGTTCCTCTCAAGTCCCTGCCCATTCAGCCAAACTATTGCCCACAGCCCATGAATCAGCATAGACTCTTGCATCTGTATAAGCATAAGAATTCTAGGTTGAGTGAACAGTAATATATCTTAGATCACCAAAACAGAGTCATGATGGTCCTTCAGTCAATTCCCAGACTTGAGTCAAGGAGCTCTTGAATGAAGTGGAGGCCAGGTCCCTTGAGGAAAGGCTCTGGCAACACTGCCAAATTTTTATATAGTACTGTTAATCTTTCTCTAAGTCTTCCCCAAAGGGACCATGATCTGCTAGCCAAACGCCATAGGTCTCTGTGAGTCAGTCTATTGTGATGACTGCTTTGGCTCTGTTGTCCATTATGGTAACCACACCAATCTTTTGTGATTAAGTGCTGTCACTTGGTATGGGCCTCCCTGGGGATCTCATCCTCATTGCATTAGGGATCCCAGTGTGGTGGTTGTAGTTCCTACTGTAATGTTGAGAAAAGTGGCCACAGAACTCTTCAAGGATGCTGAGGTTCCCCTCAATCTAAAGCATTGAATTCAGAATCTCTGCTGAGTGGGCTCATATCAATAAATTCTGTCTGATCCAACTTTATCGTCTTTCCACCATAATCCTATACCTTTAAGATCTATTCTACACTGTGTTCCCCAGATTTCTATATGCATAAATTGGAAAACTCATGCAGTTTTTTTTTTTTTCCCGCACTGCGTGGCTTACAGGATCTAAGTTCCTCAAACAGGGGATCAAATCCGGGCCCCGGCAGTGAAAGCGCCGCGTTCTAACCACTGGACCGCCAGGGAGTTCCCCATGCAGTTTTTGTTTTGTTTTTGAGTGTAGTAGATCTCCTCATGGGTCACACTTGGTACCTCACTTGGGGCCTGCTGGGACTTGAGTCTAGTTATAGGCCTAGAGGTTTAGAGTGTTGGCAGGGAAAGCAAATTAATACAGGCCCAAACTAAGGCATAGGTGGTGGGGATGGGTAGGAAGATATGATGGTTAATGTTATGTGTCGGGACTTCCCTGGTGGTGCAGTGGTTAATGCAGGGGACACGGGTTCGATCCCTGATCCGGGAAGGTCCCACATGCCGCAGAGCAACTAAGCCCGTGCACCACAACACCTGAGTCTGTGCTCTAGAGCCCATAAGCCACAACTACTGAACCCACGTGCCGCAACTACTGAAGCCCACATGCCTAGAGCCCGTGCTCCACAACAAGAGAAGCCACCACAGTGAGAAGCCCACGCACCACAATGAAGAGTAGCCCCTGCTCACCACAACTAGAGAAAGCTGGTGCACAGCCATCAAGACCCAACGCAGCCAAAAAAAAAAACTTTATGTGTCAACTTGACTGAGCCATGGGGTGCACATTATTTTGGGTGTTTCTGTGAGGACAGTTTTGGCTGAGATTAACATTTAAATCCATAGACTGAGCTAAGCAGATTGTCCTCTCTAATGTGGGAGGGTCTCATCCAATCAGTTGAAGACCTGACTAGAACAAGATGCTGAAATAATTCTACCTACTTGACTGCCTTCAGACTGAGGCATTAGCTTTTTTCCTGCCCTTAGACTCACACTGAAACACTGGCTCTTCCTGGGCACTGAGCCTGCCAGCCTTCGAAAGAAAACTTTACCACTGGCTCTCCTGGTTCTGACTGGAACTAAACCATTGGGTCTCCAGCTCACAGATTGTAGGAACTGCCAGCCTCAGCTCCGTAATGGTGTTATAAATAATGAGGATTCGGCTTATATAAATCTGTCTATCTATCTCTTTTTTAAATTAATTTATTTTTTATTAAATTTTTAAAATTAATTTATTTTATTTATTTATTTTTGGCTGTGTTGGGTCTTTGTTGCTGCACACGGCTTTCTCTAGTTGTGGCAAGCAGGGGCTACTCTTCGTTGAGGTGCGCAGGCTTCTCATTGCAGTAGCTTCTCTTGTTGTGGAGCACAGGCTCTAGGCACGTGGGCTTCAGTAGTTGTGGCTCGTGGGCTCTAGAGTGCAGGCTCAGTAGTTGTGGTGCACAGGCTTAGTTGCTCCACGGCATGTGGGATCTTCCCGGACCAGGGCTCGAACCCGTGTCCCCTGCATTGGCAGGTGGGTTCTTAACCACTGCGCCACCAGGGAAGCCCCTATCCATCTATCTCTTATTGGTTCTGTTTCTCTGGAGAACCCTGACTAATACAGAGAAGGGTGAGAGAGACATGAAGGAGAAAGATGAATGTCTTGGTAACCGATAAAACAGAGATTTGAAGGACAGGGAAAAACACAAGAATGATTCCAAGATTTTACCTTGGAGACCCAACCAGAGGAGAGTGTGCTTAACTGAGATAAGCAAGTCAGGAGGATGAGTAGGTTTGGAGAAGAAGAAGGTGCACCTGATTTAGCTGGCCTGAGTCTGCGTGGCACACGATACATCCAGGGCAGATGTATAGGTTCCTGGAGGAAACTTGGGACTAGCTCTTGAAAAATAGGGCTAGTCATGAGAAAACAATGGAAGTCATCTCTACAGGGAGAGTTCAAATTTTAGAGTGGATAAGACCATATAGACGATTTCAAAGATCGGGTCCAGCTTTGACTCTCTATGATGAGTCTGAATTCTGAAATAACAACAGTCCCAGTTCTGAATATTCTTTAAGTTATCTTGATATTCAAGTCTCTCAATACTTACAGACTTATGTTGTTGAGTAGTGTCTCAGAGACCACTGTTGGAACTCCTGTTACGCCACCCCTGCTAGAAGGTCACCCTGCATCTACCAACACCAGGAAGCTCACTGCCTCCCAAGGCAGCCCATTTCCCTTTAGTCCGGGTCATTAAGAGTTCATCAGAAGTCCAGGATGAAAAAGGATTGGGAAGAAGATTTGCCATTAAAATAGGGGAAGCAGTAGGTGGACCAAAGAGGAACAAAGGGAGGTAGGTATCAAGGAAATCAAAGGAGGGGAAGACCAACAAGGTACAGGGGAATTAGAATTTAGGCTCCTGGAGTTAGAGATGGGGTGGCCCCTGATGATAGAGGAGAAGATGATTCCCAAGGAGTGGTAGAGACCAAAGTCAGATTCCCTCTCTTAAGAGAGGTTTGGTGGGAGGAGTGGAAAGTTAACTGCTTATTCAAGCCATGGCTCCTTTAGTGGACTTTGTATGGTCCCCTCCATCCACAAGGTGCATTTGCACCTTCCTTGGTACTGGTAGGTGGAGGACCCACCTCAATTATGAATACTCAAGACCACATGAATGCAATTTAGAAGGCAGGGGTAGAAGAATTCAGCTTTTAATGATTGCTTTATAAAGTAGGATGAGCTTTGCAGAGAGAATTTCATGACGGCTCCTATCCATACACAGCTAGGCTGGAGGCATCTACGGCTGCATTACAAATCACTCGCACACCTTACTGGCAAAAACACAACAATAATGACTTATTATCCCATTATTTTTGTGAGTCAGGAATTCAGACCAGACACAGCAGGGACATCTTATCTCTGCTCCCTGATGTATTGGGTCTTTGCTGAAGATTCAAATGCTGAGGAGCTAGAATCATCTGAAGGCTTAACTGGGACTAGAGAATCTGCTTCCAGATGTAGCTCATTCAAGTGCGTGGCAAGTTTATGCTGGAGGCTGGTTCCTTCCAACATGGTCTCTCCGCAGGTGCTTGAAGGTCCTCACAACATGGTGGTTGGCTTCCCCAAGGGAGCAGGTCAAGGGCCCACCGTGGAAGCTGAAATTTTTGTTAATGGGAAGCCCCACACCATCAGGCCTCCAATATTCTATTGGTCACACGGATCAGCCCTCTTCATCGTGCGAGGGGACAACACAGCTGTGAATACCGAGAGATGGGGAGTCACAGGGGTGGCTGGCTGCCACACCTGGCGTGGCAGAGGTCAGGTAAAGCCAGATAGGAGCAGTGCTGACAGAAAGCTAAAGGGCAGGTGACTGAGAGAGGTGCTTCACTGTCTTGGCTATTCTAGCCCAAGGGTCTGTGGATGGTGTTCTTGGTCTATCAGATTTCCCATCAGCCCGAATAACCTCCCAAAGGTGAAGAGTTACTAGTTTCCCGAAAGGGAATCATCAGCTGGGACCATCAAAGCCAAGGCACACAAAGGCGCTTTGCTTGACTGCACAAACCCTCTGTTGGCTGTGTGTCTGGGTTGCCCAGTTTTCTGATGCACATTGTCTCTGGCTGCTAATGAATTTAAAGCCGAGTGGGAAGGCGTAGGGAAACAACAGCAGGGCTTCAGAAATGATTCTCCACTGAGCAAAGCTAAAAAGAAATCTACATGGCATACTGGATTTTGATGACAACAGACTTCTCACTCTTGGTCAACAGAATACCAAAAATCTGTATGTGTGGTGATGGGCGGCGCTCTGTAGGAGCCGGTGGAGTTTCCACGTTGGCACAGTGTGGTTTCACACAAGAGCACCTCAGCGGCTGTTCTACTGACCACAGGACAATTGAAAGCCTAAGGTTTTTCCTTCTTATCACCTCTCCGGCCCCTGGTGGGAGCTTTCCTGTCATTTTGCCTTTCCGGATGGAATGATGCAGAGGAGACCTCTGGGGACAGCCGAGAGAGCTCGTGCCTGAACACAAGGGCGGGGAAAACCGGTGGACAAGATGTGAAAGGGCTTGATAAGCATGTGAGAGATATTGAGGTGCCAGAACACAGCCGCAGAGCTGTCCTGCTGGAGAAGTGTTGCCTGGGGTGTGCTGTCACTTCCTGCTGGGACTCGAGAGGGCGGGGGCACCTCCGGCAGGTACGTCCCTGTTCTCCATGGAGCTACCCAGCCAAGACCGGCTGCTTCTGAACAGCTAAGTCACGGTGTTTCCTCCAGGACAACAAAGACTTCTGTTTCCAATACACGGCCTCTGCTGTTAGTGTGCTGTGTGACCAGGGCAAGTCTCAACCTTTCCACCTGTAATTTTGTCCTCTGTGGATAATAACTAGCTGCTTCTCTGGGGCTTGGGCCACTTAGTTATCAAGTGCAGAAGGAATGAGGAAATATTCACCGAACTCCAAAACACCATTAGGGGAAAGGCTTCTGAGGGGCAGAGGCCTTTCTCTCCATTAATTCCCCTGGATTCTTCCAGCACTGGGTGGCAGTAAGACAAGGCCACTGGATTGAGGACTGGATGCCTGAACACCTGATGGTTCTGCCTTGCTGTGTACCTGGAACACATGGCCCCCCAGGGGGTCTCTGTATATACTGTCTGCTCTGGTCTTTCATATCCTTGAGTCTAAAGGCTGGAGTGGTCACATGGTACATTGTGGAAAGTCGACCAGATGGACACAAGATCTCGGGTTCTTGCCCAGCTCTTCCCAGCAGGTCAGAAATTAACCCATCCTGTTTCTTCACTGTCACTATGTAATAGGTCACCTGGGGGAACTTGTAAAAAATACCACTTCCCTGACACTAGGAAGGGCTACCCTCCCTCTAGCCCCACGTCTCATACTCCCACAGCTGTAACACCTCATCTGGTCCCCTCCTCCCTTTCAGGAAATGCACTGAGAGTAAGTAGCAGAGAGGTTGTTTTGCTACCCTGCTTCATCTTTTCCTAGCTATGAGACCCAGGATCCTGTGACAATAGAAGGAATTTCTGGACCTTTAGTCAGCAGGTGTGGATGTGCGTATTGAGTGTTTCATTTACTTGCTACAAGACCTTGGGTCAATCCCTTAATTCCTCTGAGCTTTCAGCACCTCAACTTCAGAACGAAAATCTAGAAACCCGCCTTGCTTACCTCTCAGAGTTGTGACAAAAAATCAATCTCATTAGTGTTATGTGAAAGACCTTTGTAACCTGTAAAGACTGTTTGAATGAGGACCTTTATAATTAGAGAACTGAGGCTTGGATGGGCATACAAGTACTCAAAAGGATTGATTTTTCAGAGAATTAGCCCAAATCTTTGGTGTTAGGAAATAGCTTCAAGGGATCCTTTTTTTTTTGAGGGATCCTTGCTAAGGTGTCTACAGAGGATTGTCCCTGGCATTTATGGGCTCCCTGAGGGCATATGATGGGGCTTACAGAGGGAAGTGTCAACGTAGACCCTGTCCTCTCCTGGGTGGCAGAAGCTGTCCCAGAGCCAACACCTCTATAAGGAAGGCTACATGCACCTGTGTTGTTGCAATGATCGTCCCTACAATCAATTACTGTGCTGGTACATGGCAGATGTCAGTAAATATTGGTTGAGTGAATTGATTCCAATATAAGGTAATGCCCATGCTAATCCCATACTCTTCTGAGATCTGCAACTTGTCAGGGCAAAAGTAACAGATATTACTGATGATTAAATTAATTGGGGGAAGAAAAGAAATAACCAAACAAACTCTCCAATTATAGGATAATACATACTGCATATATTTATCATAGCTAAGGAGGAAGTATTACAGGTATGTATTATACATAACAACAAAAAGAAATAAGAACACAATTCAGTATCATAAAACTTTACTAGTGACTGTTATTAATATGGGCCCCAAACTGGGCTGGGCATTGCTGTAGGCAGAAAGAAATCACCCATAGTGTTATAACTGAGGTGAAGGATTGAATGGTGATTGAGGGGTGTCAGGAAGGATTTAAGGAAGAGGTGGCTTTTGATGTGGGCAAAGAAGGGGGACTGGGAGAATAATCCAAGCAGGGCATCATGTGACAAATGAAACTCTGGGCATATTATGATTAAGTCACAAAAGCTACTGCATTTGCTGTGTGGGCACTGTGCTAAGTGTTTTATATAGACTATCTTATTTGTTCCTCATTATAACTCTACGAGGTAGGTATTTTTTTTAATTATTATTTATTTATTTTGGCTGCGTTGGGTCTTTTTTCTGCACCCGGGCTTTCTCTAGTTGCAGTGAGCAGGGGCTACTCTTCGTTGCGGTGCGCGGGCTTCTCATGGCGGTGGCTCCTCTTGTTGCGGAGCACAGGCTCTAGGCGCGCGGGCTTCAGTAGGTGCAGCACGCGGGCTCAGGAGTTGTGGCTCACGGGCTCTAGGGCGCAGGCTCAGTAATTGTGGTGCATGGGCTTAGCTGCTCCGCGGCGTGTGGGATCTTCCCGGACCAGGGCTCGAACCCATGTCTGCTGCATTGGCAGGCAGATTTTTAACCACCGCACCACCAGGGAAGCCCAAGGTAGGTATTTTTATTCCTATTCTACACATGAAGAAACGAGTCCAGATGGTCAATGGCAGGAATAGTATTCAGACATTGGTCTGACCCCCTCACCTCCCAAGTCCTTGCTCTTATGTAGTCCAGCATGGATGGAATTAGCTGCTCATGGAGAGATACAATGGGAGAAAAGATAGGATGAAGACAAATCATGGAACATCTTGTTTATGGATTCTGAGGTGCTTTATTTAACATAGAGATGGAAGGGCACACAGGTTTTAAGGAAGGGGAGGAACAAACTAGAAACATGCATCGAGGGACTTCCCTGGTGGCGCAGTGGTTAAGAATCCGCCTGCCAACGCAGGGGACACGGGTTCGAGCCCTGGTCCAGGAAGATCCCACACGCCACGGAGCAGCTAAGCCCATGCACCACAACTACTGAGCCTGTGCTCTAGAGCCCGTGAGCCACAACTACTGAAGCCCGCACGCCTAGAGCCCGTGCTCCGCAACAAGAGAAGCCACTGCAATGAGAAGCCCGAGCACCGCAACGAAGAGTAGCCCCCACTTGACACAACTAGAGAAAAGCCCGCGTGCAGCAACAAAGACCCAACACAGCCAAAAAAATTAAATAAAATTTAAAAAAAATAGAAAAAAAAAGAAATGTGCATCGAAAGAGTAGATATATGTATACGTATAACTTATTCACTTTGCTGTAACCCTGAAACTAACATAACGTTATAAATCAACTCTACTCCAATAAATTTTTTTTTTTTAAATGTGCATCAAGGTCACTCCTGTGGCCAGAGGGAGGGTGGACTAGAGATCAGGTAGGAGGCTGTGACCATGATCCAGGCCTGGGGAGGGAGATTCACTGCTTGCCTTCAAGACCGAAGGAATTAGAATTTACATTTTAACTTGATACCCAGCTGATTCTAATGCACATGGAAATTTGACCAGCATTGCCACAAAGAACAGGAGTTCTCCCTGGGGCTGGGGTGATAGGTGGGGGGACACTTTGCCTCGAGGGGCATGTCTTTTTTGGATGGCAGATCCCTCTGAGAATCAGAGGAAAGCCACGGACCCTTGCCCCAGAAAAAAGTGCCCATGATTACCAACATTCACCTACAACTTCAGGGCCTTCACAGAGCCCTAAAGAGCACAAAGACCACTGCTGGCTCTGGAAGGAATTCCCAAATCTTAATTCATTAAGTTGGGGAGGAGTGGCAAGACTTTTATAGTTGAAAAAAAATTCAAGTCTGAAGCCACGGGCTGCCGTTTCAGAGACCTCTCCAGAGCCTGGACAAAGCTTGGTCACCGTGGCCAGAGCCAGAACTCTGTTCCCATCCCCCTCCCCCCTTGCATTGTTCTCCAAATCCCCTGGTGATCTAAGCAGACACCCTGGAGCAATGCAACAAGGCCCACCCTGGCTTCCTTGAGTTGGACGGAGCCTGCCTGCCTGCCTGCCTGCTTTTCTTTAGTCCCAGAAAAGCCAAAATTAGCCCCACTTTTGTTTCTTTTCTCAGGAGCCTCTACATTGTATCTCAGGAAAGGATTATTGTGCTCTGGTGACCCTATCTTATCGTGGGGGAGGTGATGAGTGAAAGGAAAATGGTCTGACAAATTGGTTGAATTCGGACAATCACATGACTTTCCAGTAATTGCCCATCACTGCTTCAGTAAGGCTATTGTTTCAGCTCCCAAATATTTAGCCAAGCAGGAGGCCGGGGATGATTGTTGGGGAGCTGTCAGAGGTTTGAGAGCTTGATCATGTGGGGAAAGGACTTTTTTTGGTGATCCTCTGGCATTTTGATGGAAATGGTGATACCCAGGAGGCTCTGGCCCCTTCTTTATCACTAATTGAGCTCTTTGGGGGTAAGGGGACACCTCTGGGTCTCTGCCGGAATGCAGGGAGAAGGGGAGAGACTCCTTCTGAGGGATGGATTCTGGAGGCTCTAAGCACTTGAGCCCAGTTTGATTCGGCAATCACCTACCTCACGGCTGGACAGGCTGCCTTGCCGACTCCTCTGGAGAGATAGGGAAATATTCTTTTACGTCTCACAATGAGCACTGCTCAGAAAAACAAAATCAGGCACCGTGAGCCAGGAGGCAAATGTGACTTGAGCTGTCAGAGCTAAAGTTTTCACACAAAAAATTCAAAGCACAGTCAGACGTTTGCCCTTAGACAACTTTTCAAAAATTCCTGCGTCTCCAGGGAGAGAGAGCTCCCACTGACCTCAGCCAGGCTTGCTCAGCCTGACATCATGGGACATTTGGAAGATGAGGCCAGTGGCGGCAGCAGCACGTGAGAATGTGTGTTATCGACGGGGAACACTTTTCCCCTGTGCTCATGCGGTCATCTGTCTGATATGCCTGTGGGTGGAGGTGGGCAGAGGGGAAGGGTGTGTCCCGTCACCGGCGACAGAAAAGAGCCATGAGGTCATCGGAGCCCAAGGCTTTCCTCACTGGCCAGCGGCAGCAATTGTCTTCCTGGCTTGCATTCCCAGGGGTTCACCTCCGCTCCCACGGAGGGTTCTGATACTGGGATTCCTGCTTTGGACATATACTTTCTTCCATCTGAAAATATGTTCTGATAGCCAGAGAGGAGATATATTACTTAGCAAGAGATTTGAGCTTTAACTTTGAGAACTGC
Organism: Orcinus orca; assembly: GCF_937001465.1. Taxonomy (NCBI): domain Eukaryota; kingdom Metazoa; phylum Chordata; class Mammalia; order Artiodactyla; family Delphinidae; genus Orcinus; species Orcinus orca. Next base: position 75,372,991 of record NC_064563.1, read on the forward strand.
ACGGATGACAACTCCCTCCCGTCTGAGCCTCCCTCAGAAGCCCCCTTGCCTCTCATGAGCCCCTGCTTAGGCGGCACTCTGTGGGCAGCCCTCCACCCGCTTTGCCTCCCCCCCTCCCCACGGGGCTCTTCCGTAGCACCTCACTGGGATTTGGGACTCCTCCCCACTCCTCCACCCCCAGACCTCCTGAATCAGCAAGACTTGAGAATCTGTGCGATAGGCAGACCCCGTGATTCTGCTGCACTGAATTTGGGAATCATTGAGCCAGCCGCCCTCTAGGGACAGATTTAGCTCCTGTATTCTCGGATCAAAATGTTCTGAGGACGTCAGCCTCCAGGGTGTAAGCCCACAGCCTCCCATGGGTACAGGTGAGTTTTAATAACCATTAGGTCTCGTCTTCTTACTTTAGTGATTCTTACCCTGGCGGCATGTTATCAATAGAATCATGCATGGTGTTTTTTTTAAAATTACATATAATATGATTTCCAAACAGAGGTGGGGTTTCTCCTCTCTTCTCTAACATGCCACAAAAGCACTTTAGAATCCCTGGCAGAGTTTCCACCAGAAGGGTATGTGTTGGCACCTGCTAATCTCTTGGGGAATCTCCCTAATGAGGGCCAATTGCTTGGCGCCAAGGAGGACAGACAGCCTTCTGAACAAAGAGGGGCTTGGGGACCCAAGACTTACCCTAATAACTTCCTTTAAAAGAGTAACCTCCCTGGGGAAAGGGATGTACTCAGATGCTTTATGCTCTAAGACGGTCGAAGAGACCTTGGACCCTGGGGTAGATCTTCGTGGGGAAGAAGGTGGGAGAGGAAATTCTGGCTCTGCCAGCTGGTGGGGCTGAAACTGGGCCTGACTCAGCGTTGCGAGGCCAGCTGGTGTCCTGGGAGGAGGCTGTGTAGGTGAACTGCTGTATTAGGAGATCATGTCTCCCCTGGCCACGGTTAGTAAAGGGGGAGGCAGTGGTTCCTTCTCGCAGGGCCACAGCTGGGCCTGAAAGGCTGCTGGGAGCGTCAGCGGACACCAGCTGAGGAGGGGGTAGGACCAGTGTCCAACAGTGACACCACGAGGCAGCTAGAGGTCACAGCAGAAATCATGATTCCCTGCTGAGGTTTCTTTGGTGTGGTTTGCCAGCACTGATTTAAGTGCTTGGTACTTATTCATTCATTTAATAACAGTTCTGTGAGGGAGGTATTATCACCCCTTTTGTACAGAAAAGGAAATTGAGGCATGGAGGTTATATGGTGAGTAGCTGGCAGACTGTGAACCAGGCGGTCTGGCTCCAGAGCCCACCCCTCTAACTGCCAGGCAGGTCTTGTTGCCTCCATAACATTAACCATTGTTGACCGATCGCTTACTACGTGCTATATATTATGTTCTCTGTGCTCCTTTAGTCTTCACCACTATCCTATGAGGTGGGAACTGTTCATATTCCCATTTCACAGATGAGGAAAGTGAGGCTCAGAGAAGATATAAGTAGTGGACTGCTCGCTATCGTTCTCTCCCCTCCGGGAATGGAGGCCAGACTAATCCCATCTAATCCCACCACAGTTCCACCGCTTTTTGGAACTTCGAAGCCTTTAGGATTCTCAGAAAACCGAAGCTAGTTGGGAATCTTGACTAGGGGATACTGGACTTCCCGCAATAAAACCTGTGCAGTCCTTAGTGAGGAACTGGAAAAACAAAAGTGGGGCAATATTTCTACCTCCGATTTTATGAAAGCAGATCACACCAGTCTCAGAGGTCCCGCCCCAGAGTTACTGAATGAGGGTACATGAAGGGTAGGGCCAGTAAATGTGAATTTAAAACAAACCGAGAACAAACCACAGGTGATGCCGGTGTCCAGCCAACGTTGAGAATTACTGCCTTTATTTCATAGTAACATTTCACAGCCCCCAGTGACCAGGCAGCAGTGTTTCCAGGAACCGTTTCGAGCTTCCAAATCCTCCTGCACAGAAGGAAGCTCCCTGTGGAAGCTGACCAGTGGGAAGGACTGGCTAAGGACCAGCAGGGAAGCCAAGCCCGCGGGGCCCAAGACTCACGTCCACATGCTCTTCGTTCACGCCCTCCGCTTGCCTTCTCTACTTGGAAAGAGATCTGTTGAAAGACGGGCTCAAACGTCTTATTCTTGGGGGATACTTCTCCCGTCCAGCCTGCCCACCGGCCTCGCCCCTACAAAGGCTTGCCCCTGTGAGCCCCAGAGCAACCCTCCCTCAGAGCACTGCCCACCTCATCTGTTCTCCATGTTCTCCCCGCAACCAGGCAAGACGCCCTCGCAGGACTGGCATTTTTTACATGCTCCCCAGCCCAGCAGGGTGTCTGAGACATAGTACCCCCTCAGAAAGTGCTAGCTGACTGAGCATAAGGGGAAGGAAGAAGGGAAGGGTGAAAATAGAGGGATGGGGAAGCCAGACAGGGCAAAGTGTGAAGCAGGGACGGAGGATGGCTAGTGAAATCGGATTTAGTGCCGATCCCTTGAGAATTTGTGACCTGTGCTCTGACCCATGGGACATGCCAGTCCAGGCACTCTCCTGGTCACCCAGAAACTGTGGGCAGAGGCCTGGGGGAGTGGGGAGAACGTTTATGATTTCACCAGGAATCACTTCTCATCTGTGTTGATGTTTCTAACAACCCAATAAGTAGGGTAGATATTAATAATCTCATTTTACATCTGAGAAAACTAGGGATCAGAAAACTAATAAACATGTCCAAGGTCACATGACTAGTAAGCAGAGGATGGGTTAATGCAAATTCACTGCTGGACACAAGGGGCTCAGATTCTTAGGGTTGGAAGAGCCCTGGAATACCATCTGATCCATCTCTGGTCAGTGGTGCACCTTCCCAAAACATCTTAGAGGAGGGGAGCTCCTGGCCACCACTGCAGCTGGGACAGGGCCAAAGGGAAGTTCTCCCTTGCACTGAGTTAAACTCCTTCTCTGTAGCATATACCCACTAGCTCAGTCCTCTCCTGAAGACCAACCTATGGCTTGCTCCCTTTTCACTCTGTCTCCTCTGCTCTATTGCCCCTGAGATGCCAAGGCCCACATCCTGGACTGAGTTGAGTCCCAGATTCCCCTCCCTTGTGGTACTCTGGCCCAGGGCCACCCATGCTCGCTCAGCCGGGACACTGATTCACTCGGGACAGTGTGGGTGAGTCACTGCTTGTCTATGGGGATCTATTTCCCAGTTAAGGTGTAACAAAGGGGTAACATTCGCTGCCACACTCTGCCTAATCAGGAGAAACTAGAGCATCTCAAAGCATCTCCATCCTGCTTCCTCGGAAGTTGGAAAGGTTTTACTCATACAACCTCATATTTAAAACGTACTCAGAGCCTAAAAGACTTCAGGTGCGTTGGGCCCGAGGAGGGGGAAGCTACAAAATGAATTGCTTCATGCCTAGGAAGTCATGATAATACTGACATCTCGATGGCCTTTGGGTTGAAAAACACTTTCATTGTTTGTTTTCAGTTTTTGCAACCCATCAGTAAGGCAGGTAGGAGAGAAGTAGACATTTATTTTGTGAACAAGAAAAAAGAATCAGTCTCCGAGCTGGTGAGTAGTGGGATCGGGACTTGCCCCCAGGCCTTCTGGGTCTGAGGTCACTGACTTTGCCCTTTGTGCGGCAGGCCAGAGAGAGCCCTCGAGAGACCCCCTAGATGCTTGACAACACTAGGCACTCACGTGCTGCAACTCAGGCCCCACGCCAGCTGCTACCGCTGGTGACAGCACTTCTGAGTCTGGTGCTTTATTACGTACTATCTTATCTCAATAGGAAAAGGCAATTCAAGGGAAGAATTTCCTTGTCATGGTGCTCCCGGCTTTCCATTGTCCAGCTTTCTCAGCCCCAGTTCATCCCCTGAGTCTGACCATTACTCATATCCACGGAGGCGCCTTATCAGGGCTGTCTAAGATACAGGGACTATTTTTTTCTCAGTACCAGACAAACTGGAATCTGTCTACCCTTTGTGGCCTGACATCATCCCACAATTAGCGGGCTCGGAAGCCAGCTGCGTGGAGAAGCTGCAGTCACCAGTAATCCAGCTGCTTCCTCCACAAAGCCCTAGGATTTCAGGGTCCTCTACCGGCAAGGGTGATGGAGAGCGACCTCGTGGTGAAGCTGACTGAGAGAGTCTTCACTCCTGTAATTCCTCCCTCAAATTTTACTCTGAAAAACTTCAAACCTACAGAAAAGTCGCAACAAGAATACAATGAACGTGCTTATATTATTCACCTGGATTCATCGGTTGATCCCATTTTGTCTCGTTTACCTCTTTCTCTCCATATACATAAATACCTGAAACACGTATACTTTTTTGGTCTGAACATTTGAAACATGCCAAATCATGATGCTTCTCTTCTAAATAGTTGGCATGTCTATCCGAAGAACAGGGTGTTCTCCTATACAAACATAATACTATTATCATTCTCAAGAAAATGAAATAATACATAGTCCAAGGTCCTCAATTGTCCCAATAATCCCATGTAGCTTCCCATCCCCCACCTTTAGGCTCCTTTAAACTAGAACAGTTCTCTAGTCTTTTTCTTTGTTTTTTAGGACTTTGACATTAAAAAAAAATCCAAGGTAGTTGCTTTACAGAATGGCCCACAATTTGGATTTGTCGGATTATTTCCTCAAAAATGGATTTCCGATGAAAATATTTGGCAAGAATATTTCACAGGTGATGCTGTGTCCTGATCAGGATATTACAACAGGAGGCACATGGTGTCAATTTGTCCCGTCTTGGTAATGTGAACTTGATGACTTGGTTAAGGTGATATCCTCATATCACCCCCATGGTGATATCCAGATTTCCCCATTGTAAACAAACCCATTTCCATTTGTAATTCATAAACTACTCTGCAGGCTGTGATGAAACCAAATTTATCTTTTAAGGCAGATCAAGAAAATTTAAACATAAAATCCTCTCTCTGTGTCCGTTTGTGCCTCCTCCTTCTCTCCCTAATGTGCAGCGTGCATCTGCATTACACGTTAACCAGAGCTTCTCAAAGATGGCAGTGCCTTCACCATAAAGATAACGTTTTTTCCTGACTTCCCTGGTGGCACAGTGGTTAAGAAGCTGCCTGCCAAGGCAGGGGACACGGGTTCGAGCCCTGGTCCGGGAAGATCCCACATGTCACGGAGCAACTAAGCCCGTGCGCCACAACTACTGAGTCTGCGCTCTAGAGCCCGCGAGCGACAACTACTGAGCCCACGTGCCGCAACTACTGAAGCCGGTGTGCCTAGAGCCCGTGCTTTGTAACAAGAGAAGCCACCGCAATGAGAAGCCTGTGCACCGCAATGAAGAGTAGACCCCGCTCGCCACAACTAGAGAAAGCCCGCGCACAGCAACAAAGACCCAATGCAGCCAAAATATAAATAAATAATAAGATTTAACAAATAAATACATAAATCCTGTTTAAAAAAAAAAAGGTAACTTTTTCCCCCTTTCTTCTGACACTAGTAATGTAACTTCTTTGAAGAACAGCATTCTTTCCAAACTCTGTAGGGGGCTGTGCTGACTTGCAGCCCACTTTGTACGTGCTTCCCTGGACTAAGTAACCTTGGTGAACCTTATGTAAAACATCATTTGATGTATGATCCTTTGTTTTGAGAATGATATGACTGTGCCTTTGACTTCTAACAGGCGGAACAGTTCTCAGAGCTTTCTCAGAGTCTGTTTCCTGGGTTATAATCCTCAGTATGGCTCAAATAAAATGCCCTTTTTTTTCTTCTTAGCTTGATTGTTAATTGAATTTTCATCAACAGGTGGTACATTGAGACCCTGTGAGTATCCTACTCCCAATAACGTTTCACGTGTTTTTAGCAATTATTGAGGTCCTTGTCTGTCAAATATTATTATGGTGGATCACATTGTTTTTAACCTAGAAAAGAAATACTCATTATGGAAAAGGTATAGAATAATGAAAAGTATAATGGAAATATAATTTCTACATACACACAGAGAGCAAGATAAAAATACATGCACAATACACAGTATAGTTACTTATAAACTTTCCCTCTTCTAATGTTTCTGTGAATGTTATTTGGGGGACCATATATGTATTTATAACTTTCTTCAGTTTATTTTGTCTGATTATATAATAGACATATACTAATTGAAAAAGTTTATAATATTCTGTAACAACCTACATGGGAAAAGAATCTGAAAAGGAATGGATGGAGATATATATATATAAATATACATATATATATCTGATTCACTTTGCTGTACATCTGAAATGAACACAGCATTGTAAATCAACTATACTCCAATAAAAAGTTTTTATAAAGTTTATGAAGCACCAAAAAGTATTAAAAAGCATAACATTCATAAATGTATCCATGACAAAGTTACTTATATAATACATACTTTGTCATATGCCTCTTTTCTTATTCACACTAAGAACTCAAAAAAATTCTGTCCTTCTAATTTTCCTGTCTTGCTTTTATTTTTTTTAATGAAATAGTATAAGTACTGTATTTTGTTTTTGTTTTAATTTTATTTATTTTTTTGGCTACATTGGGTCTTCATTGCTGCTTGTGGGCTTCCTCTAGTTGCAGTGATCGGTGGCTTCTCTTGTTGCAGAGCACGGGCTCTAGGCACACCGGCTTCAGTAGTTGTGGCACTCACGCTCAGTAGTTGTAGCTTGTGGGCTGTAGACTGCAGGTTCAGCAGTTGTGATGCACGGGCCTAGCTGCTCTGTGGGATCTTCCCGGACCAGGGATCGAACCCGTGTCCCCCGCATTGGCAGGCAGACTCTTAACAACTGCACCACCAGGGAAGTCCTGCCTTGCTTTTTTTTTTTTTTTTTGCGGTACGCGGGCCTCCCACTGTTGTGGCCTCTCCCGTTGTGGAGCAACAGGCTCCGGACGCGCAGGCTCAGCGGCCATAGCTCACGGGCGCAGCCGCTCCGCGGCATGTGGGATCTTCCCGGACCGGGGCACGAACCCTGTCCCCTGCATCGGCAGGCGGACTCTCAACCACTGCGCCACCAGGGAAGCCCCTGCCTTGCTTTTAAATAGTAACTAGGTTGTTACATTTTCTCAGGGGCTCTCTCCTGCCTGTTTTCCCTGGTTTGGGAGTCGATGCTATCTGGTCTCCCTTTACCATTCTTTGGTCTTGGGGGATGTGATTGGCAATGAACTGGAACTACAACAGCTTCTTGAGCCAAGTGGTTTCCTTTGGAAACAAAGTTTTATGCTGCAAACTTGAAAAGAAAGGGAATTTAGGGGGAACTATTTTTTAATTGGGGGATGTATTCAACTGCTTCCACAGTCAGAAACCACTAGTACAAGAATCCACATAATCCCTTATGGAAAGTCTCATAATAAGACTCATCTGATATCGTCAGTACACAGTGTTTTGAAAATAATTGCTGATAGTGGCACACACTCTCTTGGATTCTACTTTATCACCTGACATTGTCTTCTGCAGATTTTTCTTACTATGTTAGAACTGGGAATTCATGTTGTGAGAATGAGCAGGCCGCTCAGGCACTGAACTAGATGATTTCAAGGTAATTCAAGTCTGTTCCTCAGTCTACGGGTCTGTAATCTTTTAGGTTTAATGCCAAAATAGCATTTCTTCATGAAACTGTAATGTTTAATCTTTCCGAACAAGTGGAGTTTTGGGGCTTTATCAGTTCTTTTCCCCCCTATTCTAAATAGTTTTATGAGAACATCTCATACAAATAGATCACTTTAAAAGTAACTTCCTGAGGGCAGTGTTCTCAAAGAATCATCTGAGGAGCTTGTTAAAGATTCCCAGACCCTGCCCAGATCTAGGAAATCCCTGGGGTGGAGACTAAGAGCCTATATTTGAACAGATATCACACACATCAGAGCTTTAAGACCTACATATTCCAAAGTGCAATTGCTGGTCCGAGGAAAGGCCTATGGGATAGCTCTTCTCACACGTGGTCAGGCTGCCCTTGGGAAAGACTGTGGCGGCTGGAGAGTACGAGAGCCCTTGTTCCAGCTGTGGGTTTAGAAAATTTCTCACAGTTGCACTGGAGACGCCCCAAGTACTAGGACACCTGCAGGAAAGACAAAAGGAGGAAGGTCAAGGTCAAGTTCAGAGCAGAGGCATGGGACTTGACAGGTTGCTCTGAAAGCACATTTGAGTTGGTGCAGTCTGGACTCAGAAGCTGGAAACTAGCTCAGGAATAACGGCGTGGGGAAGGGGCCCTCGCATGAAGGATTCCACAGCAACCTGCAGGATGTGAAGACAGCTTTGGCAAACGTTCTCAATACACTGGTGGTCCTGTCCTAGCTGCAGTGTCTCATTAGCCTGAACTTAATGGAAGTTGGAGGTAATCTCCTGAAAACAAACAATCAAAAACATACAGTATAATCTTAGAACCTTACAGCTGGAAAGCATGTTTGATATCAAACCTAAAGGAGAAAACTGCTAGAACAAACAAAACAATTAAAAAACTGGTGGCCTAGGGTGTGACACGTGAACCATGGTTCCCACTCTATGCTGCAAGCAGATGGCACGTCAATTAGCCCTGGAGACTGGACAGCCAGCAGAACCAGCTGTTTTTTCTTTTTTTTTTGCAAACCCAGAAAAGTTTATTGGTGTTGTTACCTTTTCAGAACATCGCCAATAATTAGCCTTATTAAATAACTCTCTGCGATGTGGACTAGCATTCTGGGAAAGTTCAGAAAATTTCCTCAACATTGCTGACTTGATACAGCGTTACATTTAGTCTTCATGTCTCCATAGGCTCCTCTTGGCTGTGACAATTTCTCATACTTTCCTCATTTTTGATGACCTCGACAATGCTGAGGAGTACCGCCCTGTTCTAAAGCCGCAGAGTCCTCTGCTTCAGTTGGCAGAAAGGGAAAGAGACCGTGGAGGAGCCACGTCACATTCATAAAAACCCCAGCTTACAGGAGGTGCCTCTATAAACAAAATCAATGGATCGCTTTGCCCTCCGGCTTTCACTTGGGTTCAGCCAATGACAAGACAAGCAGCAACGAGAGGCCAGAGGCAGAAGGCAGATATACGAAATAAATTCCTCTCAAGAATTAACTCCAGAGAGGTTCCTTCAAGATGGCGGAGGAATAAGACACGGAAATCACCTTCCTCCCCACAAATACATCAGAAAGACACCTACACGTGGAACAATTCCTACAGAACACCTACTGAACGCTGGCAGAAGACCTCAGACTCCCCAAAAGGGTGCGTGAGGAGAGGGGATTCAGAGCACCGCCTAGACGAGCTCCAGAGACAGGCGCAAGCCGTGCCTATGAGCAGACCCCAGAAACATGCATGAGACGCTAAGGCTGCTGCTGCAGCCACCAGGAAGCCTGTGTGCGAGCACAGGTCACTATCCACACCTCCCATCCCGGGAGGCTGTGCAGCCCGCCACTGCCAGGGTCCCGTGATCCAGGGACAACTTCCCTGGGAGAACACACGGCACGCCTCAGGCTGGTGCAACGTCATGCCGGCCTCTGCCGCGGCAGGCTTGCCCCACATTCCGTACCCCTCCCTCACCCCAAGCCTGAGTGAGCCAGAGCCCCCGAATCAGCTGCTCCTTTAATCCCCTTCTGCCTGGGCAGGAACAGACGCCCTCAGGCGACGTACACGCAGAGGCAGGGCCAAACCCAAAGCTGAACCCCGGGAGCTGTGCGAACAAAGAAGAGAAAGGGAAATCTCTCCCAGCAGCCTCAGGAGCAGCGGATTAAATCTCCACAGTCAACCTGATGTACCCTGCATCTGTGGAATACCTGAATAGACAACGAACCATCCCAAAATGGAGGCACTGGACTTTGGGAGCAGCTGTAGACTTGGGGTTTGCTTTCTGCATCTAATTTGTTTCTGATTTTAAGTTTATCTTAATTTAGTATTTAGAGCTTATTATCACTGGTACATTTGTTTATAGATTTGGTTGCTCTCTTCATTTTTTTATATACATATATACATATATTTTTTCCTTTTTCTCTTTTTGGGAGTGTGTATGTGTATACTTCTTTATGTGATTTTGTCTGTATAGCTTTGCTTTTACCATTTGTCCTAGGGTTCTGCCTGTCTGTTTTTGTTTGTATTTTTGTTTGTTTTGTTAATATAGTTTTTAGCACTTGTTATCATTGGTGTATTTGTTTTTTGGTTTGGCTGCTCTCTTCTTTCTTTCTTTTTAAATTTCTTTACATTAATTTTTAATAATTTTTTTATTTTAATAACTTTATTTTATTTTTCTTTCTTTCTTTCTTTTTCTCCCTTTTCTTCTGAGCCATGAGGCTGACAGGGTCTTTGTGCTCCGGCTGGGTGTCAGGCCTGAGCCACTGAGGTCAGAGAGCCGAGTTCAGGACATTGGTCCACCAGAGACCTCCCGGCTCCACGTAATATCAAACAGTGAAAGCTCTCCCAGAGATCTCCATCTCAACACTAAGACCCAGCTCCACTCAATGACCAGCAAGGTACAGTGCTGGACACCCTATGCCAAACAACTAGAAAGACAGGAACACAACCATTAGAAGAGAGGCTGCCTAAAATCATAATAACATCACAGACACCCCAGACCACACCACCGGACATGGTCTTGCCCACCAGAAAGACAAGATCCAGCCTCATCGACCAGAACACAGGCACCAGTCCCCTCCACTGGGAAGTCTACCCAAACCACTGAACCAGCCTTAGCCACTGGGGAAAGACACCAAAAACAACGGGAACTTCAAATCTGCAGCCTGTGAAAAGGAGACCCCAAACACAGTAAGTTAAGCAAAATGAGAAGACAGAGAAATACGCAGCAGATGAAGGAGCAAGGTAAAAGCCCACCAGACCAAACAAATGAAGAGGAAATAGGCAGTCTACCTGAAAAAGAATTCAAAGTAATGAGAGTAAAGATGATTCAAAATCTTGGAAATAGAATGGTGAAAATACAAGCAGCATTTAACAAGGACCTAGAAAAGCTAAAGAGCAAACAACAAATGATGAACAACACAATAAATGAAATTCTAAATTCTCTACAAGTAATCGATAGCAGAATAACTGAGGCAGAAGAACAGATAAGTGACCTGCAGGATAAAATAGTGGAAATAATTACTGCAGAGCAGAATAAAGAAAAAAGAAAGAAAAGAATTGAGGACAGTCTCAGAGACCTCTGGAACAACATTAAACACACCAACATTTGAATTATAGGGGTCCGAGAAGAAGAAGAGAAAAAAAAAAGGAACTGAGAAAATACTTGAAGAGATTATAGTTGAAAACTTCCCTAATATAGGAAAGGAGATAGTCAATCAAGTCCAGGAAGTGCAGAGAGTCCCATACAGGATAAATCCAAGAAGAAACACAGCAAGACACATATTAATCAAAAATTAAGTACAAAGAAAAAATATTAAAAGCAGCAAGGCAAAAGCAACAAATAACATACAAGGGAATCCCCATAAGGTTAACAGCTGATCTTTCAGCAGAAACTCTGCAAGCCAGAAGAGAGTGGCAGGACATATTTAAAGTGATGAAAGGGAAAAACCTACAACCAAGATTACTCTACCCAGCAAGGATCTCACTCAGATTCAACAGAGAAATTAAAACCTTTACAGACAAGCAAAAGCTAAGAGAATTCACACCACCAAACCAGCTTTACAACAAATGCTAAAGGAACTTCTCTAGGCAGGACACACAAGAGGAGGAAAAGACCTACAATAACAAACCCAAAACAATTAAGAAAATGGTAATTGGAACATACATATCAATAACTACCTTAAATGTAAATGGATTAAATGCTCCAACCAAAAGACATAGACTGGCTGAATGGATACAAAAACAAGACCCATATATATGCTGTCTATAACAGACCCACTTCAGACCTAGGTACACATACAGACTGAAAGTAAGGGGATGGAAAAAGATATTCCATGTAACTGGAAATCGAAAGAAAAGTGGAGTAGCAATTCTCGTATCAGAAAAACTAGACTTTAAAATAAAGACTATTACAAGAGACAAAGAAGGACACTACATATAAATCAAGGGATCGGGCTTCCCTGGTGGTGCAGTGGTTGAGAATCTGCCTGCCAATGCAGGGGACATGGGTTCGAGCCCTGGTCTGGGAAGATCCCACATGCCGCGGAGCAACTGGGCCCATGAGTCACAAATACTGAGCTTGGGCGTCTGGAGCCTCTGCCCCGCAACAAGAGAGGCCGCAACAGTGAAAGGCCCATGCACCGCGATGAAGAGTGGCCACCGCTTGACACAACTAGAGAAAGCCCTCGCACAGAAACGAAGACCCAACACAGCCAAAAATAATAAATAAATAAATGAATAAAAGAAGCCTGGTAAGGGGAGAGGCATTTAAAAGAAAAAAAAAAAAAAGAATCAAGGGATCAATCCAAGAAGGAGATATAACAATTGTAAATATTTATGCACCCTACATAGGAGCACCTCAATACATAAGGCAAATGCTAACAGCCATAAAAGGGGAAATCCACAGTAACACAATCATAGTAGGGGACTTTAACACCCCACTTGCACCAATGGACAGATCATCCAAACAAAATAAACAAGGAAACAAAAGCTTTAAATGACACAATAGACCAGATAGATTTAATTGGTATTTATAGAACATTCCACCCAAAAGTGGCAGTATACATTTTTTTCTCAAGTGCACACAGAACATTCTCTAGGATATATCACATCTTGGGTCACAAATAAAGCCTCAGTAAATTTAAGAAAATTGAAATCATATCAAGCATCTTTTCTGACCACAATGCTATGAGATTAGAAATCAATTACAGGGAAAAAAAAAACATAAAAAACATAAACACATGGAGGCTAAACAAAACATTACTAAATAACCTAGAGATCACTGAAGAAGTCAAAGAGGAAATCAAAAAATACCTAGAGACAAATGACAATGAAAACACGATGATCCAAAACAAATAGGATGCAGAAAAAGCAGTTCTAAGAGGGAAGTTTATAGCTATACAAGCCTACCGCAAGAAACAAGAAAAATCTCAAATAAACAATCTAATATTACACCTAAAGGAACTAGAGAAAGAACAAACAAAACCCAAAGTTAGCAGAAGGAAAGAAATCATAAAGATCAGAGCAGAAATAAATTACATAAAACAAAGAAAACAATAGCAAAGATCAATAAAACTAAATCCTAGTTCTTTGAGAAGATAAACAAAATTGATAAATCATTAGCCAGACTTATCAAGAAAAAGAGGGAGAGGACTCAAATCAATAAAATTAGAAATGAAAAAAGAGAAGTTACAACAGACACTGCAGAAATACAAAGGATCATGAGAGATTACTACATGCAACTATATGCCAATAAAATGGACAACCTGGAAGAAATGGACAAATTCTTAGAAAAGCACAACCCTCCAAGACTGAACCAGGAAGAAATAGAAAATATAAACAGACCAAACACAAGCACTAAAATTGAAACTGTGACTAAAAATATTCCAACAAACAGAAGTCCAGGACCAGATAGCTTCACGGGCAAATTCTGTCAAACATTTAGAGAAGAACTAACATCTATCCTTCTCAAACTCTTCCAAAATATAGCAGAGGGAGAAACACTCCCAAACTCATTCTACGAGGCCACCATCACCCTGATACCAAAACCAGACAAAGATATCACAAAGAAAGAAAACTGCAGGCCAATATCACTGATGAACATCGATGCAAAAGTCCTCAACAAAATACTAGCAAACGGAATCCAACAGCACATTAAAAGGATCATACATCATGATCAAGTGGGGTTTATCCCAGGAATGAAAGGATTCTTCAATATATGCAAATCAATCAATGTGATAAACCATATTAACAAACTGAAGGATAAAAACTATACGATCGGGCTTCCCTGGTGGCGCAGTGGTTGAGAGTCCGCCTGCCGATGCAGGGGACAAGGGTTCGTGCCCCAGTCCGGGAAGATCCCACATGCCGCGCAGCAGCTGGGCCCGTGAGCCATGGCCACTGAGCCTGCGCGTCCGGAGCCTGTGCTCCGCAACGGGAGAGGCCACAACAGTGAGAGGCCTGCATACGGCAAAAAAAAAAAAAAAAAAAAAAAACTATACGATCATCTCAATAGATGCACAAAAAGCTTTTGACAAAATTCAGCACCCGTTTATGATAAAAACCCTCCAAAAAGTAGGCATAGAGGGAACTTACCTCAACACAATAAAGGCCATATATGACAAACCCACAGCCAACATCGCTCTCAATGGTGAAAAACTGAAAGCATTTCCTCTAAGATCAGGAACAAGACAAGGTTGTCCACTCTCACCACTATTATTCAACATAGTTTTGGAAGTTTTAGCCACAGCAGTCAGAGAAGAAAAAGAAATAAAAGGAATCCAAAACAGAAAAGAAGAAGTAAAACTGTCACTGCTTGCAAATGACAAGATATTATACATAGAGAATCCTAAAGAAGCTACCACAAAATTACTAGAGCTAATCAATGAATTTGGTAAAGTAACAGGATACATAATTAATGCACAGAAATCTCTTGCATTCCTATACACTGATGATGAAAAATCTGAAAGAGAAATTAAGGAAACACTCTCATTTACCATTGCAACAAAAAGAATAAGCTACCTAGGAATAAACCTACCTAAGGAGAAAAAAGACCTGTATGCAGAAAACTATAAGACACTGATGGAAGAAATTAAAGATGATACAAACAGATGGAGAGATATACCATGTTCTTAGGTTGGAAGAAACAACATTGTGAAAATGACTATACTACCCAAAGCAATCTACAGGTTCAATGCAATCCTTACCAAACTACCAATGGCATTTTTCACAGAACTAGAACAAAAAATTTCACAATTTGTATGGAAACACAAAAGACCCTGAATAGCCAAAGCAATCTTGAGAAAGAAAAATGGAGCTGGAGGAATCAGGCTCCCTAACTTCAGACTATACTACAAAGCTACAGTAATGAAGACAGTATGGTACTGCCACAAAAACAGAAATATAGATTAATGGAACAGGATAGAGAGCCCAGAGATAAACCCACGCACATATGGTCAACTTATCTTTGACAAAGGAGGCAAGAATACACCATGGAGAAAAGACAGCCTCTTCAAAAAGTGGTGCTTGGAAAACTGGACAGCTACATGTAAAAGAATGAAATTAGAACACTCCCTAACACCACACACAAAAATAAACTCAAAATGGATTAAAGACCTAAATATAAGGCCAGACACTATCAAACTCTTAGAAGAAAACATAGGCAGAACACTCTATGACATAAATCACAGCAAGATCCTTTTTAACCCACCTCCTAGAGAAATGGAAATAAAAACAAAAATAAACAAATTGGACCTAATGAAACTTAAAATCTTTTGCACAGCAATGGAAACCATAAACAAGACAAAAAGACAACCCTCAGAATGGGAGAAAATATTTGCCAACAAAGAAACTGACAAAGGATTAATCTCCCAAATTTACAAGCAGCTCATGCAGCTCAATACCAAAAAAACAAACAACCCAATCCAAAAATGGGCAGAAGACATAAATAGACATTTCTCCAAAGAAGATATACAGATTGCCAACAAACACATGAAAGGATGCTCAAAATCACTAATCATTAGAGAAATGCAAATCAAAACTACAATGTGGTATCACCTCACACTGGTCAGAATGGTCATCCTCAAAAAGTCTACCAACAATAAATGCTGAAGACGGTGTGGAGAAAAGGGAACCCTCTTGCCTGTTGGTGGGAATGTAAATTGATACAGCCACTATGGAGAACAGTATGGAGGTTCCTTAAAACACTAAAAATAGAACTATCATACCACCCAGCAATCCCACTACGGGGCATATACACTGAGAAAACCATAATTCAAAAAGAGTCATGTACCACAATGTCCATTGCAACCTTATTTACAATACCCAGGACATGGAAGCAACCTAAGAGTTCATCGACAGATGAATGGATAAAGAAGATGTGGCACATATATACAATGGAATATCACTCAGCCATAAAAAGAAACAAAATTGAGTTATTTGTAGTGAGGTGGATGGACCTAGAGGGTGTCACACAGAGTGAAGTCAGTCAGAAAGAGAAAAACAAATACCGTATGCTAACACATATATATGGAATCTAAAAAAATAAATAAAAGGTTCTGATGAACCTAGGGGCATGACAGGAATAAAGACGCCGACGTAGAGAATGGACTTGAGGACACGGGGAGGGGGAGGGGTAAGCTGGGATGAAGTGAGAGAGTGGTATGGACATATATACACTCCCAAATGTAAAATAGATAGCTAGTGGGAAGCAGCCGCATAGCACAGGGAGATCAGCTCGGTGCTTTGTGACCACCTAGAGGGATGGGATAGGGAGGGTGGGAGAGAGACCAAGAAGAAGGAGATATGGGGATATAAGTATACGTATAGCTGATTCACTTTGTTATACAGCAGAAAGTAACACACCACTGTAAAGCAATTATACTCCAATAAAGAAGTTAAAAAAAAAAGTGGACGGGCGAGAAGCAGGACCTTTGGGGTCGAAGGAGCAGGGCACTGCTGTTTTCCTTCATAAGCCTTTTGTTACAATCTGATTCTCTTTTTAAAAACTGTGTACCTGAACTATATTTCAAAAAACATTTTAAATGTATTTAAAAACAAATAGGATGTTTTCCAGTACACCATAAAGGATGCTGAATGCTGTCAATAATTTCGGAACAGTAATCTTGTTATCATCCCCTTACAAAACCAGCGGTGTGAAATGCACCCCAGGAGCCGCCCTCGGCAGCTCCCCGGAGGCGGCGAAACAGGACCCCGTCCGGTCTGGGGCCCCGGAGGCGGCGTGGGATGCGCCGGACTCGCGTGAGGCGGCAGCTGCTTAGTGCGCACTCACTCGCGGGGCCGGGCATTTCTTCTCTTCCCGGAAGACCCAGGACAGAGGTTTGAACGGGAAGCAGGCTGCCGGGGTTAGGCCGCTTCTCTGAGGGAGAAGTAGCCAGTAGGAGGTCGGGATTCACTTCTGACGGTGCCAACAGTGGCCTCCTTCGCCGTCGCAGTTTGAGGAGACCACTTACTGCCCCGCCAGGACGGTCGTGGAGGAACCCAGTGAACGGTGAAGAGGGGGCGAGCGCTCCTGACCTACGACAGGGACTAAGCCCTCTTGCAATCACAGCTGCAAGACCCCGAGGACCAGGAAGAGAAGAGCCTGGCCCTCTGCCGCCAATATCGACTGCCCGTGGAAAATTTCCAATGGAATTGGGAGGGTATGTTGAGTTCTCTAGGCGACAGATTAACTGAGACACTGGAAGTTAACACTGTCGATGAAGTGTCCAGTCCAGAAGCAGCGGTGCTGGATGCCTGGTACCTTGTTTGGCTTTCAGAGTTGGGTAAGGAAACAACAAATCAGATGTGCTCTAAGTCACTTGATTCAGCACCATTCCCTGATCTAAGGCTGTCTCTCTCAAGCGATGATGACCTTTAGAATAATACTAGACAGGCACGTGTAAACTTCTTGAAGAGATGTTAGTCACCATTACACCAAATCTTGGGTTCATTCAAAGTAGAGCCTCCTCTGTCAAAACATCGACTTGAATGTCAGAAAAAAACAATGAAAAGTGGAAGAGAGTAGAGCAATGCCCTCATAGTTGGAAACTGTGGAGGGGGATGATCAAGAAAGGACAGCAAAAGAAGTGGAGAGAATCTTGGAAATGTTGCAAAATTAGCCTTGAAACACTAAGACACTGCTCTTTTTTTTGCGGTACGCAGGCCTCTCACTGTTGTGGCCTCTCCCGCTGCGGAGCACAGGCTCCGGACGCGCAGGCTCAGCGGCCACGGCTCATGGGCCTAGCCACTCCGCGGCATGTGGGAGCTTCCCGGACCGGGGCACGAACCCGTGTCCCCTGCATTGGCAGGCGGACTCTCAACCACTGCGCCACCAGGGAAGCCCTCTTCTTTTTCTTAATGATCGATACAGAATTCTTTTCCTGTCACTGGAAAATATTCATATATCATATTTTAAAATTTTCAGTACTGGAAGGAAACTGCAAAAATTTTAAACATCAAATGCTGTGATCTCTTCTTGTTTCAGCAAAGCCTCGGTTCTTCATAAAAGGGGAATTTTATCTTAAATGGATAGTAAAATCCAAACAGAGAGAAGTGTATATTATATAATGAAACCTATTTTTTAAATATATCTGAAATTTCTCTTGATATTGTCTCTTTCTTGAGAGTTTATGAAGATGTCAGTCTTCTGTAGGAAAAAAAAAATTCACTGGCGGGCGTCCCTGGTGGCGCAGTGGTTGGGAGTCCGCCTGCCGATGCAGGGGACACGGGTTCGTGCCCCAGTCCGGGAAGATCCCACATGCCACGGAGTGGCTGGGCCTGTGAGCCATGGCTGCTGAGCCTGCGCGTCCGGAGCCTGTGCTCCGCAGCAGGAGAGGCCACGGCAGTGAGAGGCCCGCATACAGCAAAAAAAAAAAAAAATTCACTGGCATATTCATAATAGGTTAAAAAAAAAAAGGAAAGAAATCTGTCCTTTCATTTTACAGATGATGAAACTGTGATCAGAAAGGGAAATGACTTAACAAGGATCACGCTGAATCAGACATAGGAACTGGAGCCCAGCCAGGCTCCTTGGCCCAGTGCCTCTCCTTGCTCTGGAGGAGCTCATACCCAACTGTAACAATCAGATGTGAGTGTGGCATCAGATGACTGCTCATAAATCTCTTCATCATACTGAAGTACTGGGGGAGATAAGGGGATTGGTCCTTCAGGATCTAGAAAGGGTTTTAAGAAAACCTTAGGGATAGAGCTCTCCCTAAATCACACAGACTTCTTTCCTTGGGAGATTAAAATGGGTGAAATCCTTTTTTTTTTTGAGTAGCTTATGAAGGGGGTGGGTAATCACTTTAATCACTTATTGGGGTTGTTGTCAAGGCAATTCAATCCTCTGAAGTCCCTTCCATCTGTGGGTCTGATTCTTTGGTTACCAACTGGCTTGCAGGTCATATGTGGCCAGGAATTATAGGGAGGAAGGAAACTAATCCCTCTTCAATGTCTACTTTGAGTCACGTAGTGTTATGCATTTCATATACGTTATTTAATCTTCACAACAAGCTTTCTAGATAGGTATTATTCTCAGTCTACCCCAGGAGTTCACAAAGGTTAGGTAACAAGCTCCAAGCCATGCAGATAATAGGCAGTACAACTACAACTATTATACCATCTCTCACCTCCAGATGAGTGGGCAGGAGAGGATGATTACACAGTTGGTTCCCCAGCTTCTCCCTAGTGTAGGTAACCCCCTTGCACTGCTCAGTGGGTCTTCAGGGCAAGTAACTCCTGTTATCCTCCTGGTCTGACTAACGGCTAGGGCATGAAGCTGCAGCGGAGGCCCAGGGTGGGAACGCTCCTGCTAGGAGGAAGGCATTTGGGTTGGCATCTCTTCCCAAAGGCTCCAGAGCGTTGCATAACAGGCAGATTCTCATTGAACAATGAGGCCAAACTTTGCTGCCAAAATTGTCAGTTTAAAGGTTCGCTCTGGGATTCCATTTTGAGACCAGCTTGGACTGGTTTGTGAAGGAAGAGGCAGGGACGATGGGATCTAGGGAGATGGTTAACATCTGGAGCTCAAGTAGTTTGTGCTGCGCAAAGTCAGCAAGATCATTTGATATTCCTCAGTGAATGGCCATTTCCATTAGGATCCAACCAATTTCTGGTGCCCCAGGGACATGAGCCAGCCTCCCGTTGGGAGGGGCGATGTGTTAAAGACAAACTCCAGGGATGTCATCCTGTCCCCAGGCCTCTGCCTTTCTAAAGATGAGCCCTCCTCCTGCCCTGCTGTTACTAATCAAATTAAACACGTTTCCCAAGTTGGTGCTGTAACCATGACTGTACATTTCTGCTTCTTGAAAAGTTGTGGCTGCAGGGATGTAAAACTCACCAATCAGCTGTGGCCCACCTGAGGCATGTCAGTCAGCTTCCTCTCTGTATCTTGCAATAGCTACCAGCCAGCCACAGAATTAAGCACCAACTCCCAGGTTCCTTTCCAGCCTCTTCACCCACCCCCTACATCCATTCTGGCCACATCAGAGTCCTCTTTCCTTAGCTAGATTTCCCCCTTCCCTGCTTCCAATCCTCTGTGTGGTTTCATCTGCTGGATTGTTCTCCCAACCTCCCCTTGTCCCCAGTTAAAAGTTTCATCTTCCCTCAAAGTATAGCTTCAGTGATTAAGATCACAAAGCAAAATTGACTTTAGCAAACTCCATTAAAAGACAACCAGGGTCCAAAGCAGTTGGATAAATAGGGTGGCTTTAGGTTCACTTCTAGTTCAGAGATCATGCAGGGGATTGGAATCTGTGCAGAGACCTGTGGAACAACCTGCTTCCCTGAGGCACCCCCTCTTTCATGCTGCTGGGACTTGCACTACCCCTCAGGAGCAACTGGACAGCTGCAGCTGAGTCACACAGGCTGCCAGGGGCCAGCCAGAAGCAGAGCTGTGTTTCTTGGCATTTCTCCCAGGTCCCCTGGTGGCCAACTTCTGTGGCTGTGCTGGGATTCAGACGTATCTCTGTGCTCCATGGTGAGATGCTTCAGTGCACTCGATCAGGATTTATTCATTCTAGCGTTCCTCCCACCGTAGCTCCAAAATAATCCTGAGAGGGGATTTTGAGCCCCTCCCACCGTGCCTCTTACCCTTTGCATGCTTTCCGTTACCTCCTGAAGCAGACAGTTCCCTGCACCTGCAGACCCTAGCCCAGCACACACTGGGCCAGGCTGCAGCAAGTCCTGGTACCTAGAGCACTTTGCTTTGCTCACCCTTGCAATACCAGTGACCTTGCAAACACTTGGTTGATCAAACAGTCCTCTCTCAACTTCCAGCAGAAAACTCAAGTGGGTGACTGGAGGGCAGGAGCCAGGTCCCATCAGAACCTGTGACTGTGTCCCAAACCCCCCAAACGCGGGCCCACCCCTCTCTAGGCTTAGCCAGGTCTTACAGAGTGGGGCTTTACTAAGATCCAAACATATTAGCTGTTTGTTAGATGAGCTCGTTTGTAGCAGATATTCAGAGTAGGGTTGAATCCAAAGGGAAAGGGAAAAGAGAGACCAAACTATTTTAGATTATATTTCAAAGCGAGATTGGTTTGTGAACTTTGAATTTTCAGAACAAACTCTGGGTGTGTCCAGGTCTGTCCACAGGGCCCAAGGTCTTAGCTCCATTCTGAGCCATGGTGCAGACCAGCCAAGCTCCGTGACAGCTCCTGGTTCCTCACTTTCATGGGTGGCCTTGGCAGAAGCTTAAATTCCTGCCATGGCTGTCTCTGCAGGTTGATCCCTGCTCAGTTCCTGACCAAACCTTGACCTTGGGTTCTGAGCTGCTGAGCTGGCTCCAGAAAGTGTTACTTATCAGAGGTCAAGTCCACTGGCTTCATAGACCACCTGTGCACCCGGGGTCTGAATATCTCCATGTTGTCTTTGTTCCCTCCAAGGTTTACGTCTTCAGGATCCCACTGTGGAGAAAAGACACAAGAGGTACCTTGGTGGAATAGGCCCTTCCCATCTCTTACAATTTCCCCAACGACAGCT
The DNA here is from genome assembly GCF_937001465.1 of Orcinus orca. Lineage (NCBI taxonomy): Eukaryota > Metazoa > Chordata > Mammalia > Artiodactyla > Delphinidae > Orcinus > Orcinus orca. Next base: position 75,394,503 of record NC_064563.1, read on the forward strand.
CCAATCTTGGTCCTCATGGCCCAGGCACAGACAAGAACAAACAGGTAAGGACAAGTTAACCAGGTCTGTGTTTCTAGAACCTAACAGGGCAAGTATAACTTTAAATCAAGGAATTAATGGGCAGCCACCCTGAACAGACCAACCCTACTTCCCCCTCCTACTCTCTGTTCCCCCCTCTTCACCAAGTCCTTCTCTAGTGAGACTCAGTCATGCTCCCTTTATCCTGATAATTCCCACCTCCCTGCCTAACTCATTCCTGGAAAAGACCAGGCAAACTCAACCCATTCTTTATGGCCCAGGTAAGTTCCTCCTCTTCTTAGAAGCCTATCCTGACACCCATTGAGCTCTCCCCAGCTTCTCTATACTGCCTGTACCACTGGTTTGCAGCTGAGCATGGGCAGCCCTGCCCTGTGTGTCCACCTTGTCCTCTCAGGTAGATGACAGAGCTTCTTAGGAGCAGGGTACTGGTCTGCCCTTGCCCCCCCACATGGTGTTTCCTCTAAACTTGAGGTCAGCAGACTTGTCAAAAACAAACATTTAAAACCTAATCCAGAGTGGTGGTCACTGCCTGTGAGTATTTCATCACTCTGACTCAGACAAGTATGGGAAATTGAAATGTGTAGGGGTTAAAAAAAAAAGGTTAAAAGGAAAAAAAAAATAGGTGAGCACACAAGAACTGATGAAGCTGTTTGCAAAATCCTCCTATTGTTCTAAAACAACAGATAAAAGAGAGAGCTTTTCATGTGGGCCAAGAGCAAGGGCATCATCTTTAGTGATTCCAGCCACAGAGGCAAGTAGGGGTCGGGCTCGGGTCCTCTTTCTGCCACTAACTTGCTTTCTCTTCTCTGGATCTTGATTTCTCCATTTGTAAACTGGGAGGCTGAATCAGCAGCTAGATAATACGATCTCTCATTTCTGAGTTTCTATGACTGGTGATTCTGAGTCATAAGGTTGCATTTGACAGTAGCAAAAGACCCAGGAAACAACAAGCAAAGGCCACGTAGGATGTGTCAGCCCGGGCCAGACAATCTTATTTGGGCAAGAAAATAGAGCCAGGCACGGACATGCACTCCAAGAAAAGTGTTCCACCAGCTACTCAAACCTGAGCAGAATCAAACAGTCCAGTCCTCAGAGGGTCAGGACAAGGTCCTCAAGGCTCCCTGAGCCACTGAAAGATAATGCCCACACCCCATTAGTTATAAAACACAAATTGTAGCTTTGTTTCCAACAGAAAGAGAGTCCCGTTCAATTACTGATTTACTGCTCATAACTGAACTGAGTTCTACTACTTGGTCATGAAAAACAGTATCATGTTAAAAAGACCACCTCATCCCCAGTAACCATGCAGGCCAGGGACTGAGCTGATTTCATTGGTGCAGTTCAGCCCCTTGTACGTGTCTGGGACTGTGTCAGGCACACATACGCTAATTTCTCATCTACCTGTGGATGCAGACTTGGGCAGACACCTATAAGCAAATTCCTTCCAGACGTTATCAGAGATCCCAAGTAAAAGAGCTCCCTGGCCCCTCAGCCTCTGAGACCCAGTTGCCTAGCAGTGGAAGTGGGGGCCTGTTCCATTCTCTGAGAATGGACAGTGTGCTTTTTGATGAATTCTGTTTTCAAGTGGAGACCCACGTTCTAGATCTCAGTTCTGGACCAGTCTCACCAGGACCGCCCAGGGTGCTCATTAAAAAGAGTGATGCTGGGCTTCCCTGGTGGCGCAGTGGTTGAGAGTCCGCCTGCTGATGCAGGGGACACGGGTTCATGCCCCAGTCTGGGAGGATCCCACATGCCGCAGAGCGGCTGGGCCCATGAGCCATGGCCGCTGATCCTGTGCGTCTGGAGCCTGTGCTCCACAACGGGAGAGGCCACAACAGTGAGAGGCCCTCGTACAGCAAAAAAAAAAAAAAAAAAAAAAAAAAAAAGACTGATGCTGGGGACCCACCCCAGACCCTATCTGTGGGTTGGGACCTAAGGCTTGGCATTTGAACAAGCTCTTAGGGTGGTTCTTAGCCGCCCTGATGTGTCAAAACCACAGCTCCAGTTCCTAAAATGCCTTCTTAAGAGTTATCCTTGCTACTCCTGACCAATTCCACTGCCGGCAAACAGAAACAGCCCACCACTCTGGTCAGGTGCACTCTTTAAAGTGGATTAAGCCTTCGAAAACAATTTAAATCTCTTCCTTCTGAATTCCCAGAATATTGTGTTTTAAAATGTCATTTTAAGTAATAAAAACATCACTGGAATCCAGGCATTCAGAGAATTTGAGCAAAAGATAATCTACTCTCTTATCAGAAAAAAAATCCTGGGAGGTGACAGGCACAGGTGGCTGTCATGAATCATGTGCTTATTTGTCACTTGGAGGCGAGGAGGGCATAGAGACAGCAGCCAGCTGCCCAACGTCTCACAATGACAACATAGGGGAACGTTGATCTCGACTCCTGCAGCCACTCCCGGCACCACTACCATTAGTGACCTGCTGGGCTTCCTCTTGTTCAAAAACTTTTGTTCCAAGCAAGTTTCTTCCTTGGGTTATGCATCTTCCCTGAGCCCCTACTAGATGGTTTGGACAAAGCAGAAAGAACTCTGAAATGGAGAGCCTGGAAAAAACCCTCGACTTTCAGACTCTCCACTCATTTTCAAATTCTTTTTTTTCCTAGAGGAATTTGGCACGGGCCCAGCCATCCAAGGGGGGCTCACAAAAGCAGGAACTGAAATCAAGCCACAGGAAGTCCCTTGCAGAATAAAGAGAGAGCACGATTGTCCATACCTGCTCCGAGTTTAGGGCTTCCCAATAGTTCTGCTGCAGAATAAAAAGAGAGATTAAAAAAAAAGTGTTGACTAGATTTTGCCACCATCACAGAGCAGAGATCAGCGCCAGCCCCTGTCTGCTCAGTGAGCCAGGAGAAAGGCCCTCCGCCGGTCCGGAGGCAAAGGAACAACTGACTTCAGCAAGCAAAAAGGCAGCAGCTACGAGTGGCTACAACTTAGTTAAATGGTCAGTAGGATAATTGTGATAATTATGAAGGGCTACAGGTCCTTGAAAAAATTATCATCTATGCAGATTTAAAAATTACTATTAGAACTTATTATTAGGCATAATCATAAAGATTCCATTTATTAACCACATGGCTGAGATGAGTCAACACAAACCCATGAAACTAAGAAAGAGAGATGCAAATAAAATCCTCATCTTGAAACTATGGGGTATTTGCTACCAGCCAAGATTCATATTTAATCAGCCTTTACCGCACGGTTGGTTCCACCCCAAGCCTCAAATATGTCTGGCTCAGGTTCTTGAAGGGTAGTGTCGCCGTCTGCTCTCATTCGTCCAGCACCTCCTGTAGTGCCCAGGACACGTGTGTGTGTGTGTGTGTGTGTGTGTGTATTCATAAGCTATGAATCTGCAAATGTCTGTTATACTGATCTGCTGCCAATCTGCACAGTACACAGGATTTGGCTTTATTGTCACATTGAAACAAAGCCCCTACTGTTCAATTCTTTTAAAATTTCCATTTTGAACAACTTCTGTTTGTTTGCTTTTGTTTGGTTTCTCTGAGCTCCTTGAGGGCTGCAGTTTGACTCAACTTTGAGTCTTCAGGACCGGCAGGGCTGGCGGAATGCACTCAGCCCAGTCTGTTACGTGAATCTGTACGTGCCTGCGTGTGTGCAGCTGTGTATCTGTTAGGATTATAAAAACTTTATTGAACACCTCTATTTGTCCACGGATAACTGCTAGCCCAGAGATGGGGCTCTGCTCTGGGGCCTGCACAAGTCCCATTCTGGGTCAGAGCTGGAGGTAGGGGTGGAGTCAGGCAGAGAGGTCTGACCCAGGCTGTGCTGGCAGAGCTGTGCCCCAAGCTCAGTGGCAGGGCACCTGGCCGACTGGAGGCGAAGGGCAGAGGTTCCACCTTGAAACTGAGGAGGGCAGGGAAGGGGCACCAAAGCTGGGTCCTTGGTCAGTGCCCCCCACAAGAATGCCCTGCCCCCTGCTGGGTAGGATGAGGTGGCCACTGCAGGAGGGAGGGCAGGATATGGGGATGTGGGTGGCAGAAATGAAGCTTGAGAGTCGTCTCCCCAGTTTCTCCCTCTTCCCTCCCTCTCCCACCCACCCCTTCCAGGTCACATGCTTCCAGCCTGGTACCTATGAACTACTTCCCCCCGTTCCACGGGAGGACAGAATGGACCTAGAAAACTTGAGTCACCACTGACTTCAGCTGTACCACGCCTTTTTCTCTTGAACAACTTTTTAATTATAAGATTTTCAGTCATACACAAAAGCAAAATCTAATGAACACCTGTGGACATATTCTCTTTCATTTGCTCTAGCTCCCCCAATTTTTTATTTGCTGAAGTATTTTAAAGTAAATAATTTCATCTGTAAATACTTCAGTATGTATCTCATAGATAAGGACTTAAAAACTCCTAAGCACAGGACTTCCCTGGTAGCGCAGTGGTTGAGAGTCCGCCTACCGATGCAGGGGACGCGGGTTCGTGCCCCGGTCCGGGAAGATTCCACATGCCGCGGAGCGGCTGGGCCCGTGAGCCATGGCCACTGAGCCTGCGCGTCTGGAGCCTGTGCTCCGAGGCGGGGGTGGGGGTGGGGCCACAACAGTGAGAGGTCCGCAAAAAAAAACAAACTCCTAAGCACAATGCCATTAATACCTAACAAAACCGTGATAATTCCACAGCATTCATCTTTTAATGACATCCTGCTGGGGAAAACATAAACTAAAAAAAAGATTAAATGGAGAACACACAAAATTACGAAAAATGATGTTTCCACACACACTGCAAAAGACGGAAATGTTGGTGACAACACAGGTGGAAAAAGTTACATAACTTCTGCAAATGTAATAGAAATAAAAAGAGAGATGAAAGAAAATATGCTAAGAATAAGAACATTAATAGAAAAACTGGTGAAACCCAAATAAAGTCTGTACTTTAGTTAATAGTAATGTACTAATGTTAATTTCTCTGTGTTGACAAATGCAGCATGGTGGTGCAAGATGTTAACATTAGAGGGAATTGGGTGAAGGTATACAGGAACTCTCTGTCCTACCTTTGCAACTTTTATGTAAATCTAAAATTACTCCAAAAGAAAAAGTGTATTTAAAGACAAGCAAACAAATAAAAAAGTTTAAGAGTCCTCCAACTGAATTTGAAATGAAACCTTGAAACCTCCTTTTCAAAATCTTCAGCATCACAAGCAAGCTAAAATTTCAGAAGAGTACCCACTAGTGGAAGTAGTAGCCAGGATTTCTTTTTTAAGTCACTTTCTAAACTAATGATAATGTGCCTAGGGAATACAATTAACTCAAATCTTTGTAACTGAGGTCTCTCTCCACCCCCCACAAAGAAGTAAAAATAAATAAACATTTGTGTAGTCTTCCCTGTTTCAAGAGCAAAATTTGTTCATTTTTGTATAGAAAATTTTTCAAAACCCAAAATAAAGATTGCTCAGGGCTTCCCTGGTGGTGCAGTGGTTGAGAGTCCGCCTGCCAATGCAGGGGACGCAGGTTCGTGCCCCGGTCCGGGAAGATCCCACATGCCGCGGAGCGGCTGGGCCCGTGAGCCATGGCCACTGAGCCTGCGCGTCCGGAGCCTGTGCTCCGCAATGAGGAGAGGCCACAACAGTGAGAGGCCCGCGTATCGCGAAAAAAAAAAAAAAAAAAAAAAAAGATTGCCAGGATTCTATCCCTAAAAGAGGGCCTCTATGAACAGTTATTGAATAGCCCTCTGAAATACAAACAAACACACACACACACCCCCCCCAAATTATGCAAATGGCTTTTCTCTCTTAAAGTATAGTGAGCATTTCCACATATCCTTGAATTGTCTTTAGGATCACAATTCCATCATCTCCGTGAACCACAGCATGTAGCGTTTCAATTCACCTCATTTCTAAAAGAACACTTTTTCGTGCTTCTGAAACCAAGAAGCAACCTATAGGCGCTGTCCACAGGGCATGTGGTAAGCTCTCCTTTGTTCCTGAAGACTCTGAGGTGTGTCTCAGCCACTGAGGAAACAGGGTCACTTTCTAGGACTGGGAGCTGGATGGGCCCTCAGAGACCATTTGTTCAACTCCCTCCTCTTACATCTGGAGAGAAGCGACTTCCCCAAGATGGGGGAGGTGAAATGGTGTTGGACTCAGGACCCATTATAAAGGTTTTTTGTTTTTTCTGATCATAAAGTTTTTTTTTGTTTTTTTTTTTTGCGGTATTCGGGCCTCTCACTGTTGTGGCCTCTCCTGTTGCAGAGCACAGGCTCCGGACGCGCAGGCTCAGTGGCCATGGCTCACGGGCCCAGCCACTCCGCGGCATGTGGGATCTTCCCGGACTGGGACACGAACCCGTGTCCCCTGCATTGGCAGGCGGACTCTCAACCACTGCACCACCAGGGAAGCCCTGATCATAAAGTTTTGAGACTGGCCAGATACACGCCAGCTACAGTTCCGTCTTAGATTTCATCAAGTAGATTTCCTTTTTGATTTTCCTAGTACCTTACAGGCTTTTAAACCTTAACACCATACGCTTCAAAAATCTCATCCTTTCAATTTCTTTAGTTAGTTAATTAAGCAGTTCTATAGCACTTACTCCGGATCAAGCACTGTCTCACCTCCCATACTTTCTTTCCTCCTCTCTACCAGCCCAAACTCCCCACTCAGCTCTTCCTTCCTGGGCTGTCGTGAGGAAAATGGGATGTGAGGAAAAATGGATCACAGGCCGTGGAGTGCTGTATGCAAAGCCCATGGTGAACTGGATCAGTAAGAGAGAAGTTCTGACCCACACTGGGCCGGTTTCCCTTATAAAGATGACAGTTTCACTGCAGGGACATCCCACGGTTGGGATGAAGGGGAAGCCGAGATGAAGGCCTATGTATTACAACGGTGGGCAGCAAGGGTTGGGAGCGAGCACCTCTGAACTCCACTGACAAGGAGATGCAAATACTGTATTTAGGCCAAACTCCAAGACCACCAGTGGGAAAGGCCTTGGCAACCCTGGCTCCTGTTCCTGATTTTTTTTAAATTATTTTTTCCCATTAAAACAGGAGATATAATTGACATAAAACATTGTATGTTCCTGATTTTTTTGGAAAAAGTTTTGCTATTCATATGCTGCTCAGAACCGAAGAAGTGGCCCAGGGAAGGGCGGGAAATGGCCATGATCAAGTTGGATTCAGGAGCAGGGCTGCTGCAGATAAAACACAGGATACACCGTGAAATGTGTATTTCAGATAACAAATAATGTTTTAGTATAGGTGTGTTTATCTGAAATTCAAATTCACTGGCCTCTTGTATTTTTTGCCTGTTAAATCTAGCAACCCTACTCAGGAACACAGGGAAGGCTTCCCGGAGGAAGCAGGATTTAGCCAGGGCCTTGAAGGGCAGAAGACAGATGAGCAAAGGAACCCAGAGAAGGGAAAGCTGGCTGGATGTGCAGAGGAAAACCTGGAGAGTTAGCCCTGAACCAGACAACGAAATGTCCTAGAGGTCAGGCTAAGGGGTCTGGACATAAACTGTAAGCAGTAAGGAGCCACAGAGGGCCTTAGAGCAGCAAGGCCATGGAGCTGATGGAGTGTTGGGAAGAGGAGGAGGGACGGAGGCAGGAGCTCAGTCAGGAGCTCTTCCCTGGATTTCAGGCAGCGTGATGGAAATGCTTCTAGAGACTGCGGAGGCCAGAAGAGGTTTTCTGAGTGGCACCCAGGCAGACACAGCAGCCCATTTTGCTGGTGGTTGGCCCCGCTGTTTTCCTGATGGAAGCCTTTCCACTTCTAAGAACCGACTCAGTGTAATTCACCTCCGCCTAACTCCCCCAGTACACTTGCTCACTTAAGGTCACTTGCTAAATGGGACCTGAAAGATGGCCCAGTTCAAAGCTCATCATCCGCGGGAACAGTGCTCTGTCAGAGCCTCACCAGCTCCCTGAGTTCATTATCTCCACTCACTGAGCAAGTCCAGAGAAATGAACGGCGTCACCTGGTTCAAAGGCTCTCAGGGCCAGCATAGGTGTCTGAGCCCGCTTGCAGCCCGTTGTCCACTGCACTGCATCTAGCACCATCGGCAGGCTTGCAGGGCCCCAGCAGCACCCCCACTTGATCCTCAGAATCACTCCGTAATGTAAGTAGGGCAGGTCTCCTGATTCCCACTTACAGAGGGAGAAACTAAAACCCAAGAAGTCCAGGGCAGAACCAAGGCCGCCTGGCAGGTCAGCGAGAGCCTGGACAAGCCAGTGTCCACCCGACCCCTGGTCAGCCCTCTCTCTCCTGCCCAGCCCCGTTGCCCTGGGGGGGCCCAGTACAGTCTTTCCTTACCCCCAGGGGAACTAGCTGACTGTCCACACATTTCCGGACGCACCATCTCTCACTGCTGCCGAGCACATAGGGGCACACAGATCTGTGCAGGGCAGATACCATGCCCTGAACTTAATTTCTGGTCTTTGGGACCTATTAGAAATTTCTGGCCTCTTTCTTCATACGTATATGTATTTACTTCTAAAATTAGCACTTTTAGAGTCAGTGTGTGGGTGTGTATTCTTTTTATTAACTAATTAATTGTTTTTTCCTTGAAAGAATGATTTGGCTTTAAGAATGACAAACATCCAAGGGACTGTGTCCTGGTCTGCTGGTGCTGGAAGCAGGGTCTGGAGAGGGAACAAGCAGTCCTGGCTGTCAAGAGCCTTAGGCACAGAATTAGCAGGACACGGGGTCTGGGACGCGAGCCTCTTCAGACAGCAATCTGGTGTGTGGTGTTTGGCTCTATGCGCGCGCGCGCGCGCGCGCACACACACACACACACACACACACACACACACACACACTGAGCCAGCTCCAGGTACAGTCATTCTCAACATGCAGACTTTCTTCTGTTGACAGAAACAGCCTCCTTGCAGAATTCCTACAAAGCTTCAATGGCATTGCTAGGAAGCACAGAAGGAAAAAAATGACTAAACACAAAGCTGGACTCAATCTTTTCTTGCATCCCAGAGGCTAGGAGGAAAAAAACCTTTAAAAGGCACAGGAGCAGTCTCAACACTGAGGGAATGTCGACCCTGCACTCATAAAACAGGTGCTGGCTGCCCCGGCAAGTGAGCGGGCCACTCCGGAAAGCCCTGCTCCCTCTGGGCCCTGGTCCCTCACCCACAGACCATGAGCCAGTGACCCTTCCTCCACATGTGTTCAGAACGCCCTCCGACGGCTGTGTCAGGAGACAGGCTGCCTGGTGTCGAGTAGCTGAGTGAGTAGGTGCACAGTCTCCGTGGAGTGTGCCCTGTCTTGTGGAGACGTCCAGAAATCCACACAGCCCACACAAATGGCCTGTCTACAGGGTTATGAGTCACATTCAGGCTCCACTGCCATTAGTCTGGTGCCCTGACCAGCCCATCCAGTGGACACTTGAGAAAAGGTGAAAATGACCCAGTTCTCCCTCCACGCAAGCTCCCGTGCCTTATCTGTCTCTACTTCACCTCTTTTCATGGGTGTTCTGCATCACTGGAATTCCTTGTAAATCCCAATGTTTTATCCTGCCTATTAGACAGGACCCTGCCTGAGAACACAGGTAGTGCATAGGTAAGTGGAGACAGTCCTGTGGAGAGAGTTTTCTCATCTGTAAAATGGGAATGATAGATAAGAAACTCGGCCCTGGGTAGTTACTGCTGAGGCAGTGGGGTGTAGTGGGTAACAACAGGGTTTCAGAGCCACACAGAGCTGTGTTCAAAACCCCAGGTCTGCCAATTATAACGATGACGATGATGACGATGATGATGTTTTCTTGGGCAGGTTACTAAAACTCAATGAATCCCAGCCTCCTCTTCTGGGAAACAAGAATATTTAAAGGTACTTGCCTCAGGGCTGTTAGGAGGACTATATCAAACAGTGCTTGTAAAGTATAGAACATACCACGCCTGCCTCATGACACACACGCAGTCACTGTGAGCAATGAATTTAAAAACGCGTAGTGAGCTGAGTGCTGTGGATACAGTGTATGTCGTGTTGAGGGACCTCTCTTCTCTCCACCTCCCTCAGCACGGCAGGAGGTAGGTCTTCAAACCTGTGGGTATGTGCCCCAAGGACATGGACACAAAAGCACCCTCTGAGAGTTAAGTCACAAAGTCGGAAAGGACCACAGAGTGACAAACACAACACCATAGCGACAAAGAGTGCCCCCAGGCCTCCAGAGTGGGGGGCACAAGCGTTCACCTATGGACCCGCGGGTCAAGCAGGAGCCCAGCTGGCTGGCAAAAGACACAGACGACTGTAGCCAGAGAGTACAAACAGATGCCCTGGGTGTCTCAGCCCAGTGTTAGGAAATATCTGAACTGTGCAATCCATCTTGGGAGCAAGAGAAGTCGCAAACCAGAAGAGGTGATGACCTGGGGCCCAGCTTCAGTCCCTTGGGTGTGGTGTGGTCTGGAGGAGCAAAGTCATGATCAGACTGTGACCAACCTACCAAGTACCTCCCACTGCGTGTGGTGGGTCAGACCAGCCCCCCTGCCCTCATGCATTTTTCTTTCAAATGCCCCCCCAAGAACATGTTTGCTAAATGAGTGACCCAAACAGGTGGATGAAATGCAGTGTCACACTCATCGGCTAAAAGACACCCTCTTCCTCCCCTTCAGCCATCAGGGAGCCAGAACTTTTAAGGAATATTGCTCTGAAAAACTGGGGAGCCCACCCAATCAATCCCACCGCCCTGAGGCAGCTGCTGGTTGATGGGCTTGTGGCTTAACTCTCATTTTCTTCTTTACATCTTCCAACATTTCTACAATAAACATGTATTACTTTTAAGAGAGAATATATAGATTAGAGAGAGAATATAGAGAGAGAATGTATAGATTACCAGAAGGCCGGATGGGCCACAAGCCTGACAAGCTACACTGTCCCCTGCTCGCATTTCCTCAGTGCCTGTGTTTAGTGAGATTCTAAGTAACTTCCGATCGGGACTCAGCGCTTTGTCATGTGGAACGCGTGGGTGTTTTGGGGAATGAAGTAGGAGGCTGTGCTGGGGGTTCTGGAGGGGGTGGGTGGGGTAGATGGGGGCACCTGGGCTTCTAAAAATATACCCCTTGTTTAGCAAGGGCAAAAGCATTCATCTCCATTTGCCTCATGTATGAGCGCGACCCTGTGCCCTTGGAATTTAAAAGGAAAGAGCGAATAGAGGAGAGGGAGAAAAAGGACCGCAAAACACAGAAACTGCCCGAAACAGCCACAGAGACAAATTTCTGAATTGTTCAAGGTCACTGTCCAATCCTTAGCTCAGTTGAGGGTTCCCACAGAGTGAGCTTGCTTCCCACCCTCCCCAAGCCCCCTCCCCCCATCTCACCAACTCAACTGTCCCTTCCCCTCACTGAACACACTCTCCCTCTCTCCCCTTAGCCTTAGACTCTGCCCGGACTGCTGGCTCCGGGCTGCCAAGACATGCACCTTGGGTTGTCTGACACATTCTGAGACCAGATCCAAGAAATAAACAGCACCAAATGAAGGACTCAGGGATACACGGAGCCCAAATGGTCCTTGGTCTGGAGCAGAATTTCTCCCTCAAAACCCACCTCTCAATGACCAACTCTGTGTGTTCCAGGATCAAGAGATAAAGATGAGGGCAGCCCAGGCCCCTAGACCTAAAAGCCTGTGCACAGCCTGGCCGGGGAGACAGGTCCCTGCAGCCCTCAGGCTACAGGGCAAACAATACCAGAGATGGAAGAGAGGTGTATGCTCTGAGCACCCAAGGGAAGGAGGCTTTAATCTCTGGTGTGTACGTGGAGGGGAGGGGAGTTCACACAGCAGGTGGCATCTGGGTAGGATTCTGACACACGGCAGTTGGGCCAGAGGAAATCCCAGGAAGAAAGGCCCAGAGCCCTGGGGATGAGGGAAGAGTCCATGGCCAAGGAGGACATGTAGGTGAGGGCAGGGGAGGGGCACGAGGCTGGGGCAGGTGTGCAAGGCCTGAACCCCACACCAAGGGATCTGGACTCTACCCCGCAGATCAGGGGCTCTAAGTCTTTCGGATTTCAGGGTCCACTACGAGTTGAACGAATCTGGGGGACTGACTCAGGACAGATGATTGATTACTTTGCCAAATAAGGCCATTAAGACCAACACCAAACCCTCAACACCAACTTAGCACTTCCTGTTACCGTCAATTCATAAAAGGGCATTTAAATATCAAAAGAGTGGGAGACCCCAGCAAACCCAGAATGAAGGACGGTCCCTCCCCCTGCTGGTACCACCTGTCCACTATGCTGTCCTTGTTCTCACTTGCCTGTGGCAAAGGGAAACTTCCTCCTGACCAGGGCTGGGAGCCACAGCTGTGGGGCTGAGAGTGACAGGACCGTAGACCTGAGAGTTAGACCCATTTCCGGCATCCAAAATGTGATGTGTTTTGTTCAAAGATCCAAAAATTCAAAATGAGGCAAAGCTTATGAAAGTGCCAGGCACAATGCCCATTGAGGGCCCCTGTGTATGACCCTGACAGCACCACAGGGGACAGCCTGGCGCTCCTTGCAGGGGAAGAAAGCCTTCCATGGTCAAATGGGTTTGGGAAACACCAAGACTCTTTAAAAAGTTTGTTAGGGGCTTCCCTGGTGGCGCAGTGGTTGAGGGTCCGCCTGCCGATGCAGGGGACGCAGGTTCGTGCCCCGGTCCGGGAAGATCCCACATGCCGCAGAGCGGCTGGGCCCGTGAGCCGTGGCCGCTGAGCCTGCGTGTCCGGAGACTGTGCTCCGCAACGGGAGAGGCCACAACAGTGAGAGGCCCGCGTACCGCAAAAAAAAAAGAAGTTTGTTAGTCAGCATTTATTTCTGCAAGACTTGAATGTGCCCCATGATTCAGCGTGCAGTGTTTCCATGACTCATTTGACTGCGGAAAGTCCTCCTCAGCACGGACAGCGTGGGAAAGTTCTCGCGCAGATGCTTATTCACTACTGAGTGGGCATGAGGCTGGCGTGGGCCGAGGAGAACAGAGCAGTGCAGGCACCTCAGAGGCACCAGCAAGCACGCGTGAAGGAGGCCCCGTGCACCTGCCGGCAGACACAGCACCTACCTCGAGGTCAGAGTTGATGGAGGAGACCTGGGAGGAGCTACTGGAGGACACGCACGCCCGGATGACCTGAACCGGAGGGTACGAGGGGGGCTCCTGCAGGGATGTGGCTCCCGTGCTTGTCTGTCCATCTCCAGGCAGCCTGGTGGCACTGCAGCTCGCCTGCAAGGTGTGCGGGGAAGGGCAGGCAGGAGACTTGGTTGGCATCTTTGTTTTTCGCACTGTCAGAGCATCCACGTGCTTCAGCATTCAAAAGGCACGAAAGGACGCAGCCGCCTCCACCCTCCTCCTGCGGCCACTCAGCTCCTCCTCAGAGGCAGCCGGCCCTCCTTTGTGTGTCCTTCCCAATAGTCTGTGCACACGAGAGCAAATGCATGTACACGTTTCCCCCATTTCCACTAATGGTAGTACACTCTATACTCTCTTATGCATCTTGCTTTATTTCACTTAACAACATGCCTTAGAAGTAGTTTTATAGCAGTTTTTTTTTTGGTAGCATTGTACAGATGTTCACAAGCTATTTAAACCAGTCCCCTGCTAATGGACGTTTAGGATATCCCCAGTCTCTTGCTTTTACAATCAACCCTGGCTGCAGTAAATTATACCGTACATTAAAAATTTCAGGATATAAAGGATAAATTCTTAGAAGTGGAATTGCTGGATCAGAGGGTATGAGCGCTTGTAATTTGGATAGCTCTTGCCAAAAGTGTGCTCCCTAGAGGCTTAACCAACGCACCCGCCAGCAGCCTATGAGAGTGAGCTGGGAAGGGTTAAGGGAGGAAGAAACTTGTGAGATTACCTGTCTGTCTGTCTGTCCATCTATCTCAGAAGAAAGCTTCCTCCCACAGGCCTCACAGGGGTTTCCCCAGAGATCCTCAAGGCTCCCGGCTGGGCTCGGAGCCAGGCGGTCATCCCACTGACACAGCACAGGGGGAATAACCCACCTTCTGGACCGTATCTTCCACCAACTAACCATATGACCTCGGCAAAAAACTTATCCTCCGGAGTCTCAGTTTCCTAATCTGTAGAAGGGGTTGGTAACCCCTGCCTTGCTTCCTTTGAACTGGTGTCACGGGGTTCAGGTTTAGTAAACGTCCTGGACACACGAGAAGAACAGCTGCTCATACGGGTCCCCAAATCACGCAGGGCTCCAGCCCTGGAGGGGTCAAGGGCACAGTTCCCTGTGAGAGTCGGCTGGAAGGGAGGAAAATCCACAAAGGAGACAAAGACAGCTTTCTGGGTGGGAGGGGGGGGAGGCGGGGCAGCAGAGGCCTCCCAGGCCACAACAAAGGAAATAATCTATCAATTCCTCAGGTCTGACCACACCTGAGTCAACAGAGAAAATGGAGTTTTCAAATGCTGCAAGCTGTTGACTCCTAGGACCCCACACCCTCGGTCTCCTAGGCTCAGCCTGACCCCAGCTGCATCTCTTGGAAAATCCCTCCTTGACCAGCACTCAGGAGGTGATGCTGGCAAGAGTGAGCACCACTCTGGCTCTTTTGCCCACTTCCTGATGGTAGTTCAAACAGGACGTGTATCAAGGCACATGGCAACAGGGTACCGATATCACCACAACATGCCCATCGGGACAGTCTCATGAAAAAAAGAAAATAATTTGCTAATGCAGCAGGCATGAAATGGTGGCATGAAACGGTGGCATAAAAAGCATGTCCTCTGTATAAAAGCTCAGGTGCCAGAGTCAGACAGGATTAGTCTGAAACCTATTCCTGTGATTTTCTAACTATGGGATCTTGGGCAAGTGAGTTAATCCTCCCTGTGCCTCATTTTAAAAGAATAATAAGGGGGGCTTTTCTGGTGGAGCAGTGGTTAAGAATCCGCCTGCTAATGCAAGGGACATGGGTTCAAGCCCTGGTCCGGGAAGATCCCACATGCCGTGGAGCAACTAAGCCCATGTGCCACAACTACTGAGCCTGCGCTCTAAAGCCCGCGAGCCACAGCTACTGAGCCTGAGTGCCACAACTACTGAAGCCTGCACGCCTAGAGCCCGTGCTCCGCAACAGAGAAGCCACCGCAAAGAGAATCCTGTGCACCGCAAGTAAAGAAAGCCCGTGGGCAGCAACGAAGACCCAACACAGCCAAAAATAAATAAATAAATATTGAAAAAAAAAAAGAAGAAGAAGGGTTTCCCTGGTGGTACAGTGGTTGAGAGTCCGCCTGCCGATGCAGGGGACACGGGTTCGTGCCCCGGTCTGGGAAGATCCCACATGCCGCGGAGCGGCTGGGCCCGTGAGCCATGGCCGCTGAGCCTGCGCGTCCGGAGCCTGTGCTCCGCAACGGGAGAGGTCACAACAGTGAGAGTCCCGAATACCGCAAAAAAAAAAAAAAAAAAAAAAGAATAATAAAATGATTAAGTATTAATAAATGACAATAGAAATAATACTAGTATCTACCTCAGGTTGTTATAAGACTCTGCGTTGCTAATAATTGTAAAAAACATTTATCAAGCGCTTACTCGGTGTCAGCCATCATGCCGAGTAAGAAGCTGCATCGCATTTTGGTCAAAGGCACAGACTCGGCAGAGACAGGTCTGAACCCTGGTTCTACCACCAACAAACCGTGTGACCTTGAGCAAGTTGCTTAACCTCTCTGGGCCCCATTTTCCTTCTCTGTAAAATGAGCATAATACCTCAAGGGTTGGCTGTTGGATTACATGAGTTGATCTATATAAAGCACTTAGACCAGTACTCCAAGCACTGTGACCAGTCAGTACAATAAGCATCATGGAAGGGTTGGCTGCTATTATTTACTCAGAGCCTGGCAAGTAGTTAGCCCTCAGTAAACAGACCACTATGCAAATGATGACCCTAGAGCCCAGGGAGGCGGCTTCTGCCCAGGCTCCCTGCTGGGAGCTGTCTTGGAGGCAACTCTCGCCCTCTGGTGGACACAGAAGGAAGAGGCCGAATGGAAGTATTTGCTCAAAAATGTGTTGGCCGGCCTCAGTGGAGGAGAACGGAAGAGGAACACAGTCTTCTCTCAAGGAGTCTGCTCTCCAGTGGGCATCCACTCAAGATTCAGGTACTGGAAGGGTTCAAGTGAATGCAACTTTTGCACTATTATTTTTCACAAGTTCCACGATTTAAAAATTTCTAGTGCAAAGCGTTGGCCAGATGCTGCCAGGGCTCCCTGTGCTTTCCCCAGGGCTTCCCATCACCCACCCACCCACCCACCCTCTGGACAGAAGAAGAGCTTAATGGCCGAAGTGGACTCTTAATCGTGAAAGCGTGCTCCAAACCTCCCAGAACTTCACTTACGTCACATACAGGTTATTTACACCCACTTTCCAAGGAACAACAGCAAAGAGTAAAACCTTTCTCTCAGGCACAAAGTCTGAGCGTCAGCACATCCCAGGGGCAGCCCAGCGGGGCGGCTATCACTGCACTCTGGGTTCCAAACACACCTGTACGGAGAACCCGTGACATGACGCACCAGGGTTTTGGCAAACAAGACAGAAGGAGACAAAGTTTATATCCCAGCAGGAAACAGAAAACAAACAAAAGTAAAAGATCACGATAAGTGCTTTGCAGAGCATTTTAAAAGGTAATAAAATAAACAGCAGAGGGGTGGAAGCAACTTTTCCACAGAATGAGTGGTGGGGGAAGGAGAAGGTGACATTTTTACTGAAATCGGAAAGACAAGAAAGAAGCATCCATGCAAAAAATCAGGAGGAAGAGCATGTAGGCAGAGGAACGGAGAGAAATTCTGTGCAGAGAGAGGTGAAGAGGGGAGAATAGGAGGCAGTGAGGGAGGGGGAAAGCGTGGGGCTGTGGCAGGAGATTAGATTTTATTCTGCGTGAAATGGGAAGCCAGAGGAGTGTTTTTAAACAAAGACGAACAAGATGTCATTTACATTTGTAAGAGACCCTTCTGGTTACTGGTTGTAAATGGAGGGTGTGGGACAAGAATAGCAGTGAGAGGAAAACCAGTTAGGAGGCTCCTGGATCTAACTTGTTTTTTTCTTTCTTTATTGAAGTATAGTTGATTTACAATATTGTGTTAGTTTCAGGTGTACAGAAAAGTGATTCATTTCTACATATTTATATGAATATACCTAGATTCTTTTTTTCCAATTCTTTTCTATTACAGCTTATTACAAGATATTGAATACAGTTCCCTGTGCTATACAGTAAAACCTTGTCGTTTACCTATTTTATATATGGTTGTGTGCATCTGTTAATCCCATACTTCCAATTTATCCCTCCCCCTACCCTTCCACTTTGGTAACCGTAAGTTTGTCTTCTACGTCTGTGAGTCTGTTTCTGTTTTGTAAATAAGTTCATTTGTAATTTGGGGGGGTCATATTTTTTAGATTCCACATATAAGTGATATCATATGATATTTGTCTTTCTCTGTCTCACTTACTTCCCTCAGTATGATAATCTCTAGGTTGGATCTACTTTAAAAGCAGTATTTGCGAGACTCACAGATGGGTGATATGGGCACGGGCGTATCGTGAGGGAAAGAGAGGAATCTGAGTTTGACCCACTGCACGGACAGTGGTGTCGCTTACTGACATGAGGAAGATGGGGAGAGGAGCTGGTCTGGACATGGAAATCCAGAATTCTGTATTGGACACGGCACGTGTGAGATGCCACATGGGGACGATGAAGAGGGAGGATGAAGAGGTAGTGGGGCAGCCAAGACTGGAACTGAAGGAGAGGAAAAGGATGGAGACACAGGCCAGGGAAATCAGCCCGAGCTGGCAGGTAGGGCTATGGGACTGGAAGAGTGTACCCAGAGAAGGGAGCCCTCCTGAGGCGGAGCTGCGGTACTGCAACCTTGAAGTCCGCTCACCAGGAGGAGCCCGCAGAGGTGAGGGTGGCAGAAAAACCAGGACAGGGAGGGGCCCAGAAATCAGAAGAAGCAGGCGGCCAAATGAGTAGAACCTCAACTGGACAGAAATGACCCCGGGATTTAGCAACTGGGAGGTCGCTGTAGCCTCGACAGGAACGACTTAGTGGGGTGTGGGACATGGAGTGGGCTTCTTGTCGCCTCTTTCCCTCCAACCCTCTTCCTCCTGAAGGCCCCCCGTGCAGAACCCTGGGAGTCATCTGAAGCATGCGGTCCTCTTCACCGCCACATCCTCACTGCCCCCACTGCTCTACCTGCCGACTCCACTGCAGCTCTGCTTCTCCATTGGCTGCAGCCTTGGTTCAGGCCACACCATGTCTTTCCTGGACTTACAACTGTCCCTCACTGACCCCCTTGCTTCTAGTCTCCACTCCCTAGTCTGCCCCCCAACATGCCTGAGTGACGGCTCTAAAATGCACGTCTGACCCTGAGTCTCTAGTCCTGAAGCCTCCTGAACTCCCATCACCCTCTGCGATCTCACACTTACCCCGCCTCCACCCTTTCATCTCCGAGCTCCCCTTCATCTGACCACCACCGCCCGCCCCCCACCAAGGCCTCTGAGAGTTCCTTCCTCTTTTTACAGGCTTTCCTGCCTCATTCCGCCCCTCCTGCAGCTAAAGTGTCACTTCCTCCAGGAAGCCTTCCAGGACTACCTCCCACCCTTCTGTGGCCCACAGCCACTTACCTGCTGCACAGGCTCGATGGTCAGCTCCAGGTAGCGGCTGACAGCTGCCATCCTCTTGAGGGGCTTGCAGTAAGGAAGCGTGGTGAGAGGCACCCAGTCCGAATTCTTTCAAGAGGGGATGGGGAGACAGAAAGGGGGATTCTTAAAGTCAGGAGACCTTTTCTCAAAACAGGATCCCAGTTTCTTCAAAAGAACCCCTACAGTATTTTTTTCTGTTCTTTTATGGCACATCTCACTTTCTGCTTCCTGTGAGATGTATCTTATCTGCCTCTTTGAGGTCACAGTAGGTGGGTGGGTCCCAAACTTGGCTGCACTGTGGAATCACCTGGGCTTCTTAAAAAACCAAACAACTGAAGTTTAGCTCTCACCCCCCACCCCGCCCCACACCAGACATTCTGATTTAATTGGTATGGATGTGACTTGCAGAGTTTAAAAGCCCCCCAGATCATTCTAAAGTATGGGAAAGTTTGGGAACCACTGAAATGGGTGCTAAATAAGTGTTTTTGTAAAGCAGTGTGGTTCTTGAACTTTACTGCGTACCAGAAGCACCCAGAGGACTTATAAAAACACCCCGGGTTTTGGATTTGGTAGAGCTGGGTGGAGCCCTAAGATCTGCATTTCTAACAAGTTTCCAGGCAGTGCTGGTCCAGGGACCACACTTTGAGAACCACTGATGGAAAGACTGCTGAAGAGATTACAAAGGCTCCACTTCCTGTCTTCAAAATACTAAACACACAGGGCTCTCTTGAAATACCTTAGCTCCCCATTGGGATATAATTTTGTAACAGTTTCTAGAATGGAATGAAAATAACTTCCCACTAGAGCCTCCTTGGGAACTTGGATCTTTGGTCTAAGCACCTGTATCTCCCCTTTTACCTTGGTCATACCCACACTACCTTCTACTTCATTAACTCAGTCAGATTACACTGTTAAACCTAGAAAATTCGGAGGAGGGGACCCGGTTCACTCACACAGAACCTCATTTCTACTCTGAAAGAAATGAAGGTAGTGAGGAGTCCAGGTAGTAGGCGAGACTTTTTTTCCTCAAAAAATGATCTTAGAAAAGGGGGAGCTGCTGTATGTTCAACTCTTTACCAGCTCTCTTATTATTATGAGGCACTTTCTCAACTATTTGCAACAAGGACTTTTGACAAAGAAAAATTGCCTCAGTTAGCGTAGCTCTGCTTACTTAGAGGGGTCACCCGATTAAATCAGCAAAAGGCAGAGACAAACACATTCACTGGTATGACATCATTGTAAAGGGTGGAAGTTATTTGTAAGCAGCACTTTTAAAAATCAGCTTTTTAGTGATACCAACTTAAAACAAAAGCCGTGTTAGTATGTGGATGTCAGATGCATGCGAAAGTGGGAACTTAAGTTTTTACGAAATGAGGGCAAAAAGCACATTACTTCTAAACTAACGTATTAATTTATATAGTATGTGAACTTAAATATATATATGTAAATTACCAAATAGCATAATAGCAAACTTAAAAAATACTTTGTACTTGGGAAAACAGAGGATCCTACTTATTCAGGGCACTCAGCATTGCGCGTAACAGTAGTTTTTTAAAGTGACCAACTGGCCAAGCTTGTGGGGACCCCCAGGATTCCCAGGCCCGGCCCCGGTGAGGCTCGCTGCCTCTGCCCATGCTGTGCACAAACACCGGGGGGCCCCGTCCAGCTGTGAGACCTTGCCTCGGTCCTTGCCTCCTGGTTTTCTTCCTCCTTCTCTGCACAGGTCAAAAGGGCTTGGGTGTCGGCATTCTCTCTGGCTTCAGAGGCAAATCCCAAAGCATGTCTCAGCTTGCTCTTCATCACCCAGGAAAGGAAAATGATCTGAGAAGTGAAGTTAAGGTCCACGGAGGCGGAGAACTTCAGCCACCGGTGCTGCCTTCACCTCTGCACCCTGAGGGCTCCATCCTGGGCTGGTTCCTTACCTCCCCGGGATCATCCTGTCGGGTCGGCCCCAGAACAGACACAGCTCATCTGAGGACAGAGCCAGGTCCAACACTCCCTAGCTGCTGTCCCCCTGAGGGCCCAGTACCCAGCCAGACGCTGCCTCTAACAAGCACTTAATAGATACTTGTTACACAAAAAGATTTTGAAAACCATTTTCCCTGGCTTACAAGGACAGTACACGTAGTGGGTTGAAGAGTGTCCTCCCAAAATTCATATCCACTCGGAACCTCACAATGTGATCTTATTTGGAAACAGGGTCTTTGCTGATATAATTAGTTAAGATGAGGTGGTAGTGGATTAGGGTGGATAAGGTAAGTCCTGTGGCAGGAACCTCACAGGAAGAAGAGGAGTAATGCAGAGATACACAAAGGGAAAAAGGCCAGGTGAAGATGGAGGCAGAAATTAAAATTATGCTGCCAGCTCGCCCGGAGATGGAAACAACCTAAGTGTCCATCATCGGATGAATGGATAAAGAAGATGTGGCGCATATATACAATGGAATATTACTCAGCCATAAAAAGAAACGAAATTGAGCCATTTGTAATGAGGTGGATAGACCTAGAGTCTGTCATACAGAGTGAAGTAAGTCAGAAAGAGAAAGACAAATACCGTATGCTAACACATATATATGGAATTTAAGGAAAAAAATGTCACGAAGAACCTAGGGGTAAGACAGGAATAAAGACACAGACCTACTAGAGTATGGACTTGAGGATACGGGGAGTGGGAAGGGTGAGCTGTGACAAAGCGAGAGAGAGGCATGGACATATATACACTACCAAACATAAGGTAGATAGCTAGTGGGAAGCAGCCAGTGGGAAGCAGCCGCATAGCACAGGGAGATCAGCTCGGTGCTTTGTGACCACCTGGAGGGGTGGGATAGGGAGGGTAGGAGGGAGGGAGATGCAAGAGGGAAGAGATATGGGAACATATGTATATGTATAACTGATTCACTTTGTTATAAAGCAGAAACTAACACACCATTGTAAAGCAATTATACTCCAATAAAGATGTTAAAGAAAAATAATAAAGGTGACTCCAATCTAATAAAAAAAAAAAAAGAGTCATGTACCACAATGTTCATTGCAGCTCTATTTACAATAGCCAGGACATGGAAGCAACCTAAACGTCCATCGACAGATGAATGGATAAAGATGTGGCACATATATACAATGGAATATTACTCAGCCATAAAAAGAAACAAAATTGAGTTATTTGTAGTGAGGTGGATAGACCTAGAGACTGTCATACAGAGTGAAGTAAGTCAGAAAGAGAAAAGCAAATACCATATGCTAACACATATATATGGAATCTAAAAAAAAAAAATTGTTCTGACGAACCTAGGGGCAGGACAGGAATAAAGACGCAGACGTAGAGAATGGACTTGAGGACACGGGGAGGGGGAAGGGTAAGCTGGGATGAAGTGAGAGAGTGGCATGGACATATATACACTACCAAATGTAAAATAGATAGCTAGTGGGAAGCAGCCACATAGCACAGGGAGATCAGCTCGTGCTTTGTGACCACCTAGAGGGGTGGGATAGGGAGGGTGGGAGGGAGACGCAAGAGGGAAGGGGTATGGGGATATATGTATATGTATAGCTGATTCACTTTGTTATAAGGCAGAAACTAACACACCATTGTAAAGCAATTATACTCTAATAAAGATGTTAAAAAATATTATGCTGCCAGAAGCCAGGGAACCCCAGGAGCCACCAGAAGCTGGAACAGTCAGGGAAAGACTCTCCCCTACAACCTCTGGAGAGAGAGTGACTCCACCTGGATTTCGGACTTCTGGCTCCTAAAGCTGAGAAAATAAATTCCTGTGGTTTAAGCCATCACGTTTGTGGTTATGTGTTACGGCAGCCCTCGCAGACTCAAATAGTATGTGAGAAAATCCATTTCTAAACTATTTATGCTAAATCCGCAGGTTTTCCACCCCTCCCCCAACCCCACCCAGCATCTCCACTCGCCACTGTCTGAGCTTAGCTTGCCCTTGAGGCCCTCACACCAAGGTCACTGGGGTGTCAGCACATCAGGCAACACCTGCTTGGGGATCAGAAACGGGCTCAGCGATCACTGACAGCTTTTCTCTCTGCTTCCCCACCCCAGGCTCCAGCACCGAAGAGGACAGAAAGCAGATGATCACCCGTGTAGGGCAGGTCAGCTTGCAAAGCCCTTCGCAGCCTGTGAGAAGACAAGGCAAAGGTGAGGAAAACAGGTTCACAGAGGACAGGGACCAATCCAGGTGGGGAGCAGCACTGAGACAGGAGCCTGGCTCTTCTGTGATCCCAAGGCCAGGAAGCTTCATACTCCCCTCTGCTGTTTCACAAAGCTCCAGTCAAGAGATATTTCTTCTTATTAAAAAAAAATAAAAAGGAGGAGGGACTTCCCTGGTGGCGCAGTGGGTAAGACTTTGCACTCCCAATGCAGGGCGCCCAGGTTCGATCCCTTGTCAGGGAACTAGATCCCACACGCATGCCGCAACTAAGAAGCCAGCGAGCTGCAACTAAGGAGCCAGCCTGCCACAACTAAGACCCGGTGTAACCAAATAAATGAATAAATAAATAACATTTTAAAAGGACACAAAGCACAAAACTGCACATTGCAATTGTGTCTGCCTCCCCCAGGATTCAAACCACCACCCTGGCTACTGGGAAAGAATTCTTTCTAGCAAGAGGGTAGGAGGGCAGATGAGGCACAGCAGCCAAGCCCCCGGGCCTGGAGTGGATACGGCGAGGTCCAGCGCTGCACGGCCGAGGGAGGTCAGGAACCAGGGTGTGGCCCGTAGCAGGTATTCAGGCCGCCGGTCATGGGCCACGATGGCCGAGGCGTAGAGGAGGCCAGCCAGGGCCGACAGGAGCCGGGTCCACAGGTAGATGGAGGGAAATGTCCTACCCCAGCACTGGGCAGAGAGAGAAGGGGGCTGGGCTGGGAGGAACACTGCCACCTCCCTCAGCTCCCTTAAAGCTGATTCTAAGACCCAGGCCCCTGGTAATGTAAGAGGTTGGAGGGCAAGCCCTCTGCCCATGGCCAGTCCCCAGAGGTGCCACTTCTGTTGGGCTTCAAGCTGCTTCCAGGAATTCCCTGGCAGTCCAGTGGTTAGGGCTCCTCGCTTCCACTGCAGAGGGCATGGGTTCGATCCCTGGTTGGCGAACTAAGATCCTGCAAGCCGCGCGGCGTGGCCAAAAAAAAACAAAGCTGTTTTCTTTGTCTGGTGAACTCCTATTCATCCCTCAGAACCTGGCTTAAACCCAACTCTGGGAAACCATCCCTTAACACCTCCACCCTAAGGGGAGCAAGTTATTTCCTCTTCAGGGTCCCTCACACCTCTGACATATCCCTCTATTGGAGTGCCTTTCACCCTGATCATGACTTAGCTCCTTACACATCTGTCTGTCCAACAGACAGAGGGCTCCTGAGAGCAGGGCTGAGGTCCTCACCATCTCGGTGCCCTGGAACCCAGCACTGGGCAGGGGCTCGTGAATGTCAGTGGGGAGAGCAGGACGGAGACTGAATTATGGAGAACCAAGGGCCCACTCTTCTCGTCTCGGGGCCACCAACTCTGAACCAGGCGGGACGGGAAAGTCAGGAAAATTAGAGATAACATTCTGGAAATTTTGAAGCCAAGGGGATATTTCTGGAGAATGAGCAATGGAAATACTGGTTTTTAAAAAAGGAAACATGCAATATTTATATGTAAGTATCCTTTACAGGTATAACGTCACTTTATATACACATTAAGTATATATACAAATATTATGTATTTCCAATTATATACAATTACATAGGTATTTAAATTAATACATAAATATAAATTATATTATATATATATGTATATATATATAACTTAGTTTGCTCATTAGATGACTGTACTTAGAGACATACAGACCTTGGTTAAGGAACGGAAAATATTCAAGAGAAAAAGCATGTTTTAGCCGATTTTCTCCATTTTAATTTAACCCTCAAAAAGATTCCTGGGACTTGCCTGGTGGCGCAGTGGATAAGAATCTGCCTGCCAGTGCAGGGGACATGGGTTTGAGCCCTGGTCTGGGAAGATCCCACATGCCACGGAGCAACTAAGCCCGTGTGCCACAGCTACTGAGCCTGCACTCTAGAGCCCATGAGCCACAACTACTGAGCCCACGTGCCACAACTACTGAAGCCCACGCACCTAGAGCCCGTGCTCCGCCACCACGAGAAGCCCGCGCACTGCAACGAAGAGTAGCCCCTGCTCGACGCAGCTAGAGAAAGTCCGCGCGCAGCAACAAAGACCCAACACAGCCAAAAATAAATAAATAAAATAAAATAAAATAAAAAAAGATTCCTGGGAATTCCCCGGCGGTCCAGTGGTTGGGTCTCCACGCTTTCACTGCCAAGGGCTTGGGTTCAATCCCTGGTTGGGGAACTAGGATCCCACAAGCCACACAGCACGGCCAAGGAAAGGGGAAGAAAAAGAAATAGATTCCTCAGAAGTGTTACATCTACCTCTGCATCTCTTCCGGTTTTGTTCCCAGGCCTCCCTGTTTCTGGCCTGCCACCCCCTGAGCAGACGGCACACAGCCGGGGACGGTGGCCCCTGGCCCACTGGCCCCAGAGGTTGCGGGTGGAGTGTCACCCCTTCCCATCAGCCCGTCCCACCTCACACGGCCCAGCAGCACTGCTATGGCGGGAAGCCTTTGGGGTCCTCCAGCCCACCCACCCCCATTTTACAGAGGACATTGATGGGCAAAGGGGAAGGTGACTTGCAGAGCCGGGCTAGGCCCTGAGCTGGATGAGGCCAAGCTGGGGGAGCCCTCTGCTCTCACTCCCGTGCCAACCCACGCCCAGCGCCCACTGACTCAGAACTCAAGCTCTTCTCAGGGTCGGTACTAGGGTCTAGAGGGCTCCGCCTGCGGCGCTGAACACACAGCTGTGCTTCAAGCATCACTGCTTGAAGACTGGAACTGGCTTGGTGACTCGAGATGTGGTATGAATTTCTCCAGCACACACAGGCCTGTCTAGCAGGTCAGGACAGACGGCTGGGAGGACGACCTGCCTGGTGGCTTCCCGGCAAATCCGCGCTGGGGACTGGAAGCGGGCTGTGCCTCAGACACTCTTACAGCAGCAATGATTCCCGGTGTTGTCAGCACAATGCTTTACTGATCAGTGCGTGTTTCGCACCCTTTGTCCTGTTCAAGGACTTGCTCCTGGAAAAATGGGAACTTTTCCCACCAAAGCCACCCAGCCAGGCTGCTCCTCAGCGCCCCCTGCAGGGGTAAATTAGAAGCAGCTTCTGGGGGATCCAGGGTCCAAGTCCAGGCTGGCTTGGCCTCCCATAGCACTGCAACCCTGCTGGCTTTCTCCCTAACGAGGGAACCCTAGCTCTGGGTTATTCATGGGACCAGAGACACTCAGGGCTGGCAGCCCCTCCGAGATTGCCCAGCTCAGTCCCCTTGCAATCTCCCTCTATCTTCTTGCCAAGGGGCCATCAGGTTTGAATGCCTCTAGTGATGAGAAGCCCACTACCTCCTAAAGCAGGAATAACAACACCAGCTGTTCTCAACATGCCAGGCACTGAGGAAAGTGTCTAACCCATGGAATTCTTCCTTTAACCGAATGGGAAGCGGCCCTCCCAGTAACCTCTTGGTTATTGATTCTGGTCTTGGTCCTGTTCTCCGAGACTGCAAAGAACAAGGCTGCTCTTTCTGCCCCAGGATAGCCCTCTGTTTCCTGTATCCATGAGCTTCCTTTTCTCTAGGCCAAATGCAGTGACTCATTAAGAAGTGTCTGCTGGAAGCTACCCTGGGCAGACCCCAAGCACCTGGAACACAGTGAGAAATGAAACAGACAAGGGCACTGCTCTCACACTGCTGATGCTCTGCTAGGGGACCAGGCAGCAACCTGGTAAGTAACTAAAGAGCTCATTCAGGCTGTGATAAATGCGATGAAGAAAATTAAGCAGAGGGAGGGACACAGCGGTGGGACTGGCCTGGGGCTATTTTAGGTGGGATGGTGTTATGGGTTGAATTGTGTCCCCCCAAAAAGATGTTGGAGTCCCAACCGCCAGAGGTAGTGAATGTGGCCTCATCTGGAAATAGAGTTTTTGCAGATGATCAAGGTAAGCTGAGGTTATTACGATGGGCTCTAACCCAAGAGGACTGTGTCCTTGTGAAAAGAGGAAAGTCAGACACAGAAACGTACGGAGGGAAGCCATGCGACCACACACACACACACACACACACACACACAGGGAGAACTCCACACAAATCCTGGGGTTGTGCTGCCACCAGCCAAGGGACTACCAGAAGCTTAGAGAAAGGCCTGGAACGGATCCCTCTCTAGGGCCTTCAGAAAGAGCGTGGCCCTGCTGACACTTTGGTATCGGATCTCTGGCCTCCAGGACTTAAAGACAGTATGTTTCTGTTGTTCAGAGTCTGGGATACTTTGTCATGGCAGCAGCAGGAAACTAATACAGGTGGTCAGGGCACTGCAGCTGTTCCTTCAAAGGCCCGCATGTGACACGGCTTCCCAGCCCTGACCACACCCTGGAGGCCCATCCCAGCGGTGGCTGAACTGCGCACAGTGTTCCCCACGCTCCCCTCCCTTGCCCTGGAGACAGCATCTTTGCTGATGAGGCCCTGTGCCCCGGGAGGTTTCAGGCTGCAGCTCCCACGAGCGGTCAACTAAGCACCGCCTCCTCAAATCCTGTTCTCCTGGGATTGCTGTTAAACCACAGTGCTCTTGGGCAAGACTAAATGATGGGCCGTCACATTTCTGGCATCAGGCCCTGCCATTTTCACGCGTCCGTAATATGTGGCTCTTCGGCAGGCGCCCTCCTGCCTCGGTGGCCTTTCCCGCACACTCTGCTCTGCCCTGAGTGCCTTCCCTTCGCCTCTGCCTCCTTAGACCCCACCTGGCCTTCGCTGCCAACCTGGGGCCGCGCCAGCACCCAGTGCCTGACAGTGTGAACAGTTTTCACCCTCGCTCATTTGAATAATGCAGGAGGCTTCTCTCTTTCTTCCAGAACCCCAAACATTTGATTCTTTCTTAGAGCATTCAAACATCCTGCTTTCCATTTCTGTGTCTTCCTTGGGGAGACTGTGAGCTCCCCAAGGGCAAGCAGGGCATCTCAAGGCACGTCTGTTCCCCCAAGGGACTGGCCATCACATGACTTCCCTAACCCCAGATGCCTGAAAAATACTGCCAACAAGACACTCTCGAATACACAGACCCCAGGAGCTGCATGACCCTGTTCTCTAAAAGCTCAGATCTTCTCGCTCCTTAATGGGGTGCTTATCCATCCAAACTCAGGGGCTCCTTCCGGAGAGCCTGATTTTCATTTGCTACGAGAAATGGAGAGAACACGGTGCCCTCTCCCTGTGAGTCTCAGGACCCTCCAAGGCCTGGGGGCGGCTGTTCGCTGCCCACACACATGTGTATACACGCACACACACCCACGTACACACCCACAGGCGCACATGTGAACGGAGACACCACCTCTCCACCCCGGTGACCTGGAGCTGGGAGGATGCTCCCAGATGCCCTAAGACCTGCCAGGGTGACCCACAGTCCCGGCCCCAGACTCACGATTCTGGAGAGTGGGGGGATCCGGGAAGCCCAGGCGCCCAAGGCTGCGATGCCGCCCAGCAGGTAGCCAAGGATTTCAGTATTGTCCTGCGGGAACAGTGATACACTCAGCACCCTGAAGATATGCCCATGCACCCCAGGCCCGTCCTTTTCTGCTTTTAGGAGGTTCTTCCCAACAAGGCCTAACCCTGACGCCCACCCCCAGGGCATTTGTTGGAACTAGGAGAAGGGGAGGGGCCCGCATTGCCCCCGCCCCCCCCCCCGCCGTCAGGTCCCCCTGAGCAGGCTCGACCTCACCTGTACCAGGCTTCCCAGCAGCCTCCGCTGCGACCCTCGGATGGGGCCTGAAGCCTTCGGGACAGCGGCCCACAGAGCCCAGCCTGGGCCCAGGCTCAGCGGCAGGACCAGGGCAAATATGCTGGCCCTGAGCTGCCGCCTCCTCTTTCTCTCCCGGGAGCCCCGACCTGCAACAGACACCAAGGTCCCACAGGGCTCCCGGGATCTGGAACTCGACAGACAGCTGCGTGGGAAGAACTGGTGTCGACCCCAGACCCGAGGCCAGGATGGGTTCCCCCACTGTTCCACAGGCCAGCCCCTCACCCCCCTTCAAGGGCCTGTGGTTGGGTTTTCCCCCCTTCCCCTTATCCCCCCCCCCCCCCCCATGACTGGCACTCCTCCCCTTCCTCAGCCTCTCATAGTGTTTTATGTTTCAAGGCAGGGCAACGTGATCCTTTTTCATACGCATCTGCACGCACACAGAGTCGCCCGTCCTAGACTGGAGGCCGCTGAAGGCAGGCACTGTGCCCGGCCAGTTCTAGAATCTGCACAGAGCCCGGCACAGAGTGGAACCGGCACAAGCTTGGTGAATGTATTATAAGTGGGCACACTGGTGCCAAGGCACCAAAGCTGTGAGTAGGATAAGCATCGTCTTTGAAAGTCTCCTTGAAATAGAAGACAGATCCACCTCTGAACAATTCCAAAAAGAACATTCCTCCTCTGGGCAGCCTCGAGCAGCTGAGAGCATCTTACATCACCCCTGATGCAAGCATTTCCCTTTGGGACAAGGGTCCGAGCACACTGCTGCCCCTTCTCAGGAAAGTCCCAGTCCCACATACTTAAGGCTACTCATCCCATCTCAGTCACTTCCAGCGCCCGCTCGGCCTGAGGCAGCCCAGGTGGTTCGCTTGGAGCCCCTGGACTTGTACACTGAGTATCACTGTCCACCCCCAAAGCCCCGCCCCCTCCCCTTCCTGACCTCTGCCCATGCTGCCCTTTCACCTGGAATGCCCTTCCTTGCTGTCCCAGTTCCGACGTCACATCCTTCTCTGACACCTGCAGCCCCTCCCCTCCTCTGGTTGCCCATTGTGAGCCCACACCCCCTTACTAGCAGCGCTAACTAACTTTTAGGCCCCTGACTCCCTGCTCTGGGTGAAACCAGGGAGCTCGCCCATTCGTCTGTGCTTGGCAGGGTCCAGGCTCGGGTGTGACAGGGAGAGGCACTCAGCACACTGATGGATGAAATGAGTGGATGGGTGAAGACAGGAACAGATGGCAGCACACTTACCTGAACTGGACTTGACTTTGGAGCTGCAGACTGGGAAGAGAATGGACACAAAGCTCACCAGGTCAACAGCTGCTAGGTAGACACCAGTGAAGACCTGGGAGCAAAGGAAAGAGGGTCTTGGTGTTCAAACACCTTTCAGCAACTGTAGCACCGCTCATTCTGGCTCTCCTCTACCACGTGTGTTCCACTGATGTAGGGCTTCCAGGGACACCTCCAACCCCAGGAAAGGTTGGTTATCACCTCCATTTGACTAACGAGGAGATGGGGTGCTTAAGTAACCAATCCCATTATGCAGACGCCCATCAGAGAGATGGGATAAGAACTCAGCCCGCCCCACTTTCCACTGGACAGCATGGTCTCTGCTGTGCAACTTTGGCCGCCACTGAACTTCCCTGGGCCTCGGTTTCCTCATCTAGAAAGCAGGGATAATAACAGTGCCTCCCTCCTTGTTAAGTAGATTGTATGGGCCGATACACGGGAAGTTGCTTAGGCCAGCGACTGGACGAAAGTAAAATGCACCCACCCATACATGCACTAGCTACTGACAGTATAGTTGACGCTTGAACAACTCAGGGGTTGGGGCACCGACTCCTCTGCAGTGGAAATTCCAAGTATAACTTTACAGTCAGCCCTTTGTATCCGAGGTTCTGCAACCATGGTTCAACCAACTGTGGATCCTGTAGTGCCGTAGTGTGTATTTATTGAAAAAAATCCATGTATAAGTGGACACACACAGTTCAAAGCCATGTTGTTCAAGGGTCCACTGTACTTAGTGCTTAAGAGCATGCGTTCTGGGGTTTGAATCCTGACTCTGTACTTACTAGAGGGTGACTTTCGCAAGGTTATTTAACCTCGCTATGCCTCAGTTTCCACATGTATAAAACAGGGATGATGAGAGCACCCACGTCATAGGTCGATTTGAGGATTAAATGAGTTAATACATGAAAAGCCCTTAATGTCAAGTACATAGTTAAGTATTTAATAAATATCAGCTATTATTATTGGACTTGAGCTAGGCCTCATTATAGTCTATCAGCTAATGACAATGGGCTCCCAGAAGGAAAGGTG
This sequence comes from Orcinus orca, assembly GCF_937001465.1. Taxonomy (NCBI): domain Eukaryota; kingdom Metazoa; phylum Chordata; class Mammalia; order Artiodactyla; family Delphinidae; genus Orcinus; species Orcinus orca. The sequence continues at coordinate 75,425,252 of NC_064563.1, forward strand.
ATTTGTTTCTGATAGAACGCTGCTCACAGCAGGGTCTAGAACTCTCCAAATCTGTGTCCAACCACTAGGCTCCCCTCCTTCACATCTACCTGGATGGCAAAAGGCCAGGACCAGCCCCCTGAAGTGGGACCCATAGGTCCTCCTTGGGATATGTGTTTTGGGATAAGCCCCTTCTACACAGATTTGTTTGAGGGTCTAGACTTTGGAAAAACTTGAAACTGCTTCTCACTTGCTCCAAAGCCCACATCACCACCTCGGAAAGGATTCAGACACCCCTGCCTGAGCTGCGGCTGGGCCCTGGGCTCTAAAACCAGTAACAGCAACAATCCCTTTTTACTGGATATCTACTATGCGTTAGCTGGTGTTTTAAGTGATGGGGATATGGTAGCGAATAAAAATTTTTGCCCTTATGGAGCCGACATTCTAGTAGGGGTTAACATACAGTAAGCCATAAACATAATGAATAAGTAAAGTCGATGGTATATTAGGGAAAACTAGAGCAATGAGGTTGTCTGGAGCACCTGTGGTAGAGGCAGGGCACACTTTTAAACGGGTGATCAGGGAGGCCTTATTGAGAAGGAGATATCTGAGCAAAGACTTAAAGGAGGTGAGCAGTGAGCCACGTGGGTATTGGAGGAGCAGGAAGGCCAGCAGCGGCACAAGCCCTGAGGTGAAACTGCCTTGCATGGGGAAGGAACGAGACAGAAACCACTGTCACCTGTAGGCCCAACACACCTGGATGGTGAGCTGTTTGGCCAGAATCGCCCCGATGGTGTCACACAGGCTGGTCAGGAGGCAGCAGGCAGCACACAGCACCGATTGGTCCCGTCCGGATTTCTTCCCACACCTCAGATAGAGAAGCCTGCGGGGACAGACGGGCGTGTGGGCAGAACACAAAGACGTGAGTTTGGGTTCCCAAAGCAGGTGTCTGAAAAGGGCAATTGTGACTTTAGGTCCCTCAGAATCACTTTCTTCCCGATATTCAGCAGGTGCTTTTGACCTTAGTTTACAGGTGGTTAAAGAAAGGATGGAAAGCCTCCGAGCCTCTGACCAACAAGCCCATGGCAGGAGGCAGACCTCGTGAAAGGATGAAAGAAATTCCTCCTACAAATCTGGCTGCCTCAAGTTCGTGACCCACCACTCAGTGCTGACAAATGAGCTGTCAGCTGTTATGTTTTGAAAGGCAACAGGAGGGTTATAAAAGTAACCCAATCATCGCAGTTTAACTGCAGAGCAGAGTTAATTGCCTGGATTAAAAAGGCAACTCGCTTCTTTGAAATTAAAATGCAATCCTTCTAATCCATCTGTGCAGTGAAATGGCCTGGCTTCTGCCAGCTGCATCCAAACTGATTTCATTTTGGGTGCATGTTCCTCACATACCGGGGGAGACTCCGCTAAGCTGCGATGGCACTCTGGGCTGACCTCCCCCTAGGGGCCCCACTGCTGGCTTCTCTCCCTTACTGCCCGCTTTCCACCCCCAGGAACAAGCGCAGGAAGGCAGGACAGACTGGAAGGGGCCAGATGTCTCTCTGTCAGCATCATTGATCGGAGCTTGGAAATACTTTATTCTAGATGTTTCCCTGCTCCATTTCTATGGAGAAACTGAGGCACGATTGCAGCTCTGGTTTCACTTCATTTAACCACAGGGTGGTACTCACTCTACATCATTAGGACCATATGGCTGGTTCTGGGCTCAGCCCTTGGGACTAATGAATGAGGACAGAAGGCCATTGGGCTCCCAAACATTCCCCGACCAGCCAGCCGAAGCCCAAAGCTCACAGTGGGAATACCAACTGTTAATTTGGGTCCTGAAACTGTTTCAAGGCCCAGGAGTGAAGACTCCTACATTAGAGACTCTCTGAGTTGGACCCAAATTAGAAATAATTCATTTAGGGCTTCCCTGGGGGCGCAGTGGTTAAGAATCCGCCTGCCAATGCAGGGGACATGGGCTCGAGCCCTGGTCTGGGAAGATCCCACATGCCGTGGAGCCACTAAGCCCGTGCGCCACAACTACTGAGCCAGCGCTCTAGAGCCCGCGAGTCACAACTCCTGAGCCCGTGTGCCACAACTACTGAGGCCTGCGCGCCTGGAGTCCGTGATCTGCAACAAGAGAAGCCACCGCCATGAGAAGCCCGCGCACCACAACAACGAAGAGTAGCCCCCGCTCACCACAACCAGAGAAAGCCCGTGCGTGGCAACCAAGACCCAACACAGCCAAAAAAATAAAACAAATAAATAAATAAATAAATAGATTTAAAAAAAGAAATAATTCATTTCAACCCTCCCATTTGAGAAAGGAGAACACTGAGGCCTATGGTGAAAGGTGAGTTAACGGCAGGCCTCTGCTTCACGTGTGGCGGCTCTGCGTGCGCCCTGCGGCTCTCCGGCCACTTCCCCAGCCCTTAGGGGTCAGGGATCCCGGGCTGACTCTGACCCAGTCCCCACACAGCTGAGGCAAGGCGAAAAGGCAGCGGCTGTGCTCTCAGCCTGGCCACTGGGCATTCTCGAGGGAGCTCCTTAACCTCCCCAAGCCTTAGTTCCTGGAGGGTAAGACGTCTAATAATACTGGCTTTAGAGGGTGGCGGTGAGGGACAAGTGAGATAAGGCACATAAAGTGCCTTGTTAGTTCCCATCCTCTGATCTGGGTAGTTTACCTCACAAGCCTGCCCCTTTCTAGTAGGTTCTGGGATTTCGGTTCTCCCCATTTACTCAGGCAAGTTAGTTAACCTCTCAGCAGCTCAGGCTTCTCATCTAGGCGGGGTCAATGACAGTCCCTACCCCATGGGGCTGCGGCAGGGATCAGTGAGTTAACGCAGCACTAGGCCCTCAGTAACTGTTCTAAGTGTCTTCTTATTCCTATTCCAGGGACTGGGCAGTGGAGCTGCAGAATCTCTCCACCAGCGTCAAATGCCTGAGGGGAACGTGACTGCCTGTCAAAGGTGAGCCGGTGTCAGCCTCCCTCAGGGGTGGTCCTTCTCCCCTGCCAGGGAATACGTGGGTGGCACCATCCTCCAGAGCTTGGGACAGGGTGGCAGAAGATCTGGAGACCATCTTTAGCCAGACTTCACCCTTAGAACCCACGTTATGGGGACCACTTGGCCAAAACACTCCAGGTGTCGGACAGACCAGGGCAAAGTCTGTGGCCAGAGTCGGATACTAGCCTCCCCTCTTCTCAGCTAAGAGGGCCAGTAAATTGAGGCCAGAAACATTGAGAGACTTGTCCAAGGCCCTTGCCCTCCGCCAAGGGTTGATGGCAGTGTTGGAGCAATAATAATGCTGTTTAATGAGCATTTAGTAAGAGCTTTACCAGTACTATTTGATCCTCCCAGCCGTCCTATGTGCTATCATGCCCATTTACGTGAGTAAAACGGGCCCCAGGGATCTTATAGCTCGCCCAGCTCACACGGCCAGTAAACGGGGAAAGGCTGACACTAGAACCCAGGACTGGCTGCTTCCAGTCCACGGCCCCGTCCACTGCACCACCCAGCCTCCTCCTGCTGGCTCCCAGCCCAGTCTCCTGTGCGTGGAATCCGGAAAGAAGTATCTGATTTCAGTCTACAGCAAAATGTTCCTCTCGATCCTGCAATTGTGCTGCCTCCTGCATCCTCCCTTTCTGCCCCCTTCCCTCTAGGTTTCCAAGCGCGAGTTGGCAGGGGGCAGCGCCCCATTTCCCCCCGCGGCCGCCCCGGTCCCCGCCCTGGCGCCGCCCGGTCCCAGTCCCCATTACAGCGCGTGGACGGCGATCCAGCAGGAGAAGGCGCAGATCCACAGGCCGAAGGAGATGCAGACACGGTGGCGGGCGAAGCAGTGGTCCAGGTAGTCCCAGTCCCAGAGCGCGGGCGCAGGGCTGGGCGCCTCCCCCATGGCTGTATCGGCTCCGCCTGGCCCGGTGCCCGCGCCGCCGCCTGGCCGGGGACCCGCGCGCAGCCTCCCCCCGCTGCCCGCCGCCCCGGGCGCTGCCTCCCCGCGCGTTTCCTCCGGTTCTGTTCCTTCGCGGCGGCCCCAGCCGAGCGCGCCGACCGCAGGCCGGAGATGGGCGCGCCCAGATCCGCGCTTCAGGGGGCGGGCGGCGGCGGTCAAGACTCGAGGGAAAAGTTTCCGGGAACGCGCGGCTCCCCACCCCTCGCGCTATTGTCGGGGGTCGGCGGGCGGGAGGCCGCCCCCCAGTGGCGGAAGCCGGGAGCAGCCTCTGCACAAAGGCTGCGCCCCACGCCCCCCAGACAGCGGCAGCACGGCTCCAGCGGACCCCTTCGCTGCCACGCACCCCCAAACCCGGCGGCCAGAGCGGAATACAGTGACCTGCCGGCGCACTGTGAGGCACCTCGTCCGTTCATTAACCCACCATGTTTCCTGAGTCAAACAATACATACTTGGCGCCTGGGGAGCTTGCTTGGGCGCTGGGGATCCCGCGAGGAGTGGGGCTTGGTCCAGATCGTTAAAATGGCACAATACAAAGGGTGCTGTGGGAGGCCAAGAAGGAGGAATCAAACGCGCCCCTCTGCATCCTCCCTCACTCTTTTCTGAGGCTGGAGCTGCACCCTGTGTCCCTGTTCCGTTGCCCAAGCGGGGCTCTGGAGGCGAAGTCCTCTTACCCCGCGACCCCCGCAGCCAGGGAGCCCCGTGATTTTTGCAATCTGTCCCCTCCCATCCAGCCACACTGCCGTCAGTTCAAGTACACAGGGCTATTGTTCTTGAAAACAAACTATTATTATGATTTAAAATTTTCATTGTTGATTTTAATAACTTTTCTTAAAGGACATGACTATATCATTTCTTTCTTTTATTTTTAAAAATAGCTTTACTGAGATCCCATTCATATATCATAAAATTCACCCATTTAAAGTGTACAATTCAGTGGTTTTTAATATATCCACAGAGCTGTGCAACCACCACCGTTATCTAATTTTAGAACATTTTCATTACCTGCCAAAAAACCTAGTGCCTACTAGCAGTTACTCTCCACCCCTCTCAAGCACTCCCAGCCCTAGGCAACCACACATCTACCTCTGTCTCTATGGAGCTGCCTATGCTGGACATTCCTTCTAAATGGAATCATCCAATAGTGGCCTTTTGTGGTTGGCTTCTTTCACTTAGCATAATGTTTTTAAGCGTCATCCATGTTGTAGCAGGTGTCCGTATGTTATTTCTTTTTATGGCTGAAAAATAATCCATTGTATGGTTGTACCAGATTTATTTATCTTTTCATCAGCTGATGGACATTTGGGTTGTTTCCACTTTTTGGCTGTTATGAATAATGCGCTGTGAACATTTGTCTACAAGTTTTTGTGTGGACATAGGTTTTCAGTCCTCTTGGTCACATACCTAGGAGTAGAATTGCTGGGTCCCATGGTAACTCTGTGTTTCAAGTTTCGAGGAACTACTGGACTGTTTTCCAAAGTGGCTACACTATTTTATTGGTTCATTCATTTTAAAAAAGTTATGACCACACACGGGAGAAATAAAACACTATCTGTCAGGCATTGTGCTAGGAGCGGGGGACACATTGTTGAGAAAAACAGATGTTTTTCTACCTCAGTGGAATTTACAGTCCAGTAGAAAAGAGAGAGATATTAAACAGGCAATCGAGCAAATAAAGATAAAATTAAAATATGTTATTAAGCAAAAGGGGCCAAAATTCAAATAGTAACATGATTAAGATGAACTGATATAAAATTCATGCCAACTAAGACAAGATTAAAGGGTTAAATTAAAAATATATGTAACCCAAGTTTCTCATAGTGTATAAACAAAAAATGCTCCTAGTCTGAAACCTCTGCCTTCTGATTCTTTTTTTTTTTTCTTCTTCATCTTTTTTTTTCTTCTTTGTTTTTGCCTTCTTGTTCTTTTCGGGCTCTTCCGGTGTTTGTTCTCTGTGCTTACAAATGGTCATCTCTACCTTGCTCTCCTGTGGGTGCTGACCAGTGGCTGCCTAGATCCTGGGTTCCTCTAGTGATGCTGTCTACTTACTGCTCCCAAAGGCAGATCTATCCAAAGATAATCTATTCCACTAATTATCTCACTGAAGTGAGGACACAGCCCACAGTTTTGTGTCACTCTCTCACCAGGCCCTAAGGTTGCCTTATGCTCTCAGTTTTGTTTTGACTTGAAGATACCACTATTTAATTTGATTCAATCTTTGTTACGGTTTCCTTCTCTCTCAGGCTCAGCATAGACCCTGGGGAGGTGGGCCTAATTTAAAAGTTGCGGGGACTTTCCTGGCTGTCCAGTGGTTAAGGCCCCGTGCTTCCAATGCTGGGGGCACAGGTTTGATCCCTGGTTGGGAACTGAGATCCCACAAGCTGCATGGTGCGGCCAAAAAATAAAAGTAAAAAATAAAAGTTGCTTCAGGGAATTCCCTGGTGGTCCAGTGGTTAGAACTCGGCGCCTTCACTGCCGTGGCCCCGGTTCGATCCCTGGTCGGGGAACTAAGAACCCTGCTTGGCCAATCCTCCTCACCCACCTTGGACCAGGTTTACACACATTAACGTCTTTTTCTTAAATTAGTAGTTAATTCTCCACCTTTTCTGTGACTCCTCTGAGAATCTGAAGAAAACCTCATCCCTGAAAAATACGAACTTGTGTGCACACCCACACACAGTTTCTCGTATAATCTTAAGGAATTTATGGAACGCCTGAAATTCAACTATGGATTCCATAGCAGAATAGACCCAGACTAAAAATCCCTAGTTTAAGGGTTTAAGTCCTACAGGTACCCTGCCTGAGCAGTTGAGCCAGTGTGGCCCACAGATTGTTGGTATCAAAATCACTCTGGCTGCCTGTCAAAAAGCAGACCTACTAAATCCAACTCCCTGGGCATGTGTCCTTGGAATCTGCATGGATTAGTTTCCTGGAGTTGCTGAAACAAATCACCACAAATGCAGTGGTTTAAAGAAACAAAAATGTATTCCCTCAGTTCTGGAGGCCAAAAGTCTGAAATCAGTTTTCACTGGACCAAAATCAAGGTGTTGGCTGGGCTGCCTCTCCATGGCAGCTCTGGGGGAGAAGCTGTTTCTTGTCCTGCCACTTCCAGCTTCTGGTGGTTGCCAGCGTTCCTTGCCTTATGGCTGCATTCCTCTGATCAGTCTCTGCCTCCTGCCTCCGTGGCTATATTGCCTTCTCCTCTTCTGTGTGTTAAATCTCCCTCTGCCTTTCTCTTATAAAGACACTGTGATTGCATTTGTGGCCTACTCAGGTAATCCACGATAATCTTCTTGTCTCAAGTTCTTTAACTTAATCACGTCTGCAAAGACCCATTTTCCACATAAGGTAACATTTACAGGTTCCAAGGATTAGGACTTGAAATCTTTGGGGACCATTATTTAGTCAACTACACTGCTTTGCACAAGCTTCTTAGGAGATTCTTTTTTTTTTTTTTAAATTTATTTATTTTTGGCTGCGTTGGGTCTTCATTGCTGCATGCGGGCTTTCTCTAGTCGTGGCGAGCGGGGGCTACTCTTCGTTGCAGCGTGCGGGCTTCTTATTGCGGTGGCTTCTCTTGTTGCGGAGCACAGGCTCTAGGAGCGCGGGCTTCAGTAGTTGTGGCATGCGGGCTCAGGAGTTGTGGCTCGCGGGCTCTAGGGCGTAGGCTCAGTAATTGTGGTGCACGGGCTTAATTGCTCCACGGCATGTGGGATCTTCCCGGACTAGGGCTCGAACCCATGTCCCCTACATTAGCAGGCAGATTCTTAACCACTGTGCCACCACGGAAGTCTCTTCTTAGGAGATTCTTATGAGACACACTAGGTTATGAGATGGCCCTCAGTGGGGCTGGAGAAGCTGCGGGGAGCTGTTCCCAGTCTCTGGATATCTTGGCTCATTGGATGATGCAGTGGGAAGACGTGGGCTTTGGAGAATCTTGACTGGAATTCTCACTCTGCGTCCTTGCAGGTGTGATTGGGGTGAAGCACTGATTCTCTCTGCACAGGAGTATTTTTACCTGTAAACTGAGAATAGGAGTACCTATCATAGAGTTACTGTGATTATTAGAAATCCTGCAGATAAAGCATCTGGCACATGTCAACAGTGGCAATTATTATTGTTATTGTCCTTCCTAGGAAGAACCTCAGATCCACTAAAAAAAAGAGGTATAGGGCTTCCCTTGTGGCTCAGTGGTTGAGAGTCCGCCTGCCGATGCAGGGGACGTGGGTTCGTGCCCCGGTCCGGGAAGATCCCACATGCTGCGGAGTGGCTGGGCCCGTGAGCCATGGCCGCTGAGCCTGCGCGTCCGGAGCCTGTGCTCTGCAACGGGAGAGGCCACAACAGTGAGAGGCCCGCGTACCGCCAAAAAAAAAAAAAAAAAAAAAAAAGGAGGTATAAAGAATATGTGAAAAGGAAGATCAACAATGGAGGGAGACACAGAGCTCAGTTCTTCCCTTCCCCACCACGTTCCAGGAGCATCTGTCTTCTGTGCTTTACCTCCCAAGTGAGTTATCTGCAGCTCAGAGCTCCCAGACTTTAGACTCACATACGCAACTGCCTATGCGTGACATGTCTTGCATGTCTTAATTGAGCGCGTCTAAAACCAAACTGGGTGGTTTTCCTTCCCAAAGCTGCTCCACCGGTGGTCTTCCCTACAAAGGTGATTGGGCGTCCTGGTCCTGAGGGGGGAGGTGCCTGCTCTCCTCCTCTGTTAGGGTGCCTCTCAAGCACAATGAGTGTTGTCCTTCTACCAGGCTGTGAGCACCTTGCAGCTGGGGTTGGTTAGTTCCTACCTGTCTCCCCAGCTCAGTGCCTGGAATATAGTTAGAAAAATATTTACAGAGTGAAAATATTGATTTTTAAACAGGCCAGAGAAATGTGGTATGTACTTAAGAACATATTGAAAATGCTTTGGGTAGTATAGTCACTTTCACAATGTTGATTCTTCCAATCCAAAATGGTTCTAATGAACCTAGGGGCAGGACAGGAATAAAGACACAGATGTAGAGAATGGACTTGAGGACACGGGGAGAGAGAAGGGTAAGCTGGGATGAAGTGAGAGAGTGGCATGGACATATATACTCTACCAAATGTAAAATAGATAGCTAGTGGGAAGCAGCCACATAGCACAGGGAGAGCAGCTCAGTGCTTTGTGTCCACCTAGAGGCGTGGAATAGGGAGGGTGGGAGGGTGGGAAGGAGGGAGACGCAAGAGGGATGAGATAATGGGAACATATGTATATATATATAACTGATTCATTTTGTTATAAAGCAGAAACTAACACACCATTGTAAAGCAATTATACTCCAATAAAGATGTTAAAAAAAAAAAGAAAATGCTTAGGTGATACCTAACATTGCATGTGTGGGTACATTGGGGAAGGCTTTCAAGAAACGCATGAGCTGGGCTCTGGAGAATGTTTGCTTTTGGTGGCAAGGCCATAGCACCAGTCCTGCAAATGTGCTCCTGGAGGTGGTAAGAGCTTGTCCATGGGCACAGGAAACAGCAGAGGTTCTGCAGCGAGGGGAGATGGGCGAGAGGGGCAGATGGTCCGGTCCTGAAGGAGCCAGGACTTCATCTTGTAGGGAACACTTAGGATGATGCATTCTAACCAACTCCCTCCCTGCCATTAGGACCCCTCCCAAATTCTTCCAGTACCTTCCATAGGGCTCTCCACTTGATCCGCCCTCAGGAAGTGTCTCAGTTCCTTTGCCAGGCTCCTCCAAGGCCCAGAAGCAAATGTTTTTTTTGGCCATGGTCCAGAGTTTGTCAGAAAGAAAAACTAACAAGAGGACCATAACACACGTCCTCCCTCACAGCTCGTAAACTTGTCCTGTTGGTAGAGGCACTGCGCCCATCGGCATTATCCTGACGCAGGAAGGGCTGCAGTGGGCTGAGCATTGCTGAGGAATGGGCGGCCAATCAGGCCGTAAATCCCAGCCGCTTGTGGTGGTGGGTGGGACAGGCTAGCCGCTCAACAGCTTTTCTCTTCTGAGGACACATTGCCTCCTGCCAGTGTTCTTTAAAATGCATTATTGAGAGGAAGGGCTTGGGGCTACTCCTCAAACAACATTTAAAAAAAAGTTCTGCATCGGTGTGTTTTACCTGCTATAAATACAGAGAAGTTAATTCTAAGAGAATGCAATACTGACCCTTCCAAATCTTTAAAAAATTTTTTATTGAAATAGAGTTGATTTACAACGTTGTGTTAATTTCTGCTGTACAGCAAAGTGATTCAGTTATACATATATATTCTTTTTCATATTCTTTTCCATTGTGGTTTCACAGGATATTGAATCTAGTTCCCTGTGCTAGCCAGTAGGACCTTGTTGTTTATCCTGGCCTTTCCAAATCTTAATCAGTCCCGTTGTGGACAAGTTGGAGTGTTGTGATTGAAGCAGGTGGTAGGACTGTTGGGGTCCTGGGTTCTATTTAAAACTCTGTCATCAACACACTGTAGGATCTTGTGAGGGTTTCTTCACCTTTTCCCCCTCAAGCTCCTTGTAACATCTGATTGCTGAAAGTCACTTCCTGCATATCACTCAGAAGCTAGGCAAGGGCTAATGGAACAGACACATGTTGAGATGTTACATCAAGGAAAGTCCTTTTTTAAAGGGACGTTAAAGCAAGGCAACTCACCTTTTTTAAAAAAATTAATTAATTAATGTATTTATTTTTGGCTGCGTTGGGTCTTCGTTGCTGCAAGGGCTTTCTCTAGTTGCAGAGATCAGGGCCTACACTTTGTTGCGGTGTGCTGGCTTCTCACTGCAGTGGCTTCTCTTTCTGCGGAATGTGGGCTCTAGGGGCGCGGGCTCAGTAGTTATGGCGCACAGGCTTAGCTGCTCAGTGGCATGTGGGATCTTCCTGGGCCAGGGCTCGAACCCGTGTCCCCTGCACTGGCAGGTGGCTTCTTAACCACTGCACCACGAGGGAAGTCTGGCAACTCACCTCTTAAAGCGAATTGAGCACTTGAATATTTGCATTGAGATAATTATTTAAAAGAAATGTAAGTTCTCACTGCCGTTTGCAATTCAGAAAGCAACCAGCATCCTGCTAAGTTCCTACATGCCAGTATGGGAGCTGGATAACCACCCTGCCTAAAAGCCAGCAAAGGCAAAGAGTAAAGACAGAAGCTCTGTGTGTATCTGTTAATCGTGGTAACTGTTTGATTCTGTAGTCTTCTGGTACAATTTTGTCTGTGCTTCTGAATGGCTCCTGAGCCCTTATGGCATTTAACTGTCAACTCTTACAACACCTCACTCCCCGATTTTTTATTTTGAAAAATTTCAAAACTACAGAAAGGTGAAAGAATACCTACCTAGATTCACCAACTGTTAACATTTTGCCACATTTGTTTTGTCTCTCTGTCTCCACTCGGAACCATTTGAAATTGCAGGTATCATGACATTTTACCCTTAATATGCATCAGCATGTTTCTCCAAGGATGGTCTCCTCAGAACCACACTTCTATTGCACTGATACAATAATCTTATCTAATAGGCAATCCGGGGATGGGGGTGGGGGAGGGGAAGTGGATGAAGGTGGTCTCAAAGTACCAACTTCCTGTTATAAGATACATAAGTACTAGGGGTGTGATGTACAACATGATGAATATAATGAACACTGCTAATGAACATAATGTATGAAAATTGTTAAGAGTAAATCATAAGAATTCTCATCACAAGGAAAACAATTTTTTCTATTTCTTTAATTTTATACCTATACGAGGTGATGTTCACTAAACTTACTGTGAGAACCACTTCATGATGCATGTAAATCAGATCATTATGCTGTACACCTTAAACTTACATAGTGCTGTATGTCAATTATATCTCAATAAAACTGGAAGAAAAAAATGTAATCCATATTAAAATTTGCTCAGTTTTTCCAATCATGTCCAGTAATGTAGTTGATTTTTTTTTTTTTTTTCAGTTTAGGATTCACTCATTTAGCTGTGTGCCTCTTTAGCCCAGGTCCCTTGTTTTATAGATTGTCCCAAATGTGGGATTCATCTAGTTGTTTCCTCGTGATTATATTGAGGTTAAGTGCTTTTGCAAAAGCAGTACAAGGTGATGTCGTGTACTCCCTAATACACTGCATCGGGGGTGCAGAATGCCAGGCTGGCATTCCACGGGTGATGCTGAGTTTGATCACTTGTTTAACGTAGTGGCTGCCAGGTTGCTCCATTGTAGAAAGCACTTTCCCTTTGAATTTAATAAGTAAGGGTGGGTGATACTTAGAGGGGTGTGACTATCCAGTTCCACAACGACCTTTCACTCAGTGCTTTCAGCATCCGTTGGTGATCTTGCCTGAATCCTTGATTTCGTTGATGGTTACAAAATGATGATCCTATCATTCCTTCTACATTTTCTCCCTGGGGTTCTTTTGTAAAAAAGTTTCCCTTCCTCTCCCTTTTTTGAATATTACTATGGATTCAAAAATCCTTTTTAAAAAAACTCAATGGTTTATAATCCAAAAGATTATAAGTGTTTTAATACTGTGTGTTGCCTACTTTAGAAGTAGACAAGATGTATAAATTATAAATGTGAAATTTACCCCTATTCTCCCCCAACTCTGAAAAAAATCTCATCATACTGACCTTTGATTGTTGGGTCAGGCAGGAGTTAACAGTCATTGCCTTTAGCAGTTAACTTCTGAAGATGTCACTAGCCACATTTTAAGTGCTTAATAGTCACATATGGCTGTAGTTACGTACTGGAGAGCACCGATTATAGAACATTTCCATTATACCAGAAAGTTCTGTTGAAGAGCACTGTATTACAACATCCATGGCAGCACTATTTTAAAAAACCAAAACCCGTTGGGTGATAAGGATGTGTTACTGTAGCTTCATCCATTGTAACGAACGAGCCACTGTGGTATGGGATGTTGACAGTAGGGGAGGCTCTGTGTGTGGGGGGACTGGGGATAAATGGGAACTCTCTGTACTTTCTGCATAATTTTGCTGTGAGCCTAAAACTGGTCTAAATAATAAAGTTTATTAATTGAAAAATTAAAAAAACCCAAACCTGAGAAACCTCTACAAGTCTATCAATAATAAAACTGATAAACTGTGATATATTCACACCATAGAATACTATTTGGCAATGAGAATGAACGATTTACGATTACACGTGAGAATATGGACGAATCTCACAAACCCTGATTAAAAAAGTGAGATACGTAAGGGTACACACTGTTGATTCTGTTTCTATATAATATAAAGCGAGGCGAAAAGGTTAGAACAGCGGTTAGGTGGGTGCTGGTCATGCTCTGTGCCTGCATCAGGGTGCTGGCTGCGTCAGTGTGTTGCTTGTGGAAATTCAGCTATCTGTACACTTATGATTGTGCACTTTCTGTATACCTATTGCACTTCAATAAAACATTTAAAAATTTTATTGAGGGTCTTTTTGCTAACATAATGCCTTTTGTTTTTAAATTGCTCAAAATGGTTATTGTTTCCTCTTTATACTGGAGACTTTTTAAAAAATATATTTATTTGGCCGCATCGTTGCAGCGCATGGGCTCTAGAGCACGTAAGCTTAGCTGCGGCATGCATGTGGGATCTTCGTTCCCCGAACAGGGATCGAACCTGCGTCCCCTGCATTGGAAGGCGGATTCTTAACCACTGGACCACCAGGGAAGTCCCTATACTGGAAACTTTTGAAAGCACCATTTTTCCTTTCTGTAGGGCCTCTCGCCTTCACCTGGTATACAGTACGTTGAACACAACAGACGACAAATGGTTGTTAGGCGTGGAAATTTAAAACGATTTTCCTCACTTCTCCACAAAGACCGAAGATGGGAAAAGGCTGGTAAAACAAGGTGGAAGTTAAGTAGATTTCTGGCTTGCTGCCAAATTTTTCCTGGTTCCCCACCAAGAAAACATATGCTGCTATTGGCTTCTTGAGAGAAACCACACTTCCTACTAATGTCCTGAAAAGTAAACAGATGACAGATGTATAGCAGGTTCTACTTGAAAAGGGTGGCATAGTCCTTGTAATTAAATATTGGAAAAAAATTTCGAAACAAAAAATTTGATAGTGTGATAATGACTGCACTTCATAAATTTAAGTACTAACCTGTAAAACAAGGGTGAGAATACTTAAAAATAAAAATTGTGAGGATGCTTAACGAGACATGTTCTGGGCAGAAGCAAAGGTGAAAGTAGAAATTCCCTCTTCGTGGTGTCCTAGTTTGGGTTCCTCAGACCGTAAGCAAAGACTTAGGTTCAGTTAGTTTATTTGGGTGGTACTTCCGTGAAGCAGAAACGAGGAAGAGGAGAGTGAGACCGGGAAGGGAGAAAAGGAAAGGTGAGTTCATGAGACGGTTTTAGCCGTGGGCAAGTGGGGCTCAGTTCCACTGAGGAAGAACATGTAGAATGTACACACTGGGTGAAAGGGAAGCTGGGGTGCTTACCAACTGGCCCCCATTCCTTACTGGTTGGGGGTTACCCCAGGGAGTGTTGAGCCCCCAGCCCTTCTAGACTGCCCTGTGTGCAGGCTGAGCAAGCTCCTGGGGTGCAGGAAAAGTCCTCAGGTGGGAAAGCAGAAAACACAGGGCTTGTGGAAAGCTGTGAGCCTCCACAGGAACCGTGTATTGGGCTGCAGGCGAACTCCAATTAGGCTAAGGGATGTGGAGTGGGTGGGGCACCTGCACAGACATCATCTCTTACCAGCAGTACATGCTAGGAAATTGAGTCAGATACTCTTCACAATTGTTACACACCCATGAATGTTAAATATCAAAGGCATACATCAAGAAATAAGCCCTCACATTTACGTTCAACTTTTGACAGGGGTATCAAAATAATTCAGTGGGGAAAGGCTAGTCTTTTCAACAAATGGTGTTGGGACTACTGGATATCCACATGCAAAAGAATGAAGTTGGCTTGTCCCCTACCTCACACCATATACAAAAATCAACTCTGGCCCAAAGACCTAAATTTAAGACCTAAAACCCTAAAACTCTTGGGAAAAAACATAGGAGTAAATCTTAGTAACCTTTTATTTGCCAATACTTTCTTAATTATAATACCAAAAGCACAAGCAACCACAGCAAAAAAAGATAAATTTGGACTTCATCAAAATTAAAATTTGGTCAATGAATACTTATTAATGAACAAAAATTTTTAATTTCCCACATATAACAATTTTTAAATATACCAAATACATTATGGTCAGTTAAAGGCAAGGTTTCTTTTAAAAAAAAATTTTTTTTAAATAAAAAAGAAGTTTTTTAACACTTTTTTTTTGGCCATACCTCATGGCTTGCGGGATCTTAGTTCCCCCACCAGGGATAGAACCCAGGCCCTTGGCAGTGAAAGCAGAGTCCTAACCACTGGACCACCAGGGAATTCCCAAGGCAAGGCTTCGTAACAGTGAATTCATGAACTTTGGGGACCTGTGAATGTTCTGATACTTTTTCAAAATTGTGTAGGTGGGAATGTGCATTTTTCTGGAGAAAGCATTTATAACTTCCATTAGATTTCCAAAAATATCTATGACACAGAACAAGGTAAGGATCTGAATTAAGGGAATAATGAGGCTCAGAGAAAAAGAGAGACAAAAGTAAAGAAGTGAGAGGCTGAAGCAGCCATAGTGTATTACAAAGGTGATTGTAAAAGGTCAACTGCCCTTGTTGGTCAACTACTCCTGATGGTCCTAAGTGCTCAGGACGTCAAGGATCCCTACACCTAAAACAAGAACCAGCTGCTTAGCTGCCACTTTCCTCACTCGCTGTGGGTTTGGCTATAGAAAAACCCACGCTCCCCTCTGGGGAAGAGACTCACGGCGACTTTCAACAGAGGATTATGCTCTTCAAGGGCTTTTAAAAATCACCCGTGCTAGCCCCTATTCCAAGACGTGATATGCCTTCTGCCATATTAGGGGTGTGTATTGGGTATGTGTGTGAGACGGAGAATCACAAATCTCATAATGTACTCAAAAATCCATCTAAAATCCCAGCATGTTTTAGCAGATTAAAATTGTTTAAATAATGTGAAATGTCCAAATTGCAGTGTAGCTACACGAACAAATAAAAAACCCATGTGGCAATTTAATTTTAATATCTCTTCAAAAAATTCCCAGATTACAAATTACTATGCATCTGTATATATGTTTACACAAATAAACATACATCATTCATTCCCCCATCTCAGATTCAGCCTCCTACAGGAACAGGTTTCTGGGGCTCCAAGACGACCCTGTTAATTGGAGTTGGTGCTCTGAGGAGCCCCTCGGTCTTGATATCAGCTGTTGGGTGTGAATCACAAGGGCAGGGGCCACCCTATAGCACCACAGATGCACAGTGCAGATGCTACCTCTGTTGCAGCCCAAGTTCACGTATCCAGGTGCTTATAGAGTCTACGACTTTTCTCTTTTTTATTTCTGTTGCCATGTTTTTTCCAGGGCTTCCCAGCCCCCGTCTCAGACCTGCTCACAGTAGCTGCTGTCACCAGGCCACTCCCAGGCTTGTAGCCCATGACAGCCTGGACTCCTTTGGTCAAAGCTCTCAAATTTTCCTAGGAAATAAGAGAAAATATTATTGGCGATGTCAGCAGTCTCCTTTACAGGATATGCACAGGATTGCTTATGGAGAACTCCAAGAGAGTGGACTTCCATCTCTCACTGGTCCTCTTTCTCTCCCCATTCCTTAAATAAGTTTCTCAGTGTTTTGTCTTCACTCCATTCTCTTTGTCTTCAACTTTGTTTAGTCCACGGCATCAAACAACATCTATAACTAGGCTCAATACCAGCTATTTTCTGGAAATCTCTATCTTGATACCAAACTTCAACCGGCCGCAACCCAGAGTTAGTTAGAAGCTGACTCTCCATTCTTCATTTAGGCCAGTGGGATAAGAATCTGCCCAGCCCTGAAGATGGCGCACTCTGTCTTCCTTATCTATCACACACAGCCAGGCACTAAGCTCTGTGGATTCCACTCTCAAGAACTCTGTTCATCTTTCCCCCTCTTCTCCATCCCCACTGCTCTAACCCAGGTGTTCATCAGCTTTCACTGAACTTTCACTTTCACTGCAAGACTCCTCAAATCCAGTGTGCACATTTCTATCAGAGTGCTCTATTCTGTATCTCTCTAGTCCTGTCCTCACAGATCTCTGATGGCCGCCTGTGGCCTGGGGAATCAAGTTCATATTCCCTCACGTGGCACACAAGGCCACCTACAACATAGGCTCTTTACTGAAAAAATCCACAGTCTCACATCTTTTTGCCTTTGTTCATGCTACTCCTTCTATCTGGCCCATGCTACTCCTGGAAATCTGGCCCTCACCGCTTCTTCCAACTGACACATTTTTATTTGTTCCTCAAAGTCCAGCTTAAATATCACTTCTTTTCTGTAGTTCAGCAAGGATGTGGAGAAATTAGAAACCTCATACATTGCTGCTGGGGATGGTAGATGGTGCAGCCACTTTTGGGAAGTTCGGCAGTACCTCAACTCTTAAACTTAGAGTTTCCACATGACCCAGCAATCCCACTCCTAATGTATATACCCAAGAGAAATGAAATATATGTCCACACAAACACTGGCACATGAATGTTCATAGCAGCATTATTCATAATAGACAAAAAGTGGAAACAACCCAAATGTCCAACAACTGATAAATGCATAAACAAAATGTGGTCTATCCATTCAATGGAATATTATTTGGCAGTAGAAAGGAATACAGTACTGATACATGGGTGAACCTTGAAGCCATTAGGCTAAAGAAGCCAGTCACAAAGGACCACAGAGCATATGATTCCATTTACATGAAACGTCCAGAATAGACAAATCTTTATATAGAGAAAGTAGCTTAGCGGTTGGCAGGGGCTGGGGGGAAGAGGGGAGTGGAGAGTGAATGCTAATGGGTACAGGGTTTCTTTTCGGAGTGAGTGGTGATGGTTACATAACTCTGCAAATATCCTATAACCTACTGAACCATATATTTTAGAAGTGTGAATTTTATGGTATGTGAATGTTATTTCAATAAAGCTGTTATACAAAATGTACTGGATCAGAAGTTAAAAAAAAACTTTAAAACTTACCTGATGGAAAAAAGTTTTGTCCACTACATTTTCAATCTGATTTGCTTTTTTATTTCTGCGTGGCTGCATTTTTATTTCCCCACCATTCGCTTTTTTCTCTAGGAGTCGCTGGTGTTGATACTGAAAGGTCAGAGGATCTCTTCCAGGAGGAGGATGACAGTACAGGAGTTTACCCTGCAAAGACAACATGCATGGTAACAGCACATCCTCAGGGCCATCTGTGTGAGAGTCCACAGAGGAGGCCTCTCCACGGTGCACACTCTGATGGAACTTTCGGCCATTTGACAGCTGAGCTGAGTTTTGGTCACTGCAACTGGAGAGTCCCAACTTACACCCTGATGATGATCCTTAGTGTTCTAGAGGCCTACCTCTTCCCACAGCTCCCACACAAGAACGAAATCTTCCCTGTGCCCCCTTTCACCTTGTTTACCGTACTCTTCAGTACATGTATATGATTGTACTTAAGAGAATATTTTCCAAAACAAAAGCCAGGACGTAGTTGGACAGTGTGGCTGTACTGATGGGGACACTGGGCCTGCTGCTGTTGTCCACTGGGTGCCAAGTTTCCTCTTTCCACCATAAACACTCTAAAAACTGTGGTTGTTTTTAACTCATCTCCCCCACCCTCCATAGTTTTACAAATGGTAAATGAATGAATAATTCATCTATACAAATATTCTATTAACTGTTTTCCTACCGAATTAAAAAAAAAGAGAATATGGCTGCCCTCTTTTATTTCTATGCTCCAAGCTCCACTGATGGTGTATTGAGAAGAGGAGGGAATAAAGTGAAATCCTCACAACCAATTAAGCCCCTGGAATGCTTTTTTGTGGAAACAAGTAGCTTAATAAATAAAAACTATTGGGGCTAATTAAGTGCCAGGCACTGAGCTTAGTGATGTGCGTGTGTGTATGTCTCCACACACATACACTGTTCTCATTTATTTCCCATAATAATCTCATGGGATAGGTACTATTAATTCCTATTTTACTGATGAAGAAAACCCCAAACTTAGCATGTCCTCACTTGTAATTGGAGAATAATACCTCACAGACTTACATTTTTTTTTTTTTTTTGCAGTACGCGGGCCTCTCACTGTTGTGGCCTCTCCCGTTGCACAGCACAGGCTCTGGGCTCACAGGCCCAGCCGCTCTGCGGCATGTGGGATCTTCCCGGACCGGGGCACGAACCTGTGTCCCCTGCATCAGCAGGTGGACTCTCAACCACTGTGCCACCAGGGAAGCCCCTTACATATTTTTAATGAGATGACAAACGTAAAACATTTAGAACTATTCCTAGCAGGGCTAGCTTTGAATAAATGTTAGCTATGATTATTATTTTTACTGGACAAGTGTTGGAAGACAGGTATATAAACAGCTACACTATAAGAAATACTGTGATATAGCTGCAGTAGAAACACCCAAGGGCTGGAGGAGATGGAAAAACTGGAGACATAAATTTATCACCTTCACTGCAAATAGGTATTCAGAGATCTTCGTCTCTTTCATATTATGTCAGTCACTTCTATGATTTATATGATGCTAGCTCTCCTGGATCAAGAATATAATTCCAGTTATGGCACAATATCAATGAGAAGATATCTCCTTTATAACCCAGCTGGTTGCCATTACCCTAAACATACGCTGTGGAGAAAGAAGACCTACTTATTCCAGAGGAACGAGAAGCAGGGTTCACTTACATTGACATAATCCTTCAGGATGTAGCGTGCAGATCGAGGTTGGTCTGGCTGTCCATGTGCTGTCATGAATCCTCGCATACCTGTGAGGAGAAATGAATTTTGCAAAACCTAAGTTAGAAAACATCACAACAAAGACAACTGAGGTGATGGAAATCTAGCCTTTTCTGTTATTACACTGTGCATTCTTACTTAACCTTAAAAAACCCAAATCAATTAATAATGTAGAAAATATTTTGGTTAGCATTACAAAAACATCTGATAATCCAGGAGAACAGACTATATTGTTACATCTGATCTTCTGACAACCACCTAGCAACATGCTGTGACACATTCAACCTCTCTCTACTCCAGTCATTTCTTCTATCTCTCTGATTTTAATTATTGATTCAAGGAGGCTACTTGTACAATGCTATGTTGTCAATATTATTAGCAACCCCCAAAGCAACAGAGCAAGTTTTCTTATTTAATGATATGTCTACACCTTTCTCAGTTTCCCGAACATGCAACGAAGATCCCTTTAATACTAACTCAATTAGAAGGGAGTAGCAGAGCACAGCAGGCAAGAACACAAACTTTGGCTGACAGGTTCAAAACTCAGTTCCCTCCCATACTAGCTGTATGTTGGCTCCTTCAGTTTAGAAGAAAGTATCAATACTTAGAACCGTACACAAAAAAACATTTAGGAAAAGGAAAAAAAAAATCTAAAGATTAAAAAAAAAAAGGATTACAGTAAAATAGTTTTTCCCAAGTAAAACACCGAACCCAACAAAACTAAGAAGGAAAAACATTGTTGGGCTTCCCTGGTGGCACAGTGGTTAAGAATCCACCTGCCAATGCAGGGTACATGGGTTTGAGCCCTGGTCCCAGAAGATCCCACATGCCGCAGAGCAACTATGCCCGTGCGCCACAACTACTGAGCCTGCGCTCTAGAGCCCACGAGCCACAACTACTGAGCCCGCACGCTGCAACTACTGAAGACCGTGCACCTAGAGCCCGTGTTCCACAAGAGAAGCCACCGCAACGAGAAGCCCGTGCACTGCAAAGAAGAGTAGCCCCTGCTCGCCTCAACCACAGAAAAGCCTGTGCGCAGCAGCAAAGACCCAATGCAGCCAAAAACACGCCCCCAAAAAACAAAAAAAACCCACATTGTTTATTAAAGCCGTTAACTTCTACAGGGCTAAAAAAACCATAAATAGACACTGGGAAAAACATTTGCAGCCCAGGTAGCAAAGAACTCCTACAAATCATTACGACAAAAACAAATGATGCATAGAAAAAAGTGATTCTCAGAAGACAAAATGGCTAACAAATATATGGACAGATGTTGAATTTCACTAATATTTTAAGAATGTTCAGTCATCTGTTTTTACAAACTGGTTTTGTCCTCACTCTCTTTGATTTCATCAGAGAGAATCAGATGAAAAATCTTAAAAGACTCACATTTCTTTCAGTTTTATCTGGAAATCAAACCAGATGCAAAGTTTAGTGCAAAGTCTACCTTTCCCCATCTTTCAGGTTAGCACACTGGAGAGGTCTAGATTAGGAAATCTGGGTTCTCACTGAGGCTATGCCACTGACCAGACACCACCTTGGGCAAGTCATTTCATGCTCTGATTTCAGATTACTTAAGAAAATCTGATTTCAGATTACTTAAGAAAAGGGGGATGAGAGGTGGGGGAATCTTTAAGGCCCCTTCTTGTCCTATGATGTTGTGACTATGGCAGTCTTGCAACAAGTGCTTAGTATTCATCCTCTTTAAAGTCGCTCAACTAAAGTAAATTCAAGGTCTGATTTTAACCATATAAGTGTGGTTTATATCAAATCACCTTTCTCTGCCAGTAAATACTCAAATAACCTGAACTCCTTCCCGGCTGGGGGCAATTCCTTACAAGGCAAGCCACACACGCATGGAAACTTTTTTAACACCGCTTTTTCTTTAGGTAGATATGCGTCTTTCCAGATTACCTTTAAAGCTTGTGTTTAAGGTAAATAAATCACAATGAATTGGAGAAATGACAAAGATAATGCCCATGCAGAAAAGGGAAAAGCCAACATAGCCTTAGATCAGAAGCCCTGTGTCTACACTTGGGTCCTAGGCCTCCCATAGGAAAGGGCCTGAGAGAGCCTGGGAAGATGTGTCTCCCAGGCACTTGATTTCTATGATGAAGATCTGGGGAAGAGGCAAAGGATACAGAGCAGCTCCTTCTCTAACTCTAAAAAGCACTTAACACTGAAGTAAAATACCACTCAGGCAGTGGCCGGCTCTCCCTCCTTTACTGCTGGACCAAGTCAGCTACCTGGAGGCCACCTGGTGGGCAAGACCAACAGGACAACAAAAATATCAAGCCTGAAAGGTGACATGACAAATGCTAAGGAAAACTTCTGAACTTGTACCTTTGCAGAGTATTCCTCTTAGTAGCTATACTATTATTTTTTGTTCATGTTTTAAAATAAATCACAACTCACATCCATAAGCCGTCAACAGTTCTTCTGACGTTGGAGGTCGCTGGGGATCTTCATCTTCTCTAGGTTTTATGATGTCAATGCCATACGTAGCTTCTAAAACATGCCTTGGAATATTCTGGCAAATGTAAGATTGTCAAGGAATCCGTTTCTTTGAACTGACCCCTCCCTCCTCCCCATGGTGTCTTCTAAGAACATGGTATTTCAGCACCTCTGTGACAAAAAAACTTTTCACCTCTCCAAAGAAGAAGTACGATTATTCGTTAATTTAAAAGACTTTTCTTCCCTCTTTTATTTTGTATTATTATTATTATTTTTTTGTGGTACACGGGCCTCTCACTGTTGTGGCCTCTCCCGTTGCGGAGCACAGGCTCCGGACGCGCAGGCTCAGCGGCCATGGCTAACGGGCCCAGCCGCTCCGCGGCATGTGGGATCCTCCCGGACTGGGGCACAAACCCGTGTTCCCTGCATCGGCAGGCGGACTCTCAACCACTGCGCCACCAGGGAATCCCCTCTCCCCTCTTTTAAACAAAGCCTTATGCACAATGATCACTTCCAAATGTATCCTTTAAAAATATTATCTCTGAAAACAGACCTTAAAGATGACACATTTTTATGTAAATACACTATAGATTTGTGAGATGACCCTAATTCAGACATAAAGCACCGAGTATTTGTTTCTAATCCTTACAACTATGTAAGGAGTGATTATTTTTTCCTCCCCTGTCTATTGCCCAGATTTTTCTTAAGCCCTAATATACACATAACAACCAAAATTTTGACACAGCATAGAGGATATTAGTGATATAGGTGGGAGGTGATCTCTCATCTGGTCAATCGGGAGGATTCCACTGCAAATCATCTCAGCTTTGGTAGAGACAAAGGACGGCATCACCAGGCCTGGGCAGTCACATAAGCAGAGGCCAGGTTCCACATAGAGAGTCTGAAAGACACGTAAGAGGTTTATGCTGCGCATACAGCAAAGGAAGGGAAAGGAGAGCAGCAGCACACGAGTGGCAAAGAACTTCAGGAAACACCCAGAGGGAGGAACTGGCGGAGAAGGAAATACAGAGGCCGATGCTGTAGAAATACCTGAAAATGCTTGGTGTGACCGGGCGTGGCAGACACAGACACCTTCTTGTTGCCCATGATGGTGTTGATTGTTGAACTCTTACCAACGTTTGGGTAGCCCACCTAGAAGGGTGTCAGAAGGAATGTTTACAGTATAAGTTGGCAAGGATCACAGGATGCCGAAAGCCTACCCTATGTAAAAAGCCTATCTAAAGCTAAGAACATTGGACTGGAAGTCTGAAGACAACCCTGAAAGCTCTCATTCTAGTATCTCTTGTAAGTGACGTGACAGGTAGGGATGAACTGGGAGACTGTAGAAGATAATTAATATGAACAGTGGTGTAACCAATATAAGCCTTGAGAAAGTTCATTCTTTGAGTTGGGCTTTGCCTGTCACCCAGTCTGCTCCCAGGATGCCCGTGGGCAACAAGAGGGCATCAATGTTCCCTATGACGCCAGGGCCTGATCTCTAGAGTTCCAGTATAGCTACCAAAGGATGGGGAATACAGACCCTCACAGAACAATTTTATGATATATTTCATCTTACCAGTCCAATAGTAAGTTGTCCATTCTTCACCTTCTTTCCAGAGTGTAGCTGTTTAAAGATCTCCAGTAATTCCTGCTTTGATACCAGGTGGCTAAAATTGTGTATCTGCCTCTGCTGGGGGGTCTTCCTTCCTTGCGCCTCAGAACGCACAGTACAGCGCTCCTTCCAATCCTGGCCGCAGGCCTGCTCGTCGGGGCCGCTGCCCTCTTCCGAACACGTCTGCCAGTCCTCCTCCTCCTGCCAGCAGTCCTCATACTCACTTTCATCTTCATCACTCCTGGCAACTTCATTAACTGAAAGATGTTCAGTCTCTTTGTGTAGAGTTTCAGCTTCGTCACAACTGGAGTTTTCAAAGTCAGCTGTGATGGCTTCTGCACTGTCTCCATTTACTTCTTCCTGATGAAATAACAGAAACCACAAAAGTTCAGAAGTGTGTAACAACTGCACTCTTCACTCTGGTGAACAACATTCAGAGTTGGTTACCTAAGATGAACACAGGACAAGGAAAGTTACGAAGGAGAAAGAGAAAGGTGAATAGAGGGAGAAGATAGAATGAGGATATAACCAAACTATCAACAGTGGTGTCCTCTGGAGTGGTGGACCTTCACTTTACACACTTTTGTATTATTTGAACTCTGTGCAAATAGCGTGTATTACTTTTCTAGTAGATAACTCTTTTACCTATTAAAAGAAAGCAAGGGTTTAGAAAAACCTGTATCAAGCTGAACTCCTTGGCAGTACACTTTTTTTGGCAATGGTCTGTAGAATAAAACAAAGCATTTCTCATGAACGATAAAACATTTAACATTCTCTTCTCTGCACAAAGCAAGAAGGGTATAATTTGTAATCTGAGCTTCACTGTATATTTGCATTTTCAAAGACAGTGGTTTGCATAGTTAAGGAAACTGCTATTCTTTTGTAACTGCCTTTAGTAAATCATAGCACCATGGAGCATATGTCCCTGTGTGTGAAGTATGAGAGCAATAAAACTCAACGCTGCGCATGGAAATTATTCACCAACCAACGACTTCCTCTGGAAAGAGAAAGGTAAAAGTCATTTACGATTCACGGGTGTGTTAATCCTTCTGAATTCCTATGGACAGCAAAGCAGAAATATGGCAAATTTATAGTATTACCAAGCAGTATCAACAAGGGAGAACTGATTCAGATTCAGAAGTGATGGAAACCTATCATTTCCAAATAGTCTAGCATTACAATGAGTAGCCACCGCAGGAGAGGCATGATGGAACTCAGTTAAACAGGCATCCTACATTTTAGGAAAGAGATATTAAAAAAAAATGTCAGGGATAAAAGGTATGATTTCATTGTCATTCCTGGCAACTCAAAAAGAAATATGGAATTGGAAGCAATTTCTATGATAAATGAGCAATAAATGTAAAGAAGTCACTGTGTGCTCTTCTGCAGACACAAGAATGTAAACTGAGCATGAATGTGTATTAGGAAAACTAAGGCTAGGAGCAGTTTTGGTTCAGGAAAAATGATAAAGGCAACAAAAGGACTTTGCAGTAGTTACATCAAAAATAGAAAGAAAGAAGGGAAAAGTCAGTCTTTTGGGGGAACACAGTGCAATTTAAGAGATGGCCAAGAGAAAACCAAAGTACTCAATTCAAAAAAATGTCCTATTTTTTTAAAATAAGAAAGGTTAAGCAACCATAGAGAAAGAACCAAACTTCAGATAGGTGAGGAAACAGTGAATATCTATTTTTAGTAAGTTCATGTTTGACACTCAAATGACAGATGTGATTAGATATATCACAATGGTAGCTGGCTACTTGACTTGGAAAATCATGAATAACAGATTTCAGAAGACCTGGAAGGAATAAATAGGGTTCAACTTTTAAAAAGGAAGAAAGAATATCTTCCATAAATCATGCACTGTTAATCCAGAGTCTGACAGGGAAGCAACTCCTCAAGTTAGGAAATTCCTCCAAACAATTCCTCCCCTGACAGTAATGGGAGGCAACAACGGTTCCCTGAGAACAGATGGTGCAAACAAATCCCACTTCCCTTTGCAATCTACTCCTTGGTTGATAGGTCAGGGAATACCACAGATGCAAAAGATGAAATGAAACACATAAAGTACTCAGAATAGCAGTGCCTGGCTAAGAATAAGTTTTCTATGGGTTAGTTTTTATTAACAGTAATAACAGAATAACTATTGTTATAGCCTTTCAAATACATCTGTATGCGTCACACTAAAATGCTTGGTACTGAGCGCTTATTAAGTCCACAAAAGTTCACAGAGCTCTATCCTTGGCTCCGGTCTACTCAACAGCGTTATCAATGACAGAAAGAATATATAGAAGGGCCAATACAAAAGCTGCAGATGACTCAAAGCTGGAAGAAGGGAAAAGCAAATGACACATGCAAAATGAATTCTACCTTGTTCCCAAATCACTAATATTTAAGAGGAACAGCATGATTCTAAGCTGAGCTAAAACCAAAATGAAAACCTTTTCCCACGTGTAAAGACAGGATGAGATCTGCTTAGTAAGTCTTGTCTTTTAAACATGTGAGGGATGTGGCTGTTCACAGGTTCAATGAGCCAAGTTTCAATGAGCCAAGAGCATAAGCTCCTTTGAAAGGGGGTGAATTAACAAAAACTCTGAATTACTGGGAGTATCCTGATCACAAGAAACAAGAGTACATGTCCTGGGCAAATCACACCTGGAATGCTGTACTCAACCAGCTGCCACCCATTTTAGGCGTCTGACACAGGCAGACAGGTGCTCAGGGTGAGGAGTGCTCTGGAGGTCATGTCAATATAAGGAGCAGGAAAGCAGACAACGTCTCTTCTGCAGAAGAGGGAACACGGGGAGAGAGGAAGAGGCCTCAAGTTAGGAAGAGGCCTAAACAACTTTCTAACCTTGGAGATAAAAAGGAATGAGACACCTGGTGTCTGCCATTTAAAGGAGTCACAGAGACAGCATGTGACTGCCAGGGAGGTGAAGGGAAGAACTCCTTCACAGAGTTAGAGCTCACTAACTTGTGAGCTCACCAAGGGAGGGTGTTGTATTCATAGCACCCTAACCAGTCAGCAAGTAGTTGATAAATAGAGGCGAGAGGAAAGGAGGTGGATAGGAAAAGATATGACTTTAAGTCTCTTCCAGCTCTAAGATTCTATTACTAATTTCTTTTCATAGTTGGTTACCATTAATTTTTACTAGAAAATAACTCCTAAACTGTTTCTGTAAAAAGTGGATTAAAAGATACAGAAAATAACACGGTATATCTTAATTTAGGACTACTTCATTTCTTTGTTTTCAAAACAAAGTCAAAAGAGAGTCTAATCAAGTCCAGAGAAGTTACTACATTCAGTTGTATCTGATTTTTGTTCCGACTTCTCTTAAAAGCAATTACATACAAGGGCAGTATGAAACTTCCTATACAATTTTCTGCCTAAAATTTTTAAAAATTAAAAATTATAGCTACTATCAGTGTGCATCATAGACCCCTGGGATAGCAGACTATTTAAAAACCAGAGAAAGCAACCTTGTGGCTTACTTTTCTGTAGATCACCCGACTATCTCAGCACTTAGGGAAAAAAGAAACAAATAAAACCCCACACATCAACAATAAACAAACAAACAAACAAACAAAAAAACAGAGCACACTTAACAGAAGCCAAAATCCTCCTCCTTGAAACCCAACCTGAAAAAGTCCCCCAGGTTACCTTAGAGTCATCAATCAGTTGAATGGCTTCAGACAAAGCCGACCAGAAAATGACCTTCACATTTTCCTTTTCGAAGAACTCAGCCCAGGCACTCCGCTGCTCGGCAGTCATCAAGTCAGCCTTATTTATCAGAATAACATTCTCCTTGTTGTCATCAACTGTTTTCACATAACATTCCTATGCAAGATAAAGATATTTAGATATTTCTCCAAAAGGGGGAAAATTAGGCTAATTATACTGAAGATCCCCAGCTATGACTAAAAGTTTTTACCGCCCCCAGTTTTAAATCATTCCTAATTTAAAGATTTTTAATCATGATACATTCTATGGATCCTTTCAGCAAGCTCTGAAAAGAAGTTAGGTCATCTATACTTAGAAAAAATACTCTTCACATAAGAAACTGGAAAGGGTAAAAGAAATACTTTCCTACCCAGTTTAAGTAAAACAGGTTCTTATTTCTTTAAATTATATAGTTCCTCTCTTTAATAATCTTGAATTTTTTCTTTTAAGCAAAGTTAAAGAACTGTATAACTAGATTTGTCGGCCAGCAGGGAGTACCTTCAAGCCAAGTGACGATAGCTAATAATAATCTTACCTATTAACATAAAAAAATATTTTTGAAGGCTAAAAGGAAAACAAGACCCAGTGATTAAATTAATTCCCAAGCATAGCTCTCCATTAGGAAACAGACCAGAAGTATGAAAGCTGAATTAATAAGAGTTTCCCCATTAAGATTGTTATTCACCAGTGGATTTTAAAATAATCAGCACTATTCCTACTCTGGTCCTCAAACAAAAATAGGAATACTTCATGTGTGTTCAGTGTCTTATTAATTGAAAGCCTGTATCACATTATTTCTTGTGATCCTCACACCTTAATGATTACCCCCTGTGGTGTTTTACAAACTTAGTTCATTTGTAAAATACCACAGGAGGTAATAAGTACGGTGTGAGAAGAGAAAGCTTAGTGGGATGGGTAAGTGAAGGGACTAGGCATATGCTAAAGTAAGCAAAATGCTATTTCAACTAGTCTCTTAAAAAATGAGAAACACTGGCAAATGCCTATTAACAAAGTGGCTTCGAAACTAAAAGTAGGAAGTTCAAGTGTTTGTGCCTTCCTGCAGAAGGAAACAACTGTTTGAAGAAAACACCTATCTAAACAGTCCCAAAATGCAAACTCCTGACCTTGGGAGGAGCAGGAGGCCAGATTAAACAAAGCTAGAGGAGGGTGCAAAGGCCTGCCTAGGCTCACTGCTATCGGTGATGCTGTCCTCCCACTGCTGCCCAAGGACTTAAGTTCGAATCATGTCACATTTTACTTACCAAATCCTCACACCTAAATAGGAGTGGATTTCGAGCATCTACTATTTGGACCACGATATCACTGAAAAACAAATGTGAGATACACCAATCACTGTGAAGTGAAAGGAAATAGTAGCAAACACTTTCGACATATTAAGCACTGGTATATTTAACTTTTTAAGGTGCAATTATCCCCAGTTTATATACGAAGAGACTGAAGTTTAGAACAGCTAAGTGGCTTGTTCAAGGTCACCAGCTACTAAGTGAGGGAGCTGGAATGAGAACGCAAGCACTCTGGACCACAGCTTGTAGTCTCTGATGATGTTTCATTGTTAAAACTTTTACCTGTATCTTCTAGTAAACTCTCCTGGAGAGATCAAAGAGTATTCCGAAGACTTCAATCCAAGGTGAGGTCTACTGTATACTCAGTGCCTAGTTTACACTTGTGTTAAGTAAGGCCTCAAAACCTCCTAATATATCACCTGCTCACAGCTGCCACCACATCAAAGCCTACATCTTATTTAAACCTAGGGCTGACATGTGTACATGTAGCAAATCACCACCCACCAGTTCCAAGAATGTGTTTAAATGGCAAAAATACAAAACAGCAAAATATCAACTTAAGTTGCCATAATGAAGCAGGAATGATGAGTCCAACGCCTTCCATCACATGTAAGATGATGTAGCAATATGAAAACTTTCTGCGGCTGACAGCAAGCCCCTCGAATCCCTCACAAATGTAGTGGGGACGACAGCAGCTGAGCACTGTAAGAATAAATACTGCACTTCTCTGGCACAATCCTCCCTCCCTTCAGACCCTGTGGCTAGGAAAGCTGCTTTAAGGGCCAGCTGTGACTGCCACTGGAGGGAAACAAGCTGTGGGTGTGCTACCACCTTCCACCAGTCTCCCGCAAATCCGTATCTGGTCAGCTTTTCCTCAGGTAACTCCTATGCAACTGAAGGAAATGTATTAAATCAAGGTTACCAGTTAGGTCAGAGCTTTTGACAAAGTGCATTTTCCCTTCAGAAGAGTTAAATTTCCAGCATGATCTTGTGAGTCAAAGAAACTCACAGACCTGCTAATTTATGACAAATTGCTTTTAAGTTCTCTAGTTAAGTGGGTCCTAGTATTTCCTTCTTTAAGGTAATATCTACCACTTTCCAACTGTGAGGATTTAACAGTAAATGCAAAAATGACTGCAAAAAATGGACAAAGCCTAATGAACTAAAATTACAAGGTCCACACACATTATGTCTACCTACCAAACAGGTAGAAAGAATAACCAGCTTAGACACACCAGTAAGAAAAGAAGAAAAGTTTAAGGCAGCTTGCTTCGTGTGCTGAATTAGGATGCCTAGAAAAGTGCCAGCTATGTACTGGGAAGGCTGATGCAACACAATGGAAGCGCCTTGTCTTCCTGGAATACGGCGTTCTGTCCTCCGTGCCTCGGCAGTTTCCGCCATTTCAATGACATATTATACATCAAATCTTTTCTGATAACTACTCTTGAAATTAAAGAGGCAGATGGCGCAGCTAGCCTGTTACCAAACAGGAGACATCTGCTGTACAGAACACGTCAATAAATATTTCCTATTAAAAGACACAGCAGTAGTCACTTTATTGATGTTTCTATGTGACTCAGATCCACTTCTGTGCGATATAAACTATATTCCCTGAGTCAGGAACATGTTCTCTCTTGTAAAAACACAGAGAAATATCACAAAAAAGTAAAAGAGCAAGTAATGCTGTAATGCAATAGAAGCTAGAAGTTTCAATAGTACAGGCTTACTCTGGGGAAACAAATTGCTTATTTAGGGGCATGAAAAGCAAGGGAAGGGCCTTGCTGTTGCTGAACCTGGAAGAACACATATGGCTACCTCTGTTCCCTCTCAAAGCCTGCAAAACATGAAAGCAAAGACTGGAACTCATCAGAACAAAGAGAAAGAAAGAACAGCAACTAAGAAATGTGAGCCCAATGAGAAGTGAGCCTGTTCATGCCCCAGAGCTCCGAGAAAGCTCAGGATTAGAAGCATCACGTCTAGCTCTCATGGCAAGAGTGAGGTATAGGACTGAAATCATTCTCAGCAGGGAGCAATTAGGTCCACGCCCCTGTTCCATTCAGCCAGGCAGCCACACGTCACCCCACAGCCCCTGTGGAGAAAATGAACCTGAGAGGCTCCTGAACTGGGACCTCAAGCACAGGAGAAGGTGGGAAAGAGGTGCTATACTGAAGAAAGGAGGATTAAACATAAGTCTACACCCCAAACGATGGAAATGCCCAGCTCCCTTGTATTACACCACCACCTTTAGCCCTGCTCCTGGCAGGAGATAGTCCTCCTCTTTAAGAAACTGACCGATCCTAGGGAAAACACCCACAGATACTGTAAAATAAAATCGATCCCTGCTCAGTTACTGTACAGTGAAGTTCACCAGTGGGCAAACTCCACCCAAACAAAATCCTGTCAATCAGCTTTGTAATGCTTTGCTCTTAAATATGAACAGACAACAAACATCATTTGACATTGGAGGAAGGCCTCTTACATAAAAGTCAGAAACCAGAATAAGTAGGAAAAAAAAAAAGAATGCAGAGGGAAGACAGACAATAAAGGAAGTAGGAGAAAATCTAGAATTAAATAGTAAACGATAAGCGTGCAAATGGGGGCATTCCCTCAAGGGTGAGGTTTCAATATTTCACATTGTTACCATTTATCTTTGGAAATAAGAAAACAGACATTTTCAGCAGTATACATCCAAAAGGCTAATGAGGCCCTGATGGAGAAATTAGCTCACTCTGTTCCCTGGGAGAACCATACTGGGTCTTCCCAAGCCCCATTCAAGCCTGCATGGAGCCCGCGATCAGGAGCAAGCTTCCCCTTTCTTCAGGCTTAGAGATTTGCCTTGCTACTCTGGCCTCCTCACATCCCAGGCCAACAGCCCTCTCTGCCCCTGAGGGAGCAAGAAGCGGGGGTGGGGGGGGAGTATATAAGTGACTTAAAAAAAAGAGAGAGAGAGATAATTCACATATCATTAAGTTCCATCTTTTAAAAAATGTACAGTTCAGTGGTTTTTCATATATTCACAAAGTGGTGCAACCATCACCACTATCTAATTCCAGATCATTTTCATCACTCTAAAAAGAAATGTAAATAACTTCTACAAATTTAATCCAAGTCCTTTTTCTTAGTAACGGTGCTAAATGTGCTAATATTCTTTCCTGAGAATCCCAGTTAAAGCACCCTGTTTCCTAATGTTCTTATTGGGTATATTCTATGGACTAAACAAACAAACCCACATCCTAAGGGCTCCTTGTTAAAAGCATCATTTCAAATATAAGGTTCATTTATGATCTCCAAAATTTACAAGCTGCTCATGCAGCTCAATATCAAAAAAACAAACAACCCAATCCAAAAATGGGCAGAAGACCTAAAAAGACATTTCTCCAAAGAAGATATACAGATTGCCAACAAACACAGGAAAGAATGCTCAACATCATTAATCATTAGAGAAATGCAAATCAAAACTACAATGAGATATCATCTCACACCGGTCAGAATGGCCATCATCAAAAAATCTACAAACAATAAATGCCGGCGAGGGTGTGGAGAAAAGGGAACCCTCTTGCACTGTTGGTGGGAATGTAAATTGATACAGCCACTATGGAGAACAGTATGGAGGGTCCTTAAAAAGCTAAATATAGAACTACTGTATGACCCAGCAATCCCACTACTGGGCATATACCCTGAGAAAACCATAATTCAAAAAGAGTCATGTACCACAATGTTCATTGCAGCTCTATTTACAATAGCCAGGACATGGAAGCCACCTAAGTGTCCATCAACAGACGAATGGATAAAGAAGATGTGGCACATATATACAATGGAATATTACTCAGCCATAAAAAGAAACGAAATTGAGTTATTTGTAGTGAGGTGGATGGACCTAGAGTCTGTCATACAGAGTGAATTCAGAAAGAGAAAGACAGATACCGTATGCTAATACATATACATGGAATCTAAAAAAAAAAAAAAAAAAAAACGTCATGAAGAACCTAGGGGCAGGATGGGAATAAAGACGCAGACCTACTAGAGAATGGACTTGAGGACACAGGGAGGGGGAAGGGTAAGCTGGGACAAAGTGAGAGAGTGGCATGGACATATATACACTACCAAATGCAAAATAGATAGCTAGTGGGAAGCAGCCACATAGCACAGGGAGATCAGCTTGGTGCCTTGTGACCACCTAGAGGGGTGGGATAGGGAGGGTGGGAGGGAGAAGCAAGAGGGAGGAGATATGGGGATATGTGTATATGTATAACTGATTCACTTTGTTATAAGGCAGAAACTAACACACCATTGTAAAGCAATTATACTCCAATAAAGATGTTAAAAAAAAGGTTTATTTATGGAATCCTTATAAATAATTCATACACTCTTTGACAAAAATAAAAACCTTTTAGCTATCAGGATATGGAAAAGACTTAAAAAATCTCCCAGTCTCAACTTATCAAAGGCATTCTCTTCTTTTCAAAGCCCAATTAAAACAAATCACTCCTTAATTTCCCCCAATACTACTAACTGCTCCTTCCTCTGCTCTGACTCAGCCCACTACCCTCTCTCTAATACAATAGGAATCACACTCCAGTTTGTATTTTACTAATACCTTAGTGCAACGATCGCGTTTCATCCATCTGTGTGCCCCTGGTGCTTGGCCCTTTGCTTGGCCTCCCCCATAACATATTTGCTCTTTGCAAGCAGACACCTACCCCTTTCCCAGCCATATTTTCCGTATTACCGGTAGGAACTCATATACATTTGCTGAAGTAACTACAGGTGCTTCAGAACTCATCTTACAGAAAATAGTCACCACTCTTGCAAGTTTATCAATGTGTTTATCTAATAACAAAAACCCCTTATATTTAAAAAGAAATATAGTATCCTACTTTCAGTTTTTATAATAATTCTCAGTAGCCCTGTGCCTAATTTGATCCTGTCCCCTCAGCCCCTCCCTGGGCTACAAACGTATATAACTTCCCAATCTAATATACCACCACCACCACATACTCCTTACACAAAAAGAAAACGGTAACCTACCTTCTTTCAATCACCCTCCAAAGCTGGCGCCAAAAATCCAAATTTCTTTCAAATGGAGTCAATATCAGGTTTTGTTCCTCTTCCAACCTGATTTTAGAATGAGAAGTTTATACCTCTGTCAGATTATAATAGTAGGGTTCAAGTAGTATAAACACCCAAATTCACTGCATTAAAAAAATAAGTACACAACTATTAACTGTCAAATGATTTTTATATACTTTCTGCTGAGTCAATATGCAAATCAAATGCAAATTTTATACTTAAGCTTTTTAAGCCCTGAAAGTTTATTTAACACACAAAGTGACATTTCCCCCAGACATCTCTTCTTGGAAGAATGCTCCAGAGAGCAGGGATCAACTCCAGGGTTACTAATGGCTAGAGAAGGGTATGAAAAGGAGAAAAGGCCAGGAATGGAGCAATCAACTCACCATCTTTGTGCAAGGACACACGTGCACAAAGCAATGCGGTTTGCACACACAAACCAATTTGCACTTATAAGATGAAATCTACCATTTCCCTTTTAAAAGAACAAAGCCTTCAAAATGCAAATAGCAATGCAAGCACACTAAAATGCCTAACTCAGAATTTCAAGGCAAATCTTCCTGTAGACTAACACTCACCGGACAAGCTGACGTCTCCATTCTAGAAAGTTATCTTTCTCTGCCTGTTTGAGTTCTTCTGCACTAGTGTTTTGGTCCCACTTTGGTCTGCAACAATCATAAAGGAAAAAAAAATTCCACATGAGTTACCAAAATAATATAGGAGATTGGGATTTAATAATAGCAGCTGAGAAAAGAAAGCAGAAAAACGTGAACACCAAATAAAAAATTTTATATTTAGTTGCCTTGTTATGCCTTTTAATGTCCTATATCTTTATTCAACTCACCTCCTTGGGATACACAAGAACTGTTTGTTTTCTTCATGGAGTTTCTTAATTCTCTGGTTCTCCTCAAAAGACAGTAGTCCAGTTCTAGCCTCAGGAGGCACAAATTTAATATTAAGCTTCTCTGTAGGAAAACAAAAGTACTGTTATTTAAGAGGAAGTATAGAGAGTGAATGTTGGTCATTACTTAGAAAACTAAAAATAGGAGAACCTAAAACAGAATTTAAGCTTTCTCAATTTAGATAGATTCCCCTAGCCTTGAATTAATCATAATTTCTAAAGGAAGTTTTCTAGCCACCCCACAAAAAAGAATACAAGAACAGATCTTTACTAAAACTTTCAAAAGGTCAACCACTTTTTCAAGTACTGATTTTATAAAACTCCACATGCTAAATGCATTTCATGGAAACAGAAGCAATAAGAGTGGGAAGGGATTGTAAACATTCATTACAACCAATCTCCTCATTTTACAAGTGGAGAATAATTGTAAGCCAATGGGAGTGAGGGGGGAAGCAAAGATTCAGCAAGGAGACTCACTCCAGTTAGAACTGGTAAATTACTACACAACTATAATTTATATGAAATATTTATGAACATCCACAATTAAGCTACATAAGAATTCAAAGGAATAAAAAAACACCCAGTCTATGTATGAACCAGAGACCTCTGCTCTAGGGCTCCATCCCCCTCAAGTTGCTCCAGGCCCCTCTACTGTACCACACATGGCCACCTAGTCTCCTGGGCAGGTGACTCCACTGAGATAAGCACCTGAGAAGCCAGCTAAGCTTCTTACCAAAATGCCAAGGGGAGGTCCTATCCAAGGATAACAGGACATCTTCAGCAATGTGCCTCTTAACCTTTAAGCAAAGACCGCAATCTGCTACCCTCATTGGACCACCAATACTGCACGGTCCAGTCACCTAGAGCAGCAGTCCCCAGCCTTTCTGGCACCAGGGACCAGTTTCATGGAAGACAATTCTTCCACGGACTGGCGGGGGGTGGGGGTGGGGTGGGATGCTTCAGGCGGTAATGTGAGCCATGGGGAGCGGCAGATGAAGCTTAGCTCACTGGCCCACCGTTCACCTCCTGCTGTGCGGCCCGGTTCCTAACAGGCCGTGGACTGGTAGCTAGGTTGGGGACCCCTGACCTAGAGTACAGCCAATTCAGTCACCATTCTCATTCATGTCATCCTCAACCAACAGTCAGAATACACATCCCTTTAGCCCCATAGTGGATAATTCTTTCCCATTAATTCCTCCTTCCAATGGTGATCTCCCACCCAGTGTTCCCACCTTGCTTGGGCCAACCTCTGTAAACGCCTCCAGCCCCTTGATTCTTTCCTCCTCTCCCAGGGTACCACCCAGCTTGTAGCTTCACTTCCTTCCCTATTTGGCTAAAACCATATGGTCCATCCACTCCACCCCTCTCCGACCAAACATCAAATTCCTTAGCCCACTGCACCGAGCCAACTATCCATTCTCGTTCTCATTTCAGTAACGATGCTGAGTTCTGCTGGAGGTAATCACACAATAATGCAGCCACCCGTCTCTGAACTGTTTTTACTACCAAAACTTCTGACACCGAATGTGTGGGTTTTCCCACACCAACAACCAGTTCTCCAACTCTCCAGACACCAACTGGGTGTCCTACAATTCAATTCTATTCTGACACTAATTATCAAGTGACTTCCCCACTTCAGGTGCCAAATCTCTGAATGTATTTTTATGGAGGCCTCATAGATTAAATCATTGGCCACTGGTGATTAACTCAATCTCCAGGACGACTCCGCTCCCCAGTGGTTGAGGGAGGAGTTTCTGAAAGTCCCAACCCTCAAATCCCAGGGTTGGTTTCTGTGGCAATCAGCCCCCACAAAGAAGTTACCTAGGGGCCCACCGGTCACCTCATTAGCATAAACTCTAGTAAGGTTGCAAGGGGCTTATTATGAACAACAAAAGACACTCCTCTCACCCCTACCACTCAAGAAATTACAAGGGTTTTAGAAGCTCTTGTATCAAGGAACCAGAGATGAAGACCAAATATAAATGTATTTCTTATTATATCACAATATCACATCTTCCTCTTACTTGCTGAACATAAGAAGTGAGTACGGCCTGTGCCATCTTTTAAAGGTAAAGAGTTCCCAGTGAACACTTAGCATTTCTCATTGTTTTGCTCTCCTTTGCAAGGTCAGGGATCCATGTGAGAACTGGCTTAAAAATCATGGACCTAATCTGATTCAAAACGCACTATGTACACACACACAGACGTACAATTTTGCCTGCAATCTGAGGGGCTCACAGCTGAAACTTGTAGCCTCCAGGTTAAATCCCTGTCCCTGTGTGTCCAGGAGACAAGTGCTGTCTGAAGGCCATAGAGAGTTGAGATAAAATTCTATCACTTCTACATTATTAAGGAAAAGGGAAAAAGGCATGAAATTAATTTCAATGAGGAATTCTTACCGATTTTTGAAAGGCTTATGGAAACTTCATTATGTAGGTATGACTGCTCAAGTCACTGGTCATTAGTGACTAATCTCCAGCTCCTCTCCTCTCCCCAGTGGGGCTAAAAATTCCAACCTTCTAATTAACCTTACATTGCTCACAAGACCAACCCCCATCCTGAAGCTATTTAGGGGTCCTCGTTAAAATGCAAAAAGACACTCCTCACTCTTCACTTACTCCACCCCCTCCATAAAGTCTGGTTTATTCTAGCTCACTAAAAATCTTGTTCCTATTCTTTTCTCCATTCTTCTACTACTACTATTTCAGTTCTAGTCTGATTCTTTTGCTGTACTAAAGCAATAGTTTCCTAACTACTCTTTCTTCCTCAAAATCCACCAGTGATCTTTCAAAAAATGTTTCCTACTTGCTTACATCCCTCTAAAGACTCCTTTCAAGCCCTTATTCTCTCCTGGCCCTGGCCCTCCTCCCTAGTGTTTGTGCATCACATCCCGTCCCCATGTACTTTAAGCACCAACAGGGCGAAGCTCCTAACCATTTTCTTTTTTCTTTTTGCACGTTATTTTATTTTATTTGCACATTATTATTTTTGTTTTGTTTTATTTTTTGGGGGGGGATTTTGTTTTTAATCAAACAGAAAGTCACAAAAATTATAATCATCCTCATCAGTTCACTCAGTCCGTTTTCTGAACAAAGTAGACAGCTGCTCAGATCTTAGCTTGAAGTGCTCTGCCTGCCTGTGTATAACGTCCTGTGTCATCTCACCTGTCCTGCTAACATCTACTCATCTTTTAAGACTCAGCCCCAGGGTAAAGCTTGCCCTGACTGGCCCTAGTTTTCCTTCAGATAGAAATGAACACCAACTCCATCTTTTATGACCCTATTCTCTGCTACAGAATTCTTTTATAGCACCTTAGACAAAATTCTGCAGAAACAAAATTTGTCTTAGTCAACACCATACTTTCAGGAGCCAGTACAATACCTGAGAGTAGCTGGGGATCAATAAAAGCATTTTGAACAAATGAATGAATTTGCTAAACCACATAATAACACTTATAATAAGAGAAGAGCAATAGAAATGGTAGTTTATAATGCTGTCTCTGTGCCAGGTAGTTTTCTAAGTGCTTAGAAAAAACAAAAACAAAAAAAGGGAAAGCAGTGACTAAAACAAATTACATGCATGGAAAAATTCACTATAATGTGTTAACAAGTGCTTTAAAATACAATTCAAATTGCCTACGTTACAGCAGCAGGCCCAGGATTTTGCTTCTAACAACGGTATCAGAAAACATTTTCTGGAAAATGCTGGTATTGTCCACTGTAATGTTGACTGGTCTCTTTCCTTATGAGAGACTGAGGTTCTTGAATTTGATATGATGATGGATAATCTGAAGTGTTTTTTAGAGCTGAATTTGAAACCTGTGGCACATTCTGTACCTCCCAGTTGAGTTCATCTCGACCTCCCCACACTACTTCTGGGATATCTGCCTTTGGATCAAAGACAGCTCCTTTATGAGTTTGGTAGGATTGGCAAAACATTTCCGAGCAGACTTATTTGTATATAGTCAGCAAAGACACAAATGTGCTGTAGGCACTCAGCAACAACTTACCAGCTACAAACTCTGTTCCTGCAAGTTCTGCAGTGGCAAGGAAGTCATCCAGGGAGCTCTGTTCAGTCACGGACTGAAGATTAAGACGACCCCAATCATAGCCATCATTGAGTTCACTTGTGTGCAACTATGAATAAAACACAAGGTGGTAATATAGCTGCTCTCTTCTGTTCTTAACATCCAAACTAACTCCCAAGTAACTATTCTATGGTCTTGAGAGTGGTATCAGCCCCTTTAGAGTCAATATTAATAACAGTTAACATTTAAATGAGCACTTTCCTACCTCACTTTCTCATCCATCTTATAGATGGATAGTTACTCTCCATTTATTTTCTCATTTTATTTTCAAAATCTTTTAAGATAAATTTTATTGTATCTCTATTTTACTGATGAGGAAACAGGATTAAATTAGATAAAACAACTTGCCTATAGTGGCAAGCTAATATGTGGTAGAGGTAAGAACCTGAACCCATATACCATATACTCTGGTCCTGGCAGCCACTGTTAGTCAAATTTTTTTGACGGAGACCCACAGTAAGAAATACACTTCACATAGTGACCCAAATGCTGTGAGAAACTTAGTGATACAACTGTGTACCATTCAGTATAGTAAAATGGAAACAAAAGAATCCTGAAACAAAGTTACTTTATTACATGCCACACAGACTGGTATTTTCTTGAATTCTATTCTGTAGGGTGGAAAACCTGGCTAGTTGAGAGTTACTGAACTGATTTCCAGACACAACCCACAGTTTGATAAGATAAACACCATCCTAAGCTCTACACTCTGTACAGGTGCAAGTAAATGAAAAAATTAAAGGTTAAAAGGCTAGGTGGTTTGCCCAAGGCCACAGAATCAGCAAAAATCAGCATAAGGATTAGAATCCAGTTCTTTAGAATTCATAATCGAATCTTCCCACTACTTCCTAATGGGTACATTAAAAACAGGTTGCTTCAAAATCAATTAAAATTACTGGTAATCTAATGTCCAGAGTAACTCTGACCTGATGAATATTGATGAGCTCTGTATGCTGTTTACTCTGCAGATTACACAGATGGAAGTTAGATGGTGTGAAGTGCACATGGATAATTAGAGACACCTTTGACTTTGCACAGATTCTTACAGAGAACTTCGTGAGTTCTCAAATACATGAGGGAATGAATGTCAAAATGACAAACACAAGTCAAACTACTTCAACCGCTTTTCAAGGATCCTAAAAATTATGATCGTTCCCAGGCCCAGGGAACTATTAGGCCCGCCAAACTTTGGAGATGAGTTGTTCATCTTTGAGTGAAACCACTAGGGAATAAAAAGGGTGAAGCAGGAATCTGAGTTATTTTGTACTTCTGGAACCAACCAGCGGCTCTTGGAGGGTCAATTCTTTGAACAAATGAATACGAAAAGTCGTTTTTATGCCTTTCCTGTGCAGAAACTTCCAAACGCTTCCATAGCTTACGGGGCAAAGACCAAACTTTTATCCTGGCATTCAAGATCTCACTGCAACCTCATCACCACATTAGCCTCCACCTCTGGGCCCTGTGCCTTGCTAGAAGGAGGGCCTCTTTATCTGCCTGGTAGGCTCTAAGGGACTCGAACATTTGCGCATTGTGGTATCCGCGGGGAGTTGGGGGGTCCCAAACCGATCCCCGCGGTTAACGGGGGACGACTGTACTCATCCTTAGAAACCCTATTTTGGCATCATTTCCTCTGGAAAATTTCCCTGTGACCTCTTACCCCAAGCTTCGCAGCTTTCAGACTCTCATAACTAGACAGACTGGGAAAGATGACAAGGTCTTACCCAGGAGTCGGTGTGACGATGGCTACGGCTCCGCTGAACTTGCTGGCGGATAAGAGCCCGACCGAGGGTCCCAGCCTCCGGCGCTCTCCTCCGACCCATATCTGCCCCGTCTGCACACGAATCTTCCTTGCCGTACCCGCTCCTGTTTTTTGGATAGTTAGGCGATAGATCTCCGGAAGTGACGTATGAGCTAGCCCAAGTAGTTAAGGCCCGAAGTTGAAGGGAAACACAATAATTGTTTCAAATCACCACTTATATATCTCATATTTGCCACTATGATGGGAAATAAATGTAAAGTGGTCTGAGGACTTAATTTTCAATATATTTCCTATGAATATCTCAAATTTTGATAAGTTGATTAAATTAAAAGAATGGTACCTTCCAAACTTGTGCGTCGGTCTTTAGCGTCCGGTGTAGAACTAGGAGACGTGGAAAACGTGGCCTTTCATATTAGGGATACTAGCCCCGCCTCCCGGCTACTTTCGTCAGAAGGAGGCGGAGACCCGGGTGAAGGGTGTTCCTGCAGCGCTAGGTGGCGTTGCTTCCTGGCGCTAGTTTTCGGCCGGTGTTCTAAGGTGTGGCCTCGCTGCTGTCACGCCCGGCAACTAAACAGCTTTTTGTATACTTGTTCTTCCGGAGCTGTGAATTGGTGAGAAGAGTCCCAGCCTTGATGGTAATTGGGAATGGAAAGAGCTTGGCAAGGTTGCAAGGAAAGCCAAATGGATCTGACTTAAATGCTTTTGTTTTCAAATAATTTTTTAAAAAACGTTTAAAAGTTCCACCTAGAATTGTATTTAAATTTTCCTATAAATTAAAATGAAGTGAAAAACAGTGACCCCGCTCCACTCTTTTCGGCCTGGATTTTGTTTCTCACTTTATCGTTAGAAAAGTCGGGTCAGAGTTGTGTGGGTGTTGGGCGTTTAAGCTCCATTCTCCTTAATCAGGAGAAACACCTCAATGTTGTGATGCTCCGGAGAGGAAGCAGCTTGCCCAAGTCAGAGATGAACTATATTCGGAGTCAGTTATCAAACCCAGGTCTCCTCACTATTTTATTCGTTCCTGGAGCAAGGGGAGAATGACGGTTGTTAGTGTGTATTTCAGAATCCAGTTCTCAAACTTTGATGTGCATGTGAACCCCCTGGGAATCTTGTTAACGTGCAGATTCTGATTGATAAGGTCTGGGGGGGCCGGCACTCTGTACTTCCAGGAGATGCTGATGATGCTGGTCTGGGCCACAGGCCACTCTGAGTAGCAAGAGAAGTCCACTCCCTGCTAGTGAAGATACTGAAGTGGACTGGCTAAAAGTCAGTCACAGCAAGTTTGGGTCAGGAAAAGCTGGGACCCTGACCACTGTGTGCTACACCTCACTGCTGACTCTTACTGAATTGGAGTGAACTTTGGGAAATACTCAAAGGACTGCTGACAAGCCATGTAGTAGCTGGCAAGGCTTTGGGAAGGCAGTGCTCACAGATCAGTAAAGGAATACATTAGAACGTGGTTTCTCCCATTTCTCAACTTAGAAACAGTGTATCTTTAAAAAACCTGAACATCATTTCCAGAAGTAAGATATGGAGAAGACCCATGGAAGAGAATTAGCAGTTTCTGGCATTCTCTTGGAGCTGAGTGGTTAAAGATAAAACTAACTCATACAGTAAGATTCAATGAACTTTATGTTCTAGTGACAATAATAATAATATATGACATATATACATACCAAACGTAAAATAGATAGCTAGTGGGAAGCAGCCACATAGCGCAGGGAGATCAGCTCAGTGCTTTGTGACCACCTAGAGGG
The DNA here is from genome assembly GCF_937001465.1 of Orcinus orca. NCBI lineage: Eukaryota > Metazoa > Chordata > Mammalia > Artiodactyla > Delphinidae > Orcinus > Orcinus orca. Next base: position 75,467,627 of record NC_064563.1, read on the forward strand.
GTGGGATAGGGAGGGTGGGAGGGAGGGAGACGCAAGAGGGAAGAGATATGGGGACATATGTATATGTATAACTGATTCACTTTGTTATAAAGCAGAAACTGACACACCATTGTAAAGCAATTATACTCTAATAAAGATATTAAAAATAATAATAGACGATATAAAGAAACCTGCCACCTCATTCCTAGAGCTCAATCAGAAACTTGGGACTTCACCCTCATTTCCTCTTCCAGATTTTGTCACCTTCAGAGATTTAAGGAAAACAAACACTTTTGGTTTCTATTGTCATTCCTCTTATGGGCTCCAAAAAATCTTGACCAAATAAAGTGATAATTTAATCAAGATGGGTGGGGCGTCAAAAAGACACTGACATTATAAAATTAAAATAGCAGCAACTATTCCTGGCTGACCAATAAGTAAGTCAAAAATAAAAATAATTCTATCGCCCCAAGATGCTCCTCAAATCTACCATTGAAAAAGAACTAACCGAGCCTCAGTTTTCTTATGTGGTTCATGGGGATAATAATAATTCCTGTCCGGCAGAGGTAGCAAATGAGATAATGCTGCAGGTTCATTGCCTGGTATTTTGTGGGGTACCCATTTTCACAACTGAACGACTTTTTCCCCAGAAGTGGACAATGCAGGTGAGAATCCAGATGTATAATTGGTCCATGTTGAGGGATTATGAGGCTAGTTCAGTGAGAAGGGCAAGGAGGGAGGGGACCTGAGGATGCTGATGAGACATGATTATGGGATCCAGATTCAGAGAAACCAAGTGAGATGAGGAGGGAGTGATGATGGTGGTGGTGAAGGGTGGGGAAGGTGTTGGCTGCTGCTCCCGAGAGAGGGGGTTGCAAAGATGAATCAGCCCGGTCCCTGCCCTCTAACTACAGAAGCCATTCCACCCACACACTTCAGGGAACAACACAACCCAGCCAAACTGCCCTCATCCCTTTGTCACGACAGTGGAAATGTTTCTGTCTGGAAGACTGGTCAGATCCTCCTGAATGCCCATATAGCTTAGACCTTCTGTTGAAGCCAAGACTTTCTGAATAGCTGACGCTTGGAGAAAGTTGCATTGATTTTGAGACTGGAAGCCTCGTATCCAGTTTCCAAATAGCAATACGGAGTGTTCCTCATTCATGATGTTGCATACTACTTGATTTACTGTGGTTCAACAAATGTAGTTCCAAGCCCCGCAAACCCACACCCAGGAACAAACCTTGGGAGTAGCTTTCTGCTCTCCAACTCTGCACTGTTCTGCCTCTGGGCTCCACCTCTCTCTGGGAATGGAGAGGGGTGAGTAGGTGGGTTTCTGTTTTGGTTTTCTTTTCACCCCTTGGCCAACAATGTGTCACTGGTAGAAAAATTGTTCCCAGGCAAGCTTGCAACCCTGCCCCTCCCTCTCTCCCATTCTCTACACCAACTACTTCCACAAGGACATTAAAGCAGTTTGCATAAGGCTGAGAGTTGTGAAAATAGAAGTCTGGCAGTCTCTGCAGAGTCACTGAATCAGTAGGGAAACTCCCTTCGGTTATCCGCGATTCTCAATTTATCCCTGTTGAAAATGAGTGGATTCTTACACATTATCAAGTTTCAGTAGTTCAGCAACCCTTTGTGGTTATTATAAATGATTAATTTGAGTCACTTCAAACATCGATTTCCTGCTTGTGCAAGTCATTGTGTGTGCAACAAAACGTGTAAATGACCTCTTGTTTTGGTGTGCAGGCTACAAGATCCTACGTGTACTGTATTTGAACCTGTGGATTTTTTTCCCAACTCTTGTAGTTACATGTGGAATTTCTGGGGTCTTTTATTCACAGATGACTTTGTCATTCTTTTTTCCCTCACAACAGTCAGGTGAGAAAGGGCACTGTTGTTTTTCTGAACTTTTAGTTGTAGAAATTGAGACCCAGTAAAGTTCAGTGAAGTAATACAAAGTAAAGAAGGCTCCAAGTAGAATGAATAATCACCAACTCTAGGGCTTCCCTGGTGGTGCAGTGGTTGAGAGCCCGCCTTCCGATGCAGGGGACACGGGTTTGTGTCCCGGTCAGGGAAGATCCTGCATGCCGCGGAGCGGCTGGGCCCGTGAGCCATGGCCGCTGAGCCTGCGCGTCCGGAGCCTGTGCTCCGCAACGGGAGAGGCCACAACAGTGAGAGGCCCACGTACCGCAAAAAAAAAAAAAAAAAAAAAGAAAAAGAAAAAAAAGAAAAATAATCACCAACTCTAAAATCTGCGGATGGAAAGTGCCAGGTTTCTCTTGTTCATTCATTCATTCATTCATTCATCTCTAGGCTCTGGGGATTCAGCATTGGACAAACTCCTTGCCCCTATGAGCTTGTATTTTAGTGGTGATCAGCCTGACAGAGGGACTCATCCAAGGTTAAATAGCTCAAGTCGCTGGTGGAGCCACGAACTATACCACCAGGTAGACCCTAATCCACTGGGAAAGTCTTCTGACTACTGGGATTTTACTTTTTGTGTCTAACTGTGGGCCCTCCCCTAAGTCACTTTAATAGATACATTGATAATGTTAGCAGGTACACTTGCATGGTGAGGGAATGAGGAAAAGGTGGAGGAAATATGGCTAGTCTCAGGAGAAGGTATAATGGGCCATTTCTATTTATGTGAAGGACTACCCTAGGACAGGAGAGAAGAGTGTTCTGAGTAGACATGAGGCAAGCAGAACTAGAACAAATAGGGAGAAGCTACAGAGTTGCCACTGCCATCTGTTTCCGCCTACTTACAATTGGAGTGGTTCAAAGATGGAATGGATAGCTTTGAAAGGGAGTGAGCTCTCTGCCACTGGAGGTGTTTAAGCAAAGGCTAAATAACCAGGCATCAGGATGTTCTCAAGTAGGTTCATACTTCAAAGTGGGTGTTGGAATACATAATCACTAAGGTGCTTAACAGACTCCTTACCTCAATGGGTTCCCTTCTGCTTCACGCTACCCTTTGTTTCACCCCAGTCCCTGAAATAACAGGGGCACAATGACGGGCTCAGAAAAGGTGCCCAGGCTGTCAATAGCAGGGCGGTTCCTTCACCATATAACCCAGGGAAAAGACAACATTGCACCCTCTTTGTCATGTGAGGGTTGAGGGCACCATGAATCAACCATCTAGCAAATGCGGTCATCATTAGTTAAAGTACTGTTAGCACAAACGGAAAAGTGAAGATACAAGGTTTCAGTTTTAAAGGGAGCCAGGCAGGCATAGCAATTTCTCTGCCCTCTGCTTTTGGAGGGGACAAACTTGGCCTTCCTTGCCTCTGGTGGCACTGATGAGAAAGGCTCACTTGCAAGGCTCATCGTTCTTCTCGATTGCCTCCTTATGCCTTTGCATTTCTGCCTGGCCCTTGTCCAGGTGGTAAATATTCCAAGCAAGCAGTGCATGAAAGGAGGGGCTTCAGGGCAAACAAGGTCATGGTGAGAACATCTCTGGGGGCTTCAGACACAGGGTGACCTTCAGAGTTTATAGACATCTAACTTGTCTATTTTCTTCTCTCACCCCTGCAATTTCCTATCATGGCCTCTGCTTTGAGTTGAATGGTGTCTCTCAAGAACAGAGGTTCCAAAAAAAAAAAAAAAAAAAAGAGAGCTTCCACTCTTAACCTGGATGTGATGTTATTTGGAAATAGGAGCTTTGTAGATGTAATCAAGTGAAGACGAGGTCATATGTGATTAGAGTGGGCCCTACTGTAATGATGTCCTTATAAGAAGACACAAATTTGGGCACACACAGAAAAGACACAGGGGGTGAACACCATCAGAGGATGGAGATAGAGATTGGAACGATATGTCTACAAGCCAAGGAACGCCAAGGATTGTGGAAACAGGAAGAGGCAAGGAAGGATGCTTTCTTCTTCCAGCCTCAGGACCTGGGAGAGAAAAAATGTCTATTGTTTGAAGCCACCCCGTTTATGGTAATTTGTTATGGCAGCCCTAGAAAACCAGCACAGCCTCCTATGATCTTAGAACCAGAGGGGAGTTCGCTCAGCTCACAGGCAGGAAGGTGAGGGCCAGAAAGGGGAAACATCTTGCTCTGGAACCCTCACTGAGTGGGAGCTGGGATGTGGGTGTCTGAGCTCCGGCTCTGATCAAGGCACGTCCCTACTCAAATGCCTCCAATGACTCACCCAGTTTGTGAGATGCCTCCGCCTGCTATTCAAGGTCCTCCAGAGTCAGGCCTGACTTGACTCAACACAAAGAGCATAGGCTTTGTATGGACTGGGAGAAAAGACTTGCAAATGATGTAACTGACAAGAGCTTAATTTCCAAAATATACAAGCAGCTCATAAAACTCAATAACAAGAAACCAAACAACCCAATTGAAAAATGGACAGAAGACCTAAATAGACATTTCTCCAAAGAAGACATACAGATGGCCAACAGGCACATGAGAAGATGCTCAACATAGCTAATTATTAGAGAAATGCAAATCAAAACTATAATGAGGTACCACCTCACACTGGTCAGAATGTCCGTCATTAAAAAGTCTACAAATAACAAATGCTGGAGAGGGTGTGGAGAAAAGGGAACCCTCCTACACTGTTGGTGGGAATGTAAATTGGTGCAGCCACTCTGGAAAACAGTATGGAGGAGCCTCAAAAAACTAAAAAGAGAATTACCATATGATCCAGCAATCCTAATCCTGTGCGTATATCCAGACAAAACTATAATTCAGAAAGATACACGTACTCTTATGTTCATAGCATCACTATTCACAATAGCCAAGACATGGAAACAATCAACAGATGAATGGATAAATAAGATGTGGTACATATATACAATGGAATACTACTCAGCCATGAAAAAGAATGAAATAATGCCATTTGCAGCAACATGGATGGACCTAGAGATTATCATACTAAGTGAAGTAAGTCAGAAAGAGAAAGACAAATATCACATTACATCCCTTATATGTGGAATCTAAAATATGACACAAATAAACTTATCTACGAAACAGAAACAGACTCAAAGACATAGAGAACAGACGTGGTTGCCAAGGGGGAGGAGGGATGGGGGAGGGATGGCTTGGGAGTTTGGGATTAGCAGATGCAAACTAGTATATATAGAATGTATAAACAACAAGGTCCTACTATATGGCACAGGGAACTATATTCAATATCCTGTGATAAACCATAATGGAAAAAATATGAAAAAGAATGCATATATATATATGTATAACTGAATCACTTTGCTGTACAGCAGAAACTAACACAACATTGTAAATCAACTCTACTAGAATAAAATAAATTTTAAAATAAAAAGAGCATAGGCTTTGGAAATCTTTGGCAGGTTTCTTTTTTTTTTAAATTGAAGTATAGTTGATTTACAATATTATATTAATTTCAGGTGTACAGCCTAGTGATTCAGTGTTTTTGTAGATTATACTCCATTTTAGGTTATTACAAGATAATGGTTGTAATTCCCTGTGCTATACAGTATGTCCTTATCTCTCTCTCTTTTTTTTTTTCAGTACGTGGGCCTTTCACTGTTGTGGCCTCTCCCGTTGCGGAGCACAGGCTCCGGACGTGCAGGCTCAGCGGCCATGGCTCACGGGCCCAGCCGCTCTGCGGCACGCGGGATCTTCCCGGACCGGGGCACGAACCCGCATCCCCTGCATCGACAGGTGGACTCTCAACCACTGCGCCACCAGGGAAGCCCAGTATGTGACCTTTTGTGTCTTCTTTCACTTTAGCATAATGTTTTTGAGGTCTCCACTTTCACTTTTAAGGACCCTGGTGATTACATTGAGCCCATCTGCATAATTCAGATTATTCTCCCTTTTTAAGGTCAGCTAGTTAGCAACCTTAATTCTATCTACCTTTCTACCTACCTATTCTACCTTAATTGTAGAATCTTCCTTCCCCTTTGCCATGTACTGTAACATATTCACAAGTTCTGGAGATTAGGACATAGACATCTTTGGGGGGGGATCATTATTCTGCCTACCATAGGAGGGGTCAGAATGGGTTGAGGCACTGCCCAAACAGCTGAGGGATTCTACTCAGCATTACAGCTCCAGAAGCAGAGCATAGAGATTGTGGCAGTGGTCCAGGTATGGGGTAGATGCAGAGCACAGAAATTGTGGACCCGATGCTCATCCACAAGGTCTTGGATGGGGAGGAAGGCAAGGATAAGAGGTTAGGAAGGAGTTGATAGTGGGAAAAATGAAGTGGGCTAGGACAGGGCTCACTAAACTTGAGTAACTGTTCTATCATGGAGGAGTTTAATACAGGCCCCTAACTCCAGAAATTCCCATTTAAGGGTGGGATCCAGGACTTGTCCCAGGGAATTCTGATGCAGCCAGTGGGTGAGTCTACTTGTGAGGAATGCTGATGTAGATCCTGGAGGTCCTGAGAAGGTTAAAGAACTGATGTGATAGAGTAAGGAATGAAGAGGGCTGGAAGGGTAAGAGGCTGTGAGCACACAGTGGGCTTTTGAAGCCAGAGAGTCCTTGAACCCACTGGAATCATTCCCACCTTGGGGACTTCGTACTGGGTGTGCCCTTTGCCTAGCACAAAGCTGTCCATATGTATAGTTTTAAATGTTCTAGCAGCCACATTAAAGAAGTAAAAGGAAACAGCAAAATTAATTTTAATAGTATATTCTATTAACTCAAAATAGCCAACATATTATCATTCGATATATAATTACTATCAAATTATTGAGATAATTTACATCCTTCTTATCTTACTAAGTCTTTAAAATCCAGAGTGTATTTCATGTTGGCATCACATCTCAATTTGGACCAAGTACATGTCAAGTGTTCATTAGCCACACGTGGCCAGTGACTACCACTTTGGCCAACACGGGTTGGAATGTTCTCCCTCCATATCTTTGCCTGGCTGGCTCCATCTCCTCCAGGTCTCTGCCCAGAGCTACCTTCCCTGGCTCTGCTGTCTAAGCCAGCTACTTCCTACTCCTAACACTGTTTTCTTTTCCTCGGAAACTTATCACTAACTGATACTTTATTAGTTATTTGTTTGCTGATTATCTGCCTCCCCATAGGATATAAATCCCATGAGGGCAGAGACCCGTCTGTCTGCTTTGGGGCAGTATCCCCAGCAACAACATCACATCCACAGTATATCCACAAATCACATCCACAAATATTTGTTGAATGACTTTGAAGATCCCAGGTACGTCATTTATCGTCTCTGAAGCGGGGTGTTCATTCAGTGGGGTGTAGCAGGAGGGGGACCAAGAGGCAGGAGCGTTATGCAAGAAATAAGGTGGGAGAAAACCAGCCTGAAAGCTTCCTGCGCGCTAAAAGGCTGACTCTTACATGTTACGTTAGAGGCTGGGTTTCTTTCCAGCTGTGACTTGGCTGTGTATTGATTCAACCACTGGCTTATCCAGTTCTATGAGAAACCATCTCATCAAGTGTCACTTCTGCCTGGCACCAGTAGATGGGGCAGTGTCATAAAAAACAAGTGCAGTCTGCGGTCCTATGCAGTTTCTAAGCCGTTTCCGGCTGACTTTGCTGAGGTCTCTTCTGGAACTGCTCTGTGTCTCAAATCTGCACAGAGCGGGACTCACATGTCAGAGTGTTGACATTTGCCTAGAATTTCTCTGTCCTCCCCAGGTTGAAAACAGGCTTATTAAGAAGACAGCCCAGAAGCAGCTCTGTGGGCCTGTGCATCTGGGTCTGACACTCTGGCTCCACTGGAAAGCCTGGCCCACCAGTGGAGTCCTCCCTGCTGCTGTGGTCCACTGGTTTCCCTGCCACCGCATGAAGCCCAAAGAGGTGCCTCTCGCGGAGGCTGAGACCAGCCTTAGCTCCCACCACTGGTCCCTTCTCTTCCTGCTCAAACACTTCTGGTCCCTGGACCTCTGAGTAATTTGGAAATGTTAACTGCTTGAATATGATGCCTGCTTTTGTAGAGTCTAGACTTCGAGATTATGGACCAGCTAAAGGTCACTTAGCACAGGTTAATTTGGTGGGTTTTTTATCGGAATTTTTTGTTTGGAGCACATACCATCTACTCCATTGCCACTGCAAGATATTCCAGAAACGTGAGCAGAAGAGGAATTAACCTCGGTTTAAATGGCTTCTTATAGTCCTAACCAGCTCATTCCAACACCGTAGCTCCATTAACCCATCAGTGCAGCTGAGTAGTAAGGCATTAGAGCTTTGGTCTAATGACATTCTGGGACCAGCCAGCCATGAAAATGCCATTCCTTCCCTCAGAGACTAGGAGGGCATGATCAGGAGACATCCTTGTTTGATCGGGAAATTTTCTTCTTTCATTGTCACAATTGTCAAATGCCATCCTCAACTACACATGTGCACGCATTTTTATGTTCTATAATTTTGCTGTTCTCTATATCTGGAAAGCCCTTTAATTCTTCCCTCCGTGGCAAAATCCTGTCCATATTTCACACTTCACCACCTCCATGGAACCTTTTCTGATTTTCCTAGTCACAAAGAACCTTCTCTTTCAGCTTCTCAGAGTACTTTGGGTCTTGTCTCAGGGCATTTAGTTCCCTCTGTCTTCTTGTTTACATGCATATGTCATTCATTCATTCAACAATTAAGTAGTGTCAGGCACTGGAGGGAGATAGGGTGCTCTCACAGAACTTACATTCCAGAAGAAGCCCAGAGGTGGGTGAAGTTTACATCCTTCATTGGACTGGGAGCTTCTTGGAGACAGGAATTAGGTCTGTTCCCAGCTCAGGGCCTGGTACCAAAAGGTACTCAGGAAAGTTAGTTAAATTGAAGCGCAGCGCCAGTGACTCTAGAAAATTGGGTTAGAGTTCAAAGAAAGGTTAAAAGTTAGTAAAGGTAGAGGGTCAGAGAATTTCCATGAGAAGTTACAGTTGTTTTGAAATCAGAACCTGGTATGGAAGCCAGAGACATCTAGATCCCCAGTAGACTGGGCCTGGGGAGTGGGAGGGCCTACTCTCCTCCTCTGGGATGAGCTTGGGAGTTTGACGCAGGGTCACGTGCACATTCCAGCTAGAAGTGGTTTTGCTTTGATTGAGCAGACCGTAGAGGCAAGCCCGTTGTTTCGAGGGCCCAGAAATGAGTTACTAGCCAAGGGTCAAGCCGGCCAGATGATTAAAGTGACATTATCCAGCTGGCACAAGAGAAAAGAATGATTAATGTTAATCATTCTCTGTGGAGGGTGGCCGGGCATTATTTGACACAAATAAAAAACATCATTTGAATTTTTAGTAGGAATTCTCATCCATAATGTGACAATGATGTAATAAAACTGAATGACTGGCCTGCCAAATTATAAACTGAGTTCTAACCACACACAAGCATCACTTAGAAATTGAATATATCTCAGAAAACTGCTCTACTCTGAGGCCTGACAGAAGGAGGGGGCACTGCTGGGGGTTAGAAGCTGGAAGCACCTTATTTACCAAACACATACTATAGTGTTCACGCTAATCATCCCATTACCACTCATCTCTCTTTTCACTATCTGCTCTTTGCCTGTGGAGAAAGGGCTCCAAGATAGTGAAAGATAAGTCTCAGCGTTTTCTTTGCCCCTCTTTATTTTCTTTAATAGAATAAAATTTTGGAAAAAAAAAATTAAACAGCACCCAGTCAATTTCAGAAAGCTATTACACACGGAAAGAATCACTATTTCCCCAACCTTTTTGTATTTTATAGTGTAAATCCCACCCTCCACCACCTCCCCCAGAAGTTCCGATGGAGACACACATCAGTGAGTTGCAATTCAGGCAGGGGGTGGAGTGTAAGAATTCAAGTTGCTTTTCTTGCGGGGTAACCAAAGGTCTTGGCGATTTTTGTAGATAAATTCTACAGAATTTCTGCTGGTAAACTTGGGATTTAATTGCCAGGTTGGACCGTTCTCCCCTTTCCCTCAACCAATGGCTGCAACCAGGTCCCTTTAAGAGACCAGGAACCCGCCGGCCTTCCAAGCCCGAAACAGATCCTCTTCTCTGCTCCTCCCCTGTCCCCGCGCGGCGAATGGTTCGCGCCGGCCTATATTTACCCGAGATCTTCCTCCCAGACGGCAAGGATATGAGGCTGGCGAGGCAGCTACCGCTCGCGACACCGGAGGGGGCGCGCTGCAAAGGCGGGCAGCCGAGCCAGGGGATCCCGGGAGCGCAGTCGGACACCCTCCGGAGAGAAGAAATGAGGTAGCGACCATCCCCGGAGCCGACCATGCGCACGCCCCGCCCTCGGAGGCCGGCGCTGCCCTGGCGGAGCCATCCCGGACAGTGAGCCGGCGAAGCCAGTGTCCCCGGCGTCCTGCGGGAGAGAAAATGCAGTGAGCCACGGCGGGACTGCTGCGCTGGGCCCGCCGCGGCCAGCTGGACCCACCATCTGAGCGCACTCGGGGCAAGCAGCTGATTCTGGGACCCGCTCAGCCGAGGGGCTCTCTGCCTACAGCACCCCTTGGGGGTGGGGAGCACCGACCCCTGGGCACACTCGCGGCTGAGTTTCCGCGGTTTCTGGCCCTAGCCCTGGGGATTGTGTGTGTGTCCGAGGGGGCCCCTTTTCACCTTCGCCGAGGAGTTCCTGCGTATTCTCGCACCATCCCGGCTGCTTTTGCTGCACGCACGCATCCCTTTTTTCTAAAGACATTTTCTGCTCCACTCTCGTGCTTTCTCTCATTTTGCTTGCCCAAGACTCTTTGCCCTGGTCCTGCCCAGGCTGGGGTAAATCTGTGTGCTCCTACCCACCCCCTCTCCTTGCAGTTAAATCCTCTTTAAAAAAATTCTACCCCTACCTCTTTCGGCGGGGTTCTCGAACATCTCCCCCGCCCCCACTCCCTCCGACTGGGCCACTCCCAGCAGAGTTTTATTTTTCGGTCTTGCCCCGGCCGGGCCCGGCCGGGGCGGGTGGCTCAGCCGGGCTCTCAATCGGCGCTCCGCCGCCGCCGCCCAGCTGCGCTGGGGCGCCCTCCGGAGATGCTGCCGTGGAAGAAGCACAAGTTCGAGCTGCTGGCCGAGGCGCCGCCACGGCAGGCGTCCAAACCCAAGGGCTACGCGGTGAGCCTGCACTACTCGGCGCTCAGCTCTCTGGCACGGGCGTGCCCCGAAGGCGCGCTCAGCCGGGTGGGCAGCATGTTCCGCTCCAAGCGCAAGAAGCTGCACATCACCAGCGAGGACCCAACTTACACCGTGCTCTACTTGGGCAATGCCACCACCATCCAGGCGCGCGGCGACGGCTGCACCGACCTAGCGGTGGGCAAGATCTGGAGCAAGAGCGAGGCGGGCCGTCAGGGCACCAAGATGAAGCTGACTGTGAGTGCGCAGGGTATCCGCATGGTGCACGCCGAGGAGCGTGCGCTGCGCCGCCCGGGCCACCTCTACTTGCTGCACCGCGTTACCTACTGCGTGGCGGACGCGCGGCTGCCCAAGGTCTTCGCCTGGGTTTACCGGCACGAGCTCAAACACAAGGCGGTAATGCTGCGCTGCCACGCGGTGCTGGTGTCCAAGCCCGAGAAGGCGCAGGCCATGGCCCTGCTGCTCTACCAGACGTCAGCCAACGCTCTGGCGGAATTTAAACGGCTCAAGCGGCGGGACGACGCGCGTCACCAACAGCAGGAGCTGGTGGGCGCGCACACCATCCCGCTAGTGCCCCTGCGCAAGCTGCTCCTGCACGGACCCTGCTGCTACAAGCCGCCGGTGGAGCGCAGCCGCAGCGCGCCCAAGCTCGGCTCCATCACCGAGGATCTGCTCGGCGAACAGCAGGAGCAGGAGCTGCAGGAGGAGGAGAGAGGGGTGCACACGGAGGGCTGCCCGGAGGAGGAGGAGGGGGATGAGGAGGAGGACCGAGCCGGGGAGGGAGACCCGGCAGAGCAAGAGGCCGAGGCGCAGCGGGCGCTGGTGGTGGCCATGCACTTCGAATGCGGGGACTTGCTGGACACGCTGGAGAGTGGCCGCGAAGAGGTGCTGGGGAGCGGCGGGGTCTCGCCGGGCCCTGAGGCTGGATCGCCGTCTCTGCTGCTGGGCAGCACCTCCGACATGAAGGCCGAGCTGTCCCAGCTTATTAATGATCTGGGAGAGCTCAGCTTCGGCAACGACGTGCGCAGCCTGCAGGCCGACTTGCGGGTGACGCGCCTGCTGTCGGGTGAGAGCACGGGTAGCGAGAGCTCCATCGAAGGAGGGGGCCCGGAAGCTACCACTACCACCGCCGGGGACCAGTCGGACCCCGCCGACTGCGCCAGACCAGACGAGCCCCACTCGGGCTGAGCTCCCAGCAATGTCCTGTGCGCGCCCCTGTTGCCGCATCGTGACACCGCACCCCCGTCTCTCCACCACTTGCTTACCTTCCCGACCCCCCCCAAGAAAGGGGAAAGGGGACACTTGAGGCCCAGACCCTCCCCCACCCCCATACGTTTGGCTCTGTTTGAAGCAGGGCTCAGATTGCACGTGGAGATATGGGGGAGGGAAACCCTACAAGGAAGGGGAGAGAGGCAGCCCTCTGGGGTCTGGGGAGGGGAAGGGCAGCTGGTGTTAGCAAAGCCCCGCAGGCGTGAGGTGCCTGCTGGCCAGTTTCCTGTTTGTGGGCAGCTGGGGCCTGAGGAGGAGGGGTTAACTTCCTGCACCAGCCCCCAGCTGGGAGCGGCCTGGCGCTGTCACTGACATGTCATTAAAAAAAAAAAAAGGATTTGCTCTCAACGTTTGAGGCTTTAGTGCCACCTCCTTGCCCCCAGTCTTTTTGGTGCGAGAGCTTGGGTTGTTTACCTCAGACTCAGACCCTTGAAATTCTGCCAAATTCCTCAAATAACTGGTGGGGAAGGGAGGGGGGGAGAAAGAAAGTTGCATTTTGTTTACAGTTAAAGACATCTAATATCTAGAAAAGGAGTTTTCCTTTAGAAACACACACACCTTGCTTCCGCTCAAAAGATCTCACTCCATGATACTGTGTAAAATATTTTTGCACTGTTGTGAAGTATTTTTGACATTTTTTTTGTACATAACTGTTGTCAGAGTCCAATGTTTATATCTTTTGCTGTGCAAAAGGGACATGTAAAATGTTGTTCAGTTGTATATACAGAAATGTGTATAAAACATTTTGTTATTTTTAAAGAGTAGCACTGCTCTGGTTCTGTTTGCCCGTCAGTGGGGAGAGAATAAAGAGGAAAATTTAACAGAACAGGTGAGTGTCTAGACCTGCTTCAGAAAATGCTTGGCCGTGGGGCTGGGCGGCAGAGGGTGTGACCATGGCTGGGATGGAGTGGGAGGACAGTCATTGTCCTTTGCGGGGCTTGGAGGTAATTAGGGAAGGGGAACCCACTTTATGCGTAGCCTGGGGCCTTTCTGGTCCTCTGCAACTCTGTGTGCTGCAGCTAGGGCCGTGTTCTTCACTTATGATTAGTTGTGTGAGCGTAGGATTTTTCTGACTTCTTTGAGGCAGTTCTTGGCGATGCCGGTTGAGTTCTGTTCCTCATTGCCAGACCTGTGAGGTTATTTAGGGAGGGGTGACTTTCAAGGTCTTCTGAGGTTTTACCACCTTCTTCTGTGGTTCACCTTTTCCTTTCCAGACAGCTCAAGGAGTTTTAAAGGTGTGAATTAGAGAACTAAGGAAAGTCCCCACGATGCTCTCAGGAGTGGGAGCATCTCTGTTTTTCCTGGGAGGAAAGTCAAGGAGAGAGGAAAGTGGAGAGGCTCCAGTCATGGCTTGAATGAGTCATGGTGCATGTGGGGTGGGGTCGGGGCAGGGGCAGGTGGAAGAGCCTATTTCCTTTCCTTCTACAACCCAGCATGACCCAGTGGGAGAATGGTTTGGAGGTCAAGGCGGAGAAGAACTGCTAGAGCTTGGTCTGTGTGTGTGTCTTAGCGTTTTCATGCTTTCCCTGTGTTTGTTTCTGTTGTAAACTCCAAACAGATGTCTCTAGTTTGGCTACACCCAATCAGCTGGAAGCTGTAATAAGATTCTGCGAAAACTGCATTCTGCAAACTTTTTTTTCCCTTTGCCCCTATGGGCCCCTTCTCCTATGTTACAGAAATTGATCGCTCTCCTGGCCTTCCCTCGTGTAGTGTCCTGAGGCCCTTGGTTTTGTTTTCATCATAAATATGTTCCGAGCAGCTAGACCCCGTGATCCTAGGGAGTCTGGAATTCACTGGAGCCATAGAGGAAGGGGGAGGTAGATTTTCTCCCTAATTAACAGGAGTGGTTCAGGCATAAGATGATCTTTAGAAGAGCAAAGGGTGGGTGGGTGTGTGGGAAATTGAAAAATATTCAGAGTCACTTTCTGAGGGCATTAGAACAAGGCCTAGCGTATATTTCTCTTCTATTATATTTTGGTTGGGTTGAGAGTCCCTATCCCTTTTGCTGAATACCTCAGCTACACATTATTGGATGATGTTTTCAAACCCTCAGGTAGAGAGAGGGCAGGAAGGTCAGCTGTGGGTCATCGCTAGTTTGCATGGTTAGATTTCACATTTCAGTAATTTCATATTTCAGGTTATTTCCATGCACTGCCAGTTTCTTTGCTGTTTGAAACTGATGAGAACATTCATCACCGTGAAGATCATTTGATGAATACTTGGGGGTGGGGCAGGGTCTTCATGTCTTCCTTCTTAATCCAATTGATGTGTCCAATGAGAATGCCAAGGTGGCTTTCATCTGTGACTGATGGGGGTATGGTGATTGGTCAGAAAGTTCAGACAAGTGACATTTACACCAACACCATCAATAAATATAAGGCAACTGTCTCTTTAAAGTCTGATTTTTCCTGTTATCTGATTTATAAATAGGGAAGGGGTGTTTAGGGGTTGAGGAAGGAGAAAGAAGAAAATAAGCGGACTGCAAAAGAACCGGCTCTCTCTTTCCCTCCCCCCACCGGCACCCTCCCTTTCCCTCTTTCCTCCCCTCTACTTTTTGGCTTTTATCCCCACTGCACCCCAGGGCTCTGGCTGATGTAATTCTAGAAGAGATGCGAAGGTGATACATGATTCACCTCTTCTTACATCTCAGTCTTCCAGGGATGACATCACTAGCGTAAGGAGAGATGTTTTAAATGAAAAAACAAAACAAAACCGGAAAACCGATTTACTCTTGACGCTCAGAAGGAAAAGCGTGGTGTGACAAAAGCACAGCGAAGTAGTGGAAATACACGTTCCAGAAAGCACCTGAGGTCTGGTTTATTCATCAAATTTAGCTTTTCCGTCTCACAAGGTGAGGCTCACGTTTCTCCTTTACTACCCGATGGTACTTTAAATGCAGTGAGACTCTTGCCACAGTCTTCCCCAGCCTAAGTAATCCTCGGTGTCCAGCACTGCAGCCTTGACTGCATGAAACACGGAGTGACTTACGGCTGAAAGAGAGATGGTTGCAGGGGTGGCCGCATGCGTCCACGGAGGAGGTGTTTCTCCACCTCTCTCGGCACAAACATCCCCTGTTTGTACCATTTTTGTGTGCGTTGAGGCAGAAGGAGAGAGGAGTAGGGCAGAGTAAAATAAACAATGGTATTACATAGCCTCTCAACTATTACAGTCAGTGGGTGTCAGACAACACCCACTCTACACACACACATGCTCCCCTCCTAAAGAAAACCTTCCCCCTCACTGCCCCGCAGTCAGCAGAAGAGTAGATTTTAAACAAATTAGAAAGGCTCTGTTATACTGAGAAAGCACAGTGCCCTCCCAGGGACAGAGTTGCTTTTAAGGGTTCTGCTTGTGAAAGGAGAAAGAAATGGCTGGTAAAGTCCACCCCTAGCACCACACTGGAGATTAGAAAACCGCATGGGAGTCACCAAGAACCATGAGAAACGTAACAATTCTATTAGGAGCTCGTTGCCCTCATTTCTAAAGGGTTTAGTAATGTAATAAGAAAAACTCTTTCCTCTGTGTGGTATGCAACCGTAGCCTGAGCATCTGCTGGTAAGTGATGCGTGACAGAGCTAGCAATGTGCGTAGACTGTTGGTGCTAGGAGCCTTGCCTAACACGTGGGAAACTACTCAGGGCTCCAGGCGGGCAGGAGGCCCCTAGGGCCAGGGCGCTCTATACTCTTGCCACCAGGTTTTTCTGTACTTGGCCACATCTGTCTCTAGGTATTTTTTGTGATCCATTGGTTGTTTAGTAGCATATTGTTTAGCTTCCACATGTTTGTGTTTCTTTCAGTTTTTTTCTTATAGTTGATTTCTAGCCTCATAGTGTTGTAGTTGCAAAAGATGCTTGTTATGATTTCAGTTTTCTGAAATCTACTGAGGCTTGCTTTGTGACCCAGCATGTGATCTACCCTGGAGAATGTTCCATGTGCTCGGCCCCATCTGGATCTGGCTTTATGGTTAGCTGGGGCCTTTCCTGCTCCTGCTAGCTCATCCATGTTCACAATGTGCCTGGGCCCAGCCCCACTTCCGGCCCTCGCCCCCCCCCCCCCGCCAGCTCTGGAGTGACCCAATCTGAACAGCCTTGACTAACCACCATTTTGGTGGTTTGAATGGCTAGGTGGCCCTGCAGCTTGACACTAATTCCTTCACCGCTCTAGGGCTGTTCAGTGGCACCAGCAAAGGCCCTTATTTCTAACTCCGAGGGAGAGCAGCCCTTCCAACCACCTCCTTTCCTGGTTCTCTTCTTCATCTATCTCCCACCCCACTTCCTCCTGTAACACATCGTTCCCCTTGGGCTTCTCCTATTACCCAGCTTCCCACCTGATCCTGGCTTCATTTTTCCTTCTTCCCACAAACCTAGTTCAGACTTTAATCACATGGAAGAAAAGAAAGCCCAAACTTTAAAGGAAAAACAAACCAAGCACACAGTCATCCATCAGCACCAATCCTGCAACTCCAGGGCATGCTTTGGCCCTGCCCACCCCCCACTTAGCAATGAACAAATGAGGTACAGAGGGGTGATGTCCTGCCCAAAGTTATACAAGGAGACACCAAGACCCAGGGGTTCAAACTCCTAAACCCATGCTCTTTTCATATTCCTCCAGTTTTTATGGCTTATAACTAGATGTTTAGCTTTGGGATGGCAGAACCTGGCAGTTGAATTGTTCTTTGTTTCCCTCCTTTTTTTTTTTTTTTTTTTTTTTCCGGTACGTGGGCCTCTCACTGTTGTGGCCTCTCCTGTTGCGGAGCACAGGCTCCGGACGCGCAGGCTCAGTGGCCATGGCTCACGGGCCCAGCCGCTCCACCGCACGTGGGATCCTCCCAGACCGGGGCACGAACCCATGTCCCCTGCATCGGCAGGCGGACTCTCAAGCACTGCGCCACCAGGGAAGCCCTGTTTCCCCCTTTCTTATGTACCCCTACATTTTACACATGGTAGATGCTGGATGATAAACTTGTGTGCCATTCTTCAACGTGCCACTCCCACCAACAAGTGCACATGAGTGTCTACTAGCTGCATGATGCCGCAGGTAGAGGGGCCAGGTGTCTGTCTTCCTGGCAAGGATGCTGCTGGTGGGTGGGGTGGCCACCCCCAGAGAAACTTGGTCTCCTCTTATTCCCACCCCTGAGGTCTGGTCTGGCAAGTTCTTGCCCTAGAAGAGCAGGTGTAGTTTGAGCGTGGGGGAGCTCTTTCCCTTGCACCATATTTATTAATCATCTGTATCCCTCCTGGTTGGCTGAGTTCTCCCAGGACAGGCATGTGACTTTAGGCATCTCTGATTCACCAAACTTAGCATAGAGCCCAACACCTAGTAGGTGCTCAGGAAATGCTAAGGAGGGAGTAAGTAAAGGGGGTGATTCCACTTCATGCTATGAGAATAGGGCTGATAAAGTTCAAGGTCATCACCCAGATGGAGGAGCCAAGGTTTTAAGGATATTATGTTTGTAAGGGAGGGAAGACTGGGATTCAATTGACTCCTCCACTCCACATCAGGTAGATTCAGTTCTCAAGATTTTCCTTGGAACTTCCCCAACCTTCTTAGGGAAGGGATGGTTCTGGTTTGGAGAAGGATGGTTTACTTGGAATTAGCTTTAATGGAATTGTAGTCACCAAAGTTATTGCCCATATCCCTCCCTGTAATTTGAGCCAAATGAAGGCTCACAAAATGTGGCATGGCAGAAGCCTGAAGGAAGAGCCTTGAATCCAGGCCTTGAAGTGATCCGGACCCTGTCTGCACTGACCCAGTCAAGTCACTTCCCCTCTCTACCCTTGGGATCCTCATAGGTAAAATGGATGGGTTGCATTAGATAATAGCAAAACTAGTGTTCTGAATCAAAGAAGGAGCAAAGGTTAAGGTCAAGTGTGTTTCTGCCTTCCTCCATCCCCTAGTGGATGAGAACAGAAGAAACCTCTGACTGTGGCTAGAAACTGTCTGGGACTCTGGGGACATCTTTAGGACTCACTGTGGCCTGGACCCTCACCAGAGTCTAATTTGGAGGTGATATTCTCTTGGCCAAGCCAGAGCAGGAGTTGTCTGCTAGACATCCCTTTCACTACCTCAAAACCTGGAGACCATGCTGTGTCCTAAAATGCAGACTGATACTGTATCTAAGGGCCAGGTTAGGAAACATAAAATAACTTGCCCTAAGATCACTCAGAAAGTTGGGGCGAGAAGTCAGGTCTCCTAACTCCAAGTCCTACCCTCTTTTTCTCTGTATATTTTTGGTTGGGATAAGGTAGTTTGAAAGCAACCCAGCCACTCTCCAAGGAGACTTGGCAGAGCCCAGGCATCTGATCAAAGACCATAAGGACACCTGGTAGCACGGTGTTTTGTTTTCCTAATAAGGGAGGCCAGGACCCACCGACAACAAGTCTGGGAGTAAGAGGGAGTAGGGGGCTTCCCTGGTGGGGCAGTGATTGAGAGTCCGCCTGCCGATGCAGGGGACATGGGTTCGTGCCCCGGTCTGGGAAGATCCCACATGCCGCGGAGCGGCTGGGCCCGTGAGCCATGGCCGCTGAGCCTGTGCGTCTGGAGCCTGTGCTCCGCAACGGGAGAGGCCACAACGGTGAGAGGCCCGCGTACTGCAAAAAAAAGAGGGAGTAGGCATCCCGGGGCATCTTCCCCACCCTCTTGTTCCTCCCTACTCCAGAACCCATCCTAATCCTGGATCCCTCTCCTAGGGGAATTTATTCTTTGCTGCCTGTCAGGGATTCTCCCTCCCCTCTGTTCCAGGATTGGCCAACAATGAATGGCTCAAGAGGTCACCAGCTCACTCCAAGATCATCTACTCTCCCTGAGAGCCTGAGAGCCAGACAGAACCTCAGCGCACTTCCAGACCAGTCCCTTCCTTTTCTAGATGAGGACACTAAGCTCAGAGAAGGGAAAGGACTCGTTCAGGTGTTGCAGGGAGCTTACAGTGGAGCAACGATTAGAACTCAGGCTTCTAATTTCTCCCCTCACTGCCTTGGTGACATGTGCCAAGTGTGTGTGTGTGAAGCACAGGGCCTGCCTCCCTCCCTTCCCTAAGTGGTAATGTTCACACTTTTGCATCCTCAAGCTATTGTTCCTAAAGCCTACAGTGTGTCCCAAACTCTTACCTAAGTGGTCTTTTCAGGGAACTGACATTTTAATAGGGTATTCTTGGATATTAAAAGCCTTTGAGATATAAAACCCCATAATAAGAGAATTTCAGGCGCCATGATGTAGGCGGCCAGAGTAGGCAGGGAAAAATGTTTTAGTGCAGGGAATACCTCTCCTAACATTACCGATGTTCTAGCGTCATAAGCCACGTTCCTAAAGGTCACACTCTTGCAGCTGAACTCATACACAGAGAAAGTGATGTTTCCAAGGTCTCGTGAGTTCAAGGAGGGAGGGTGGGTAGGGCCACTGGGTCCTACTATCAGTTCTGTGTGCCAGATCAGGGCTTGCAAATGATTCCCAGGCACCATCTAAAGATCTACAAAACCATCAGCAGTTCCTTGTCCACAGCTGCTGTCTGTCCTCCACCAAGCCTTCCTCTGCAGGTAAACCTGTCTTAGCCTTTGCAGGCTAACTCATCCTCTATGTCCTCAATTCCCAGGGAAAATGCTCACACTACCTGATTTCCAGTAGAGGAGCTCATCTCTTTAAAGGAGCACCATGAGATCAGGTGGTCCTGTTTGTGCCCACACCAAACCACACTACTTACCCGAAGGAGATGCGGAGCCACACCAAGGTGTGTGGGACCCTTCCTCTCATATCTGTAGCAGTTGTTGCTGATGAAGGAAGCTCACAGAGCCCATGGCTGGTCAGACCCTTTTGGAGGTGTTCACGTTGATGAAGTCCAAAGAGGTTTTAGTTACGTAATATCTCTGCCACTTCATTTCTTTGACCCAGGTCTTAGCAAATGTCCAATATTAACTGACAACTGAAATAACTGGGGGGCTGGGGTGGGGTGGGGGATGAGACTGTGGGTAGAGCCAAAAGAGAATTGGACTTGAGACCTGGTTCTAGCCTTGGTTTTCCCGTATATCAGCTCTTTGACCTTGGGCAAGTTTCTTTTTGTGAAATGGAGGTAGTAATAGCTAACCAAACGATCGCTCGCGTTGCTTTGAGGCTCAAAATCTAAACGTTGGATAAGTCAGTGCTCTCGGTAAAGAGCAGGCCAGGAAAGGAGTGGTGGCTGCTGGAATATTCAGATTGAAATAACACAGTCGGCATGAGTGAGCCACAGTGGGGCTCCTCCATGGAGGGAATGTATAACTGGGCAGGGACATTTTCCATGAAACATATTCCAGGGACCCAAGGAGGGAAAACAGGCAAACACAAGGAAGTAATCTATTAAGAATAGGAAACAGTAGGTGGGCGTTCAAATGGCATGCTTTATGTGGAAAGATTATGGGCCAATTTTCCGTCTGAAGCTCTAGATAGCCACCTGAGCTATGCGGCTCCACCTCCAGCCCAATCTCTTCCATCGGCTGTGGCGGGAGAGCAACTGCCTGTGTTCTCTGGCTAGAGTTTTATTTGTTCTCTGTAATTTCATGATCAGCCAGATCAGTATTTCTAGTGTGATTACTGTTCTACACTCAGACTGACAGACACACACACACACACACACACACACGCACTACTTCCCGAAACTTTCCACAAATATTCACAGTCATGATTTCATTTACTTCTCAAATGGATGTCCCTGAAATGGACACGGTTCTCTTAGAGTGATTCTTCAGACTATTTTCTAGAAATGTGGAAGTTCTGAGGTGTTCCTTGGAGACATGCTATGTAGATAGAGTACACACAGGAATAATTAGGATCCTCTTGTTCTGATGGAACTGGTGTGTGTGTGTGTGTGCGCGCGCGCGCACATGTGCAAGTTCCTGTGGGTGTGCCTGGGACTGTGCTCTTGTGTGTGTGTGTGCACATGTGCAAGTTCCTGTGGGTGTGCCTGGGACTGTGCTCTTGTGTGTGTGCACGCACATGTGCAAGTTCCTGTGGGTGTGCCTGGGACTGTGCTCTTGTGTGTGTGTGTGTGTGCGCGCGCGCGCGCACATGTGCAAGTTCCTGTGGGTGTGCCTGGGACTGTGCTCTTGTGTGTGTGTGTGCGCGCGCACATGTGCAAGTTCCTGTGGGTGTGCCTGGGACTGTGCTCTTGTGTGTGTGCGCACGCACATGTGCAAGTTCCTGTGGGTGTGCCTGGGACTGTGCTCTAGGATGCAGCTGAGCTGTACTGTAAACTCAAGATGTTGTGCTTGGCATTAGTGTGAAATGATCAGTGAAAACTCACAGCGCAATGAGAGAGCTATGCTGTTCCTCCGAGATTTTGGCCAAGAAAAACTTCAAATCACGTCACCCTTTCCTTTCCATTGTACTCTGAGTCTTCTTTTTGGCTTGTTTTTAATTGTAAAGGATCCTAAAACTAATAGAAATCACCAATTTCCTTGAGGAATGCTCTATATCGTGGGAGACCACGATCCACAGGGGCCTCTGCTAGGATGACCACAGATCCTGGTTTGCTCAGGACAGTCCCCATTTATGCCTGATGTCCTCACATAATTATAGTAGAGCCACATTTCACTCTCAAAAGGGTCCTAGTTTGGATGATAAATTACATGTTTCCCTACCTATTACCTAGATAATTTTGACTTAATCTGTGCATGTCTTTATCCATGCATTCCAGTTCTCTTCTTCACTGGAGAAACATTTATAATGCACCTACTGTGTGCCAAGCACTGTGCTGGCTGTGGGGTGAGGTGGGTTAGTCTGAGGTGGGGGATGGGGTGCACCTAGGGAAACAAGAAGATATCCCTGCTCTAATGGAGCTTGTAATCCAGTGGAAGAGACCAAAACATGTAATACCTGTACAACCTAAAAAGAAGTATGGGCAGTCAGTGTGTAAAGTATTGAGGGAACACAGGACAAGCAGCCAACCCACCGCTACCCAGCCAAGTGAGGGAGGGATGACCATAGAGGGCTTCACAAAAGAGATAGTTATCCTTTTCAACCATCAAGATGGTCTTCTCAAAGACTCTGACTGAGTTAAAACTTTGCCTCATCTAGGTTCTGGGGGAAGTATAATCCTCCAGAACATTTTTTTTTTTTAAAGGGTGAGATTGGAGGATGCTTTTGAAAATTTCCTACCTGCAACCTCTCTCCAGCCCTGTACTTCTAAAGGCCATTTTAGAAGAATATTTGGGTTTTCTTCCTCATTGGTCCATTTCCTGATCCATGAACTTGGCAACCAGAAGGAATAGAATATGTTGGGTATAATTAAATAGGGTAAAGAATGTTAACTGCTTTAACAAATCCTATAATCTTACTGGATTAACATAAGGAGAGCTTATTTCTCACCTATGCAATATTCAGTGTGAATACTTGTGGTTGTCAAGCAGTCATTTAGGGACCCAGGTTCCTTCTACATTGTGGCTCCACCATCTTCTAGAGCAGGAGACATGGGCCAAGTTGCACTTGCTGGCTGTTTTTTGTATTTGAAGTTTAATTGGAACACAGTCATGCTCATCCATTCACACATTGTCTATGACTGCTTTGCACTATGGCAACAGACTTGAGTAATTGCAACAGTCTGTATAGCCCACAAGCCTAAAATATTTGCCATCTGGTCCTTTAGAGAAAAAATTTGCTGACCTCTATCCTAGTACCTCAAAATTCTCTCTGGGTCACCTGCTTCCAGCCAGAGAATGTCTTCCAGTGGACAGAGAAAAAGTGTGCATGACCATTTGGAGGTTTTAATGGGCAGGCCTAGAAGTGACACACACAACTTCTCACCATGTTCCATTGGCCAGAATTCAGTTTGTGGTTACATGTAACTGCAAGGCCAGCTGGGAAATGTAGTCCAACAGTATGCTCATAAGGAAATGGAAATGGACTTGGGGAAGAGATACATAGTCTCTGCAACAGAAACTCTTCATCTTATGACCACAGGCCCAGGTTTAGATGAGCTGAGACTTTAGGAGGATCAGAGAAAAACTGTTATTTATAAAAGCTTGTGGGGGCTTCCCTGGTGGCGCAGTGGTTGAGAGTCCTCCTGCCGATGCAGGGGACACGGGTTCGTGCCCCAGTCCGGGAAGATCCCACATGCCACGGAGCGGCTGAGCCCGTGAGCCATGGCCGCTGAGCCTGCGCATCCAGAGCCTGTGTTCTGCAACGGGAGAGGCCACAACAGTGAGAGGCCCGCGTACCGCAAAAAAAAAAAAAAAAAAAAGTTTGTGAAGACAGTCATCATTCAGTCTGCACTTGGTCCTAAGGGCTGCTTTGAAGAGCTCAGGACCCAGAGTTCCAGTAACTTTTCAGAAACAGTTGCTGCAAACATTAGCCCAACACTAGAAGGATTTTTGAGGGAAACTGTCCCCTCTCTGGGGGCTCTGTGAATTCCTACGGCCTTTGGGAGCAGATCTCTCTTTCTCCTGAGACAACCCAGCCCCTGGATGACAGTTCTGATTCTTGAAAAGTTCTTCTAAGATTTGTCACACTGCCCTGTGAGGCTGCAGAGAACAAGTCAGCGACTTCTTCCTTGGTCAGACCCAGCCGCCTGCAGGGAGATGCCTGGGTTCTTCTCTCCTAGAAAGGCCTCAGCTTCTCCCACCAGGGACCCAGACACCTGGGGAGAGGACGGCTCTGCTTTTCCAGTGAAAGGGAGACCTGGATAGATGCGTGAGTGGTCACTGAAAGTTCTGGGAAGGCCCTAAGTGAATTGCACTGTCCCCCAGGGGTCTGAGAGAGGTCCCACTGTCCCATGTCAGAAATGCCTCTACTGGGCTTCCCTGGTGGTGCAGTGGTTAAGAATCTGCCTGCCAATGCAGCAGACACGGGCTCGAGCGCTGGTCCAGGAAGATCCCACATGCCATGGAGTAACTAAGCCCATGAGCCACAACTACTGAGCCCTCGTGCCACAACTACTGAAGCCTGTGCGCCTAGAGCCCGTGCTCCGCAACAAGAGAAGCCATTGCAGTGAGAAGCCAGTGCACCACAACGAAGAGTAGCCCCCACTCGCTGCAACTAGAGAAAGCCCGTGCACAGCAATGAAGACCCAACACAGCCAAATATAAATAAATAAAATAAATAAATTTATATATATATAAAAAGAAATGCCTCTACTAAATGCTCAATCTGCATACTGACCCGGGGGAGGGCAGGAGAGAGGGACTTTATACTTTATATGATACTAGATTGGCTGAATTTTTATTTTATTAGCATGCTACATTTATAATAAACTAATTTTAAAAAAAACATTGTATAGTGCATTTTAGAAATATTTTAATTCAGAATAGTATTTTTTAAAAGGCTTAGGGTACCTAACAGGATTAACTGGGAAATGTACTGGTGTGGGTGTTAATGGAATATGGCATTACTTTATTCATCATTATTCTTTGATAAGTTTAGAGATAAACTAGCAAATAGTTTAAATAAATGCATCATTATCGAGAAAAAAAAAAAGAAGAAAGGAAGGAAGGGAGGGGAAAAAAAAGAAAACAAAGGCAACAAGCTGTGCCTCTTCCAGAGGTAACCACCACAGGGGGAGAAGCACAGGATTCTAACTCAGAGACCTGGGTTTGCACCCCATTCTACAAGGCTCCCTGTGTGATGTTGCAGAAAGAGGTGCATTTCTCCTAGGTCTGCTAAATTTGTAAACAGGGTCATTATGCTTCCTTATGGCATTGTGCAATTCAAAGGAAATCACATATATAAGCCACCTCTTATGGAAAAGCATGACACAAATGTGAGAATTTTCCTTGCTGACAGTTGGGTCTCAGGCGAATCGGGAAGCATGCCCTGGAGAGATTCTGGCCATGTGGTGGCCAAGCCTGCTCTGTCCTTCTCTAGCTGCTTCCTGGGAGTTCCACTTCCCCGAAAACTTCTTGAGGATGGATACCTATTTCCTAGAGACCTGCATTACTAAAGGATAGACCCTAGATTGGGGTCTGTCCAAGGGACTCTCCCCGCTGGGAGGTTCTTCTGGTCAGTGATCCCTCTGGCACTCCAACCCTGCCTCCTTCTGAGGAGACCACCCTTCTGTGTAGCATACTTTACAAAGGATGCTCTTAGCCATTTTCTCTTCTGATGCTCATAACCACTCAAGGGAGGCAGGCTGGGCAGCATAAATAACTCAGGTTTCAGGTGAGAGACCTAGGGGTTTAAAGAATGGAATGGAGTAGAAAGGAAAGCCACCGCAAGTGTTTAGCACCTACTGTATGCAAGGCAAAGCGCTGGGCACTTCAAGTGCATGCATCTCATGGTGGTGGAGTAAGTAACGGGCAGATCTGGTACTGCGGTCCAGGCTTCCAGATTCCAAGTGCTCTACAAGCACAGAATGGCACAAGGCAGGGGGATTATGAGCAAGGAATACTGGGAGATGGCTGGGTAGACAGGCAGGAGAGTAATAGAGAGGGGCAGGTCGGGGTGCGGAGGGGAGGTTGGCAGCTGCTGGCAGGTATGAGGCTATGGATGGGGTCTGGGCCATAGTTCCCATTATGTGGCTGTCATCAAAGTGCCCAAATAAATAAAGGTTTGCAATTACAGGGAGACATGCAGATACAGCAGCAGAGCCCAGATGTTAATTAAGCCTAAGATAGGTTATTATCTCTCTCCATTGGACTGAACAGAGGGAAATTGATGCAGATGGCAGGTTGCGGACTTGCCCATGTGACTGTTGTGTGTTATTATTTCTGGTTTTTAAGAGGCACCTAACCTGGGGCTCTGGGGTACAGCCAAAGGGAAGGAGGCCACATTTAAGTGCTAGTCACTGAGGACGTTTCTCTCTCCTCCCTCACAGTTAAGGAAGGGTCTGCCTAGGCACTCAGCATTTGCCCTGTGGCTTTCTGAAGCCACCTGACTTGTGTTCCCACAATGGGGCTGCCACAGAGCCAGAGAGCAGAGTGTGGGGTGCAGAGTACAGGAACCCTGCAGGCTGTTCCACCCTAAAGTCCTCAGTGCAGCTAGGCAGGGAGGAATTAAAATAGGCAACAACCAGCGCGGCGTGTTCACCTACCCAACTGAATGGACACTGGCTGTAGCACTGGCCTAGCACGGGTCTTAGGGACCTCTGTTTGGCCAGGTGCTAACTCTTTGATTGCTGGATCTTGGACAGGTGTGTGTGTGTGCGTGTGTGCGTGTGTGTGTGTGTTGGGGTGGGGGAGGGGGTCCAGAGGAAGGGCCCGGTGGTCAGGGTGACCCAAGAAGCACTACTGCAGGGAGGCTTGGGTCAGTGGCTATTTACCAATAGATATGGAAATAATTCAGTGTTTTACCAATCAATATGACTGTACTAGCAGAATATCAATCATGAGAAAAGTACGTTTTTAATCTGTAAAGTAATTTATGAGTATCAAATATTTTATAATAATAATAATATTTTATTAATAATAAAATGATGACATTTAGTCCCTTCATAATAGCACTATTGGACTTTGCTTTCATGCCTATTTTCTAACGGGCTGCCTTTCAGATACCAAGAAGTTGTTTCTTTTCTTTTCTGTTTTTTTTTTAATAAAGAACAATAATTATGTTTGAATTTCACTTTCTTTTTTTAAAAAATTAACTAATTTATTTATTTTTGGCTGTGTTGGGTCTTTGTTGCTGCGTGCACTCTTCCTCTAGTTGCGATAAGCGGGGTCTACTTTTCGTTTTGGTGCGCGGGTTTCTCATTACGGTGGCTTCACTTGTGGAGGAGCACGGGCTTTAGGCATGGGGGCTTCAGTAGTTGTGGCTTGCGGGCTCTAGAGCACAGGCTCAGTAGTTGTGGCGCATGGGCTTAGTTGCTCCGCGGCACATGGGATCTTCCCGGACCAGGGCTCGAACCTGTGTCCCCTGCATTGGCAGATGGATTCTTATCCACTGCGTCACCAGGGAAGTCCCAAGAGGATGTTTCTGATTGGCTGGTCAGTGGACTGGGAGCCTTGGTTAACTCTTGCTTTTAGGGTGGTGGGGAGAGTAAGTTTTTCTTTCTTCCTCTGTGTCTTCCATCAGCAAGATACATTTACATTGTTGCAAGATAGATGGTCACCTGTGGGTAGGCCACCTGTATCTGTCCACCTTTGTAGATCAGGTAACTGTATATTGATGAAAAAGTGGGTTGCTTAGGAGTCAACCTTTTATTCTAAGCATCAGTTGGAACCACTGAACAGAAACTACACTCCCAATATCACGTGTGTGGTGCGGGGCACAGAGGGAGGGCCTGGGTGGCCAGGGTGACACAAACAGGAGGACCGCAGGGAGGCCTGGGTCAATGGCTATTCACTCACAGGTGTTTACCAACAAGTACTTCTCTACTAATCTACCGAGCAAAAGAAGAGTGTCATTCTTTGGTTGGGGGCTTGGAAGAGCGGTCAGCCATCATTTTCAAGCAAAAGCTGTGGAGTGACGTGGACTCCTCTTGTTGTCCCTGGCCTCAATCACCTCCGGAGTCCCAATTCTCAAGGACACTATATAAAGATTTCCTAATTAGGCTTTTACTGTGCTTGGAGACACGGGTATGTAGGCTGCTGAGCAGAGTGTGCCCATGATCTTGAAGATCAGAGTAAGACATGGCTTACTTCTGAATCTTGACCTTGGTTTTGAAGGGCTGAATCATAATAATGATAATAAAAAGGATGGAATGAAGACGTTTTGAAATACTATAGTGACCTAGCTACACTCCACCTGGGAAAGGCGAACAGGCAGGAGTTACTTTAATTCTCTTCAGCTCATCTGTTAAAAGGCGGACTGAACATTCAGGTCAAGCCTTAGTATAACCCGGCATGCACAGACTGTAATGGCCAGTCCTTTGTGTAGATCCTGTGGAATAAGAAAAGCCATAATGAAAACTACTGATACAGGCCTGGCCTGTAACTGTCCATAGTTCGCCTAGGAGATGTCTGACCTATGAGTTTGCCCAATTATGTGAAGAGTCCCCATTTAGGAAGTCTTGCCTTTAATGTACTCTCACTTTTCTCCTAAATTCACAGTCACCATGATGACTACCGTCGTGTTAAAATCTATTTAAATCACCCAGGAATGTTTATAGAAGACTTCAGTGCCCTCATTAAATTTCAAAAATAATAATAACTAATATAGTTATAGCATACAAGAGTATTTTTATGTCCATTATCTCTTTTGATCTTCACTAGCCCTCTGAGATGGGTAGATATTATGACCATTTTATAGATGAGGAGATTAAGGCACGACGAGCAGGAACTGGCTTAGAATCGTAGCAGCAGAGATATTAGTGATCAGCTGGTCACTGACTTTCTTTTTCAGATGGAAAAACCAGCTGGAGGGAAGAGACTTGCCGAGTCTCTTAGTAATTGGAGCAGAAATAACTTGCCAAGGGTGTTTTCTCACAATTATTTTAAGGAAAGTACCTGAAATCCAAGACATTGTCCATTTGATCTGGGACTTAAGTTTGAATGTGTTTGGGGAAAGGGGGGTGGCTGCCCTCCAGCCTTAGGATCAGAGCCTGGACCAGAGCCTTTAACATGTGGCCCAGTGGTTGTTTTGAGCCCGTAATTACCAATTTAATGCAATGTAACAGACATAGAACCTAAGAGACGGGTTTTAACTATGCAGAGTGGGGCATTCAGTCCCAGAAGAAGGAAACAGATAGGGGAGGGATCCTGGGAGCCTCAGCCACCATAGAGCATTCTGGAAGGCTTCCTGGTCCTCACTCCCCTCCCGCACACACCCCCACCTCCCTCAGCAACCTGTACCCCTGTCTGCCGGGAGCTCCGAGGCTTTGGGGTGGGAGAGGTGCTTGGCTGGGCACATTCCCACTGCCTCACCCCATTGACCTCGTAGCACCACCCTCCCTCTCCAGAGCCAGACAGGCTCTCCCATCACACAGGACACGGTGCCGGGCACTAAAGAGTAGGAGACTCACTCTAGGCTCCTGCCCTCAAGGACCTTGCGGCTTTGGTGGGGGGAGAGAAAGGTGGAGGCACACAGAAGCAGCCATGGTTCCCCGTAGCAAGTTCCCCCACAGAGTTTTCCATAAAACGCACGGGAATGTGGGACAAGAGGGGCTGGAGGAAGCAGACAATGCTGATAAGTCCAGAGGGAGGAGCGGGGCTGTGACTGGAGACAGGGCATTTTAGGCTGTAGGAACGTCAAGGGGGGACAGGAAGAGTATCATGGTTCATCAGAGAAATGCCTTGGGGCTCAGTGCGTGTGTGCGCGCGTGTGTGTGAAGATGGATTGGTGGATGGGGGTCAGATCATAAAGAGCCTGCACACTCGACAACTCTGACCTTTCCATTGAAAACCGTGGGTTTGAAGGATTTGAAGGATGGGCAGCATGGTGCCGTGAGACGGCCGGCTGGTGTAGGAACGCTCACTCCTGACGGCGGGGAGGAGGGGGGCAGTGAGGAGGGAGGGCCCGGAGGCAGGGAGAACAGGGAAGAGACTCTTGCAATAGTCCAGGCAGGAGACGATGAAGACCTGGGCTGAGGGAGAGATGCTGGGCATGGGGAAGGGGGACAGGTCCCAGGGACATTTCAAAATCATCAGGAGGACAAGAATAAGGGAGAGTGAGGTGTCCAAAATGCAGGGGTGTGCTGGAGCCGGCGGGCACTGGCTCAGGAGACGGACTGTGTACATCTTTTCCTAACTCTGCACTCAGGAACATCATGTTGGCACCTTTAAAGCAGCCGTGGGAGTAGCATTAACACCACAGAAATTAAAAATAGTCTACAAATCAGGACCTTTTCTCCTCAGAGAGCCGGTTGTTAAATATTTACCAACACACCTTTGCTGAGCTTCTCCTGCTGTGGGTGGTGCAGACGGAGGCATCAGAGGCAGTGGCCTCCGGAGATTTCAGAGGCATTTGAGATGAGCCTTGGGCAAGCGATAAGTTTGTGGTTGGTAGGGCGTAAGGGAAGACATTTTCAGTGAACGCTCAGTGTGAGCAAAGGCCTACCTTCCTCTGGGGTATCTCGGCACAGAGAATGGAACTTAAGAGACTCTTGGTGACCGTTTGTTGGCTACTGCTAGCAGAATCTTCAAGTAGATCAGATGCACCAATGAAATGTTCTTTAAATACTTACAGGTACGTGATGCATGTTTACCATGAACTAGTCCATTTGTGCCAGGAGTTCATCTTTACACAGAGCATTCCCTGAATCCAGCTGTAATGGTTAATTAATTACCTTAAGAATGACTCAGACATTTTCCTAGATTATTTTTAGCAGCGGAGCGCCAGAGAGGGCTCCAAAGACTTTCTCAGGATCACAGCTAATTAGTGACCTTCCCCAGGATCGACACTTTGGAGGTATAAGTTGTAATAGTTACCTATAACTGCAAAGCACAATTCCTCCCAACTTTAAAAAAAACAGTTAAAAAACTGGCTTAAAACAACAATAAACATTTATTATCTCAGAGTTTTTGTGAGTCAGGAATTCAAGAGTCAGGAATTCAAGAGTGACTTAGTTGGGTGGATTTGGCTTTTATATATATAAAATATCTAA
Source organism: Orcinus orca (assembly GCF_937001465.1). NCBI lineage: Eukaryota > Metazoa > Chordata > Mammalia > Artiodactyla > Delphinidae > Orcinus > Orcinus orca. The sequence goes on from NC_064563.1 coordinate 75,498,329, forward strand.
ACTAGTGTATATTATATAAAATTTATATGTTATATATGAACTATATAACTATAACTATATATAACCTATATATATATTATGTATATATAATTTATTATGAGAAATTGGCTCACACAATGTGGATGTTACAAAGCCCCATTATCTGTTGTCTACAACCTGATGCCCAGGAAAACTGGTGTTGTAATTCAGTCTGAGTCTGAAGGCCTGAGAATTGGGGGAGCCAATGGTGTAAATCCAAGTCTGAGGGCAGGAGAATATGAGATGAGAAGTCCCAGCTGAAGCAGTGAAGCAGGAAGAAGAGGGATGAATTCCTCCTTCCTCCACCATTTGTCCTGTTCAGGCCCTTCGGATTGTATGATGCCCATCCACACTGGGGAGGGCCATCAACTTTACTGTTTCTCATCCAGAAACACCCACACAGACACACCCAGAAATCATGTTTAATCTGGACACCCCATGGCCAGTCAAATTGACACAGGAAATTAACCATCATGGGGTCTCTCGTGAAATTGCGGTAGGGACGTCGGCTGGGGCCGCCATCATCTGACGGGTTAGAGGATCAGCTCTCATGGGGGCTCGCCCACGTGGCTGGCATATTCGTGCTGGTGTGGGCAGGAGGCTGTAGGTCCTCACAGGGGCCTCTGTAGGGCTGCTGGCCTCCTCACAGCAGGGCAGCTGGTTCCTCCTGAGTGAGCAATCCAGAGAGATCAAGGCAGAAGCTCCAAAGTCTTTTATGACTTAGCTTCAGAAGTCATCATCATCATTTCCACAACATCCTAGTGGTCACACGAGTGAGTTTTACTCAGTGTGGGAGGGGATAATACAAGAGTCAGGGATCACTGGGGACCAGCTTGGACGTTGGTTACCACAGAGCCCAATACAGCAAGTGAGTTAAAACCGGGAGACTCTTGACGTCAGAGGACGTGGTCTGCCATTTGGTAGGTAGGTATCCTGTTAAACACTCAACTTCCTTTACCTCTAAAGTGGGACAACTGGTCCTGCCTGGTTTGCCATAACGAGTCGTGATGAGGACCAAACTGCAAAGAACAGTACAGATGTTAGTTCCAGTGATTATTCCTAAGCCACCTTCGTTTAAAAAAAAATGCAAGAGAGAGAACCCTACGTCCTTGCTTATTGATGGCTATTTAGCAAAGCATAGGGATTCAGGCCTCCAGGGGAGGCAGCTGCAGTGTGGTGGGTACAAGGATGCGCTCTAGAGTGAGGCTTCCTGGGCTCACAACTCAGCTCCACCACTCACCAACGGTGTGACCCGGGGCCAGATACTCAATTCCTCTGTGCCACAGTCTCTGCACATATTTCCGTGGAAATGATGACAGTACCTGCTTCATAGGGATGTTGTGAAAATTAAATTAGCTAATTCAGGTGAAACATTAAGAACAGTGCCTCCTGACATTCAGTGACTGCTTGATATAAATCCTAGCTTTGGCTCCAGAGTGGCCACAAAGTCTGGAAACATAGATATTATTATTATTATTATTATTATTTTCTTTTTTTTTGCGGTTCGCGGGCCTCTCACTGCTGTGGCCTCTCCCGCCGCGGAGCACATGCTCCGGACGTGCAGGCCCAGCAGCCATGGCTCACGGGCCCAGCCGTTCCGCGGCACGTGGGATCCTCCCAGACCAGGGCACTAACCCGTATCCCCTGCATCGGCAGGCGGACTCCCAACCACTGCGCCACCAGGGAAGCCCTAGATATTATTTTATCACGTGTTATAATGTGATCTCCATAAACCATTTATTATATATTGGCCTGTGTTGCTAGACTTGGTGGCCAACCTCTATTATGGCCTCTGAGCCTGACTGTCCAGGCAGTTTACTCTGTCCTTTAGTTGTGCCTGTAATCCAGTTGGCTGATCTGGTATAAGATCCTAATCTCTCATTAGAGAGGAGAAGGCCCTCATTATACTTGTTAATGTTGACCCCACTTCCAAGCTTCCCCAGATGTAGGTGCTGCTAACACTGCTCTCCAGGGTGTTGCTCACCCCAGTGGGCCTCTTTATTACATGAGCACACAGGGCAGAGAAGATGCCCCGTGCTATTAAGTTGGTTTTGCAAATCGCAGTGGCCACATAAAGATACACCTCACCTCGAAGGGGGCAGGGTACCAGACATCACATGAAAATTGTTCCGAACAACCTGTAAAATTGCCCTAGGAAAGGAATGTTCCAGAGCAGGAAGGTTTGGAGTTGCAGAGATGTATCTCATGTTAATAATATTGAACATACAAAACTCTGAGTCTAGAAACTCGTAGTTTTGATGGTGTTATAACTTATGTTATAAAACGACTCTTTGCAAATAATTTACCAGTTTCTGTAAATACCCAGCTCTCTGGTTTGTTTAAATATTTTTTATTTTCTTTTTTAAAGGATTTGAGGCACATCTTTCTGGAGAACATCTATCACCTAGGTTTTCCCAAAACGTGTTCTTGGAACACTAATCCCATGGGGTGTTACTGGATGTTACATTAAAAAAGTTTCAGTGATCAAATGAGGTCAGGAAACACTGGATTAAACATAGTTAAACAAGCTTCCTTTTTACAGGACTTCTCAGAGCCTTTAATATACTAATATTCCTTATGAATCTCTATGAGAGTGATACAATCTAAAGTTTTTCCTACATTTATTTGATCGTAAACCATTTTGGGAGGGGGGATAAAACTATTTCAGAAAAAGTATTCAGCGGAAAATAGATATAGGAAAACATAGACCTAATAATTGCAAACCTACCGGTTCATCTGCGTGCCATATCCACATTCGATTATTTCTGGTAACACCATACCCCTCTCTTGAGAAATGTTCCCAGCCGCATTCATGTGGTCCCCAGGGGAGCTGGCATTTTCTTGACCACAAGCAACACACCTCCTAGCCATAGGAGTGAGCACCAGACCTGGGCTGGGCCACTCAGTCCCTTTTCTGAAATCTTTGGATTTGGGACCAATGATTCTTTCCCTGGTGGCTGAGCCTGTAAGACATAAAATGTGAAGAACTGTTAGTTGTTATGTTTTCTTGTATCCGGAGAAAGCTGTTCTGTGATGGTGTTTAATAGTACTAATAGGCAGAGGGAAAAACACAGGAGATGGAGAGACCAGATGTATTTGACTCCTTGGTTCTGGCTCTGGACTTCTCATTCCATTCCCACTTTTGTGCAGTTTGGTTAAGCTATGTCGGTACTACTCAAAGTGTACTCAGGTGTGTTTGTGGACCAGTGCTGTTTCCCAAACTGTGCATTATTTGTCTGTAGTGAGGTAAATTCAGAAAGTGAGTGTTTAGTAAATTAAGAGGCATTTTATTTTTCTAGTAATTCATATTGATGTAATTTACCAAAGTACTGATCTACAATGGATAATAATAATAATAAAACCTGGGCCTTGGGGCTTCCCTTGTGGCGCAGTGGTTAGGAAACTGCTTGCCAAGGCAGGGGATGCGGGTTCGAGCCCTGGTCCGGGAAGATTCCACATGCTGCGGAGAAAATAAGCCCGTGCGCCACAACTACTTAGCCCGCGTGCCACAACTACTGAAACCCGCGCACCTAGAGCCTGTGCTCTGCAACAAGAGAAGCTGCCACGATGAGAAGCCCATGCACAGCAACAAAGAGTAGCCCCCACTTGCCGCAACTAGAGAAAGCCCACATGCAACAATGAAGACCCAATGCAGCCAAAAATAAATAAAGAAAATAAAGAAAAAAAACTCCTGGGCCTTCAGCACAGATAGTTTGAGAAACACTGGTCATGAGATATTCTAGCAAGGCTGCTATATACGGTTGTGTAGGTAGTGCACTGCGCAACTCTAGGAAGTGCAGATCATATAGGTGGCAACGTGAATGATTCCACCCTGCCTGAGGTGTACAGTGTACAACTGGCCCAACAGTTGACACAGTCCTTTGATCTCAGTATCCTTCCAACAAATTCCTTTTTGTTTTGCTTAAATTAGCCAGAGTCTTTTTGCTGTTGTTACTTTCAACCTAAGGAAATTTAAATAACACATCTTCTACTGTCCCAGTGGCCTATTTCAAGTGTCTACTATATATAAGAGACCTGGTTCTGGAGTCCGACTTTCCCACGGTATGATTCATCCATTTTGCTGTCTTGTTAGTTCTCATGGAGGGAAAGCAGGTTAGTACATACCGCTTGGGAGGACACCAGACATTCTACGCCACCAAACCGGACAGTCTGTGACTGGGCACAACGGCATTTAAAGGTTCCCTTTCTTTTCACATCTGAGCCCCAGTGTAACAAGCTCTCACAATTAGCTTCAGTGAAGGTGGGCCCGCTGGGCATTCTGAACACTTTGTTGGTGGACTCGTAATATGGGTGTCTTTCTAAAACAGTTTTATAATATCTAAAGCTTTAAAAGTGCTCTTTCCCCTTCTGAGAATTATACTTCTAAGATCCTCTCTTAAGGATCTGAAAGATCATCAAAGATTTATCCCCAAAGATGGCCACTGCGTTGTAATTGTAAAAACAGAAATTAGGAATAACCTAAATATCCAATACACAGTTGACCCTTGAACAATGAACACAGGGTCCAAACCTGTGGACTGCATTTTTTTCAATAAATATACAGTTGGATCTCCTTATTCGTGGACTTTGCATCTGCAGATATGGAGGGCCAGCTGTATTCATTGTACTCCACCATTTTATAAGGTGGACTTTCATAAGGGACTTGAGCATCCCAGGATTTTGGTATATGAAGGGGCTCGTGGAACCAATCCCTTATGGTTACTGAGGAGGATTAAGTAGATAACTGAGTATCTAATTAAGTAGATAATAGAAAATGAGTAAAAGAATAATCTGAATCCATTAAAATTATGTTTACAGAGTTTCCAACAATATGGAAAATTATATAATGTTAGGTTAAAAATCAGAATGCAATAGAATATATATGTAAGGGGAAAATGCTAAGAAAAAAGACTGAAGATATTTAGGCTAAAATGCTAGTAGTGACTGTTTCTGAGGAGTGATATTTCATTTTTTTTAAAAAAACATTTTATTTATTTATTTTTGGCTGCGTTGGGTCTTCTTTGCTGTGCGTGGGCTTTCTCTAGTTGCGGCGAGTGGGGGCTACTCCTCACTGCGGTATGCAGGCTTCTCATTGTGGTGGCTTCTCTTGTTGTGGAGCATGGGCTCTAGGTGCGTGGGCTTCAGTAGTTGTGGCTCACAGGCTCTAGAGCGCAGGCTCAGTAGATGTGGCACATGGGCTTAGTTGCTCCGTGGCGTGTGGGATCTTCCCGGATCAGGGCTCAAACCTGTGTCCGCTGCATTGGCAGGCGGATTTCTAACCATTGCACCACCAGGGAAGTCCCAGGAGTGATATTTTAAATGATTAACATAAAACATATTTGTCTAAAATTTCTGTTAAGAATACATATTACAGATTGTAAATCAACTATACTCAATAAAATAAAGGAGTACATATTACTTTGATAGTCAGGGGAAATAAAGTTAATTTTTTTTTTATTCAAACAGGAAGTCACAAAAATTAAAATCATCCTCATCAGTTCACTCAGTCCCATGTAATTAATTTTTTTTTCATCTTGATCTTTTGTTAGCACTTTTATGAGTTCATCAGTTTTCCATTAGAGTTCTGAAAATGCTTATCCATTCAGTTCAGCAGTATAGTCAGTTACCAGAAACCTGTACTTGTCAGAGTCTTTTCCATGAATTCCTTGAAGATGAAACCTTTTATAGGAACATATTTGCAAAAGCATCAGAGTACACCCAGAACTGTCTGTAAATGACAGAAGACTTAAAAATGACCACGGTTAAAGATTTTATGAAAGTTCATAATAATGCAATTGACAAGGAAATTTAGTTATTTCTGAGATACACATTTTAAAGTAATAACTAGATATGACTTATAACATTATACCAGAACATATAAGAGTTTTAGAAATTTCATGTAATGTCTGAAACATTTATATTAACATATTTCCATACAAATAACCCAAAGAAAGTTTAGTATTAGTTGTTTTGTTTGTTTGTTTGTTTATACTGCAGGTTCTTATTAGTCATCAAGTTAAATATTTAAAAAGAAAAAATAAAGACAAGGCAGCTATATGTTTGAGGTTGGGCCCCAAAACATAGCTGGTGAGGTCACTGCAGGCTTCAGGTCTCAGTTGAGCAGGTTGATTTTCTCAGTTCCTGGAGAGCATCTGGACCAGAGGCCCCGATTCACTGACAAGCACACTCAGCCCAGCTCAGAGTGGACACTCATGCATGTACTGAGAGCATATGTCCAGCGGTTTCTGTTTCCATGGTTAACGTTTCCTGATCTTACCCTTGGCGCCAGGAGTGCCTCTGAAATACCCATGATAGCAAGGTTTGGGCAAAGAGGCTTAAAAGAGACTGAGGCATAGATGAAGGATATGCATTCCCCCAGCCCAGCAACCCCACTCCTGGGTACACAGCCTGGACAAACCCACGCATATTCATGAAAACTCATTATGCCATTGTTTGCAATAGTAAAAAATTGGAACACTGGGAAAAAAGTGGACACATTGCCTTCCATCAAAAGGAGAATGAATATATAAATCATACATTTTCATACAATGAAATACTACTCAGCATCAAATTAAATGAATTAACATTAATATAGATGAATCCCTGATCAAGAATATCAGTGAAAAACAGAGCAAGTAGCAGCTGGATTCCATCTATACTAATATCATATTTATTTGTTTATCATATTTCGTATATTATTTATTATATTATATAAAATATAATTTATTAATACTATATTAATTTATATGGTTTACATTTATGATTCCATTAAGATTAAGTTAAAATATGTGAAAACAACATTATTTATGGATGTCCACTCACAGCGAAAGTAAAGTCATGCCTGGGAATAGTAAACATCAAATTCCAGAGAGTGGTTTCCCCTGGGAATAGAAAAAAGAAAAAGAAATCAGCCTATGGAGGCGTCAAAGGCATCTGTGAAGTTTTGTCTTTAAAAATATATATCTGAAACAAATATGGAGAAGAACGTTAGGATTTGACAAAGCCTGGTGATGTGCACAAATTATATCATTTTCTATTCTCTTTCCTTTTAGAAGTATTTCATAATAAAAACATATATAGTAACAAAAATAAAGTAGGGCACCAACCAGGATGTTCTGAGCATGAGACAGGTGGAGATGACCAGGGGAGAGACGGGCTGGCATGCACTCGGGGTGCAAGTCTGGATGTGGCAACACCAGGCTCGAGGGCCCTGGATGCCTCCCTGCATGGTGCAGTCTCTGCTCTGCTCACCAACACGTGCGGTGCCTCTTTCCCCTTCCTGTTTTCATGTCTGATCTGGTGGCTCCTCTCTGATCTGCTGTCTGCTGGGAATCGCACGTCTCAGCACCAAGGTCAAGCCCCTGACTACTGTTGCACTGGTGAACTGCCTGCCCGCGTGCGCCTCCTTGGCTGGCTCCAGCCTTTACACTCCTGGGGCTGTATAAGAAGAGCACAAGTTCACACCCACCTCCTGCCAAAGGACAGGGGAATCTTGGAGGCTTGGAGATCCTGATTTATTTCCCTCAGGCTTTCCCAGGTGCTCACATAGTGCATGGGTCTCCGATGTCCTGGTTTCAGGCACTTATTAATCTGTCTACCTCATCTTCTTTATTCTTCATAAGAATGGGTTGGGTCCAGGTCAGTGCCAACATTCCAAGAAAATCCAGTCTGGGCCTCCTCATCTGGTCTTGGAATCTGGAGACCTACCTGCTCTGGAATCCCAGCTCAGCCAGCAAACCGTGTCTCCTCTCTGGACCTCCCTTTCTTCCCCCGGTAAGTGGGTCATGGACCTCACCAGGTTGGCATGATGTCATGATTGCATAATGTCTCACTTGTCAAGGCTCCAAGCACAGTGCCTGCACAAGACACAACACATTAATTTAACTTTTCCTAGGGACAAATTTAGCAATTTATGTCGGCAGGCCTTTCAGGTTCTGATCGTTTCTTTCTTCCCACCAAGTTACTTCCCCCTCCTCCTTCCTCTGCCCCTCTCTTTTCCCATCTCCCTTTCCCTACGTTACCTCTGAGTGATCAGGCTCCTATAGAACAGCCTGAACCCCAGCCTCCAGCTCTGGATAAGACTTTCCAACAGTGATTCTCAACCTTGTAGAACCTTAGACTCCCCTAAGGAGCTACTAAAGCACCAAACTCCAAAACAGCACAACAACAACAGTCTCCCATCCAACCCCCAGCCCCACCCCCTGGAGAATATGATTCACTTGGTCTGAAGCGGGGGTAGGGGGCAGGCACTGTATTTTCTTTTACTACCCACCCCTACCGGGGCAGGTGATCCTCAGGTCTATTTGAAGACTCTTATCCCTGAAAGCACTACAACTTCCTCTTGGGCCCCTTCCCTCCTTGGCATGCTCCCCTATTATCGTAACAATGGGGAAACCCACCATATCTTCATTTTTCCATTTCCCGAACTCTTTTTTGAGAAACATTTAATAATTTACAGGTTCTTCCTGAAGTTTTCCCTTAACTTTGACCTTGGATAACTTGTATGGTAGACAGAACAGAAATAACCTCCAGGCTGCCCTGAAGGGTGAATTGGGTTTTCCTTCCAGAGCCGATATGTACTTCTGTTTGGCTTGCCCTGGGACCAGCTACCAGTCTGCACATAGGGCTCACTTTTCCTTTGCCACAGATCTGGAATAAACATGGAACCCAGCTAGATCAAGCCCACTGTGAAGACTCTGTCTTCAGGTAATGTTTCCTGCTTATTTTTGGCTCATCTACTCCTGAGACACAGATGTTCCACCGTGGCTGACACCTCTGAGCAGCCCTGGTGTTCTTGGCCCTTGCAGGCATTGTGGGCTTGAGGATCCTTCTGAAATCTTCTACATTAGCCCATGTCCTCCCATCTATGGCTCCTCCTAGCTATTAGACTTCCCAGATGTGTATGACACAGCAAGACTGGGAGGTTCTGGTTCTCTCTGAGGCTGCTTCTCCAACTCCAAGCACAGACCCAGGCTAACGGAGGATCTGAAGCCTGGAGAGTAGAAGTGGCTTACCCGCAGCAACTAAAAATGATGTGGTTGGTGGGCCAGTGCTTGGACTTCTTGGCTTTGCTTCCTTCACGTCCAGGGCCTAGTGTTGGGATGTTGCATCTGGAGCCGCGTACTTAGGTCAGCAACATTTAGCTTTGAATGAGCAGCGTGGCTAAAGTCTATCTTCTGGCTAAATGAGGTGGTGACCCCCTGGGAGGTTCCACAGGCCTTGGCTTAGAACTTGCTGTGAAAGGTGAGGGGGAGGCTCACTTATACTTGAACAGTCATATCAGGATGCGGTTAGACCGAGAGAGACAGGAGTACCAAGGAAGGTTGGCTGAAATTTGGGGAAAACACCAACAGGTTGAATATACCTGGCTATCTATTTGTTGGTATTTGGTTAGGCTCTTGATGGGTAGGGGGAATTTCATACTTTACTCCCCTACTCCTGTAAAACAACTTGCATGCTTATGCCATTTCAGCCTCACAGCACCACTGGTTGAGATTATCATTGTTTTACAGATAAGGGAGCTGAGGAGCAGAGAGGTGTGGGCTGGGTTGTCAGAGGAGCTGGGAAAGGCCATGGCTCCTTCCTCTACAGCATTCTTCCTCCCGTTTTTCAGCATTAGCCCATCAGCTTTCCAGGTTTCTACTTCACCATCGCACAGCAGCCCAGTCCATTTCAAAGCAAGGATTTACCTGCTGGTAAGACTCTATGTAGTCCAGGTGATCATCTGACTCACAAAATGGAGACATCAAAAACTATGTTGGGGAGAAAGGTTTTGTCTCATGTCTGAACCCCCTTTAGTTCCCATGCCCTCCCCTCCTGCCTTATACCACTATGGCAAGAAGCACTAGCCAATTAATTATTTCTCTGCATATATGCTGAGTACCTTTCATGTGGATGGTCCTGGAAAGGGCTCATGGAAAGACAGAGATGAATTCGATATGTCCCTACAGGAACGGCAGATGTGTGGCTCCAGCAGACCCACTCTCCTTTCTACATCCCGGGTAGACATCACAAATCTATCAGCCATTCCTTCCCATTAAGCCCGAACATGACCTCTCAAGATTCTGATCTAGGCAACCATGAACATTCAGTGGAATTTGTACTCAAGTTAATAAGAGCTAGAAGTAGATAAACACTTACTATGTGCTGGGCACCATGCTTCATTCACTATCACATTACTTCCGTATAACTCCAGGAAGCAGGCGCTGTCATTATCCTCTTTTTACAGAAGAGTAAACAGTCTTAGAGAAGTTAAGTATCTTACCGCCACCCCTACAATGGTTCTAAGACTTGAACCCAGCCAGTCCAACTCCAGAGCTTGCATCCTTGTTCGTTTACTCTTTACTGCTATCTAGTTTCCAACCCTGAGCTGCTGTCGTGTCTGCCTTTCTGAGCACAGAGCTGGTGCAACTTGTGGGTAAAAATAAGTTAACATCTCCTGGCTGCTCTGCCAACTCCCCTGATGTTTCATAGCCAATGATCATGAGCCTCATTGCACAGAAGGAAGCATGTATGGGCTGTGACATCTCCAAGGTGACAGCTCAAATGACAGGAAGAAATGGGAGAGGGAATAGTGAATTCCCAAACCCAGACCTCTACGTCAGCCCAGGAACCTTGGGGACTTTGGGGGTTTTCTAAATGCCTCTTCTCATACTCAAAGTCTAACACAGTTTAATTTTGCAAACACACCTGGAGTGTGGGGCTGAAGAGCAATATAAGCAATAGATCTGGCTAAAACCTGCCTCAGGTTTTGTAAAAGAAAGTTGCTGATGAAGTAGAAGCAACTGGTGTCAAATGATTATCTCATAGGAATTCCTACAGTCTCACTATCAGCCTGGGCTCCCCTTTGAGCTTCCTGGGGCCATCTAATTGAATAGCTACAACATTAAATTTTAACAATAAAAGGAGTTCGCAGTTCAGTTCCTTTGTGTGTGTTTGTTATATAGTCTGTCAAGCTTCATTAGGAAAAAAAATGAATTCATTACACTTTAAATATTACATATTTCCTATTTTTGAACACGTATGGAACCAGAAAAATGGCTAAAAATGTGGAATAAAGTCTAAAAAAACAAAAGCATAATACCTGCCTTTTTCATCCCTCTGTATTGATAACACTTAAAAGGCCAACCTAATTAGCCAAATTGTTTTCCTTTAACTATGGGCAGATGGCTTTCTTTCTAAAACTCTAGAGAAGATTAAGTATCTAACTAGACTTACAGGTAGAATGTGATAAATGTTTCTACCACCTGCATCCTAAGAATGAAGAACAAGAATACCCACAAGTAGTATATGAGCTGTTCTGGGTTCTATATGTCCCACCCCCCCCAATTTGTGTCCTCCTGGAACCTGTGAATGTGATCTTATTTGGAAATAGGGTCTTTGCAGATGTAATCAAGTTAAGTTGAGGTCATACTGGATGAAGGTGGGTTATACATTCAATGGCTTGTGTCCTTAGAAGGAGAGAGACACACAGAGACACAGGGAGAAGGCCATGTGATAGCAGAGGCAGAGACTGGGGTTGTGCAGATGTAAGCCAACGAATGCCAAGGATTGCCAGCAACCATAAGCGAGGAAGAGGCAAGAAGGATTCTTCCCTAGAGCCTTCAGGGAAAGCATGTTCCTGCTGATCCCTTGATTTTGGACTTCTAACCTCCACAACTGTGAAAGAATAAATTTCTGTTGGTTTAAGCTACCTAGTTTATGGTACTTTGTTACAGCAGCCCTTTAAAAGTAATAAATAATGGAATTTGAGATGGAATTTGGACTGACATTCATTCCAAACTTTCTTTCTCAGAGACCCTTAGATTGAGGTCTTGATGTGGGTTAAGTGTTCTCCAGACGGTCTCCCTCCCATGTCATCAAGTGGTGAGAAAAAGAAACCCAAACGGTGTATGACAGTTTCTGGAAGTCAAGAATAGGCAACATTTATGAAAGCTTTTCTCTAGCTACCTGATCACCATAACAACTGAAAACTGGAGACCAGAATCCACTTTTCTTTTAGAGAAACAAATGCTCTTCCCAGAGCACTGAGCTGACTAAATCCAATAGCATTGAGAGTCCTGCTTCAGGCATGGACACATATTTATTGAGTGGCAATGAGGGATACCTGCCTACTTCTATTTAGGGAAGAAAGTCTGACATGGTGTTTGACTGGGCACATTGGAAGAGCCCAGAAACTTTAAAAAGTACTGATGACTGGGTCTCATCCCAGAGATTCTGATTTAACTAGTCTAGGGTGCCACTGGGCATCAACATTTCTAAAAGTTCCCCTGGATGATTCTGAAGTGCAGTTAGGGTTGAGAAGTAGTGGCATAAGTACCTGTAGATTCCAGCCATTGGGTGACATTTTCCAATGGTTACAGTAAATTAAGAAAAATTAGTAAAAACATTAAAATATATAATGAAGAGAGAGTAAGATAAACAAAAAGTCAACATCCAGGATGCAATCAGACTCTATAGTAAGGTCCTCAAATATTTAAACAATGCAGCAGCTCTTTTGTAAAGAATGGTCTCTCCCACAAGTGCAGCTCTGAGGTCAATGAAATGAGTTTGAATCATTTTGTTTATTGGTGCCTTCAGCACAATACCTAGCACAGAGCAGGCTTCAAGAAACATTGGCCAGTGGCGTCTCTTTAAGAAAAATAGAAAGCCATGGTTCAGATTTCCCTTGGTAGCTTCTCTTCTCCTCCAAAGAAAGCTAGATCATCCGAATTACCCCTCAAAGGCTTCTTAATTATTAAGAAGGCAAACCCAATTCTTTCAGTTAAAAAGTTAATTACCATTTACTGAAGCTTCTATATTCATTTTAGGTGGGTTAAACGGATGATTCAGGAGAGTTAGGTGTTCTTACGTGGTATTTGAGCACGTTATAAACACTGACTAATCGACATACATACTTAGGCCCATTTTAAGGGACTTTAAAGTTTCACACTTGAATCAATCATAGGAGGCTATTGTTTGATAATTTTGTATGACATTGTTGATCATCTTTGTGATTTATTTGCTGCCAAGTTCTTAATTAGAACACAACCTCCATTTATTCTATTGTTATAAGAAAACATAATCCACTTATAATATGATTTTCAGGAGTATACCTTGGTAAAAGGTGGGAGTTGCCCATCCTCACATGAACTAGTAGGTGCTATGTGTATATTTAAGGGAGGGATGATGGTGGGGTGGAAATACTCAACTCCCTGGAGGTGGATGGGTTTGAATCTAGCTTTCATGGCATAGCACCACTGCTGTCATCTCTTTTTGGTTTTGAGCACGTATATGTGACTATACAAACACTTAGCAAGGACCAGACAAGAGAGACCAATTAGGCTTAAACTTGTTTGCCAAAAGTGATAGATCCATTGGTAGTGACTGCTTGGGCTACTGGGTTAAAAATTGTTCCGAAGCCAAATCCACGTTCAGAGGGAAAGAGTACCAAGACTGATTAGCAATGTCTTAGAGAATGCAAGAGGAGGGAAAGGAAGCATGAATGCCAAGCATTTGCTATGATTATCTTAGACCCTTTTTTGGAAAGACAAGAGCAAATAGGCCTTACACCAGCCACAGGAAGTCCTCCTTATTTTCTAAGCAACTATATGCCCACATTGGAAATTCAGTGTGTGGTGTAAAGCTGGGTGAACTTTGGCTAAGAGTCCCAGTTGAGAAGTTCCCTAATAAGGTGAAGCATTTTGTTTGAGACCAACTAAGGTCTGCACAGTGCTTTCCAGTTAAGGCTGAACAATTGCTCTCTGCTACCACTTATTCTATTTTCATTCATTCATAAAAAAGAACTTTGCTGTTTGTGAGGTGTTTAAGAATATAGTGCAAGAGGCCACACTCTGCTTCAAAGAACAATGGTCAATGTCCAACCTTGATGTTCAGGCTTGTACTCAGCAGTCCTTTAAAAAGCTGCACGTGACATTACTACCCCATCCCCTCTTATTTCCCACCATTCAGCACCATGATTCTCACAGTTTGACTTCACTGTATGAGAGAAGAGTCAGGATGAACATCTGACCTGAGGAACTGGAGTTGCCATTCTGGAGATGAGGATGGTTGTGGGAGGAGCAGGTTTTAGGGACAGATCATGAGATCAGTTCTGGATTGGTGAAATTTGGGATGCCTATTAAATATCCAAGTGGGCAGTTGGACAGATGTGTCTGAAAATCCAGAGGGGGAAATGCGGGCCACAGATATATATCTGGGAGTCATCAGCTTATCGATGGAATTTAAAAACATGGAGCTGAATGAGATCAGATAGTGAAGTTCAGATAGTTCAGAACCTAATAAGTTCAGAAAGACTGAGCTTTGGGGTAACTTCAAGGTAAAGAGGTCCAGAGATGAGGAACCTGCAAAGATTCCTGCTCTGAGAAAGAGCAGGGTGTAAAGTAGGAAGAAAGCCAGCAGAGTGCCCTGGTAGCCAAGTAAAGAAAGGGTTTCAAGGAGGAAGAGTCATCATTAACTAGGTCACAGGCTGCTGATGAGCCAAGTAAGGTGACGACTGGAGAACTGACCATTGGGTATAGCAGTGTGGAGGTCTTTGTTTTATTTTATTTTATTTTATTTATTTATTTTTTTTTGTGGTACGCGGGCCTCTCACTGTTGTGGCCTCTCCCATTGTGGACACGCAGGCTCAGCGGCCATGGCTCACGGGCCCAGCCGCTCCACGGCACGTGGGATCCTCCCAGACTGGGGCACACACCCGTGTCCCCTGCATCGGCAGGTGGACTCTCAACCACTGCGCCACCAGGGAAGCCCTATGCATATTTTTAATGTAAACTTTTTCTTGAACTATTATATATGTGTGTGTATATACACACACACACGTGTGTGCACACACACACACAAATGTGTTTTCAAAGTAGACATACCTTCATCAATAAACAGAGGCTTACCAGCACTCCAGAAACTTCCCTCATACCTTCTCATTACTCAAAGGTAACCACTGTCTTGACTTGTAGCATCATGGATTCGTTTTACCTGTTTTTGAACTTCATATAAATGGAATGAAACAGTATGTACTCTTCTATGTCAGACTTCTTTTACACAACAGTTTACTTCTATGACCCATCCACTGTGTGTGTGTAGCAGTCATTGTTCATTCGCATGGCTGTATAGTATGCCATTGTTTGAATATACCACAATTATTGATCCATTCTACTGTTACTGGACATTTGGACCATTTCTAGCTTTTACAAGTAGGCTTGCAATGAATGTTCTTGCACACATTATTGAACACATGTACACTTTTCTGCTGGATATTTACCTGAGAGTGGGATGGCTGGGTCATATATCCAAGTGCTATATATGCTTTTGGTCATATTCTCGTTACTCAGCAAGCCCAGGAGCAGAGTTCTAGACCCTGGAACCACACAGTCTGAGTCTCTGCAGTCTATGGCCTCTGAGATGGTTTGTCCAGCCCCTTCTTTTTCATATGAGAAGCCTGAGACTCAGGCTGTGTGACTTGCCCCAGGTCTCCTCATTTCTGGGCCAGTATGAATCAAGACTCGTGTTAGTCAAATACCTCTTAGTATTCACATGGGGGAACTCTCCTCTCTGACCCAGGAATGATCACATGCCATTGCAATTTGCCTAACAAACACTCTTGTTTATTAAGTATCTGTAAAGTGCTGGGCACATGGTGTCATATGTTTAAATTATATATTATCTCTAGTCCTTACAACAACCCTTCAAGACGCGTAGTATCAACTCTGCTTTTCAGATGGGCAAATGCGCTCAGGGGAGATGAATACCTCGCTCAGGTTTCCATAGGACATGGCAGAGGTGGGATTGGAGCTTTGCTTGTAATTCCTTGGGAGACAGAGGAGTGGACACCTTCTTATGAAGCTATTGCTGCTTGGGTGCAGGGAAACATTTTCTTTCCCTCAGGCCCTAGGGCTCCTCCCAAGTCTAGATAGTCCAGTTTTCTATCACGGACCATGTGACTAAAAGAAGGCAACTCAACAGGCATGCGCTTAATGTAGCTCCGCTTTCCCTGTAAGGGAGTGCTGACAGTCACTGTGAGGATAAACATCTCTCTTCGAAAGCTACAGAGGGCGTGAACTCTTGCTCCCTTAGCTCTCCCCAGAAGCCTGTAGGACAGTGAAGCTTGACGTTCAGAAACTAATTGAACCCATTTCAAAGGAGCTGGAACGTGGTCTTCATTATTGCAAGAATCTTTATAGACATCCACTTCCTGTTCCTGTCCCATATCCTGTATGATATCTCAAAGATAAGAAAAAGATAAATGATAATCATCAACATGTATTAGGTACTTACATCGTGCCATGTACTGACTGATTACTCTTATATGAATGATTGCATGTAGTCCTCCCAGTGACATTTTGAGGTAAGAACTGTTATTATCCCCATTTTACAGATGAGGAGACAGATGTTTAGAAAGATGAAGTAACTTACCTAAGGGCAACCATTAAATGAATGAACTGGGGCTTCACTGTGGGCCTGCACAGCAGTGGTGCTCTGTTCTTGTCGGCTGAGTTGATGCAATGCTTGTTTCCCAATTGATACCTCCCTTTGATTAAGGTTTTTGTTGTTGTTTTCTTGTTGCTTTAAATCATTCATCTGGGAATGTTCGTAGTCTTATCACAACCACCACAAGCTAGCAAAGTGAATCCTGTATTTGTGAGGACAAGTCTCCCTTACCCTCCACCTTGGAAAGAGAGAGGCTTTTTTTTTTGCTTACTGAAACCAGCTTAAATAATCGACTGAGTTAAGAAAGAGATGGGTGGGGGAGGGAGAGCAGTTCAGGGAGAATGTGGGTGTTGAGGGGATTGGAGATGGCAGCGTGGATAGTACCATGTAGCCGTGGGGTTTGTTTTAGCCTCTGACTGGCCCCCTGTATCTTCTTTGACTGACCCTACTTCAGCTTCTTTGTTGATAAGATTTCCAGGTAGCTGGTAGGAGGGGTAAATGTATCTGTGGACTATTACTTTTAGGATTTTTGAAAAACGTTGAAAGGATTTGTGTTGTCTTGAAATTCACTGATGCTTTTAGGGCATAACTCTTAATTTTTTGTTTTGTTAGTATTTTATAAAGAGAACAAATTTCATGAAAAGAACACTTCAGGTTTTAAGTGTTCATCTCCTCTGTTTTCCAGATGGAAACTCAGTGTATTACCAAGTGATCCATCTCTGTGGGAATACAGATTTCCTGCTCCTTCTAGCCTCTCTGCAATTGGCATTAACTAAAGAGCCATGGCTAGATCCACAGAATCAGCAGGTGACTCTCTGGGCCACATGCCGAGGAAGACAGCTGTTTTACTTCAGTTCACTGAAAGGGGAATGGAAAAGGCACCTAAAAGTCTGCTGGCTTATCTCTCTTCTCCCTCTCTCTTCTCCCAAAGTCCCTCCACTGACTGAATGATCTTGTGTATGGGTGTAGGGGGAAAGGGAGAAAGAGAAAGAGAAGAAGGGGGAGGAGGAAAGGGGCGGGAGAGACTGAGACGGTACCGGGGCTTTCTGTTCCGAGGCTGGCTATAACATACAGCCAAGAACTTCCAGTCTTTTAAGACTCCCTCCCATTTTTGCCAATACCTGAAAAGGTAGAGGTAAGGAAAAAAAAAAAAAATCATTTGGGAGGAAAAATGCTGACTAAACCATTTTCCAAAGCCACGTTCCAAGAGAGAACCCTGGGAACAAACACTTGAGCTTCTTTCTTTCTTTTAAAAAAAATTGCTTTGTGCTTCTTTTCCCTCTAAAACTCTCATTTTACCACTGGGGACACGAATATCAATCAAGTTGGTAATGGAGTAATCTCAGATGGCAGCTAAGAGCCAGCACACGAATTAACTGCATGACCAGCATAAGTGACTTCACCTGTCTGTATCTTAGGGTCCACACATGGCAAAGCTATTGTACACTGTCAGGAATGATTCAGACTTGAGAGACGAAATTTGTCAGTGTTTGGTGTGTGTTGGGAGGAGGCCAGGTGTGGCAATATCATAGATCATAGTGGTCCTGTAGACATTTTGCAATGGAGATTTCCAACCAGTTTGGACAAGAAACTATTCTCAGTTTTCCCTAGTGTGCAGTGGAGATGTTAAGAATTTCAGTTACTCCTCTGATTAAAATCTAAATGGCTATCACTTTCAAGGTAATATGGAGAACACCACCACTCTGGGGCTCTTTTAATTTTCCTTTGTGTTCAGGCTTTCTATACAAGTTACCTGGAACAAAATTAGTTAAGGTAGAAGAGATTTTTGAGCCTAATAAGATGAGACTCAACTTAAAATGCCTGGGGATTATCTAGATAGGACGTTGATCCTTTGAAATACAGATTATTACATGGCAGGTGCTGTGTTCAATTCGTGCCCTTAAGGATGCTCACAACCTAGGACCAGGCCAGGGGGCTACGAGCTTACTCTCTCAATCTTATTTGATGAGCATTAAATGCAAAGCAGGTGTCCTTGAAGTGACAGAGGGGTGACTTCACTAGAAGGGCTGTCATCCACATGGACCTTGCTTTGCACTTCAATGGCTTCTCATGTAACGCTCACAGCAAAGAGAACTTCCAAGAAGGGACACAGCTGCGAACTTCAGGTTCTCAGATTCTGAGTCACTAAAGAAATCCTTGACCCAGAGTGTCAACCCTGGAGGCTGGGGTCCCTGGCAGCCTGCCAGGCTTCTTGGAGGGTAGATTTGACAAGAGCAGATGCCCATGCAATGAGTTTCCAACAAAGAGCCTGTTCCACTGGCACATGAAAAGTGTTGTATGGGAAAGTGCAAATTTCAAGAGCCTCCGAATTGTTGAGAGAAAATGTCTTGTTCAGGGAGCGACTAGAGTCAGGTTCTTATCTGATCCTCTTGAATTACTCTATTTTTTCTCTGCTGCATTTAAATGATGTTTGGGAATAAAGTGTGCAAATATGAGACACAGGCCGTTACTGTGGAAACAAAGTGGGAATAATTATTACTTTGTGTTCCAAGCAAAAGGAGGTTAGGTATTCTAACTCTAGAGATCTAAGAATGGAAGTTAGCAGGAATGAAAATTAAATAGAGAAGAAATATATCCTAGGGCAGAAAGGGAATCCCCAAAACTAATGTGCCCGAGAGGTCCTTATTTATTCTTTAATAGAACGTGAACAGTTGTAAATGATTTATTTTAAAGACTTGCCTGTGTTACATTTTTAACCTATAGACGACACATCATGCCTTTGGGACATGCTGTGGTGCTTCATGCCCACTTTCTGGATGTCTGGAGAGGAAATGGAAAGTTTAAGTCACTCATTTAAGTAACTGAACCAATAATTAAACTGCAGACGACAAAGAATTCCCTTGGTTCCAGTTGTGAAGGCCACTTTCAAGCACAAATGTTCTGACGATAGAGCGAGGAGGAGAATTTGTTTCTTTAAGGAGATTTATTCGCACCTCCACTTCTGCCATGGCACTGCTAGTCCAAAGTCTGTTTAGGCCGGGGGAGTCTGAAATCAGTACCCTCAGCAACAGAAAACCATAGACCGAGTGGGGAGGACCCTGAGAAACCAAGTAGCCCGAACTCCTCAGTATCATTCTAAGGATTCCCAGTCCCAAGGTGGGAAGGGATTTGCCTAAGGTCATAGGATTGATTGGAAGGGAGAGGGGCTAAAATGCCACCATACTTGCATTTTAAAAAGATCTCTCTGGATATATACCCAGGAGTGGAATTGCTGAATCATATGGTAGTTCTATTTTTAGTTTTTTGAGGAAACTTATACTGCTTTCCATAGTGGCTGTACCATATATCCAAAGAAAACAAAAACACTAATTTGAAAAGATACAGGCACCCCAATGTTCAGAGCAGCATTACTTACAGTAGTCAAGATAGGCAAGCAATTTAAGCATTTATCAACAGGTGAATGGATAAAGAAGATGTGATGCCCACATACTCAGTGGAACACGACTCGGTCAAAAAAAGAATGAAATTCTGCCATTTGAAACAGCATGGATGGACCTGGCGGGTATTAAGCTTGGTGAAGTCAGACAGAGAAAGATAAACACTGTATGTTATCACTTATATGTGGAATCTAAAAAATACAACAAACGACCGTATATAACAAAACAGAACCAGACTCACAGAGGTAGAGATCAAGCTAGTAGTTACCAGTAGGGAGAGGGAAGGGGGAGGGGCAATACAGGGGTCAAGGATTAAGAAAAACTACCACATATAGAAAAATAAGCTACAAGGGTATATTGTACAGCAAGGGACTATAGCCAATATTTTACGATAACTTTAAATGGAGTATAATCTATAAAAATATTGAATCATTATGTTGTACACCTGAAATATATTATAAATTAACTGTACTCAAATTTTTTTTTTAAAAATAAGAAGATCTTGCTGGCAGCTGCAGATCTGAGACCATCAAGGTCATTGGGCTCTAGAAGAGCCGTAAGAGTGGCTTTGGCCAGAGTGGTAGGGGTGGACATGGAGAAGAATAGACGGGTTTGAGAGGAGATGTCCCCTTTGCTGACCATCAAGGCCAATTGATGTTTCAACATACGAAGCAAACGTTGGATTGGAAACCTGGCCTGGGAAGGTGAGTTGAGAGATTTCGTGAATCGTGGCTGCATAAGGCACAGAGGTCGGGCCTCCTTCATTTCTTACTCGGAGAAGCCCCAGAGCCTTGGTCCTCCTACACCATAGCAATTTCTTTTACCTGTAGCTCTTAAAGCATTTTGCAAAGATGCTCCAGCATGGGAAGGGTGAGAGGGACATCTAGGCCTGCCATTAAGTGACTTGAAAAGTTACCGATCTTACTTTACTGTAATTGCAAACTTGGAGGCAACCCAGGTGGATACAAGGTTATTGGTGGTGTTAGTTTCACCCAAAGTAAATAGGATTCAAAGACAACACTGGTTTGAGAAAATGGTCCTAATCCCTCCTATTGCCCTCATGTGGAAGGGCACTAGCCTCCTCAGTCCTGAAATACTTTCAACTTTGACCTGCTCAGAACAAGAATTTTTGCTGCCCATTCAGGTATTAAGATAATTCTTCTAATCAATTAATAGGCATTTTTAATATGATTCCTTTAATAATATAATAACTAAGAGTTATTGAGCATTTACTATCTGCCACGTACTGCTCTAAGCCATTTACATATAGTAACTATGCGGGGAGAGAGGGACCATCTTACAAATGCTGTGAGAGGCAAACTGGTTTCTAAGCCAGGGCTCCAGGCACCACAGCGCCCAGCACTTTGTTGGATGCTGTGAAGAAAACTGCACCACTGGGCATTTTTCAATTAATATTCACCAGACCTGGGAAGCTTCCTTGTATTGTCAAGGCTGAAGAATTTCCTCTCTGTCCTTTCCTTATCCCCTCTGATTTTCCTGTTTTACCCCAACTCTTGCTATCACTTGGAATTTCCCCTTGTGACAGATCCCATCACTGCCTGGAACTCCCCAGTTTTCCCCATCTCAACTCTCTCTCTCTCTCTCTCTCTCTCTCTCTCTCTCTCACACACACACACACACACACACACACACAGACACACATGAGAGACACTTCCTTTATCTCACCCTCGTGGTGAGGTTGTGGTGGCCTGAGGGGAGGGGAGAAGGGTCTGTACCATCCACCGAGGTGCTGCCTCACCAGGTGATGGCCCCATCATGTTGGCTTCATTGTCACACTGCCATGGGTTTTCAGGAAGGGACATCTTCATAGACTCTGGCTGGAGCAGGACTCAAGAAATGAGGGCTGGGGTCCTTGGGGTGAATGAGGGAGGTCTGAGGGGGCCCCACTCTCTGCTGGACCTTCACAGAGCCTGAGATTCTCTGCTCAGGGCCTGACTCTCACTTACTCTGGGTCACTCCTTGCTCAAAGACTGGGGCAGCTATGGAGAATCTGGCTCCTGAGAGGAATCAGGGAAGGGTCTGCTCTGGGGACAGGCTGGATCTCTTCACTAGATTTGGAGGCAACACGGAAGCCTTCAGTCTTCCTGGAAGGAGAAACCCTGCAGAGGACGGGGGACCCTGGAGGGTTCCTGACAGTCCCTGTTCTCTCTCCCCTCGAGCTCATCCTCCAGGGTCTGGAGGCGTCTGCTCTCCAGCACCGAGGTCCCTCTGGTCACCTCCCAGGCACTTCTAGTCAGTGAGGTGAGACAAGTCCAAATGACCGTCTCTCCCCCAGCAGGAAGATTGTCCCGTGACAGGCCTGATCTCCGTATCACAGACCTGTTGACTGGGAGAGGAATTGTTTCCCGGGCAGCGGCTTGCTGTGCTCAGCCCTGGGTGCGGAAGGCCGGTATCTGACCCAGGCCACCAGCCTGGCTGACTGTTAGAGCCTTGGGTGCACCCCTCTCCTGGGAGAGGAGCCCTTCTTCCCCACACCAATGCCATGCATTAAATTCCATCTCCACTTGTTGACTCAGAACTCAAGTCCCACCTCTTTCTAAAGCCTCTCTGACGTTTCCTCATTTCCCAAATGCTGGACCTGAAAGATCTCTCCCCCTCCTCTGACCACGAGTACTGCCCTGCCCCGGACTCTGAGCTCATGGGAAGCAGAGACTGTGTCTCCTTTGTCTCTGCTCGGTTCTCAGAAGGCGCTTGATCAAAGTTCGTTCCTTCATTCTCGTTTTTGTCTGGGGAACAAAAACGAGAATGAAGGAATTCTTCTCGGTCCCTGGCCTTGTCTTGAGGGCCCAAAGAAATAGAACGGCAAGAGCCTTTCACTGGTTTACCTGCCTCTTTGGCTGTAGAAGGAAACTGGGCTTCCAGGAGCAGCCGGTGCCCAGCCAGCCCTGCGTCCTCTCATCCTTGCCCCCGGGTGGATGCTGCACCTGTGCCCCGGGCCCTGCTGCTGCCGCTGCCGCTCTGGTTTCTGCTTCTGCTGCTCTGGCTTCAGTTTCTGCTTTCTGTGCTTTTCCTGCTTCTGCTTCTTCTGCTGCTGCTGTTTCTTCCTCGACGGCTCCTTCTACTACTTCTCTCTCCTCCCTCTCTCCCTCTCTGCTTCCTCCTCCTTTCTTTCCTTCCTCTTCCTCTGTTTCTTTCACTTCCGCTTCTGCTCCTTTTCTGCTTGGGCTGCTCCTGCCTCTTACGCTCTCCTTCCACTTCTGCTTTTCCTTCTTTCTCCCCCGCCAGCTTTGTCAGCGGCGGTGGTTTTGGCTTCGGCTTCAGCTTCTACTTTCGTGACTTCGGCTTTTTCCACTCTCCTCCTTCTTCTCTGGCAACTTCCACGCCTCTTCCTTCCTCCTTCTCTCCTCCTCCTCCTTCCTCGTCTTCTGTCTCTTCTTCTGCTTCTGCTTCTTCTGTTTGTACTTCTTCTGCTTCTTCAGCATCTCCTCTGTTTCTTCTCCTTGTGCGTTGGCACCTGCTGCTGCTTCTATTTTTTTTTCTTTTTTTTCTGCTATTGCTGCTGCTTCTTGTTCTACTACTTCTTCTCCTCCTTCTCTTCCTCTTCCTCCTTCTGTTTCTCCTCCTCCTTTATCTCCTTTTCTTTCTCCATCTCCTCCTCCTTCTCTTCCTCCTGTTCAATTTTTTTTTTAACATCTTTATTGGAGTATAATTGCTTTACAGTGGTGTGTTAGTTTCTGCTGTATAACAAAGTGACTCAACTATACGTATACATATATCCCCATATATCTCCTCCCTCTTGTGCCTCCCTCCCACCCTCCCTATCCCACCCCTCTAGGTGGTCAGAGAGAATAGAGCTGATCTCCCTGTGCTATGCAGCTGCTTCCCACTAGCTATCTATTTTACATTTGGTAGTGTATATATGTCCATGCCACTCTCTCACTTCGTCCCAGCTTACCCTTCCCCCTCCCTGTGTCCTCAAGTCCATTCTCTACTTCTGCGTCTTTATTCCTGTCCTGCCCCTCGGTTCTTCATAACCCTTTTTTTTCTTAGATTCCATATATATGTGTTAGCATATGGTATTTGTTTTTCCCTTTCTGACTTACTTCACTCTGTATGACAGACTCTAGGTCCATCCACCTCATTACAGATAACTCAATTTTGTTTCTTTTTATAGCTGAGTAATATTCCATTGTATATATGTGCCACATCTTCTTTATCCATTCATCTGTCGATGGACACTTAGGTTGCTTCCATGTCCTGGCTATTGTAAACAGAGCTGCAATGAACATTGTGGTACATGACTCTTTTTGAATTATGGTTTTCTTAGGCTATATGCCCAGTAGTGGGATTGCTGGGTCATACGGTAGTTCTGTTTTTAGGTTCTTAATGAACTTCCATGCTGTTCTCCATAGTGGCTGTATCAATTTACATTCCCACCAGCAGTGCAAGAGGGTTCCCTTTTCTCCACACCCTCTCCAGCTTTTATTGTTTGTAATCTGTTCAGTTTTGAATGTGCTGTCTGTGGTGCCCATCCTTTCTTTAGATTTTCCTAGTGCTCTCTAAGAGCTACAAAATTTCTGCCACCTTGGGACTGGCTGGTCAACCTTCAGTACAGTCTCTTTAGTAAGTGACAGATATTAACAAGAAGTGCTCACTGAGGGACAGTGCTCTATAATTAACTCAATATTAAAAAACCCATTAGTTTGTTTGATTCTTATAGTAGCCACAACGGGTAGAACAGGGGAACCAAGGCTCAGAAAGTTTCCATACTTCCCAAAGCCACACAGAAAGGTGCAGCGCTTTTATAAGAACTTAGGGCTTCCTTCTCTGTCTAGGGTTCATTGTAGGGCCTAATATTTTTGTTTGCTTGTTTGT
This sequence comes from Orcinus orca, assembly GCF_937001465.1. Lineage (NCBI taxonomy): Eukaryota > Metazoa > Chordata > Mammalia > Artiodactyla > Delphinidae > Orcinus > Orcinus orca. Next base: position 75,523,006 of record NC_064563.1, read on the forward strand.
TTTTAATAGACTCTACTTTTTAGATAAGTTTTAGTTTATAGCAAAATTGAGTGGGAAGTACAGAGTGTTCCCACAGGACCTTACATTTTCACAAAGCTTAAAAACTTCCTTTGCATCTGCGATTTCACTTATTCAAGAAACACTTAGATAGGATATCAGTCCAGAGAGGGGAGAGATTCGGCTGTGACCACTCAGCCAGTTAGTGTAGTGACATCTGATTGGGGTGAGATCCCCAGCATCTTGTCCAAGGGCTCAGAAGGGGCTGGTACCATTCAGGGAAACAGGGGGCGGTGAGTGGTAGGGGTGGGCACTGGGCCAGTTTTTCCTCAGTATGTCACCAGCCTCTCTCACTCAGGTCCTGGCACTGGAGAGACATCCAGATCTGGTTCTCTGAGCTCTTCCATCCTTAAGGAAAATTCTAGTGATGCCAGTTCAGAGCAGAAAACCAATAAACACAGGATTAGCTTTTTAAGAAAGATTCAATTGATAGGTTGAAAATGCCACAAGACCACGGGACAATTGGAATGTGCTAGGCTTCAGACTCTGAGCAGATGCCATCCTGCTTGGGAGCCAGGCTCTGGGAACAGAAACGTCAGCCCTTCTGTACCAGTCCTGGCAGGGCCTCGCAAGGCAGCTGGTCTCCAGCCAGTAGCTCCCCTCTACTGCCAACACTGCACGGGCCCCAGGAGAATGGAAATGGAATTTGGCAAAATTCACACGTCTTCTTTTGAGAATGGGTGGGAGTGGCCCCCTCCTGTGGGAAGTAATACATTATCCATCAGCCCCATGAGGGCAGGCCTAGCCTGCTTTTACTAATCATCATATCCTGTTAAGAAAAAATGATTCCGTGACACCATTGAAGAACGATAAAGCAGACTTTATTCAGGGAGACCAACACGATAGGTGAAGGTGGGATTTTGCAGTGGGGGAGAGAGACTGGGCTCAACTCCAAATACAGCATGGCGAGGGGGAATTTACAGCTGATGTGCAGCGTGTAGATCAATGGATGGAAAATTAGTAAGAGGAAACATGGGGGCTTATAAGTGGGGTTCTGGCTAAACTACCTTAACAGGATTATTGCTCAAGGCGGACCGTGGTGATCAGATATCAGCTAGGAGCTGCTCACCAGTTCCAATGTGTGGAGTTCCCCCACCCCCCTACCCCAAGCAATTCTTCTACACTAGCTGGGTGTCTGACACTCAGTTCTGACACCATCTACCTGGAGAGAGCATCGGATTCCACAGGTTAAGGGCTCAGTCCCACAAAACTGCCCTTGACTTCAGATGCCAATCACAAGTCCAGGGTATCAACTGTGCTTCTGACAGGCTGGCTATAAATCAGAGGTTCCTACACCCCCTCCTTTGCTAGAGTAGCTCAAAGAACTCAGAGAAACATTTTACTTACTACATTACCCGTTTATTATAAAAGGATATAACTCAGGGACAGCCAGATGTAAGAGGTGTGTAGGGCAGGGCATGGGGAAAAGGAGTAGATCTTCCATGCCTCTCTGGGTCCAGCCATCTCAGGATGCCCATGTGTTTATCAACCCGGAAGCTCCCTGAACCCCGTCCTTCTGGGTTTTTATGGCGGCTTCATAAGCATGACTGATTAAACCAAAGGCCATTGGTGACTGATTCAACCTCCAGCCCCTCTCCCCTCCCCAGTGGTTCCCACCCTTCAATCACAAGGTCAGTTCCCCTTGCAACCAGCCCCTATCCTTAGGTGATTCAAAGTCACCTCGTTAGCAACAACTCAGGTGTGGTTGAAAGGGTTTTTTTAATGAATATTAAGGCATCTTTATATCTCTTATCACTTAGGAAATTGCAAGGGTTTTAGGTGCTCTGTGCCAGAAATGGCACGCAAGACCAAATACATATTTCTTATTATAAATCAAACGATCACAATGAGGGCCCTGACTAGACACCAAGAGGAAGAGGGATTCTAACTAAACTGACTTAGTAGAATTCTTGCGAAAATTGGACAATGAAGAGACAAGGAAGTTAAGGAGAGAATCTTCATCAATCCTCAGGGCTAAAACTAGTACCAAGCATATAACAGGTCCTTAAAAATATTTGTTTATTGCTGCATACATGCTGAAGCCAGGGAAGGAGATTTCACTACTTCTCGACATTTCCAACTCCAGCATCTTTATGTTTATAGGACTCTCGGTGGGTTCTGGTTAAGAGCCTGGTGTCTAGGGTAGGGGTAGAGCATCAGGAATAACAGGGTAATGGCTTCCACAGTCAGGCTCAATTTTAGAGGAGGTCCAGAGGATAAAGGGAAGGACGTAGTTTCGAAGGGGAGAGGTAAGCTGGCTATGCCTTAGTCTTGCAGGAAGATAGGAAAGGAGACCTCAGAGAGCTGTCTTGAACCCATCGCCTAGAGCTTAACTGTAGAAGGGCTGGTGTGAGCAATCTTGTCATTTAGCCATTCACCAAACATGCGTGCCTGCTCTTTGTGATGAATTTCATGGAAAAGTATTGCATCTCTGTGGGGAGAAAGGGCTCCTCCTGGGTCAGTTCTTTCTAGGAAGTCCTTCGAAGGCATGACTTGCAATCCAGGTGTGCAGATGCCAGAGGCACAGCATGCCACTCTTGCACTGCCCCCCTGAAAAGAGCAACCTTTGGGACTCCATTGGGACCACGTCTGTCTGCTAATAAGGACAAGCTCCCAGGCACACTGATCATGCCTGCAGTGTGGTGCAGAGGAAGGGCGTGGCTGCTCAGAGGTGGGAATCTCTGGAGGAGGTGGCAGGGGCTGGACTTCAAAGGGTGGGGTGGACCTGGCTGTAGGGGCGGGGGTAGCATCATCAAAGGCGAGGAAGCAGCAGTGCTGTGTGTGGAGCTGGTCTTCCTGTTTGACCTGAGTGGGAAGTGGCAGCTGAGGTTGGGAATCTCAGCCTGGGCCAGCTCAGAGATTTCTGTGTCCTTCCTTTTGATGTTTTTTAACTTCGAGAGGAGAGGATTGAGTTTATCGTGCTCTTCACTTCATGACACGTTGTCATCGTTGGTCCCTACAAATTCCCTCTCTGTTTTACTTATTTAGTCCCATTTCCTCATCCATAAGCCACACATTTTAATATGCTTGACCTCTTTTGTTCTGTTTGTACCTTTTCTCATACAAGGTGCATTGTTGTTGAGCTGCTTAGAAGGCATGTTACTCTCACTTATGTAAATGACTTTGGGTTTTCTCTGTCTCATTCCACTTCCGATGTCTTACTTGGCCCTATGGTTTTAAGATCCATCCATCCCGCCACGTGTGTCTCTAGACAATGACTAACGGCTGCATGAAGTCTACCCACTACATTTTGCCTATCTGTCCCCCAGGGGTGGACATCCATGTTGCCCACAACTGGCTCCTTTGGGCAGGCTGGTGGCCTCACAGAGCTGTCACATGCTCCTCAGTCAACAAGAAACTTGTGAGGTCAGCTGGATGTGTCCAGCCAGAGCAGAAGTGACTATGACTTCAGATCCTGAGGCACCTGCAAGGTTGCTTACAGGCTGTCCAAGTTCATGGTAACCATGTAATGTGGTGATGCATGGGATATTAGGTCTCAGTCCTGGCTTTGCAAGGACGATGTGTTCTTTATGCATCAGAGGAAGTTTAGGAAGCAAATCCAGGATGTGTTTTCCTGAAGGTCTGAAGGTCGGCTTGTGAGTAAACGTGGTCTTTGGTTTGATGCGGGGACAGGTTGGGGGAGGGGCAGCACATACTCACAGCAAGGAAAAGGGGTTGGAATGAAACTGGGAAAGAGTGTGTGTGTGAAAGGGTGACTAGGCCAGAGTGGAAGGTGGAAGAGGGAAAGGGCATCGTCAGGAAAGACTGTCTTCCTTCCCTCTTACCTACCCATCCTTGTCATGACTTGGAGGTAACCTGTTGCTGGGTTCCAGTTATAGCTCCTAAGGGAAGAGCACACAGAGTGAGCTGTTATTCTTACTTTAACAGGGTTGGCTCCTGTCCATGCTTCCTGTATTTCAGGAGAATTTTTTTTCGATTTGGGGAAATAACTACATTCACGCAGAGTCCAGAGGGTTTACCCCGCATCAGTGTGTCCGTCCATCTGATGCTGCAAAGAGATTTGGGCAACTGGAGATGCTTTTTTGCTTCTTGACATCCTCCTTTCAGGCTGGCCAGGGTGGCTCTGACTTCAGGCTGGACATGGTAGGAGAGGGTGGGGGAACCATGGGAAGTAGTCATGGAATTCCAGGCATTTCCTCCTCCAATTCCAGGATCTACAGGCAAAGTCTAGAAGGGACTGGGCAGGTTGCAGATTGAACCCATCGGAATTAGTGGGAATCCCCAGTTTATCTCGACTGACTAATTCTTTCCATGAAAGCCATATCCCTGGGACAACCCTGTCAGTGAAAGGATTAGAGTGGTTCCACGGTTGCCTTGACACAGAGGGCAGGGGTGTAATATTGACATCAGGCATTAGAGTTTCATGGAGGCTTGGGCTGGCTGTTCCTGGTTGCCCATTTCTTCACCACCATACCACAGCATCTAGTATAGTGCCTGACTCAGGCTATACTTTGGCCTATAAGGCCCTACACCTTCTGGTCACTTCCATTTTTCCCATTGCTCAAGATGCTCCAGCCCAACTGGGCTTTCTGTCACTAACGTAACCAGCCTATTGCAGTCCTGCCTCAGGACCTTTGCACCTGCTGTAACTGCCTCCTGGGACTCTTTAGCCCTCAGATCTCTAAATGCCTGGCCCTTGTCATCATTATGGTTCCAGCTCTAGCATCATCTTCCTAGGGAAGGCTTCCCTGACAATCCTGCTAAAGGGCACCATCTTTACCTCCCTGACCATTCTCTATCCCATTACTCTGTTCTATTTCTTTATAGCATTTGCCATTCTGTCAAATTCTTTTATTTATATAATTGTTTAGGTACTTACTGCTGTCTATCCCTCCTGACCACAGGCTCGATAAAAGCAGGGCCGTTGCTTTGCTCACCACTGTTTCCCTAGGGCCTATGCCACCCTGTGTGTAAAGTATGTGCTTAATAAGCATTTGGCAAATCGGTCAGTGAATGAATAAGTGAATGAGTGAATGAGCCAGCTGAACTGGAAGCAGTGCAGTAGAAAAGAATCTGGACTGGGGAAGGAAAACACTTAGCATGAATTCCTTGTTCCTTTCATGGGAGCCATTGATTCTGCAAAAAAAAAGCCCCTTTACCTCTATAAGTTGCCCCTTGTTCATCAGAAAAATGGAGACAACAATACCTTCACTCTGTGCCTCACCAGACTGTGAGTGAGGAAAGGATGCGAAAGCTTCTAGTATGGTGTAAAGCTCCGCCCACTGGTAGTCGCTGTGGTCATGCTCAGTGAGGGCACACCTCTCCAGCTGGGATGTAGAGGAACTGCATGGTTTGGCTGCCTTGTGTGTTTCTGTTTTTCTACCAAGCAGCCAGGGAGAGTTTCCTGGGCACTATTGGATGCCAGGAACTCCCAGGGACTGGGGTCTGCACAGGAGGCGGGGCCTGGCCCCTGATTTAATTGGAGGCAATTAGCCTGCCAGCTCTTTATTAGTCATCAGCCTAAAGAGCTGAAATGGAGCCAGGCTGAATAAAATCCATTAACTATAACTACATTTACACTTCTATTGTCAGCCACACCATTTGTTGGTTTAAAACAAGCTGACTTTATGAGAGTCATTATTTCTGTCTGGGAGAGACGAAGAACCTGCATTTTGTTAAGTATGTGTGCAATGATTACAGCTGAAGAGGACCCGTGCCTGTGCTTGGTGGATGTTTTCAGAACCAATCATTCTCAGTGCGGTAGAATTTTTATTTATTCTAAGAAAGAAGCAGACTTCACTCTCGAGCAATAAAGAAGACTCCAGGAACTATGTTTGCTAAGAGTCTTCCTTTTTCATCTTAAGTGTTGTTCAAATACACCAGGATCCTGAATCCTTGGGGAGATAGGACTTGAAAAATCAGAGGGAGCAGAGTGAGGTGTGAGCGCGCAAGGCTCGAGCCTCGCAGGCTGGGATGAGTATGGCATTTTCTGGGTACCATGAGGAGGCTGGCCTGCCTGGAGTGGGGTTCATGCTGAGAGGTAACAGGAGATGCCATTGGGAGGATACGGCAGGGGCCTTGAGTGCCAGCTCGAGCAATGTTGGGGTACATTGTATTTTTCAAGGATTGCTGCCACATGTCCAGCCTGCATGCCCTTCTTGAAATGTGACTTTGGCAGCCCTCCCACTGAGTGGTACCCATTCCTCTTGAGCCTGGACAAGACTGCCTCAACCCCTAGAGGATGGCAGAAGGGGCGTCATGTAAATTCCAAGGCTGGGCCATAAAAATTCCATGCACCTCCATTTTTCTCTCTCGGGCTACTTTCTCTTAGAACCCAGTCACCATGCTCTGAAGAGGCCCAAACTCACACAGAGAGGCCATGCGTAGGTGTTCTGGAAACCACCCAGCTGAAGACCCCACTGATGGCCAGTATCAATTACTGGACATATTAGTGAAGAGAACTCCAGATACCTCCAGCCCCAGCTGTTGAGTAACTCCTCCCACCCCCTCATCTTCATGTCTTCTCAGATAAGGCCCCAGATATTCTGGAGTGGAGATAAGCCACCCTGGCCAAGCCTTGTTTAAGTCCCTAACTCTCACCATCTGCAAGATAATGCTTATTTTATGTCATCCCCAACATGGTCCCGGTGGTGGTTTCTTACGCAGCTGAGTCACTGGAACAAACACGTACTTCAGTGAGAAGCCATTAAAGGATGGGGCAGAGAGACATGCTCAGGGCAGTGCCAGGCACCCTGAGCAGCTGGTGCCAGTGATCGTCACAGCAGTCATCTCTGTTTTCACGGATAAACACAGGCAAGGTGGTACAGAGATTGCCATCTCTCTATACAGGTGAGGAAACCAAGACTCAGTGAGACTCGCCACCTCAAGGCCCTACAGTGAGTAAGCGGCAGCAGATCAAGCCAATCTCCCCCACATCCAGCAAAGCAGCATCTAATCCCTCCTACAGTACTTGCCCAAGCCCCTCCCTGTCTCCTGCCCTTCCCTGATAGACGAGGAAGCTGGCCAGGGTATGGATGCCTTGTTCGAAGTCCTCGGAGCTTGAGAACAACACGCGATGACTGGGCATTCATCCTGCTCCACCACCCTGCTGAGCACCCTGAGGGCTTCCAGGGCCATGAACTTCTCTGGTTCACTACCGTTAACGTGGTGTCTCAGGTTCACCGTGACCGTGATCATGTCATAGCTTGTCTAGACTAACTCCTCATTATACCCATGGGCAAGCGCAGAGCCTAGCCATTCTTGAAGGCCTGTCCCACTTGCTACCTCCTCAATAAAGTCTTCCCTGATGTCCCCACCATTAATAATTCATCCCTCTCTCTTTGAGCTCTAGTAGCACTTTGTTCCTAACTCTGTCGGAGTACCTTATATGGAGGTATCTCTGCTTACTTGTCTAGTCATTAGTGTTGACTGTCAACTGGATCTTAGCTGGCCTCTTGCTAGAAACCTACACATGGCCACTCCATGTAATCTCTCCTCGTTAGCAATAACAAATAAATAAATATTTATGAACTAGAAATGAATCTGCAGGTCCAACTGCCAGTGGGAGAATGTATGTGTGTCTGAGTGGAGAGAAGCAGGGCAGGTGAGTGGGTTTGGAGGCAAAGAGGGAGGGAGGGAAGTGGGCATTCAAACTAGATGACTTTTAATTCCCCTCTCAGCCCTGAGTTCTTCTGGGATGCTTCACAGCATCCACCGCGATAGCAGGCTCTCTGCCAACACATCCTGACGGAAAGTTGTGTGCCCAGCACGGTGCCAGATCAAGGCTGCATGCAGCGGACCTGGCCAGGGCCAAGTGTAGCCAGGATGGCCTGCAGAGGCTGGGTGGCTCTATGCCCGTGGTTCCAGTGCTGAGCTGTAAGTCAGAAGGCCTGGGGCTGGACCTTCTGGACCACTCGCTTCAGTGAGGACTTGATGAACATCCAGGAGCCATGTGCTGCCACTGGGCTGGGCCCCAGTAGGGCACAAAGGAGTAAGACCCAATCTCCCTATAGGAGCTTGCAAATAACTTGAGAATTTATGTAACTTCTCTTTGGCTTACTTTTCTTGTCTGTAATCATTGAGAAAAAGTGAAACCATTTTGTCTGGTGGGCACGTGACACTCTATGTATTCTAGTTGAAACTAAATGTTCTCAGCCTTCCCCCCTCAGACCCTCACTCCACAGATTTCCCTTTCTCAGTAGGGCGACCAAACTGACCATCAGAGCTTAAGGAAAGCAAGAATTGTTAGGACAGTCGCGAAGCCTGGCTGGCAACATTGAAAGCACTAAAAACAAGTGAACCTCCAGAATGAAGGGATTAAGAAAAGATCTGAATTCAGAGGGCGATGAGGAAAAACAGTTACTTGAGAAAGGGAAAGGAATAAACAATAATAACTAGTCAGATTCCTTTCTAAACTCTTCTTGAATTTAGTTTTTTTCTCAAGAAGCTCAAATCACTTTCTCTGAGGCGGCTTCTCCCCCGCTTCTGTTATGGGCATTGGGGGATGGGGGAGACTTGGCCGCAGCAGCTGGGGCCTCCAGGGACAGTGGAAAGAGCCCCAGAAAGAGCAGTGGACGGGGACACCTGTGTGGGAACCCCATCTCTGGAGAAGTTGCTTTCTTTTCACAGTCTTTGTTCTCTGTAACATGAGGGGGTCAGCCACAGGGATCACCCTCACCCTGTTCCCTACCCCTGCCTCTGACCCTGCCACCTCCCGTCCCCGACCCCAGGCTTCCACTGGACACCTCTCCCCGCTCTGGTGTCTCCTCTACTCCCCCTTCCAAAACAGAACCTCACTGTGAGTCACCCCTCTTCTCGGGCCACAGCGGACCCTTCCTCTCCAAAAATGCTTCTTCCTCTGGCTCTCGGGAAGCCCTTCCTTCCTGTGTATCCTGAATGTCAGAGCCCAAAGGCACATGAGGGATACTTCAGCGCTGTCCTCACTGGCTGCTCCAGCCAGATCTTCTTCCATGTCACACCTGGGCTCACCCCAAGCCAACTAAGGCAGGTGTCCAGTGTCTTCTAAAAGCTCCCCTGATGGCTCAAACGTGTGTCCAGGGTTGAGAACTAAAGGTGGCCTGAGCTCCTCTGTCCCATGTGGATTCAAATGACCATCTCCTTTCCTAAAAACAAACTCATAGCCCTTCCAAAGCCACTCTTACCAACATCTCCTGGGTTTGGCTTACTTTGGTCTCTTTTTCTTCCTTTTCTTTTTAAAAACATTTGGACCTGAAGTCCACAGGGCTGAGTTAATGTTATTCCTCAGTTCATGGCACGTTCCTAATTGGATGATAGGAGATTATCCCTGGCCCCCCGTCTATTCCCTTTCTTTACCCAGAGACCACCATTTTATCTTTTTACTTGAATATGCTCTGGCAAAAGGTGTGTTCTTTTGTGTATATGTGCTTTCACTTATGTAAGCCACACATTCTACAGTTTACTCTGTGTCAGCGACTTGTCTTCCTGACACTCTGCGTGTGCATTTTCACACAGACCATCCAGTCTCTTCCTGGGTTTCTTCCCTGAATTTGCTGTTCTCCTTTCTGAGAGAGATGAGACAGATCTCCCTCCAGGGTCAGAAATGTTGTGGAGTATGTATGTATCCTCCCATCCGTTAGCCCTGTACTGGGAGTCAGACAGAGATGTGGGTGGAGGAGCGCCCTGTTTCCCACAGATCGCGGGACTTGACCTACACCCAGGACAGAGGCACTCGTCTATGAGTCCTGGGAAACTACAGTCTCATGTTAGCATCTGATAAACAGCTGCCCCACCCACCTTGTTCTGTTGGCCCTGGTTTCACAACTGCTGTTGTTGCATCCCAAGTTCCTGGTCACTTGGGAAGACAACCCAGAGCACCGTTAGCTATGCCCTGAGCACACTGGGTGGCTACCCATCAGCACACTTGTGCATACACAGCGACAGCCAATAGCCTGGCACCCTGGACCACCAGTGCTGCTGTCCTCCATCCCAAGGGCCAGAACTGATGGGATCTCTTTACAGCAGAGCCTGGTGCTGAGACGTGGTGCTGAGCTGTGTTTCCGACCATCTGACTTGATCTTGAAAGGATTGCATTCTCCTGTCACTTGCTGGCAGATTCCAGCTTGCGGCACGTTCTCTGGAGCTGGCTGTCTCGTTAACCCCAACCCGCCTGCTTTGGCATCCAGCTGGATGGGTTTGATGGCCAACAGAGGAAACAGTTACACCGAGCTCGAGCAACTGGATTATGTTTGGTATTTTTATGCAAAAACAAAACCAAAATGTTTCTGATTTTGTTTTGGGAGTGATGTATGTGGGCATAGGGACAATGTGTTAGACCCAGTCCAAACCCCTCCTCTTGCAAGGAGGAAGCCGAGGCCAAAGGGACTTGCACAGGGTGATGGAGTTAGCAGAAGAGCCCCCAGTAGAACCCAGGTGTCCCAACGTCCGGGCTGATTTTTCTGTGCACCAGCCTTTGTTCTGTATTTGATCACCCCCAGGGTGTGTGTCCTCTTCAGTGTATCAGATCAGGTGTTCTGCAGGACAGACAGCCTTCTCTCCTGTGCTGAGTTGTTGAGCACAGATCACAGAATGTGTACTGTTCTGCCCAATGTTTTTGTCCCGGCCCTGCCTCGGATGAACTGTATGAATTAGGACACATGTTTCAATTTCTGAGCTTCAGTTTCTAACCCCAGGAGAAAGGGATAACAATAGCTACAACATATGCATCAAGAGTCTTAAAATATTCATACCCTTTAACCCAGTGATCTGAGTCTGGGCAGTTATCCTGTAAAAGTAACCCAAAACACATAAAAAGCTTTATGCTCAAAAATGTCCATTGCCATTACATATTATGTCTAAGAAGACCTTTTGATAATGTGGGAAAATGCTTATGTTACACTGAGTTAAAAATTGCTTAAGAAAAGGAAGAAAGAAATAAACCAAAAGTGACTTCTGGGTTGCTCGGGGGTGGGGGGGTTAGCTTATGTGTAATTTTTTCCTTATCCTTTTCTGCACTTTCCAAAAATTTTGCTCTCTCTCTCTCTCTCTCTCTCTCTCTATATATATATATATATACATGACTTTATAAGTAGGAAAAAAAATCCTTAAGTCATCAAACATCAAAAATAAAAGAAACATTTAAACACCTAGCCTGCTTTATCATCTTCTAAGCATCTTCTTCAGCATCTATTATCAGATCTCACAACAGCCCCAAGAGTTAGACGACTTGGACTCCGCTTACAAATGAGGATGCCGAGGAGGGAGGTAAAGGGGTTCTTTCTACATGTAAGTGGGGACCAGCAAGGAAACCGAGCTCCTGGCCTCAGTGGTAGAGTCCCTGCTGTCACAGTGCCTTGCCCCTCAGAGCCACAGTGGCAAGACTGACCAAGGAGGGGGCAGGGTAATTGTTAGGCACCTTAGAACATACCTTAGCGGGGCAGATGGTTCCCACTCGAGGCAGAAGGGGAGCCTGAGGTTCTTGACTCCTTTCCTCTGGCTTAAGCAGAGGAAAGGGAGGTGCAGGGAGCCCCACAGAGAGGCTGCCTGAGGTCTGGATGACTTGGCCTGGGGCTTCTTATAGCAGGGCTATGTCCTCGAGCTCATAGGTGGGAGGTGAGTGGCATCAGCTGGGGTGTGAGGTGGGGTGGCCAGAGAGTCATGGGTGTCAGGAGCCAGGCAGAACACATCACACTCCACACTGGTACCACCCAATAGCCCTAGTCTAGAAGATAATAACAGCCTGCCCGACTGGGCCGCCCTTTGCCAGGGGTTGTGTTGCCAGTGAGGGGCAGGAAGTCCACCAAAGGTCCTTGGTGTTTCCATTTGCCTTAACACCTGCTTCCTGCTCGTTGTATACTTCCTTGGAACCTCCGCAGCTCCCCAAGAGAGGAGGCAGGTCTGGTGACCCCGATGGTCAGATGCTGTCCCTAAACCTCCCACAGAGGCTGGCGGGGGAGGGGGGAAGTGAGCTGGGCTCACGGGCCCTTCTGCAGCCAGAGCTGCGGGTCCGATCCGGTGCTGGGAAAGTGTATGTCTCTCCCTCCAGCGCCGGGGAACGGGAGGGAGTTTAGGGTTTTGAACTCTCCTGAGTAGTGCCTCGGCATCTCACCCTGTCCAGGTGGCACCATTTTGCAATAGCCCCTCCTGTTCTACTGTCTCTGGATAAGGTTTACATTCTCCTGAGTCCCTGTCAGAGCCCCTCCAATACGTGGCTGGTGGCTATTTATGTCATTGGCGAGGGTGGGAAGGTATTCCCTGGCCAGAGTGGGGAGCATACAGGGGAAAAGGTTTTCACGTGGTCCACTTGCCTGCAGCGTGGGTGAGGATGGTGAGTTGTAGGGAGGAAGTCCTAAAAGGGAGGAAGGTCAGGTGGTGGAAGGTCTGAGACCCTCCCTGGAACTGCCACCCTCTGCCACCTCCCTGGACCTGTGAGAGCGGAATAAGACTCTGGCTGATGGCATGCGATGAACACCCAGGCAGGGCATCATACAGGAGAGGGGCTGCGGGGCTGACTCAGCTGTTTGCTGAGGATTGACCATCTTCATTCCCAAACCAACCCAACGCTGGATGTCTGGCAGTACAGAGTACTTGCCCGTGGCTCTCGAGGGGAAGATGCCTCATAATTACTTGTTTAAAATGCAGGTTGCAGAGACCTTCTCTGAAGAGTCTGTTTCAGGTCTGGGGTGATGCCTAGGAATAAGCAATTTAATAATCTCCCCAGGTGATTCCGATGCGTTTGGTGCATGGACCACACTTGGGGATCACCCACCTCACAGGTTAATCTGACTTGCCTGCAGCCAAATATAACTACACAGGCTCCAGAATATGTCCTTGGACAATGGCCATCGTATCAATATCTCTGGTCCAGAAGTTCAACTGAGGAATCTCTATTACCCACACTAAGCAGGTGTTCCCCTCTCTCCCAGGTGCGACAGAGAAGTCCTGCCAAGCATATCTGCAATCCCCATGGAAAGGAGTTCATGCCTTATCGATGCTCAGTTTGTCGGGCCCAAAGTATATGTAAGTATGTCCTGCTATGGGCCATCTGGAACCCTAGTGCTCCGTAGTACTACAAATAAATCCCTGAACTCTTTCCTAAAACTCTTAACTGTAATAAGGCTGTAGAACTAACCAACATATTCATTTTCCTTGCTTTTGGTGGAAAATAGATCTACTTAGTATGGTGACATTGGGCTGAATTCCCTGCAGTAAACATTTATTGAATACCCACTGTGTGTTAGGCCAAGCTGACATGAAATTTACATGTTTACATGTCACTGATTCATTAGTACACTGGCAAATAAATTAGCACTCAAGCAGGCAATACTGTTCAAAACATAAGCTCTGTAAGAGGAACAAAATAACGAAATTTAAAAGAAGAGGTTTGCAGACAAAGATGTCACAAAGAAAGAAAACTACAGGCCAATATCACTGATGAACATAGATGCAAAAATCCTCAACAAAATACTAGCAAACAGAATCCAACAGCACATTAAAAGCATCATACACCATGATCAAGTGGGGTTTATCCCAGTAATGAAAGGATTCTTCAATACAGGCAAATCAATCAATGAGATATACCATATTAACAAATTGAAGGAGAAAAACCATATGATCATCTCAATAGATTCAGAAAAGGCTTTCTACAAAATTCAGCATTCATTTATGATAAAAACCCTCCAGAAAGTAGGTATAAAGGGAACTTACTTCAACGTGATAAAGGCCATATATGACAAACCCACAGCCAATATCATTCTCAATGGTGAAAAACTGAAACCATTTCCTCTAAGATCAGGAAAAAGACAAGGTTGCCCACTCTCACCACTATTATTCAACACAGTTTTGGAAGTTTTAGCCACAGCAATCAGAGAAGAAAAAGAAATAAAAGGAATCTGAATCGGAAAGAAGAAGTAAAGCTGTCACTGTTTGCAGATGACATGATACTGTACATAGAGAATCCTAAAGATGCTACCAGAAAACTACTAGAGCTAATCAATGAATTTGGTAAAGTAGCAGAATACAAAATTAATGCACAGAAATCTCTTGCATTCTTATACACTAATGATGAAAAATCTGAAAGAGAAATTAAGGAAACACTCCCATTTGCCATTGCAACAAAAGGATAAAATACCTAGGAATAAACCTACCTAAGGAGACAAAAGATCTGTATGCAGAAAACTATAAGACACTGATGAGAGCTTCCCTGGTGGCGCAGTGGTTGAGAGTCCGCCTGCCGATGCAGGAGACACGGGTTCGTGCCCTGGTCCGGGAAGATCCCACATGCCGCGGAGCGGCTGGGCCCGTGAGCCATGGCTGCTAAGCCTGCGCATCCGGAGCCTGTGTTCCGCAACGGGAGAGGCCACAACAGTGAGAGACCTGCGTTTAGCACACACACACAAAAAAGAATATATAATAGAGAAAAGACAGCCACTTCAATAAGTGGTGCTGGGAAAACTGGACAGCTACATGTAAAAGAATGAAATTAGAACACTCTGTAACACCATATACAAAAATAAACTCAAAATGGATTAAAGACCTAAATGTAAGGCCAGACACTATAAACCTCTTAGAGGAAAACATAGGCAGAACACTCTATAACATAAATCACAGCAAGATCCTTTTTGACCCACCTCCTAGAGAAATGGAAATAAAAACAAAAATAAACAAATGGGACCTAATGAAACTTCAAAGCTTTTGCACAGCAAAGGAAACCATAAACAAGACCAAAAGACAACCCTCAGAATGGGAGAATATATTTGTAAATGAATCAGTGGACAAAGGATTAATCTCCAAAATATATAAACAGCTCATGCAGCTCAATATTAAAAAAACAAACAACCCAGTCCAAAAATGAGCAGAAGACCTAAATAGACATTTCTCCAAAGAAGATATACAGATTGCCAACAAACACATGAAAGGATGCTCAACATCACTAATCACTAGAGAAATGCAAATCAAAAGTACAATGAGGTATCACCTCACACCAGTCAGAATGACCATCATCAAAAAATCTACAAACAATAAATGCTGGAGAGGGTATGGAGAAAAGGGAACCCTCTTGCACTGTTGGTGGGAAAGTAAATTGATACAGCCACTATGGAGAACAGTATGGAGGTTCCTTAGGAAACTAAAAATAGAACTACCATACGACCCAGCAATCCCACTACTGGGCATATACCCTGAGAAAACCATAATTCAAAAAGAGTCATGTACCACAATGTTCATTGCCTTTCTGTTTACAATAGCCAGGACATGGAAGCAACCTAGGTGTCCATTGACAGGTGAATGGATAAAGAAGATGTGGCACATACATACAATGGAATATTACTCAGCCTTTAAAAAGAATGAAATAATGCCACTTGCAGCAACATGGGCAGACCTGGAGATTATCATACTAAGTGAAGTATGTCAGAGAGAGAAAGACAAATATCATATGATACCACTTATAAAAAAATGATAAGCAGTAAAAAAAATGATACAAATGAACTTATTTATAAAACAGAAACAGACTCACAGATAGAAAACAAACTTATGGTTATCAAAGGGGAAAGGTGGCAGAGAAGAATAAATTGGGAGTTTGGGATTGACATATACAGACTGTTATATTTAAAATAGATAACCAACACAGACCTATTTTATAGCACTGGGAACTCTGTTCAATATTCTGTAATAACCTAAATGGGGAAAGAATTTGAAAAAGAATAGATACATGTGTATGTATAATTGAATCACGTTGCTGTACACCTGAAACTAACACAACATGGTAAATCAACTATAGTCTAATATAAAATAAAAATGTAAAAAAGACAGAGATTGTCAGTTTAAAAAAATAGTTATTACAAAATAAAAAAGATGTGGTATATATATATTTATATACACATATACAATGGAATATTACTCAACCTTAAAAAAGAATGAAATAATGCCATTTGTAGCAACATGGATGGACATAGAGAGATTATCATATGAAGTCAAGTAAATCAGGCAAAGAAATACAAATATTATATGATATCACTTCTATACGGAATCTAAAAAAATAATACAAAGCGACTTATTTGCAAAATAGAAATAGACTCACAGGCATAGAAAACAAACTTATGGTTACCAAAGGGGAAAGAGGAGGGGGAGGGATAAATTAGGAGTGTGGGATTAAAGATACACACCACTATATATAAAATAGATAAGCAACAAGGATATACTGTATTGCACGGGGAACTATATTCAATATCTTGTAATAATCTATAAGGGAAAAGAATCTGAAGTTGTACACCTGAAATTAAAACAATATTGTAAATCAACTATAGTCTAATAAATAAAATTAAATTAAATTTTAAAATAAAATTAAAAAATTTTAACAAGCCAACAAAATACCTGTCTATTCTCCTTGCATCCTGCCCCGCCTCCTCCCTCTGCTCCTCTCTGGGCCACTGCAATGGTCACTCTGTTCTCGCCTCCTCCACTCCAACCTCTTCCAATCCATTCCTCACAGAGCAGTCAGACTGCTTAAAAACCTAAACCCCATGATGCCTCTACCCTGAATCAAACCCATCAGTGACTTTCCATTGCCCTCAGAATGTAATCCAAGTTCCTGCCTGTGGTCTCCCAGGCCCTATGGGATCTGACCCCTCTTCTGTCTCCCTATTCATCTCTTGTCTCTGTTCACTCCAGCCCCTAGGCACACTGTCCTCTCCTTTCAATTTCTTCCAATGCCAAGTCCCTCTCTCCTTAGGTCATTGCAGATGCTGTCCCTTCTGCCCAGCATGCCCTTCCCAAGCATTTCACGTAACTGAATCTTTCTCATCTTTTAGGTATCAGCTTAAATGGCACCTTTCCTAAGAGGACGTCCCATCCAAAGTGGGCCTTCCCTGTTATTCTTTCATGTTTACTGTCCCTTTTCTTCATAGCACTTGCTTTTTTCTTCATCTTTTGTCCCTCCTCTCCACTAGACTATAAGCTCTATGAGGGCAAGGACCACACATGCTTTGTCTATTACTGTACAACCAGCTCCCAGCTCAGTACCTGGCACATGGCAGACATTAAGTCCATTAAATGAAGTTTTTTTTAAAAAAAAGGATGAATGAATGCACAAATGAATGAGGCTTCCTTGAATCCTTTCCACTTGTACCCTCCTAAGTAAGACGATATGACTTTTAAATAATGTATGGTGCCCTCCCTTCCCAAATTTCATTCTCTCCATTTATACTCATTTGTTGAATACTCTCTATGTGTCTGCACTAATTTCCCATCACAGTAACATCTTATTTATCTAATGAATATCATCTCACACCCTTTTCTATTTCCAACTCAACTGAGAAGTCAGAAATAAGCAAAAAATCCTCTGCAATAAACCGCAAACTGTGGTATTCCTGCTTTTGGGGTCCCGATTCAGATAAATTTTAATATTTTCCCACACTTCTAATAGGCACAAAGATCTGCTCTTCAAACCTAGGGCTAATCAGATGTATCTCTTTTGTTGGTGGGAAAGGGTGCTGCGGAATGCCATTAAATAATGGCTACATTTTCCAACAGAAGATCTCAAGAAAGGAAATTTAAATCAAAACTCAAATAGACATAGAATTCTTTTTTTTTTTTTTTTTTTTTTTTTTTTTGCGGTACTCGGACCTCTCACCGTTGTGGCCTCTCCCGTTGTGGAGCACAGGCTCCGGACGCGCAGGCTCAGTGGCCATGGCTCACGGGCCCAGCCGCTCCGCGGCATGTGGGATCTTCCCGGACCGGGGCACGAACCCGTGTTCCCTGCATCGGCAGGCAGACTCCCAACAACTGCGCCACCAGGGAAGCCCTCAAATAGACAGAGAATTCTTATTTTAAGGCATTCATAAATCACAGTCTCAACCCTGTGCGCTCTTGCGCGTGTGTGTGTGTGTGCGCGCACACACACACACACACACACACACACTTCCTCTAGCTCACTCACCCACAGCCACCATCAGACACAATGTGTCTCCCTCCAGGGAGGGGCATGAAGTGCACTTTCCTTGGTGTCCTGCTAGGAGCCTGGGATGCCCAAAGGGGTCCATTTCAAGAGGTCTTCCTTACGGGATCCAGGAATGCAGGGAGCCTGGGATTCCTTCAGCTCTTCTTGGATTGTTTGTCCAGAATTCCGGCCCTCCAGAAGCTTAGGAGACACCCCAGTAGCTCATGGATGAATCCCTTCAGCATCAAAGGACTTTCCAGCATACCCTGCCTTGTCAAGAGAATTCACACCTGCAACTGCCCCTGCAAGGACCCTTCTTCCACAGGTTCCATTAGGTCAAAGTCAGTATTTGACCTTATCAAACTTGTACATATAGAGTATTTACTCTATTAAGTAATTATTCATTATTCATTCATTCACATTTGGTGTGACCTGTGTGCTAGGCAGGCAATATGGTGGGAGTACAGACATCAGCCGGACGGTCTCTGCCAGTCTCGGCCCTCAAAATACTGCACATGTACTGTGATGCCCAGGAATTTCCTGTTTCTAAGAACAGCCCTTTCTTTCTTCAATAGCCTATGAGGTGGGTACCCCTAGGGATTCTTAACCTCAGCTCTGTCAAGTTCTTATCATCTGTTTACAATATGTTCACCTATCTCAAAAACACCCTGCCCTGATTTATAGATATCTCGCTACATTATTTGTTTTTTCTGGCTCAGCTGGAACTGCCTGCCAGGCCCCTCCTTCTCCATCTCCACCTCCCTGCTGGTGGAGGGTGGAAATGTGGATTTAGCCTCAGCCTTGTCCTACAGGCCACTACAGGAGTTTTTCAGGATGGGAAACAGACACGGTTAAAACCCATTCTTAGGAGCTGTCCTGTGAAAGGGGTCTTGCATATAAACTCCTGAGGGGAAAATTTACATGTATAAATATGTTATATATATATTATGTATATGTACACATACATACTTCTATATTTATATAAAATGTATGTATATGTATGGCTCTCTCTCTATATGTCTATCTGAGAGTGCTCCCCAGTTTGTTGCAATCTCATTACTAGTTATCTCCATAAAAAGACCTCCTGATGAGTAGTCTGGGAGTGAAATTAATTATGTAGATGTTCAGGCATGCAAAGTCCCAAGGGTGCAAGGCCTGGAGGGAGTGAGACCAGGTCTGTGGCCAGAACCCACTATGAGATGGCTTGCCCATTTTTCTGTGTTAGACGTCTTTTTTTTTTTTTTTAACATCTTTATTGGAGTATAATTGCTTTACAATGGTGTGTTAGTTTCTGCTTTATAACAAAGTGAATCAGCTATACATATACATATATCCCCATATCTCCTGCCTCTTGCATCTCCCTCCCAGCCTCCCTATCCCACCCCTCTAGGTGGTCACAAAGCACCGAGCTGATCTCCCTATGCTATGCGGCTGCTTCCCACTAGCTATCTATTTTACATTTGGTAGTGTATATATGTCCATGCCACTCTCTCACTTCGTCCCAGCTTACCCTTCCCCCTCCCTGTGTCCTCAAGTCCATTCTCTATGCGCAGAACAATTTTTAAACCACAGATCACACTGGATCACTGTTGCCCCTCCACGGCTTCCCTAGACCTCAATATTAAATCCAAGCCTCTTTAACCTGGCCCACAGAATCCTCCCATCTTGACTCCTGTTGACCTCTAGCTACATCCTTATTCCTTAACACTTGTTCCCTTGTACTAATGATCCAACTACTCGTATCCCATGCTTGTGCTTGCTTCCGGTCTTAGAACATGCTGCACTACTGCCTGGAGCTCCTAGCCCTACACTCCTTAATTCTTAGTCAATCTTAAAGACCCTGTTCAGACACCACCTGAAGGTACCAGGGCAGAACACTCAACGCCCTCTACCACCACCACCGCTTTCCCAGCAGCTGGACTAGGAAGCCCTGCTATTGTTCCCGGAGCCTCCTAGTTCCCCCGTGGCGGGCCATTACCAGAGTGTATGTTAATTGCCGGCTTAGTTGTCTGTTCCCCTCACCAGAATGTAAGACCCTTGAGACGTGGATTCTCTCCTATTCGATACTGTATCCCTGTAGCCAGCACAGTTCCCAGAATATAGCAGACGAACTCAGTAAGTGTTTGTGGAATTCATTCATTCATAAATAGATTTGCTGGGGTAGATAAATCCTAAGCCTCGATGCCAGGAATGATCTTGATAAAGCAGGTGACACAGTAAGAAAAACTCTAGGCAGGAAGTCATGAGTTCTGAGTTCCTTGTAAACTCGGGCGAGCCACTTCTCGCGGCACAGACCTTCAGTTCTCCTCCATATAAAACCCCGGAATCCAAATCTCAGAGGTCCTCGTCAACCTTTTGTGGCCCATGGTGTTTATTCATACCTGCTTTTTTAAAGAATTACTCTTATAATTACTCTGTGCTGCCTATAAGGAATGTCAGAAGACCATCATGTCCAGAAGGACCCTCTTAAAAATCCATAAATAGCATTAAGGACAAAATTAGAAACAAGGGCTGCTTTGGTCACAACGGGAGTTAGTCGTCAAAGCCCAACTGTCAGTGCCTCTTGCTGACTTCTCCCTGGGATTGAGGAGCCCCGGCCCTTATTTCCTCCTAACTGGCATCCTGAGGCTTCTCTATGAAAACTCCACCATCTTTTCCCTGCAGAGCTGGAATATTTGCTGAATTCCAAAGATTGGGGGTGAACATATGGCTCACAATCAGGGTCTGAGAAGAGCTGGAAAGGTGTCAGATTCCATGAATGAGCATAAAGTGTCTAGAAGGTTGGTATAACCCTCCAGGGCTCAGGGCCTGGGGCCATCGAATCCTGGGCTGGAGTGGAGGGCAGTGGGTGGAAGGCTCAAAATTACTGCAAGGGCTCCACAATCCCTTTATGAATCAAGCGTTGTCTGACTAAGTGAGTAGTATGTCTTGCAAGTATACATAGTTTTTCAAATGTACAACAGAGCTGCCATCATGACTCGCGAAATAAACTTCCCTTTAAAAGGTAGCTCTAAATTCATACCAGGTGTCGTGTGCTTTTCTCACTCAATGCATGCTGCAAGAGATATGCAAGACTCCCAGTTCCAGGAATGCCAGCTCCAGGAAAGGCGAGTCCCAGTTTGTTTTGTGACTGTACTCCTAGCACCTTGCTCAAGGCCAAGCATACCGGGCGCTTAATAGTCAGGATTCAGGGAATTATTTTTTTAAATTTAAAACAGACCTATATTTGAAAAGGTTAGGAACCACTGGCTAATCAGAATAATGAATAAAATAATATTTTTGTGTTTCATAAAGGCTTTTGCAACTTAAAAAAAGAATTGCTTTCACATACATCACTGCATTTGGCCCTAAAAAACGACCTTGCGAGGAAAGTGAACGCAGGGTCCAAGAGGCTGCCTGCAGTGCGCTGCAAACAATGAGTAAGGGAACCGGGTCTTCAGCTGTGTGCTGGGGGATTGTAGCAATTTGCAGAGAAGACTGTCCTCTGTCCCTCTGGTCACTGGAGTGGCTCAGATGTGTAACACCTAGGTAGGATAAGGCTCTAAAATAAGACTGGCGTTTTGTCAAGTCGATTTAGTTACTGTGTAAGAATTACAAGGACGGTCCAGAGCTCTTGCATTTAAAAAGATGAAGGAGCTGGGGAAGTTGCCTGAGAAATCATAGGCTAGAGGCGCTCCTTCTGCATCTCTACTGTTTCCCTTTTTTTCTGCTATTAAATAGAAATATAATGGGGGGGGAGGGGAATGCAAAAAGAAGGTTAATCTTTGCTGAGTAATTTAAAGTGTGTATTTTTGTGCGTTTTGACTGAGGTGCAAGATTTAAGCGTCGTGAAAGATGGTCAAGATACAAAGCACAATGTGATGTGGATCCGAATGTGGTCCTGCCACACATTGATTGGGAGACTTTGGGTAAGTAAAGCAACTTCTCACAGCCTCAGTTTCTGACCTGTAGAATGGGCTCATTCTGCTCTTTGTCCTACCCGTCAGCCTGAAGCCCTCCAGGCAGAACTGTGATTTGTGCAATCTCCAGAGAACCAGAGCTCAGATTAAATTTTCTCAACGAGCAATTATTCAGATGTTGTGGGGTGGGGCATCCCTGGGCTGGAACCCAGCTTCTCCCAACTTGTTTTTATTTTTACACCCCCGAAGTCCAAAACCAGCTGTCTGAATCACTTGCAAACAGAGCCAAAAGAGTTTTCATGCGTCACAGGAGGCCACAGGCTCCAGCCACGCCTCAGGAGGATGTACTAAAAATATCTTTCCAGAGCTATTTTTAAGGCCCTGCAGGCTGCTAACCACAGGTGGAGAGAGAGCTCCTCACTGCGTGCCGGGAAAAGGTGCCAAGCTTATGGCCAGGTGGGCCCTTGGGTCTGTTAAGGAGCTGGACTTAAAAACCCCACATCCTCCTCTCTGACCACCGGGATGGCTCACTGTGCAAGGACACAGTGCAAGTACAACCTTGACCCACTCCAGGGACACTGCCAGACAGACAGGGCCATCCTTACGTCAGCTGTGTGCAACCTTTCCACGCTGGACATTCTCTGAACCACTGGCACAGAGGCTTCTGCCAAACGAGGACACTGGGTGCTGCTCCCTCATGTTTGAACAATCATTTATAATCTTCAAGGGATATTCACACCCATTACCTTCTCTGATCCTCATGACACTCCTGCTAAACGAGTATTATCATTCCCATTTCATGGATTAGGAAAATAAAGGAATATGTGTGCTCTTCTAACATCCTTGTTAGGCCGTGGAATGCAAAACAAATCCTTGGGTGTCTGAAGGTGGGATGAGCTTGGATAGTATGACATGGGCTCAGAAGTTCCTTCTGTCTCTCTCTTCCTTCTTGTAGTGGTGAGTATCCCCACCTGTCCTTCTGTCTCCTACACTGTGGCCACACCCACCTCCCCTGGAGTCAGACTCCTCACCATTCACTCATTCATTCATTTATTCATTTGACAAACATTTCCTGAACACCCAGGCCGGGCCCTCCCTGTGCTAGGCTCAGAGATAAATGATGTCATCCTTGCCCTGGGGAGGTGACAGTGATAGGACACAATCCACAGTGCATGGTGGGCCCAGGGTGGTGGGAGACGTCATGAGAGGCTTCAGGAAGGAGTCATCCCTGTGGGTGTCTGAAGGCTGAGTAGGAATTAGAAGAAGAGGGGTCCAGACAGAGGGAGCAGCCTGGGCCAGGCAGGCGGTGCGGGGGAGCAGGGAGCGTGTGGGAAGGGAAGGCAGGTCAGAGTGGGTGCAGGCGGAAGGCAGGGGCCGCGAGGCTGGACCGCCAGCAGGGTCAGAGAGGAGGCACAGGGGCTGCTGGGAGGGTTGCGCCGTCACTGGAGGCTTTTAGCAGAGGGCGGCGTGATCACCTGTGGGTTTCAGAAGCATCCCTGTGCTGGCTGTGCGTGGAGGACAGGAGGGGGCGAGGCTGGGGAGAAGGAGGCCTGATGGAGGTTGTTAAAATAGAGCCGGTGAGGGCTTCCCTGGTGGCGCAGTGGTTGAGAGTCCGCCTGCCGATGCAGGGGACATGGGTTTGTGCCCCGGTCTGGGAGGATCCCACATGCCGCGGAGCGGCTGGACCCGTGAGCCATGGCCGCTGAGCCTGCGCGTCCGGAGCCTGTGCTCCGCAATCGGAGAGGCCACAACAGTGAGAGGCCCGCGTACCGTACCGCAAAAAAAAAAAAAAAAAAATTGAGCCGGTGAGACAGGATAGGGACCTGGACAGAGGTAGGCGGGGTCAGAAAAGATGAAAAGCAGGATCCAATTTTAGAAGTACTTAAAAGTAATGAAAAGATAGACTACAAATTAGTTACAGGGCTTAGTGACTCATTGGATGTGTGGGGACAGGAGAAAAGAAGCATCTGAGGTCAGCCCAGGGTCAGCCTTGGGTGACTGCGGGCAGGTTGATGCCTTTCAGGGAGTGGGAGCCATGGAGGAGGGAGCAGGTAGAGGGAAAGGGCAGGCTTGTTTTGAATCCCCCATGGTAGGGAGCCCAAGTAGTCACAATAAACGGGAAATCAGATCTATAACTGGGAGCTCAGGGGAGAAATCCAGGCTTGGGCGTACAAGTTTGGAAGGAGGTGGGGAGTTGATAAAGGCTTAGAGCAGAGGGGGTCTCAACCCTCTCTCTCACTGAAACCAAATGGGAAGCTTAAAAGAAAAGCTACTGGTATCTGGGCCGCATTTCCAGAAATTTTGATTCAATTACTGCAGAATGGGCCCTGGCCTCAGTATATGTTAAAAGTTCCCAGGTGCTCCTTGTGACGAGTAGCCGGGGTTGGGAAACGCGGCTGTGGAGGTGTGACGATGGAGCAGAGATGGCCTGGACAGATGGTAGATGGACAGGCCCGTGGTGTACATGGGGCCCAGGGAGGACGGAGAGCCCAGAGTCGGCCTGGCCTCCAAGGAGGAGGCCTCAGGGGAGAGCAGCATTATCTCGCCAGCCCAAGGAGTGTGGGTACTAGGAAGGAGGTCCTGGGGGCAGCCAGCAGGTGCTCCAGAGGGCCGGGCAGTGTGAGGGCTGGAGTGTGTGCAGGGGCTGACCTAGGCCAGGGCAGACTTAGGGAGGGGGATTGCAGGGCCAGATCGGGCCAGACTAAGGGAGAGTGGAGAAGGGGAGTGAAGACCACCAGAGGTGGCGACTCGGTTAAGAAACATGGCTCTGAATGGAAGCAGAGGGAATAGCTAGAGGACACGATCAGACAGATTTGAGGTAGTCTGTCCCGTGCTAAGGAGACCAGGAGGGCAAGTTGACACCTCCTTGCATGAGAGGGGAGAGTTAAGTTCACAGAGGGTGGTTCCGAGGAAGCTGAGGGCCCAGGGGAGAGATGAGCCCTAGGAAGAGGGATGCTCCCCCACCTGGGGCATCACCTGCCCCCACAGAACCCAGCACCTGTATGTGCCCCACAAGTTGTACGGACAGGTGGGCAGACATTGCTGCTTCCCTCCTCCCCCTGGGCCCACCTCCAGCCCTGCTTTCTCGTGCTCCCCTTGGTGTCTTCCTCCCACTGCTCCAGCAGGAAATGCCAGGCACTGCCTTGATGCAGATGAGTCCCACCCTCTTCTGCCCACTCCTTGACCCCAGAATGATTTTTATCAACTGTTAAGTAGACTGGGAATGCCTTGAAAGCAGGGACTCAAAGTTTGCCTGAAGTGCTTGGTAATAACATATGGTAGGTCCTTAATGCACATGTGTTGTATAAACTCATTCACGCACACATGCAAAAGCATAAAGCATTGACATCAATACATATACATGTATGTTACATACATGTGCCTAATCGTGCCCTGCTCAGCGCAGGGCAGGCACATATATGCCCACACTGGGCAGGGGTGTTCGCTAAGATCTCCCCGTGGGACTGTTTGGCCGCTCTCTGTGACGCGCTCCCATATGCAGGAAAGAAGCCCTCCGTGGACACAGGGCCTGGCTCATCCACGTTTCCTGGATGTATCTGCTCTTGTTTAGGACATATCACAGGTCATTTTCGAATTCTGGGATGCGAGTACTTCTGACATATGGTTAAAGGGAAGGAAGTTCGTCATTGCATTATGGAATTTATGCTCCAGGAGGCTCACTTTTTCTTTCAACAGTAAATGGCTTCTAGGAAGATAACAGGAAGAGGCGTTTTTCCAGCACTCATCCACATTCCCAGTTTGCTCAAGAAGCATATGGCGGAAGCAGGGACTCAATTTCCACTTGCGGTTGATTTCCTAGCTTATAAGAGCTGTAAAAGAATGTCCAGCCAATTTTCAGCCTTCCAACACCAATTCTTGTTTCTGCTAACACATGTTAAGGCATATTGCAAAAAAATTTTTTTTAATCCAAATTCAGTATATTTAAAAAAATTTATTCAAAGTGTTTTATTTTTTTGGTTTTTTTTTTTTTTTTAAATACACAAACTGCTCTCCTTAAGCCAAAAAGCTTCTTCACTCCAGGCAAAAATAGTAAGCACGTGGATGATACGCGATCGTGGGATAATGGATTTTTTTTTTTTAAACTGGTGTGCGGATTTTAATGGAGACACTGTCCCTCCTGTCTGTGAGGAACAGTGAGAAGGAGCCATGTCTATGTCTTGATAACCCCCCGCCCTCCCCAACACACCACCCTCTCCCCTCCCCCCAGACCCCCCTCCACTCCCCCCCCAACCTCCCACCCATCTCACACACACCACACACACACTGTACGACGGCATAAAAAATACATAAACTTGAGCCAGGTCTGTGTGAGGCTGAATTTCTTAGTAAGTTAGGGCCACTGGCTCAAGGTACATTGGCACTACTGAGGTCATTTGAGTACCCCCTTCCATCCTACCCCCTGCTTCTCATGGCCACAGATACAAGCCCTGACACTGGCTAGCCACACTGCAATACAGTTGTTCCCAGGCCCCAGGTTGCCATTTTCCTGCCTCTAACCCTGACTGCTTGAGTAATGAGGGAGGATTCTACCCACCCCCGGAATAAGAGGTTGGAAGCCCAATGCAGTTACCGTTTTCTGTCTCAGAAGGGCTTCTGGGAACAGAGGTTCCTAGAACTGTGGGATCTTCCTGGCTTTTTTTTTTTTTTTTTTACAACATAGTGACCCGATATTTCTATACATCTCAAAATGATCACCATGATAAGTCTAGTTATGATCTGTCACATACAAAGATGGTGCAGAATTATTGAGTATATTCTTCCCATGTCGATGGCTTTCTGACATGATGAGCAGTTACGTCCTTTAGGTCTCAGAGTCTGTGTGTTTGCATGGAGATGGGTGGGTAAAAATGGTGGTAGCAGGAGCCAGGCTGGAGGAGGGTGGAATCCCAGGGATACAGTGGCAAGGCAGCTGTCGAGAGGAGAGGAAAACAAGATGAAGGCCCAGGGCTTGCCTGAGGAAGAAAGGACAGGGAGCCTGGCCGGGCCTCAGAAAGGAGCTGGGGGAGTTCAGAGTGACTACAGAGGATGGAGGAAAGGAGGGAAGAAGAAAAGAAAGAAGGAAGGGATAGAAACGCAAGATCTTTCTAGTTCCTACTTCACTTCCTGTCTGGAATGTGTGGGGATAATCTGTCAGAACACAGGCCCTCCTGACACTCACTGCATCCTACAGCTGTGACACTTGACTGGGGATGCAGGACCTGTAGACAGGAACATCTCAGCGGAGACCCCTTCTTCCTGACAATGACATCATTATCACTCACTCGAGATGGGCGCTTATTAATAACAGCAGTTTCACCAGATTCCTAAACATGCCAGGTGGGGGAACACCCAGCTCCTATTTCGTTCGTGCTTGAAATGAGGTTACCTCAGAAGCAGCTGGAGGAACAGGGATCCTGGAACAGAGAAGACAAAGGGAGGCATGGGAACTGCCTTCAAATATCTGAATGGCCATCCTAAGTGTGAATGAGGGGCAGGCTTACTCCTTCAGAGCCCCGGGAGGTGGGGGGAGAAGGTAGCGTGTTTCAAGTCACTGAAAGCAAGAATCATGGTGCAGGCTGCTTTGGGAGGTGGTGAGTTCCCCACGCTGGGAGATTCAAGCAGGGGCATCATTTGTCAGGGATACCCCACAGTGATGGTTGTTAATCTGCCCTTTGTGATCGATCCTGCAGGGGGAGAGTGGAAGCTTGGTCCAGCCTCCTATCTCCTCCGTGGGTCCCCTTTGTGTTGCCTGGACAGGAATCACCCAAGACTGCCCGAGCCTTTCAGGGCTGCACAGTCTGAGCTGTCTTCCTTGTGAGGGAGCCTGTCTCTGTCTGGCCTATGACCTTAGCTCACCAAAAGTGACCAGGATCCTCACCATTGCTGAGTTACAACCCAATGTCCTGGCTTTGACCATATGAGGAAGCTTTATTTTATTAATGAGGAACGCGGGGCTTACAGAGGTTATGTAACTAGCTGGTAAGTGGAAGTCTGGCCCAGGATCCCAGCACTAGGCCATGTCGATTTTTAAAGGCATTCTTAGGTAAGATGGGTAATGTAAATAACTACTTCTCTTAATTTAATCTGTTTGTAAACCAAGTTTTTGAAATACATTCCTTAAAATGGTACCTAGTGAAACATGATTTCATCCCGAGTCCCCACCCACAGAAGGTTTGTTTTCCTACATTCTTCTCTTTCATCACAGGACACATCAATTAAGGATTACCGAACTCTGGGGAGCTGTAATACCTGATGATTGCTTGTTTGATTTTGTAATCCATCCTCCTACCCCTTCCTAAAAAGACTTTCTGTAGCAGATGGAGGCATGCAGGTGCACGTGCAAACCAAACATTTAAAACACATTTTGTTTCCACACATTCTGTGAGATATGGGGGGACAACAAGATGTTCTGGGTGGTCTGAGGTCAGGAATCTGGGAGTAACGCAAATTAGACAGGGGAGAGGTGTCGGGAGAAGCCGTGCCTCTGAGTCACTGCCTAACTCTGCAGTCAGGTTCCCTCTTGGGTGTCAGAGCTCCCAAGGATAAAAGCAGAAGGTGGGATAGTTAGGCGTACAGGTCATATCCATAACCTTTGGTTTAAAAAAGGTAGTACTCTGCCTGTGACTTGGGAGGTGGCGATATCCACACACTCAGGGATGTGTCTTTGAGAGCCTTACACCTGCTGGGAGGGAAATTCCCACCGCAGTTCCCATAATGCAGCTCTTCAAGGAAGACCCTGCCTTCTCATAAACTTTCAGGAAAGGCTTTAAAGGAGTCAAGAATTCTCTGTCCCTTTCCTCCTTTTATCAGGACTCCTTCTACTTCATCCCTGGGGAAAAGGCCACGACACACTGATGAAGAGGGAGTCAGGGGTTACTTCCTGAAGAGAAATAAATAAATTAAATGGGGGAGGGGCAGTGTGGCTGGAGGCAATGGAGCCTTGTTCAAGCAGCACGTGGAGATGGGGAATGTAGCCGGATCCCCAGCAATTTAATGTGCTCTGATCCCTAAGCAGAGGAGTACAGCTTAAGGCGGTCTAAACATAGGTGCTGAGGGGCAGAGATGTTTCATTCCCAAAAGGATTATGGGAAATTCACCCTTAAGCAAACTCAGGGCATTCCCACCCTGAACCCCTTAAAGTGTAGCCAAAGTGTGTACTGTGCTGGAAACCAAGGAGATTAAAGCCCCCCAGCAACGTCCTGTGCTAATGGGGTGTGTGAAGAGGGACACAGGAGGGCGTCATAATCTTAAAATAGATAAATAAATTGATTACTTGGCTTGTTGTTCATTTCTTTTGGGGTTATGCTGCATTAAAAAAAAAAGAAGGGAGGGAAGGGAGGAAGGAAATGTAGGAAAAAGTCAAATGTTTAAAGAAACTGATTTACATGAATTATAAATATGCCCTCAAGTTTCTAGAAAAGCAGAGGGTTTGTCAGAGAAAAATAATACCAATCAGGATAGTTCACCACTACACCCGAGGAAGGGAAAAGACAGAGAAAGAAGAAAAGAGAAGAAAAGGGAAAATAGAAGGAAGGAAAATAAGAAGGAAGGAACAAAGCGGGGCAGGAAGGGAGGGGGAGAGAGGAAGAAAGACGGTAGTCAGAAATTAAATCATTATTTCTTTTTAATCATAAAATTAGCTTAATTAAAAAACATATTTAGTGTAACATCTGATATATTTGGTTTTATTCTTTCCACTCTTCCACTATATTTTCCTGGAAAAATTGATCAGTGCAACTCAGAATTTTTCAGCACAAATCCATGCTCTAAGTGTCACTCCTG
The DNA here is from genome assembly GCF_937001465.1 of Orcinus orca. Lineage (NCBI taxonomy): Eukaryota > Metazoa > Chordata > Mammalia > Artiodactyla > Delphinidae > Orcinus > Orcinus orca. The sequence goes on from NC_064563.1 coordinate 75,552,616, forward strand.
TTACTGTCAAACCTTAAAGGAACAACCTTCTCTCCCAGACTCTATTTACTGGTATGCGAATGGAGGACAAAGTAAATGAAGAGCGCTCTGTCCCTGAAATGGACAGGAGAAGCTGCATTCCCAGTCCTGGGTTAATAGTGAGGTCTGCGGGGAACGAGACATGAAAGAAATTGGAAAACCAAGTTTGTGCAATAGCACACCCGTGTCCATGACATGCAGAAACCCAAGACCAAGAAATTAATATCAAAACCAGTTCAGAGCCAGTGACACCCAATGGCCCTAGCAGAGGCGAGTACAGAACCACCCTGGAGAAACCTCTTCATAAACCAAGGCACGTGGAACATTCCCAGACTACAACCCCTGCTGAAGATAGGGTTACAGTTAAAACAATCAAGACAACAAAGTAACAAAATGGACCTCAAGTTTGGAGAATCAGCGGCCATAACCGATGAGAGAGTAACCCGAAAGAGACTTTAAATGAGTAAGTTTCAAAGAGTGAATGGACCGGGAGAAAAGGGGCTTGGTGAGAGGGGCCAGCGTTTTCAGTAAGACTTGCTCTGAAGAGGAACAGAAACGGGGCAGTAGCTGGGCAGGGATGGAAAAGGAAACGAATGGCATTTAAAGGTGGAAGACTGCTTGTTGGAGGGATGACCGAGCAGACAGGGAGAGTTAAGGATGCACTGAGAGAGGAGACCATTGTAGGAGCAAAGTCTGAGAGTGGGTGAGAGGCGGTGAGAAGAAGACGGCCTCGGGCAGGAAGAAGGGTGCCTTGTCCATCACAGCAGAGGGGAGAAGCTGGCACAGATGCACGCACGGCTCCGGCTTTGGAGGGTTGTGGGGAGATGAAGGTGTTTCTCTCTTGTGGCTTCTATTGAAAACAAATGAGACAAGGTCGTTGGGTGAAAGGGATGGAGTTTGAGGAAAAGGACAAAGCACACAGTTGTCCTCTTCCCGAGGAGGGTAGCAAGCTTTCCAGAAGAACTTTGGAGGACCACAAATGCGACATAGAGGTGTGTGGTTGTGAGTGCAACGAAGGGAGGAGGGTGAAAGAGTTGAGGGCGTTTTCAGGTGAGCGATTATAACACTAGCTGATTGCCTGGGGAACGTGGCTGTAGCGCGGATGGTCAGAGGACAAGCCAGCCCCTTCGCTGAAGGACTTCCAGATGCTAGTTTCTTGAGGTCTGTTCTTGGCCTCTGTTCAATTTCTCCAGACAGGCAGAGCCTGGCTCCTTTCTGGACGGCATATGCCTGGCTGTGGAAAGGGGTAGGATCTCAAAGGTCATTGCATACATTTCACTGAATCCTCTTGTTTTCAGCGCATGTGTCACCCCCACTACCCTCCGCTGAGCCTAGGGACCATAAGGTCAAAATCCATTCTGTTAAATCTATTTAGAGGCTAAATCGCCATTCTCCTGCTGGCCCTGGTAGGGAAGGGCTGGGAGTAGGATGGTGTGAGCCCCTGACTCTGGGTGGTGAGGCGAGCGGTAAGAAACATAATGTTCAAGCCACAGACAGACGTTAAGACAAGGCTCCTCTTCTCATGTCTGAGCCACACCCTGCCCTCTGCAGTTTGGGTCAGAGGTCAGTTCTGGCCCTGGAGATGACTCCAGGCTGTTTGAACATGGACTCTCTGGTCTCATGTGCCCAGAGCATGGTCTGGAAGGGGGCGAGTGGGCTCCTGCTGGGCACCCCTCGGCCTGTGGCCCCTCACCCTGGGGCCGTGGGAGGCCCGCATGTGGGTACATGGTGCAGGCTGAGGGGCAGAGACTTACATTGCTTGGCTCTCAGGGAGATGCTGCGTCTAACTAGCATTCGGTTAACTAGAAGATTACGAATACCTTATTCTCCATATGTCGTCCTTTTTTTTTTTTTTTTTTTTTTTTTTTGCGGTACGCGGGCCTCGCACTGTTGTGGCCTCTCCCGTTGCGGAGCACAGGCTCCGGACGCGCAGGCTCAGCAGCCATGGCTCACGAGCCTAGCCGCTCCACGGCATGTGGGATCCTCCCGGACCGGGGCACGAACTCACGTCCCCTGCATCGGCAGGCGGACTCCGAACCACTGCGCCACCAGGGAAGCCCCAACATATGTCATTCTTTACTTACCAGATAGGAACTTCCCATCCATCCAGAGCACATGGATGCAGTTTTGACTCCATCTGGGTCACAAAACAGATTCCCTCGAGTAGCACTGGAGAGCTCCACCTCCCCCAGAATCTGCTAGAGTCTTAATCGGGGAAGAGTAGCAGTAAGCTAAGAGCTTCTTTGCCTTGCCTGGCTGAATGCTCCCTGGGAAGAAGAGGCAAGAGCCCCTGGTTCGCTGCTGATAACGAAACCTGACAGCCAATGTCAGGGGCAATTACTCTGGACTCTTCACTCGGCTTCTGACTCCCAATCCCGGGTTCTCACTATCAAAAGCAATGGAGCCAAGTGACAGTGTATGGGGACAGATGAGAACTGCAGTGAGAGGTAGAGACCTCTGCTTTCTGCGGGTTCCTTAGACCTTTCGTGTTGGGGAAGAGCAGTGGGCCAGGAGTCAGAAAGCTTGGGATTGGAAGCCAACTTTCCCTCTTCCCAGCTGATGATCCTGGGAAGAGATAAGCTGTAAAATGCGGCAGCTTTGGAGTTGTCTAAACTTGGGTTTGAATCCTGGCTCTGCCACGTCTCAGCTATGTGACCTTGGACAAGCTACTTTACCTTTCTAACCCACACTGCCGCTGCCGACGCCGCAGCTTCCGCTGTTGTCAAGGGCGGGGCTTAGAGCTCAACCCAGACACCTGCAGGTGCCGGAAGCTGCGAAGATGACACATTGCTTTTCAGACTCGGTGGGGCCGCTTGCCTCACAGACCTGCCCAGAGGGGAACAAGAGGGCATCCTGGTGAGAACAGTCCAGTCCCCGAGACCTCAACCTGGGCGGAAGCTCCTCCAGGACCTGGGCCTCTCAGAGGGCTTTCCAACTGCCCCTTGTCTCTCTGAGGCTGCCGTCCAACAACGTGGACAGAGTTGGATGAAGAGACCTGGAGGCAGCACAAGGGATCATGTACCATCTTGGGAGAGAATGCGGTCCCGGCTCAGTTTTTTTTGTTGTTGTTTATTTTTTTGCGGTACGCGGGCCTGTCACTGTTGTGGCCTCTTCCGTTGCGGAGCACAGGCTCCGGACGCGCAAGCTCAGCGGCCATGGCTCACGGACCCAGCCGCTCTGCGGCATGTGGGATCTTCCCGGACCGGGGCACGAACCCGTGTCCCCTGCATCAGCAGGTGGACTCTCAACCACTGTGCCACCAGGGAAGCCCCCCGGCTCAGTTTTTAACCACCTTGTGCAAGTGAGCATCTTACAACTGGCTCCTCTGTCCCCTCACTAAGAAGACCCTGGTCCTCTACAAAAAAATGAGAGTTGGGCTTCAGTACAAGAACTGTGAATCCTAGTCCCGATAAAAGAGATAGAAGGAACTGTCAAAAAAAACCCCACTCCATTAAGGGTTCTGATGAAGAAAATGATGGTGATAATAGAACAGATACTTAGAGTTCCAGGAAACATCACAAGTTACTTCCCCTCTCCTTGACTCAGTTTGTTCACCTGTCAAATGCTGCAGTCCTTTCCTCACCCTCCTCAGTTGTTGTTTTGAATTCAAAGGAACTGAGGCAGTGGTTCCCAAGTGCAGATGTACGGAGTCAGTTTACGACAAAGTTTTCACCAACCTGTGAGGAAATGAGAAAAATAATAACATAGCAAACGTTTTAAGATCAAATTACCCCCAGTTTTAAATGACTGTATTCTAATATTATATCACTTCTGTTGTGTGTGTGTTAAACTAGCCCTTCTCTTATGAAAGTATGTTGCTCATGGATAGTAGTTTGTCTTTAAAGACCTTACTCTGCAGAATAAAAGTTGTCAACCCTGTATTGTTGACAACTTGTTTTTTGAAATCTTACTGGTCTGTGAAATCAAGTGTATAAAGAAACCACCAAGATAAGGCATTTGAAAGAGTTTGCCGATTGTAAGGGTCTGTATGGCGATAACAAAAATAACACACCCCACGTGGAGTCCCTTTAGTGTGCCAGGCTTTGCTGAGGATGAGTACACGTTTGCTGTGTGCCTTTCAGTGGTCTGGCACGCTAGGTGCCGTTTAACAGATGGAGATACTGAGACATGGAGAGCATGAACAGCTGGGCTTTTTATTCCGAAGGGACTGCAATACCAAGTTGGTCTGTCCCCAAACTTCACAGTTTCCCCTGAACCTCGCTAAAGGATTACTGTGGAGGAGGCCCGGATGCAGCCACCGAGACATCACCCCTGTAAAAAGTAACCACACTGAGGTCTTATGGGCAAATCACTTAACCTCTCTCTGCCTCTTGCATCCAACTGAGAAATTAAGTAGAAATCAGAGTCATGCTGAAAACAGATGGAGAGTCAAGCTGGGCTGTCCTGGGAAATGAAATTAGCCCAAAGAAGCCATTCTCTAGGATTCTGTATGATTCAGTGCCCTTTGATTATTTATGAAGTTGTGAGGCATCCCAGCCAGGTAACTGACAGGATGCTGTGTGAATACAGAGATACCGTCAGATGGCCTCTTTCTTGCTTTGCCCTTTCAGTCCCTCTGCACTCTCCCAGCTGCTCAGAGCCTCTTTTCCTCACGGGCTTGGTGGTGTTCTCCATCCCAGAGGTCTGCAGATCAGCCCGTGGGCCCTCCTGAAGCTGGATGTTGGGGGACCCCTGCCCCCTTTACCTTTCCTCCCACTCTTCACATTGTAGCAGGCGTGATGCTGTGCACTGTGCATTTCTTCTCATCCTCCTGGCTACTCTGGGAGGAGGTTTTATTAACCTTGTTTTACAGATGGAGAAACTGAGGCTCGTTGAAGCTATGTAACTGGCTGGAAGTCACACAACCTGCAAGGGGCAGAAAGAAGGATTCCCACCCAGCCAAGGCTGCCTGACTTGAGTCCGCGCCTCCCGTTCCATCACTAAAGTACTCCCTGAAGACGGAGGAAAGAGATCCTACAATTTTAACAGGTCCCAGTCCACTTTCATGTAAACGGTGTCCTCTCTGGATGCCAAGGTATTCACCTTGAACCCGCCATGGACTGGGCCATTCGCTCAAGGGCCAATTCCAGCCCAACAACCGCTGCCTGATCTTTATATCCGGAGAATGGACTTGCAGCAGCGCTTATGCGACACACAGTCATTCTGGTGGCAGTGATACTTCAATTCTAAACCACCCTTTCTTTTTGAATTTGAAGCCAAATTCTTCATAGTTCTCTCTCCAGCCCTTATTAACGAATTCCCTCTTATAGAGGACTATTTAACAGGTAAGAAATTCCACGTGATCATTTTTTGTTGCAGGATTGAGCATTCAGAGCTTGACAATGTGGGGATTCTCCATTTTTCTCTTTTTCACTATTATTTAAAAATGCCCCCAAATGATACATGCACCTGGTTAAAAATAAGAGTATATATGAGCTTATAAAAGAAAAACAAAAGGCCAAGCCTCTTCTCCACCTCTCTCCACCCGGTTCCACAACCCGAAGACAACCATTTATACCCATTTGGGTGGAGGAAGTTGGGTATCGTTTTTAATTAGTTTCTTAGTAGTTACCTCCATGCCTCTAACTAAACAGCTTATATGATTAATGCTTCAATCATTAACTTTAGACATTCTTTATGGCCTTGACAGATGGAGGTTTGCTCACTTACTTCCCCTGCCACCCCACTGCCCTCCCCCACCCCAATATATCCACAGCACTAGATTAGTCCTCTACTGGTAATTTTAATGAATATGTTTGAACCTCTGTCACTTCTCTTCTTACTGTGCCTGGCCTCCTCTTTCCATCCCTTCCATCAGTAATCCCATATCAGCTGCCCTTTTATTTCTGAATTCTCAAGGTTGATCACAGTAGCATTCTGGCCTGGAACCGTGAATAAGTTTTCCACAGTCAGTCTAATGTGGCTCTCAGCTAGGATCATGGCTCTTTTCCCAGGGCAGCTGCCCTCAGCCTCCTGATCACCCATCTTTGATTTCTTTTTATTGTGCAGATGGATTAATACCTTGTTTGCCACCCGTATCCTGCCCTCAAAACAGCCACGTTCAATTAATTATATCTCCGTAGCTCTGTGGGTTAAGCCTCTTGACTGCCACTCCGACCCTGTTGCTCATTAAGAAAATTGCATTTCCCCTGCTGCTGATGGTCTGAAGTGCTGTCAGCTGGTCTCTATTCTGTCAGGGTTCTATCGTTCCCGTTGCTACCAGGGAGCCCATTTCTGTACCAGCGTCTCCTACCATCAGCCCTGGCCTGAGAGGACCACCGAACTTCTCAGTGATCTGGTGCCCGTCACCATCCCTATTGCCTTGGCAAATGGAGGGTCTGCCAGACCCTCTCACAGAACAGTCAACCGGCGGGCTTTCTGGCCTCATATAGTATGGCCTGTCTAGCATGCCCTGAGCCCTTGGATCCCTTCCTCCATGTAGTTTTAGAATTTCCACTTCACTTTTTTTCTAGGTTTCTAAGACAGAGCACACAACATATTAGCACCATCTCCTGGGGCCCTTGCCAGTGTGTTAAGTCCGGCATCACTGCAGAGCGCTCCCATGGCAATAAATTCTTCCTTCGCCAGCTTTACTTCTGTCCCTGTTGTCCTGGCAGCCTTGTAATCCAGTCCAGTGGCACGTTCTCTAGGCTTCTGTTGGGACATGTTGGCGAGGCTGTGTGCTTCCTTTGTCATACAGTCGTATTCTCCCCTCAGTAGGCCCTGCACTTTCCCCCAAGGTTTGTTTTTTTGGTGTGAGTTGACCCTCGTTATTGATCTCGTGACCTGGAGAGGAAGTAGGACCAGATCCGGGGGTGGGAAGGAGGAACAGGGACTTGTTATCTTGCAAAGCAGAAGCTCTTTAAGCAAGGGAGGGCAGTGGCCTGTAATAGGGAGAAGTGGTCACTTCTGCAGGTGCAGAAAGTTCAAGTTCATGATTCTCAGGTGTGTTGGCCCAGATGTCTCTGTCCTGTGTCAAGGTCTCATTCCTTCCCAGCCATGACAACTGTGACATTGTATAGCATTGTTGAGGTCAAGAATTTCACCTTCTCTGGAGCTCGGCTATGCTCAAGATTAAGCCCCGAGCCTGATCCTAAGCTCTTTCTGCCCTCCAGATGCAGGAGATGAAAATTCTTTACATGCTGCCAAGGAGGCCCTCTAACTTTCATACTTTGCCTTAAGTTGGTAATTAGTCATTCTCAGTCTTTCCTTGTCTTTCTCCAGCGCATGCACGGCCCTTTGGGACAGCCCTTTGACTCCCTAGTCCTCATAGTTATGACTTCCTCAGCCCCTTAAACACCGTAGGTATCATACCTGCTAGTGCATCCCTTCCACCAGCCCTGCATCCCATTTCACCACCAGTGAAAGTCTTAGCAACTGAACTGTCACAGCATGTCCGGGACTCCCCAGACTCCACATACCAGCCACCAGGCCGGTGATCCAGCCCCACATTCTCATTTCACAGCCAACTTCCTCAGGCAACTTGTCTTAGGCTGGGTTCTCCAGGAAACACACTCTGAGATGGAGAGTTGTGAGTAGGTTAATGGAGAGTTCTCACAACAAAAACACTATGAGGGATGAAGGAAGCTGATTTGGCTGAGGGAGAAACTGAAGGGCGACACCGTCACAACAAAGGCCTCAGCCAACCCCATGATGAGCTCTGGGGCTGCAGGGGCCATTCAGATTTGTTCCAAATTAAGGCAAAAGGGCCAGACCTTTGTGTCCCTACGTCAACCAGCCTTCAGTGGGTGGTATCCTTGAGAAGGTGGCATAACCTCTCAGCTGAGGGCAATGCTGGAGTCATCAGCACTGGGGAGATGAGTGTCTTGGTCTGGATGGGAGGAATTTGTGTGGCATCCCACAGCATCCACTATGGCTCAGTTCATACCTGTGATCCTGGAATAATTATTAGTAATGTGCCTTTCCCGGGCTTCCCTGGTGGCGCAGTGGTTGAGAGTCCGCCTGCCGATGCAGGGGACACGGGTTCGTGCCCCGGTCCGGGAAGGTCCCACATGCCGCGGAGCGGCTGGACCCGTGAGCCATGGCCGCTGAGCTTGCGCGTCCGGAGCCTGTGCTCCGCAACAGGAGAGGCCACAACAGTGAGAGGCCCCCGTACAGAAAAAAAAAAAAAAAATGTGCCTTTCCCTTTCAAAGGTGTACCAGTTTGGATGATAAATTTTGCTGTCATTCTACTCATGCCACAGCCATACCTCCCACTGCTCTGGGTGTGAAGGACCCTCCCTCCCACCCTGTCCCCTTAGTGCAATTAGTCCCTCCACTTTCCCATGGGGACCATCATTAAAGCATCCCCATGGTCATAGGTGCTGCTGGCCCAGGCAGGCTGCATCCCAGGATACATCACCACTTTGGTGAAGGCAGAAGCTTGGAAAGAAGAAGACGTAGGTTCTGAAGCCATTGTTCCTGCAATCCTGAGTGTAAGCCCAGCAACGGTTTGTGTCTGATACGGACACTGCCCCAACTTACCCCTGGCCCTATGTTATCAACAACTCATTGCTCAGTCTCCACCCTCTGCTGACTGTGCAGGGGTCTTCAGGACTCTGTGAAGCTGAAGAGGCAGAGAAGTGTCCAGATATCAGCAAACACAGCTTCCTTCTCCTGGCTTCTTACAGCACTGACCCCTGCCCCCCACTTGGGCTGTCCATCCTTTGAGGACAGACTGATGCTTTCCTCCTTGGTGGCTGTGCCTGGGTGGCCCTCAGCCTCCCCCTGAACTGACCTGTGGTGTGTGAGCAGGAGGGGTCAAGCAGAAGTATCCTGAGGGACCCAGCACATGAAAGAGTAACAGCCATTTATAGGGGAAGTAGCCTTTTCCTGGGCTTTGCCCTTTAATGTGATGCCAAACAAGCCTCTGACTCCAGGGTGTTCCCCTTCTTTATCAGAGGATCCTGCTGAGATTCTCAGTCACACACAGTGGGCGATCAATACTGGCCAGGAAACCATTTCTGTGAGCCATTTTCACCCTGATCCCCGAGTGTGGGCCCAGCTTTCTGGCTGTGCCTCAGACTCCTCAGTGCCTTGATCCTGGGCTCTGAGGACTTGCCATCTGCTCCTCCACACTGATGAGTCATGGGGGAAACTCAGAGAACCACGACCCACCCGCTATAGTCACCGAGCGGTCTCCTCGGACCTCTCCCTTCCTTCCCAGATGATGAAAAGAGGCTGGCAGGGAGTAGTGATTTTTCTCAAGGGTCTTTCTCTGACCTAGATGTTTTTCCTTAGGATAATTTAAGACTACATTTCTTCGTCACTTGTTGGGCATTGTATGTTTTCAATGGCACGAAAGGAGAGTAATACTGGCAGGCAGGCCTCTGCACCTGCAGAATGTGGGAGCAGCCTGCCCATTTCTGCCCTCGTTGCCAACTTCCTCAGACATAAAGATTGGTTCTTAAAGTCCGTACCCTTGCGTAAGCAAACAGCGTTATAATTAATGTCTTTTTTTTTTAATGGAAAGTTAACAGTCACATCTTGATGACACTTTGGTTAATGAGACATTCCATACGTAAGGATAGGAGAAAAGCGAAGTCACTTTCAATGTCATTGCCTGATGTGCTGAACACCTTCTGTGAGCCGGGCACTGAGCTCAGTTGCTTTCATGCTTGGTCCTGATCACAACCTGATGGGGGAAATTGGACATATCCTGTGATTCTTAATTTTCACATAAAGAAAGGGAGACATACGAGGGGGTTGTAGGCACCTTAGGGCAGAGACCGTTCCATACATCTTGGCATTTTCCATAGCATCTGGCAGGATCCCCTGCATATGAGGACCCTAAATTTTTGTTGAAAGAGTGAAATTGCCCAAGATCACAGAGCTAGTTTGGTCTCTGTGTTCCTAATCAAATGTTCTCTCTACTAGTCCAAGCTCCCTTTGTCTGAGTGAGCCAAACGTTTTGAAAATAATAAATGAGCAGATTTTAGTAACTTCAAAATACCAAAGAAAAACAAGCCAGAAGCACGAAAGAAGACAAATTTTAAACAAAAATGTGCACGTTCCAGGAATTTATGGTGCTGTTTATACACTGACTGCCTCACTCATTGCATCTTAAACGGAACAAATGGGGCCAACCAAGTGAAGGGATGCTCTATTTTTTTAAAAAACGGTTCTGGCTTAACATTTATTTTATGAAATTTAAAAAATCTTATATCTCTGAAGATTATGGGCATGTTCACAATTGCCGAGAGTCCTCTTAACCATCCAAAGGCTGACTTCTCTCCACCAATATCACCATTGCAGAGTTCAGAGAGGTTTTCATCCATTGGGAGATTATATCCTGAAACGAATGGTCCATTTTCATGCTTTTCATTTTTTAAATTATAGAAACAATATGAGCATTATCTGAAAAATATAGTAAAAATATCTATACTCTTACATCATTATCACAATAATCACTTCACTCTTTTCATGTAGGGATGTTCTGTTTTTAAAGAAAAGTCCATTTGCCTTGTGGTCTTCCAGCCCCAGGTACACTGGGTCAGCATAGGTGGCAGCCGTCTAGCCCACGACCCCTGTCCTCTTCCCACCACCCTGAGTCCTTCCTCATGATCTCCTCCCTGGCCCTCAGATGTGTCTGGAGAGAGGTTCCCTCATGTCTGAGCAGGCCATCTGTCACGTGCAGTGGATTGAATCAATGCGTCACGCTTCAGGGCGTGAGAGCTAATGCGATAAAGGCTCAGCCTGGAGCTGCCGGAGCATATTACACTCATCAATCACCCGCTCCCACGGCACGGCCGCCTTCCAAGTCGCCCGAGTGAACACTGGGGCTGCTCCTGGAACTGACAAATGTTAGCTGAGTTTTCACTACTTTTTTTGTCTCCCCTGATACAAGGTTTAGGTTATTTAAATAAGCGAGCCTCTTGCTTTTTCAGTCCTTTAAAGCAAGGAAAGTGCTTGGCATCTACCACTCAAGTGAAAGGTTGGAGAATTTCACTGCCCGAGGGTGGGCTTTCCTTTTCTCATCTCCTCTGTCCTCGGAGGTGCTGGGCTCAGGACCGCCTCCCCACCTCCCTGCCATCCAGCACTTCCTGCCCCTGCAGGGCACTGAGGAGCGGGCTGCATGGTACCGGGGAGGGGCAACACATCCACTCCTCACTGAGCAAAAGGAAACCGGGACAAATCACTTGCCTGCTCAGGGGCTCGGCGTTCATATCCGTGAGATCACCTGTAGTCATCCCGTATGTGTGTCCAGGGTGTTGCATTGACAGAGCCCTTTGGCTTTCATCGTGTTTCTCAATATTTACACCAACCCTCGGAGGGGACTATAGTCATGCTTGTATATTCAATTAATTAATATCCTCATTTAGGGAGTGCTTAGTATGTTCCATGTATTATTCTAGGCACTAGCACTCAACAAATCATTTTATCATATATCCCCTCCCCCAAGGGGATTTTATTAGCCTCTTTTTTTTTTTTTTTTTTTTTTTTTTTTTTTTTTTTTGCGGTACGCGGGCCTCTCACTGTTGTGGCCTCTCCCGTTGCGGAGCACAGACTCCGGACACGCAGGCTCAGCGGCCATGACTCATGGGCCCAGCTGCTCCGCGGCATGTGGGATCCTCCCGGACCGGGGCACGAACCCGTGTCCCCTGCATCGGCAGGCGGACTCTCAACCACTGCGCCACCAGGGAAGCCCTATTAGCCTCATTTTAAGGAAACTGAAGCTCAGAGACACTAAGTAACTTGCTCAAGGTAAACAGCTATGTGTCCACAGCCTACAGCTTTCCCCTACATCTCAGAGCAATGCCTAGGCTCGGAAAGAAACCAGGGTTCAAACTATACGGGGTGTTGTCCTGATTTGCCTTTTAGTCCTGAACTTGGGGGTGGGGTGGGTAGAGGGAACTCTTTTCGTGATATCAAAAGATCAGAAGAGTTTCAAATAAGAGGAGCCCCAGACCTCCATAAACTCTCCAGAAAACTCTCCAGATGCATTTAATGCAAGTGGTGCCCGCACCCCACTGTCGCGCGCTTCCCCACAAAATTCAGCCTGGCTTCATGGAAGGATGAGGGCTGGGCTCGGAGGTTGTGGGAATGAGACAACCGTCAAAGGCTGATGGCCTCATATTGAATCCCAGCTTCAGCCTCGAGCTGAAATCACTTATCCTTTGGGGGCTTCAGTTTCCTTACCTTAAAACAAAGAAAAGATTACTTATTTTTGCAGGGTTCGTGTATGGTGGAGAGACAGTGTGCTGATGGGGGGCTGGTGGTGGGGTCGGCAGCATCTAGTATTAATCTTCCCCCAGCGGGTCCAAGCTTATTTCCCCTTACATTGTTCCATCTGAAGATAAACAATAAGATCGAGACTATTGGAAGAACTAAATCAAATTAACTGCAACAGATTCTCCTTTGCCGTAAGATCTTCTAATGGCTCAGCTAGATTCGGAGACCACATCTCTTTATTACAAATACGACAATTAAAATTCAGTACAACAAAATATTTCAAGTCTAAATGATGCTTCCCTCACTCGCTTTAAGCCGGATAGGAAAACCACAGTTGTGGGATACGTTGCAACCATTAGAGATGCGGCTACCTTCTTTCATCCTCATGACAGTACATGTAGGTTGGATACCACACAGGCTGGATGAGGACCACAGGCAAAACCATCTCAAATATTCAAAACCGAGAAACTGAAATCACACCATCTGATTCATTTCCTGTACTTGGTGCAATTAAATCTGCAACAGCCCCTTTCAAATTGTATTGTAACAAAATTGGACTTATTCGCTATATTTTCCCATGCAAAACAAATAATTCAGAAGTCCCCCAAAACTTTTATCCTAGTTCTCATTACTTTGGCTTGTTTGCCATTCTGTCCTCTCAGAACTACGTACATTCAGCTCAACTCTGAAGGTCTGCTTTGTTCCAAGGTGCCGTGCAGAGAAAGAGGAGCTATACCGTCCGTTAGCACCTGCCGTGTTCTCACTCTGCTCAATTCTTCCCCTGTCTTACCTCTCAGCACCTCACTCCCTGCCTGCAGGGGACTTATCAGCAAACAGAAAAGGTGAAACTTCACTAGACACGGGATACAGTTTAGATGCCACGAGAAGGGCAAGTGCAGAAGAAGAATTTAATTCCAACCAGGAGAAAGAAGACAATTCCAACCAGGAGGCAGCATTTGACTTGGGGCTTGAAGAAGGAGCAGGATTTCAAGATGGGAAGTTGGGAAGGAGAATCTGGCCATTGTGGACAGAGTTTTTTGCCAAATTTTAAGAATTTGCCAAAATTTTGCCAAATTTTAAGGATTATTTAGAGACCAAGTAAACCCGTGTAGTTGGGTCTTATTTATTGAGAGGGAGAAGAATCGGGGTGGGAAGGATTGGTCCCTATATTTGCAGTCCCTGCCATGACTACAGGTCAGGGAAATCACCAGCAACAGAGTTCCATCTTCTTGAGTTGACAAATGTTGACAAATTCAGACTCACTGGTGCTAGAAGTTCTGAGGGCCCAGGGGTGCAACACAGGCCTGTAAACGTCTGGACTTTTGGGGCAGTCCAGACTGTGCTTGTTTTGGTTCCAACTGTTGAGCCAGACCACAGCTAGGAGGAGAGCAGAGAGCTGGCTCTCTTGCCCATAACATGATGCTTTTGAGAGCTCCTGGTGAATTATGTGTCTATTAGCTAAGTGGCCCTGGGGCTTTATGACCTGCTCTTTTTGTAAATCAAAAATAATAAGAATAACAGCTCACCATCTTCTCATCCTGCTGGAGAGAGTGAGCGTTTCATCTGTCATTACACAATTATAGCTGCTCCCCAGACAACCCCGTTCCAAGCCCCAGGATACAGAGACGGATGGAAAATTTGTGCTCCCATCCCGACCCATCTAGCCTGGACCTGACCACAAGTAGCAACGTCGTCCCTTTCTTATTGAAGAGGGTTGGCAACCAAGCTAGCTCAGGAGGGAAGGTGATTATTTTAGTGCAGGAAAACTTCAGGAGGCCAAGATGGCCCCACCTGGGAGAGGTCCCTGATAACACATCCGGATGGCAGCCTTCCCCATTCCAATCTGCTCTGCCCTCTCATCCATGCCCTTCCTGGGCCTGGAGGTGTTGCCAGCTGGCTGGGACAGCAGAGACGTGATGTGGAGGTGAGTATGCCTTTTGTATGGCAAGAGAACAGGGCTTCTCTCCGGGGCAGTTCACCTTGCTCTGGGCAGTCTCATGCTGTATCCCAAACAAGAGTGTGTGACTGCTTGGTGCTGAATCACCTCAACCAATGGGTGTATCAATACAATGCAAGATAAAAATGTCCAGACAACACTTTTCTCCAAAGTGTGAAACACATGAGATAGGAAGAAACCAGTCATCCCCAGACCTTCAGGATGACAGACCCTGACAACATCACTGCATGAAAGGGAGGAATCCATGGAGTTTGTTTTTACAAAGCAACTCAGGTTTCTTGTGGGGACTCTGTACTGAATGTGTCAATGTCCCCCACAACTGCCCTGATCCAAGCCCAGGAGGCTGAGAAACCGAGTCCTCATCGGACAGAAACCTGGTCCCTAGGACTGAAGTTGCATCTCTTATTCCTTGATGTTCGTTTCATTTTTCTCTGTCTTCTTTTTCTTTTTAGAGCCTTGGTTCCTGACACACTCTCATGAATGGCCCTTTTTTAATTAGTCAGTTAGTTAATTAATTATCATCTATTTATGATACAGTTAACACTGATGAACTACTTCAAAGAATTAGAGCATCGACAGTAACATATATCTGCCTATGTATTTCTTCTCCATCCACTCCCTTTTCCTCCCCCCACCTAAGGCAACCATTTGTCTATTATTTTCTTGATTAAAAATGTTTTATTATGTATACAATTTTGTTTATTTTTATTCAATGTATAGTTGTTTCTAACAACAGTAAACAATATTCTTCTGGGTCTTAATTTTTCACTCAGTATTTTACACATGTATATATAGTATATAATATGTATATACTATATTATAGCATGTAGTAATAGTTCATTCATTTTTACTACCATTGTATGGCAATGCCACAATTTATATATCCAATATCCTACCAAAGAGCGTTTGTTGTTTCTGGTTATCGTATCATAATTGTTGTATGAGTTTCTTGGTATAGGTGTGAAAGTGTATGTATATACACATCTGTATATACCTAGTAGTGAGATTGTTTGGGTTACAGGGTATGTGATGTGCAAGATCGTGCTAAAGATAATGGTAAACTACTTGTTAAAACATTGCACCAATTTCTACTTCTACCAGGAAAGTAGAAGAGTTAATGGACATATTCACCCACACTTGGTATCATCAACTTCTTAATTTTTGCTGTCAAATGAGTGCACATAGTAGTGCAAATTAATTGCTACAACATTTGGAAAAAAATAATCTGGAAATTTACTGAAATTTTACATGGACTTGCTTTTTAACACAGGAGTACTACTTTTGAGCATGTTTTCTTTAAAAAAGTTATTAAAATAAGTACATAAGAGTAAATTTACAGGGACTTCCCTAGTGGCGCAGTGGTTAAGAATCCGCCTGTCAATGCAGGGGACACGGGTTTGAGCCCTGGTCTGGGAAGGTCCCACGTGCCTTGGAGCAACTAAGCCCGTGCGCCACAACTACTGAGCCTGCGCTCTAGAGACCACGAGCCACAACTACTGAGCCCATGAGCCATAACTACTGAAGCCCGCGTGCCTAGATCCCGTGCTCCGCAAGAGAAGCCACTGTAATGAGAAACAAGTGCAGTGCAACGAAGAGTAGCCTCCTCTCGCCACAACTAGAGAAAGCTTGCACGCAGCCACAAAGACCCAACGCAGCCAAAAATAAATATAAAATAAATAAATAAATCTTTTTTTTTAAAAAAGAGAGTAAATTTACACTATCTTTTGTATTAACAAAAGCTTGAAACAATCTCAACCTCCATCAGTAGGCAATTGGTTGACTTGATTATGAGAAATCTATACATGGATTAAAATGCAACCAATAAAAACAAAACTGAGATATGTGTGCAATGACTTGGAAAATGTTTGTGGAATTTAAGTGAACAAAGCAAGCTATAGAGTAATGTATATGATAACATGTTTGCTTTTCTAAAGGGAGGGATGGGTGCTATGATTGCTTGTATTTGTGTGAGCAGAAGGAAAAGTGTGAAAGATACACATTGGCTGTCAGTATTGATTGCCTTATGAGACTGGGACTGGAGTGGGGGAGACAGGCTGAGAAGGTGGCACAGCTGGGACTGGAATTTTGGTCCTTTCTGTAGTGTCTGGTCTGGCCTCAGTCTGCCCTACACACGTCACCCCTGCATTTCACATTGTTCAGTGTCTTTGAATTCCTGCATAATAAAGTCAAAATTCCCCTCCTGCTTTCAATATCTATCAAGAGCCAGCCCTAGCCTACCACGTCTCCTACTCACTTACGTATGCAGTATGTTTCAGCCAATTATACTGGACTCTTCTCTAAACATTCCTTGTGCTTTCCTACCCCTTGCCTTTGCTCATCTGCTCTACATAAAACCCCTACCCCAGCCCTGCTTTCTTTCCATCACTGCCTAAAAATCTCATCTATTCTTTGAGATCCAACCAAAAGGCTGGCACGATTGTAGTACCTCTCAGAAACAAAGAGCTGAGTGCCCAGGCTTGGAAGGATGGAACCATGGTAGGTCTAGTCAGCTTGGTGGCTAAGTTCGCCATCTATGGATAACCCTATTCCAACCAAATTTGGCCCCTATGTGTCTCAAGACTCAGAATCCCAGGAGATAGAATCCTATTGACCCAGCTCAGGTTGAGCATCCAAAAAATACCACTCATCTTCTCCACCTGAGCTCTGAACCAATACAAAATAAGACAAGGGAATAAGGCCATTGGAGACCAAAGTATCAGCTGTATGATGGATAAGTCTTTTGTTAGCGAATGTGATGCGAGCAAGTATGCTTCTACATATAAAACCTGAAGAGGCTTCTGCTGGGGGAGAAGCAGGAGTCTTGAGACAGTCAGAACTCAGCTTCCGTAGGGTGGTGATTTGTAGCCCAAGAGGTTTGAGCAAAGCATAATTATTGCTGATAGGAGAAAACCAACCCAAAGATTGAAATGGAAACACAAATTAAACACTGAGAGGATAGGGAGCAGTTGACCAGGTGGACTGACTTTAAGGAGAGTTTCAACTATGAGGTTCTAGGATTTCCTGATATGAGGTCTTACTTGGTAGACAGTGAACATGGGCAATTTAAAAAATGTTTCTAAGTCTCATATTCCTCATCTGTAAATTGATATTTTCAATGCCCACCTCAACAGGGTTATTGTAACATATATACTATATATACAAAATGAGGTAGCCTGAGCAAAAGGGTCCCATTCAGGATACACACCAGTCTCTTTTCTACTGCCTCATGTTCCTGGTTCTTTGTTCAAAATTCTCATTCCCAAAGAATGATAAGTTCTAAGTCTTTTCAACAAAAGATGAGCTCTGTGGCTTGGAAACAAAGAAGAGCAGACCTGGTTCACCTGTGAGGGGCAGGGAGGGTTCCTTATGTTCCCAGATTCCCTGCTGGGGCCCTGTGGGCACAGGAAAAGCACCTGCAATGAAAAGTGAGGGGCAGTAGGATTTCCCTGGTGGCACAGTGGTTGGGAGTCCACCTGCCAATGCAGGGGTCACGGGTTCGAGGCCTGGTGGGGGAAGACTCCACATGTCATGGAGCAACCGGACCTGTGCGCCACAACTGTTGAGCCTGCTCTCTAGAACCCACGAGCCACAACTGCTGAGCCTGAGCGCCTAAAGCCCATGCTCTGGAACGGGAGAGGACACAGCAGTGAAAGGCCTGGGCATTGCAGTGAAGAGTGGCCCCCACTCGCCGCAACTGGAGAAAGCCTGCACACAGCAACGAAGACCCAATGCAGCCAAAAATAAATAAACAAACAAATAAATAAATTTATTTTAAAAAAGAAAAAAAAAAGAAAAGAAATGTGAGGGGCAATAAAGACAAATATCATATGCTATCACTTACATGTGGAATCTTAAAAAATGATATAATGGAACTCATTTACAAGGCAGAAATAGACTCACAGATATAGAAAACAAACTTACGGTTACCAAAGGAGAAAGGGGGTCGGGGAGGAATAAATTAGGAGTTTGGGATTCACATATACAGAGTACTGTATATAAAATAGATAAAAATGAGGACCTACTATATAGCACAGAGAACTATACTCAATATATTGTAATTACCTACAAGGGAAAAGAATATGGAAAAGAATATATACATACATACATACATATATATGTTTATGTATAAAACCGAATCACTTTGCTGTACAGCAGAAACTAACACAACACTGTAAAACAACTATACTTCAATAAAGAAACAAAAACAAACAAATAAAAAAAGTACTGAGAGAAAAAAAATGAGGGGCAATAAAGGGGCATTGGGGGGTGGTCCAGTGACTAACCCAGTGACCCGGAGGGAGGACGTGCCAGGCCCCTGAGAGGTCAGTCGAGGGCAGAGCCTGCACTGGAGTCAGGAGTCCTTTAGTCCCAGCTGCATCCCTAAATGGCTCTAGGGGTTCCCTCTCTTCTCTGGGCCTCAGCCTTGAGAATGGCTGGGAGGGAGAAGGCAATATTTAATTGTCACAAGCATAGTCTCTCTCCACCCTGGCCTGAGGTCCCTCTGATAAAAAGAAAGGGGGAGCTACCTCTCTCTAAGGCTGGCTGGCTGTGGCATCACAGGGCTGGCTCTCGTCACGACTCCAGCAGCCCTGCTGAAATGATTCTCTTCATAAATGTTCCTGCGAGAAGTGATTTCCGTGCCCACGTGAAGCACATGTGTTCTTGTGTGGCAGGAAGGGGCCATTTAGTGAATGGCTTCTTTCTCTCACCACTTGGTGCCTGGGGAGAGTTAATTCATTTCACAGAGGCAAGGGATTTATTCCTGGAGGTCCACCACGAGCCGTGCCAGGTCTCCAAAGCTCTGGAAAATTCCCCAAGTCTCCCCCCAGATGGCTGCCGTTGCTCAGCACGCTGAACAGAATCCTTCAAAGTTCTTTGGCTGGTTGTTTGCTCCTGCTGAGCACTCATGAAACACGTCTGGGTTCAGAAGCCTGCACGAGACACCTGGGTGATAAGGAAGACAGGTGTGTCAATCCTCTAAAGACTCGCAGATAAACCCGGGAGACAGAGCAAGTCCCAGACTCAGAGTCAGGAGACCTTCCTCGAGGCCCTGGGCCAGCACCATTATCCTCCGTTTCTCCAGCTGAGAGAGGAGGGGACTTGGTCATTCAACTGTACAGATCCCCCTCCTGCCTTCTGAGAGGCTACACATGACAACGATTCCCGTGCATGATGGGAGGATAAGGGGCCTGCCTGGCCCCCCCAAAGCCAGTCCCTCACTGCACCTCGATACATACCGTGAGTGTTTCCCTTCTGTACCTTTCCTCCGGCACCTGCAAAGCTTCTCTCCCCCTCTGCTACTCCCAACTCTTCTTCCCTGAAGCTTCCCCTGACTCCAGTGGGTGTTGGTTTGGCAAGACTTTAAGGTCTTCAAGCCTTTGAGTTCTTTGTGTCTTAGGGAACCCTTACTTGCAGACTGCAAGCAGTTGGGTGAGGTCAGTTCATAGATTACAGAACTAACAACCCCTAACAACTGGTTCCACTTCCTTCATTTTACAGATGAGGAGGCTGCCGAGGAGAGAGTGACCCACCCAAGGTGATTCAGGGAGCGAGAGACTGGACTCAGGTCTGCTGTTGTGGACAAGGCCGAGGCTCTTTCTAGTTCTTTTTTTTTTTTTTAAATATTTATTTATTTATTTTTGGCTGTGTGGGGTCTTCGTTTCTGTGCGAGGGCTTTCTCTAGTTGCGGCGAGCGGGAGCCACTCTTCATCGCGGTGCGCGGGCCTCTCACTATCGTGGCCTCTCTTGTTGCGGAGCACAGGTTCCAGACGCGCAGGCTCAGTAGTTGTGGCTCACAGGCCTAGTTGCTCCGCAGCATGTGGGATCTTCCAAGACCAGGGCTCGAACCCGTGTCCCCTGCATTGGCAGGCAGATTCTCAACCACTGCGCCACCAGGGAAACCCCTAGTTCTTTTATGTAATTAAAAGACTGCACTGCAGCCTAAGTTGATGTAACTTTCCTCAAGAGTCTTCCAGCACATTCACACTTCCTCTGACAATTGGTCCTCCCTTGCATATGCCTTTGTAGCTGTCCTGGTGTTTCTCACGAGGGCTGTGAGTTTGCCCACACGGTTAGCTCTGAGAAGGTAGAAGTCCCATGAGACTGTGAGCCCTTGCCCTCTCCAAGCTAGAGGACCGAGCTGCCTGGGCCAGTGCTTGGCAGAACTCCAGCTCCTGAAAGGCAGGCTGAGATGGACTGTGAGGACTGGGGCCCACAGACACGGCCAGCCCACAGGGCATGGTGGGTCATCTGGGGAGGTCCTAGCAGAAGGTGGCGAGTAAGTCCAACCTCAGGGAGTGGCCCACATGTAGACACCCAGGCCTTCACCAGGGAGTCTGGGGTAGGGGTGACCCAGACAGAGGCCAGCTCTGACCAAGGA
The DNA here is from genome assembly GCF_937001465.1 of Orcinus orca. NCBI lineage: Eukaryota > Metazoa > Chordata > Mammalia > Artiodactyla > Delphinidae > Orcinus > Orcinus orca. The sequence goes on from NC_064563.1 coordinate 75,573,141, forward strand.
CTCCAAAATCCAAATCTTTCCCACTGCCTTGAAGGTCCCACAGACACCTCAAGCCACCGTGTCCAAACAGCACTCATCATTTTCCCTCCATTTCTTGTGGTTCTTCTTGGGGGCCTGCCTTAAGGAGGAACATCTAACACTCACCCTAGATCTTGCCCACATTCCATCACTTCTGCCTCTGAAATGTTCGTCAGCTCCCTGCACTCCCCTGTGCCCCTTCCACTCTCTCCTGTGCGAACCTGCATCCTCTCTCACGTGGAAACTAGCCAGCAGATCCTAACTGATTTCATAACATACAGTCTCTTCCCTCCCATCTACTGCCAGTTGGAGTCAGTTTTTGAAAGTGCAAATTATATCACTAAACTTACTGACTTTCAGTGCTCCCAGAGTAAAGCCCAAATGCCTGAACGTGGCCAGCGGGGTGCCGCAGGGTTTGACTTGTGCTCAGCTCGGAGCAGCAGAAGCCCAGGTGTCAGGCATCCTCCCCACCTCCCCTGTGGTCTGTTGGCTCCGAGGGTCACGCTGACTTAGTGATGCCCTGTGCGGTGTGAGCCCTGACAGATGGTTTTCCTTTTTCTAAGGCAAGTGCCTGACTTAAGCTTTGATTGCCAAGGCATCCACAGCAGAGATGTCACCCTGACTGCATTAAGAGCCAGGCCGCCTCCCTTGGAGTTCCTCTGCTTAAAAATCTTTGGTTGGGACTTCCCTGGTGGTACGGTGGATAAGAATCTGCTTGCCAATACAGGGGACATGGGTTTGATCCCTGGTCTGGGAAGATCCCACATGCCGTGGAGCAACTAAGCCTGTGAGCTACAACTACTGAGCCCGTGTGCCACAACTACTGAAGCCTGTGCGCCTAGAGCCCATGCTCCGCAACAAGAGAAGCCGCTGCGATGAGAAGCCCACGCATCACAACAAAGAGTAGCCCCTGCTCGCTGCAACTAGAGAAAGCCCACGCAGCAACAAAGATCCCAGCCAAAAATAAATTAGTTATTTAAAAAAATAAAAATAAAAATCTTTGGTTGATTTAGGTAACTGACCATTGGACCACTTTTTTTTTCTTTTCTCCCTGTGCTTTAATTCCTGCTCTTATGTTTTAAATTCACCAATAAAGAGTAACCTCATGAAACCCTAGGCCCCTCACCTCCGCCCCAGTGAAAGAAGAACCCTGGGCCAGCATGTTCTCTCTATCTCTCTGTCCCTTTCTCCCCATCCCATCCCCTCCTACCCCTGCGACCGCACTGTGTGGCCCACGGCATGCCATGTACCCTCCAGGCCTGTGAGTAATAAACCTTGTCTGCTTCAAAGTTTCCTGGTGGTTATGTCTGATGGCATCTTGCAATCATAATAAGAACCACAAGGGTCAGTCCAGCCGCAGCACTGGTTCCAAAAGCAGAACCCAGGCCCAGGTGAGTGTGCCCCCCAGCATTTCTAGCTGATAGCACCACTATGGATAGGCTGAGACTGGCACAAATCACCCTAGATCTGGCCTCTAGACTCTGGGCTCCCAGTTTAGACCACTGGTCCCAGGGAGACTGAATGGTTTGCTCCCCAGGCAGCCTCCAGGCCCTGCAGGAAGCAGAGTACTGGCACTCAGGACAGACCAGTCCTGCCCAGGCCCAGCAGAGACCCTGCTGCTCCCCAGCTGAAGGGTCGACGCTGGGCTGGTCTCTGCTTGACCAGCAGGGCAGCATGCTAGGTGGAAGTCATATATCCCAAATCCCTGGAATTAGCTCGGCATCCCCAGAAGGGAGCATCTCACCTTGACTGATGAAGGGGATAGACTAAATAAAAACTCATCAGCTATCTTTCTCAAGCTACACAATGTCTGGGAAATAGTAGCCACTCTCATGGTTTCAACAGAGCAATAGATATTTATTATACTCCCATTGCTTGAAAAAACCATTCTGTTCTACCCTTCATCTCTACATTCTGGCCTTTCCCCATCACTTTCGAGAATATGAAAAACAGCACAAGTGTGCTTATAAGTTATATTAAGAAATTTAATCCATGGGGAGAAAATCCTTTGTCATACACAAATTGAAGATTATGAGTGTACACATCTTTATCCATCAGAGTTCTGGGTTGCAAGGCATAGAAATGGACTCCAGAAACAGAAAAGAAGTTCATTCTAAGGGTATCAGCATTGCCCCAAAGGCTGGAGAAGCAAGAAATAAAGGAGTATGGAGAAGGAGAAGGAAGAAGGAGGGGAAGAGGAAGGAGGAAGAGAGGAGGAAGAGGAGAAAAAGGGGAACAGGAAGGAGCGAAGCAACCAGAATCACACTAAAATTATGCTACTGAACTAGCCTGGAGAAGGCACTGCTGCCCTGCCACTAACCATTAGACGTAACAGATGGTACCTCCAGTACCACTGGCAAACGGCACTTTTTTTTCTTTTTTCCTCTAACAACTTTATTGGAGTGTAATTGCTTTACAATGGTGTGTTAGTTTCTGCTGTATCACAAAGTGAATCAGCTATACATATACCTATGTCCCCATATCTCCTCCCTCTTGTGTCTCCCTCCCACCCTCCCTATCCCACCCCTCTAGGTGGTCGCAAAGCACCGAGCTGATCTCCCTGTGACACAGGGCATTGTACACAGAACACCTGATGTGGCTGCCTCCAAAGCCAGCAGAAAGAATTCTCCCCAGGTCCCACTCCTTGAGATCACCTTAGAAGGATGCATCCAGCCTGTTGCCCAAGACATCTGAGGGTCATGACCTGAAAGCCATCCTTGAATTCTTCTTCCTCTCTCTCATGCCCACTTCTAATCTGAGACTGAGTCCAGCTAACCCTACTTTCCTAAATTGCCCAGATTTCTCAAATTTCCCCTCCCTCCCTGCTTGCGCTTAGCTCAAGTCCTCATTGCCTTTTCCCTAGAATATCCTACCGGACTTTCTCTGCACTGCCCCCAGAGCCATAAACCTAAAACAGAGGTGAATTCTGCTTCCAGCTATGCAGACTAGCTTCTTCAGACCAACTTCCTGCCCATAATAACTTGAAAATTAGATACAATGTATCTATATTTAAAAAATCCACTTGAAGTCACTGAATAGCTACAAAGACCAAAAACGTGAAGGGCCAAGATTCTGGAAAGAAGGGAAGTACACGGCGGTAAGCTGACATAAGGCCTTCTTGAGGCATTTGCCCTTTCGTAAGCAGCAGTCTGGAGTCTGAGAAGCTGAGCAGGCCATTCAACAATCTCATGGGGCCAGAGAGACCAAAGTTGGAGTGGAGGGTCTATCAAACAAAGGAGCCCCTAGCCTGACTGCTGGTCAGAAATGAGAGTTTCCTCTCTGGAGGAAAGTAATACCCTCTAGAGCATCCAATAATCTCTATACCAGCAATGTCTATTTCCTGCAAAGATGGAAATGTTCTATAACCTGCACTGCCCAATGTCTATTTCCTGTAAAGATGGAAATGTTCTATAACCTGCACTGCCCAATGTCTATTTCCTGTAAAGATGGAAATGTTCTATAACCTGCCCTGCCCAACACTAGCCCTATGTGGTTACTGAGCACTTGGAATGTGATTAGTATAGCTGAAGAATTGAATTCATAATTTAATTTAACTTTCATTCAAATAGCTACATGTGGCTAGAAGCTGCTTTTTAAAACAGTATGGTTCTCTACAATGTTTGCTTTTCAATCCAAGATTGCCAGGGATACCAAGAGGCAAGATCAAATGATGAAAACCAACAGAAAAACATATACGTAAGCAGATCCAAAGCATACGCAGATATTGGAGTCATCAGACATGGTTTTTAAGTCAGAGAGACCATGACTCCCCCGTATTTGTTAAGATTAGGTTTGGCAGAATATTATAAAACCCCCCAATAACAATAATTTTAACAACATGAAAACTTCTTTCTTTCTCACCTAAAAGACAAGGTGACACACAGGGTTGGTGGCTCTTCATGCTACTCCATCATTTTCAGTTTGGGTCTTCATCATCAAGGTGACTTCGTAGTCCAAAAGGATTGCTGGAACGCCAACCATCACGTCCAAGTTTCAAACCAAAAGAAAAAAAAATGCAGAAGGGGAAACGGGGTTTCACCTGGCTAACTCATCTCCCTTTCAGCAGCCTTCCTAGAAGTCCCACACAACACTCTGCTTATATCTTTTTGTCAAAACCTATTTGTATGACTGCCTCCCACTGCGTGGGAAGCTGAGAAATATCGTGTTTTGGTTTGGAAATTAATAGGCCACAACTAAACAGCAGAGTTCTGTAAAAAAAGAAGGAAGGGGAGTATAACCATTGTGATAGTAACTAGTCATCTCTGTTATGCATTCCTATTTAAGGACCTTCTACAACTCCCCACTGCCAGACATGTGAAGACCTTCACAGTTTGGCCCCTATCTCTCATTCTATCTTCTGTCCTGCTCTCCAGATGCGCCATTCTCTAAGCACCTCTAATCATGGCCACATCTAAAACACCAAGATGTGAGCTGCCGTGCCCTTGCTTCTGCTCATTCTTTGGCTTGGGATGCCCTTTCTCTGACAAGTCTGGCTCATTTTCAAAGCTTAACTCCAAGGTCATCTCTTTTGTGCTACCTTTTCCAGCTCTCCTAGTCAGAATCAAAACCTCTCTCCCGGTTCCCATAACCCATGGTGGATGGATACCTGCATTACTGCGTTTGCGTCAAATTGTAATGAGTGGCTTTCATGTCATCTCTCTTTCTAAATAATGAGCTTCTCCAAATCAGAAACACGGCATATTCTTCATTTTTATTCCCCTAGTGTTTGTTATGTGGTCGGTGCTCTGTCAACTTCTGCTGAATGGATAAGTAAGAGACTTAAGGATAAAGTTAGTTAAGAAATCTCCAATGCTTTCCCTCTCTAACGTACATAATTCCGACTCCAGACAGCTCAGCCTTCATATAGAACGGAGGTGATCTTGCAAGTTTTTTGTTATGGCAGAACTGTGTTGTGTGGAACATTGTATGTAATAAATATGCTGAGCTGGGAAATTATTTTTTTACTTTTTATACATATTATTTGATATGATGGTAAAAAGATCAACTTAAGAGCAGCACAATTATAATTAGCAGTAAAGGGAGTTTCATTTAACTCAAGTAAATCAGACATCACCTTTGTGCTCAGCAACATGAAAGATACTGTGTGAAATCCTCATCACTCTCCCTTCACATACACACACACTCTCACACCAAAAAAAGAGTTCACAGTTATTGCATTCTAGGAGGGTGAGACCCTGTAAAACTAGAACATGGAGCCCCAGAACAACTAGGTGACAGTTAGGTTACAATAAGTGTCATAATAAATCATACCTGTTCACTATCAAATGATATCTGTTACTATAAATATTTAGAGAAAGAAGAGAAAGGGTGGTAAGAAAATCCTCTGAGCTGGTCTTTAAAGACACAGCAGGATTGAGCAGGGCAGTAACTATCAAAGCATGAAATACAGGCCATGGGTGGGAGAAGAAATGATTTCAGAGAGATACAAACACCATGCTGAATAGCATTAAATTGCACAGCGGGAAGACTTTGCTCTTTTTCATTCTCTTTGACATTTTTAGTCTACATTAAGGAAGGTTTCCACCGGGGCATTTGTAACAGATAGTAACATTCATTTTAATAAACACAGGACAAGTCTCAAGCCTAGATCTTGGCAGGCAACAATATGTAGCTAAAATTTAATGACATTGTTTTGAGGTTTTTGTATTTGTTTGTACAGGCATCTTCCATTTATGGCAAGTGATAATGGTTTTCCATCATATACTTTTACTTTTAAAATCATCTAATTTAAGTATAAAGGAGGAGTCACTTTAAAGAAGACTAGTAAGTAAATATTAGTACAGGCAGTATGTGGCTATGGAAAAAATGGTAAAAATGTACTTAAAGGACTGAAATTTGGGAAACGTCATGACACTGGGAGTGGAGAAGTGAGACTTTCCCCACCGTGATGAAAGCTGTACAGTCAGAGGGCTCCCGGTGAACAGGGCAGAACCCAGGTGGGATGGAGACGCAGCAGCGCAGGCTGGATGCTGGCTCTCCGGAGGCTGGAATGTGGAGGACTTTCCCACCAGGCTAACACTTCTTCCTGAGAGTAGAGGCGATCTTGTGCCTCTCATCGTGTCTCAATGCGATTCCTGACCCACGTCCCTCACCCCTGCGTCAGGATGCACTCTGAGGACAGCCTTGCGTGCGTGTGTGTGTGTGTGTGTGTGTGTGTGCGCGGTGTGCGGTGTGCGTGTGCGTGTGTGTGTGTGTGTGCGCGCGCGTGTGTGTGGTGCAGGGGCAGGCACCACACAGAGGCCCAGCTGGAGGAAAGAGAGAAAACCAACGGCACTCGCAGAAGATCAGCACTTTTCAGTACTTCGGCCCTGAACGAAAGCTGCCTCCGCAAATGAGGGCCACAGTCCCTGGTGCCCGGTGTTCTGTCTCCCAGCTACCCACGGAGGGCCATGTCATCGCAGAGCACGGGCCTGTGTCTCTCTAGCCTGGTGCCTGCCCCGGGCCTAGCCGGGGGAACCAGCAGTGGTGGTTCACACATCTTCACTCAGAGCCGTGGTCCTCCACCCCTACCCTATTTCCTGTCCTCATCTCTGCCCTCTCATTTCTTGTGGCTGGATTCCTGGTCTTCCCATCTCTTTTGCTCTGAGGACAGGAAATCTAAAGCAGCCCCCAGTGTCCCACAGATGAGAAAAGCAATAAAGGTGGGGAGAAGAGGGAGGGAGACTGTTCTGAATAGGTAATCGACATGACATTCCCGGGCCCCGCTGTGTCTCTGGATGATCTGACCCAAGGTACCAAGTGAAGCGATGCAGGGTGGAGGCTCTACTTCTCAGCACCCAAAGCCATCAATCTAGACCCTGCTGGCAGCACTGACTTCCCTTGAAAAACATTTTAAAAAGAAAAGGTCAGAACCATTTGTTTCTCCACATGAATAAATTCACAACCCCCTGGCTGCTTGTCCCTGGAAGACTCAGCACGAACCCAGGTGGCTGCTCCCAGCCTCCCAGAACAAGCTCTCTAGGCTGAGACTTTCCAAGGCAAATCCCCCGCATCTGAGTCCATCCATTAGGGGTCAGTCCCCTGAGTCACCTGCATCTAGTCACAGAGCAGAGCAGTGTGAAATAGCATGACATTTAGAGTTGGATTGTTGGGGCTTGAATCCTGGTCTTTTTACTTACTAGCTGTGTGACCTCGGGTTTATTACTTAACATCTCTGAACCTTTCTCATATGTAAAACAAGTAAAGTGAATAATAATAAGCACTGTCTCATAGAGTTCTTGTGAAAATCAATTGGAATAACAAATGTAGAATGATTAGTGCAGTGCCTGACATATAGTAACTGGTTAATAAAAATTGGTCATAGTGACTATAATAGATGAAATAATACTGAAGCCCAATTGTTTCAGTTATCACCGTGCAACAAACCACTCAAAAACAGTCATGTAAAACAAAATGTATTATTTCCCATTATTCTAAGGGTTGCCTGGCCTCACCTGGCTCTTCTTACCGGAGATTCCTCATGCGGTTGCAGTCAGGTGGCAGCTGAGGGACTAAAGTCATCTGAAGACGGGACTGAGTAGGGACATTTAAAATGGCTTGTTTGCTTTCATGTTTTGTCCTCAGCTGAGATGGCTTGAACACCTAGGGGCTGGCTGGGCATCTCCCTCTCTCCATGTAGGCTCTTCATGTGGTTAGCTTGGACCTCCTCACAGCATGGCAGTCTCAGAGAAGTCAGACTTCTTACGCGACAGCTGGCTTCTTCCAGAGGAAACATTCTAAGAGATGAAGAAGCTGGAAGGCTTCTTATGACCTAGCTTCAGAAGTCACACAGCATCACTTCTGCCTCATTCATTTGGTTACACGGGGCCAGCCTTGGTTCAGCATACGAGGCACATACTCAAGGGTATCACCACGGAGAGTAGTTCACTGGGGCCATCTTGGAGGCTAGCTTCCACAATAGCCATCAGCTTCTTCTAACGCAGTACTGAAAAGAGCTCTGGATTTTTAATTGGAGACTTGGGTTCAAGGTTTTAGGTGGGTTACTACCACCCTCAAAGTCCGCATTTGCTCATCTGTAAAAAGGGATATAACGGTACACATCTCATGGGTTGTAGTGGAGAACAAATGTCATCATGCATGGTCAGCTCCTAGCACTGCACTTGGCACACGGGGCTGCAGCCAAGTTCCCTTCTCCATTTAGAGCAGGGAGACCCTCACCACCAACATTCTTCGTCCTCCTGCTTGGAGGGGCCACCCTGAGACGAGGTTGCTGTCACTCCCTTGTTTCTGAGGGTGTGTGTGTGTGTGTGTGCACGCATGAACGCATGCAACAGGAAGTTAAATTTAGCTTGTCACCTGCCGGGTTCATAGTTGCCACTGAATAAATAATGTGTAATTCAGAAGAAGAGTCGTCAACTCATGCTGCGATGCCAGAGACCTTCTGAATGGAATTTCTGCTAACTCTAGAATGAGTTATTTAAAAAATTTGTAAAAATGGTTAAGCCACCTGATCTCAGAAATCTCAGAAACGCTTTCATTTTCTCTTGACCTCTATTTTTGAAACCTGCCAGGAAGCAGCGCGCACACTCACTGGGGACTTAACATGAATTACCAAGCAGCTGGAAAGAGCTCAAGGTGATAGATTACTGACACTGGTTCTTAATGCTGCACTCCGGACACCGGAGAAAGCCACGTAGCCTCTCAGTGGCTGCTGCATCCCTTCTGTGAGGCTCTGGGCCTGCCTGGGTCTGGGGGAGGGGTCAGAACACTCAGCAGTTGCTCTGCCCAGCCTGGAGCACGTTGGGTGGTGGGGAGACTGAGGTGTCAGTCGCACCTGTACCCTCCCCAGCCAAGCGCTCCCCATTCTGAGGAAACTCTTTAGCAAGACCGAGAGCAGCAAACGTACTTGCTGTTCCTGAGAACGTGGGGGTGTTTGCTTCTTGGGCAGGGAGGGACAATGTCCTAGCTATAGACATACGGGATATTGGTCAAAGGAGGAGCTCACTGAGAACGTGAGACCAAAACCCTCTTGAAGGGGGTGTCTGTGAGCCCTGGTCATCCTCCCTTGGGAATACAGCTTCATGGAATGAGCTTTAACCTGGGTTAAAGCTGGTTCTGCTTTTATCTGGCCGCGAGCTCTCCTGGCAGATCCTCCCTCTTATGGATTCAGCTTCCAGAACATGCTGGTGGAATCCCACAGCTCATGCTCAGTCTTGCTCTCTGAGCTTCAGGCTTACACATCCCACTGCCTACCAACGTCTCCTCTGGACATCCCACGAATACTTCCCCTAACGCATTCAAATCTCATTGCCCAACCTCTAAAACTCCTGCCTCCTACCCACTTCCTGGTCCTCGGTAGTAATCTCTATCCACCCAGAAACCAAGACAGGAACCCTAAGCTCCATCCTTTCCCCAACTCACATCTAACCAGTCACTAAGCTCCTCAGTTCTCTCTCAGACCTGTCTCTCCATATAACGTTTAGACTTCATCCTTCCTACCACCCTGCAAGTGGAGAGCCCAGCCCCCCATTGCATCTCACCTGGACTCTAGGGGGCTTCCGGGGAGCCCTTCCGCTCCACTTGTCTGCCTCAGCCAGCCCCAGGCTCCTTCTTCCCAGGACCAAATCCTGATGAAGGAAGAGAACAGTATAAGAGCAACTGATTAGCTGCGTGTCCTGGTATCTGGGGCATGCTACTACCCTATCCTGGGTCCTTTGCCCCTCCATCTGCAAAGTAAAGGAATTGGAGAAAATAAACTCTTCTAGAAACTCCTTCCTACTCCAGGATTCTGTGATCCTCCTGAGAAACTTTCTGCAGAGGAAATAAAACAGCTTATCTGACCACAGGCTTCAGGAAGCCTCCTGATATCTGAAGGGGGAAAATCATTAACTTCTCCTCAGTGCAAATTAATGTCATTGATCTCAGTCCAGTCCGGCTCAGCAGAAGGCAATACATTTGGGGAAAAAGTGTGTTCTGGAAATAAAAGGCTGGAAGGATTCCCTACAGGAATGGCTGATCTTTCAGAAACAGGGCAGAGAGCAGCCAGAGGCCTCTGTAGACATCAACATTTTGGGGGTTAGGAGAGTACAGTCAACATCCACTCTGAGAACATGGAGCTGGTTGGGAGCCCCAGACTGTAGGGCTGGCTCTGCTGTGTGACCTGGGGTAGGTTATTCCCTGTCTCTGGTCTGCTTCTCCATCTCTAGATGCAGTCACTGATCTCTAGGCTGATACTAAGTCATCTCAAGGGAAGTGAGTGAGCCTTACAGGGCCCTAGAGTCTGTTCTGGGCCCATGGGAAGTTAAGGATGCTCCTCCTTCTTCCAAAGCTTTAATTTGAACCCAAAAGTTTTGCCAAAGAAAAAAGGTAGAAGAAAAGAGCTACAATGGTTGATTTTATGTCTGTTAACTTGGCTGGGCCATGGTGCCCAGATCTTCAGTCAAACATTTTTCTGGATGTTTCCTATAATGGTGTTTCTTGGATGAGATGAACATTTAAATTGGTGGATTTTGAGTGAAGCAGATTGCCCTTCATAATGTGGGTGGGCCTCATCCAATCAGTTGAAGGCCTGACTAGAACAAAGACTGACCTCCTCTAGCAATAGGAATTCTACCAGTGGACTGCCTTTGGACTCAAACTGCATCTCTTCCCTGGGTCTCTTCCCAGCCTGCTGGCCTACTCCACAGATTTTGGATTTACTAAGCCTCCAGATTGGGAGAGGAAGGCAATTCCTCAAAATAAATAAATATGTATACATATCCTGTTGGTTCTGATTCTCTGGAGAACTCTGACTAATACAGGCACTATCTCTACTCCCTAGAGGAGGAGGGTAGGCCTTAGAATTGTAAAAGCATCCAAGCTCTACTGAGCCATCTTTCCCAAATGACTTCTAGGCTGCTCCCTATGGGGGCTATGAGATGGTACAAAACTCTCTGGAATCCAGGACACTCCTGCTCTAAAGGAGCCTTCTTTCCACACCACGGATAAAGTCAGAGGAGGCCTGGAGTGGGTGCAGAGCCAGCTCTCTAGAGCAGCTATTTTGGTAATAATTACCATTGACTAGGTCAGGTATTGTACGTATTTTCCTCACGTTATATGATTTAGTTATCAAACCTAGGAAGCAGATACTATTCATATACCTATTTCACAGAAGAGAAACCTAAAGCACTATGAAGTTAAATTATTCCTTTCCTGGATTTGACACTGTGTTCTTCTGCCTGGTGGGTACCAGGAGCTCTACATGTTAGCTCGCTTGCTGGGGCCAACTCTATGAACTGGATGGCATTATCCATATTGTTCAGATGAGAAGATAAGACCCAGAGAGGTCACGTAGTTTCATAAGATCCCCTAGCTAGTAGTGGCAGAGTCAAGATTCAATCCCAAGCCCTTCTGACCATGACCCAAGCTCTTCTAGCCAGCCACCCTGCTCCTATCCATAGTTGTTGCAAAGGGACTCTCTGCTATCCCTGCTGTTTACAAGCCTACTGACCACCACCCCCCCCAGCTCACATCTCATTGTAATTATTACCATGAGTTACCATCATCTTGATGGTAATTATACCTCTGTTTGTATAATACTGTGTAGGTCTTCAAGGACTTCAACATACTTGCCTCACTCTGCATCATAAGCTAGGGCAGTCTATAATATCCTCAGTTCTGCAGGGGCTGGTTGAAGCCAAGGGGGTAGGATGGAAGCTAACACTTACCAAAAGCCTGCTGCATTTCAGGGTGGTGCTGGGGCTCTAACATGCTTTGCCTAATTTATTTCTTTCCACAATCCTGTGAGATGACTGCTGCCATTTGACAGATGGGGAGACCAAGCATGTGGAATATCCCCTGCCAGGTGAGATCATAGGAGAAATGGATTTTCCCACAGGGTTGTTGAGATGCTTTGCACTGTCCCACTCTCTGTCACTCCTGGGGTCCTAGCTTCCCATTGACTTTACCCATCCCCCATTTTAAGGAAGTGCTCCTGAGTCTCTCCGTCCAAATTCCAATTCCTAATTTGGGTTATCTCAACTCATTGTTTAGAAGGAAACACTGAGAAGCAATTAATCCTCGAGAAGAGCAGATTGCTCGAGAAGATTGCTAGCTCCTTCCTAGTAGCGTTGTAGAGAGGAAGTGCTTTCATCCCAGAGAGGCTCTGATCTCCATCTCAGAATCAGAGCCCACGTGACTGTGTGATCTGGAGCTGAAGAGACTGTGTGAGGCATATCCCCTGCCGCTGTTCCTCACTCCTACCCTCCTACCCCAACCTCGCTCAGTACCCCAAGCTGTAAACCCAGGGGTCATCCACTACTCCCCGCTCTCCATTCCCCACACGTCCAATCCAGTACTGACCCGGCTAGACATACCTGCCAGACTCTCCTAGAAGCTACAGCTCCCATCCCATCTTCACTCCCCAGAATCAAGCCAATAACCTTACTCGACCGACCCCACTCCACAAGGTTTAGCTCTTTGTAAGCACCTGCCCCCTCTGTCCTCTGGCCTGCAAGGCTGGTCACACTCTGACCCTGTCCACACCCAAACCCCACCCCCTCTGCTCCTACCCTTCTGCCTAACCACTCACCTTGAAATTAATGCAATGTATGCCTCCTTCACTAAACTGAAGCCTTCGTAAGAGCAAGGACCACGTCTCTCTTATTTACCGTGATATCCTCAGGGCCTAGCACAGTGCCTGGTACATACAAAAAGTTCAGTAAACATTTGTTGAGCGAACGGATGAATGAGTGAGTGAATGGTATCATGGCAAGTATCTTAAGGTCCTGTGCTTTTTTTGCCCTCTGCTTCTGTAACTCTCAGTGAGCTTCTCCAGGTCCCTCAGGGACTGAGGCCCAGGACTGGTGGTGTGGCGTGGCTTGCTCTCTGTCATGGGCCGAGTTCAGCCAGCTGACCCACAATCTGTTTCCCTATTTAAGCCCCCAAAGTGTCCTGTGGCCCAGCCCTCCTCCCCGCCCCCTCTGCCTTATGAATAGTCCAGTTTGTCCCCCTTGTTTGCACGTCTCTCCCAGCACCTGCCCCTTCCTCACCTCTGAGTCACACCTCACACGCACATCTGCATGGCCTTGTCCAGATGCCCCTCCTGGAGCCACGCTGGGTTCTGTCTACTCCTCCTCTCTCAGATCTGACCTTCCTTGAGGCCGGGAGTGAGCTAAGGAGTTAAGCTTGTGGCTAAGAGCTTTTGTAGTCAGCGCCCTCGATCCGTCTCTCCCTAATGGGCTGCTTCCCCAGAATGGAAGATAACAAAAATGCATCTCTATGTTATTCTCCAGCAATTTGTATTGTCTCAGGTCTCTGGTACAGAGTCCAACACCAGTGATTAAAACTTTAGACACACAAGAAGGTAATGTTCATGTTTTGTGGGAAGAGCAAAGTGCTGAGGTCAATATTACTGTCCTAGGCTCTAGTCACTGGGCCTGACTATCCAGCCATGGTTGCCATGTGACAGTCAGCGCCCTGGTCACTGACTCTCCTGGCGTCTCGGTCCCTGCAAATCCAAGTCTTGGGTTAAGGCCAGGATTCTGTGTCCTGTTTTTTCCTCAATACCATGTTTTTAAATTGAAGTATAGTTAATTTACAATGTTGTGTTAGCTTCAGGTGTACAGCAAAGAGATTCAGTTATATATACATATATATATATACATACACACACAGACATATATATACATATATATGTATATACATATATGTACATATATTCTTTTTCAGATTCTTTTCTATTATAGGTTATTACAAGGCATTGAATACAGTTCCCTGTGCTATACAGCAGGTCCTTGTTGTTTATCTATTTTATACATAGTAGTGTGTATATGTTAACCCCAAACTCCTAATTATCTCCACCCCTCGCCTGCCACTATCTCCTCTGGTAACCATAAGTTTGTTTTCTATGTCTGTGAGTCTATTTCCACTTTGTAAATAGGTAACCATAAGTTTGTAAGTTCATTTATATCATTTTTCTAGATTCCACATATAAGTGATATCATATGGTATTTGTCTGTCTTTGTCTGACTTCAGTTAATATGATAATCTCTAGGTCCATCCACGTTGCTGCAAATGGCTGTGTCCAGTTTTCTGACAAAGACATAGGTCAGGTCCTAGGCAGCAGAGCCTCTTTTTTTTTTAATGTTAATTAATTAATTAATTAATTAATTTCTGGCTGTGCTGGATCTTTGTTGCTGTGCACGGGCTTTCTCTAGTTGTGGTGAGCAGGGGCTACTCTTTGTTGCGGTGCGCGGGCTTCTCATTGCGGTGGCTTCTCTTGTTGTGGAGCACGAGCTCTAGGCATGTGGGCTTCAGTAGTTGTTGCACACAGGCTCAGTAGTTGTGGCTCGAGGGCTGCAGAGCGCAGGCTCAGTAATTGTTGTGCCCCGGCTTAGTTGCTCCACGACATGTGGCATCTTCCCAGACCAGGACTCGAATCCCTGTCCCCTGCATTGGCAGGGGGATTCCTAACCACTGTGCCACCAGGAAAGTCCTGGCAGCAGAGCCTCTTATTTATTTATTTTTGTTTGTGGTACGCGGGCCTCTCACTGTTGTGGCCTCTCCCGTTGCGGAGCACAGGCTCCGGACGCGCAGGCTTAGCGGCCATGGCTCACGGGTCCAGGCGCTCCGCGGCATGTGGGCTCTTCCCGGACCGGGGCACGAACCCGTGTCCCCTGCATTGACAGGCGGACTCTCAACCACTGCACCACCAAGGAAGTCCTGGCAGCAGAGCCTCTTAAACAACACAAAAAATTCTGCAATTTTCCTCCAGGGAAAAGAGAAAGTATAAGAACAGACACAGTTTCTTCTCAGAACAGTCCTCAGTTGTCCCGGTGAATTGGAGGTCAGTGGGGCAAATATTATCATAAAGCATGCACTGAATACACTTGGCAAATACTGCCCCCCAAAGACTCTCCAGGGCGATTGATGGAGAAGGAAGGAACACCGACATTTTAGGTTTTGCATACTTTTGTTTCACAAACATATTTTGTTTTTATAATTAAAAACAGAAAGCATATTTTCTTCCATATGCCTTCTCTTCAGGCATGGAATCAGAACGGCAGGATCTCAAGGGGCTATAGGGCTCTTGGAGATCATCTAGCCTAACCCCCTCCTTGACAGAGGAGGGAACTGGGGTGGCAAAGGGGATGGACTTGCCCAAGGTCATCCAGCTCAAGGTCATACATCAGGCAGGAGGCCTTTAAAGTCCATTTCCCAGATACATTCACTTATAAAACTAATTATTCCACAGCTAATCCAATGGAACATGGACTGCTGCAGAAAGTGTGGCCTGAAATTTCTTCAAGAAAAAAGAAAAGGCAATTAAGGGTGTGCTAAAAAACCCAGCATGACCATTCTGGGCTTGTTAAAGCTCAGAATTGAGTGAGAAAATACTAAGAGAACATGGTAAAAGAAGCCCCTGGGACTGAAAAGCACTCTCTCCCTGTCTATATATCTACTGATATTTCTATAGTCCTTTACTTGTATATTGGGAGAGAGAGTGAAAGCAACTGAGTGAAATGAGAGTGGGATGATGGGTGACTGGTGAAGCAGGTCTGGAAATTTAATGGCTCCTTTCTCAAGCTCTAAGGAAAAAACCCAAGTTGCAAGAAGATGGGAGAGGAGCCTGGAAAGAGACGGCCCCGGGAACCCTTTGGAACTCCTGGGAAGAGAAGCTTCCCAGGGGACATGGGAGGTCCAAGGACTGGAAGGTGATGATCCCCAACGAGCTAGGGTCAGTCAGGGAGGCGAAGGTCCTTCTTTTCCTATGGCTTGCTGGGGTAGA
This sequence comes from Orcinus orca, assembly GCF_937001465.1. Classification (NCBI taxonomy): domain Eukaryota; kingdom Metazoa; phylum Chordata; class Mammalia; order Artiodactyla; family Delphinidae; genus Orcinus; species Orcinus orca. Next base: position 75,588,886 of record NC_064563.1, read on the forward strand.
ATTCTGGCTCTCTAAGATAGCACCAAAGCAACCTGCTGATAAGGAAACACTGAGTTTATTCTTACTTCAGTAGGGGAGAGTTCTACTTCCGCAGAGTCTTAGGAGTGTCTAGGAGGAAGTCAAAGGCAAGACACCTACTGGGATTTTGAAATCTGGCTTAAGATGAGTCTTTCAGCTGGGTGTGGGGGAATGCAGTGATTGATTAGGACTGGGGAAGGCTCATGACATAATAGTTTAGGGCTGATGGACACAACAAGGCAAAGACTTTGAGGCAAAATGTGTAAACAGTTATTTGATGCTTTCTATTAATGAGTAGATAAGTCTTTCAGGAAGTTCTTGCAATGAACAATAAAGTTATTTGCAACTTTTATCTCGCTGGGAAAGAGTTTTCTAGAATGGTTGATGAAGGATTTTCTAAAATGGCTCATAAAGTTGTGTTGATGAAGATAGAAGAATGAATAACACAGATTGTAAGCTGTGTGGGCATTGATGGTTTCCATTCTCACTGGGAAGACCACCCTGGAGGGTTATGCTCAGTTGTGGGCAACTAACTTGAAAGAACGTTAACAAATTAGGACCTGTCCTGAGGTTAATGACCAGGACTATGAAGCAACATCCTGTGGGAAATGACCAGAAGAACTGGGGTATTCAACCCGGTGAAGTGGAAAGTGTGGAACCTGCTCCTCAACAAAGGTCTGCTGTGGGGATGAGGCAGTTGCCCTGTTTCTCTAGGGGCCTGGAAGGCAGAATTAGGAGAAATGGATGAGAGATACAGAAGCAGGCCTCAGTTTAACTTAAGAAAGGACCTTCTAAGAGTTAGGGAGGGATGGGCCATCTCACAAGGTGCCCAGCTCTCTGCCAGCTCTGCTGGAAAAGCACTCAGGTAGGGCATGTGTGCAGAGGCTGTTCTTGCATTTCCTTATGGATTCTTCTCTCTCTTTCTTTTCCTTTTTTAAGAAGTACTACTTAGAGTTTAAGATCAAGCTCAAATGTCCTCTCCCTTCATGAAGCTGCTTGACCCCTCCCCAGTTAAAAATGATCGATAACTCTTATTGCCTATACTGTTTCCATGGCATCAACACCATCTGCCCGCCATTACTGAGGGGCTCTGCCTCTGGCTGGGTTACTTTGAGCAGGCCCTCTCCCCTCTCTCAGCCTTGGTTTTCTCATCTATAGGACGATGGGTTTAGGAGTATGAGCCAGCCTTGGATAGAGTGGCCCTCAGTGACCTGAAAAAGTTACAAAAACCAAGACACAGATAGACATGGAAGCTGTCCTCTTGAGGCCTACAGAGAAGTCTTGGGAAAGACGTTGATGACATTGTTTCTGATTCCAGAGGGCAGAAATCAGTCTCTAGCATGGGGTTAGTTACCAGGATCCGATTTCAATTTGGTACCAGAGGGGACATCCTAATAACAATCTCTGCTTGAGGTAGGAAGGTAGTAAGTCCTTCATTCCCGGAAGTGTTCTAGCAGAGGCCTGTGAAGGGGATGTGGGCAAGTCTGTCACTTAGGAGGCTTGAGGCTGCAACTAACAGAACCACAGATTAAGAACTGCTTAAACAATAATGAATTTCTTACCTATCATAAGAAGTCCTGTTATCTGACACAATAGGATAAGGTGGAACAGCACAAAGTCAGGGCCCTGGGACAGCATCTCTGGGCTTCTCTTGGGTTTCCCCTAATGGTCCAAGATGGCAGCACAGTTGGGAGTAACACTTCCTCATACAAATACATCCAAACACAAGAAGGAGCCAGTACTGAGTTTCTTTTTACAAATGGAGAAAATACTCCCAGAAGCCCTCATAGACTTCCCTTTATACCTCATTGGTTAGGGTGGGGTCGCATCAGTTCACCTCCACCAGTCACTGGCAAAAAGAAAGGAATTAGCTGAATTAGCTTAAATTGGTCAATGTGCATGTGGAATGTCCATGAAACACATGGGCACTCAGTACCTGGACAAAATCAGGGTACTGTCAGCAAGGAAGAAGAGTGAGCCATTGGTGAGGCAAAGTGCACAGTCTGAGGTAGCAGGGATTTCTGACCAGACAGCTCCTGAGGCTGATGCCAGCTCTTTAATTCTATTTCCAGGGTTCTTTCCAGCTTGAGAATCCTAATTTTTATAAGTAGCCACTTCTTTTTTAAAAATTGCTTTTCTGACTTCCTTACGGCCCAGTTTCCCTCTCCCACTCCCTGTCTTGGAGGCTGCAATTAGCCCTGGTGACACATTTGGCATGGGAATGCTATGAACACAGTCCTGATGAGCTGGGTGTGGGCTCAGACAGTAAAGGCAGGCAGTTAATTGCAGTTTTATTCTCTCCCTAAACTTCCCTGCAAAAGAAAATAAAGGAAGAAAGAAGAGGTGACTGAGAAGCAAAGCATGAGCTGAGGAAACGCTGGCTGCAGAGGACACACCCTCTTGAAATTCTGCTCTGAACCAGGTCCTTCGTGGCCCCAAGATGGGCAGACATTTCAGAGGCTGAAATGCGGTGGAAGTATGTGCGGTGGGCTGCTCTCCTTATCTGTCTAGGACTCCTGAGATGACCTCATATAACCAGGGTTATCCTCAACTAAGCCAAACCGGGAGCCTGAAGCCGAAGTCGGCCTTAGTGTCCAGGCCCTGACTTCCAGGACGTGGAAAGGGGATGCCTGGGCCTTTGACTTTCTCTGTGTGAGACAGGGCCCTGCCTCCCGTTAAGACCCACAGATGGAGGATTCTTGCAAAACGGGAAGGGAGAGGTTAGGTTCTGGGCAAGCAAAACATGAAAGGCCGACGTCCCCCGCTTGGCTTCGGAGGCTTGGCGCTTCTCAGCTCTCAGCCACTGACCTTCACCCTCGGCCCACCCACGCCCAGCCCTGGTTCCTGGTCCTCCTGCTGAGACTTCATCCGCGGGACACGCTAGCCACCAGCATTTGCCAAACGACAAGCGGGGGAGGCGGGAGGCAGGACACTCTGCCATAATTTCTCATCAGTTGCATAATTTTGCATCTGAACCCACCGTACATGACAAATGTGGAAGTCGGCAGACCGGAGCTGCAGGTGCGCTGCGGGGAAGTGAGGACTGGCGCAGATTGGCTGTGTTGATGATGATACGCTGCCGATCGGCATTGGTTACAGACGATCTACACCCATAGCCAGTCACTGAAGCCTCGCGTGCTCCAGACCCTGTGCTAAGTGCCACTGAGGTGACAGAGAGCACTAAGACCGGGATCTGTCCTCGGGGAAGTCACAGACAGCCTGCTGGGAGGTAAGGCACACGCAGAAACACTCATGACAAAGGCAGGCTACCTGGGCTCTGTTAAGGCAGGACAACATCCTACGGAATCACTACAGCACCTAAAATAAGATTAAATCATTACTGGTTTCCTACTATGAGCCCAGCTCCATGTTAAGCTTCTTACATGGTGATTTCATTTAAACCTTACTCACAACTTTACCATCTACTAATGTTATTTACAGGTGAGCAAACTGAGGCCCAGCAGGAAGCAGCAGACACAGGATTTGGACTAAGACCCTCTGATTCCAGAACTTGCAGCTTTAACTATTGTACCACACTACCCCTAGCGTCAGGTGTGTAGTTGATACTCAAAATGGATTTTGTTAAATGTCTGAACGAATGAATGAAATACCAAAGAATAATTTAAGCAAAGCCATGAGGGAGCTCAGAAAAGATAGAGAGTTCTGGTTGGGATGGAAAGAAGCTTTCATGAAATCCCCTTTAGGCTCAGGTCCATAGAGTGGCTAGGGAGACCGGGAGAAGGGCATTTGTGGTGGGCAGATGCTGAGGTGGCCCCATGATGCCCTCCTCCTGATGCCCGTGCAATCCCCTCCCCTTGAGTGTGGGCAGGACTCGTGACTTGCTTCAGTAGGCTATGCAAACGTGACTGAGGCCATTTCCATGATTATAGGATTGTAAGATTGTAATGCCCATCTTACTAGAAGAGCTTGTCCCTTGCTGGCTCTGAAGAAGCAAGCAGTCCTTGTGGGGAAGCCCATGTGGCAAGGAACTGAGGGCAGGTTCTGGCCAATGACCAGCTAGGAATGAGGGCAGCCTTTGTCCGACAGCCAACAAGGAACTGAGGCCCTTGCTCCAGCCACCCACGAGGACCTGAATCCTACCAACAACCACAAAAGCTGGGAAGTGGATCCTTCTCCCACTGAACCTTGAGATGAGACCAAGAAATGATGAGATAATGAATGTGTTAAGCCACTAAGTTTGCTGTACTATTGTTGTGTTAATAAATAACTAGTATAGCATCACTGGCAGAGAAAAGAGCAGAAGCAAAGGCCTGGGGGTGGAAAAGCCTGGGGAATATTAGGACATTTCTGCTTGCTCTCTGTGGCAGGAGCAAATCGATGAGTTGGGCTTTTGAAGACAGAATGAGCTGTCTGGACTGTTCTGTAGGAAAGGAGTTGCCAGGGCTGGTAGATCCCGGGAGGCATCTCTATGGGGATCAAATAGGTTTAAATCATAGTACGCTGTTGAATGTCCACAAGCACGTCTAGTCCATATGTCCTGGGCTTCCAAACGGGGCTCTGGCTAAGAATCTGGGGCAGATAACTCCAAGTCTCACTCTCTAGGGGACCCAAGTCAGCTTGTGACAGAGAGGAGCTCAGGGGCCAGCACCCTCAGGGGACAAGGACACATCTGAGTTGTGCAGCTCCCTTAGCTTCCCCCTATCCTCCCAGCATCCAGTCCGGGATGAAACCCTCAGTCAGGGTCCAAAGGGGATGCCTGGAACCCTCAGGGCCACAACTAAGGCGGCTCAGCCTCACCCTGCAGTGACGTCACCTCACTCCTAGCCAGTGGAGGGACTGCCGTGGGGATTTGAAAGTGACTCTGGTGCTTGCATGCTACATAACGGACTTTAAATCCAAGAGTTTGTTGATGGGTTAAGCCCCTAAAATTGATCTCACCATTTGAAAAGGCTATTCAATGAAGAGCCCTTAGGGCTGACTCCCTCCCCTTGTAATACGTTAGTTGAATGATTCAAAAGCCCCCATGTCAGTGAGGGGCCTGGGAGATGGCAGGTCAAGGAAACCCAGCTGGCATTGTGATGGTGTGAGATCTTTAGCTTCTGTGAGGACAAAGGTGCTGAGGTGAAAATCTTTCTTGTTTAGTGGGGCTTCAGGGAAAACAGAGCGGTCATGTCTCTCATATTCGGCCAAATGACTATTGGGAGAGTGATCAGAAGTTTGGCTCATGGGTGCCTGATGGCCCTGGAATGTTCTGGCAAGGAAGGGAGAGAAGACCACTGGTGAGGTCAGGATGGAGAAAAAAGATGGGAGTGCAGTAGCCCTGCAAGCGTCATACCCCAGAGGGAATTTAAAATGTGAAGTCGCCCAGGACCAGAAATGATGAGGGAGTCTGGCCAATGCTCAGAGAAATAAAGGAAAACCAAGGCCGCATTCCAACCATTCCAGCCACTGCCCCTGGTTACAGAAAGAAAAACAACTTTAAAGGCATCCCAGAGAGAAGAATGTCATTCATTCAGCTGACACCTGCAGACCCTCTTAGGACCAGATGCTGAGCTGGGCACGGGCCACGCTGTGGGGGTAAGATGCCCTCCAGGAGTGCCAGGGCCTGGGGGGTGGGTGGGAGGGGGACAGTAGGCAAACAGGGCTGGGCTCTCACAGGGATCTGCCTGCTGGCTGGAGCACAGATGGGGAGGGGAGGCTGCTGGAAGAGGAGTCCTAGAGCGGCAGGCAGTCACTGGATCACCAAGTAGACAAGGGTGGGAGGCCGTGGTGGGTGCAAGCCTGCCAGCTCTGGGGAGGGCACTGAGGAGGTGAGGCTGGAAGCATGGTTCGGGGCCAGACTGAATCCCACTTCATAGTTTTGAACAAATTAGCCCAGGGAAGCTCTCTAGTTCCTGCCTGAAGCTGCTGTCTACTCTGAGGGAAATGGTGTGAAATAGGGGCACAGATGTCCACCAAATAGCCCCTGACTTTCTTTGGCATGCCTTCCCTTTCAGGGACTCCCTCCAGCAAGTCCTGACAGTGTGTCTTTCTCACTGCGTCTCACTTTGGAGATTTCCTGCTGAAAAGGAAGCACTGGTGGCCTTTAGTGGGGAGTGGATCCTGTTGTCTTACCCACCATCACTGTCACTCAAGGACCTCCCATTGCCCAAGACAGGTCTAAACTACTCACTCTGGTGTTCACCACCTGTCATGCACTGGCCGCGAGCTTCCTGTCCGGGGCCATCTCCCACCACCCTCCATACAGCCCTTCACTCCAGAGCCACTAACTCCCTGGAGAACTGAGCATGCCCCTTCCATTCAGGCTCACATCCTCCGCCTCTGCTCCATTTCCACACACCTAAATTCTCCCCATCCTTCAGGCTAATGCAGCCCTCTCCTCTGATCCATTCCCACTTCCAACTGGGAAGGATTGCCCGCTCTTCTAAAATCCCATGGTCCTGCATGTGCCACACCTCTTAGCATTTGCTCCCCTAGAGTTTGGAGCAAATTCGTATCTGTTTATTGTCCTGTAAGACTGTGGACACCGGAATCAATCAAATCCTTATTGCACCACTTAATAAATAGCTATGTGACCTTGTAGTAGGGTTACTATGTACTTCTCATCTAGACAGGTGGAGCTTGGAGGGACATGTATCCTCTTGGTGATGAGAAGTGTTTGATTTCAGGTCCTCCAGGGGAGAATTAACCACAACACAGCTCAGCTTGCAAGACTTGACCACCATTTTTCTCCAAGCAGGTTATTCAACCTCGCCAAGTCTTGGTTTCTACAAATCATGGGGATGGCATAGTATTTACCTTAAAGAATCTTTGAGGTTTACATGAGACCATGCATGCAAATTACTTAGCACAATATCTAAGCAATCAGTTTAGTCAACAAATATTTATTGAGCACCTCTTATGTGCCAGACACTGGAGATAGAGCAGTGAACAAGACAGATTAAGTTACTGCTTCAAAGAAACTACATTCATGAAAGCTCATGTAAGTCAGTGAATAATCTAAGATGCTGATGAGTGCTTTGAAGAAAATAACTAGGGTAAAGAATAGAGAGTGCTGGGTAGGGAAGAGAGATCTAGTTTAGCAAAGACCTGAATTAAAAGAAGGAGCCGGGCTTCCCTGGTGGCGCAGTGGTTGAGAGTCCGCCTGCCGATGCAGGGGACACGGGCTCGTGCCCCGGTCTGGGAAGATCCCACATGCTGCAGAGCAGCTGGGCCCATGAGCCATGGCCGCTGAGCCTGCGCGTCTGGAGCCTGTGCTCCGCAACGTGAGAGGCCACAACAGTGAGAGGCCTGCGTACCACAAAAAAAAATAAAAAAATATATAAAAAAAAGAAGGAGCCAGCCATGTGAGACCTGGGGGAGGTTCATCCCTGGCAGAGAACAGCGGGGATAAGTCTAAGCTAATTACGCTTAACCCAGTGGTCAGTTCCTTTCCTCTGCCCCACAGACCGTGTCTTCTGAGATAGGAGAACTTGAGGAGTTGGACCTGATTTTCACTCCAGCCAGGACTTCAACCTTCAGACAGCTGGTCCTCACCATCCAGGAAGCCATAACCATGGAGGGCCCTGAGCATCATTGATCAGGAAAGACTGAAGACTCCCCTACCTGTTCCAAATCCTTCCTCACCTGCTTCAACACCTCGCCTTCTCTGGTTTCCAGGGAAGGTGTGTTTCTTTACTTAAGCGTTGTTGTTACTGTGTCATGTGCACACAAAGAGAAGAGTGAGAGTTCCGGTGGGTGGGGAGGTTATACCACGTGGACACGTCTTGGGCTTTTGGAAGTTACCCACAAAGATATCCCCTCTCTCTAACTCTCTGCCTCTTTCTGTCCCTTGCAGTGTTTCTCAACCAGAGGCCGTATTGTCCCTCCACCGCCACCCTAGGAGTGGTTGGAATGGGGGCCATTTTTGATTGTCACAGTGACTGGGAGGTGCTCTTGGCATTTAAAGGGCAGGGGTCAGGGATGCTAGTCATCCTAGGATGCTCAGGACAATCCCACATAATAAAGAAGCGTCCTGCCTAAGCGGCGAGTGCAGGTATGAATCCCTCACCATCCTCTCAGATGTCACCAAATCCCTTTCTTCCTTATCTGGATTCTGTCATTGTGTCTCTTCAGAAAGAATCAAACCTCAGTCTCCCAAAGTCCCCACTGTGTGTCTTGCAAATGGGACAGCCTCAGGTGTGGAATGCCAGTGCCTTCTGCCTCTGAGCAGTTACTGCTGCTTCCCTGAGAGAGGAGGGGCAGCTCCCCCAGAGGAAACGGGAAGTTTTGGTCCATTGCCTGGGCTGGTAGAGAAAAATGGTGGTAAGACCTGCATGCTGGCTTTGCTGTGGTTCATTTTCCCCCGGAGTCTCTAAAATGAAACACATCTCACCACTGAGAGGATAAATGTCCTTCCAAACCCCACCCTTCTAGATGGGAAATACATACTACCACTACTGACACCACTGCCATCCTGCTCTGACTTACATTACAGAGCTTCCTATATGAACTTGACAGCAGAGGTCCAAATGCTTGTCCACTGGTGGCAATGGCAACGGTGGTGGCAGACGTAGATTCTCAGTTTGCTCTGCCATTTATCATCATCATCAACAATTATAACTACTAACAGTACAAGGCCTTGCACAGAGTTGGGAGTGACATCACTGGAGGGTCTTGAACGCGTGGGTGACTGTTAGGAAAAGATGGGGCAAGGCCGTGCTCTCACTAACCAAGGTCCTTGGGAGGCTGACTTTCTGATTTGCTTAATGTGTGGCTTAACTTGATTAAAATACTAGAGAAAAATTCTCTCTAGGGGAGGAAAAGTGCCAGGGGGCACTGGAAGGGCTAATTTTTTATTCTCTAACTTGGGGAATTGGCAGGAAAAGGGGCAATGACTATTCCCTTCAGAAGGCAGCGCTCCAGATGGCTCCCGAGAGCCAGCCTGGGAACGTTGCTGCTTGGCACTCTCCTTTGCCAGCATGACTTTCCAAACGTCCAAGCCCAAAGCAGCATTTGTGGGAAGTTCAGAGCAGAACCCCTTACAGCAAGAGTTCCATTCCACTCTACCCAAACTGGAAGTGTCTGCTTAGTAAAGCAGTCAGTAGATCCTATTGGTGCACAGAATTGTTTTGCCCATCAGGGTCTTTTCAGGAAACAGGTGGCCACTCAAATGGGAAACAGCGCAGAGACGAAGGTGTGGGCAGGGCTAAGGAAGGTTGAACCCCAGGGCTGGCAGCATCGGAAAGCAGTTACCACCCCGGCCTGAAGGTACATGGGAAGAAGCGATTGCCAGAACCCTGAAAGTGAGCTGTGGCTCTAGGACACGGCCATGGATATAGGCTGTGCCCACACCAGATAGCCCAGCAGGGTGAGAACCAGGGGGATAAAGGCTTCCGCCTCAACCTTCCCTTGCTGGTGGAAGGTAAGGAGCCTGGGGACTTACTGATGCAGCCCAGATATGTCAGCCTCCTGGCCCAGAGCAGGAGGGACAGTTCAGGGAACTTCTACAAACCACTCCAAAATTAGTGTCTTAAGACAATAACCACCAATTTAGACCTCGATTTTATGGATTAGTAATTTACAATTTAAGCTGGGCTCAGCTGGTTGGTTCTTCTGGCCTGGTCTGTGCCTGGTTTGGCTGACCTCAGCCAGACTCACTCGTGTGTCTGCTTTCAATTGGTGGGTTGACCATGACTGGCTAGTTTAGGATGGTCTTGTCTGAGATGGTTAGGAAGATTCAGAGATCCTTTGTCGACCTGGATCTCTCACCCTCCAAGTTACTAACCTGGGGCTCATGTATAAAGAGACAAAGAGCCCAAGACCAGCTAGTGGGAAAATCCAGGAGTGCCAGCTCTCTGCAGCCCTCTGTTCACATTGCATCTGCTTCTGCACTTTTGGCCCAAAAAGTCACATGGTCCTCCTGATTCAAGGGGGAGAAAAATAGATTCCACCTCTTGAGGGGAGGGGAAGAAGGGGTGGCTATTGTTTTCAACCTGCCATGGTCTGTGCTCCAGGCACAATGACTCACATTCCTCCCACGTGCAAAATATACGCTCGCATATCCTAGGACCTCCCAACCCGGATCCCTCCAATCTGGGTTTATTCCTGCGGCAGCTGCCTTTTGCTGTATAACAAACCACCCCAACACTTAGAAGCTGAAAACAACCACTGTGTATTTGGCTCAAAATTCCACAGGTTGGCAGTTTGGCCTGTGCTCAGCTGGGGAGTTCTGCTGATCCCTGCTGGGCTCACCCATGTGTCTGTGGTCAACGCTCCGCCATAGGACCTCTTGTCCTCTTGCATGCTCATCCATGTGGTGGCAGGAGTCCAAGAGCAGCAAAAGAGGACAAACCCCAAGGGGCAATCACTTTTCAAGCCTCTGCTTAGGCACCACTGCTCACATCCCATTGGGCAAGCGAGTCACATGGCTGAGCTCAGAATCACAGCAGGAGAAGAGTGAAAGGTACATAGCCAGGCAGCACGGATACAGGGAGGGGAAAGACTGATGATTGTTGTTGTAATTAATCTACCACCATGGAGTGGAGACTAGATCTGGAGAGACAAATAAAGAATACGCAGCTCCCAGGTCTAAATTTTAATAACCCAGTGTTCAAGCCTCTTGAGAGTGGGTCCCACTTATCTCCCAACATCAACCCTGTTTATTCTCCATTATACCCGGCACATCTGCCAAAATGGCATCTTCACAGTTTCATGTACCTGCCCTGGCTTTTTCACCTTCTTGCTTGCGGTCTTCTGGATCACCCCCCATCTTTATCTGACCAAACCCTCTGCATCCCTCTTAACCCAATTCAAAGCCACCTTCTCGGGCTTCCCTGGTGGCGCAGTGGTTGAGAGTCTGCCTGCCGATGCAGGGGACACGGGTTCGTGCCCCGGTTCGGGAAGATCCCACATGCCGCAGAGCGGCTGGGCCCGTGAGCCATGGCCGCTGAGCCTGCGCGTCTGGAGCCTGTGCTCCGCAACGGGAGGGGCCACAACAGTGAGAGGCCCGCGTACCGGGAAAAAAAAAAAAAAAGCCACCTTCTCTCAGATATCTTTCCTGATTCTCGTCCCCATTTTCCCCGCACCACCCTCCCCTCCCCCACCATCACCAGGCTGGATGTGACTCTGAATTCCTGCCTAAAATCTCGAGTGCTCTCTCTGTGCCTCTTTTCAGGCACTTATTTGCCTGAAAATGTGGAAGATAGCTCCTTTCTTGGACTGTTAGCCATCAGAGCACTGGGTCCTTGTGTGACCCATTCTTTGTCTCCCTCTACAGTGCTCTGCATAGATTGGATGTCCTCTTGACCTGGGGAGGTCAGTGCTGGACAATTCAAAGGTTACAGAAGCAGACAGCACCACAGAGCCAAGAAACACCCTTCAGAGAGCACCCAGCCAGGAAGCCTATGCCTCCAGGAAGCAGCTTATAGGAATCGGCAAAGAACACAGAAGAGAAGGAGTTGGGACACTGAACAAGGGCCAGGGCTTTGGTCGTGACAGAAGACACACCTGGGACTAGAGGTCAAAGTCATGAGGAGACTGTCCCCATCCATCCAAGGAAGAACTTCCTTTAAGGGAACAGTGAGAAAAGGGGTGGGTCCCCGCAACCCGCAGTGCATCAGCCTTCTGGTTAGTTTCAGAGAGAGAGGTTTGCAGGGGCCTTAGTCTGTTTGCGTTTCAGGATTGCACGTTAATCATTCCTCCACGAGACTCATGCTGCACCTTGGCATGCAGGAGCTCACAAATGAAGGAGGAGAGCCGGCAGCTCTGCTCGTGGGGTGAGCCCAGCTGAGCCTGGCGGCCGGCCAGTTCCCTGAGAGCTGGCTGGGCACATCATGTACCGTGGGCAAACCGGCATGTGTGGTTAGATTGGGGGTGAAGGTGTGGAGGGGGAGGGAGATGACTGGGGCGAGTGTCAGTCTGAAGGAATTCTAAAATGTCAGGGAGGGGCATTCCAGTGAATTTCCTAACACACACACACACACACACACACACACACACACACACACGCCTGAACACACCTGAGGGATGGGGCATCCTTCCTCCTGGCAGAATCCACTAGCTCAGCCCCTTAAGTCTTCTTCCCTAGGGTGGGTGGAGGGATGGAGACAGCCCTGTTAGCCCAATGCCCTTGACCACCCCAACTCCCCTGGGGTCCAAGTGGGGAACTGTGCCTCTGAGTGGGGACGCAGCCTCCCTCAGTGCCACAATGTGCCAGGATGAGAACCAGGTCTCCTATCCCAGCCCGACTGTCAGGACTGATGGAAGGGATGCCATATGCTCACACTGCTGGAAGGTGGCTCCCAGGTGGTACCACTACCTACAGGCCAACAGTGAGCCGAGGGCCCCTCCCCAGGAGCCAGGCCAAGAGTGTCTCCTCTGACCCCTCCCAATAACGTCCCTGGGAATAGAACGCCCCCAGCGACCAAGCACCTTATCGATATGTCAAACCCTGTACATCCTACAAGGCCATCTCATAAGCTACCTTCACCTCCCATTGTCCCATCAATCGCCCCCTCTAACCCAGACGTGAATTCGTGCCCTTTCAGGAACTTTGCACGGCTGCATGGTCCTGGTCAAACTGCTTCTGGAATTTGCTTAGACGTGTATATACCTTCTTGATGCCCTGGACTGTGAACTCCTTAGGCTCATATTATTTCTTCTGCCCTCTCTTCTCCTCAGCGCCCAACCCAGGACCTGGCTCAAAGGCAGCATTCGATAAATGCAGGTTGGATGAATGATATTCCACCAGCCTTTCCCCACCAGCGTGACAAAAGCATCCTGCTTCCTTTCTGGACAGCACCTGTGCTTTCCCAATAAAGCAGACATTCCTTTCCCTCTCTCCTTCCCACTGCTTTTGGATAAAGAGGAACAGTCCCTGGGCCTCCCTGTTAGGAAACTTCCTGGCTGCTCACTACTGTCTCAGACACTCCCTAGGCTGGGGGCTATTTTCAGAAGCCCAGGAGGCCGTCAGTGGACAGGGTGGTATTTGATGGACGCTCTTCCACCTGCAAAGCCCTGTGAACAGCTCTGACACCACAGTGTCCCCCGTAACTGCCACCTGACTCCCTGGGACTGGCTGGAAGTGTCTTCCTATTTGCCACCAGGGGTGCCAAACCCTGTGATCTGGGCTTCTTTTAGGGTTGTCTGAGGCTAGAGAGGGCCTCTCTCACATCAAATATCCCCTCTGAGGTTATAAGAACTGGGGTGACCAGCTGAAACCGCTCACCCTCTTCTGCCTATGAGGAAGAATCTAGTTCATGCCAGAACAGCCTAGACTCTTCCAAGAACCTGGCCCTTCCTCCAAATGTCAGCCCTTTCCACACAGAAGCTCAAAGTCAGTGTTCTCTTCAAAAGTAGACAAGAGAAGAGTGGGTCTCAGGTGCCTGCGGCAGGATCCCTAGCAAGCAGGCGATTCACAATGGATGGGCTGGAAGAAAATCATATGGTCACCAGAGGCTGAGCCAGAGAAGGAGATGCTGGAAGACCTAGAAAGGAAGGGCTCACCATCCTCATCACTGCATAGATTCCACTGTCTACAGAAAATTGGATTATTTTGTCCAGAATTCAGGTACTTCACATCGTGACCCTAATCGTTTTAGTCTCATCTTCCACCAGACCTCTAAACCACTAGCCATCTTGGAGCATTTGTGCTCCCCAAATATGCCCAACTCATTGCCCCCTGCCCCCCACCGCCAAGGTCTTCGTTCCAGCTACTGAAACATCCTTTGTCTTAGGATGGATTCTTAGACCCGGAGACATGGATTCAAGTGCAGGTATTTTGGAGAGAAGGGGGTGGGGGAGATGGTCAAAAAAACTCCAGTAGGGCTTCCCTGGTGGCGCAGTGGTTGAGAGTCCGCCTGCCGATGCAGGGGACACGGGTTCGTGCCCCAGTCCGGGAAGATCCCACATGCCGCGGAGCGGCTGGACCCGAGAGCCATGGCCGCCGAGCCTGCGCGTCCCGAGCCTGTGCTCCGCAACAGGAGAGGCCACAAGAGTGAGAGGCCCGCGTACCGCAAAAAACAAAACAAAACAAAACCAAAAACTCCAGTAGGATAGTGGGGGAGGAAGGAAATGAGTAAAGGGAACATTATTGAGCTGATCCCCATGGTGGGCAACTAAGTTTCGTTTCTACTGGGGAACTCTGGGAAACTGTGTAGAAGCCACTTCAGAGTTGTCTCCACCTGAGAGTAGAGAGAATTGGGGTGTTTTTTCACCAATTCCCATCAGTCCCTGGTGGTGGGGTTCTGTGGGGGGAGGGGGACAGCTTGTCTCTGCAACACACAAGTCCAGCTTGCACGGGAACGTTGCCTGCCAAGAGGGTGTGGGCAGCCCACCAGGGGTGTTGCCCTCCCCTTCATGTCTCTCTTCCCTCCCCACCCCCATGTTTTTAGTTTCTCCAAATGGCCTCCTCATCAAAGTACAATCACACCTCCTCCAAAAGTCCTTTCTGATCTTCAGTTAGAACCTATGACTCTTTCTGGTCTCCAGACAATCGTAGTACAGCTGTTACAAAATCCTCATGTTCCGGCCTTAAACACCCTGCATTTAGCTTGACACTTAAAGGCTGAACTGATAACTGGGCAGGCTGGTGACACTGGTTCTGCTGCCTTGATTTTGCTCCTTTCTGCTTGACGTGCAGTGGTGTGTGGTTTGTTCACTCATAGCAGGCCTTTCATCCCATGAACATTAGAAGTTAGAAAATACGTCTTTAAAGTATCGTTTGATACTATTGCCTGAATCAGTTCTTATTGCAAAAACGAAAATTTAAATGATGTTATTCGAAGCAGCGCATGGTAATTTCTGTGTTGTTATACAATATTAGCAGTTTTATTTGCATGAAGAGATTTTATTTATGGTCATATAAAAATAAGAATAAATACCTAAATCCAAATTGCTCTCTTCAAGATACCTGGAACTTTGATGTGTGCCTACCCAGAAAGCATCTACTCTTGCTCTGAAGAAAGAGGAGAGAACGCAAGTTAAAGAAAACAGGGAAGGAAAGAGGGGTTTTAACCCAGAGGGGGTTAAAAATGGCTGCATGTGAGTAATAAAGTCGTTTCTATGAACCCTGACATGACCCCCATTAGGAAAGGACAGACTGGTACAAGGCAATCCTATTCTGTTTCCTAAAAACAACTTTACTGAGTGTTGCAGTGACCTCCGGAAAAGAGCGGTCCCACCTACAGTACTACAGAGAGAAAGAGGAAAGGGGAGCTATCTTAGTCTGTTCAGGCTGCTCTAACAGAATGCAGTAGGCTGAGTCCTTATAAACAACACAAAA
This sequence comes from Orcinus orca, assembly GCF_937001465.1. Classification (NCBI taxonomy): domain Eukaryota; kingdom Metazoa; phylum Chordata; class Mammalia; order Artiodactyla; family Delphinidae; genus Orcinus; species Orcinus orca. The sequence continues at coordinate 75,604,127 of NC_064563.1, forward strand.
TCTATTTTTCACACTTCTGGAGGCTGGAAGTCCAAGATAAAGGCACCAGCAGGTTTGGTATCTGGTGAGGTCCCTCTTCCTGGTTCATAGACAGCTGTCTTCTCGCTGTGTCCTCACATAGAGGAAGGGGCAAGGGAGCTCTCTGAACCTCTTTTGTAAGGTTGCTAATCCCAGTCATGAGGGCTCCACCCTCATGACCTAATCACCTCTGAAGGACCTCCTCACATCATCACATTGGGGTTTAGGTTTTAACATATGACTTTGTCAGAGAGGGCAGGCCACATTCAGTCTATAGCAGAGCCAATAGCCATGGTTAATAGATTAAGAAGCTGGAATTTCTACTAAAAGAAGTTGGAGACAGTGTGTGATCAGCATGAGGGCTCCCAGGGGTAGACACCCTGCTGTCTTCATCTTAGGATACCCAGTTCCCAACACAGCGCCTGTTGCGAGTAATATTGTATCAATGACGTCAGTATTTGTCATGTAAATGATCACATTTAAGCCCCCAGCAGTCTCCTTCCTCTTAATGCCCCTAGGCTGCCCCTCCTGAAGCCCTAATGGCCCACCTCCTCTCCATTACTTCCTCTGCTGGCCCCGGTCCACAGAGTCCACTGACAGATGAGCTTGGTTCTGGACTTAGAGGGGACAGTTTCAGACACATACCTTTCAGAGTGAAGAGTGGGTATCTGAATACCTAGAAGAAACAAAACCTACTAAAACCTATCTTATATTCCTATTTATCTACCCACTCAAGGGAGAAAATATTTTTACTAGAGGATTATAATAGACTCACATCTACCCCCTTTTCTCCACTCAAAAATCCTATCCATCACTCAACACACATTTCAAACACCACCTCCCCATTAAGCATGTGCGATGCCCAGCCAATCATAACGCTCTGTCCGGCCAGTCTCCCTCCCTGTGCCTTTGCTCTGTTACTCACAATTTACTGCCTTCTACTGCATTGCTCATGACCAGACTGCGGGTCCTGGTGGCAAGGAGTGGATCTGATTCACCTCTATCTCACCTCTACCGAGCCCCACTCCCCCCAACCAGGGCCTGGCCAAGACATTAGGTCAGCTGGGTAAACTGAGTTGCATGGGAAAATAGGAGGTATAGCCTGCAGCATAACTTGGCTCAGATGGATTTTGGTTTAACTTTCCAAGAAGCCACTCTCTGAACTCTGAGCCTGGGAAGCTGGTGTCCACCTGACCTGGAACTTCCCTTCCTGGGATGGCAAGAACCGCGCTGACTCTTCTGTCCTCTTGTAGCCCTGCCTCAGCATCCCCCCGGCTCAGCATACAGCTCTTGAGGGGGCTTCTTCCTGTACTTAGGAAGACAGAGCTGGGCAAGATGGTCGGAAAATCACAGAAGCGTGGAGCTGAAAAAGGGCTCTCGGCCAAGGCTGCCGTCCCTTCCACAGCACGCCTGCCAGGGAGACTGCAGGTAGAACAACTCCACTGATGACACCCCTGTCCTTGGACAGCTGAGCCTGGGGGACACTTTCTCTAGATCCACATCCACCCTCTGACCCCAGTTCTACCCCTGGGGCCGCTCAGAACAAGTCTTCTCACTCTTCCCCAGAGCAGCCCTTTGGATGTTTGAGGACAGCTCTCTTGTCCTCTTGAGTCTTCCTTCTTCAGACTAAACCTCCTCAGCTCTTACACTGGTTTTACTTGTTCCCAAAAGGCTATTGTTTTTAAGTGCTCTTGAAAGAACATTCTCTTCAAGGCGAACTAGAAATGAGTAGTCATGTTGGTACTGACTCGAGCCCTGGCTGCATCTCAGCAAAAATAAATACTTTCATGTCTCTCCAGTGATACAGAAATCATTGGCAAGAGTTGCATTTGTACATACACACACTTGCTCAAGTCATGCCAACACAAGGAGATCGCGAGAGTTTGAAGAGAGTGTGTGGTTTCTGGTTTGGTAGAAAAACAGAAGGTCAGCCCCTAATTTTTTTTTTTTCTTTAAATATAGATGAGTTCAAAGCAAGGAGACTGAGACCCAATAGCTCAATTGAAAACTTTCTTTTGAGAACTTTGGGGCAGGGCCTGTAGGACAAGAATGTGGGCTGACTAGGTAATAGACTGCCTCAATAGCAAAAAAAGGGGAAATGGATGGTGGATTGTTATTGAGGGGGAAATTCCTGAAGGATTCTTGAAGAGGCTTTATTTTAGTGAAGCACTTCTTTTTTTTTTTTTTTTTTTTGCGGTACGCGGGCCTCTCACTGTTGTGGCCTCTCCCGTTGCGGAGCACAGGCTCCGGACGCACAGGCTCAGCGGCCATGGCTCACGGGCCCAGCCGCTCTGCAGCACGTGGGATCCTCCCGGACCGGGGCACGAACCCGTGTCGCCTGCATTGGCAGGTGGACTCTTAATCACTGCGCCACCAGGGAAACCCTTAGTGAAGCACTTCTTAATCTTGTTTTCCAGAATCCTCCCTCCAGAGAACACTAGAAAGCATTAATAGGCCAGATCTCTCACAAATGAATTGTTAAGAAATTCACTGGAACCCTTCTTTCCTCCTTCTGTTCCCCTCCTTTCCACCTTTCTTTCTTCTTCGGTCCCCTCATTACAGAACGCATCTGAGGTAACAAGGGCCTCAATGAGGTAACAAGGGCCTTTTGTGGTCCTATTTTTTAATAGTGTTGAACCACTCATTGCTTCACATGCGTGGGCTAGTGTTTAGAGTCCAAAACCTTCTTATGATAAAGACATTGAGCCAAAGCTGAATCTGCAGTACGAGGTCTAGCCTGTCATCAAATGAAATATCACAGCATTAGATTAATTTCACCCCATACATCCACTGCTCTTCCGTTCTATTGATTTTTTAAATTGGTACAAAATCCTTCCTCAGAGTGAATTTTATGTGGACATACCATGTAGATATGTCCACTTAAAGGCCCTTAATCATCTTTTTAAAGAAAACACTAGGCAAAAAAAAAAATAATCAAGGCCTAAAAGTCTTCATTACGTAATTGTAAATCCGTTCAGTGATAACTTTTGAAAGGGCAATAACTAACAGCTGCTAACTGCTCATTTTTGCTGTAAGCCTGGGGACATGCAGGAGATGGGAACCTATGCTTCGATCAGACCAACCTGGAAGACTTTCTAGTGTAGAAGAGAGATTATCTTCTCTCCTTCCTAAAACATCATAGCACAGAATCTTCCCCAGCCTCATCCTACACTCCTTCATGTCACCTGAAAGAGGAAGTCCGTTTTGCTACCTGCTTAAGGCTTGAAATAAGCATGATTCATCCCAACAACTAACTACATGTCAAAAGCACAAATTTCCTCTTAGAGTCTGAGGAAAAGATGGAGGAGGGAAGTTAAGGAAGACTTATGGCAACATGTTCACTCCCTCCCAAGTTCTTTCCTGAGAAGCCAGGGTGCTCTGGCCTGACCACCCAGGCTGGGAGAGCCTCCCCTCCACCTGAAAGTGTGGCTTAGAGACAGGTCTGTCTCTCAGGTGGGGCAGCAGCCCTGGGCCCTGTACTTGGAGGGGTGGCGGGACGTGGGGCACTCCGCCCCCCTCCTCTTTTCTGAACCCTATGAAGTCCAATATGAAATATCTGTCATGACTGATATCCCAGGAGGCCTCTGTGGCTGCCGATGGTGAGGCTTCCTTTCAAGTGCACATATCCTGGGTGGCCCCATGCTGGTGGAGCTGCCCCCAGCCCCACCCTCCTAAGGAGAACCCTGCTTAGAAGGAAGCCCCTGAAAAGCCTGACCCCATCCTTCACTGAGTGATTCCCCTGGACTCACCTGACATGAACGTTTGGGCTAATCCTTGTTCTGGGCCCCGAGGAATTCAGGAATCAGTAATAAAAGTATTAATGCAGTAGCTAATATAATCCCTGCTCAAAAGCTGACATGGACGAGCTGGAGCAATCTTGTTCAAAACTTTGATTAGCAAAAAAGAGGTCACTTCCAATCAAGGATACGTGATGTATGTGGCTGACGTGGATAAAAGCCGAGGGGACGGAACGCTTTCCTAGGTGGGAGGTGCAGCAATGAGAAGGAACTGCTTCCGGATACAAACTGGAGAGGGGGATCCTGCCCTGTTTGGGAGGGGGGGCATGGACCGCGGCATCTGCAGAACGGGAGCCTGTGCAGGCTGTGGGTGGAGGGCTGGAGAAGTAGGGAGCGGATGTAGGAGACACATGTCAGAGAGGTCAGCTGAAGGCCTGGCCCTCTGGAGCTGGGCCTCCATGTTTGCAGTTAGACTTTTAGGGGCTGTTAGCACATTTCTGAGATTAGGCTGGGCTGATTCAAAGGAGGTAGAAAGGAGGACAAGAGAGGCTGCAGGAGGAGAAAGTACACAGAGGGGATTTGCTGAGGAAAGCAAGGGTTGCTCATGGGAAGGCATGCTCCTCAGATTACAGAACAGGAGGCTTGGGAACCAGAGGACGAGCGCTGGACCTCACAGGGAGAGACCGCTCCCGACCACCTCCCCCAGGCCTCTCAACTCCAACCAGCCATGGAGAGCACAAGGCTCATCTTTAATTTGCACCAAGTTTTCTGACAAACTCAATCTGAAGATTCAGCTCAACTGCAATCAAAAAAGTAAGCCAACCGGAAAATCATGAGCTTCCCTTGGAGCAATGAGGACAACCAGTGACCCCAAAGGAGTCAGAAGGTCTGCAGGCCTCCATCAAAGGCTCTGCTCCTCTGTCCTCAGTGTGAACTAGGGCCTGGCCCACCCCTGGTGGGCCATTTCCCAAGCACCATTTCCCAAGGTGCTTTTGGGAAGGCAGCAGCTGGCAGGGGAAAGAACTCGGGACCAGAGTCAGGATACCTGAGTTCTAGTCCTGTCTCTGATATTAAGTCTTGGGAGGCCCGGAACAAGTCACTCTTCCTCTGGGAGTTGCAGTTTTCTCACCCTTAAAGGGATGAGGAGCAGGAAATAATCCCTGCCGTGCCCACTTTACAGGTGATTATGAGCTCAAATAAGATAACGGATGTGAAGGCTGTTTTTGTACATTACAGGGTGCTGAGCAGACGCTCCTCTTTCAGTGTGATGGTGATGATGGCAATGATGGTAATGGTAGCTGAGTTACTTTTTATGTGCTACTCCTATAAATATCACCCAAGAGACGAATTCCTGATTTTTTTTTTTTTTTTTTTTTTTTTTTTTTTTTTTTGCGGTACGAGGGCCTCTCACTGTTGTGGCCTCTCCCGTTGCGGAGCACAGGCTCTGGACGCGCAGGCTCAGCGGCCATGGCTCATGGGCCCAGCCACTCTGCGGCATGTGGGATCTTCCCAGACCGGGACACGAACCCGTGTCCCCTGCATCGGCAGGCGGACTCTCAACCACGGCGCCACCAGGGAAGCCCGAATTCCTGATTTTAATGGCCTCACTTTATCCGTCTCATTCATCCCTGGGTTCTCACCCTGGCTCTGAAGGGTCACTTTTAGCTTTGTGAGAGGGAGTTTGGACGGAATGTCTCAGAGCATTCTTCTCCCTCTGCCAAGTCCAGGGCGCCTCCTAGATGTTCCCCCTCGAGCAGCAGGGAATTGGAGCTTCGGTACCCACACTGAGGCTGGGCTCTCTCTGGTGTCACCTGGAAGAAGGTGGCATGGGACGGATGGTGCTCCAAGACTTTCCCAGGTCTCAGGTTCTAAACGTAGCAAACTTTCCTCCTGAAAACTCAAATGCCCACTCGTACTCAAGCCAGGAAGAAAGGACACAAAGAGAGGGCTAGGGATGGTCAGGGATATACGTAGGAGATTACGACTGTGTGCATGTATGTATGTGTGTGTGCATATGTGTGTGCATGGTGAGCCCACTTTAGTGAATTGTAATCCTGGTTTCACTACCTGCCTCTCCTCATAACATATCCAATATTTAAAAGTTTTCTCTAGGATACATAGAAATGGACGCTATTTTGTAGGAAAGGAAACGGAGGCAGTGATGACAAAAGTGAATTGCCTTTGGTTTTTGAAAGATTCTCTGGGCAAACAAAGATCAGAACCCCAAGTCACAAGTTCTCCAAATTTTTCTGAGCACACAGGTGGACCCCTGCTCTTGCCTGAAGTGAGTGCAGTGAACATGCAGCCTGACCCTAGGGGCAGATGGCCTTGTTAACTGTGGGTAAGATAGTAGGAGGAAGGGGGTGCTGGGCTCCTTAGCCCATCTTAGGATCTCAGAGCTGAGGGGTTCTGTGTTTCACAAGGCTCCAATGTTTTTACTACCAAAAACATGTTCAAAAGATATTCTTCATCCTTGCCTCACATTTAGAAAGACAGAATGGCCATCATCAAAATGTCTATAAATAATAAGTGCTGGAGAGGGTGTGGAGAAAAGGGAACTTTCCTACACTGTTCTTGGGAATGTACATTGGTACAGCCACTCTGGAAAACAGTATGGCAGTTCCTTAAAAAACTAAAAATAGAACTACCATATGATTCACCCATCCCACTCCTGAGGTTGTATCTGGAAACGATGAAAACTCTAATTCTAAAAGATACGTGCACCTCTATGTTCATAGCAGCATTGCTTACGATAGCCAAGATATGGAAGCAACTTAAATGTCCATTGATGTTTAAGATGAATGGATAAAGAAGATGTGGTGCATATAGACAATGGAATATTACTCAGCCATAAAAAAGAACAAAATATTGCCATTTGCAGCAGCACGCATGGATTTAGAGATTATCATACTAAGTGAAGTATGAGAAAAACAAATATTATATGATATCACTTCTATGTGGAATCTGAAAATATAATACAAAGCAACTTATTTACAAAACAGAAACAGACTCACAGACATAGAAAACAAACTTAGTTACCAAAGGGAAAAAGGAGGGGAAGGAATAAATTAAGAGTATGGCATTAATAGATATATACTACTATATATAGAGTAAACAATAAGGATTTACTGTATAGCACAGGGAACTATATTCAGTATCTTGTAACAATCTATAATGGAAAAGAATCTGAAGCTCTACACCTAAAACTAACACAACATTGTAAATCAACTATAGTTAAATAAAAAGCAAAGTAAACAATAAAAATAGAAAGACTTTATATACTAAACAAACTAAATATATTACGTTAACATAAATGTATTTCCTTAATATTTATTAAAGAAATATGTGACTGCTGTTAGGGGTTTCTAATCATCGCAGGAATCTGAATACATGTAATCCATACAATGTTATTCAAAAGCAATGGAATTTGGTTCTTTAGTCAAATCAGCCCTTTGTTGGGAAAAGTAAATTTCCATCAGGCCTTTGGAAATCACAGACACAGACTATCTTAGAGAACTTCTGGTAGACTAGGAACCAAAAAGTTAGAGCTCCTTGACTATACCAACTCCCGTTTTACAGATGGGGAAAATGAAGCCAGAGGGAGCAAGTGACTTGTCCAAGGTCACACAGGGAGTTGGTGGCAGATCTAGGACTAGAAACAGGTCTCCCAACCCAGGTCCTGGATCCTTTCTTCAGCACTTGGACCCCCTGCCAGTTGTTAAGCTGGAAAGCAGAAGTACATAGAACCAGCCTCAGCTTTCTAGACCCACTGATGCTTCTACAGATCCAGACTAAAATAGAATGGGGGTGACTGCTCGTCACACCTGCTATAGAATTCAAGTTATGTCAAGTAATGTAAAATTCAGCTGACAAGTGACCAAGGCTCTGCCCTCCAGATGACTCATCTTGGCAGTAGAACGGGCCCCAGCCAAGGTCACAGTGACATCCCCAAGCCTGCCTGTGCTGTTTTCCCCCATCTCATGTTTAGCTAGAAAATGCAAAGCCCAGTCCTTTTGTGAAACGAGACAGGTAGATATCACTAGGGGCGCCCTGGCTCTGGTTGGGTTCATTGGGAATACTGGGAAGGAGAAGCTACACGGGGCAGGGCTTCTAACTGAAGGGTCTCTGGCAGTGAAGAGAGGGAGGTGATGCATTTTCAGTTCAGGCTGGACCCTATTTACTGTTGAAATTATGACACCATGATTTGTTTGTCTTTTTCTTTTTTTCTCCCTGTGGGGGGGGGGGGCAGGGCAGGTGATGGAAATGTCATTTCTTTGTCATTGAAAGTTAAACTTCCTTTGGCTAAAGCACTGGGGACTGTGTTATAGAACACATGTACTTTGGCCCCAGTGTGCTCACAAGACTGTCAGTCGTTAGGTCCTAACTCTGACTTTACAGAAGCTTGTGTTTCTTCTACGGCAAAAATCCGAGGAAGGCAGAAGCTTTGAAAAGACATGCAAATTTAAATTCGGGGCTCCCAAGTAAAACTTCCCGATAAATCTTCCTTGGTTAATTGCACAGTATACAGGCAGCAGTCCTCATTCTTTCAATCATTTCTCATTTAGTAGTGCCGCTAGAGGTCCAGGCTCTGGGCTAGGACCTGGGGATGAGCCAGGGAGTGAGTGAGCAAACAGATGAATGAACACGTGGCACGCCCCCCGCCCCCTGCCCGCTGCCGTCTAGGGGCCACTTCCATCCTACCTTTCTCATTCTCCTAGTGACACTTGCAATTATTAAATGTCTGCTTCCCTGTTAGACTGTAGACCCATGCACGACTACAAAGATTGTTTCTGTCTTATTTATCCCTCTGAGCCCTGCCCCTGGCTCAGCCCCAGGCACATCTGTATTTGTTCAATGGAGGATGGTTGTTTGGATGGAAGGATGGGTTGGCAAATAAATGAGCAAGTGAGAGAGAGTGGGTTTCACCAGATGTATTTTTTCATTTCCTTACCTATTTATTTTTAGGTATATTTTCACTTTCCTGCATTCATTTATTTATAGCTTGCCTTATTCTGGAAAGGATTTAGGGACTCTTCATCAGAGGTGAAAGTTTTAATTTTGGGCCCCAAAGCTAACATTTCAGAATGTGTCCCCATATCCTTCGTTCATCATAATTCAGAGTTGGATAACATTTTCTAAACACCTGCCCCAGGCAAGATGGGTCCTATAGAGGGATCAAAAAGCATGACTATTGCCCTCTAGATGCTTTGAGTGTAGTGGCATAAGAGGTACATGCCCGGGTGACAACAGTTCTGGGAGAATGAAGGGATTTATCCAAGGGACACTAATGTGGTGGAAGCAAAGGAGAAGCAAGAGCATTTGCTGTCACGTCCTGTTCTTTGTTTATCCCCCGCAGTGCTGGTCATTCAGCAGTTGCTCGATACTTTTCAAAGAGATTTTGTTGACATATAGAGAAATTAGGTGCCACTTGGCACAAGGATTTATTTTCTTAGTGTCCACGCAAACCAACTACTTCAGTTGCCCATTTCGCTGGAAGGCAGTGCGCAGAAACGAACATACTTTGGGAATTCTTTTGACTCCTTTTATTGTAAACCATGATACACACCAATCCATTTGTTAGGCTGTGGACTGGGTGCTGGATGATGCTAAAGAGATGACAGCCCCGTGCAGACAAGTAAACAGAGGATCATAATACAGTATAACGAGTAGTGACGGAGGTCTACACCTATGGTGTTTTGGGAACAAAGATGAGGGCTGCTTAACGTGGGCCAGGGACTTCAAGGAAGCTTCTCCAAAAGCCAGTGGGACTTAGCCGAGAGAAGAAGGAGGTGAGAAGGATGTTCCAGAAAGACAGACCCCTCTGAACAATGACGCAGGGACAGAAAAGGGCACAACATGTTTGGGAAACTGTGAGTCACTCTGTTTCGCGGTGGCATGGAAGGCATGGAGGGGTGAGGGGTTTACAGAGACATTCCAAGGTGAAGCCAGAGAAGGAGGCATGTGCTAGGTCATGAATGGTGTGATGAGCTGTGCTGAGGAGTTCAGGTTTTATTTCAAGGCAGTATGGCAGCAGACACTGCAGGATTTTGAAGCAGGAGAGTGACATGATCATTCTCGAAAAATCTTGAGTATGAGGCAGAGTGGATGGAGAAGGAAAAGGCTGGTGGCAGGGAGGTCAGTTAGGAGGCTGTGATTCTGCAGCCTGGATTAAGGCAGGGACAGGGAGAACAGTGAGGACAGATGGATTCAACGCCATTGCAGACGTATCTGTGAAAACCAGAAACGGCTCAAGAGAGAAGCCAGCACTGGGCTTTCTGGTTTTCAGTGTAAACTGCTCTCATCGACCTGCATTTCATCAACCTCTGCTGCTGGAATCCAATTCATTTCAGACGATTTTGGAACACTCTCATATTGGCAAGAGGAAAACTTTATAAGCAAATCGAACTCTTTTCCTTATACGTTCATCCATCTAAAGTGAACCCTTTCACCTCAAGCTTTCAGCAGGAGGATTTTTCTCTGAATTTTCTTAATCCGCGGGGATAAAGGAATGGCAATTCTGCAGCTCAAGTCTATTCCAAATTGCTCCTTCAAAGTGCCCGGACTCCTGGTTGTTGACAATGCTTTTCATCGCCCCCCCCCCCCCCGCATACTGGATCTGATCTGGGGGGTTTTAACACGTTCAGTGGCCAAGGCACACCTCCAACCCAGCACATCAGGGCCTCTGGGGTTGGAGCGTGGGCATCAGCATCTGTTAAAACTCCCCAGGTGAGTCCAGGGTGCAGGCAAGGTTGAGAACCACTGAAGGAGAGGAACTGTGCTAACTGACCCAGTAACTACGTGGAATCTACTGCCTACACCTCTTAGGAGAGGTGCACTGAGGCCAGGAAAGGTGCATCTTAGTACTGTGACTACATGAAAGTGTTATTTTATGAAAAATTTCCTAAGGAACAAGAGGATAGAAACGTAAACTGAGTTACCTGAAGCCAAGGTGAGAAGAGATTTGAAGGTCCCACGGTTCATTCCTCTGCCCCAAGCTTGCCTGTATGCATTGAAACAATCTATCTCAGGTAGATTCCCTTCCATCCTAATCTGGAGGCAATCCCAGGACGCCTGCAGCCCTCACCACTGCTGCACGCTCACCCTGCCTCAGTGAGCCTGGGGCTTCTCAGCTTTTCCCACCAAGTGTCTCTAATGGCAGAAGAAAAGAAGGACCCTGTGAAGAAATCAAAAATCTCTTCCTCTACCTGTAGGGGAGGAAAAATAATTTTCCCTCTACCCTACTCAGTTCTTAGTTGAGACACCCCATAATGAAAGACAACAACAAGAGAAAAACAAACAGGAGTTTACGAACACGTATACCTCATGTATACATGGGAGATACCAAGCAAAACTGAGTAACTCACGGAGGGGGCCTAAGCCACTTGTTTATATACCGTGTTCAGCTAAAGACAAAAGAAAGATGTTGGGGGAGGAGGCCAGTTATGGGAGGCTACCAGAAAAAGCAGGGTAAACAAGGGTGAAGTATAATTTGCAGATTTAAGTCAATGCATTCTCTTTTGATGAGGGTTTCTTGTGATTCAGTCAAACTCCTCTTCCTGGTACAGACAAGGAGACACTCTTACAAATGAAGATTTCCTTTATAAATGTACAAGTGCTTTACAAAAAGGAACTGTGCAACTGGCTGCCAAATGCACACTGGTGCGTGCCCCTTCCTGATGGCAGAGACCAGAGAGAGTTTTCTCACAAGTTACCAAACCAAGCACTCAAGACATTGAACAAGGTAAAATGAAAACCTCATCAGACCAGTGGTCTTCCTCCTTGTGACAAATGACACACAAAGACAAAGATTAAAAAAACAAAAACAAAAAACCAGTGACCATCTCTGGGAGGAAAAGGATCAATAAACCAAGAGTAGTCTTTCAAATTTCCCAAGAGCTGCTGAGTCCAAGAAGCTAGCCCCACAAATATTTTCTCCTGTTAATCTAATTTTACAAAAGAGACAAACTCTTAGCACTCTCCTTTCCAACAGACCCTGCAGGCAGAGATCTGGGAGACTGACTTGGTGAGAATTCTCGTCTTCTCCTGGCTTTTATTGGCTTCCCAGGATCTCCTAACTGCAGCAGACTTGGCGTGAGTAATTGCATCCCATCCTCATCGCCAACTGTTAGGAAGAAATTTTCCTCTACCCTCCTAGATTCTTCTGGCTGGTCTAAGAGTTAATTTGACATAAGGCATATTAACAGGAGAAAATCAGACCAAAGTTTAATAAAAGTTATTAAACAAAGTTTAATAACACGGGAGAGACCCAGGAAAACTGAATAACTCACCAAAATGGCTGAAACTCTCACCTTAAGGACAAAAGAAGATGTTGGCGGTAGTGGTTTGGGACTTCAAAGGGGTTGGGGAGGCAACTGACATGGAGATACAAAAGCAAATTTGTGTAAACTAATGTTTGCTGGGCCATACAGAGACAATGGGACACAGAGAAGAATTTTAACAAACAGACATTCCTAGGCTTCTCCTTTTCTACACACCTAGTCATATTATAGATATCTATGGTGACAGCTCCCTTTCTGGAACAGGTCCACTATCTACATTCTTTAGGTAGCTAGGAGGAGGGTCAAAGTTTTTTCCTGAGTCTTTTGCACCTTGATTTTTTTCAGCTGAAATTATCTGCATGCCAAAGAGACATTTTGGGGTGGCAAGTTTTGCTCCCTTACACCAACTTGGGGCAATTCTGTCCCCAAGGGGATGTTTGGCAATGTCTAGAGATACTTTCAGTTATCACAACTGGGAACGAAGTGCTACTGGAATCTAGTCCATAGAGGTCAAGGATGCTGCTAAACATCCTACAATGCACAGGACACTCCAGAGAACAAAGTGTTACCTGGTCCAAATGTTAGTGGAATTGAGGTTGAGGAAGAACCCTGAAATAAGGGGAAAGAAAAGACTCTATGGTGGAGACGGGAATCTCTGCCAGTGCCTTCAGTCTGCACTGTGTTGGGAGTCAGGAGACCCAGGTTCCATGCAAAGGATAATGCTGAAGATGATGGTGATGACAATGACAATGACAATGGTGATTTCGTTTGTCCACACGGTAGTTGACAGTGGAGGATCACATTCATCTCCTTTATTCCCCGCCACTGTGGAAGAGGAAACTGCGGCCCAGAGAAAATAAGTGATTTCTTCAATACCTGTTTCAAGGTGTAGTGTTTGTTTCTCGTTTTTTCTTTTCCTCCTTCTTCTGGGATGCCAGTATCTGACTACCTCCCCAACTGCCTATGTTGGGAGAATTCCCTAATGTATAAGTGTGGAAGTTGAAGAGTTATAAGTTATAAGTGTGGAAGCTGAAGAGAGCAGATGCTAGCATTCCCAGTCTTTCTTGAGAATAGGGTGTGAGCCAGTCAGCCTCACCCATATTTGAATCGGGAATCAGTGACCACAGTGAAGCAGGGGCAGGGGCAAATTCTTTCTTGCAGTGGTGGTGATGGAAGTGGTGGTAATGGTGGTGGTGGTGATGGTTCTGACGGTGGTGATCATGGTGATGGTAGTGGAGGTGGTGATGGTGGTGTTGGTGGTGATGGTGGTGGAGGTGGTGATGGCACTGGTGGTGGTGGTGGTGGTGATGGTGGTGGTGGTAGAGGTGGTGATGGTGGTGATGGTGGTGGTGGAGGTGGTGATGGTGGTGGTGGTGGTGATGGTAGTGGTGGTAGAGGTGGTGGTGTTGGAGGTGGTGGTGATGGTGGTGGTGATGGTAGTGGTGGTAGAGGTGGTGGTGGTGGTGGTGGAGGTGCTGATGGCAGTGGTGGTAGAGATGGTGGTGGTGGTGGTGGTGATGGTAGTGGTAGTGGTGGTGGTGATGGTAGTGGTGGTAGAGGTGGTGGTGGTGGTGGTGGAGGTGGTGATGTCAGTGGTGGTGGTGGTGATGGTGGTGGTGGTAGAGGTGGTGATGGTGGTGGTGGTGGTGATGGTAGTGGTGGTAGAGGTGGTGGTGGTGGTGGTGGAGGTGCTGATGGCAGTGGTGGTGGTGGTGATGGTGGTGGTGGTGGAGGTGGTGCTGGTGGTGCTGGTGATTGTGGTGATGGCGGTGGAGGTGGTGCTGGTGGTGCTGGTATGGTGGTGGAGGTGGAATTTAGTGTCCAAGGCCACTGATACTATGGGTGTCTGCTGAGCTGCCTGGGTCAGGCAGTGGAGAAGGCACCAGCTTCTCTCCAGGCTGGTTTGGTGCCTATGGTTCCAGCAATGGATCTGGCTGTATAGTAACCTTGTGTTTCCATTTGTTTTCCCGTTATTCTGGGAATGCTGTGTGCTATGTGATACTCTTTCGCGACATTCCTTCTTGGCTTCAATCAGCCAGAATCAGTTTTTTTGCCTACAGTGAAGAATCCTGACTGATACACTCTGTGTAATGACCTTGAGCTGGTCCAAGTTTGTTTTTACTTAGTGCTCAGCTCTCCATAGAGCTCAAACATGAATCTAATGGGACCTACACAGGGAGCCAAATCAGAATCTCAGATGCTGCTCAGAATGGCTCATCTCCTCCAAGATCCAGGCTTTGCCACTCACTCAAGGTGGCGTGTCTGGCTCCTTCTTCCCTTAGGTTGAGTGGTCTCCCTGGGGCTCCTTAGCTCCCACTGCTCTTAGCCTTACCTTCGGCCACTGCTCCCCAGTTGGCCAGGAGACCCAGGCATGTGTAAATTGCACTTGTGAATACAACTTGAACGTTTTTCCCAGAAACCATTTTAGCCCCCATATCACCTATCATTTCTAAACTTCTCCATCTTGGGCTGGGACCCATTATGACATGTGAATTTGCTGCTGAGGGCATGCAATCCAGGCAACCCATCCCAGGCCACTGCTCACTAGAGGCCAGCAGCCTGTGGATGGAGAGGGGACCAGAAAGCGCTCTCTGCCAAGGTGCTAGGGCTCCTTTTCAGCATCCCACACCCAGGAGAGTCAGCAAAGAAGGAATCTGACGGTTCTGAGGAGCAGTGATCAATCCTTGGAGCCTTCCAGCCACCTATCAGTGAGCCTGTGAGGCACGTGGTCCATTTGTTCTCTAGAGCAGGTGGTATCATGTTTCTTGTGGGCACGGAGGCCTGGCATGCAGCCACGGGCCGTGGAGGCACTGTGACACCAAATCCTTCCCTTGTGACACCCAGGTGGTGAAGACAGAACAGGAAAGACAGGCTCCTGTGACTCAGGAGGGGCCCAAGGATACTGTCTAGAGGAAGGTGAATCTCTTTATTTCTGTCACACAGACGGCCATGAAGTCTAAGGCCAGAAAGGGCAAAGCAAAGTTGGCAGGGGCTTAGTTTACATGCTGTGGGAGGTGGAGAGTGCAGGGGAGACCAGCAGTGCAGACGGGTAGGGGGGCCCTGCCCCAGGAGTGGAAGCCTAGGATCCTCTTGGCACCTGCTCCTGGCATCCCCTCCCTGAGAGGCCCCATTCCAGCCTGTGGTGCAGGCTTCCTTCCCTTCCGAAGTTTCCCCTGAAGCTAGTTTTCTTCCCTTCCTTCAGTAGTGGGTTCTGCCATGTCACATTGAGATAATCAGAAATGGCTTTCCTATCCTTCCCAGAAGGGCTGATGCAATGCTATGGAATGGCTTTGGTATCTTTGGGATGCAGAAATTTTAAATATTTACATGGTCCAATCTATTAATGTCTTCTTTTACTGTAACTGCCTTCGCGTCAGGCTAAGAGAAGCTTTCTTTCCCTGCCTTAAGATTATTAACAGTTTCAATGTTATTTCCAGTAATGTTATATTTCTCTCTTGCAACCATTTGGAAGTAATATTTGTCCAAAGAGTGAGGTAGGGATGGAATGCTATCTTTTTCCTAAACAGCCATTGGCTCCAGGGCTGCTGGGTGAACTTATCCTTTCTTCAGTCACTTGAAATGTCACCTTTGTAACAAAAAGAACATTCTTATGTATTCTTGACATTATTATTTTGCTCCATTGATTTGTTTTTGCTTTTAGGATCATTTGGTTTGGGAAGATTTGTGAAGTCAAAGCCAACACAACTAATGTGATTCATTGGGAGTCTTTGCAAGGCTTGACAGAAGAAAATTCACCAGCTGTCGCCATTGTGACTGGGGCACGGCTTGGGTGTCCTCCCCTGTCCATTGACAGTTGGCCAGCAAGCTTGAAGAGCAATGACAAAAATGTTAGACAAAGGGTCAGAGGAGGCCAGGGCTAGAAGGACATTTAGAAATCATCTTCTGGTGCAAGGGTTTTCCTTCCCAGCCATGGGAACAGAGGCCCAGAGAGGATAAGCAAGACCCCACATGTAGGGACTGGTAGACCTTGGATGGGAATTCAGGGCTCCATCCATAAGCTACTTGTCCTGGACAGCTCCCGTAGCCTTTCCTGCCTTCCTGCCCACTGCCTCTACTCGAATGCTCACCTTTTCAT
This sequence comes from Orcinus orca, assembly GCF_937001465.1. Classification (NCBI taxonomy): domain Eukaryota; kingdom Metazoa; phylum Chordata; class Mammalia; order Artiodactyla; family Delphinidae; genus Orcinus; species Orcinus orca. Next base: position 75,620,257 of record NC_064563.1, read on the forward strand.
CTCTCACCTGGCCAATGACTTTTGCATCAGCCTTCCTCTCTCTGCTCTCCATTTCCTCTGTCTGACTGAGGGAACATCTCTAGGTGGGGATCATGTCATTCCTCTTTTGAAAATCCTGGGTCAGTGGCTCCTCACTGAAGTTAAACAGAGCCTGATACTTAAGATTTCTACACTCTGGCACCCAACAAAATAATCTCTTGTTTTCCTCTGCTGTAAATTGTAAGCTCCAACAAGATAGGACTCCTTGTCACGTCCTGTATATTCCTCCATGAACCCCTAATTGCCCTTCCTCTTCCCAGATGGCCTCCTAAACCATATCCAACCTTCAAAACCTGGTCCAAAGGTTAACAAAATTGTCCACATTCCAGAAAGGTTAAGTGAGTTGTCCAAATTTGTCTTCTTCTGTGATGCCCAAGGCTGAAGATGTCTCTCCTTCCCCCAGGTGCTTCTCAGGTGAGTAATGCTCTCTGCCTCACTGTCCAGTTATTTCCTAACCTGTGTGCTCCATGGGGACAGAGATGGTGGCTTTCACATCTGCATCTTCTGGTACCTCGCATAGTAGCTGCTAAGTGATCCATGGCGCTACTAAATAACACAGGACAAAAAGATAAGTGAAAGATTTCCCTCCCTGCAAATCTCAGAGCCTTTACTGGTTCCCATGAGTGAGGATGGAATACATTCCTAGATTACTCAATGACTGGATAAGCTCACTAAAGCGCTGCAGATGATTTTGGGGGAATTATGAAAGAAGCTGGCATACCGAAATGGCAAATGCAGTCCTATTTTCAAAAAGAGGGTGAAGATATACTCTGAAATCTATTGATATAAAAGTTTGAAGTCCATTTGGACAAAGTTGTAGACTGTATTGTAAAAGGGCTGGGTTATGGGCATTCAGCACAGGTTTCTGAAGAATTTGTAATCATGCTAACATTTACACTGTCACATCAGTTACCTCATTTAATTTTCACAACTCTATGAAGAAGCGTTTGCATTATTATTATACTCATTTTGTAGATGAGAAAACTGAGATTCAGAAAGGTTATGTAATTTGCCCCAAACTGTGCCACTAACAAGTAGGATTTGAATCCAGGACCTTCTCTTTCAAAGTTGGTGCTTCTTTCATTACCTCATGCTGCCTTTGACATGGGCCTAGCAGAGGACTTGGCACACAGTGAGTATTTGATTTTAGCTCTCCTCATTCTGGGTCCAAAATGTGATATGCCAAAGTTAATTTACCCATGGACTGCATCAGTGGAAGCATTCTTCCTGGATCACGGAAGGACCAGTCCCGTGTTGGTCCAAGACGAGCTGCCCAAGCCTGGAACATGGGGTTCAGAGGAGCCAGGCAGGCAGAGTAAGAGTCCCGTCCACCATCTTCTGCTGCCTTGAATGGGTAATGGTGGGTACCTCATATTGGTGGTTCCAGCGATACAATAAGATAAAGTAGAGGAAGCAATTAGCACAGAGTCTGTCACTTACGATCTGCTCAACAAATGCTGGTTTCCTCGCCTCTGGGCTCCACACATAAGGGAAACTTGCCAAAGTGGAAGATGTTCACACTGAGAGAGGAGCATCTCAGGACACTGGTACTTGAAGAGCATCACCCAGACATGTTGGGTCTGGAGAGTGTTTGGAGCCCACAGCGCCAGAGCTGTGAAACAGGGGCCTCCACCTCCCCGGAATCCAGCAGCTCCTTCCAAAGCCTCCTGGGACCTGAAGGCTTCCTGGAACCCACTTTTCTCCTGGGCACTAGCATGGTTTCTCTCTGGGCAATGCGAGGAAAAATAACAGAGGTCTGGAAGCAAATCATTTGTGATTATTGATTTAATAATATTAATAAAACTCTGTAAGTTAAAAAATTGGCATCCGATAGGGCAGGCTCTCTCCTACTCTTGTTTATACACACTTCATGTATGCTTATGTGTTTGGGAGGTTTTACCTTGAGACATAAAAATCTGGGGCTAGCTCTCCAGGGCTCCAACTGGCAGGACTGAGAGGCCCTGCACCCGTTCTCCATGTGGACCCTTTGCTCTATTCGGAGCCACCGGGAGCCCCACTTCTCACCAAGTCCTCTTGCAAGCACCAGGTCACCTGAGGACTGGGGGAGAAAATGCAGGAGAATCAGCCCCCAGCCCCTCCTCCATCTTGGTGAGCCCACTCTGAGCATACGTCACATTGCAAGACAAACGATGTAGGCAGAACATCACATGTGCTCTCCTTCTGCTGACACCACCACTTCTTGCTAATCCCCAGAATACAGAATGGAATACATTCCATCCTCAAGAGATACAGCCATTGCCTCTTCAGTAAGGAGAGGCTTTCAGCCCAAGAGCTGCATCTGGGGAGCCCTGTTAGCTGCCCAACTTAGCAGACACCAATCTCCATAATGTCACATGAGTCCTCCCCAGCCTGTCCTTAATACACACTCACGCATACCCATCCCATTAAACTGTGTTTGGTGTCTTTCAGATAACAGGGCTTCTTGCGCTACACAGCTAATACTCTTACTGCCAAACTTAATTATCTCAGTAACTCAAGCTCACATTAAAAGCAAGAGATGGGTCCACTTTATCCTCATCATGAATTAGTAATCTTTCCCTCTGGAGATGGCTTCCCCGAAAATGCTCACCGAAGGTATCTGCACTGAATTAACTGTCTTTGTCTTAGGTTCCTGCCTGACTGCCGGGAGTGTTGTGGGCTTCTGTTTAAAGTAGATGAGATCATCCACCTTCCTCCTTCCTTCCTTCCCTCTCAGTTCAAGTTGGGTCCCTGGCAAGGGAAACTATGTATCCCACACAAGTGCCTCCTGGAAATGAAGAGGCAGCTATGATAGGAGAAAAGAGCACTGGGCTTTTCTGAGAGTCGACTCCGCCACTGACAGCTGTGTGACTCAGGTAATTCACACTCTCTCGGAACCTCAATTCTTCATCTGCAAAATGGGAAGCCCTCTCTACCTCATCATGTTGTTCTGGGTATCAGAAGAGGAGAAAAAGCCACAAAAGTGCTTCAAAAACTACAAACTCTTATAAAATGTTATTCATTTCTGTTAAATGATCTCTGGATCGTAAGCAGACTGCCTGAGAACACCGCATAGGTGCTGAGAGCTACCAGGTTTCTACCTAAAACACTGGAAAAAAGTCCTATCCCTCAGCAACTGTGAGTCCTGGAAGAGCAAAAAGAATCTGTCTATTAGCAAAATAAGAGTAAAGAAAATAACAAAATTAATAAGCGTAATGATCCTGATAATAGCTGATATTCTGAGCGCTTTCTGTGGAGCAGGCATCATCCCAAGCATGTCATAGATGTTTAACTTGTGCGTTCCCCTATTGTGCTCTGCTGGACCTGGCTGGTACAGGCTTGGGAGGGCGATTGTTAAATATCCAGGAATTTTCTGAGCCATTGTTAAACCATTCATAAGTGAAAACCGACCATGGTGAGAGTATTTACCCCAGAGAAATTGGCAAGTGTTACAAACTAGGACTTTTTGTTTATTTATTAATTGAACCAATTTACCAGGATTTATATATTTTCCATCTTTTACAGCTGGGAAATAGAGGTCCAGAGAGATTAGATGAAGATAATATAATAATCCTTTGATGTTGAAATGTTCCCCAGAGGTGGCTGCTTTCCCCCTTTCTTCTTCTAAATCTCCCATTTACTTTTTTTAGTTTTCATCCATAATTATTTCATTAGAAATAACAACAACAATAAAAACCCATTTCTCAGATTTCCTGTGGGCCAGACACTTGGCTAGGAGCCTTGGATCTTTGGATACCTGGCTTCTCCCTCTACTGTTAATGTGAAGAAAAACATATGAACAGGTGGTTCTCGATCCTGGCTGCACATCTGAATCACCCGCCTTTGTGTCACCAGGAAAAATGTTCTTCCTCCTGAGAAGAGCTCGCTCAAATTATGGAAAGGCCACACCAGGGAAAGGAATGGTTGGGCCACATGATTTGTTCAGTTTATAAAGCTTTCAGAATTACCTGTCAGAAAGGTACCTGAGGAGTCCTGGAAAGTTCTGTGAAAACTGAAGCCCAGAGAGGTAGTGACACATAGCAGATTAGCGCCAGAGTCAAGGGATGATTCCCAGCGAGGGCTCCGCCCATCCCTCCTGATGCCCCTCCTCCCGCACAGCCCAGGGTCCTGCGGCCATCCGTCCTGAGCCCCACTCCACTGTACACCCACCTTTCCCTCCGTTTTCTCTCCCTTCCCTCTTTCATTTCTCAAATATTTAACGACCACAGGGCATAGGTCGTGGCACTGAACTGGTGCTCAGTATATACTGGTTTTGGATGGATAGATGAGTGAATGGCTGCATTCCTCACAATTTGGGGCTCTGGGGGCTACAGGAATGAATGAGACGTGGTCTCAGCCTCAAGATGCTCAGAGTCTAGGGCCTAGCTGGAGGCACGGCAGGGTGGAGGAGAAAGCGTGCCATTGCACAAGAATAAACATGCATCAGAAACCTGGATCTGCATGGAATGTGGGCAAAGGATTTGACTAGCATAAGCCTCAGCTTCCTCACCTGAAAATTGAAGGTATTAAGGCCCTCACCATGTGGTGGTGCTGAGATTTAAATGACATCATGTATAAAGTCATCTAGGAAGTCTCCCAGCACATAGTAGGGAGTAATATTATTATTCATGCCTTAGACCAAGAGTTGGAAAGCAAAAGTGCCAAGAAGACAGGGGTCTAAAGCCAAAGATTTCAAGGAGAAATCTAAATCATTCCTGGTGACATCCTTTGCAGCATTTCTTCCTGCTTTGCCAAGTCTGCTCCTAGCCCGGACATGCCAGAGCTGGACAGCCAAAGGCAAGTTCACTGCTCTGCTGTTAGAAATGGCTCAGAGATGCTCAGATATTCCTACATACCCAGAGACTCCTGGCCCAGACTTAGCTAGTAAATCTCTCCACAGCACTCCCTTGCATATTTCCTCACTCAAAGCAGATTCTCAGCAAATGTTTGTTAGACAAAATTATCTTTTAAGTAAATACACACACAGACACACACTCTCTTCATCCTCATTTCCCTTCCAAGAACACATGCCTCTAAAATGAAAATGCCCAGTTTAACGCATAATAATTGCTGGGTTTCCTTTGGGTAATTTTCAGCTGCTAGAGTGGTTAAGAGGGTATTTGCCAGTGGACTGCCCCCCAACACACACACACACACACATACACACACACACACACACACACACACAATTCTTTATTACTGTACTTTGGTTTTGTTGTTGTTACTATTTGTTTGTTTGTTTATTGCCACTACTATAACACTAACCACAATTTGTAAATACATATTTATGTGTTTATAGTGTGCTTTCTACTATTAGATTGTAAACTTCTCAAGGGCAGAGGTGTTGTCTGCTTTATTCACCAATGAATCTCCAGGCTGTCCACAGAGCCTGACGCTTGGAAGCAGGTAAGAGATGGGTGAATGGGTGAATGGAATGGATGGGTGAAAGGATGAGTGGGTGAATGGGTGAATGGAATGGATGGGTGAAAGGATGAGTGGGTGAATGGGTGAATGGAATGGATGGGTGAAAGGATGAGCGGGTGATCAGCCTCAGTGAGTTTAGAAGTGGACGGTGCATTTCCTGAGCTTTGTTCTGAGCTGCGTAGATGGCCTGGTCTCCAGAGGGCCAGGCTAGGTTCCAGCTGACCATGGACCGGTGTGAGGCACTGGCCTCCAATGTGGCTGCCCAGCCCAGGGGCTGCGGGAGATGATGTACTAGGGTATGAGAGGAAAATATTAGGACTTCTTTCTGCATTATTTTTACCTGAATGAAAAGAAAGAAGGAAAGAAATTCTAGGTTTTCTGATGTAGCCAGTGTATTGAGTGGACTAATCTCAATAGGGACAAGGAGAAACAGCTTCATTTTTCTTCCACAGCTGCCTTCAAACATGCCTTTTTCAATCTCCTTTCCCATCCTTGATAACAGCTCAGACAGAAACCTTAACTTTTTGGTTACTTTCAGTTCTATGAACGATCTCGTGTTCAGGTATTAAAAAGTTCAGGCCAGTCTAAATTAAAACTCACATCCAGTTAAAGGATTGTTCTCTCCCCTGTCTCAGGCCTAACTCGTGGTTTGAGGACCTATAATAGGAAATGCGGAAGGGGGTTGCTCTTTCACTCCTCCAGGGCGTGGGGGGGGAGCATCAGAGGAAGAGGGGCAAGGTCCTGCATTATGGTTTATGCTGCTTTAATCTGGCTGCCGTTGCCTTCTGTGATGGCTTATCACAGAATATTGAATAGAGTTCTCTGCGCTACACAGTAGGACCTTGTTGTCTGTCCATTCTATGTATAATAGTTTGCCTCTGCCAATCCCAAACTCCCAATCCTTCTCTTCCCGCCTCAACTTGACAACCACAAGCCTGTTCTCTATGTCTGTGAGTCTGTTTCTGTTTCATTGATAAGTCCATTTGTGTCATATTTTAGATTCCATGCATAAGCAATATCACATGGTATTTGTCTCTCCCTCCGACTTACTTTGCTTAGTGTGATAATCTCTAGATCCATCCATGTAGCTGCAAATGGCATTATTTCATTCTTTTTTATGGCTGAGTAGTATTCCTATATATATATATATATATATATATGAATTCCTATATATATATATATATCACATCTTCTTTATCCTAGAATGGAGGGGTCTTTATTCCACATTCTCTTTGTGTGTATAATTGGTAAACAAACAAACAAAACGTGATGGGAAGGGATACTCAAACTTTTTTTACTGATAGATGCTCTTTCAAAAAAAGCTTGGGGAAACTGCTGGTCTCAAGAGATGTTGCAAAAAGATAATTTGTGACACAAAGAACTAGATTTGGCAAAAAATATTTTTGAAAACATAAAACTCTGTTTCATGAATTAACTGATGATTTAATGCCACAGACTTGTAACCATGGCATGAGAATCTTTACAATTAGAAATATAGGGGGAAAGCGGCTGGGGTGTGGGTGTGGTGGTGGTGTGATGAATTGAGAGATTGGGATTGACATATATACACTTATATGTATAAAATGGATAACTAATAAGAACCTGCTGTATAATAAATAAATAAATTAAATTAAAAAAAAGAAATACATACACACGCACATATATATGAGCATGTGTGTGTGTGTGTGTATATATAAATGAAGAAAGCAAAAGGGACTGGCTTTGACATCTGATGAATAGTTCCCAATAAATGCTCACTCCATTGAAAGTGATATGATTTCTAAATATCTCCAAAGTTAATGTAAAAGGCATTCTCATCTTGCTTAAGATTTCAGGTAAATAGACCAAGCAGATTTTGGACACCAACTTATGTATACTTGATTTAGCTTTTAAATATCGGGACTAAATAGATGCTCCCTGGTGGGAAGCAAAGTAGAAAACATCAACGATCAAGCCAACTGAGAAGTCCTTCTCAGCAAGGATGTGCTACGCAGTTGTCACCCAGGGAGAGTTGCCCCAAGGCAGCAGACCAAGGCAAATGTCTTGGTAAGTCAGAGTACAAACACAGGCATTAAAATGTTTAAAGACAACACAACTTCTGTCCTAGAAATGTCTATCGTACAAAATATTGTGAATTAAGTGTTACAGTCTAAGTGAAAGGATTTTGAAAGGTAGAACATTTATCTTTTGACCACCTGCCCCTAGCAGAGGACCTGGTGCGATGCAACTTCCTATCTGTGGATGAACCAAATACATGAACGATACTCCAGGAAGGCACACACCCCAGCTTGAGCAATGTCTTCCGTGCAAATTGTGGAAGATCAGAACATTTTAGTTACATCTATCCTGACAAACATTTAACCTGATCTCGAAAATCAAAAATGGTGACATTTGCAGCTTCCTAAAGCTCAAATAAACCATTGACATTTCCGTAGACAGAAGCCAAACCACAGGGAACTTATTTCCAATTTAGTCTCTCTAGCTTCAGCAAGAGCATTAATTCCACTTGCTGACGGGAAGTGCCAAGAAGACATTTTTAATCAGCAGGATCACATAACTCGAACCGGGTTAATGTGTGAAATGTCTGATGTTTATTTTATCCGTGATTTGCATTGAGTTAAAACTTTGCTGCCAGAGACCTGGGCCAAGCAGCCTTCTTTCACAGCTGTTTCTCTACAAAGCAATTTCACAAAGACAGGATGTTGTCCTAAAAAAGCGTCTTTTGCTTCTCTGCTGGACAGGCCAGCAGCTGGCTGGGTGTCACAAACAAACCAGAAAAGTATGTTCAGGGATGCCAGCTCACTGGGGAAGCTGGGTCTACAGCTTCAAAGGCAGAGCAGCAGTGAATTGCAGTGGTAGTAAATAATGCGGGGAGGTTGTCGATTTCATAGAAGGCCCAGGAAAGTAAAGGCTGGAAATAGTAAGGGTCCTAGAGGGGGTGAGCGCCTGACTCTGGTTAGGGAGACAGAGGAACACAAAGTCAGCCCGGAGTGGAGACTGATCTTTAACGGGTCTCACGGAGGTGCAGAAACAACTGAGCACAGACAACAAATTTGTTTCCCAGATCTGAAAAATCCCATTTGACTTAGTTGTGCTAAGAAACATCAGGAATATGGTACTTGTCGTGGTAACAGTAACAGCAGATATTTATTGAGCCTTCACTCCCAGGAGCTGTACTAAGTGCTTTTCGTGCCTTTTCCCATTTGATGTCTGAGACTCTGAGATGAAAAGCTTCATAACTCTCAAATATAGGTGAGGAAACTGAGACTCAGAGGTAGGAAGTAACTCACCCCAAATCCATAGTGAGGGCATGAAAGTTAGCATGTGAATCTAGTTTATTAGCTTGAAAGCATGTTCTCTAAACTATGACTTTTTTCAATTCCCAAATTAAAACAAAGAAACAAACAAAAAACAGAAAAAAAAAACCAGCAACACTGCAGTACAGAAGGGAAAGGATGGCCTTTACAATTAAATGTTTCTGGGTCAACTGGATATTCATTTAGGAAAAAGAAGTATTTTAACCCCTACCTCTCACCACACACAGAAATCAATCCCAATTGAGTTATAGATCAATAAAACTTTAGAAGAAAACACAGGAGGATATCTTCATGCCCTTGGAGTAGGTAACAATCCCTTACACAGGGCAAAAAAATCACTAATCATAAATAGTAAAATTGATAAATTGGATTACTGTGGTCCCTCAGTATCCGTGGGGGACTGGCTCCCGAACTCACCATAGATGCCAAAATCTGCATATGCTGAAGTCCCACAGGCAGCCCTCCACATCCTTGGATTCTGCTTCCCAGGATTCAGTCATCCATGGATTGTAAACATAGTACTACCTGTATATGTATTGAAAAAACATCTGCATATAAGTGGACCCACGTAGTTCAAACCCGAGCTGTTCTAGGGTCAATTGCATATTAAAATTAAGAAACTCTGCTCATGAAAAGACACTACTGAGAAAGTAAAAATGCAACCCACAGAGTGGAAGAAGATATTTGTAATACATGTAGAACTAGTGTCCAAAATATATAAAGAACTTCTGTAACTCAATAAGAAAAAGACAGAAAGCTCAGAAGAAAATAGGCAAAAGACTTGAATAGACACTTCACAAAAGAGAATAGCCAAATGGCCAGTAAGCTTATGAAAAGAATGACTTAAGTTATTAGTCATCAGGAAAATGCAGATTAAAATTAACATGAAATCTGAGAACACACCCATCAGAATGACCAAATTTTAAAAGATGGGAAATACCTAATATTGGCAAGGATGTGGAGCAACCAGAACTCTCATAAGCTGCCAGTAAATTCAATTGGCACAAGAACTTTGGAAAACAGTTTGGTAGTATCTACTATAGCTGAATATATACATATTTTATATATAACTTCACTCCTACTATAGATCTAACAGAAATGTGTATACATGTTCACCAAAAGGCATGCACAAGAGTATTCATAGCAATGTTATTCATAGCAGGTGAAAACCGAAAACCACCCAAATGCCCATAACAATAGAATGGGGGAATAAGTGATGGTATATTCGCAACATAACGATGGGAATATATGAACTACTGCCACAGGCAACAGTATAGGGATCAATCCTACAAATGTGGTTTTGAATGACAGCAGCCAGACAAACAGTATATTCTGCCTGTCTCCTTTATTTTTATTTTTTATTTTTAAAATTTTTATTGGAGTGGAGTTGATTTACAATGTTTCCGTTATTAAAAGTAAGAAAACAGACAAAATTCTTCTATGCTATAAGTCAGGTTAGTGGTTACCTGGAGAAGGGTGTAGGAACTGGATTGGGCACCAAGGGGGCTGGACTTCTCAGTTCTCAGGTGTGGTGATATTCTATTGATCTATGTGCTGGCTGCAAAGGTGTATTCACTTGGTGAAAATTTACTGGGCTGTGCACTTAAGGTATCAGCTGGCTATTGCCATAACAAACCACCCCCATACCCAGTGGCAGGCAGTACATATTTATTTCCTACTGGCTTGTTGTGGGTAGAGCTCTGGGTTGGGCTGGGCTGGCCTTGGCTCTAAGCTGCAGGATGAGGGCAGGGCCGCTCCACATGTCTCTCTTCCTCCATTAACTGGCAGCTCTCCGAGGCATGTTCTTTTAAGGTAAAAGCCAGGATGAAGGGGGGTGAAAGAAAATACACGGGTCTCTTAAGGTCTAGGCTGGGAACTAGCTGTCCTTTGCTGCCCACGTTTCATTGGCCAAAGCATGTCACGTGGCCAAACCCAACAGCAGTGGGGAAATTGGCTCGTCTCATGAAAGTCAAGGTGAGGAGTGAATATTTAGTGAATAACAATCTCATTCAGGAGGTTTATCATAGGTGCAGTTTTCTGTGGGAATTTCATATTTCCCAAACAAAATTCTTTTACGGAAATGAAAAAAGATGTAGGAACAGCTATGCTCCTCTGTCCTCACCCCTCACTCCTCTAGGCCCTTAATGGGGAAGGGATGTGCTTATGAAAATTCTCCATATGAGCACAGGGAAGAAAGAAAGGAAGGACATGCACTTCCCTAGCACACAATGCACTTCCTGTCTGCTGACCCAGAGGAAAACATCTCCATGGGCAGCCCCCCCAGCCAGTTCAATCCTTCCTGTGGATGCAGCTCAAGGGATGGCTCTCAAGGACCACCCAGCTTCCCCATTCCCTGCTCCTCGCCTGCAATGGCCCCTCTTATAGTCAAATTGCTTAACAAATGCAGACCTTTTCCAACCAGAAGGAAAGAGGTGAATATTTATTTATTTATTATTTTTAACAGGAGAAAATCAAACAAAAGTTTAATAACATGTATACATGGGAGAGACCCAGGAGAACTGAGTAGCTCACCAAATGGCTGAATCTCTCACCTTAAATATCGTCTTCAGCTAAAGATAAAAGAGGATATTGGGAAACTAGAGAGTATAACAACAAAGAAGCAGACTCTCAGACACAGAGAAGAAACCAGCGGCCACTAGTGGAGAGAGGGAAGGGGGGAGGGGTGATATAGGGGCAGGGGGTTGGTACCTAGAGGTACAAACCACTAGGTACAAAATAACCTACAAGGATACATTGTACAATAGAGGGAATATAGTCAACATTCTATAATAACCATAAATGGAGTGTAACCTTTTAAAAATGTGAATTACCACATTGTATACCTGCAATTATACAACACTGTACAGCAACTATATGCCAATGAAAAAAAAACAGCTGTTGGGGGTAGTGGCTTAGGACCTCAAAGGGGAGGAAGGCAATTCGTGTAGAGATGGAAAAGTAAATATTTAGTAAACAAATGTTTGTGGGGGGCACTGCAGAGACAATGGTACCCAGAGTGGACTCTGATGTCTAGGCCCCGCTGAGCTTCCCTCACCGTACCTAGCCCATATTCTTTGCAGAGATCTCTGGTGATAAGGAGCTGAATATTTAAATGGCTCAAGATTTCTACGAGAGTGATGAAACCTTTTTCTCTATTAACCCACAGTTCTGAAATAGTCTCTCTTTTTCCTAGCAGAGGCAGCAGGCTCTAAAAGCAAGCAATAAATTACCATCAGGGTGACATCCCCAGTTCCCTGATCTTCCTGATCGGTGTAACTGACACAGTGATGGGGAGACATAGCCTTTGGTGAGGTCTGGTTCCCACTGCAATGAGATTGTGGGAAGTTTGAGGACAGCTGTCTCCCCTGCCCCATCTGCCGGCCTGACAAAACCTATGGTCCATAAGCCTCACCATCTCCCCCACCCCATGCCCTTACCCTCACCCAGTACTAAAAACTAGAGCTTTTCACGTTGCCCCCAAGAGAAGAAAAAGTGTGTGGGATTCTATTCCTTCTCTGAAGGTAGGTAACATCTGAATGTCCACAGCGACACAGCTTCTCGCATATAAATTCCATCTCTCGACTCAGGCTGCTTTGGTGTCAAATCCTGGCTCTATTACATACTTGCCGTGTGGCCTTGGGCAAGTAATTCAGCCACTCTAAACCTCAGTTTCTCCATCTGTTAAAAAAAAAAGGTAGGGATTTGTTTAATGGACCTTCATTGATAGACCTACTATGTGTCAGGCAGGGTGCTAGGCTCTAGGGATACAATGGTAAATGAGATAGACATGGCCCCTGCCATCATGGAGTTTACATGTCGGGGAGGTAGAATAAAAAATCAAATTTATATCAACATAATCACCATCACACCCATAAGTGTTAGGAAGGAAAGAAACCATGAGCTGAGATGGAGAATAACAGGGGATTCAAGGAGGGTCTCACCAAGAGGCGACACTTAAGCTGGACCTCAGAGGAAGAGGAGTCAACAAGAGCAAGCAGGGCTTGCCAGGTAAAGAGCATACACGCAAAGCCTCGGTGGCCAGAAAGAGCTCGGTGTTACCAAGAAACTCGAAGGAGACCACTGGGGCTGGGCGAGGGGAGGATGGCATCCGGTGAGGCTAGACAGATAGCAGGAGTCCTATCCTGCAGGACTTGGTAGTCAGGAAGGAATTTGGATTGTATTCTAAGTCTGAGGACACTCACTGAAGTGTCAAGATGATCGCGCTGGCCACTGTGGAGATGGAGTGGGGGTCGTGTGGTGCTTAAGAATGGAAGTGAAGAGACCAGGCAGGAGGCTGCTGCAGGAGTCCCAGGAGACGTGGTGATGGCAGTGGCGATGGGGAGAAGTAGACAGAGTTGAGTATCCTCGGGGGGGTGGAATCCCCAGGACTTGTGGGTGGAGTGGGGATGGGGTGTGTGTATACGTGTGTGTGTTGGTAGGGTCACTCACTGGTTGCCTGAGCCAGTGAGTGAAAGTGGGTACCACTTACTGATATGGGGGAGGACTGATGGAGAGAACAATTGGGGGGATCAAGATTTCTAACTGAGTGTGTATGTTTTGAGATATTGGTAAGACAGCCAAATGAGGATGTAATGACTGTGGCAGATTGAGCTCCGCAGAGGTCCGATCTGGAGATCAAACGTGGGAGCCAGCAACTTATAAGTAAGTATAAGCTTACTTACCATCTTAGACCATTGGGATGCTATACTAAGAATACATTAGACTGGGTGGCTTAAACAGCAAACACTTATTTTTCACCCTTCTGGAGCCTGAGATGTCCAAGATCAAGGCACCAGCAGGTTCGGTAACTAGTGAGGACCCACTTCCAGGATCATAGATGGCTGTCTTCTCACTGTGTCCTCACATGGTGGAAGGGGCAGGAAGGCTCTCTGGGGTCCCTTTCAGAAAGGCACTAATTCCATTCATGAAGGCTCCACTCTCATGATCTAAGCACCCCTCAAAGGCCCTATCACATTGGGGGTTAGGATTTCAATATATGAATTGGGGGAGGGGTAGTCACAAACATTCAATCTATAACATTTTTGCATATAGTGCTTTAGTAGACAGGTGGCTTAGGGAGAGAGGGAGGGGAGTGGTCTTTAGCAGTGGCTAGAAGGTCACCAACATTTAGAGTAGGGAAGACGAGAGGGGTCAGCAAAGGACCCTGCCAAGGATGACCAATAAGGCGAAAGGAAGACCAGGAGAGAAAGGGGTCACAGAAGGGGGACGTTTCAAGAAGGTGGGATCCAGTGTTGCCGAGATGAGGATGGAAGCACCAAGATGCATTGATAAGTGAAGAGCGAGACACAGAACACTCTGTATAGTTTATTATATTTTGTTTTTTAGAAAGATGTGTGTGGGAGGGAGAAGGTTTTAGCTGATCTGCAGGTTTACCTGTAGAATAGCTCTGGAAGAACCTGGTAACAATGGCTACCCCCAGAGCAGAGAACTGGCATGGGGTGAGCTAGAAGGAGACTTTTCACTGTGGATTATACGTTTTAGTCGCTTTTATGTTTTTGTGTTATGTGACTATATTACTACTCAAAACTACAATGAAAAAGAATGAAAAGTACCCTACTTCACAGAGCTGCTGTGAGATTAGGAATACATTCCTGATGTGGTTGGGATGAGGACTGAATGAGACAATGCATGGGAACTGCTCAGCTCAGCCCTCAGCCCTGGGCGCCTTGAGGACTGATTCTGCTTCCACAGGAAACAACAGAAAGAGCCTCGGCTTCTGTGTTTGGTCCCCAGGACCACCGTGACAAAGCATCGCAAACTGGGTTGCTTCAAACGACAAGAATATATTCTCACCCAGTTCTGGAGGCCAGCAGTCTGAAATCGAGGTGTCAGCAGGGCTGTTCTCCCGCTGAAGGCTCTAGGGAAGACTCCTTCCCGCCTCATCCAGCTTAGGTGGTGGCGTCCCTCTCCGGCACACTCGGCTTGCAGTTGCATCTCCCCACTGCTCCACCATCACTGGCCGTCTTCCCTGCATGCCTGTCTCCACGTGGCCTTCTTATAAGGACATCATGGGATTTAGGCCCCAGTCTAATTCAGTATGACCTCACCTTAATTAAGGACATCTGCAAAGAGCCAATTTTCAAATAAGGTCACGTTCACAGGTACTGTGTGGACATGAATTATTTTGGGTGGGGGGGGCGGGGGGAGTCAGGGTGCTATTCAACCCAGCATAGTCTGGCGGGTCCGATTCTCACAACCACAAACTTATCTCTGCCCCGGGTCCAGTCACCTCTCTCCCCGGGCAGTGTCTGATTCCCATCTGTAAAATCAAAGGGAGCGCGGCGGCATCCTGAAACTCCCTCCAGCCCCGGAACCCTCTTAAGAACAGCAAGAACAGGACTGAGGGCCTGTTGTCTCAGGTGAGCGGGGTGTCTGTGGCTGTCCCTGCAGATGCCCTCGGGACACCAAGCCATTGGTGAAGATTTCTGAAGTGATGGGTTCCCAGGCTGCTGGCTGTGGAGGGCTTGGGGATCTGTTTGCAGACTTGGGCTTTAGTGAGGCTTGAACTCTGGCTGGGTCACAGCTATAAGGATTCCAACAAGCAATCCCAGTCCTGCCCACCGCCTTTGCCACCTAATGCCTGGACACATGCGCACTCACATTCACGCTGAAAAGAGGAGTCGGAACAAACTGGGTTTGGCATGGTGGATTCCAAGGGACATCTGCCGTCGTGACCTAAGCCGATGTGCGCTGTGAGTCCGATTGCGGGAGCTGCCAGGTGGGCGGGGCTGGGAGCGCAAGGGGAGGAGCTTTGGGTGGGAATCTGGGGAGAACGTGCTCCATGGTGTCCCCGGCGGTTCAGCCGCGTTTCGTGTGGGTAACCGGGTTGCAGTTAAAACAACAACAACACTAGCCTCCATTTACACAGAACTTGCCTCCTCACAAAAGGCTTTTACATCTGTTACTTGGTTCGATTTGATTTGATTCTCAAGAGTCGTGAGTGGGCGGGAACTTGGATCTCAGCTTACAGATGAGGTCATAGAAGCCCAGAGGGGTGACGGACTTGCCCAAAACAGCACTCACTCCTCAGGCCCTTCTAGCTGTTGGTTTGTGTCCACCACATCTGGGCTCTTCCCCCGTGCCCCTTCCGGGAGGCTTATCGTGGACGGTGGTCTTGAGAATCACCAGCCAATCCTCCACAGCCTCCAGCCCCCAGAGTCACCCATCAAAATGTGAGGGTGATAGTTTTTCATATTGACAACTTGTATCCTCATTCTCGTTAAGTGTGGGTACATACATCGTTATAGCGTGTTGCTATTTTTAATGATTTATAACATAGAATCTAAATAAAGGCAGAACGCTTACTATGCAAATATTGGTTCAAGATAAGCCTGGAAGACCCCCTTCCAGGGCTTAAGCCACTCCTGATGACCTCCTGGAAAGACTACTGGGCTGTCCTGACACACAGGAGACACACTGTGGAAGGCAGGTGCTGATTCTTTCTGCTGAGGGCGGCTGCCTGTGGGGGAACACGGACTTCAGAAAACAGCCTCACTGCTCCAAGATGAGCCTAAGCGAGGGGTCCTGCTGAGGACACTGCCCTGGGGGAGACCCTGCCTTGGGTGGGGCAGGGATCGGTTAGACTCCACTGCAGGGCTGGTTTCCATAGAGGGAGGAGGTTTGGGATTTGGCCAATTGGGGCTTCCTTTTGGTTATGATTTAAACAGAGAACATGAATCAATTAGTCTTGGGGGAGTGGTATTTTATAGTTACAGGAGGGATGGGCACTGAGTCTGATCATTCTTGGGCTGCAATTAAAATTGCACAGTCTCGCCTCTGTGGCGTTCAGGCCTCGGACGGCAGCTCAGCCGCAAGAAATCACAGGATGGAGAACACCTGGATGTCAGAGCAAGGCATGAAAGGAAGGAAACAGCTCGAGAGCTGTGGACTCTCCCACAGCTCATACGGGGTGATTGAACTATGTGGGAGCCGGAAACATGTCTGTCCATGACACCATTTTGTCCCTGGCATCCACCAAGTTGCCTGGCAGAGAGTGGGTATCCATGAGGTGAGTAGTATGAGAGAGGCAGGGAGGGGTGAGCATCAGGGCATAGCACAGGCCTCTTGCTATGCAGGCCATTGCTAGGGATCTGTATCACCATTCTGAGCTTGACAAAAACCAGCAGGGAGAGCACGGGGATGGAGGATATATGACGAACTGGGAGGCCAAGAACAAGGCCAAACAGTGTGAGCAGATGTTTCAGGAAGAGGGAAAAGACGGGGCAAATATGAGAGGATGGGGACTTCAGAGTGGGGGGTCCACTTTCCCAAGTCAAGGTGCTGGCCTGTCCTGGGCCTGGCTGTCGTTGTTGGTGACTTGGGCAGTGGAAGAAAAAGTAACCAGGAATGTCTTGCCCCCAGATCTTGTCCCTGCAAACCCTCGACATGTGCTCTAAGTGTCAGATTTCCCTACCTTTTCTGGTGGAGCCCTGTGGGTGGAGTGAAGGGGAAGCTGGGAGAGACGAGGAGGTAGACACTCGCCCTCCCAGAAGAAGGGAAACAGCAGCCACGTGCAACTGAGGTCAGAGAAATCTCGGCAGCCTCAGCTCAGGCAATGTTTTATTGAGCATTTACTATGTGCCGGGCACTATCTCTCTACTTATACTGTCACATTTACTCCTTACCTAAGAGGCAGGGACTATTATTACCTCTAGTTTACAGATGATGAAACTGATGACATTAATTACCTTGTCCAAGGTCATCCAATAATAAGTGGTGGCCCCAAGATACTTTTTATGATATGTTCTTGCCTATGCATAAGACTAACTTATGCCAAATATTGGATCATTGGAGGGTGACAAAATGAGGGGACCTTGAAGTGATGTCATCTGCTATTGGGGAGGGAGGGAGAAGCAGGAGGAGTAGAGGAGAATCAGGAAGGTTATTTTTTGGACGGTGGCCAGGGTAATTGAAAATCATAGGTTTAAGAAGCAAATTTAGACTTTGAAAACTCTGCATCCAGTTTGTTACCTCTTGAGAACCATATTCCACATTGTAAAATACCTATGTATGTAGAGCTGTAGTTTAGGATGTGCTCTTTGGTTCATCAGGCATGGATAAACGAGGGCACATCGCGGAGATGGGACCTCCCACTTCAATCTTATTTCTGGGCTCTAGTGAGATGGAAAATCCTCAGGCTCTGGTTGTCCAGGGAGGAGCACAGGTAGATATGCCGAATGTCAGGATGCTGGGATTTGAGCAGACTCAGCCTCTGGTGCTGGGTGAGAGAGGTACCTCCCCTTGGCTTCCAGGGGTCCTGGGGAGAAGGAGGGATAAAGTGCTCATAAAGCACACAGCACTCTTAGAGAGACGGGTCCTACTCGTCCCAGGGCCTGGGACATGGGGGGCATCTGGTCACACCAGTCAGGACCTGTTTTCTTCCTCCTATTTGTATCTCCTTCTAAACATTCTAGGAATAAAGTTGATTTCAGAGGAAAACTCGGCAGTAACCAGAAGCGAGTCCTGGTCATTGGCTTCTTACCCCCGCTGGCCAGACAGGTGGCATCCTGATGCCATTCTGTTGTCCTCCTCCCGCAGCCCATCACCACACACCATGCCCCAGGGAAGTCAGGAGTGAGGGTGGGGGGGAGTCACCTGCAGAGTCCTGTTTGCAGCCACAGATACTAGAGCCCAGGGCCAGGGAGCTGGCGTGGCCAGGACCCTGACTCCTCCTGTACCCAGCAAGCCCTGTCCCGGTGTAAAGCCTTCTCCAGCTCACCTCCACCCCCTGCAGCCCAGACAGGTGCAACAGCTCAGAGGGCGAGGATCAGCTGGTCTGGGGTCACTGCAGCTGAGCAGGCCCAGCTGTTTCCGTGACCTGTGGCTCCTTCCCGACTGGCTGGGTTGTGAGTGGTCGGAGGGTGAGGGGCGCCAGGCAGGGAAAGGGCCTGAGTAGAAGGAGGCCTAGCTCTGCTCTCCCTTCTGCTTACCTACTGGCTCAGGGCTTTTACAACTGCTGAAACATTTCTCACCTTGACAGAACCCAGATGGCCAAAATTCATCCAAGAGAAATGCAAGTATCTAGTGTAGTGACAGAGCCAGCTTTCTCCTCTCCGCTTCCAGCAACCCCAAGTCAGAGAGGAGCAGAAAATCTTCTAAAAGGGCCAAAAGTTAACACACGCCTCTGAGGTGATTCGGGTTTACTTCCTTGCTCGTGCCTATTTACTACCTGCTCACCATCTATGTTTCCTTGTCTCCTAAGTAGTATTTTCCTACAGTCCCAAGTTCTCATATTAAAACTCTTGGAAAAAAACAGTGAACTAATTGCTTCCCTTTGCTCTGTGTGTGTGTGTTTCAATATTCCTAAGCAACTTGGCTGAAGATAGACACTTGGTAACAGGAACACAAGAACTTTCCAGAAGAAACTCTGAATGCGATTGGTAAAAGTGCAAGTGAGGAGGACCCAGCCTCCCTCTCCTGCCCAAGCCAACCTGGCCAGCACGCTTCCCGTGGGGGGCTGTGAGGCTGAGCGCGTCTATCTCCATCCTACCTGCAACAGATCCAGGAATTCGCAAACAGACGAGGGTCGGGGTCCTGGGACCTGGACCCACTGAAGACCCGAATCTCCAGCATGGCACACGAGGTACTTCATAACAGAATCCCAATCCTTCCTTCAGCCTCATCTCTTGATCCTGCGGACCCCTCCCCGCTCTGTCTCACACCCTACCCCTTCCACATTCCCCACCCTTTATGCCCTGGCCATACCTGCCACAACCCTTTTCCTGCCATCCTTTCTCTGCCCAACCAACTCCTAAAGTTCCTTCAAGTTCCCTCTCAATATCCAGCTCCTCAGTAAAGCTTCACCAGATCTTCTTTCCTCCTCGGGAAGTGCAGTGTCCCGTCCTGGTGCTCCCACAGCCCTTGGTAAACATCTTTATCATGACATTCAATGTTCCCCTTTGTAACCCCGTGTTATGTGCCTCTCTCTCCCTACTGATCTTTGAGTTCTCTGACGCACGGTAACAGTCTGTTAAACTCTACAGGTTTACGTTCTTGATAGCGTATCAAAGAAACTTAGAGCTGATGCTGTGAGGCACTTTCAGATCCACAGGCCAAATCGACTTTTCTGAGAATTTTTGTCAAATTCTACATGGGGGGGTGGAGTTCTTCATTTTTAAATTAAGGAGCAGCAGCTTTAAAAACAATGTCATGCTGTTGTCTTGTTAGTCATCTGCAGCTCAAAATCATTGTAATCAATAATCCTGTGAGGAGCTTCCCTGGTGGCGCAGTGGTTGAGAGTCCGCCTGCCGAGGCAGGGGACACGGGTTCGTGCCCCGGTCCGGGAGGATCCCACATGCTGTGGAGCGGCTGGGCCCATGAGCCATGGCCGCTGAGCCTGCGCGTCCGGAGCCTGTGCTCCGCGACGGGAGAGGCCACAACAGTGAGAGGCCCGCGTACCGCAAAAAAAAAAAAAAAAAAAAAAAATCCTGTGAATCTTGAAAAGCTTCACATGATATCAGCTTGCTGCTGAAGCTGGGATGGGCTGACAGTCATACTTGGCTGAAGATTCTGTGATATCGGTGGCACTGCTGGTCAAGTTGGGGGCCGGAAGGGACACTCCAGGAAAGTAGAAAACAATTCTACTGTGATATTTATTTTCACTTTCTGTTTGCTTGTTTATACTAGGTATCACTTTTGTAAAAAGGGAAAGCAATACCCTTTTAAAATACAAAATGACAAGTGATTAGATTGATGAAAACTATAAAAGCTCAATGAGGAGAAGGGGAGGAAACTTGAGACACTTGACCAAGATGCTTCTGCCCCTGAGACCTGTGGCTTGAGCCCAAGGCAAGAGGCCTGACTGCTGTCCCAGGGGTCATGTCAAAATCACAAGGCCAGACTCCTGGGGTGCGGATGGGGGTGGGGGGCAACAAGGGGAGCTGCAGGGGCCCTTCCTCTGCTCAGCGTCACGTGCTCACCTCTCAGACAGCCACAGGTGTCCCCACGGGAGCACCGGAAAAATCACACCATTTGGGGTCTGGGTCCAGCTCTGGCACGTATAGTTCTAGGATCTTAGACAAGTGGTTGCTCCCGGGTTTCTTCACCTCTTTGGGGGTCACGTGTCTGCTTCCTGGGACGTCTGTGCCGTGGGTTATAAACCAAATGGCAGTACATGCACACGAGGAGTTACTGGAGTTACCGTTGGTTCTGGAAGGGGGTGGGACTGAGGCACAGGTAAGCAGGATTCACAGCACCTGTTGCAGGTTCACAGATGTTTCGTGAGCTGAAAAATAGGCGAATCTCCACAACTGTGTAGGAGAATAATTACTATTGTAATTATTCGCAAGTTACAAATGATAAAACCAGGCACCCAAAAGTGAAGCAAGTCGCCCAACTTGTCGCGTAGTTAGGAACAGAGGAGCTGGAATCTGAACCCAAGCCGTTGACAGCAGAGCCTGTGTTAGTGACTCGCGGCCTGTGCTCACACCCATACACGCACATACGCACACACACTCCTCCTCTGCATTCCAAACACACCCCCCAGATTCTACTCGAGTTCTGCAATTTCAATCCTGAATTTTGTTTCTCGGAAACCTAATTGCCCTAGGAAACTGCTAACAATTTGCTTCATTTTATACTGTTTTATATTATTTTGATTCCTCCCCATGACCACGTACTATATTTATAAGAATTAAGAAAAAGACATATTGCTGCTCATTGGTAGGACTGTGCTTCAAAACCAACGTTTTAAAATTTAATGGAAATGAAAAAAATACTTTGCCAGTCACAGGGTTTTGGAGCCTTATTTATCTAATGCCCTGGCTGTTGGGGATATTTCCAATTCACGTTGGAATCAAGCCTGGGTTTCCTGATTTCCCCACCTCCAGCTTTCAGCCTCTGCTGCCAAAGCCAACCCAGCCCCTTCCTGTGGTTTCCACCACGGCCGCCTGGTGGGGGGAGGAGGAGGGGGAGGGATTAAGAGGGAGGAGGGATGGGAAGGGGAAAAGAGAGGGGAGGATGCCGGTGTTGGGCCCCATCCAGGGTAAGCCAGGCCTGGGCCTTTCCAGCAGGGTCTCCCCCATGCTGGGTGAAAACAGGGCCTCCAAAACCTAGAGATGGAGGTCTGGGGCAAGTGAAAACACACACGAAGGTCAGGATGTGAGCAGGCTCACAGAGGGGCAAGTGAAGTCTGGATGACCCCGTCAGGAGGAAATGGACACAAGCCGGAGGGGCAGGGATGGGGCGCTGCAACTCTGGCCTCAGCGCCCCCAGCAGGGTACCATCTTCTTTCCTTCCAGGGTCCAGAGGAGTCTGAGGGGCAGGGGTCCGCCAGGGCAGTGGACACAGGAGGGGCCCAGGAGCCTGCCCCACTGCCCTTGAACCTGGGCGCAGGCTGACTCCATGTGGCAGGCAGCTTGAAGTAAGTTTCTGGAGGAACACGAACACGCGCTCATGCATTATTCCTGCAGTGCAGGGACTCTCAGGCAGAAGGAGAGGTGGGAGGTAGTTATGTGCACCCACTTAGCAATGTCACTTTAATTTCTCAAACACTCCCTGGCAGACCCGTGCTGAGCCCTGCCCAGGGAGCCCAGCCCACTTAATAGGCCAGCTGGGGGGCAGCTGGCGCCTGTCTGATTGACTTGCTGGGGGAGAATTCATTAACCAGCCATCAGCTCTTCTGTCTCCTGAGACCTTAGCACTGCGACGGTCTGCATACGATGTGTTGTGTGTGTATAGTAATCCCTGTGAAACTATCACAGACCACAGAATCCCTCCAATGCTGAGGGCCCACAGCCCCTGTGGGATATTTTCTTTGCTGCTTCCTCCGCAAACAGGCAGTCGGAGCATTTGGCTTTCCTCTCTGGCCACCTTCGGGCCATTATCAGGGCTGGGCTTAGCCCCTGCGGCTGTAAATGTTTGCCTGGCTGGAGAAAGCTCCCTCATATTAACCGGGAAGCAATGAATGAGAAGACTTTCTGCTCCCGTATTAGATGCTATACAAGCATAAAGCAAGCTCTGAAGTGTTATCTGTTCAAAACTTCAGGTGTCTAAATATTTACCAAGAGTGTGATGGACATTCCCTTCTTCGGCACAACCAGTGTCCACTGGGTGTTGGAAATAGGAATGGTGCCCATGCAGGCCCTTGGTTGGGGAGACCCTCCTCCAGGGCGAGCAGGTGCTCTGTCCCAACCCCAGCTTTCCACCGCAAGTGCCCGCTCCTTGCAATCTTAGACCTTTCATCCCCCTGTCCTTGACATACCTTGGGGAGAGACTCTCCAGCTACACGCCCCACAGAGTCCTAGACTCTGGCTACATGAGACTTCTCAGAGTTCTCCAAACACACAGGCCCTTTCTCATGACTTGGGTCTATACTGATTACTCCACCTGGCCTGCCCTTTCCAGAAGGTCCCTCTTGGAAGCTTTAGGCACACTTCTAGGTCAAGTATGGTAAAAAGACTTTATCTGGGATACCAGTTTTGGAATGACCACATCCAAGCTGTGAAGTGATTTGGTGGATTTGTCATTGGTCTAATTTGTTGTAAATGCCACCTCCTCCATGATGCCCTCAAGACTCCCATTCTCCAAAGTAAATGTGATCTCTTCCTCCCTGCCTTCCCTTGGCACCCAAGTCATTTTTCATTTTCCACCTTGTATCACAGTTATAGGAATAGCTTACTCCCCTTCCCTTGCTAATCTCTGGGTTCCTTAAGGTCGTGACTGTGTATTACTCCTTTTTTGGTTGTTCACAACTTCCAAGTCTCCTGGTATTTCCAGATGAGGCTCTCTGATGTTCTACCCCCAGGTCCGTCCTTCCTGGGCCTGGCTTCCTGCAACTGCCAGCTTCAGTGAGACCCAGGCGGGGGTGGGGGGGGGGAACTGTGAATAGAAACTTCAGGAAGCCTCTCAAAGGCTTTTTAATGTGTTCAGCTGTAAACTTCATTCAGGGACCAAGTCTGTCTCGTTCACCATTGGATGCCCAGCGCTTTGCACAGTCCTTGGCAAGAAGTAGGTGCTCAATAAATATTTAATGAATAAATAAAGAGTTTGGTGCTGCTGGGCCTTCTCCACCCATGATTAGGCTTACCTCATCCACAGTGATAAATATGTGGAAAAAAGGAATTGGAATCAAGCCCTTCCTTTATGGAAGTCATCACTAATTTCCATTACCCAGCAAACTATCCAAGTGCATTAGGCTGATTTGGATTTAAAATCAATTAGTGCATCCTCAAGGAACTCAGCTACTAGAAAAGCAAGATAAAACTGCATCTTCTTAAGTTAATTCATTTCCATTTAAAGGGTAATTAATACTTCTCATTGATGTGAGTTTAGAAAACAGGGAAAAGTACCAATGAAGAGGCAAAGCCCATCCAATCTCAGGACCTCAGGCAGACTGAGTTATTACAGGGACACTGAGTTACACTTGTTTTATGGTGCCTGCCTTCTCTCTTCCCTCTCCACTCAGAGTTGCTGAACATCTTTTCTTTCTCCAGTTTTCTCTTTTTCCTCCTTTGCCAAAAACCTGATGGACGATGCAGCCTGATCCTGGATTCTGAGGTGTGATCAAAAGTAGGTGCTTGTGGTTAAGAAGAGCCCAGAGGCCAGAGGAGCTATCAACCCAGGGACAGCAGAAATAGGCAGATCTAATGAGAGCCTGGTTTGGGGTGGCAGTGGGGCCATAGGGGTGACATTGCTGGGCAGGAGGCATGGACCTGTGACCAGTGGTGTGTGAACCATAAAGGGGCAGTCAGGAAGGATTTCCAGCTTCCTGATTTGGAGGCTGGGGGGATGGAGACGGTACCAGCCAGGACTGCAAACAACAGAAACTGATTCTCTAAGAAGAAATGAAGTTTATTAAATATATATTTGTTAGGGCTCACTGAATCAACGGAAAGGCTGGAAAACCAATCTTAGAAAATAGGTGGGACCAAAGGAGGCTGGGACCTGAGTCACACCACAAGAGCAGCGTGGTCAGGTCAAAGCCAAAGCATCCCTGTGATTGGCTGCTTGCAGCACTGCCCTCCTCACTCCTGCTGTGAGTAATCTCTAGGCTTGTCTCACTCTCAGGAACCAAAATCCCTTTGGTTGGTGTGAATGACCATGTCTAAGTCACGTGAGCATGCCCCAGTCACTAGGGGGCAAGTGTGGGAATGTCTAGCCCCTTTCAGACTCATACTTATTGGAATTTCTTCCAAACAAGATAAGGGATCAGATGATAGGAAAGCAGAGAGAGAACGAGGGCACAAATGATCCCTCTGGTGGCATCCAAGTGGAGAGAGCAGGAGGGACAGCAGGTTTGCAGGGCAGGACAATGAGTTCAGTGAGTATACTGCATGCGAGATGCCCACAGGTATCCAGGTGGAGCTGTGGAATGAGGTTAACATTGGACGTGCTGATCTGGGAGCTGTCTTCAAAGAGGTGACAGGCTACTGGTATAGCATCTTGCCCTGGATCACTGCAGCTTCTCCAGCCATCCTTGCATTCCACACCTTTAGTAACTGAGCTCTTCCGAGAAGCCCAGGACATGAAGGCAAGGGCCCTACAGGAGGTGAAGGTTTGGCTGGTTGCTCTTTTCCCAGGAGTCCTAGTTCCTGTCTTGAGTGTCTGATCATGAAAAATGAATAGCAAATAAAAGAAGTTAAGCTGGGGCTTCCCTGGTGGCGCAGTGGTTGAGAGTCCGCCTGCCGATGCAGGGGACACGGGTTCATGCCCCAGTCCGGGAGGATCCCACATGCCACGGAGCGGCTGGGCCCGTGAGCTATGGCCGCTGAGCCTGCACGTCCGGAGCCTGTGCTCCGCAACGGGAGAGGCCACAGCAGTGAGAGGCCCGTGTACTGCAAAAAATAAAAAATAAAAATAAAAAAGAAGTTAAGGTGGCTGGGACCAAGACGTAAGGGTGGCTTTGACAACAGCTGATGGGAAATAAGCTGGAAGAATCGCTCCCCTTTTTAGGGCTCTGTAGCCTTAATTTCCAGGTTTATCTCAAGCAGAAAACCTCAAACGTAGCACAGGAGCTCTAGAATGTTCAGAGCCCTGGAACCTGTAAACCGCAAGGAGACTTAGGGATCATATAGTCCAACACCTTATTTTATACACCAGGGCCCATGGCTTAGAGGATCCCCTAAACTACAGCATCCTTTCAAGTTCTCTGATTGTGAAAAAGTGACACCACCTTTCACCCACACCTCCACCCCATCCTGCCAACCCTGTCACCCACCTGAGAGGAAGGGAGGCCTCGTGTAGGATGCAGCTGGGTGGAACAACCCCGCTCTTCCCCTGGAGGCAGTGACGTCTGTCACTCCTAGGAGATGATTAAAACGCTGCTATTGTTAAATTTTGGCCAGTAGATTATGGATTATTCTCCCATGGGTCTGGTCATGAGTCACCAGAGCACATCCTCAGGAAGAAGCTGGCTGGACTCCCGAAATGGTCAGATCCTGCAGTGGACTTGGGACCTAGTGAATCTGGGCTGCGAACTGGAGGCTCTTGTGGCCGCTCCCATCAGGAGCAAGGGGCTGGACGTCTGCAACAGACCCACTTTTGGTGCTGGCATCACAGAGTGCTCAGTCAATAGAGCACCACCGCCTGAGTGAAGTCCCCTTATGACAATGGTAAGGACTAAGTAAGGAAGTGTGGGGGGAAGGCCCAGCAGGTGCCTGCAGGGAGAACTGATTCAGTAAAAGCCATTTACTTTTTTTCCTCTTATAGGAGGTGGTCCTTTTTAAAAAAAAAAAAAAAAATTTATTCATGGCTGTGTCAGTTCTTACTTGCGGCACGCGGGATCTTCATTGCAGTGTGCAGGCTTCTCTCTAGTTGTGCTGCAGGGGCTCCAGAGCCCGTGGACTCAGTAGTTCCGGCACATGGGCTCTCTAGTTGTTGCGCTCGGGCTTAGTTGCCCCACGGCACGTGGGATCTTAATTCCCTGACCAGGTATCGAACCCGCGTCCCCTGCATTGGAAGGCAGATTCTTAACCACTGGACCAGCAGGGAAGCCCCAGCTTAACTTCTTTTATTTGCTATTCATTTTTCATGATCAGACACTCAAGACAGGAACTGGGACTCCTGGGAAAAGAGCAGGAGTCTCAGGAGGTGGTCTTTGAGTTGGACCTTAAAGATGACCAAATCCCCTCCTCACTCCACATAGGCAGTAAAGAGACAGGGACCAACCCTAGGGGAAGGGATGTTCACAGATTCCAGAATTTCAGAGTCAAGCCTTACATTTTTAATGATTAACCTACAGACTGTGGGTAGCTAGCTGTACAGGAGGGACATTCACCCAAAGCGAAAGGAAGAGGCTTGAATGACAGCAATCAAGGTTGAATTAAGAAGGTAAATGTCTCTATGCCATGGAAAGAGAATCCAGAAGTGAATGAATGAATGAATGAATGACCGTAACCTGGTCTGGCCACAGTAGTCACTGGCTGTGCCATCTTCTGGAAAGGAAAGGACACTGTGGAGCTGCTCATGCTCTCCCCTCCCCCCTCTCTACTGCTGCATGTCCAAGCCCTCCAACCTTTGATGTGGCTCAAATGCCACATCCTCTGGTAGGAAGCCCTTCTTGTTTCAACAACTCAGACATTCTCTTTTTCCTCTGTCCTTCCAAAGACCTCACCTCCACTCTCATAAGGCCCTTATTTCCAGGTCAGGCGATGGTCATTGGTGTGTGTGTCTTACCTCTGTGTGCCCTCCAGTGCCCAGGACCTAAGGCAGCCCCTGGCACAGGGTGTTAAGGATTTCTTGACCCTCCAAGGACAGCCAAGAACCCTACCCCTTTGTCCAGGGTTGTTTGACTGACTTTTGGTAACAAAAGAGCTTTGAATAGAAATGGAGCAGAGACGCATGCCTCAGAAAGAGCGGGGAGAGTCTCAGAGTGGGAAGGAGTCAGGATGGGAGCTGTGTCCTCTGGCAGAGGAGGGACGAAACGGATCCCAAGTGAAGCAAGTGAAACACCTGTCTAAGGGCCCAGGATAAGGCTGAGGGGTCAGGAGGAGATGACAACGTCTGTGTGCGGGGAAGACGAAAAAGAGAGGGATGAGGAAGCCTTGAGGTGTAGGGGAGGGTGGAGTGGTCAGTGTAAGGCAGGGCTCTGAAACTAGCTCTCTGTATCTCTCTCCTTGACCTAACCAGCTGGGTGCCATGACTCCAACACTGAGGGGAGAGCTCACCTGGGTGCTCAATAAATGTTGAATAGAATAATCCTGAATAATGACGGTAATGATAATAATAATAATAATAGCTAATTTTTATTGAGTACTTCCTATGTGTCAGGCACTGTTCTAGGTCTTTTTTTTTAACATGTATTTCTTCCTTTAATCTTTTCTCATCAACCCTTTGAGGTAGGTACTATTATTATCCTCATTTTACAGGTGATGAATTGGAGGCACAGAGAGGCTGAGTAACTTATCTACAGCCACACAGCTAGCGAACGGTAAAGCCAGGATTTGAACCCACTTCCTTGACCCTCAAAGCCTATGCTCTAAGCCATTATGCAATAGGGCATGGTATTAATAGTAAAACATTTGCTCACCCAGTTTTGGCCTCCCCCTACACCACTCCCTCTCAAGATATTCTCTGCTAAATCTGCTTGTTATAAGAAACAATAAAATTCCTCTCTTAGGGGCTAATTCATAGCATTGAGACTCAAATAACTTTCAGAGTAATCTTCAGAAAAAATCCTCTTCAAAGGAGAACCTCAAAAGGACTGATAAAAGCAATTAAAAATAAAGGAATCATATATTCCACTGACTTTGGAAGGTTCATTTCACTGCATTTCATTTTCTACTTTATTTTATATTTACTAGGACCCAAGTAAATGGGGAAAAAAATCCAAAATTCTTTTGATAGAAACAGACACTCAGAGCAATGAAAAAAAAAAAACACTGTTCAAAAAGTAACCTTCAGGCACCTGAATGCTAAGTAATATGTTTATTCCTATTTGTACAGATATTAAACTCATTCTTCCTAAATCTATTTTCATCATCTAAACAGAGACTATAAATCAACATTTCTACATAATTTTTGAAAAATAAATGCTTTCCTGCCAAAGAATGTGACTTGTATATTGGCAGTATATGGAGTTAGGATGTTTTCAGCTGCAAAACACAGAAGACTCCAGCTCAAACTGGCTTAAGGAATAAGGATAGTTATCATTTTCTGTAACTGGAAGTTCAGAGGAAGGGGAAGCCCAAGCTTGGATCGATCAGCAGCTCAACAAAGCAGCAAAGATTCCATTTGTTTCATTCCTCCACTCTGCAGTCCTCAATTTCGGTCGGATTCAAGACTGCCTTGCTAGATGGTTGAGGCAGTCCCCGGTGTAACACCCAGAAACAACGACATCCAGAGGAACGACAGAAGCTGTCCCTTCCTTGTGCCTCTTTCTTCAGAAGCAAGAAAACCTCTCCCAGCAGACTCCCGGCAGACTTTCAGCCAATGTCTTTGCTTCATTTTAGTCACACGCCTATTCCTAAAGCAACGGCTGGCTTAGGCCAGTCCTGCTGGGGAGTCACCACCCCGGTCACCACGAAGAGACACCAGTCATTTTCCAAGCTCCTTTTCTGAAACAAATGCCATTTCTTCATCCAGATATCAAACTTTTACTTGCCCATGGAAATAAAAATCTTTAAAATGATAGAAACCTGAATTTCATAAAAGGGGGTTTGCATTTTCTCCTGACTGATGATGAATTTTCTCTCTCACCCACGGAGTAGCCTTGGTTTCCAGAAAAATAAAGCTTTCTGAAAACTCTGGAATATGGATTTGCTAACCTAATATTATTTTAAATGCAACAGAACAGGTTGCTATTTAGAACTATTTGGTGAATTTTTTTTTTTAATGAAAAAGGACCAGAACTCCAGGATAAATGATGGGTTGAATGAACAGATTGATCTCCCCTCCATCTCTAAACATCACTTGAAAAATCAGAAGTTAAACAAAAGGAATAATCTCATAAGGATAAACAGAGTGGGAAAGGAGTCATTAGCAACAATATTTCAGAGGCTAGGAAGCAGATGGATGAGTGATATCGGACGTAGCAGACCAGAGGAAGCTGAATTCTAAGGCAGCCTATGGAAAGCCAAGAAATATTCTGATCGTATAATGAAGAACTCTCAAAAAGTTCAAGAGTTGGTGGCTCCAAGTACCTATGGAAGTGGGGGTAACAGAGGGCTAAAATGCGAGGATTGGTTTAAAACGCTATAAGAGATGGTTAGATTTCTGGTTTCCTTCCTCTACTTCACATAGTAGGGACTTCCCTCTGCAGAAGACTGGAGGCTGATTCTCAATAAACGATAAAAGAGAGGGTCTGCATTAAAGGACCATACTGAGGGCAGAGGTATCATACAGAAAACAGAGCCATTAAATGGATATGCTATCCATGGAGATCACCAACTTTCTTCTCTTATCTAGCACGCTGAACACCAATATCAGATTCTATGGTTCAGGCAGAAGATGGAAGAGTATTATTCTCTGGGGCAGCTGGACAGCTCAAGAGAAAAGATAAGAAGGTATTGACATTAGGGGTCCTTATCCAGATCACTGTGCACTGAAAACACAGTGGACAAGGCCCCTGTCCGCTGAAGCTTCCAAGCTGTTGTTAAGGCCCCATTTTTTTTTTTTTTGCGGTACCCGGGCCTCTCACTGTTGTGGCCTCTCCCATTGCGGAGCACAGGCTCTGGACGCACAGGCTCAGCGACCATGGCTCACGGGCCCAGCCGCTCCGCGGCATGTGGGATCTTCCCGGACCGGGGCACGAACCCGTGTCCCCTGCATCGGCAGGCGGACTCTCAACCACTGCGCCACCAGGGAAGCCCAAGGCCCCACTTTTAGGTATACATAAAAACACAGTGTTCACCAGACACTGGTGCAGTCTCTAATATAAAACAGGCCAGAACAAACAGAAAGAAACAGAAAGAAAAAAAGAAACTTGGATGGAAGAAACTATGCAAAGAGAATAAAACTTTTAAAAAATCTATCGTAATAGCCTTGCAGAGAAGATATTGCATTCTGTGAAACAGAAACAGGGTATTGTAAGAACAGGATAAAAGCCATTGCAAATTAAAAATATGAAAGCAGAAATGAAAAACTCAATAGAAAGATTAGAAAATTAAGGTGAAGAAATATCCCAGAAAGTAGAGCAAAAAGGCAATGCGTGGAAAATAAGGAAGAAAATCTTAAACAAAAAAATAGAGGGGGCTTCCCTGGTGGCGCAGTGGTTGAGAGTCTGCCTGCCAATGCAGGGGACACGGGTTCATGCCCTGGTCGGGAAGATCCCACGTGCCTCGGAGCGGCTGGGCCCGTGAGCCATGGCTGCTGAGCCTGCGCGTCTGGAACCTGTGCTCCGCAATGGGAGAGGCTACGACAGTGAGAGGCCCGTGTACCGCAAAAAAAAAAAAAAAAAAAAAGAGGACAAATTGTGGAGATCCAATATCTAAATAATAGGAGTTCCAGAAAGGAAATGGAGGAAAAGGAAACATCAAATAAACAGTTTAAGAAATTTTCCTAGAATTGAAAGACATAAATTTCTAAGTGAAAAATGCCCACTAAATGCCCAATAAAATGGATAAAACTAGACTCATGGCAGGCACATCATTGTGAAATTCCAGAAGAACCTGCAAGCTTTGGGAGGTAAGGGAGGAATTGATTTCATTCAAAGAAACAATAATCAGAATCAAAATGCATGACTTTCATGACAGCTAAACTGGAAATGACATGACAATGAAACAGTACCTTCAAAATTGGGCAAAAATATTTTCCCACCTAAAATTCTACATCAATTATGTATGAGAATAAACTAGAAATCTGTTCAAATGTACAAAGACAAAAACAAGAAATTATTTCTATGTACTCTTTCTTGGAAAACTAGAGGACACGCTCCATCAAAACGATTGAATAAACTAAGAAGAAAATACAGGATTTAAAACAGAGAGGATCTAATTCTAGAGAGAGGTGAAGGAACTTCGTGGGGGTGATGGTGAAGGAAGATCCCAGACTGGATCAGGTGCACAAGCAGCTTTGTCAAGAAAATAAAATTGACAGAATACTTATTGTGCTTAAACTTATTGTACTTGTTGAGAGAAAATGTACACATTCAGGAAAGAGATTAAATTGGTGTTGAGTACATAGAAAACTCAGCGAGTGAAAAACAAAGGCGATTATTAACTCGAGGGTAAGCAAAAAGTTGGACAAGAAAGGAAAAAGAACCGTAGTACAGAACATGGTTCAGCTATAAATAGCATTTACAGAGTCAGAAGAAGGTAAACAGTGCATATGGATCTAAGCTAAAGGACGGTATAACCATATGAGGGGCGTGGGAGAGCAGGAAGTGTACCTGTATGGATGTGTGTCTAGGTAGTGGTGGTAAAAGGGTAGAGAAAAGTGTCAGAGCCTCATCTTCCACAGTTGGAAGTCAAAAGATGATGCCCAAACTGCAAAATACATGAGTAAAAATATGAGCATCTATGGAAGGAAATGACGAAAGAATCAGTTGAAAGAGTTGAATATGGTTGCCTCAGGGTAGTGAGAAATGGGGTCGGGTGGGGAACCGCTCTTTTTCATGGCAAGCAGAGCTATTAGACTCTTCCAAGTGTGTATTTGTGAAACTTTGATAAAAAAATGTAAATGTTAAAAATATACCTCCACTATGTATTTTAATTCAGATGTTTTGTAACTGGAATTTATTGAAATGGTCACACTTGTGAAAGTGACTTTGCATTTTGGAGAGTCACGAAGGGTGATTTATTCTCATAGTGAAAGTCTGAGGTGATCCCCTGCAGTGCAATTGAATAGCAAGACTTGATGAAGGCAAACAAGAGCCTTGGTAGCTAAGTCTCCTGTGGGAGTGTTTATAATTGTTTTTGTTTCTCTAGAAAAAATGAAAAGCAAGTTATTTTCTGATATTCAGTTGAGCTCACATGGGGCCCTAGATTGTGCTCTCAGAGGTTGGGGAGGAGTCACTTCAACCCTTGCTTGGTACTGTCAAATTATGATGTTGCTGACCATTTATCATCCATTCATTTAGTCAGCGGACATGTAGGGAGCACTTCATACAGGTCAAGAGGATGGATGGAGACAAGGATGAATAAGACACAATCACTGCCTTCAAAATGCTTACAGTCTAGCACCTTGAAGTCTAGTATAGAGGCTTATACATCATGCTCTTTTTTACCCCTGGGCTTTTCCTCCTATTTCCCCCTCCCTGGAATGCCTTTCTTCCATTCCCTTCCCCTTTTCTCCATTTGGACTGGTTACCTCTAATTCATTACTTAAGACTCAGCTAAGGAACCTTTCCTCCAGGAATCCTTCACTGACTATCCTTCCACGCTGGGTGG
This sequence comes from Orcinus orca, assembly GCF_937001465.1. Classification (NCBI taxonomy): domain Eukaryota; kingdom Metazoa; phylum Chordata; class Mammalia; order Artiodactyla; family Delphinidae; genus Orcinus; species Orcinus orca. Next base: position 75,653,300 of record NC_064563.1, read on the forward strand.
ATTAAGGGCCACGTCTCTGGGCTTCCACCCCTTCTTCTGGTGACAGACCCCACCTGTTTGGCCTTGAGAATAGGCAAATGATACATATGGGACCAATCAAAGCATCCCATCTTCCCCCAAGCAAGTCAATCAGAAACCTTCCCTGGAATTTTTCTAACTGGAACTGGTGAAAATAGTCCTTTATTTCCCTTAAAGTTTGTTTTGGGTGGCCAGGTTCCCACAGAAGTGGAGTAATGTTGTTGGAAAGGAGGAAATCAACATCCAAAGAGAAGCAGAAATAAGAGATGTGGATAGAAACAGAAGAGCAATGGCCATTCACTGAAACAGGACAAAACAAAAAAGCTGTTGTGTAAACGTCTTTAAAGATAACAAAGTAGACATGACTAAGAGACATTTTCAGCAAACACATACTGAATTTGATAAGAAGTTTCCTGTCAGCAATCAAAAAAAAATCAATGAAATTAGTCACCTGAATAAAATATCCAGCAAAAAATTTAAACTATTTTTAACAGTATCTAGAGCTAGTAACTTTGGTCAACTATAAAATGGTTTGGATTTTTTTGCAAACATTTCAAAATTGCAAGTACTTTTCCTCAGCTTTAGATGAGTCATGCAATATAAAATATTCTACCCAATTAATATTTGTGTATATTTTGTCTCAAAAGATGTCCAGATTTATGAAGAAATATGTCCTTTTATGGCCATCAAAACCAAACTCATGGCTTAGACATTTTTGAATCATTTATATCTGTCAAATAAGAATTTCCACTAGATATGAAAACTTAGTTTCTATCATGCTGGATAGTGCTTCAACTACATTAGAATTAAAAATCCAGATTGTATTGGATTTCTAAAACGAAAGACTGATGTTTTTCTCTATGAAAGTATTTTTTTCTCAGTTTTTGAAGAATTATGCAATGTGTCATGGATATAATTGTTTTAATCTTTCAGTGTACACATACAAATGTATAAATTATTTCCAGTTGATGGAAATATTGAAAACAAGGCAATAAATTTAATGATCTTGGGTTCTTTGCCAGTGCTTGTGGGTTCAATGGTAGACTTTTTCTTTTAACAAAGATTTGCTCCAATTCAAGATTTTCTTGAAATAAGAATAATACTTGCCAAATACTAAATAATCATAGACAAAATATGGTAATATCATATTGCATATGAATGAGCAAAATTTGAAGTTCACATGAAAGAGAAGCTTTTTCTGTGACCTGGCTTGTTAGGCATGTGAATTTATGCTGAAATTGAAATTATTTATAATAAAAATCAACCATAATGCTTTTGTACATTTTCTAACATGAATTAATATGCAGAAGATTTTCATTGTAATAGCATCTTTTAAATTTGCTGCAAAAATACAAGAAAATTTGAAGAATCCTTTGTTGATATCAGCAAGTATAGAATTGCTTTTCAGTTTATGCAATATCTTTGAACTCTATGCTAATGATACTTAGTTGACTCAAGAGTTAGTCAGTTTACTGATTGAACAGAAATTGTATTAAAACTAATATGCTTTTTGCTTCAAAGTTAAATTGATTTGTCTGAAAATGATGAAGCAGTTTTGGTGATGCGGATATAAATATTAAAGAAAAATTATTTTTTGATACTCTATTCAGTTACCGGAAAACTTTTAAGTATGTTTGGAGCAACTTGAGCCTGTGAATTTACTTCTTCAACTGTAAATTTATGAAATCTAATTACAGAGCAAATATTTCCAGTGAGAATTTAGTGCCCAAATTAAGATGTACTGTAAAAAACACACTGAATTTTGATGAACTGGTTTTTTAAAAAAAGTATGTAAAATATCTCATTAATAATTTTTTATATTGAGTACATGCTGAAATGATAATATTTTGGATATATTGGGTTAAATATATTATTAAAATTAATTTCATCTTTTTTTTAGCTTTCCTTAATGTGTCTACCAGAATTTATTTTTTTATACAGCTTTATTGGAGTATAACTGCTTCAAAATGCTGTGATAATTTCTGTTGTACAACATAGTGAATCAGCCATATGCATACGTATATCCCCATATCCCCTCTCTCTTGAGCCTCCCTCCCACCCTCCCTATCCCACCCCTCTAGGTCATCGCAAAGCACCGAGCTGATCTCCCTGTGCTATGCTGCTGCTTCCCACTAGCTATCTATTTTACATTTGGTAGTGTATATATATCCATGCCACTCTCTCACTTCGTCCCAGCTTCCCCTCCCCACCCTGCATCCTCAAGTCCACTCTCGATGTCTGTGTCTTTATTCCTGCCCTGCCACTAGGTTCATCAGTACCATTTTTTTTTAGATTCCATATATATGCATTAGCATATGGTATTTGTTTTTCTCTTTCTGACTTACTTCACTCTGTATGACAGACTCTAGGTCCATCCACCTCACTACAAATAACTCAATTTTGTGTCTTTTTATGGCTGAGTAATATTCCATTGTATATATGTGCCACATCTTCTTTATCCATTAATCTGTCGATGGACATTTAGGTTGCTTCAATGTCCTGGCTATGGTAAATAGTGCTGCAATGAACATTGTGGTACATGTCTCTTTTTGAATTATGGTTTTCTCAGGGTATATGCCCCGTAGTGGGATTGCTGGGTCATATGGTAGTTCTATTTTTAGTTTTTTAAGGAATCTCCATACTGTTCTCCATAGTGGCTGTATCAATTTACATTCCCACCAACAGTGCTGGAGGGTTCCCTTTTCACCACACCCTCTCTACCAGAATTTAAACTCACATCTGTGTTTCATGTTCTCTTTCTCTTGGAAAACACTGATCTAGATCATGCATTCCTTCATCAGAATTTGTGTCTTAATAGCTGTAGTATATATTACCACATGTTGTATGCCAGAGATTGCTAAAGGCTTTACAAACACATAACCTCAAAACAACTCTATGAGTTACATTTACTAATTAGGAAACAGAGGCTCAGAGATGTTAAGTAATTTTCCCAAGGTCACACAGCTAGTAAGTAGTATAACCAGACTTCATACTCAGGGTCTGTTACATCCTGAGCCCTTAATCACGACTGTGGCACCTACCACATGCCCAATATCAGTGTTTCCATGCAGGAATCCCTTCCCTGCATTTCTAGGAAACTTATGTTTCCAAATCCTGAATACCAAGAAAAATCAGTCAGGAAACTGGGGAAAGGGATTATAATTCTTCTATGAGAATTAAAGATTAACAATTAACACAGAGACATTACTAGTCAAAGGTCTCCACTGACATCAAGTCAGAGGCAAGAGCAGGAAACACCGACCCGTGGAGCTGAAGGCTAAGGTTGGCATCTCTGGGGACTGGGACAGGAACCTGCAGGAGACACCTGATCACAGTCCCACTGTTTAGTCTTGTTTGTGGCTATTGCCTTATTATAAATGTGTGTTTCTGGACTTTTCTGATGCTAGTGGTGAGTCACTGCTCCAAACACAATAAATATTAATGTATCTAAGTATAGTAAGCATTAATACAAACTCTGTGAATGGTATTCCAAGGAGGAATGAGTTTTGAAAGCAAACTAAGTCCTTAAATTGGCAATTTCCACATAGATTCTGTGAGGTTCCATTATCCTTGCTAGGAGATCCAGCATTATTCAAATACTACCCAGTGATATTCACTGGTGTTTTTCAGTGTTTGAATATTCGCTATAAATATTACCGAAGTATAAAGGCTTCATACATATTATCAAGTACAAGTATTTTACGAAGGGCACCAAACTTAATATCTCCTATTCATTAAGTAAAAATTTTTAGATATCCAGAATAATGAATAAAGAGTATGAAGAATGTTGCAAAGTATTTTTACAATAACTTATGATTTTGGTAATTCCTGAGGAGTCCCAGAAATTCCAATTTTTTCTTTCCCAATTCCCAAAGATTAATGCCTTTCAGGAATTTGGAAATAGCAATAGTACTGGTATCTGAGGCCTTTAAGAATGTTTGTTGAAAGAAACAAAAAAAGAAAGTGATGTTTAGGATCCAAAACACTGGGATCTTTCTCTCATGGAAAGAACTGGTTACAAAGGCAAATAAATATTTAGCTGTGGAATAAGCCAGACATAGAAAGACAAATACTTTGTAGTATCACTTATATGTGGAATCTAAAGAAAAGTCAAATTCAATAGAAACAGAGCTTAGAAAAGTGGTTGCCACGGGCTGTGGGGTAGGGGAACTAGGAAGAGATTGGTCAAAGGGTACGGACTTCCAGCTATAAGATGAATAAGTTCTAATGTCCAGCATGGGGATTATCGTTGATAACTCTGCGTTGTATAATTGAAATTTGTGAAAACAATAGAATGTAAGTGTTCTCTCTCACATACACACAAAAAGATAAATATGTGAAGTGACAAATGTGATAATTAACTAGATGGAGGGAATCGTTTTACAATGTGTATGTGTATCAGATCATCACGATGTACACTTTAAATGCCTTAAAATTTTTTAGTCAATTATACCTCAATAAAGCTGAAAAATGCTTATTCAATAATAAAACTGTTTCATTTCTCTTCTGAAAAAAGAAATCTGTATCTGTGGTTAGGAAGTTTTGATGTCTCCATGGAATGTTCTCTGTTCTCCAATGAAGTAAAGGTAGAGGTCCTTAGTTGAGAGTGAGGCAGGAACTGGCAGCAGAGGGTTCTTAAGAGATTTGTAAAGGTTTAAATTGCCCTTGAAGGGGATGAGCATTGCCCTGGGGATACCTAGCAAGCGTTTCATGGATGCCTCTGAGCTCTCAGCTGAAGCCCGAAGCATTCAGTAAAGAAAGGAAGCACGTTGGGCTTCCCTGGTGGCGCAGTGGTTGAGAGTCCGCCTGCCGATGCAGGGGACACGGGTTCGTGCCCCGGTCCGGGAAGATCCCACATGCCGCAGAGCGGCTGGGCCCATGAGCCATGGCCGCTGGGCCTGCGCGTCCAGAGCCTGTGCTCCGCAACGGGAGAGGCCACAAAAAAAAAGAAAAAAGAAAAAAAGAAAGGAAGCACATGGCAGGCTCCCAGTGCTCCAGGACCCCATAGATTTTCTCTGTAGACACAGAAGTGTCCACAAGTGCACACACACCCACATACACATGCACACTCTCAGACACACACTCAGAACTACCAGACTGCTAGGCACTATCCCGCTGCCCGTGGTGCAAGCTGTCACAGAGCGGGAGGCCAGCGTTATCAAGAACACCAGGATAGAAGTCACGGCAAACAGTATACGAGCAGGGGTGGGGTGCCCTCTGGCAAAGAGGGCATTTTGGAGCAACTGGATCTAGTGTCAGAAATGACTGCTTTTGTGACTCTTCTCCTCACCCTGCATTTTGCCACTCCCCTAAAAGCCATGCCTATCAGCTTCTGGAGGAACCCAAATGTGGCCCCTTCTTCTCAGTGAACCTAGTTTCGAGCCTCAGCTGGGCCATTAGTTCATTGAGTGACGCTGGGTTCTCTGGGGTCCAGTGTCCCAGGTATATTTTGTGCTGGTGAGTGGGGAATGGGGGCAGGGCATTTGTCACTTGTCTCTGGTGCTACGTTGGCTTTTTGTTGCAAGGAACAGAGACCCACACAGGTTATCCCAATTGATGAGGGTAGTCGTGGGTGGGCAGTAACAACGAGGAAGGCAGGAATCACAGAGGCATGCAGGCTTAGCCATACAGCCGGACCCTGTGGAGCTGGCACGTAGCTCTGCACCTAAGAGAGGCACATTCAGAGTCCAGGAAGCCCTTTGTGGGTTAACTGTCCACCTGTCCACCTGCACCTAATAGAGGCACATTCAGAGTGCAGGAAGCCCTTTGTGGGTTAACTGTCCACCACCACCTCTGTGTTCCACCCTTACCTTTTCTGGCTTTCTCTCTCTCTCTCTCTCTCCCTCCCTCCCTCTCTCTGCTTTCAGGATGCCCGCTTGCTTCTGCCCCTCATGGACCATTCCAAGAAAATCCATTTGGCTCAGCTAATCACCCATCTACCTTGTTTGGACTAACCTTTTGGGCTAAGCTACCTCATGGAACAGCTGCTCAGCCTACCGATCTGCTGCCCTCAGGCCAGGTGCCCACCCTAACCCTCTTGACTATGACAGAATGTGGCCCCCCTGAGCTAAGGCTGCTCCCTCACAGCGTCTGTGAGGTGGGAGGCACCTGTTCCCCAGGGTTCCCTCTGGCTCTGCCACTTAAGGAGGTCAACCTCCCCCAGCCCCATCCTCCACCTCCTGGTAACACTTAATTGTGTACCTGCTGGTGCCAGGTTCAGAGCGGTCTGGTTCACATCACCTCACGCAACTCTCTCAACAAGTCCCCAAGTTAGAAACCTCTCTCTACAGAGACAGAAACTGAGACCCTGTTATAAAGGTCACCTGGATATGAGCGATAGAACCAGAATTAGAACAGAGTCCTACATAATTCTAAGACCTATTTTCTTTCTCTTCTGTTGTCCTTATTTTCCTTTGCAATCTTTATAGTCAATTTCTCCCTTAGATCCTACATCCCGAAGAATATAGTCATTCATTTATTCAAGAGGAGGACAGCCAGGGCGTGATTCTGACAGGAACCATCCATATCTACTCCCTTCCCCACGCAGAAGGGCAAGGGGCTCTCTGGCCGGCCTTCCCTTCCAGGAGAGCCTGGCCCAGCATCAAGAGAGGCCACAGCGGCGACCATACCACACATGCACTCAGCTCATCCTCCCCAGGCCAGCTGGGCCAGCAAAGGAGCAGTCTGGAAATAAATTAAAATAGACCAATTATTCTCAGGGTGTAGTTTAAACCATATCAGAAAAATTACCTGTAAATAAAATTGGATAGCAACCCTGGCAAACCAGTACTAGTAATTATATCAACTTGATGGTGGTAATTATTTTTCATAGAAATTGGTTACTTCTCACCTCCAATAAATCTACCCCATGATAATTCTGTAATATGTATTCATTGTACATAAAACCAGGAGTCATTACCAAGTGTGCTACAGATATGCACTGAGTTTCGTGCTTTCGCCCAAGACCTTGAACTGTGTATGGTTCCTGTAGCCCTTTGGCAAACACCCAGGCCTCACAGACACCAGGATGACTCTTTGGCTGGGGCCTGGTGTTGTGGCATGGGACAGTGGAAACCACTGAATGTTTCTGGGTTTTGTTAAGAGACTGCTAGCATCAGGGAAGGACAGCCTAATAAGATGGTGGCAGAGAGCACCGTGGAGACCATTAGAGGAGTTGGACAAGACAAGCACACTTCCCTTGCTTCTCCTGGCCCTCCAAGTCAGGTTTCCCTGATCAGAGACTAAGGGAGACACACAGCAGTAGCTCCCGTTCCTACAAGAGCATTGGACGAGGGTGGGATGCTGTGTCCTGGTCCCTCCCTTGTTGATCAGGATGCCATGTGGCCCTCGGTAAGCCTCATCTCTTCTTTGGGCACATAGCTCTTGGTCTGTAAAGGTAAGGATTATACCATTTTACTTTTGAATTAATTAATTCGGTTCAACAGACCAAGTGCCTCTTCCGTGCACGTACTATTTAGTGAAAAGGACACAGCAGTGCTTGAGACACTCCTTGCCTTCTTGATGTTTACGGTCCAGTGGGGAATACATTGAACGGGTAATAACAGGTCTGCTAGTTATCATGATGAAGAAATAGAGGGTGCAACAGAGGTCTTTAATAGAGGATCTAATCCAGCTTATGGGGGGCGGGGCTAGGGAAGACTTCCTAGAGACAGCAACTCTCAAAGCAGATACCTAAAGGGGAGAGTGGAGAGAGGAAAGGTGTTGATGGCTAAGAGTAGGGAGGGGGATTCACCGTGAGGCTGGCATTCCTGGGGAGCAGGAATCCTGTCCTGGTCTTCTTCATAGGCCCTGGTGGAAACTGGCGGACCTTGCAGAAGTGTTTGCTGGCTGGACGGTCACCTGTTATTTCATAACCATTATGAAGCAGCTCTCGTGATCCAGTCTCTACAGATAGGAGCCCAGTTTAGGTCCCACAGCCTGCTCTTGGTAGGGTAACATCTGCCGACCTCCAGATCAGTGCTCTGTCCAGATGTGAGGGTCAGATGAGGTCCCGCAGGCCACAGGAATTTGAGACCTAAGAAACGCTGACCGCATGAGAAAGGATGACAATTTCTTTTTCTCTCTCCAAATGGGAACCACTGGGACTTTTGCTCCTAGAACAGCTGCCCAGCTGCCTCATTTGCTGCTTGGATGTAATTGCAGTGGGTGAACTTTACACTCTTGTGCTTCCCTTCTCCACCTGTGCCTGAACTGGCAACGCAAAGGAGCAGTCCCCCCTCCTGCCTGGAAGCCACAGAGGTCCTTTCTCCGTAGGCTGTGGGGAGCCCAGCTGCTTCCCTGGGGTCAGAAGAGGACTGGAGGGCTCGCCGAAGCCCCCATCACACTCTCCCAGAGCTGCCAGAGAATTGCACCGATGCTTGTTGGGTTGGGGGAGGGAAGGGGGAGTAGGAGTGACACTTCCGTATTTATTGGCTATTTAGCATCAGAGGCATGGACATATATACACTACCAAACGTAAGGTAGACAGCTAGTGGGAAGCAGCCACATAGCACAGGGAGATCAGCTCGGTGCTTTGTGACCGCCTGGAGGGGTGGGATAGGGAGGGTGGGAGGGAGGGAGACGCAAGAGGGAAGAGATATGGGAACATATGTATATATATAACTGATTCACTTTGTTGTAAAGCAGAAACTAACACACCATTGTAAAGCAATTATACTCCAATAAAGATGTTAAAAAAAAAAAAAAAAGGTTGACAAATCCCCAAACCAGACACATTATATTGACTCCCTAAACCAAAGGAGACTGTTATCTCTGTTCAAGTGTGAGTTAGCGCTGTCAGCTGTGCCCGCTGAGACCATTTCCATTCAGAGCTGAATACTCATTATTTCAGGGGAAGTTCCCCTGGTCTTTGGTCTTATTCTAACTCAATCCCTCATCCCTAAAGACACTCACTACCACCTCCTTCATCTCCTGGGTCAGGGGAACAGAGCAGATTTTTGAGACAGGATCCAGGGAAAGTATTTCTTCCCACACGACACACAGATTCTAGAGAGACTGTGGAGGTGGTCACCCTCAGGCTGTCCCACTGCCCTTTCTGTGTACCACTCGGTGAGTTGCAATGACCCTATCTACTCAAGGGAAAAATCCATACAGCTGTATCCCTAACAGCTCTTCCCACTGCTCTCCATTTAATTATCCCACTTACAGGATTGTTGCAGGCTCGGATACCAGAATAAAAGAAACAATAATGAAACAAGGGCAGAATAATTGAAGGTGGTGGGGAATGAAATAACAGTGATTGAAAACTTAGGTTAGTAGGACCTCCTCCAATTGTGTACAAAACAAGATAGTAATAGAATTCTGCTTATTTAATTAAAGGCATGTAAAATAGTCAGGGGAGATAAATGTCACTTGAGACGGGATTCATTGAAATGTCCAGAGTTTGACTTGTTACCTTTTGACGTGTTTGGAAGACTGCACACAGATTTCTGGGCTGTCTCATCAAAATCATCATTAACACTCTGCTGCTTCTCTCACCTGGTGGCAGTAACTCGAGGATGGACCATGGCTGTTAGCTGGACCTTTCAAGCCAAGGTCAGAATTGGAGTTAGTTTGAAGTCTCAACTTCAAGGAAGTGATAGCAAGGCCATTCCCCACAGGAAGAAATGTGAGATTATATCCAGGAACCTTCCCCCAGGACTCAATGGTCAGGACAGGATCCCATGCCCACCCACTGGCCAATCACTGGCAAAAAGAACGTGCTTTGGAGCTAGTCACATGGAAGAAGAATGGACACAGAGATCAAACTGGGACTCTGCCAGCAAAATACTCTATCTCCAGCATCTCCGCCAAGCAGAGCTTAGACCCCTGGGCAGAGTGTGGGAAGGTGAGCGGCTGAGATTGGAGGAAGTGGCAGCACATGGATGACCAGACACAATTGCTATCAATCTTAGAATGGTGAGGGGCATGCTCCAAGCATTCACAGATTTCCTTAACGTGTTGTAGACATAAAACTGCTTCTTGACCTCTCAGAGTAACAAACTCAAAAATTTCCTCCTCCCTAGGTAAAGCAATAGTTCATTTTATTTGTCCTCAGCTGTCTTCATTAACAGACATTCGTCATTCTGCTCTTCTGGGATTTGGTCAACACACCTGCATTTGTGCTTTTCATATACTGGGTTGACCAAAAAGTTCGTTCAGATTTTTCCATAAGCTGTTACGAAAACTCCGAACGAATTTTTTGGCCAACCCAATACATTTTGTCTCTATATGTTTTTTGGCCAACCCAATACTTTTTGTCTCTATATGTTTTAGAGTCTTTTTGCCACATTCCTGGGTTTTTAGTCTACCCTACCTTCTTAGATCTTCTCCAGCCCTCCAGATCTTCCTAAGGATATAGAGAGTACTTGCACAAAGGAAGTTCATCCAGTCTGTGTCTTACCTTATTATTTTCTTAATGTGTCTTTCAAAGAGCAAAAAGTTTGCAGTTTTGAAGAAATCTAATTCTTCTAAATCTTTTTATTTTTTCTCTTATGAAATGTGCTTCCTTGGTTCTAAGAAATTTTTGCCTACTCCCAAGGTTGCAAGTATTTTATTCTATATTTTATTCGAAAACTCTTACGTTTTTAAGTTTTATATTTAGGTCTTTGATCCATGTCTTGTTAATTATTCCACATTGTGTGCTAAAAGGGCTAATGTCCACTTTTTTCCATAGAGCTATCCATTTGATCGAACACTATTTGTTGAAAAGACTTTTCTTTCCCCCATTAAACTGCCTTGACTCTTTTGTAGACTTTCAAATGGCCATAGACATGTGGTTTTATTTATGAATTCTCTATTTTTTTCCCATTGATTTCCATGTATAACTTTTCACCAGTTTGACACAGGCTTCATTACAATGCTTTACGGTTTGTTATTAAATTGGATGGTGTCAACAGCCCTATAACTTAAAAAAATTGCTTTGGTTTTTCTAGGTCCTTTGTATTTCCAAATAAATTCTAGAATTAGCTTGCCAATTTGTGTTTTTAGAAAGTTCACTTGAATTTAGATTGAAATTGTGATAAATCTGTAGGTCATTTTAGGGAGAATAGTCATCTTAACAACATTGAGTCTTCTAATTTTTGAACATGGTATACCTCTCATCTCTCCATTTATTTAGTCTTTCATTTCTCTCATCAAGTTTTAATTTTCCTTGTACAGGTGTTGGACATATATGGTTAAATAAACACCTAAGTGATTTATGTTTTGGGAGGGTACAATCAAAATTTCCCAGTTTCCCTTATTACTAACATCTTTCATTAGAATTTTCTATTTCTCCCTCTAGTTCTGTCCATTTTTGCTTCATACATTTTGAAGCCTTGTTATTGGATGCATGCACATTTATGATGGTTATATCTTCCTGTGGAACTGTCCCTTTTATCATAATGAAGTGTTTCTTTATGGGTTCCTTATACTCTTTATCTTAAAGTTTATTTTTTCTGATATTAATATAGCCACTACAACATTTTATGCTTCTATTTCCATGATTTTTCTATCCTTTTTTATTCAATCTATCTGTGTTATTATATTTAAAGCACATCTCTTTTAGAGATTATGTAATTGGGTCTTTTTAAAAACTCCATTCCGATAATCTCTGCCTCTTAATTGGGATGTTCAGTTCATTTCTGGCATTATCAGAGACAGAATGATATCAGTTATCAATGTCATTATTGATATGTTTGAATTTAGGTCACCATTCTGCTCTTTATTTCCTGTTTGTATCATGTGGTCTTTGTTCTTCTGTTCTTCCCTTTCTGCCTCCTTCTGGGCTAATTGAATATTCTCTAGAATTGCATTTTAATTTTTCTATTGGATTTTTATTTACACCTCTTTGCATTGCTTTTAAGTGGTACTCTAGATATTTCAGTGATAATCCTTAGTTTTCACAGTCTCCTTAGAGTTAATATTATGCCATTTCACTTAAAAAATGTAAGAACCTTTTAACTCTATACTCATTTTAACCTCCATCTTTTATGCTACAGTTCTGATAAGTATTACATTTACATACTCTATAAACCCCACAATGCAATGCTATAACTTTTGTTCTAAACTGTAAGATGTATTTTAAAGAAATTTTTTTAAAAAGATAGTTTAAAATATATATGCCCACAAAATTATCATTTCTTTATTTTTTTAATTTTTGACCTTACCACGCAGTTTGAGGGATGTTAGTTCCCCAGTCAGGGACTGAACCCAGGACACTGAAATGAAAGCACCGAGTCCTCACCACTGGATCACCAGGGAATTCCCCAAAGTTACCATTTCTGATAATCTTTATACCTTCCTGAAGATCTGATCTTCCATCTGGTACTATATTCCTTTAGTCTTTTCTTTAGTATTGCTTGGAGTGCATGTTTGCTGGTAATGAATTATCCTAGTTTTCCTTTATCTGAAAATGACTTTATTGCTTCCTTATTCTTGAAGGATATTTTTTACTGGATATAGAATTCTGGGTTGACAATTTTTCCTTTCAGCATTTTATTTTTCTTTAATTTTAGAACAGTTTTTTTAGAATAGCTTTTTTATTTACAGAAATGTTGCAAAGATAGTACAGAGAGTTCTCATATACCCCACAACCAGTTTCTCTTATTATTGACATCTTCCATAGTATTGTATACTTGTTAAATTAATGAATTCATATTTTCTGGAAGAGATGGTGGAGAATTGGTATAATTTCTTCCTTAAATGCTTAGTTGAATTCACTAGTAAAATCTTATGGCCCTGGTGCTTTCTTTTTTGGAAGGTTATTAGTTTTTGATTCAATTTCCTTAATAGATATAGGCCTATTCAGACTATCTATGTCTCCTTGTGTGAGTTTTAATAGTCTGTGTCTTTCAAGGAATCAGTTCATTTCATCTAAGTTATTAAATTGGTGGTCACAGAGCTGTTCATAGTATTCCTTTATTATCCTTTAATGTCCATAGAATCAGTAGATGAGCCTTCTTTTATTTCTGATATTCGTAATTTATGTCTTTTCTCTCTTTTCCTGATTAGTCTGCCTAGAGTTTTATCAGTTTTATTGATCTTTTCAAAAAAACAGCTTTTGATTTTATTGATTCTCTATTTTTTTCCTGTCTTCAATTTTATTGATTTCTGTTCTAATTTTTATTCTTTTCCTATTTTTGCTTTAGGTTTAAATTATTCTTCTTCCTCTAGTTTCCTAAAGTAGAAGTGTAGATTATTGATTTTAAGTCTTTCTTCTTTTCTAATATATGCAATCAATGCTATAAATTTTCCTGTAAACACTGCTTTCACTGCATCCCACACATTTTGATCAATTTTATTTTTATTTTCATTTAGTTAAAAATATTTCTCTCAAGTTCTTTTTTGATGCATATGTTATTCAGAAGTGTTTTGTTTAATCTCCAAATATTTGGAGATTTTCCAGCTATCTTTCTATTATTGATTTTTAGTTTAATTCCATTGTGGTCTGAGAATACACTTTTTATGATTTATATTCCCTTAAATTTATTAAGGTGTGCTTTATGGCCCAGGATATGATCTATCTTCATGAATTTTCCTGTAAGCTTGAGAAGAATATGTATTCTGCTGTTTTTCGATGGAGTATTTTAGAAATGCCAATAAGATCAAGTTGATTGATAATGCCATTCAGTTCAACTATATTCTCACTGATTTTCTGTCTGCTTGATTTATCAATCCCTGAAAGAGGTGTGTTGAAGTCTCCAACTCTACTAGTAAATTTTGTCTACCTGTCCTTGAGTTATATCCGGTTTTGACTCACATATTTCATGTTTTGGTGTTAGACACATATCCATTTAGAATTGTTATGCCTTCTTGGAAAATTGGTCCCTTTATCATTCTGTAATGCCCTTCTTTTTCTTTGATAATTTTCTGTATTCTGAAGTGAGCTTTGTTTGAAATTAATATAGTCATTCCAGTTTTGTCTTGATTTGTCTTAGCATGGTCTATCTTCCTCCAGCCCCCTCATACTTCCTCCATCCCCTCATGTATCCAAGTCTTTATATTTAAAGTGGGTTTCTTGTAGTAGCATATAGTTGAGTCTTGTTCTTTTTTTCAGTCGGACAATATGTCTTTTAATTGGTATTTTTTAGACCATTCATATTTAAAGCAATTATTGATATAGCTGGATTAATACTTACCATAATTGTAACACTTTTCTGTTCATTACATTTATTCTTTGTTTTATTTTTCCCTCCCCTCTTTTGCCTTTTCTGGTTGTAAATGAACATTTAATATGATTTCATTTTATCTCCTCTCTTAGCATAACAAATATACTTTTAAAATTTTTTAATGGTTGCCCTAGAATTTGCAACATACATGTTAAAACTAGTCCAAGTGTATTTTTAAATAAACAACATTCCCAATTCTTCTCTCCCATCCTTATGACATTGCTGTCATTCATTTTACTTATCAATAAGCTATGTTCACCCAATACGCTGTTACTATTACTACATAAGCAAATAGTTATCTTTTATAGCAATTAAGAGTAAGAAGAATTAAGCATTTTATTTTACCTTTATATACTTCTTCTCTGATACTCTTCCTTTATGTAGTGAAAAACCATTTTTAAAAAGGCGGCTCATCCTGTGACATCCTTTTTTTCTAAATGTCAATTCCCCTCCATTTTCTGTCTGCTCTTAAGTGCCTTCAGCTAGTTGTTTTTTATATTTTCTTCAGAGTTTATAATTGTTGCCTTCAGGAGGGTTGGTTTAACGCATGCTACTCCATTACTGTAAGAGGAGCTCCTTCTTTGGGGCCATTACATTCATTTTTATATGAGGTATTGGTTTGTAAGAGTTTATCCATAATTTTCAAACATAGATTTGGACCTTTTTTTCTTACCCTAACTAAATTTCCTTGTATGTGTCCTCATTCCATCATTCATTCCATCAGTATTTATTCAGATTCTACTATATGCTACCATGGGCTAAGCACTGGGAATTCAAAGATGAATAAACTCTATTCCTTACTCCTAAGGAGCTCCAAGTCTAGTGGCAGTGACACAATCAAATCTCACATTTTTCTAGCCCAAAGTCTTGTCGCATGTGACACCGTGCTCAATCCCCACAAGAAGCCTGTGAAATTCGTGTGACAGGTATTGCAGTCCCTGAATAACAGACTTGGTGCCCCCCCCTCCCCGGGGTTGCTTAGAGGACATTTAACTGTCATTAAATCAGTGCTTCACTGCTGCTACTAACCTGGAGCTATAACAAGTGGGTGATGGACATATATCAATAACATAAGAAAGAAAGAAATTTTGGTTGTGTTAAGTCTCTGATATTGGAGACTAACTTATTACCAAAGCATAACTGAGACTATCCTGACTGATACACCTCAGGGCCACCCAGAGCAAATGTTCTTATGTACCTTAAAGAGCCATCCAAATTCTGTGAAAATTTCATCTGCTTTCTTTTATTAGATATATTAACAGACAGACATAAATATGATTTGATTTCTGGAGCTAATAATCTTGAAATTCAGAGAGGTGAAGGAGTTGCCTAAAATCACACAGCTTGTAAATCAAAGGGCTGGGACTTGAATGTAGC
Source organism: Orcinus orca (assembly GCF_937001465.1). NCBI lineage: Eukaryota > Metazoa > Chordata > Mammalia > Artiodactyla > Delphinidae > Orcinus > Orcinus orca. Next base: position 75,668,845 of record NC_064563.1, read on the forward strand.
TCTCCCCTAACTCCCAGTCCAGTCTTTTTATACATTATAATATTCCTCACTTTGAAACTCCTCTGTCTTGTTAGTGTGTTGTTAGTTATGTTGAATGTTGTGTCAAGTTTATGAGATTAGTTGGGAAGATGAGCTGTATTTTGATCCAATCATTTGTATTGTCTAAGAGGGGAAAACAAATATGTGCATGACCCTTAAAAAGAGATTCTCTCTAGCAGTTCCTGCCCAGAGAGAGACAGGAAAAGTCAGCAGAGGTTCCTTCTAGGCTGGCAGACTGGCCCAGTTTAATCAGAGAACATCTTTGAACCAATGAGGGGAATGAAGACCTTTCATTCAACGAGAGTCACTGTGGACAAGCAACCAGCCGGTTATCAAGGGTGGACAGCTGTATAAATGGACTGGTGCATTTCTGCCAGAGTGGTGCTTTGGATGACTGTGAAATCCTGTCAGGAAACTAAAGGGAACAGAAGAGATAAAGTGGACCATTATATTAGCCAGTAGCTAAAAGTATTTTTTTCGTTATTATTATTCAGAATGTTCTCTCAACATACTCTTTCCAACTGAAATATATAGTAGACACAGAGGAGAACTCTGGCTGACATGACCTTAACTGAACAATCAAACTTTAACATTCCCTATAATGGGACAGGCACCTTGTGCTGCCCCCTGTTGAGATGCAGTGGAAGTAAACAACATCATCTATGTACTGTTCTGTCGAAAATGTTTAGCATAAATCATGTGGAAACAATCAGAAACATTCAAAGCCTTCAAGTCTGCAAAACAGCTTACCTAGACTCCTCAAAAATGTCAGTGTCATAAAAGATTTTTTTTAATGTTGTGGGGACTATTGTCATTGAAGAGAGGCTAAAGAGACATGGCAACTAAATGCAATGTATGGTTCTTGATTGTATCCTAGATATTTTAAAATCCAGTTATCATGGCCATTGGGAAAACTTGAATAGGGACTGTATATCTGATCATCGTTTTGTAGTCTTGTTAAGTTTCCTCGTGATTGTGGTTATGTAGGAGAATGCCCTATTTATAGACACATGGTATTAAAGAGTGAAGAATCAGGGTGTCTGCAACATATGCTCACATGGTTAAACTACCTTAAAGGAATATACATACGCACGTATGTACATATCTTAATATACAAATGGATGTGTGTGTGCAGAGAAACAGAGATAAAGCTAATATGGCACAACACTAAAGCTGGTGAATCTAGCTGATGGATATGTGGGAGTTCATTGCGCTAGTCTGAGTTATCTTTTATTGAAGTATTACAGAAAAGTACACAGATCATAAGTGTATGGCATTGTACTGTTCTTGAAACTTTTCTGTAGGAATTGAAAATATTAAAAAAAGATTTTTTGGGGAAAAAGTAGCAGTCAGAGTAGGTTATCTACACTAAAAAAGAGTAGTTATATATACCATTTAAAAAGTAGGGGCTTCCCTGGTGGTGCAGTGGTTAAGAATCCGCCTGCCAATGCAGGGGACACGGGTTAGAGCCCTGGCCCAGGAAGATCCCACATGCCGCAGAGCAACTAAGCCCGTGCGGCACAACTACTGAGCCTGCGCTCTAGAGCCCGTGAGCCACAACTACTGAGCCCACATGCCACAATTACTGAAGCCGCGTCGCCTAGAGCCCGCGCTCCAGAATGAAGAGTAGCCCCTGCTCACCGCAACTAGAGAAAGCCCACGTGCAGCAACAAAGACCCAACGCAGCCAAAAATAAATACATTTATTAAAAAAATAAAATAAAATAAATAAAAAGTAGGTTATATATACTCTGAGTTAGTTGCACGTGCCTAAGTGGGCAGACCCTAAAACTAATATTATTGCTACCAGGTGTGTCCTCGACTTGTGGCGGATTTCCCAGGTGGAAGAAGATTCCTTAGGAATAAAATTTGAGGCTTACTAGCACTTGCCACAAGCCTCAAACTCTCTAGTAAGTGACCCAGTCTCCTTGTGTCTTGTGAGACCTTCCTACTATGGTCATAGAATTTTACTTGGGGGCGTGGAGGGGTTAAACCTAGAATTATTCACATACTTGGAGGTTTTCCAAACCAGGGGCAAGCCTGGCCCTCTGCCACCCCACTGCCCTCCTGTGGGAAGGGGCTGGTAAACCTGCAGAGGTCAAGGAAGCTCCTGGGGAGAAAAGTCCCAAAGCAACCCTGACTGCATCCTTTTGACGATCCACATGATTAGAAGCTTGGCCTCAGGTGATTGGGTCTGGGGCTAGCTGGCAGGAAAGAACTCTGTGTAGATCCATTCCCCTCCCCGCAAACTCCTCCTGGCAGGGAAAATTGGGTGTGGAGTCAGGAAAACAAAGGACCCTTAGGGCCCCCCACAAGTTTGGAGTCCCCATCACCCTCCCCTCACTTTTTGGTTGGTGGTTGGAGCATAACACTGGGGAGGAGCAGCAGGGTCTTGTCAGGCAGAACCCTGTTGGTTTGTCCTTCTTTCCGCTCTTCAGCCCATACCAGGACCCTTCAGGCTGAGAATTCCTAGTCGTTACCAGGTGGGAAGTCCTGAGAGGGATGGGACTTCCTGTGAACTTGGCCGTGGAGGTAGCTAAAGTGATTAGTTGGAACATTACAAACAGATGTAGTCCTATTTGTCTTCCAAGCTAGTAAAGCAAGTTTTTGTGCAGCAGGGGTCAAAGGCATTTTCAAAGCCACAGAAATGTTAACAACCTCTTCCTCATCTGCAAAACCTGCACCCAAACGTGTCTGACTCAGGGACTCCCGTCCCCTTCTCCCTGTCCACCCGGTTCCCCCCGACTCCCCTTCCCGACCCCCAGGTGGAGGGGCGGGCAGGAAGTGCTGATGGTGAACCAGGGCAAGATACAGGAAGGCACGTCTCAGAGAATCCTAAACCTTGGTCCAGTGACGTGGCTTCTCTCCACGATATTCCCTTCCCCTGCCTTTACTTCCCCTCGGTGGAATAACACTAGGGCTCAGTACTGCACAGGAAGCTTTGGTTCTAAAAAACATTTCTTTTCTGGCTTCACAGAAGGCTGAACTCTCTTTCACAAAGTGATCCAAGAGTAAGGATTATTCATTTCCCTGAATTGATTGGGTTTTGCAATATGTCTCTGAGCCAGGACACGTGTTTTAAGTGAAATCACACATACTCAAAGTATGTTTGTGTAGCCCAGTTTCATCTGGAAAAGCCAATGACTTTTACACAAAGATTTTTTTTTTTAATTCCAAAGTAGTAAGGTGTTTGGAGCTCAGGAGCCCGGGGATATGAATTATGCTCTCAACTTTGCTATTTTAATTGTTTATTTTATTTATCTTTTATTGTGATAAATATAAATCTATCCCATCAAAGAAGAGGATCCAACAGTCCATCCTAGACAAAGAAAACTGAGGAATTTGACTCATGGCAGCAGGCTCTATTGCCAAGAACTCTCTGTTGCTACTGACTGGTTTGGTGTTTATCATGGGAAGAATGTTAACCAAAAGTAAAATGTCGAAAGTTTATCCACTTGTTTTGCAGCCAAATAGCACAAGAGGCACTAGTTTCTCCCGCCCTGCTGCTAGCATCATGGTTTCGTTTTAGGACCAGTCATGGTATCTAGAAATAAACGTCAACACCCTGCTTGATGTTTTGCCGTAGCTTGGCTTGGCACCGTAATTGCAGGATTAATTCCAAGGGCAGGCCCCTTTCCTAAGAACGCCGCCTACATTTCAACAGCCTGTCTCACTGGACTGCACCTGCGGAGAGAGAACCACAGCCAAAATCTCTTTGTGGCAGAGAAAAGTACCCAGAGTTTGTTGTGTTGAAATCAGGAAAGCGCTCCGGTGTGAACAAGACTCATCTGCAGATAGACTAACAACAAACTCTACATCCTTCTTCTAGAGGGACTGGAAAACAGCTCCATTAAAATACTGTATTTCACATTCTCAAAATAATTGAGCTTCCTGATGGGCATTCTTCTCAGAGCTGGAGAGGAAACTTGACTCAGCCCAGCTTTGTGGACACAGAAAGTCCTGAGGCACATGCCAAGGGCAAGGTGGGCTTGTGCAAGAGAGCTGGTTGGGGGCAGTCCCAGCCGCCCCCCACGCACAGCTTGGGGCATGAGGGGTGGAGGGCAGAGAGGAAAAGAGTGGGAAAAGTTGGACGAGGATTCATTGGGAGCCAAGGTCATTGCTCTGATTCAGTCATTCCTTCCTGGAAAGAGAGCGTTTTTGTGCTTACCCTCATGGCCTCAGATTTCCAGGATGTTGCTGGCTCTCTGGATCTCTCTGGGGCTTGCTTATTTATCAGGTTTCTAGGCCCAGGGACAGAAGGATGTGAGAGGAAATTACTCAAGCGGGACACAAAGAGAAACCAAAGGCAAAGCAAAAGGCTTCTAGAATGCTGCTCACACACATCTTCTCATGGAAATTATAATCAATTAAACAAATGCCCTATTTTTATTGCCTGCTACAACTGAAATGTATATGTCATGAAATTTCAGACTATTTTTCCCCCAAAAGAATATCATTTGGAGAATACTCAAAATGATAAAGCAAAGGGAAGAAAGCAAATTTAAAACTTCTAGAACACTTAATTTAACCTTTTGCAAGCCCATCTCTGCATATAAACAAATGTCTGCAAGATCTTTCTGAAAGTTATCGAGAGACAGAGGACAAAGTCTCTGCAAGGCATCTTTCACAGTCTTCTCCTACCCAGGGTTGGATTCACCTGATCAAGTCAGGCTATGTTTTAATGCAGTGCTTTGTCACAACCTGGCATGTGCTCAGGGGTTTGTGAAGAGACTCATGTGAGGACAGCAGCGGGCAAGTGATCTGGGGGGCCGGGGAGCTGGAGGACCTTCGTGGTGTACTTGACAAAACTAGACATGGGTGAGGTCTCAGAGCAAGAAGGTGTTGACTGGTGAGAGGTCTTTCTGAAGGGACAAGCCAATCAATCTTTGAAGATCTCCCCTGTGGACAAAGGGGAAATCTGTACTGTGTGACCCCCACGGATCAAGGTAGGGTCAAAGGGAGACAAGGTTTTGTTCTTAATACCAGGTGTCTCAAGAGGTAGTGAAGCCCCTGACCTCGGCATATCTCTCACCAACGCTAGATGGCTATTGTGGGAAAGCTATGGAAGGGGCTCTTGCCTTGTGTAGATGCCAGAACCAGACCAGAGAGTCTACAGAGAGTATTGACTCAGACAAAGGCAGGGCAATAAAAGGACATTTCCCCAAGGAATGAAGTTATCTGGTATCAGCATTTCAAGTTCCCAGCAAAGGTTCATTTTGAAAAGGTCAGAGCACATAAGCAGTGTAACTTCCTGAAAGACTAACTTATTCGTTCTTATGCTCCTTTCTAGAGAGTAGAGAATGTTTAATAAGGGATGAATGAATGAATATTGATCTGATCTGTAAGGAAGATGGCAGGGTATGATGTAACCCAGGCATAGGGGACAAGAAGAGGAGTAGTGGAAGAATCCTAAGTAAGTATGTTGGGGCAAGATGATGAAAGATCTTAAGTTCCAGATAGAAGGGTTTGCACTTCGTATGGCAAACTAGACCATGTCACAGCCAAAACCTAGGAAGTGGTCAGCTGCTACCCCCCAATCTCCCCAGCTTACACCTCAGGTGTCTTCCTGTTCACACCCCAAGTCTCTGCATCTCACACTCTAAATCTCCCAAGGCCACACTCCAAATATCTTCTAGCTTAGGAGGGTGGAGAAGTATTTCCGCAGAGTCTTTCCAAGACTTAATCCTTGCTGGAATCAATTGACCAATTGTCCATCCAATCTCTCTAAGCCTCTGGCAGAGACAGCAAACATCACCCAAAATTGAAGTTCCCATCCTAGAGCGTGGAATGGCTGCTACAAAGCGGTTTCTCTGTTAGAGACTACATTTCTTGCATCTAGGAGGGGTGATGTGACTATCTGTCATCAGTAAGGTAATAACAGAACCAATATATTTGACTTCTGTGTTATGTTTAAGAAGTAGGTGTGTCTTCTCCATGGTCTCTTTAATCATCTGCCGGCTGAGTGAAGAGGCTCTAGTACAGAGAAGAGTTCAAGATAGAAAAAGCTGGGATCGTGGAAGCCTGCCCATGAATGCCTGTATTGGACTATGAATGTCTATGTGTTAAGGCACTGAAATGTCAAGGTTGCTTGTCACAGTAGTTATATTATCCCAACACACATAGAGACCCAGTTGGAATCACTTAGTGCCCTGAGGATGGACTCAGGATCAAGAAGTACCTGAAAGTGCCTGGCACAAAGAAGGATCTCGATAAACACTTGGTAGATGAATAAATCAAAATTCCCTGGGTTCTCAACACTTTGGAAGAGGCTCTAAGTAAGAGGCATGCATTCCCTTCTGAGGGATAAGACCTCAAATTACACCCTAACTCTGGAGAAGGGCATGATGAGGGAGGGTGAGTATAAATGGGCAGAGAGACAGAAATCTGAGGCACAAAAGTTTCCAAGTACAATTTTGCAATGGTCTTGGTCCTTCCTGGGGCACCCTCCCTTTGCCAACAACTCCAGGTGCCTCACTGGTCACCTAGCTGCCAGCTGCAGAGCCCATTTCCTTCCACAAACACTTAGTGATGCCCACTTTATGCCAAGCACTGAGGGTACATCAATAACTAGACATGGTCCCTGCCCCAAGGAACATGCAAATGAGACGGGGCAGAGCATAAAGTTCTAGAGGGGCTGAGACTGCTGAGTTGCACTGAGATGCTGGAGAGAATATTACTCCTACCCTAAGGACAACAAAAATCCAGCCTAACTCCAAGATTGTAACTTTGCTTGAACCCATCAAAGAGCTGAGGTTTCAGAGCAACCATGTAGCCTGAAATCTAAGAAAAGATGGAGCTTTCAGGGAAGAGATGGGAGGAAGACATACCAGGTGTAAGAGTTCAGCTAAAATTTCAAGTAACTCTCTGGAGATTGAGTGTGGGCTAGCCTGGGTATTGCGGACCCCAAAGAAACTGCAGACACAAGAGGAGTTCGCATCTAGACTCTTCTCCAAGAACCTGCACCTGGTGCTCTCAAGAAAGATGGGGCAGGTGGCATAATAGGAGAGAGTCCCCTCAGTGGTGCAGTCATGGAGGTAGGGGAGCTGATGCTATAGGAAAAAACATAAAGCCCTGTCCAGAACCTTCTGCCCTGTGGCATTAAGCCAACGGCAGAGAAAGGCAAATCTTGTCACCCCAGGGAACCCATTGTAAGTGGAGGGAGGGTACAAGATGAAAACCTCTACCTCTGAGGAGGGGCAGGAAACCATGCTGGGTCCAGAGTATTAGAGGTCTTCTGCCCCCCGGGGTGGAGGCGGGAGGGTGAGGGGGAATCTCTTTAGCTCAAGAACAGCATAAAATGTGGTGTGCACCAACCTGTTGAATCTGTTTCCAAATTGCCAGAATGGCATTAAAGGAGGCCGAGCACCTGGGCAGAGCTACATTGCCTGCAGCCCAGCAGCACCCAGCCCCATGTGCGAGCTTTGGTGAAAGGTTCTCTCCAAGATGGCGGAGGAGACAAAAGGGAAATTCTGCTTCCTGCGTTCTAGAGCTCCTCTCTCCGGAAAGGCAGCCCCATCAGAGCGCCGTAGAGAAGTCGACGGCAAAGCGCAATCTGGCTTCCGGGCAACGTGAAGAATTGTTTAGCCAAATGGCTTCCAGGCTAATAAGTCATCCCACCTTCCAACTTGGCAGATGGTGTTTGAGAAAGCAAATGGAAATGCAGAAGCTTTGCCAGCTTCCCCTCTGCCTTTTCTAGGAGGGGACAGGAGACATTTGACAAGAGCCTTGGGGTGCTCTAAAACTTAGCACTGAAACACTCAAGTACCCAAAGGCTGTCTCTCCACAATAGAGCAATTCTCACAGCTAAATCTCAAGTTTTAGCTTTGATTTAACAGAAGGTTTAACCTTAGAGAAAATTAATTTTAAATAATGGCTAAAAAGTTCTTTCCATTGCTTTAAATAAGATCATGTTAACTTCCAGCTAAACAGTAATTTCTTGCTCCAATTTTTAAAAAACGTTTTGGGAGCTCTGTGCTTATAAATGAAATATTAGGCATCTCCAACTGCTTATGACCTCACTTGGAGATACGATTCAGGAAATAAAACAAATTACTCTCCTGATGAGCATAACAGGTACCCTCCGGGTCTTCAGACTGTAACTACACATGCAAAGCATTTAGGGAGGAACTGGCTAGATGTGTAGACAGGCAGCAAATTATTGGTTAAACCAGATTTCTATCATTTGATGATATATTTTCCCCTCATTTTGTTATTTGCATGGATCCAGTCTCAGCATTTTACATGAACTCAGAGCCTACAGTGAATTTTTAAACCCCTAATAATAAGTGCCAATCAATTTCTTCCACAGAAAATCCAATACTCTTAACTTCCATGAAGCTGGTGTTTTATACCATTGAAAGACTAGCAGAGGTAGCTGGGAACATGGGCTTTGAATTCAGACAAGTCTGAGTTCAAGTCCCAGCTCAGCCATTAATCAGCTGCTGTGATTTTGGACAAAGTATTTCACCCTTCTGAATTTTAGTCACTTCATCTGTTAAATGAATAATTCCCATCTTACAAGTGCCTAATAGCAGCTAAATGAAATCACGCAGCTGCAAGCATTCATCAACGTTCCTGGAAAGCAATAAGACCTCAACCACTGTCAGCTGTTATTATAAGGAGAGAGGACCTGCCACCGATGATTCCTCATAATGGAGTTGCTTCCATCTCTATAAAATAAGGCAGTCAGGCTTCCCTGGTGGCGCAGTGGTTGAGAGTCCGCCTGCCGATGCAGGGGACACGGGTGCGTGCCCCGGTCTGGGAAGATCCCACGTGCCGCGGAATGGCTGGGCCCGTGAGCCATGGCCGCTGAGCCTGCGCGTCCGGAGCCTGTGCTCCGCAACGGGAGAGGCCACAGCAGTGAGAGGCCCGCGTACCGCAAAAAAAAATAAAAAAATAAGGCAGTCAGAGCAGCTCTTCTCCAAGGGCCCCTCCGAGCTGACATGTTATGGCCTTATTGCTGAGCCCCTGGCTCGGGATTTGCTGAGCAGGTGATCCTAGTTCCTGAGTTCTGATTTCCATGGTAGGGGGTTTCTGCTGGAGCCCTTAGGGTCTGGCTGTGAAAACACTGAAGAGCTGGCCTGGAGATGTAGTGAGTTTTCCATCAGTGAAGGCATCCAAGGAGAAGCTTGACAACCACTTGCTGGGAAGAGGATAGAAAAGGGAACAGGAGTCAAACTCTGTGAAACTTCACTCACCTCTGACTCACCATATTCTAAAAAAAAGAAAAAGCAGGCAGTCACATGCTCTAAACCCTCCAGGCATCAGTCTTTGCCATTAGAACCAAGTGGTCACCTAGAAAAGCCGCAAGTCAGTCAGCCTCTGTCTATTTGTCCACTCGGGCTAAGGAAACATTTCTACCAACCAAAACCAAAACTGAGCCTCACGGGCAGGAAGATTGTGCCGGACCAGATCAGATGCTTTTCAGAACGAACCACTGTCTGTTGCTGGTGCACCCAGCTGCCTCACCCAGGGATCCAACATGGAATTCCAAGCCTGGGTCAGGGACATTGGAAAAAAGAGCCGGCAGCTGGGTTTGATAGTGAGAAGCTAAGTAAAGCAGTGAGATGCTGGGTGAAAGCTATAGCGGGCTGGGAGCTTCATCCACAATAGTGATTCTCTCTCCTCAGAAATGCTAATGAAATTTGGACATCCTTATTTTATTGCCTACTTTGGTTTCTTATAAGTAATTGAACACCAAGTCCTGGGAGACGAGGAGGAAAATCCACTGACATCATCAGTCAAACAAGCCAGGGCCTCATTTATCAGCGTGGCAGCACCAAGGCCCCTGACTCTGGCAATGGCCCTGCCATCAAATCTCACTTTATCGCTGTGGCCCCTGGGAAAATCTCAGCACCTGTGGGGTCTGGTACCTGCCCCTGCCCACAATGCCTTTATACAAATGTTTTGTCTCCCTCTCCTCCTGCAAGCACTTTGCTAAATTTCCTTAATGAATTCTCACTGCAATTACTTCCTAGTATCACCTCCTTTCTACTGATGAAGGAGCAATCCCAGGAGGATGAGGTGACTTGTTCAGGGTTGCACATGCATTTTTCTAGCCGATGTTGGTGGATTTTTGAATCCTGGGCAGAAACAGCAGAATAAATACTGACTTTGCAATTGATGGTCCTGGGTTCAAATCCTACTTATTAATTGTGTGATCTTAGACAAATTACTTAGCCTCTCTGTGTCTCTGATTTCCTGATTATTAAATGGGGATGAAAAGAGAAACTAATTCACAGTATTGTTGGGAGGATTAAAATGAGTTGATGGTGTACAGAGCTTAGAACACTGCCTGGGCATGGAAGGCTATTAGTATCTTGAGTGCCCACATCACTCAGATGCCCTGGGAACTGGCAGGGAAAAGAGTGACTTTACAAGTGGGAAGGATGAAGAGATCTTCCCGCCCTGCCCCCCAAGCTTTCTGCCTCATCCTCTAGGCCGGCTGCTCCCTGCTCCCCTATCAGACCTCAAGAGGGTGGTTTGAGGTCCGGCATCTGTGCCCACAATGGGGATGTTTCGAGGCAAAAAGGAAAGCAAAGGAAGCTGAAGGTGGGAGCTTAGAGCTGCTAGTCCCCTGGAGAAGTGGCAGTAAAAAGACTTCCTGTGATGCCTCCCCTCCTGACTAATGCCCTTGGCTTCTGTAGCTGCTGCCTCTGCCAATAGCCAGCCTTGGTCTGGGTGATACATTTTCCCTGAAAAATGACCCGAGCACAGCCTTTGCAGGGATTAATAATGAGCTCTGCGGAGGACTGACAGCTCGTCCAGAGCTGTGCATCACCCCCGGCTCTGCTCTCCTGCAGGCCAGAAGGTCTCTGTCTTCTCCAGGAGATGAGCAGAACTTCAAGTGTGCAGGGCAGCATTTCTGTAACCAGCCTAAGCAAACTTCCTGAATGCCAGCGGGCTCTCTGGGCCAGCTGGGTCCCCAGTGCTGAGCCCCAGTGCTCACCCCAATGACAGCTGGTGGTCGGCATGGCCCAGACACTGTGCTGGTACCCGGTGCAGAGGAGGTGGAGGGGAGAGGAGAGACGGGTGATGACACAGGCTTCCTGTTCTCAGAGATCAACCCAGAGGGGCTGAACAGACAAGTGCACAGGTAGCCATAAGACAGGCCAAGGAGTAAGAAGTACCACTTAAGAGCCGAGAAAGGGGATACATCCCTTCTAACCCTAGAGATCCCAGAAGGTCTTGTGGAGAAAGTGGAATTTGGGCTGGTAGAACTGGCCCGTGCTGGGATGCAGTGGAATGGTTCCCAGGTTGCAGAAGCCAAGAGGCAGAAATATGCCATGAAGGAGGGCATGGTCTAGCCTGGCTGGGGTGTAATACCTGAAGGGAGTTGGGAGAGATGGTGTTCAATCAACCGCAGAGGCTGAATACCAGGCTAAAACATGGAGCTCTACAGTAGCTCATAGGGAGAGGCTGGAAGGTTGGGCTGCCCTGGATTGGAGGAGTGCAGGCCATCTGTTGGATCCTGGTGAATTCAAGTACTGTCCCCTTGTCTTGATCACAGTCCTGGCTTACTGGGTGCTCTCAGGTGACATGGGCCGAACACACTGTGACAACAGGGCCTGCAGGACCCTGGAATTCTCGCGGAGCCCCAGGGTATGTACTCCTTCCCCCATCCCATCATGATACCTTCCCCACCCCTCTAGGGTGAGGGAGGCCCTGCCTAAATCATGCCTGGCCAGGCTCCACATGGTTAGGGACAGCTGAACCTGGTGGCATCCCTAGAGGGCCCAGAGCAGGAAGAACCAGCTCCAACCTACTCCCTTCCTTCCAAAGTCAAGGGAAATGTAAGCTGTATTTTTTCATACGGCCCCACTGAACTGATTGGCTTGTGCAGGTCTCTGTGGCAGACAGCGGCCTTGTGTCCTCAGCCAGGGGATGCAAATGCTTAGCAACAGGAGGGTTCTCATTTGCAGCAGGACCAGACCAACTCAGGTCGCTCCCCGGCACCTCTGGGACCCTGGCGCTCTGTCTCTGACCCCGGGGGAGGCATGCGCCTGTCGGGGGTCAGAGGATCTGCTCACAGCAGAAGATGCTCCAGGATTAATTAAACAAAGCCTTTTCCCAGATGGCATCATTTGGTCACCATTTGCAAGAGCAGTATCTGCATAGTGCTGGCCACTCTGGTCACTGCTCCAGCTCTGCCGGCAGCACGTCTGGTAAATATTGATGCCAGCCCACAGGCAGTATCCACTACAGGCCAGAAGGGCTGAGGCTGCGCGAACCACTTGAAATGTGGCTCGTGACAGTGCAGTCATTGAGAGCTCCCTGTGCCCAAGCTCAGGAGCGTGGGCCAGGCTGCTCTGGGGTCAGCAGTGGCCTGAATGGGTGGGTGTGTCTAACTGGGGTGTGATAATTCAGTTTAATTCAATTCAATTCGATTTCAGGATTTATTGAGCGCCTGCAAGAACTGGATCCTGGGCTGAGCTTAGAGTTAACCAGAAGCAGATTTTGCACCCATAAGTTCACAGATAACAGTTCAGGGGAAGACAGGGGCATAGAAGATGATGACTGAGGCTTTTGCACATGCTGTCCCCTCTCTCTGGAATTCCCTCACCTCTTCACCTAATTATCTCTTCCTGCTCTTCCTTCAGCTCTCAACTCTTTGGGATTTCCTTGGGGAAGTTTTCCTTGCCTTCCATGACTCAGGCAAATCCCCCAGTCCTATACTCGCATTGCCCACGTTCTGCTCCTTGGCGGCACTAGACACTATCTAAATCTTAGTTATCTCTGTGGTTATTTTATTAATGTGTGTCTCCCAGCTAGGCTGGGAGGTCCATTTCCTTCAACATTTTATGTTGAGTGACAGTCACTCCACCTGAAATCTAAATAAATATTTCTTAGATATAAAGGCACTACCATTTTTTCAAATTAATGTAAATGCTGTTGTAATACAAGTTCATTTGAAAGTGTTGGAGCTTTGTGTAGCTTTGTTATAAATATGTATATTTTAATAAATTGATACTAAAAATAGAACTACAATCACAAGGGGGAGTTCCTCAAACTGGACATGGTGGAAGACCCTAGCACTAGGACATGCCACCCATGTGCCTGTGGTCCTGTCCAGAGGAAAGAGTTCAGGGGAACATTGACTTTTTTCTGCCTGACTACACTTTTCCTCCGGTCTACCTGTATTTCCGTCTCTCCACCTCACTTCTATTTGCCCAGCTCTCTCTTTCCCCCAGTTTGGGTTTGGGGACAACCAGAACTGCACTCAATGGGTTATCAACATTCTGCTACTAGATGGGCAACATTGGTATAAACTGTCAATTTGATTCCCACTTGAGGCCAAACATCCTTGTAGATTTGGGCTGGAATCACTTTGTTACCCCCTTACTTTGTACTGTGCTAGAACAGTAAAACAGGGAGGACTCTGGAGATGATTTGTTGATCAATCCCTTCCTTTGAAAGGCAGAATAATTGTAGCTAGCGAGGGGTTTGGGCTGTTGGGTTACTCCAAGTCCAGAGAATAGGGTCTCCTGACTCCATTCCAGGCCTCTCCCCGTTCTACCAGAAAAGACACTTATCAAGCCCACACTGAATTTAAGTTTCCACAGTACTCATGGTCTCTGGTCAATTTATTTTAGGACTTTGTGCTAGTTTCCATCTGAAGAAATAAATACCTATTTACTGTCATGCTTCTCATTTGAGTATGTTACTGTTCTGAGAGCAAATGGGGAAGAAAATTCTGACCCCACTAATGTCTTGTTTTGTCTTTACATTTATAGAGCCTTCTCACTTTCCTGTACACTTTCCCCATCATCCCACCATGTAACTTTCCCCCCTGGAAGAAGACCTGGGCCCATCAGGTCCTGCTTTCAATCTTGGACGTGCCATTTTCACCATTTACAGAAGGGGCAGAGAACGACCTGGCTCCTTGATTCCCCAGTGGGCATTTGGGGATTGCAGGTGGGGGTAGGAGAAGAGCTAGAGGAAGGGGGTTGGAAGAGGAAGAGTCAAGCAGAACAGAGAAGGGTGGGCATCAGAGCAGCTCCACAATTCCAGGCTCTCACACCAGCAAGCCAGCCACTGCCAGGTTCTCAGGAGGCCTGAGCCCTGACAGGAGGCCTGGGCTGTGAGGAGGAGGCCAGAGGACGGGGGCCAGAGGACTGGCACAGAGTCCATGCTTTCACCCTCTGGAACCCCAACATGTATCTTCTGGAGAAGATATATGAGGAACAGCGCTGGTCTGAAAGGATGGAGGGGACCCAGCCTGAGATTCGGCTGAAAAGTCTCTTTCACTCTGTCCTCTTCTCACCTCCCTCTCTCACTTTCCTTAATTTCTCATTCATCTGTTTTCTCACATGCCTTTTGATTTTCTAATCTCTCTCATCAATCACCTCTTCTATTTATTTCAACTCCATCTAGAACTTTTATTTATACCCTTTTCTCTCTTGACATCCATCTCTATTTATGGGTCTATGGTGCTGAAAACTGAACAGATAACAAATGTCCTCAATTCAGAGCAGAGGCCTTCTGCCGAGTTTCTTCTTGGCCTCTGAGGTGACCTATAACAGGGACCATATGCTAACTATTTGTATCGCCTCATTTCACCATCCCAATGGTGTTTAATTTTTCGGGATGAATTTGTGTTGTTTCCTCAGTTTTCTTGCAAGCACTCTAAGGAACAGGCCCGCAGCCTCTGGAGCCCAGTCTCCTCACAGCCCCTGCTGCCAGGCCTGTAGGTGCTCAGGAAATGGGTGTGGAGAGGTTGCTCTCTCCTCCTTCCCCCCATACTCCCACTCCCACAGGCTTCCAACCTGCAGCACCCAGGGGAATCCCTTCAGCTTGGGAGATGGCACAAGCCAAGGAGACTTGAGCAGGCTTTACGCTTTAACAATCTCCATTGTCTACCTCAAATATATAAATATACACTAAGTAAAAAGGACACCCATTTGGCAAATATCAGCTCGAGACAAATCACTGGACATTGACTCTGGTTTTCCACCCCGAGTCTTTCCTACATAAACATTCTGGACAAGCCTCTGGTCTAGGAAGAGCTTTCCCTCCACTCTTCCATTAGTCATACTATGTACTCACTAAAAATTTTTTTTCGAGTTATGATTAAGTGTCAGGCACTTAGCTAAGAACAGGTGACACAGAGAAGATGACCATATAGGCCTTGTCCTCGAGGAGGAGATGGTCTAGCAAAGCAGAATGACAACTGTCCAGAAACATTTTGGTAGACGTTCATTTAAACATACATTTTAGTGAGCACACAATGTGTGTCTGGGATTGTGACAGATGCTGGGACCACAGCAGGAAACAACAGAATAGTACATTAATAGAAAAGAACACTAATAGAAGTACTTACCATGTACACCCATTGATGCCCGGAGGGAGCAGGGGAAGCTTTCCTTTCTGCCCATTGAAAACATTTGTGAGAAAAAAGAAAACTAAAGGCCAATATCACTGATGAACATAGATGCAAAAATCCTCAACAAAATTCTAGCAAACAGAATCCAACAGCACATTAAAAGGTTCATACACCATGATCAAGTGGGTTTATCCCAGGAATGCAAGGATTCTTCAATATATGCAAATCAATCAATGTGATAAACCATATTAAAAAATTGAAGGAGAAAAACCATATGATCATCTCAATAGATGCAGAAAAAGCTTTTGACAAAATTCAACACCCATGTGTGGGCTTCCCTGGTGGCACAGTGGTTGAGAATCCGCCTGCCAATGCAGTGGACATGGGTTCGAGCCCTGGCCCGGGAAGATCCCACATGCCGCGGAGCAACTAAGCCAATGCGCCACAACTACTGAGCCTGCACTCTAGAGTCTGCGAGTCACAACTAGTGAAGCTCACGCACCTAGAGCCCGTGCTCTGCAACAAGAGAAGCCACCATAATGAGAAGCCTGTGCACCGCAACAAAGAGTAGCCCCTGCTTGCCACAACTAGAGAAAAGCCCGTGTGCAGCAATGAAGACCCAACACAGCCAGAAACAAATAAATAAATAAATTTATTTTAAAACACCAGCCATTTATGATAAAAACCCTGCAGAAAGTAGGCATAGAGGGAACTTACCTCAACATAATAAAGGTCATATATGACAAACCCACAGCCAACATGGTTCTCGATGGTGAAAAACTGAAACCATTTCCACTAAGATCAGGAACAAGACAAGGTTGCCCACTCTCACCACTATTATTCAACATAGTTTTGGAAGTTTTAGCCAACAGCAATCAGAGAAGAAAAAGAAATAAAAGGAATCCAAATCAGAAAAGAAGTAAAACTGTCACTGTTTGCCGATGACATGATACTATACATAGAGAATCCTAAAGATGCTACCAGAAAACTATGAGAGCTAATCAATGAATTTGGTAAAGTAGCAGGATACAAAATTAATGCACAAAAATCTCTTGCATTCCTATACACTAATGATGAAAAATCTGAAAGAGAAATTAATGAAACACTCCCATTTATCATTGCAATAAAAAGGATAAAATATCTAGGAATAAACCTACCTAAGGAGACAAAAGACCTGTATAAAGAAAACTATAAGACACTGATGAAAGAAATTAAAGATGACACAAACAAATGGAGAGATATACCATGTTCTTGGATTGGAAGAATCAACATTGTGAAAATGACTCTACTACCCAAAGCAATCTACAGATTCAATGCAATCCCTATCAAACTACCAATGGCATTTTTCACAGAACTAGAACAAAAAATTTCACAATTTGTATGGAAACATAAAAGACCCGAATAGACAAAGCAATCTTGAGAAACAAAAACAGAGCTGGAGGAATCAGGCTCCTGGACTTCAGACTATACTACAATGCTACAGTAATCAAGACAATATGGTACTGGCACAAAAACAGAAACATAGATCAATGGAACAGGATAGAAAGCCCAGAGATAAACCCACAGACATATGGTCACCTTATCTTTGATAAAGGAGGCAAGACTATACAATGGAGAAAAGACAGCCTCTTCAATAAGTGGTGCTGGGAAAACTGGACAGCTACATGTAAAAGAATGAAATTAGAACACTCCCTAACACCAAACACAAAAATAAACTCAAAATGGATTAACAGCCTAAACGTAAGGCTAGACACAATAAAATTCTTAGAGGAAAACATAGGCAGAACACTCTAAGACATAAATCACAGCAAGATCCTTTTTGACCCACCTCCTAGAGAAATGAAAATAAAAATAAACAAATGGGACCTAATGAAACTTCAAAGCTTTTGCACAGCAAAGGAAACCATAAACAAGATGAAAAGACAACCCTCAGAATGGGAGAAAATATTTGCAAATGAAGCAACAGACAAAGGATTAATCTCCAAAATCTACAAGCAGCTCAAGCAGCTCAATATCAAAAAACCAAACAACCCAATCCAAAAATGGGCAGAAGACCTACATAGACATTTCTCCAAAGAAGATGTACAGATTGCCAACAAACATATGAAAGGATGCTCAACATCACTAATCATTAGAGAAATGCAAATCAAAACTACAGTGAGGTATCATCTCACACTGGTCAGAATGGCCATCATCAAAAAATCTAGAAATAATAAATGCTGGAGAGGGTGTGGAGAAAAGGGAACCTTCTTGCACTGTTGGTGGGAATGTAAATTTATACAGCCACTATGCAGAACAGTATGGAGGTTCCTCAAAAAACTAAAAATAGAGGGCTTCCCCGGTGGCGCAGTGGTTGGGAGTCCGCCTGCCATGTCAGAGAATGCGGGTTCGTGCCCCGGTATGGGAAGATCCCACATGCCGCGGAGCGGCTAGGCCCGTGAGCCTATGGCCGCTGAGCCTGCACGTCCAGAGCCTGTGCTCTGCAACGGGAGAGGCCACAACAGTGAGAGGCCCGCATACCGCAAAAAAAAAAAAAAAAAAAAAAGAATAAAAAAAAACTAAAAATAGAACTACCATACAACCCAGGAATGCCACTACTGGGCATATACCCCAAGAAAACCATAACTCAAAATGAGTCATGTACCACAATGTTCATTGCAGCTCTATTTACAATAGCCAGGACATGGAAGCAATCTAAGTGTCCATCGACAGATGAATGGATAAAGAAGATGTGGCACATATATACAGTGGAATATTAGAAACGAAACTGAGTTATTTGTCGTGAAGTGGATGGACCTAGAGACTGTCCTACAGAGTGAAGTCAGAAAGAGAAAAACAAATACCGTATGCTAACACATATATATGGAATGTAAAAAAAAAAAAGTGGTTCTGAAGAACCTAGGGGCAGGACAGGAATAAAGACGCAGATGTAGTGAATGGACTTGAGGACAAGGGGAGGGGGAGGGGTAAGCTGGGACAAAGTCAGACAGAGGCATGGACATATATACACTGCCAAATGTAAAATAGATAGCTAGTGGGAAGCAGCCACATAGCACAGGGAGATCAGCTGGGTGCTTTGTGTCCACCTAGAAGGGTGGGATAGGGAGGGTGGGAGGGAGACGCAAGAGGGAGGGGATATGGGGATATATGTATATGTATAGCTGATTCACTTTGTGATACAGCAGAAACTAACACACCATTGTAAAGCAATTATACTCCAATAGAGATGTTAAAAAATATTTTGAGTTATTTTATTTAACAAACATTTAGTATGTGTGTGATGCAATTTTGCATTCTTAGCCTAATTATTATTCTAGATCATTGCCTAACTTCAATATGTAATGCTTGTTGATTTTATATAAACTGTATATATAATTAACCAATGCACTTTGGATTATGAGATTTTAATTTGCTCTACATTTGTTAGTCCATAGACATCTTGAAGAACAAACCCTCATGCTTATATAATATGATGATGCTATGGAAATAAGTACCCCGCAAATATAAGGAGAGGCTGGATGAAAAGCCTGTCCCCCCTGTCTTGGTCCAGCGGGCTGTCACTGGGTCCTGTCCTCTGGAGATGCTAGAATAAACCTCATTAGTCTAGCAGGCCTCAATCCAGGAAGATTTAGGGGGGGACCAGAAAAATCCCTGATGGATGAGATGCCTAGTCTCTCCCCTCGTCCTGATCTTACTTGATGTCTCCTGACAAAATGGCCTGACCTGGGCTCGAGCAAGTCTAGTTGAAGAGCCCCAGGCCGGCGCCTGCACAGAGGAGGGCTCTCAGAAGTTTCCCTGGAGTGTCTGCCCACAAGGAGGAAGCAGCTCCTCCCTCTCTTGACCCCGTTATGTGCAACCCCAGCTCATCTGAGCTCAGGTGCATGAGAACAGCCTTTCTGCTCTGCACCAGAGGAGAAGCCCCACGAGGGTGGGTTTGCGGTGCCCCTGTGTGGGTGTGTGCAGCCTGCAGTGGTTGTGGGTTTTCTTTAGCCTCTCTTTCTCTCTCTCAGATTGTTTGGTTTGGATTCTCACAACATTCACAACCGTCCCCCGATTCTCAGGGCAGCCCAGAGAGCCGCACAGGAAGGAACCTGAGCTACGCCATGCCAGACGGGGAAGTGAGCAGAGGCAGGTCTCGGACCCTCATCACAGGGAGAGGGGTCAGAACCCAGGTCTCCAGACTCTCTCCAACCCCTGCCTTCAGACAGCTTTGAACGTGTCCTTCCCTGCCTTACGGGATCTCCTGGCTCCCTAAGGCCTGAGGTCACAGTCCCCCAAAGCACACATTGTGTGTTTCAATGGGCATGGCACTCCCTCCTTATTCAGTAGCTAGTTCATTCAGTCAACGTGTCCTGAGTCTCCTTGAAGGAGATGGGGCATATCAGAGGCCTGGAGGCCTGGGAGCGATCAGCTCAGATCGGTGTGGATAGTGGAAAGGGAGCCGGAGGGGTGAGACCAGTCAGGAGGGGGTTTTCAATCCGGGGGAGAAAATGTGAGAGCCTAAAATAAGGAGATAGCAGAGCTGTCAGTGGGGCTGGGGAGGCACTATGGGTCAAAGTAGCCAAATCCCATGGTTTTCGGCCCCAGTGCTAGAATCAGATACTTCCCCCAACTCTCCTTCCCCTGCCCACCTGCCCCCACAACTGGTTCTGGGGCAGTTTTTTTTCTGTACTGGCTGATTTTTCCATGGAGTTTCACTTGTAACAACATGATAAGCTAGCAATTATTAATCCTGTTTTCAGATGAGGGAAACTGGGACTCAGAGAGGTTAAGGTATTTGCCTTGCTCAATGTCACACTGTCACTAAAAAGCATTGACAAGTATTAGACTCCGTAGCCATCGGATTCCAAATTTCGTGTTCTTTCTCTCCTTTTGTGCTCTCTCTCTATGCAGTTCCCCCCAATATTGATCTAGAACATCTCCAGTGAAGGGGATCTCACTGCATCCCGAGGACGCCCATTCCATCTTTCTGCTCCTTACCATGAGCTGAAGTTTTTCTAAAGGTCCCCCTGCCTAGTCCTAATTCTAACCCTTGGGGCCTCAAGAAACAAATCTGTGCCCTCTGGCCTCATGGCGGCCTCCAAATGTTTGATGAAGGCTCTCAGTCCCCACAGGGCTCCTCTTCTCTAGGCTGACATGCCTCCCATTCCCCAGAGGACATAAATCCTCACCCCTCCCCACTGCCCTCATCTCTTGCCTCTGGACATCACTGTCCTGTGTCCTTCAGAAAGGGTCCTGGAACATGTCCTGTAGCAGGAGACTTGGCGACCTCTCAAGGAACTTGTTTCATGTTTTAAAGTGGTACATTTATCCATATTATTAAACTTGATTTTTAAAAACTATAAATGTAATCCATGGACATTGTTTAAAATGTTCAAAATAGCAAAAGAGAATCTAAAGCAAAAAGTAAAGTTCTCCCCCCATTCTCTTCCAAGCCCAGTGCCACTCCCCAGAGGAAGCCTCTTTTAAAATCTTCTATTTTTATTTCTTGTGATAATTTCTATTATAATTTTTAAAAACACAACTGTACCTTGATCTCTGGCTTATCTCTAGATGGCATCTGTTGATCGCCCTTTGTGCAGGATGAGGAATTCAGCACATTTACAACACTTCCCATCTCCACACCACTTTACCTCCTAATTTGGTTAGTAATATAACTCTTTTTAGTTCTTCCAGTGGTTATCCTTATTACTATCACTAATCTACTTAAAAACCTGCATTGATTTATCCACTTTATGCAACATTCATTAATTTTCCACTATGAAAGTTGAGGAAAGTGGTGAGCCTCTTTTTTCTACGTCTAATTTTCAATTTTATTATATATATATTTACTATATATATATTTTTTTTAACAATTTCAAGGCTTATAACATTTGTACTCCGTGCTTTAGCTATAAGTAAGTGTTCCACATTTTGTCCATAAGATAATTCCAAAGGTTGAAAACCAATAAACAGCATTGTGCTTCTATGAATACTACTCACCGAAGCCTGGATCACAGAGAAGAAAGTGTATTCACTGTCATGATACCTTGGACACTCTAAGGAGGCTTTTCTATGAAGCAAAGAGTCGAGTGGAGACGCATCACTCCCTTTCAGCTTTTCTTAGCTTCTTCTGGATCAGTTTCAGCTGTACTTTTCCTTGGCTCTCATGTTATCTTCTTTTAAAATTCTTTTTCAGTTTTACTAGAGTATTTCCTCGAAATTTGTTTTCATTTAGGGTGTATGATTGGCAACCAGTGGTAGGCTGAGAGATGGCCTCTTAAAAGATATCCATATCCTAATTCTTGGAACTTATAAACGTCCTTACATGGCAAAATAGGGGTCTCTGCAGATGTAATTAAGTTAAAGATTTTGAAATTATCCAAATGAGCCCTAAATGCAAATCATAGGTGTCCTTATAAGAGAGAGGCAGATGGAGATTTCTCACACAGACGTAGAGCAGAAGGAGATATGAAGATGAAACACAGAGAGATTTGAAGATGCTAGTCTTAAAGGCTAGAGTGATGCAGCCACAAACCAAGGTGTGCCAGCTACCATCAGAAGCTGGAAGAGGCAAGGAAGGGTTTTCTCCTACAACCAGAGGGAGTGCAGCCCTGTCAATGTCTTGATTTCAGCTCAACGATACTGATTTCAGATTTCTGTCCTCCAGAATGGTGAGAAAATAAGTTTCTTTCTTTTTTAGGCCACTAGACTTGTAATTCTTTGTTACAGCAGCCATGGGAAACGAATACAACATTATAATTTCTATACATAAAAATGACTGTTTGGGGTGACACTCTCTTGTTGACAGTTTGGCTAGGCATAAAATTCTATATTCTATACTAAAAATGATTTTTCCTCAGAACTTTGAACCATGGGCTTTGAACCATAGGCTCCTAGCATTCAGTAGAGCTAATGAGAAGAAATCTCACGTCAGTCTGAATCTTACTTTTCAGGGTACCAATTTTTCCTTGCTCTGTAAGCTTTTATACATTTTGTTTTTATCCTTTGAGTTCTGTCATTCCTTCAGAATGCGTCTTGATGTTGGTCTTTGATATATAAATCCTTCTTGACACTGTGTGAACTGTTTCAAACTGAAGACTCCTGATTTCTTCAGTTCATGAAATGTTTCTTCTATTTTTTAGATGTTTATTTTCTATTAAAACTCCTACCGGGCAGATTATGAACCTTCTGATGTATCTTCCATGTCTCTTGGCTTTTCTCTATTTTCTCTCTTTGTACTTTTGTTCTATATTCTAGAGATTTCCTTTCCAAATTACGAATTTGGTTTTCAGTCTTGTCCATTACATTATTCAGCTTATCCCATTGAATATTTATTTATTTATTTGTTTGTTTATTTTTGGCTGCGTTTGGTCTTCGTTGCTGTGCACGGGCTTTCTCCAGTTGCAGGGAGCGGGGGATACTCTTCGTTGTGGTGCGCAGGCTTCTCATTGCGTTGGCTTCTCTTGTTGCAGAGCACAGGCTCTAGGCGTGCGGGCTTCAGTAGTTGTGGCTCTCGGGCTCTGGAGTGCAGGCTCAGTAGTTGTGGCATATGGGCTTTGTTGCTCTGCGGCACTTGGGATCTTCCTGGACAAGGGCTCAAACCCGTGTCCCCTGCATCGGCAGGCGGATTCTTAATCATTGCACCACCAGGGAAGTCCCCCATTGAATTTTTAATTTCATCAGTCATGCTTTGAATTTCTACACTGTCTTTGTTCTTGTTCTCAGGTGACTTTTCACATCTGAGAAACAAGTCTACTTCGGTTTTATGGATGCAATACCCTCTTGATCTTTCTGAATGCCATTACAATATTAAGAAAACATTCTTAGTGGTTCATTGAATTATGTCTGATTCTTCCAGGCTAGCTGGTGCTTATTTATGACTTTAGCATCCCTCAAACGTCAAGAGGAGGTAGGCAGAAGGATGTGCATTCAGGAAACACATTTGAATCTCAGAACAGAGGGGCATGTATAGTTTGGAAACTATACATATTCACAAAGAGATAAACATAACCCACAGTTTAAAAAACTCCATAGGTGGTTCTGTTACAAGTCACATCCTACCCCCACCTACATGCCCTTTCCATCCCCCCCACTTTGACTGAGAACTGGTGGACAAGATCAGCAATTCTCAATCCTGGTGGAACATTAGAATGAACTAGAGAACTTCTAAAACCTACCCACGCCTGGGAACCCCCAGGTAAAGCTGGCGTGCATGTAAGGTTGTGAATAATTAGAATAGACTATTTCTAAGGTCTTACTTTTGTAACTGTGGTCCATGAACCAGCAGTATCAGCAACACCTGGGAACTTGTTAGAACTGCAGAAGCATGGACTCACCCCAGGTGTTCTGAATCAGAATCTGCATTTAAACAAGATCGGCAGTGATTGATAATTAAAGTTCGAGGAGCACTACTTTATGGGAGATCATAAGGCAGAGTGGTGTGTTTGGGTGTGACTTCCAGAATCTAACAGATCTGAACTTGAAGTACAGCTCCGTCACTTAACTAATTCATGAGTACATTAAAGGGAGACCGACGTGGCTGTAGAGCACTTAGCACAGTGCCTGGCTGCTGGCAGAGGCTCAGTAAATGTCATTCCCTTCCTCATCTACTTCTTTGAATATTCCTTCCCAGGTTTGAGATTCTTCGGCAGGAATGTTTCTCCTGTGCCTCCATTTCTCTCCTGTCTGTGAATCATCTGATTAATCACACTCTTTGATCTTTCCCTTCTCTCGTACTCTCAGAGCTGAACCATCAAGTCACTCTTTCTAGCACTGTCTTAAAGGATGGCTTCTGGTCTCCCTTGTAAAATTTAATAGCAAAATGCTTTTGATATGCAAGCTTCTTTGAAGTCGACCCAATCTATATTCCCAAGTTAAAAAGATGTTCTGCATTGTGACTCTTTCTTATATGAACCTGGAGTGTCAGTTGAAAAGAGAGCTGTGCTCTCTGCTCTGCTAGTTCCATTTTCCCTGGTTCCATTTGGAGTTTTCTGGAGAAGCACGGGAAATCTCTTCTGTGTCAGGAGACGAAGACACCATCCTGTGGCTGTGATTCATGTTGAGGCCACCTTTGATTCACCACCAACTTTATGGAGCTCAAAATGCTCCACAGGACTTTCTAATTTGTCCTCCCTACCCAACTCCCACCATCACCACCCAAAGCCTAGGTTAGAGGCAGAGATGTCTGCCTCTGCTCCACAAATGAGGAAACAAATGCAGAGAGGGTGGGACACTTTCCAAAGAACGAACGCACACACACAAACACACACACACACACACACACGCACAGTCTTGATCCTACGTCTTCTTAACTAGATTCAGTGTCCCAAGAAAACTAGAGGAAATCCTAGTTTCCTCTAGTTGCTGCTAGCCATCAAGTCTGGAGGTAATTAACCAGCCAGCATCCCCTCCCCAAGGATTCAGTCACTTTAGGAATCACCATATGCAGCTGTTTAAAGCAAACCATCACGCGGCGCTTCCTAGAAAAAGCTCTCTCCACACGCCCCCTGCTCTCCTCTCCTCCCTGCACTACCTCAGGGGGCACGCCCTTCCCCAACCCATGTACCTGAGAGCTTGGCTCACAGAGGAGGGCCAGGTCACTTGTGATAATTTCTCAGTGATGCTGAAAAGGATCGTGCCCATGTGTGCTCATCCCAGGCCCGCTCTCTGTCTGCCTCTGTCTCTATTTGTCTCTCTCTCATATACACACAGAGGAATACCCCAGAACTTCTCTCAACCACTCTTAGGTGGGACGAGAGGGCTTCCCTGTTGGCAGAAGTGAAACTAGGAAAAGCCATTGCACCACTGTGTTGGAGCCGTGCTCCTAAGACTTTCATGGTCACACACACACTCCTGGGTGGTCTTGTTCAATAAATGTCAGATTCTGATTCCATAGGTCTGGAGCAGGGGGCTCTGAGATTCTGCGTTTTGGATAAGCTCCCTGGTGATCCTGAAGCTGCTGGTCCATGGGCCACACTTTGAATGGCAAGAGATGAGAATGACTGCCTCATCCTGTGGGAGTCTTTGGGGATGTACTGGAGGAAGCAGAAGTAGGCAGAAAGGGAGGGCCTGCAGGGGCGCTGCCTGCTAAGGATGGACGCCCCGCAGGCCTGTGTCCTCTCATGCTTCTGCTGCTACGTCTGACCAACTCAGAAGATGGCTACTCAAGGAATGACATTAGTTTGATTTTTCAGCAAAGCATATCAGTAAGTCGAAGGAAAAATGACATGCACATATCAATGAGTACTGTTAAGACGTAAGATAAAATTCACGTCAACTCCTGAAAAAGAAAAAGATATTCCCTTTTATGCTAAATAATATCTTTCTTAAACCAACTTCAAGCATAATACCTAATGACAAGACCCTTAGAAGCAATCTTATTAAATCAAGGCCAGACAAGAATGTCAACGATAGCCACTATTAATTAACACTTTTAAAATTGGGGGCCAAGGCATATGAACCAGAAATAATAAGTGTAGCTATGGGAAAATGAAGAGGAGACACAGTTAGGACAATTTGCAGACGGTGTAATTGTCGACCCAGAAAATCCAAGATTCAGCTGAAAATCTTTAACATTAATAAGAAAGCTCAAAGTAGTGGGATACAAAGGAAACACGAAAAATAATAACTTTCATACATACACAGCCAACAATCAGTTAGGAACTACTTGGAGGAAAGTTCCTTTCACATATGACAATAAGCATAAGAGAAATATGTAGAAATTAACTTAATAATGAATGTGCAAGCCATCAGTAAAACAGAAAACCTCACAAAAAGCCGAAAATGACTTGATACACAGTGAGACATACCGTGCTTCTCAATGGGAAGATTAAATAGTCCCTGACTTTTGATCATATCTAAGGGTGAAGCAGAAAGATGCTGACACAAAGTGCTGAGTGTATGTGTGGCTTATTGGCTGAGGGCATCACTGTAAGCTAATCTGGCTAGGCCATTTCATGGAAAGTTCCTGATCATGTTATATTTAGGGATTTTCTGTTGGCCGGGCCCTAGAGAAGATTCATCAACCTCCAGCCTGGAGTGTATTCACCTGGCTGCCCATGTTCTGGGAGCTACGTGTCTCAACAGTCACCATTTAAACTTTCACATACTCGTGTTTTCAATTCAGCCCCCTTGCGGTCAGCAGGGCCTGGGGTGCCCCAGTCCAGCACCCTCTGTGTTACCCTTTCTGGAGATAAAACAGCAGTCCTCAGGAGGGGCACAGAATGTGCCTCTGCGTGGAGTGGGGGGAGATGGTCTTGGGATCTATCTGCTTTTTAAGTCGACTTGCAACCTGTCCTCCTCTTCTGATGCTATTTTGCTCTCACTTACAGACCAGGTGCCCTGTTCCTGACTTAGATACATCAAGTCAGTTACCACTTGTCTAGCTGCTTCTCAGCTTCCAAATTTTGTTGCTAGTGCCTCCTCTCCTGTGCTATTTGTGCTTTAAAAAGTCCAATATGTCATTTCGAATGTTACCAGATAGCAATCAACTCAAGAGCCCAGATGGAAAAAAAAAAAAAACCTAGTATTGACTGCATACGTTACAGTGCAAATCCATTTCCAAGAAAAAAGCAGGGGATCAGAGGAGAAGAGCACCAAATTTAGGGCATAGCGGAGTGGGGCATGGGATTTCTTTCTCTTAAAACATCTTTTTTAGAGGTAGGTTAGTCTATCTGCTTTGTGTAGCAAATTAGTGCTAAGTATCACAAGTCTTGGAAGTATTCAAACTCTTTAACCCAATAAACCCGCCATGTGAATATATCCTAATGAACAATTTAAAATCTTAAGAGGTACAAACTATTAGGTATAAAATAAGCTACAAGGATATATTGTACCACACGGGCAATAGAGCCAATATTTTTATAATAACTATAAATGGAGTATAACTTTTAAAAATTGTGAATCACTATATTGTACACCTGTAACTTATATAATATTGTACAGCAGCTATACTTCAATAAAAAATAATGATAATAAAAAATAAAATTTGACTAAACTTCATGAACAAAGATGTTCATCAAACCATACTTATGATCATAAAAAAAATGGAGATAATTTAAATGTCCCACAGTAGGGGAATGTTCATCCACTTGGTGAAATATATGATACAACCATTAAAGTAATAAAATAATGAAAAATTTTTACATTAAACAAAAAACTCAAGATAAAATTAAATATGTATTAGCCTCAAAAATATATAAAATAAAACTTTTTTAAACTTTGCCCAGAAAAGGAGTGAAAAGAAATATCACAAAATGTTAACACAGGGTAAGTACCATTTTTCCATTTCTTTCTACTTTTCTATAATGAGCAAATATTTTTCTCTAATAACAGCTTTTTTGAGATATAACTCACATACCAGACAATTCACTCACTAAAAGTGTACAACGCGATGGTTTTTAGTATATTCACAGATATGTGCAGCCAACACCACAGTCAATTTTAGCACATTTTCATCATACCAAAAAAAGAATGTCATACACTTAAGCTGTCACTCTCCAATCCCCACTTTCAGTCCTAAGCAGCCACAAATCTACTACCTCTCTATAGAGTTGCTTGCTCTGGACTCCTATTCTGGAATCAGATAGTGTGTGGTCTTTTGTGACTGGCTTCTTTCATTTAGCATAATGTATTTAAGGTACATCCATGTTGTAGCATGAATCAGCACTTCATTTCTTTTTATGGCTGAATAATATTCCATTGTATAGATGCATCTTATTTTGCTTATCCACTCATCAATTAAAAGACATCTGGGTTGTTTCTACCTTTTTGGCTATTACGAATAATGATACTATAAACATGCATATACAAGTTTTCGCACGGACATATGTTTTCATTTCTCTTGTGTATACACCTAGGAATAGAATTGCTTGGTTATATGGTAACTCTATGCTTAACCACTTGAGGAAATGTCAGACTGTTTTCCAAAGTGACTGCACAATGTTACATTCCCACCAGTAATGTATGAGAGTTCCAATTTCTCCACATTCTCCCCAACACTTGTTATTATCTGTCTTCTTGATTACAGCCATCCTAGTGGGCTCAAACTCATTGTGGTTTAGATTTTCATTTTCCCGATGGTTAATTATATTGACCATCTTCTCATGTGCTTATTGGCCATTTGTATATCTTTTTTGGGGAAATGTCTATTCAAGTCCTTTGCCTACTTCTGATTTGGATTTTCTTTTTATTATTGAGTTGTATTTCTTCTTGCTTTGATGTTGTTATTTTCCACTCAATTTTTTTGTAGACATTCCTTTGATCTTTTGACAAATCAGTCATCCCAGGTCAACTTTTCACATGATTTCCAGATATTTTGTTTGTTTGTTCGTTTGTTTGTTTGTGGTACGCGGGCCTCTAACTGTTGTGGCCTCTCCCGTTGCAGAGCACAGGCTCCGGACGCGCAGGCTCACCGGCCATGGCTCACAGGCCTAGCTGCTCCATGGCATGTGGGATCTTCCCGGACCGGGGCACGAACCCATGTCCCCTGCATCGGCAGGCAGACTCTCAACCACTGCGCCACCAGGGAAGCCCCAGATATTTTTCTTTAAAAATATCATTCTCCGGGCAGGAACTAATTATAGAAGATATTTGTTTGGTAATTGCCATTGTTTTGACACCCAGCATCTCGAACCCTTCCCCCATGCTTGTGAATTTACCACCTTATGAGTCATGATAAGAAGCAGAGCCCTCTCCCACTGTGGAGCCAAGAGGGTTAGATTTGTGTTTTTCCAGCCTCCCTTGTAGCAAGGACAGGAGCACATGGTTTGGACTCAGCCAGTCAGATTCAACTGCCCCAGAGATGAGCCAGGATCTGATGATGAAAGAGTAGGATCAACAGAAAGAGCATTCCAGTGATGGCACAATCTGTGGTCATGATAGCCACTCCTGGGGGAGGGGGAGGGCAGCAGGAGAAGCAAAGCCAACAGTAACGAGTGCTCGAGCGCTCAGCGTCCTGGGGTGGTGATGGTGGTGGGGTAAAATGGATGCCAGGTAAAGCTTTCAGATGTGACAATAGCATCTTCCCCAGCCTGGTTCTGGGCTGCAGCTTGGCTGTGAAACTGAGCACTGCTAATCTTCTCTGTTCTGGCCTATATTCTAAGCTCATAAGCCTATTTTTGGTTTAAATGAGCAAAATGGCTTTCCACTGTTGCAACTAAGAAGTTGACTAGCCAAAGATGATGTTCTTCTTCCTGAGAAATGCCTTTTTTTAATAATTCACTGACAGGCAATAGGACATTCAGACTATAATGAGGTGACAACAACCTGGGACTGGATGAAGAGCGAGAAGCTTAAACAGATGATGTGCCTCGACTGATCCCCAGCAAAATACTCTAGTTGTCAAAGCAACCCCTGCAGGCAGCAAAGCATTCAACATAGACAAAACCAGGGTGAGAGAGATTTACTATTTTACAGAATGAACACAGAGAAGCAAAAGAAAGTCTGGCTAAGGTGGTACAAAGTCCTGATTTATAAATTTAAAACACGACCTTGGGCTTCCCTGGTGGCGCAGTGGTTGAGAGTCCGCCCACTGATGCAGGGGACACGGGTTCGTGCCCTGGTCCGGGAAGATCCCACATGCCGCGGAGCGGCTGGGCCCGTGAGCCATGGCCGCTGAGCCTGCGCGTCCGGAGCCTGTGCTCCGCAATGGGAGAGGCCACAACAGTAAGAGCCCCACATATCAAAAAAAAAAAAAAAAAACCCACGACCTTTACAGTACCAGGAAATAACCAACACCGTGGCCCAGTTAACCAAATTCTGGTATCACCTGGGTGCATTAGAGGTAACACTCATTTCCATGACTCTCAGTGGGAGTCTGCTTTTTATACTGATTCTGGTAGCCAGCCTCCAAGACGGTCCCTAAAGACCCTAACCTCTCGATAGCCAAGCTCTTCTGTAGTCTCTTCTCAATTGAAATCAGCTGGTCTGAGTGAGGAATAAAACACTGCAGAAGTGACAATGTGTGACATCCAAGACTAGGACATAAAAGGCACGGCAGCTTCCTCCTTGGCCTTTTGGATCATTCACAGCCGCCATGTCAGGAGGACACTCAAGCAGCCTTGTGGAGAGGCCTATGTGGAGAGGAACTGAGGCTCCCATAAACAGCTGGTACCCGTTTCCCAGGCATGAGAGTGAGTCACCTTGCAAGTGGATCCTCCAGCATCAGACAAGCCTTCAGATGACTGTGGCCCTGGCTGATATGTGACTGCAGCCTCAGGAGAGCCCCTGAGCCAGAACTGCCCAGTCAACCTACTCTTCACTTCCTGATCCAGAGAAACCACAAGAGATACTAGATGATTATTGCTATTTTAACTTCTAAGGTTTGGGTGATTTGCTATGCAGCAACAGATAAGTAATACATCTACTAACAGTGCATACACTTCCTCTCTATTTTGAGAACCCAATAAATTATAACATGTGGGCAATAGGGACACTCCAATAACAACTCCCGGAGCAATTTGCATATTTAAGAGCACTGTTTTCCCTGTGTTCTGTGGGGTATCCCTCCACAGAACTGGCATCTTCCTGCCCAATGTAAAATTTTTAAGATAAAATCTGACCTTTTCCCATATATGTGTTGCTGGAGATGTTCTGGGGGGGTTTCTCTCATTTTGAAAGGGCTGGGTATGCAGACTGCTTCCTGGTTATTGCTGGAGCTGAGGGATGCTATAAAAAGATATAGCTACAGGGCGATAGAGTAAATGCCAAGTGTGAAGGCCACAGATTAACAGGTCAGGATCTCAGGCCTGCCCAGGACACAGGTGGACCCAGACATCCAGACAGCATCATGAATCTCTCTCTCAAGGGCCCTGGATCTGCTCCAATTCCTAAGACACAGCACTAATAAAACCCTTGCTTAGCCCTTTACTGCACACCATAAGCCTGTGTTGTCCAAGCTCTTAGATTCTTTACACTGAAACAATTCCCCATCCCCAGGCTGAAGAAGCCTCTTTACCCAGAAAAAATATTTATAAAACTTCTAACCTCTGCCAACACTACGCTCAGAAAAATGTCAACAATGATTAAGCATGTCTTATTCTGTACTCAAGTAGTCGTGCAAATCGGCAGGCAAAACTGCAATTATCAAATCAATCAACGAATATGTGCTTTGTTTTCAGAAATGGACCAGTTTAGCAATGCTCTAGAACTGGCAAAGCATCCTCTTTTACCCATCAACCGCACCCCAGCTACCCCATACACACACCTAACACTGTGTGATCGTTTGCAAAATAAACAGGACAAATTTTGCATCCAGTATGGAGATTCTAACAAGGACTGGGTGTGACAGTACCCTTTGGGTATGCAACCATAATGTCGGATTTTGCCTGCTCCAGGACCCCCACCTGTCCCACCCCACTCACAGGTGCTCTCAAGGTCCTTTCCTTCCAACACCAGCCGCTGTGAATGGGTGCAGCTGTCTCACCTCCTTCTCACTCTGGCCCTTTCTGGCATCTGGTCATCTTGCCCAGACTCAGGTCCTCAACACCTGTGCAAATAATTTTCTAAGCATCAGCTGGGGGTCTTAAGCATCAGCCATTTTCTTCCTGAGAAGGAAAAGACCCTCAAGCTTCTGAATTCTCCAAAGCTGCTAATGCTTCAACAAACATCACCAAGATGTCTTCTGCAGTAAATCTGTCCAACGAGATCCTCTGAAAGTTAAACAGCAAGTTCACTTCAGCCAGGCCGACCCCGTGCACACTCACCCTGGCAGCTGCAATAACACAAAGACCATTCAGGGCCTGGGTCACAGCTCCACTCCCTAAACACAGTGTCTGCTCTCATCCCCAGGACTCTGACTCAGTAACTCCAGCCCTCCCATCTCCATCCAGAAGATGAGTCTAGGTCACCCCAGCAGATGCCAGTTCACAGAAGGCTGAGAAACCACTTCACCGGGAACCAATTCTCAGAACTCAACTTGCCGAGCAAACCTTTCACCAAATTTACCTAATTTACTTATTGGAATGTTCAACGGGAATATTTAGCATCACTCATGGGAATGTTAGATTTGGGTAGCTATGATGAAGACATAGAAAAGTACACTCCAACGGCAACAGCCAAGTAGCTTTTCTACTGGAATTTTTAGTTGTGACTGATAGTTCGGATGAGACGGTTCAGGTTAATGTCAACTTCCTTCAAACACTCTTGAATTTAAATTTGCATTCCCATCCGTTGGATGGATCCATCTGCAGAACTGTTCAGAGCCCCAAGGCACCCAGAACACATGTCCTCACGCCTCATCTCTGTGGGGTCTGCCTCTTCAGCACCTGTGTCCCCTGGCTCTGTCATGGGGGGTCCTGGCAATAGCTGTCCAATACAGCTGGCTCTGGCTGGGGGGGCCCGTTGTTCCCCGTTGACAGGTGAGAATACTCCCAAGATACTGGGCCGTAGCTGGGCCCTGCCCGCCAGCTGCGAGGGCTAATGTCTCACCCTTTTAGGGAAGCAGCACTGAAGGGTATGGCAGCCTACAAGTCCCCTCCCTCGCCACCTTCCACTGGAGCGGCTGGAACTGGTAAATACTTGCTTTCCCAGCTGCCCTTTC
Organism: Orcinus orca; assembly: GCF_937001465.1. Lineage (NCBI taxonomy): Eukaryota > Metazoa > Chordata > Mammalia > Artiodactyla > Delphinidae > Orcinus > Orcinus orca. The sequence continues at coordinate 75,701,726 of NC_064563.1, forward strand.
ATCCAGGGGTGGCCATGCGACCCAGCCCTGCTGTCAGTAGATAACCACACAAAGATCTGTTAAGGAGGTGTGAATAGTGGTATGCGAGTGATGGTGGCAGTGAGAGCAATCCTCCCTGGATGCAGAAAGAAGCTGGGGTACGTTGTCTGCAGAGAATTCAAAACACTGATAGAACTGACTAAAACTCAATCTGCCTTTTCCTCTCACCTGCACTGGAGATTCTGAACAACGTCAGTGATACGATACTCTCACAGCCGGGGCAGGTCGCCACCCTTGTTACCCCCACTTCCCCCTCCAACCTGGAAGGGCTCCTGAACTAGTAGACGAGATGAATCCATACACACATTAAGGGCAGAGTCTGTTCTAGAGGCTAAGATGGAAGTACACGTCAGGCTATGCAAATCACGTTCAGGGAGAGTGTCCCTCTCCCCTTCAGTCAGCCCCACGTCTTTATTAAAGCAGCCTCATTAGTGACTGCAGTGACCCGAGTCCTATTGCCATTTCCTGAGAGCATCCGTGCTTCAGACATTCAGGGCCTGGGGGAACTCACGTCCCCTCCTCCTGGCTCTGTTAATGAAGGAGCTAAGAGAAAGAGCCTCTGCTTCAGGTCAGATGCTTGCTGGTGCCTGCCATGCCTTCATCCTCACCTCTTACCCAGGTGCTCTCCCTTCCCCTAGGCTCAGGACCAAGAAAGCTTCCAGGACCACTGTCCCTAGGCTCCCTCAGCAATCCCCAGCTGCACAGCTGATCTGACACCTCGAGGCAGGGAGGCCCAGTGGGACAAGTCCTAAACTAGGACTTGGGAGACCTGGGCTTTACTGACCTACTGTACTGGTCTACTGGTCAGCTGTGTAACCTTAGGTAAGTTGCTCTCCCTTTCTGAGCCTCATTTCCCTGGCAGTAAAACCAGAGGGCCATACTGGATCATCTCTTGGAGGTTCTTTTCACTCTGATGTTCTCCCCGCATCCCTCCCCACCCTTTTCCTCTCTCTCATATATCTTTCTCTGTGTGTTTTACAAAGACCATAACATTGTATTGCTCTAAATTTTTAAACATGCTTTAAAATTTTGAGGAAATGATATATTAGTTATATACTTTCTAATGATTCCATTTCTCTTTACATGAGGTTTGTAAAGCTCATCTTCAGGGGCATGGAGAAGGATCTGTAACTTCCTAACCACTTCACTCTTAATCCATTTTGGATCTTAGTAGCTTTAGTTCATTTCATGAGCCAATGTGGATAATTAAGGCAGAAGTCGTGCTACCTCCTGGAGTTATTTTCAGTGACACAGCTTCTTATTTTGCCAAAAGAAATACCATTACTTGCCCAAACTGTTGGGCACCTAGCATGCACTTGAAGCAGATGCCAGTGCTGATGCCTCATGGATGCTGAGTCAAGCCCTTGAGGCTTGTTTAGACACTGAGCACAGAGGGACACTGTACTGAGTATAGCAGCAGCACTCCAGGGCAATCTGGTCCTCACCAGCTGCAGGAAGGACCCCACCCACGGGGGCAGAGTACACTTCAAGGACATCAGAGGCAGAACCCTGAGGGAAAAGGGGGGGAGATAAAGACCCAGCACCTAGATTGAGAGAGCAGGACAGTCTCAGCCATCCAGAATGGTGTATGCTGCTTATTTGGAAAATGCATTATCTTTTCCAGGTACTAAAGCCCATCAGGGGACTTCATATACAGCAGTGCAGTGGCCTGAAGGGGGCATGATGGGGCACTTGACTTCCAGTCAAGGTAGTGATCTGAATTGACATGGCAAGTCACCTTCCTGCTCCAAACACAGAGAAATGCTAGGTAAAACACTGAAAATTAAATTTCTTAACCTGAAACAAAGATCAGAAGCTAAATAAATCTGTGGATGCTTGAATGAATAGGAGATTCAGTGATGATCAGGGGTTGAACCCATCTTGCATATGCCTTAGAGCCTGAGTTGTTGTTGTGTGTGTGTGTGTTTAACTTATCAAAAATTATATTGAATATGCAATCTTGTGTCTTTTTAAAATTAAATTAAGGTATAATTTACATGCAGTAAAATTCATCCTTTTAAATATATAGTACTATGGGTTTTGACAAATGCATTCAGTCATATAACTACTAAGCCAATTAAGGCATAGGACAGTTCCATCACCCCCTAAACTCCCCTCTTCCCTTTGTAGTCAACCCCTTCCACCTCCTCCTGTCTCTGGCAACCACTGATATGTCTCTTTTCCAATACTTTTACCTTTTCCAGAATTCCATATAAATGGAATCATACAGTCTTTAGAGAGGCTGTAATTTTAATTCTCACCTATGGAAAGGTATAAAAGCTGCAGTCTTGCAGATAGCAGAGATATTGGAACTAAGCTCCTTAAATGAAACCAGGAGTCAAGAAAGGGTTTCTCTATTTGAGAACTGGGATTAGAAAAATTCTGCTTGCTGACCCAAATATTAGGCACAAAAGTGGGCCACATAACTTGACCTGTGATGAAAATAGTAACCATGAGATATCTAAACTTCTAGTCTGTGTGGCATAAATATATGGACAGGTATTCTCATACAATCAGCATGATATGAACGTCCTGAGCCTAGAAACTCACATAAAAGCTGGTCCAGAAACTGTTTATCCTTTAGACACAGCAGAGGTAATCCCAATATCACACCACAGGAACATTTCCAAAATTGAAGCATATATAGGAACCCCACAGAAAACAATTCCTCACTGGCAAAATTACAAAGTTTGCAAGAAAGCCCATGAGCAATAATCAGCAAGTACATTAAACAAACACAAGTGAGAAACTAAAAATTATGTAGAAGTCTGAAAGGGTCTTCAAAATAGGCTTGTTTGTATAATGCAAAGAAATTAAAAATGATTAGATTTATAAGGCAAAAAGCAGATTATTATAAAAGATAAATGGAAGGATTGGGAAAGGTACCAAATAGGAAATTACAGAATTGAACAATACAACAAATGATTTTTAAAGAATCAATAATCAGGTTAAACAATTACTAGATACAACTGAAGGAGGAATTAGTGAATAGGACAACAGAGCTAAGGAAATCTCTATAAAATATGAGAGAGGAATTAAGACATAGAGTAGAGATTGAGAAGCCACAGTATATATCTAATAGGAGTTCCAAAAGTAAAGAATACACAGAATGGAAAAGAGATGATATTTAAAGAAATAATAGCTGAGATTTCCCCAGAATTTAGGAGAGACATGTGCCCTTACATTGAATAAGAACACTAAACCCCAAGCAGGATAAATAAACATAAATGCACATCTACAAAGAAAAAAATCATAAAAGCTAGTTTAGTGAAAATATAGATACCTACAAAAGAATGGCTATTGGATAAGCAGCAGAGTTTCCATCATCATAGACAAAGTGCTAAGAAAACATATCTTCTAAGGGGATTCTAGTGTGGAAAATTTCCCTTTCCCCTCTCAGTGTATTTAGATTTAAGGGTATCAATGTACTTAAGGGTGTCACTTTACAGTGTAAACAAATTCTCGTTTATTTTAGCATGTCCCTTTGAGGAAATGACCAAAGAGAATCATTCCTGTGAGGGGTAGAATTTGGTGAAATGGAGCTTACTAAGTCCAGATACCTTGGGGCTGTGAATTGCTCCTAGAATTCTATGCCCAATTAAACTATCATTTAAGAATGAGGCAAAATAAAGACTTAAAAAGATATACTGAAACAGTTTAAACCCAGAGATTCCTCCCTGAAGGAGCTAGAACTAGTAAACAATTTAATTCAGAAAAAAAGAAAATGAGCTCAGGAAAAAAAATGGCCAAAAAAATTAATTTAAAAGGTAAGGATAAGCACGAAATCATTAAGATCTATTGGGTTGGCTAAAAAGTTTGTTTGGTTAGTGAATATGTTGTTCAATAAAGTTCTTCATGAAAATGAAAAATACGTCTTATTTTTACTTAAAACGGAACAAACTTTTTGGCCGACCCAATAAATAAGTACTGAATCATCATCACCAGTTTGAGGAGGTTTAGAAACATGGGAGAGGGCTTCCCTGGTGGCGCAGTGGTTGAGAGTCCGCCTGCCGATGCAGAGGACACGGGTTCGTGCCTCGGTCCGGGGGGATCCCACATGCCGCGGAGCGGCTGGGCCCGTGAGCCATGGCTGCTGGGCCTGCGCGTCTGGAGCCTGTGCTCCGCAACAGGAGAGGCCACAACAGTGAGAGGCCCGAAGAAAAAAAAAAAAAAAAAACAAACATGGGAGAATTAAAATGCTAGAAAGTAACAGGAAGATGAGTGGGGGAAGATAAAATTATAGTGAATAAAATCCCTAACTTTATTCATGAGGAGGATAAAGATATTGATTAACCTCAGGCTTTGCTAGAAAAATATAAAGTGAAGTGTGCATATTAAAAACTAGGAAAACACTAAAAGACCAGAAACAGAATGCATAACTACCAAATCATTAGAGGGCAAATGAGTGAAGAAAAATAAATCAATCTCACAGAAAGCAGGAAAAAATTAAGGCAAAGAAATGATATATGGAAAACACAAAACAACATTATATATATAAGTCCAAATAATCACAGTAATCACACAAGTCAGAAAAGAGTTAATCTTGTCTATTAAAAGATAGACACTCAGACTACATTTTAAACATCCAAATAAACGCAGTTTATGAGAAGTGCACCAAACATAATGACAAAGTTGGAAAATAATTCGACAGAAAAAGATATACCAGGTGAAACAGAAAACTCTGGTTACAAGTTATTGAAAAATCAACCTAAATTAGTTAACAATGAAGTAGATTTACTAGCTCAGATAAATAGAAACTCCAGAGGCAGGATCAGAGTAGGTGAATCAGCAACAATGTCAGGGATCCAGTATCTTCCCATCTCTGCTCTCTTCCATAGTATCAGCTTCATTCTAAGGCTGGCTTCCCTTTGGGAGCAAAATGGCTGCAAGATTTCAAGCCTTCATCTCACATAACCCACCAAGAAAAGCCAACACAATTATAAAGAAGAAAAACACGAGGGTAAGGGACATGATTTAACCAACAGGCTATAAAGACATTATAAAGCTGTAATAATGAAAATAGGGTGGTATTTGTACGACAATGAAAAATAGATCAAATTAACTGACAGGAGAGCCTAGAAACTACATCTATATGGTGTTGGGACAATGGCTTTCCATGTAAAAGAATGAAATTAGGTTTCTATCTCATAATATGTACCAAAATAAATTCTGGATAAATTAAGATCTAAATATTTAAAATATCACAAAAAAGTGACAGATTAGAAGTTATTTGAAATATAGCAAATAAAAGTAGTTTCCAGAGTATATAAAGACCTTCTACAACTCAATGAGAAAAAGACATTCAGCCCAATAGGAAGCAGGGTAAGAGATATGTAATCACAGAAGACGAAACTCAAAGAGCCAATGAACATCTGAAAAGATGCTCAACTTCCCAAGCACTCATGGAAAACAAATTAAAACATTATGATACCATTTCACTCCCTGTGCTTTGGAAAAAATTCAAAGGTCTCGTACTAACCTTTCTGAGGATGTGAGGAAATAGGAACATATACACTGCATGTCAAGGGATAAATAAGCATGGCCATTTGGAGGACAGCTTTGCAGTTTTAATTTAAATTGAAAAATACACATATTATATGATCTAGCAAATTCCCAAGGTATTGACCCTAGTGAATCTCTTCTATGTGAGCAAAGAGACAGCTCAGCACTGCTGTAATAATGAAAAAAAAGTGAACATCCTAAATTTCCATCAAGAAAATAATGACTAAATTAAAAGTGGTATATATGAATTAGCAGCAGTTAAAATGAATGAACTAAATCTGTGTGTCTCAACACGAACAGATCCCCCAGACCCTACACTGTGTGCAGAAAGCAAAGGGGCAGAAAGATGTATAAAGTGGATATCATTTCTTTATATTATTATGTAATATTTTTAAAATACAGAAGATAATACTTTACATCGCTTATGGGCACATACATCTGTTATAAACATTTCTGAGGTGGACAAGTAGGAACGTATCAAATTTACGACAATAATTTCCTCGGGAAGGGTAAGGAAGGAAATAGGATTGGATGATGATAAAAGTGAGAGTCCATTTCATCAGAGATTTTTCTTTGAAAGCTCCCCGTGGGAGTAGCCTGAGACTGGGGCTTCACATTTGACACTGCTTGGCTTCTGTTGCTTCTCTGACCTGCTTCTCCCACTCTTCCCAGTTTCTCCTGGGAGAACTTCCCTAATAAACCTCACGCACAGGAATCCTCAGCAGGGGTCTGCTTCTAGGGAGCCTGTCCTAGGACAGTGACAAATAGTCTCTCCCCAACACTTCAGCCTGTCCCTCTTCGATAAACTGAAAAATAGCGTCCCCACCAAGATCCTAATCCTTGGAATCTGTGAATGTTACCTTATGTGGCAAAAAAAAAAAAAAAAAAAAAAAAAAAGATTCTTTGAGATTGGGACTAAATTAAGGGTCATGAGAAGGGGAAACTCTCCAGGATTATCTAGATGGGTCCTAAATGCGTCACATCTCTCCTTACAAGAGGGAGGCAGAGGGAATTTTGACCACACACATACAGAGGCAAAGGCCAGGTAAAGCCAGATCAGGGAGAGAGAGTTGAAGATGCCAACCTTGAAGACTGGAGCGATAGAGCCACAAACCAAGAAATGCTGGCAGCCAAGGAAGAGGCAAGGAACAGATTCTCCCCTAGAGCCTTCAGGGGGGAGCGTGGCCCTGCTGACGCCTTGATTTTGGCCTTGTGCTCCAGCACTGTGACTGGGTGTTTTAAGCCACACAGTTTATGGTTATTTGCTACAGAAGCCACAGGAGACGAATGCACCCTCCTACTAATCAAAACTCTACTTCCATCATGCTTACCACGTGCCAGGCCCTGTGCTAAACTTCTCACCCTAATTATCTAATTTAAGCCTCACAATAACTCTCTGGGGTAGTTAATTTACAGACGAGAAAACTGAGGCTTGAAGAGGTGAACTGCAAGAGGTGACTCCCAAATCGTCATTCACTATAGGTACTGGGTCCCGCCTTTCAAGTTGAGGTGGCCCAGCACTGATGGTATTAACCAGGGAAGGAAAAGGAGGCATTTCCACCCCCTGCTCTGTGTCTGGGCCACTGTAAAAAGTGTCAGCAGCCTGGACTCAGACATCTTTCCACCCACCGGTCCCCGCCCCCCATTACAAGGAAAGGCTGCCCAGGGAGTGGCCGGTAGGCAAAACTTTCCGCCAGCACTGAGCAGGGCAGATAGACAGACAGCCGAGCAGATGAGGGAGACAGGTGCTGACTGTGCTGAGGGCCTGCTCTGGAAAACGAAAGTCCCCATCCCAGCCCCAGTGTTTCAAAGTCACCAGGCACAGGAATCTTCTCGCCAGAGTGGTTCATTCCAATAAAGAAAAGAAAAGAAAAGAAACACCCCATACCATTCCTCATCTGACGGCTGCATTCAACAAAGGAAAATTAAGTTCTTAAGGAACCAGGTGCTGTTTGGCTGGAAGGATGCCAAGTGGGTCCCAGAACCCCTGTCCGTCCTCAGGACCCAATTAGCCTCCCTTTGGGGCACCTGGCTCATTGGTGATCTCTCCTCTGGCTGGGAAAGAGGACCCTGTGCTTTGACCCCCTCCGCCTGCCTGCCAGGGCCCCTCTCTGGGAAATGTTATGTCTGCCACCACTTACGCCCCTGCCTCAGCTCACAGGGCCGCTGCTCAGCCATGACCTAGGCCACGCTGCCATGGCAGGTCCTCCTAACACTCACCTAGCCTTGACTGTGGTCTCCAGATACAACCTCCATATTCACTGGGCACAACACAACCAGAGAAAACTCAGACATAGTCTCCACCTTGAAAGAATTCGAGATTAGTGAGGGAGATAAACTTGCACACAGAAACCTTTAATAGAGGCCAGAACGTGATAAGGGCTATAATGAAGCTAAAGCTATCATTTATCATTGGAGCGTTTTCTCTGTATTGGGCACTGGCTAATCCCATTTCCCACACGGCCGCATCAACTCTTTGTGGGTCCTTTACCCCCAAGGGGCCTGTCCCCCCCCCCCACCTTCTGCCCTGAAGCAGGTGGAGGCTGGGAGGCTCAGGTCTTCACCTGAGAAGTCTGGCTCAAACGCTCAGCAGTTCTGGAATTCACTGGGAGCCAGAGGATGGTGCCCACCTGTTCTTATTCCTTAGGGTTGATGCAGAACCTGTGTTCCTCCTCGCTTTCCCTCTTCTCCACACCATGGGGACCTGCTTTGTTCTGCAGCTGTCCCACGAGCCCTGCCCAGAAAGTCCCAGTTGTCTTGGATCCTTACTTTCCTTTGAGCTAAACAGATCTCTGTCTTGCTAATATTGACTGCCTTTCAAAGCCGAATTATGATGCTAAATTATCACTCTTTTTAAGAAGCAAGATGGGGGAAGGCGAATTGGAGGAAGGGGGATGGACATGGGATGGAGAGGACCAAGAGTCTCTTCTTGTCCCTTGCTGCAGAGATTAAGCAACTGAAGGGGGCATTCTGGGGAAACTGGGGCTAAGAATGGTCCGATAACCTGCCCAAAGCCACATACCTTATAAGTGGTGGAGCTGGGACCCCACTGTTGACTTTATCATAAAGTGGGTGAGGATGAGAAGGGGGGTGTGGGCACATCAACCAGGCTGGGCAGAGCCTGCCCCAAGCTGTTCACAGTCCCCCCCTCCCTGCCCCATGCAGGACTCCAGGGAGAGCCTAGAATCACACCTCCAGGGAAGTCAGGCAGGAACTCTAAAGGCTGGGCAGGGAGGGCTGCGGAGCTGCCTCAGGACCCACTCGCCCTCGGCTTCTGCCATGCATTTCGGCATAACGCACACTTGCCGGTTCTGCGCGGGCAGGCTGGGTACCGGGCCCTGAGAAGGACAGATAGATCGGGCATGTCCCTGACCTCTAGGAGTTCACAGCCTCCTGAGGGAGACTTACTGCGGCTCTGGAAGCCACACCACCCAGAACGCCTGCAGTAAGACAGTGGCGTCAATTATCAAGTCACTGTGTCTGCGCTGGGCCGTAGCTGGCATTCCGCACTCACGCTTGGCTTTGCCGGCTGGCGCTGTGTTAGCTCTGCCCATAGGGGGCGCAAGAGGGCGCCTACGGGCTGGAGGCGGGAGAGCCGGCTGGCTCTTTCCTGTTTGTTCCCCGTCTGCTTCCTGCGGGCTTCCTGTTTCCGTGAGCACCATCCCACCACTATTCTTCCCTAGGCCCCAGGCAAGGCCGGACTGGAGCAGCAGCTGACTCCAGTTTGCAGCTTTTCCAGCTCCTGCAGAACCCATTTTACCCCACCCTGCCCCCCAAGAGACACTGTCAACAGCCGGCTGGCGCCCCTGCTGGGAGGTCTGGTCCCAGGCACATGGCCCTCCCTCCTCCCAAGTCTGAGTTCCAGCTCTGCGGGGCTCCTCCTCTGTGCTTCTAAATGTGCCCTTTGCTCCCTCAGCCAGGGGAACGGTGGCTGCTTCCTGAAGCTGTCCCAGCTTAGGGGCCTCCTTTTACCCTTCAGTTTATCTAGTTAATGACTTTATACCCAACAGTCCGTTCTATTAAGTTCTCTCTCTTCTTACTGGACACTGCTACAATATCTTTAGTGGATTCCTATTGTTTTGATCTCTCACAATATCCCTCTGGCCTGCCTCCGATAGCAATACCCCTCGTTTACAGAACTGCTCCTCCCACATGACTGCTCCCTAGGATCCTATGTGACTGCTGCCCTAACCTGGCCTGGATATGGTGTTGGTCCCAGAGGTGGGCATGTGGCCTAAGCCAGCCAATTAGAGCCTCCCCTGGGACTTGTATACACTGAGGTCTCTTTAGGGCCACTAACTGGGATGGTTTTAGCTGGGTTGTCTGCAGCCATGCCTCTCCTCTTCCCCCACCCCCATGTCAAATATTTCTATTTGTAGTAGGAAAAAATGAAGGCAACTCACAAAGAGAGAAAAGTGATTGAGCATGGTGAAAGACAGCTGACATCACTAAACTCTCAATCCAAACACCCCATGCCCACTCCACCCCTGTCTTTCCCAGTTTCCTGAACCCAAAGTTCCCCTTTGTGTTTAAGCAAGTGTGAGTTGGGTTTCTGTCACATTCCACCAAAAGAGCCCTGACTAATATGGCTGAGGCAAATCTCCTCAGAAATGAGTCGTCTAGAATCAAGGTGAGTCAGGGCCTCATCTAGTCAGATTCCTCACCAGGTGCGGCACCCATATGCAACGTCTCCACCACACAGCAGTCCTGGAGACACCGGAAGACAGCTTGTGTGTCCCTCTGGACAGAAGCAGAGAAGCTCTGGAGGATAAAACTAACCAGAGCACAAAAGGAGCTAATGGAGAGCCTGTGTATGAAAGTGCCTAGATGTTCAATCAGCCAGGGCTGAGCCAGGACCAAGTTGAAGAAGCAAAATCTATGTGGGAACCAAGTAACAAAAGAGTCAAGAGTATGGCCCAACTTCCATCCTAGAGTCCTGAGCGTAATTCTGCCCTATACAATTTTTCTCCCTCCCATTTGTGTGGAAAAATATGTAGACACTATGCGTGATATAATTATAGGATCATATTAGTATTCATTCTTTCCCTAGTCAGGCTCCTTTTGGAAATGGTGGTCTTCAAAGCTGGCTGAGATAAAAGCAATTCTAATCCAGACTACCTTTCCCCTTCCTGCAGGACCAGGGTCACAGGGACCTTAGAGACCATTTAGTCCACACACACCAGATAAAGAAACGGGGGCTCCTGGCTGAATCACATAGCTGGTGACCCTCTAGGTCAGGAGCAGAGCCCAGGTCTCCTTTCTGAATGTCAGGGGTCTGACTGAACAGAAACCTCACAGAACTCAGAGGCCTTACAGCCGCTCTCTGACAGGGTTTCCTGCAAGGCCCTTACAGGAGGGACAAGGCAGCTGAGGGCCCCGGGGTCAATAGGCCTGCAGGGCCACCCTCTCCAGCTGTGGTCATTTGTATGGGATTTCCCAAGAGTAGGAACTTCCTCCAGCTATATTTGCAAGTTTCTTCTCTGAACTAGAAACTCGAACAAAAACACAATTAAATGGCACGAATTTGCCAACCCCAGCCCAAACCCAGCAGGCTGTGTGATGATGAAAAAGCACCCTGGGCCAGCAGCCAAAGCTAGGGCTCCAGGTGGACAATTGGGGGTAAGTCACATAGCTTCTCTGGGCTTTTGCTTCCCCATTTGAAACACGGAGGGAAACGGCATACCTCCTTCCCTTCCTGCTTCCATGGGCCACTCTTTCCAACTGCCTCATCCTCAGGCACTGCCCTGACCCTGCAGCCCCTCAGTCAGTGCCCCCTTCCCCCAGGCAATAGTGGAACAGTGCCCATCGCAGGGTACAGAGTTTCCAGAAATGCTGAGGAGGGGGCTTGCCAGGCCTGAGATTCACTTGGGAGACCTGTGGGCAGCGATCACACACATTTACTCCTGTCTTCTGAATCACAGAAGCTGCAGCTCTTGGGTTTGCCCTGTCAGCCCGGCATCTGCAATCACCTGCTGACTGTGCATAGGAGTCAGGAAACCAGGGTGATCTCCAGGGGCTTGAGAAGCAGAGACTTTCATTCCTGCTCTGCTGTGAATTCCCTCCATGGCTTGACTCCCCTTTTTCCTGTGTCTTAGTTTCAAACCTGAGAATCACAGAAACCCAACAGGTCAGAGCCAGGAGGAGAGCTCACAGATTTTAGCCTCCTTGCTCCCAATTCATCTCATAGGTGAGGATCTGGAAGCCAGAGGGGAGAGGGGGCTTTTCGCAAAAATACGTACCTAGAAACTGCGAATTTAGTTCGTCAATCTATGAAAAATATTTCTCACACAACTTGTCATACCGGACCTCACTGTTAAATCTATCAACCCAGTCAGACTTACTTTCTATCAGAAAAGTAATGGGCATTTCAAAGAATACCATACAATCTACTGGAAAATAAATTTTGGAATAAATCTCATAAGATACTGTTCTAAAAAGAGGTCAAGATTTACATGATTTTGACCCAATATAATTATTTAATCTATTTTACAAGTTATAAAAGCAAAATCATAGCTTAATATGTGGTTACTGGTTACTTAATTTGTAAAGTTTATAAATAAGGTTGTAATGTGAAGACAAAATTGTAAGTTTTTTAGTAAGTTAGGAGTTTGATAAAAAAGCATCCTTTTTCTTTGAACTCTGGTGTTGGTTTTGGGAATAAGTTAAAGAAACAATTCCATTCATTTCATTGGACATTGTGATCAAATTGTTCTATGTATTTAATGAAAGAGAAAAGATGAACGCCACTAAAAAATAATTGGCCCATAGCCAGCATACTTTAAATGAGAGGTAGAAAATATGAACATTTTACAAGATGAAATAAGATAAAGATTGTCTGCACCTGGAATAAATAATTTATGATGTGATTTGACAAAAAATAACTTTAAACTACTTTATTAAATAATGCACACAAATATGAAAGACATCACATAAAATTTTATTTATTTTTCAGTGTATCTTGAAAAATGTGACCGTCCTGGAAACATTAGACTTACATTTGGAGGATAGAAGAGTTAAAGTTCTTAAACAAAAATTGTTATACTTCCACCACTGCACTCGTCTGTGCATCTGGATTCAGAATATCCCAGACTGAGCCCCAATTCCCATTTTTAATGCCAGGCTTTACCCTTTAACAGAAATGTGTGTAGGACCTTGAAAGGCTTTGTGCCCTGAGGGTTTGGGGTAGCTTGATTAATCCTTAAAAGAGGCTTCCATTTTGTTTATAGCCTGGGAAGTTTCACATCCCTCAGAGGATGAGGGCTTTCTTATGGTAGGGGAAGGGTTAGCATGAAGCCAGGTGCCTCCCAGGGAGATTAGCTTTAGGAAAGAGTATCGTGGGAAGCTGAGCATCCGGACATCGAGTCCTTTCAAACCTACAATGGCAGGTCTAGACTCTGTGGCTGCTTCTCCTACCTGTAGGGGTTTGCATCCCCTTTGAACGCCACTGCGTTAGGGCACGGGCATCCAAGATACCATCTAAGGTTCCCATGGAGCAGCCCTACCCATGCTCTAGGTCCAGCTGCCCTTGCTGCCCCTCACTTGCTCACACCCTGGTTTCTACCTTTCTGCCTCCAACCTTTGCTCCAGGCTGGAGGAAGCTGACAGGTGTCCAAGGTCACACAGGCTGGAAATAATCTCCCTGGACTCAAGTGTTTTGGTGGGAAGGGCTGCTGGAGAGCAGCAATCAGTTCCCATCTTCAGGACCTGCCCTCGGGAGGGACGTTGGGTAAGAATTCCCCTTTCTCAGCTCCACTGGATTCCCTGGAAATTCTTTCATTACAATCTCTATTCCTCGGAAGAAAAAACAGGAGTGCTTTATTCCCAGAGCAGTGGAAAATCCACATTGCTTGGCTTTTCTGCTTCCGTGGCAGAATCTTGGAGTGTGCCAGGCTACGCTGCATGACAACGGCTGTGGCTCAGGGGAAGTGCCAAGACACTGAGGTCAGCACAGCTGGACTCCAGCCTTGGCTCTGCCGCTCATCAGTTGTGTGACTTGGAGCAAGTCACGTAGCCTCTCTGAGCCCTAATTTCCTTTTGTCTAAAATATGGATGTTGATATCTAATGTACAGAGTTTGGGGAGGATTAATGGGAGTACACAGCTAAAGTACCCAACACTGCCTGCAGACAGGAGGTGCCCTGTGACCTCCAGTCCATCCTGCTGTCCCCTGCTCTTCAGCTCAGGGTCAGCATGCTCCCTGCTGCCTTTTCTGGGACAAGTCCAGGAGGCTGCTACTCTATTTCCCTACCTCTAACCCTCAAATCCCAGAAGACAGGCTCGGTTTCTCTGGGCTCCCCATTCCTCAAGCAGCCCTGCCCTGGCTCCTGCCCCCACCCCCAAAGCCTTCCTCAGATTTCACAGTCAGTGCCCTTCCCCTCTGAGCCTGGACCACTGGGTGTCACACACACACATATGCACGCATGCACACCCCGCCCCCTCAGAGGCTGCCTCCTTTTGGGGCTGAAACCAAACCCAGAGAGAAATGCAAAGTACAAAGGAAAAGACTAGAGTACGTTTTTCACATTCTTCCAGGATCCATGAACTGCAGGGTAATTACACAGATGTGAAATGAATATGGGCTCTTCTTAATCCTAGGTCTACTTAATTGCCTCAGTTGGGAGAGCCATTAATAAATGATTAATGGAGGGAAGATGGCGGAAGAGTAAGACGCGGAGATCACGTTCCTCCCCACAGATACACCAGAAATACATCTACGCGTGGAACAACTCCTACAGAGCATCTACTGAACGCTGGCAGAAGACCTCAGACCTCCCAAAAGGCAAGAAACCCCCCACGTACCTGGGTAGGGCAAAAGAAAAAACTAAACAGAGACAAAAGGACAGGGACGGGTCCTGCACCAGCGGGAGAGAGCTGTGAAGGAGGAAAAGTGTCCACACACTAGGAAGCCCCTTCGCGGGTGGAGACTTTGGGAGGCGGAGTGGGGGAGCTTGGGAGCCGCGGAGGAGACCACAGCAACAGGGGTGCGGAGGGCAAAGCGGACAGATTCCAGCGCAGAAGTTCGGGCCGACCGGAACTCGCCAGCCGAGAGGCTTGTCTGCTCGCCCGCCGGGGCGGGTGGGACTGGGAGCTGAGGCTCCGGCTTTTGTCGGAGCGCCGGGAGAGGACTGAGGTTGGCGGCGTGAACACAGACTGCAGGGCGTTAGTGCACCGCGGCTGGCCGGGAGAGAGTCCGGGGAGAAGTCTGGAACTGCCGAAGAGGCAAGAGACTTTTATGTCCCTCTTTGTTTCCTGGTGCACGAGGAGAGGGGATTAAGAACGCTGCTTGAGAGAGCTCCAGGGACGGGCGCGAGCCGCGGCTAAAAGTGCGGAGCCCAGAGACAGACATGAGACGCTAGGGCCGCTGCTGCCGCCACCGGGAGGCCTGTGTGCGAACACAGGTCACTAGCCACACGCCCTTCCGGGGAGCCTGTGCAGCCCGCCACTGCCAGGGTCCCGGGATCCAGGGACAACTCCCCCGGGAGAATGCACAGGCGCGCCTCAGGCTGCAACGTCTCGCCGGCCTCTGCTGCCGCAGGCCCACCCCACACTCCGTGCCCCTCCCTACCCCCGGGCCTGAGTGAGCCAGAGCCTCCGAATCAGCGGCTCCTTTAACCCCGTCCTGTCTGAGCAAAGAACAGACGCCCTCCGGCGACCTACACGCACAGGCGGGGCTAAATCCAAAGCTGAGCCCCTGGGAACTGTGAGAACAAAGAAGAGAAAGGGAAATCTCTCCCAGCAGCCTCAGAAGCAGCGGATTAAAGCTCCACAATCAACTTGATATACCCTGCATCTGTGGAATACCTGAATAGACAAGGAATCATCCCAAATTAAGGAGCCCTGTGGATGAAAGGCGCTTGGTGCTGCAGCCAGGAGTCAGTGCTGTGCCTCTGAGGTGGGAGAGCCAACTTCAGGACACTGATCCACAAGAGACCTCCCAGCTGCACATAATATCAAACAGCAAAAATCTCCGAGAGATCTCCATCTCAACGCCAGCACCCAGCTTCACTCAACGACCAGCAAGCTACAGTGCTGGACACCCTATGCCAAACAACTAGCAAGACAGGAACACAACCCCACCCATTAGCAGAGAGGCGGCCCAAAATCATAATAAGTCTACAGACACCCCAAAACACACCACCAGACGTGGACCTGCCCACCAGAAAGACAAGATCTAGCCTCATCCACCAGAACACAGGCACTAGTACCCTCCACCAGGAAGCCTACACAACCCACTGAACCAACCTTAGCCACTGGGGACAGACACAAAAAACAACAGGAACTACGAACCTTCAGCCTGCAAAAAAGGAGACCCCAAACACAGTAAGATAAGCAAAATGAAAAGACAGAAAAACACACCGCAGATGAAGGAGCAAGATAAAAACCCATCAGACCTAACAAATGAAGAGGAAATAGGCAGTCTACCTGAAAAAGAATTCAGAATAATGATAGTAAAGTTGATCCGAAATCTTGGAGATAGAATGGACAATAGAATGGACAAAATGCAAGAATCAGTTAACAAGGACCTAGAAGAACTAAAGATGAAACAAGCAACGATGAACAACACAATAAATGAAATTAAAAGTACTCTAGATGGGATCAATAGCAGAATAACTGAGGCAGAAGAACGGATAAGTGACCTGGAAGATAAAATAGTGGAAATAACTACTGCAGAGCAGAATAAAGAAAAAAGAATGAAAAGAACTGAGGACAGTCTCAGAGACCTCTGGGACAACATTAAACGTACCAACATTCGAATTATAGGGGTTCCAGAAGAAGAAGAGAAAAAGAAAGGGACTGAGAAAATATTTGAAGAGATTATAGTTGAAAACTTCCCTAATATGGGAAAGGAAATAGTTAATCAAGTCCAGGAAGCACAGAGAGTCCCATACAGGATAAATCCAAGGAGAAATACGCCAAGACACATATTAATCAAACTGTCAAAAATTAAATACAAAGAAAACATATTAAAAGCAGCAAGGGAAAAACAACAAATAACACACAAAGGAATCCCCATAAGGTTAACAGCTGATCTTTCAGCAGAAACTCTGCAAGCCAGAAGGGAGTGGCAGGACATATTGAAAGTGTTGAAGGAGAAAAACCTGCAACCAAGATTACTCTACCCAGCAAGGATCTCATTCAGATTTGATGGAGAAATTAAAACCTTTACAGACAAGCAAAAGCTGAGAGAGTTCAGCACCACCAAACCAGCTCTACAACAACTGCTAAAGGAACTTCTCTAGGCAAGAAACACAAAAGAAGGAAAAGACCTACAATAACAAACCCAAAACAATTAAGAAAATGGGAATGGGAACACACATATCGATAATTACCTTAAATGTAAATGGACTAAATGCTCCCACCAAAAGACACAGATTGGCTGAATGGATACAAAAACAAGACCCATATATTTGCTGTCTACAAGAGACCCACCTCAGACCTAGAGACACATACAGACTGAAAGTAAGGGGATGGAAAAAGGTATTTCATGCAAATGGAAACCAAAAGAAAGCTGGAGTAGCAATTCTCATATCAGACAAAATAGACTTTAAAACAAAGACTATTAGAAGAGACAAAGAAGGACACTACATAATGATCAAGGGATCGATCCAAGAGGAAGATATAACAATTGTAAATATTTATGCACCCAACATAGGTGCACCTCAATACATAAGGCAAATACTGACAACCATAAAAGGGGAAATCGACAGTAACACATTCATAGTAGGGGACTTTAACACCCCACTTTCACCAATGGACAGATCATCCAAAATGAAAATAAATAAGGAAACACAAGCTTTAAATGATACATTAAATGAGATGGAGTTAATTGATATTTATAGGACATTCCATCCAAAAACAACAGAATACACATTTTTCTCAAGTGCTCATGGAACATTCTCCAGGATAGATCATATCTTGGGTCACAAATCAAGCCTTGGTAAATTTAAGAAAATTGAAATTGTATCAAGTATCTTTTCCGACCACAACGCTATGAGACTCGATATCAATCACAGGAGAAGATCTGTAAAAAATACAAACACATGGAGGCTAAACAATACACTACTTAATAACGAAGTGATCACTGAAGAAATCAAAGGGGAAATCAAAAAATACCTAGAAACAAATGACAATGGAGACACGACGACTCAAAATCTATGGGATGCAGCAAAAGCAGTTCTAAGAGGGAAGTTTATAGCAATACAATCTTACCTTAAGAAACAGGAAACATCTCGAATAAACAACCTAACCTTGCACCTAAAGCAATTAGAGAAAGAAGAACAAAAAAACCCCAAAGTTAGCAGGAGGAAAGAAATCATAAAAATCAGATCAGAAATAAATGAAAAAGAAATGAAGGAAACGATAGCAAAGATCAATAAAACTAAAAGCTGGTTCTTTGAAAGGATAAACAAAATTGATAAACCATTAGCCAGACTCATCAAGAAAAAAAGGGAGAAGACTCAAATCAATAGAATTAGAAATGAAAAAGGAGAAGTAACAACTGACACTGCAGAAATACAAAAGATCATGAGAGATTACTACAAGCAACTCTATGCCAATAAAATGGACAACGTGGAAGAAATGGACAAATTCTTAGAAAGGCACAACCTGCCAAGACTGAATCACGAAGAAATAGAAAATATGAACAGACCAATCACAAGCACTGAAATTGAAACTGTGATTAAAAATCTTCCAACAAGCAAAAGCCCAGGACCAGATGGCTTCACAGGCGAATTCTATCAAACATTTAGAGAAGAGCTATCACCTATCCTTCTCAGACTCTTCCAAAATATAGCAGAGGGAGGAACACTCCCAAACTCATTCTACGAGGCCACCATCACCCTGATACCAAAACCAGACAAGGATGTCACAAAGAAAGAAAACTACAGGCCAATATCACTGATGAACATAGATGCAAAGATCCTCAACAAAATACTAGCAAACAGAATCCAACAGCACATTAAACGGATCATACACCATGATCAAGTGGGGTTTATTCCAGGAATGCAAGGATTCTTCAATATACGCAAATCAATCAACGTGATACACCATATTAACAAATTGAAGGAGAAAAACCATATGATCATCTCAATAGATGCAGAGAAAGCTTTTGACAAACTTCAACACCCATTTATGATAAAAACCCTGCAGAAAGTAGGCATAGAGGGAACTCTCCTCAACATAATAAAGGCCATATATAACAAACCCACAGCCAACATCGTCCTCAATGGTGAAAAACTGAAAGCATTTCCACTAAGATCAGGAACAAGACAAGGTTGCCCACTCTCACCACTCTTATTCAACATAGTTTTGGAAGTTGTAGCCACAGCAATCAGAGAAGAAAAGGAAATAAAAGGAATCCAAATCGGAAAAGAAGAAGTAAAGCTGTCACTGTTTGCAGATGACATGATACTATACATACAGAATCCTAAAGATGCTACCAGAAAACTACTAGAGCTAATCAATGAATTTGGTAAAGTAGCAGGGTACAAAATTAATGCACAGAAATCTCTGGCATTCCTATACACTAAGGATGAAAAATCTGAAAGTGAAATCAAGAAAACACTCCCATTTACCATTGCAACAAAAAGAATAAAATATCTAGGAATAAACCTACCTAAGGAGACAAAAGACCTGTATGCAGAAAATTATAAGACACTGATGAAAGAAATTAAAAATGATACAAATAGATGGAGAGATATACCATGTTCTTGGATTGGAAGAATCAACATTGTGAAAATGACTCTACTACCCAAAGCAATCTACAGATTCAATGCAATCCCTATGAAACTACCACTGGCATTTTTCACAGAACTACAACAAAAAATCTCACAATTTGTATGGAAACACAAAAGACCCCGAATAGCCAAAGCAATCTTGAGAACGAAAAATGGAGCTGGAGGAATCAGGCTTCCTGACTTCAGACTATACTACAAAGCTACAGTAATCAAGACAGTATGGTACTGGCACAAAAACAGAAATATAGATCAATGGAACAGGATAGAAAGCCCAGAGATAAACCCACGCACATATGGTCACCTTATCTTTGACAAAGGAGGCAGAAATGTACAGTGGAGAAAGGGCAGCCTCTTCAATAAGTGGTGCTGGGAAAACTGGACAGCTACATGTAAAAGTATGAGATTAGATCACTCCCTAACACCATACACAAAAATAAGCTCAAAATAGATTAAAGACCTAAATGTAAGGCCAGAAACTATCAAACTCTTAGAGGAAAACATAGGCAGAACACTCTATGACATAAATCACAGCAAGATCCTTTTTGACCCACCTCCTAGAGAAATGGAAATAAAAACAAAAGTAAACAAATGGGACCTAATGAAACTTAAAAGCTTTTGCGCAGCAAAGGAAACCATAAAGAAGACCAAAAGACAACCCTCAGAATGGGAGAAAATATTTGCAAATGAAGCAACTGACAAAGGATTAATCTCCAAAATTTATAAGCAGCTCATGCAGCTTAATAACAAAAGAACAAACAACCCAATCCAAAAATGGGCAGAAGACCTAAATAGACATTTCTCCAAAGAAGATATACAGAGTGCCAACAAACACATGAAAGAATGCTCAACATCACTAATCATTAGAGAAATGCAAATCAAAACTACAATGAGATATCATCTCACACCAGTCAGAATGGCCATCATCAAAAAATCTAGAAACAATAAATGCTGGAGAGGGTGTAGAGAAAAGGGAACCCTCTTACACTGTTGGTGGGAATGTAAATTGATACAGCCACTGTGGAGAACAGTATGGAGGTTCCTTAAAAAGCTACAAATAGAACTACCATATGACCCAGCAATCCCACTACTGGGCATATACCCTGAGAAAACCATAATTCAAAAAGAGTCATGTACCAAAATGTTCATTGCAGCTCTATTTACAATAGCCCAGAGATGGAAACAACCTAAGTGTCCATCATCGGATGAATGGATAAAGAAGATGTGGCACATATATACAATGGAATATTACTCAGCCATAAAAAGAGACGAAATTGAGCTATTTGTAATGAGGTGGATAGACCTAGAGTCTGTCATACAGAGTGAAGTAAGTCAGAAAGAGAGAGACAAATACCGTATGCTAACACATATATATGGAATTTAAGGAAAAAAAAATGTCATGAAAAACCTAGGGGTGAAACAGGAATAAAGACACAGACTTACTAGAGAACGGACTTGAGGCTATGGGGAGGGGGAAGGGTAAACGGTGACAAAGCAATAAAGAGGCATGGACATGTATACACTACCAAACGTAAGGTAGATAGCTAGTGGGAAGCAGCCGCATAGCACAGGGAGATCAGCTCGGTGCTTTGTGACCGCCTGGAGGGGTGGGATAGGGAGGGTGGGAGGGAGGGTGACGCAAGCAGGAAGAGATATGGGAACATATGTATATATATAACTGATTCATTTTGTTGTGAAGCTGAAACTAACATACCATTGTAAAGCAATTATGCTCCAATAAATATGTTTAAAAAAAAATAATAAATAAAAAATAAAAATAAAAAAAATAAGCACAACAACCAAAAAAAAAAAAAAAAAAAAATACCCAGGGTGGCTGAATAGATAAAAGAAACAAGACTCGGGCTTCCCTGGTGGCACAGTGGTTGGGAGTCCGCCTGCCGATGCAGGGGACACGGGTTCGTGCCCCGGTCCGGGAAGATCCCACATGCCGCGGAGTGGCTGGGCCCGTGAGCCATGGCTGCTGGGCCTGCGCATCCGGAGCCTGTGCTCCGCAACGGGAGAGGCCACAACAGTGAGAGGCACACGTACCACAAAAAAAAAAAAAGAAAGAAAGAAAGAAACAAGACTCATTTAAATAAAAAAAATAATAAATAAATAAAAAAAATAAATGATTAATGGAGGGCTTCCCTGGTGGCGCAGTGGTTGAGAGTCCGCCTGCCGATGCAGGGGACACAGGTTCGTGCCCCGGTCCGGGAAGATCCCACATGCCGCGGAGCGGCTGGGCCCGTGAGCCATGGCCGCTAAGTCTGCGCGTCCGCAGCCTGTGCTTCGCAACAGGAGAGGCCACAACAGTAAGAGGCCTGCATACCGCAAAAAATAATAATAATAATAATAAATGATTAATGGAAATAGCTTCTGTAAAAATTGAATTATCTCAGATGTGTTGCAACCTGCTGTCCAGATACTCTTTAGAGAGTTTAGAACTATTAATATCTTCAAGTTGACTGTCTTCTTTTACACAGAAGATAATGTCCCAGGCAGAGGGACTGTCTCCCCAGAGTCAAGCATTTGGCTCATTGTGAGAGAAGAAACTAAGATCAAGGTTAAACAACTAGTTCAAAGTGCCAGAAGCAGCCCGTGTGTAAACCAGGATGGGGGCACGAGGGCCAGGGCTTCCCTACCAGTAAGAGCCAGGCTGGTGCCCTATCATCCTGAACACCTCCCCCACTGCCTCGGAGACTTAATGGAAGCCAACGAAATGCCAAACAAGTAGGGGGAAAAGACAGGAAGTATACGTGCTCAACTGCAGCAGGGGTTAACTTCAGGTGAGATCATAGAGGGGACCTTATTTCTGTTTTACTCTGCTACTTTTCTGCATTGAGACTGTCTAGTTTTGTTTTTTGTTTTTTGTTTTTTTTTTTGCGGTACGCAGGCCTCTCACTGTCGTGGCCTCTCCCATTGCGGAGCACAGGCTCCGGACACGCAGGCTCAGTGGCCATGGCTCACGGGCCCAGCCGCTCCGCGGCATGTGGGATCTTCCCGGACCGGGGCACGAACCCGTGTTCCCTGCATCGGCAGGCGGACTCTCAACCACTGCGCCACCAGGGAAGCCAAAGACCACAGATTTTATAGATTAGATGTGTATTCAGCCCACATTTTGGTAACTGTATTATACTGATGACATAGAATTGGATTTTTTACATTGTTTTTAAACTACCAATAAAATGATATTATACTATATATAACACCCTGCAACTTCTATCCTTCTAGAGCTATCTGTGTTGAAATAAACATAGTCGTTTCATTCACTTAACTGCTCTACAATAATCCATGTAATATGTTACAATATCTTTCTCCAGTCCTTCACTGATGGACTTCGGGGTTTTTTTCTAATTTTTACTATAAGAAATGATACAATGAACATCATTGGGCATGCTTTCCTGTACACATAAGCAAGAATTTAACTAGAACAGTGGTTCTCAAAGTGTGGTTCCAGGACTGGTACCATCAGCATCACCTAAGAACTTAGTAGAAATGCAAATTCTCAGGTGCCACCCCAGACTGAACCAGAAACCTCGGCATGGGGCTGGGTGATCTGTTTTAGCAAATCTTCCAGGTGGTTTGATGCAAGCTACAGTTTGAGAAACACTGCTCTAGACTAGAACATGTCTCTAGAAATGGATCACTGGGTGCCTGGGTCTGCACATTTTAAGGTTCACCATACAACCCCAAAGAGCTCTCAAAGCAGTTTACCGATATATCTCCCAGCAGTGGCCTAGAGGCCTCCCCACCTCTTCACCTATACTGGCACTGTAAGACCATTTCCTTTTTGCTGAGCTGATGAATGGAAATGGTACCTCATTTTCAATTAAATTTACATTTTCATGATTATTAAAGAGGTTTTTATCTACTTACTGTCTGCTTAGATTTCTTCTTCTTTCATTAATTTTATAATATGAAAATCACAGATTTAAAAACACAAACTTCAAGCTGAACCCGCTTGCTTCATCATTATGTTTATGAAATGGAAACCTAGACCAGAGTGTCAGTGTGTCCAGCTGTTCAGACACCTCCCTGGTCAGTGCCCTGCATCTTTGGCTTAGATCTCAGTCCCCAGGCCTCTCCCAGGACCAGCTTCTGGGTTGAGGCTCACACTCTTCTGCTATAACCACAGCTGTCACATCCTGAGCCCATCTGCCTGGGAACAATCCTTGCCTAAGAGTTAACGACAGGGAAAACTCCTCTCCCCAGTCCAGCCCACCCCCGTGTGGCAGTAGGCCTAATTCAAGAGATCAAGGACAAAGGACCCTTAACAGGTCCAAAGTTTCAATCATGTATTCATCAGCCAAAAAAATATGTATTGCGTCAGCCGTGTGCCAGACACTGGGCTTGGCACAAGGGTGAGTGACAGCCATCAATTGACCTGCCCTCAGGGAGCAGACAGCTCCTTGGAAGAGAGACATTAAATGAACAGTTGCACAAATTAATGTAAACTGAAACTATCGCAAGTGCCAAGAAGGAGAGGTTGATGGTATGATGAGAATTGGTCAGGAGATCAGAGAAGGCTTCCCAAGGATACAATGACTCAGCTGAGAATGGGAAGAATTAGAGGAATTCTTTCTAGGACCACCCAGAATCCCCAAATCCTCAAAGCCCACCCCAGCCTTTCATGCACAGCTCTGATCCGGTGAAAGCTGAGAGAATGGGGCTGCTGGAACTGGGACCCCAGACGTGAGCCCAAGCCCACTCGAGTATCTTGGCTGGACATCCACACCCTGGCCTCCTAACCCAAGAGTCCCATGGGGTCTTGTGTCTGCCTCAGCAAAAGGGCAAAGACAGTATTTCATCAGCCACCATCAAAAATCGGTGAACCCCGGAAAGATACTACTGCCCAGAGACTGGAGAACCCAGAGACAGCCCAGAGAACGCAGGTGGAAGATTGGCTGTTAGCCGGGTTTTTAGGCAGACACAGTTTAATTTGTGCTGTGAAGAAAGGAGGGAGGAATTAGTTTTCCACCAACACTGACCCTCCCACTTTTCAGGCTAGAGATCTCCTCCCCCATGAGTTTATTGTAATGCCTCTCTTCACAGTTTACAGTGATGGGGACAGGCTGATTCACTGCTGCCTGGGAGTCAGCAGAGGAGAGAAGTCGTCATCCCCGTCTCTCTCTCTCGGTTTCTCAAGGATCGTTATATAACATCTCTTCCTCCCCCTCCCCCTGTGAAATAGTGAAATGAGCATCTACTGCTTTGATTCCTAAACAGCACAGAGAACCAGCTCACTTCAGGGTCTAGAGTTCACTTCACAATGATCTTATTTAAAGCAACTTATTTTTTACATGCCCACATTCTGCCCCTTGTGATGCAGAAGATTACACCTTCCTTTGGCTTTGGATAGACAGTGTTTGGGGTATGTTAACCTGACTGGTGAAGCCAAGAGAATCCCTAGGGGGAAGCCAGAGCTGCAAGATGGCTGAAGGGGATGCCTGGAGGGTGGGGCGCCTCGCCGGATGGGTGGGGAGGGAGTCAGCGGGTGGCAGGCCTACTGGCTGGATGAGCTGGGAAGGGGCAGGGCCTTCTAATCTCTGTCACAGCACGACTGGCTTGGACGGGGACCAAAGGCAGGAGTGGGAAAGCGGTTGCCTCGCTGTAGGTGAGCACCAGACTGGCTCAGTGCTTATGGGCATTTCTTGCTGCATCTGTTCATTGAACCAAAACGTCCTAATCACAATGGCCACGCAAGCTTGTTGACATATTGGAATTCTGCATTCATGCAAGTCAGGCTTCGGCCTTCCATCCACCATCTGTGCCGGGTATTAATTAAAACAGTGGGTGAGGAGAGACTGTTTAATCGTCTGGGGGAGGGGTGGGGCTTATTTTTCAAAGGGATAGGGTTGCAGCTTGCAGGTTGAGCTAGTTTGCTTTTCAGAGTTCCAAATGGGCATTTGCAGTGCACCACTGTGCCCAGTGCCTTCTGCTGGCTTCCTGAGCACTGCTGAACACTAAGGTGTGTGTGCAGGTGTGCGTGATCGCGTACATGGGACCTGCACGTGCACGAGTGCTTGTGTGCTCGTGTGTGCGGTGCATTTGCACGTCTGCGTCAGGTCCCAGCACCAGAGCAGCCACGCCCTCAGCCGATGCACTTGGCGGCCAAACAGGTTCCAGCTGCTCTTTGTTGCACTTAAAACACCGGAGAAGCTGCACTGCTCGCATGGATCACTTGAGACTGCAAGAGAGAAAGACTTGGTATTTGCGCTGACGTCCTTGTGGTGATTAATACTAGGACTCTGTGATTTGCCTCGTGAGAACCTAATCCGGAGGCTGGGAATACTTCATTGCGATTGTCGCCAGCTCCTCCGCGAAGGGCTCAGGTCACTCTTCCCCGGTGAGTTATTTCGTTATTTGTCTCATTCTGAGCCGCAGCTCAGGATCATGGAAGGCGGGGCGACTCCCTGGAGGAGGATTTTACATGAAACGTGATGAAATGGAGCCGCCCTCACCCCGGAACTGTACAAGACACCGGGGCCCTAAAGGCAGGAGCCCAGGCCTGGTCACTGTGAACTCTGGGGTCTGGGCCCTGACCCACCATGTGATTGAAAACTTAACCCCACCTCCACCCCTCCCAGCCTGTCTTGGGAACTGTTTTCTCATTTGCAAGATGAAGGGGTTGACTTGTGTCCTTTCTAAGGTCCCTCTATCTACCAGGCTCTAGGGCTGGTCCACAAAATGGAAGTAGTCTGCTTTTTTTGGTGGGAATCACAGACTCCTAAAACTGTTAGAGCTGGAAAGGACCTTAGCCCAACTCCTAGTCCAACCCCACAATTCCTGGAAGTCAGCAACTTGTCAGAGCAAATCAAGGCAGAGTAGACAGAATTACCTACTTTGGGATAGACTAGGACCATCCTGGCCCCTTGATGCTCTCTTGAATGCATTTCTTTTCCGAGAGGTGACAGCTCACATCCCCTCAGCTTTGGTCAGGTCTCGGCTAAGGCCTCAGCCCTTTCCCAGACTCTCATTCCCTCTTTGAGTCCCCTCCCCCCAGCACCAGGTGTACTTTCTCATCATAGCATCTGAAATCCTGGGGGGTCTTGTTTCACCAAGCGTGGTCCTCAGCCGTAGCAGGATCACCTGGGAGCCTGATGGAAAGGCAGACCATCAGGCCCAATTTGGATCTTTTAACTAGATCCCCAGGTGATTCACTGGCACGTTAAGCTTGAGAGCTGCTGTCTTAGGGACGTCTAATCCGTTCTGTGTCTATTCTGTTCACTGGTCTGTCTCCCCAAATAGTGAATAATTTAAGGATAGGGTCCGTGGCTCCTTCATTTTTGCATCCTGGGGCTAAGAACGCTCCCTGATGCAAAATAGGTTTTCAACAGTATTGAAGAAATAAATGATTGAAGTGAGCCTGTGCAGGCTTTTTGAAGGCAGTGAACTTGGCACCGAATCTGAAAGGGAAGACCTGGCACGGATGGACATAAAAAAGTGGGGATCTGGGAACTAGGCCCCCTGTCCAGAGACAGGGGTTTAAGGATTGGCCTGGCTGGAAGGGAGGGTACGGCATGAAAAAGCATGAGAGGAGGTAGTGTGGGGGAAGGATGTCAAGGAGTTGAAAGACAGACAGCTAGATCAGGATGTTTGGGACAGATCTATCTACCCGTCTCACATCTACCTCCTCCAATCTCATTTCCTATTGTTCAATTAACTTTCAACCCAGATGAGCATAATGGTTAGAAATGAGGCCGTGGGCCAGAGGGACTGGGTTCAAAGCCCAGATTCACCACAAAAGGAATGCTGTGTAATCTTAGGCAAATCACTGAACCTCTCTATGCATCAGTTTTCTCATCTGTCAAATGGGGACCACATTCAATTAAAAAAACAAGTTCAAAAAAATTTTTTTTAACAAAACAAAATGAGGATCACAGAAGTACCTTCCTCAGAGTGTCCCTGTGAAGATCGAATGAGATGATACAATGCATTGGCACAGTGCCTGGCATGAAGAAAAGGCTCGATGGAGATGAGATGATTCTAAGTAAAAGAATAAACTCTAAGCACCAGCTTGCTTGTCCAGCTTGAGAGTTTGGTACCAAGCTCTCTAAACCTGCAGGCTCTAAACCTTGCTCTTGCAACAAAGGCTACCATCTTCCCTCCCACTGGCCCTCTAGGCCCACTCAGACACTCTTCTTTCCCTGAGAGCCTCAGATTTGTATTTCTCAGGAGGGTTTTTCCTCTAGGCTCCAGGAGTCCTCACTTCCCAGAGGAGAAGACTGTACTATCCACTCACCTCTTTTGATTGTAGGGCAGGAGTGATTTTTGACTGAGGGGCAGTTCATGGCATGGCTTTGCCCAGGCCACAAAGCCCAGTCGATGGCTCCCAGACCCTGACACCCAAATGCATTGCCTTTATATTGGCAACTGACAAGAAGTCTGGAACACGTTTGATTCACTGGAGTAGGGAAAGCCTGGCAGCACCAGAGAGGGGTTTTCCTAGCTGCCTCCCATTATGTCCAAGATTCTGAAGCAGGGCCACCCACCTACAGTCCTGCAGCTGGTACACACTGGAGTCTGTGTGAGTGGCACCCTCCCACCCAGAGTTGAGCAGTGCACAACTTGAGCAGCTGTACACAGTGTTCCGCTCCCCGAGCCCCACGGCAATTCATATCGTGTTCTTTGTGAATAATTTAAGAGCCTTAGGAATAGCTGTGCAAGTGTTGGGCATGGGCAGTTCAAAGTGGTCCCAGATCTGTTCTTTTGAAACAGTCCCTGCCATTTTAAGTGATATTCTGGGAAAAAGCGTATCGATCTCCATCCCAGGCACCTAGGAGAGGGGAGAGCTGGGGTAAAGGACACAGCACGAGACATTCTAAACTGTGCACTCAGCTTGTTCCTTTCTGGGGCCCTGCCCCTGGGCTTCAGATTGCAGGTGGGTCTGCCATCAGCCGAGCACAGGGGTTACATTCTCTGAGATGCTTTGTTCGGAGGTGTGAGCGTGAGGGCTGAGAAGAAAGCCCAATGCTGAAGACAGCTGCAAACCACTCCATCAGCGCCAGCCAATGGCTTTGGTACCATTTGTCCCAAATAACCTGACAAATGTGCCCTGCGCCTTCCCAGAGTCTTCTCCAAGATAATGACCTCCTCACTCTCCTTGTCTAATGAGGCTCTTCTCACAGTTGAATCTGTATGGCGATGGAGAAATGGTGGCCCATTTATTCTTAATGTTACTGAAAAATACCAGTAATTATACAATGACTGCAGAAAAATCACATCTAAGTAAATGAAGAGAGGAATGATTTTTATTACATTTCCCCAGTGAATATGTAATTACTGGCTATAGAAGTACCTTCCCGACTCACAAAATGACCACCTTTTGTCCTTGTGAAAAGAGATGAGATGTGTGCTCATTTGTGCAGGCCAGGTAGCCTGAGATATTTGGGATAAACTACCCTCCTTATTCCTCCCAAATTACACTGCTCCAGCCTGAGTCAGCTGGTAGGATGAGCCCCGTCCCCTTATGCCTGGAGACTTGCACCTGGGGATGAGGGGTGGGGGCAGGGAAGAGTCTAGGTATAAGGGTCACCTCTGTACCTCTGCACACACACCCACCCATCTTGGGGAGAAGCCTCCCATCCTTCCAGGCCAGAGCCAACGCTACCTCCTCTATGGAGCCTTCCTGATGGCCCAAACTGTGCTCTGATTCGTTTCTAAAAGGAAGGAGAGGGATCCAGTGTGTCAGGAACTGCTGTTTGCCTCTTCCTCCTGGGCAGACAGCTGGATTACTCCCCCTTGTAATAATCAGGTGTGGCCTGGTAACTGAGTCCTGGCCAGTGGAATGAGGGAGGAAGAGGTGAGAGCCACCGCCAAGCCTGACACATACCGATGTCCCGTGTGCGGTATTTGCTCTCGTCCCCTCCCCGCTCAGAGGCCTCTGAGCAGTGAGGAGAGGAGGACACTGGGACCCTGAATGAGTGTGTGGAACCGAGGGCCCCACCCCGCCTTAGACTGTGCCATGAGTTACAATTTTGTTCCGTAAGAAATAAACTTGTATCGTGTTAAAGCCACTGAATTTGGGGGTAGGTCACTTGTTACAGCAGCGAGGCTCTCCTAACTGATAGAAGCAGAGATCTGAGGCCCCTGGTAAGTCCAGTTCCCCACGGAGGCTGCCTCTCTGAGGTCCAGCTGTAGCTGAAACCAGTAAATTGCCAAAAACCCTCTTCCTAATTTCCCACTTGTGATACCTCTTTCAATTTCTCCCAGCCTGGCGCCCTCTACCTGCTCCTCACTGGGTCCGGACTCCCTCACACTCAGGTCTTGGTGACTCCATGGCCCCAGGTAAGCTCACATTTTCAAAGAAGTTGCTAGACAGGGCGATGTTTAACTCAAAGGCAGAAAGCGCTGAGTGTGGAATCTCAGGGCTGTGAGACCATTCGTTGAAGGTGATAATTTAGGGAAATGGGTCATTCCAAGCCCTCTCCAGTCACCCCAGACTCAGGCTCAAGGGGGTCAGACTAAAAGACCTCTTCTAAGAGCCCCTTCTGCCCCCAAGACACCCTGCATCTTGTCGCCAGTTACTCCCATGCCGCGTCCTCTTCCAGCCCCCTTTGCTCCTGTGCATTCCCAGGCCAAGGCTCCTCCAAGCCTCTGTCATCTGGTAGCACTGGTCTTGTGTGACATGAGGCTCAGTCGAGCTTTGGGAGGCAAACAACACTGCCCAAGCCACCAGAGGAGCCATGGCTGGTCACCGGACTCCACGCTAAGGCCCTTCATGGGTCAGTGTCCTGTCCCTGCCCTGAGGGGGCTTTGCCCAGGCCTCCTGGGTGCACTGACAAATGCATTGCCCATGGGGTGGGGGGCATCCTCTCCTGAAGCTTTACCTGCTGCTCGTTCTCCGAGGAGCAGAGCACCTAATCCAACCCAACCCTCGCCAAAACAGCTTCAGCCTCCAGATGAGGACAGTGGGAGAAAAACTATATGAATAACTTTTAGGTTTGTACAGTACTGTGCGGTTCCCGGAGTATTTTCATTAAAGACACAAGAGTGCCATGTTTCAGAGCAAATGTTCTGGAGTCAGACAGATCTGTGTTAAATCCCAGCCCCACCACTTGACCTTCAGCAGCTTCCATTACTGTTCAGAACCTTGTTTCCGTCATCTGCATCATGGGCATAATAACTGTACCTCCATCGTGAGAGCCGTGTGGGGATTCAATGATTTCATGTATCTAAGGGGCTTAGACCGATACTGGGTGCACAGTAAACACCATATTCATGTCTGCAGTTAGGATTGTTCACCTACCCATTCCTCTGTCTACTATTTGTTTTGATTTTCAACCGTCCTGAAAGACTGGCAGAAGGACTATCCCATTTTGCAGTGAAGAAAACTAGGCTCAGAGCAATTGTATGACTGTCCAAGGTCATGGACCCAGGCATTGGCTGAGGTCGGATGAGAGGCTGGTCTCGACCCTGAGACCAGTGCCTTTGCCCTTGCCCCTCGCTGCCGCCGTGTGAGTGTTGGGGTGTTTTTAGATCCCCTGGTCTGAGAAGGGCCCCTCTTCTTCTCTAGCAGGACGTGAGGCTCTGGAGCGCAGGAATCTTGTCCTCCATGTCTCAGGACCTCCCTGCCTCCTCTGGGGGCAGAGGACTGGGCTGCCGGCTCAGTCTATGGGACAATTTGGTAGCTTCGTGCTGGCCCCAGCGCTCTCATTTGTCTCTGCCTGGGAGACCCCAGACATCCTGAGCTTCCACCTCCCTGTCTCTTGCTGCATGTCTCCTGAGGGCCAAAGGCCCGGGAGGGTGATGTGCAGCCTACAGGCTCTGCCTACCCACCTCCCAGCGGGGAGCAGTGCACAGTCTGAAGCACGATGCTGCCCAGGACAGCACAGAGCAAGGAGGCTTCTGCCAGCTCCCAGCATGGCAAGGACCACTAGGACTCCCCGGGCAAGAAGCAGGCCCCCTTCCTGGCCAGATTTGGGGCCCATCACCTTCTCTCACGTTTGAATCAGCCAGACAGGACTGGTCCCGAAATCACTGGATGGAGCGCTCCAGCTCTGTGCTACCGGCCCACGTAGGAGGGGCTTGGGGACTGCGAACACATCCGCCTACAGACCATCCTGTGGTCTGGTCTAAGGCCACGGCCACCCAGATGGCCTCTTTCTCCCCACCTCTCCCTGACATTCTGTTTCCGAGGTCATCATGATGTCTCCAGTTTCACTTACCCTTTTGTTATTAGCCTTTTGTTATTAAGGACGAGTAAAAGAAGCAAAAATACACAAAGGATGGTTTGGGCAGCTCTAAATAGTTCTGACCCACATCCAACCATCAGTTCCCTCAAAGCATTTGTGAAAGGATCATAGAATCTCAGAGTCGCTTGTGAAAAACCTAAAAAAATAACAAAGAAGTTAACTTTCCCCTCATCTATCATTTGCCTATGATCTAACATTCAGGTCTAAAACTTCGACTGCTAAAACTTCGCTTCTGAAAAATCTGTTGCTCCACGGACATTTCCTTCGTAACACTTGACATATCTGGCTAATTGACTCTAAAAATCAGATGCTAAAAATTAGATAGGAAAAGAGAGGAACCACAGGAACCAAAGCAATTTTGGAAAAGAGCAAAGTTGGAGGATGTACACCCCCTGCCTTCAAGACTTCCTGTAGCAGATGACAGTGTGGTATTAATGAAAGGAGAGAGACTCAGATCAACGGGCAGAATAGAGAAACCAGAAATAGACCCACACGTGTACCATCGTTGAATTTCGTCAAGGGCACCAAGGCAATTCATAACACTTAACCACTATCGTGGTTTAAAATGATGTGTCTGCGTTTTAGTTAACGCCCTTCTCCCCTCCTAGGCTGTATGCCCAGGCAGGAGAAAGACTGTCTTGCTTGTTCGTATCTATGTCCTCAACACTTAACACAATTCGAGTGGCGCAAACTCGAAGCACAGCAAATATGTTCTGAAGGAAAGACCGGAGAAGGCCGGCAGGAGAGCAGGCTTGATACTTTGGGCATGAATGGGATCTTTCTTCAAACTCAGACTTCTGTCAACACCCATATAGCTATTCTTTTTTCTTCACATTTACAAGATATTGCATAATTCTTCATTCATTTTACAGCTCTCTTTACTTCAAAAATGCGGGGTTTTTTTCAGTTACAAAGACATGAATACCGAAAGCAAGCAAGCCTTTGTACCATCTGCTCTGGCAGGAAGGGGTGCATTGTTAAGATGGCAAACCTTCACTTCAGCTCCACAATTTAATCAGCCCCAAGGAGCCCCTTGCAACTCCTTCTATCAGCTCATTGTGGTCTGGGTGAAGACATCTTCTGTCTTTTGTAAGGACATTTGTTATTGATTTACAGTTTACCCAGATAATTTAGGATGACATCATTTCAAGAGCCTCAATTTAATTACAACTGTAAAGACTCTTTTTCCACATCAGGTCACATTGACAGGTTCTAGGGATTAGGATGTGGACATACCTCTTCAGAGGTCACCATTCAACCCACCGTACGCATGCAGCACCAAACTCACATCCGGGACCAGCAGCTCGTAACTGTGAGCCGGGCTGCTGTCTAGGTGTCAGTTAGCTAACACTTGTCTTCCACCAGGCGTGCTTCACAAACATCAAATCATTTAATCCTCGAAGAGATCTGGGAGTAAGTATTATTATCCTATTTTATGTAAGTGGAGCTTGAGCTGCAGGAAGTTTGAGTGAGGTCTCAGGAACACGCAACCCCTAGGAATTAGAGCTGGGACTTAAAACCAGGCCAGTGAGGCAGAAGACCAGAGGTTTTCATCCACTTTTAGCAAAAGGAGGGTTTTATATGTTCAAGGAGAAAGCTGGGGCACTCAGCCTGCAGCTACAGAAAACTTGGGGGCAATACTTCTCGTCCCTTCTCACTACCTCCTGCCAACCCCCATTGGGGTTCACCTGTGCCAACACCCCTGCACGGAGGAAAGACCCTGGGCTGGGCCTATGCCACTCCCATCTGCTCCCCACTGCCCTGTCGGAAGTGAGGTCTCACACAGGCTCTGATGGCGGGCCTCTGGTAATGCTCCTCCAAAGAAAGAAGAAATGAGTGAATGGCAGCCATACCACTGGAGGAGTGACCGGCACAAGGAAGAATTTTCTAGCAATTTGCATTGCCCTCCAATGGCCTCACAGTGACCTCTCCCTGGAGATGTTCAAGCAGTGTCCAGATGACCACCTGTCAGGGGATACTGTCAGGGGCCTTGGCCCTCCCAGATGTGGCACTAGAGGACCACTGAAGGTCCAGCAGCCATAAGGCCTCTTATCATGTGGAAGAGGACACGAGCTATATCCGAAGCACTGCCTTCCTTCTCCAGGACCTGGGTGGCTCTCACTGACAGATGACACAGAAGGGAACCAGACACAGAGGAACACACACCGTACGTGTGATGGTTCAGATCCTCTAAAAACCAGATACCAGCTTGAGTTTACACATACAAGAGATTTATGGGAGAATGGCTGTGAAGGATAAAAGGGAGAGAGCCAGGGATGGGGGAAGACCCTTTAGACCACAATGCAGGCCTGACCTGGGTAGGAGAGAGCCCTTGACCTTCAGGAGACATGTAGCAAGAGACAGGGAAGTGGGCTGCCCCCAGCCAATGACGAAGCCAACGGAAGGATCAGCATGGCCTCTTTCTTGTGATGAGGGACTCTACCAACAGGTAATTACTCAAGGATGCTCCACTGGGGGTCTGACACCCCTCCTCCCCAAATTCCCCCCCTCTCACCTCCCCTTCCAGGACAGGGCTGGGCTGCCTAGAGCTGCTGTGCCAGCCGCCAGTTCCCAACAGCAGCCCGTCCGGGTGGGTGCTCTTCACGCTGGGGCACAGCGGGGTGGCTTCCCCTGGCCCTGGTTCACTGCACTCACTCTTGACATCGCAGCTCCAGTCCTCCTCCCCTGACCCTGGCTGGCTGATCCGGAGCTCCATTTCCCTTCAGAGGGAGGAAAGCGTGGGGGGGAGGGAGAGCTGGGGCCCAGCCATCTGGGCTGTGCACTGTGAGCCTCGCCTGTCAGCCGAGGAGACAGGCAAGAGCTTGGCCTGGAGCCTGACACCAGAGCAAGCCAGGCAGCTGCAGAGCCAAACTCCCCCCTGCACAGTTTAGGAGCATCAAGCGCCCCATTTCACAGGCCGAACAAGACAGCCTCCTCTCTCCACCATTCCGTAGCGTTCCCGGAGCCCGCCTGCCCCTGAGATAAGGGACCCTGGGAAATCAAGACAGCAGAGTGTGCCACCCTGAGCACCTACTGCGGGTCAGGCCCTGCTGTTTAGCAAATGTTCGTGGAGCCCCTGCTGTGTGCCAAGGAAGGAGAAAACACAGGCCCTCCTGTGTTGGGAGGTAATTGCTCAACACAGGAGCTCAGGTACCTGGCACCCGCCTCGGGCCCTGTGTTTACCACGGGCAACACAGAGGGGAAGCAGGCACATCGTCCCTGTGCTCAGACAGCTTGGCAGATCCAGGCGCTTGCCTTTAATACAGGAGGGTCAGGAGATGTCTGAGGGGTTCTGAGGAGGGAGAGACAGGAGCAGAGGAAGAGCTCAGGCTGAAAGGAGAGCTGAGCTGAATCAGCGGCCAAAGAAGTAAAGCTGACCCCTGCTCTCAGAGCAAATGTTCTGGAGAAGGGCTTCTCTCTCCCCAGGGCGGGTGGCCCTGGCTCTGCATTCTAGGTCCCTCCCCCGTTTGCACAGCCTTGAAGAAGCAGAAGGGGCAGCATATATGTCCCCCAGCTGGGGCTTAACCTACTCTAAGGCTGGTAAGCACATGGGCATGTCAGAAACTACCCATCTCTCCAAAACTCAGGGGTCAGGCAGGATCACAGATCAAAGCCCCTACTTCTGAGCCTTGGTTCTTTTCTCAGAATACTCCCAATTTCAGCCAGATTTACACAGTGAAGAATTGCCACAGGTCCAGGCCAGGGACAATGCAGATGACCCTACTATAATGACTGTGGGGTTATTTGATCTCCCTATCTTTATAGGATAGATAGGTCGAAGCATTGTTAAATACCATTAACTATTCTTACGAGCTGGTAAACATGGGTGGTTACATGCAAGGCTGCCTCCAGAAGCCAAGTTATTACTTGACCCCCTGTATCTGTCCTCCTTGGATGTTTCAGTCTCCCTCATCTGGAGCACCTGGCCGTAGCAGGCTAAGCATCTCAGACAGCTTTACATTTGCAACATGGGAATCTAGCTTTCTGCTACTGGGGACTGCAGTATCTACAGTGACTCAGATCATTTTCACAGCTTTTAAATATTTTCTCCCAGATCACCCAAAGTATGTGATAGGAAACGACGCAGTGTTAAATTGGTCCAATATCTCACACCAGATGTTTCAACAAGAAAAGAAATATACTTAAGAAAATATAGGGAGAACACACGGTTTGCTTTGCCAAATGGAAACTGTTCCTCCCCCAAGGTTCCCTCAGCATCTTTCGGGGCAGGGAAGGCTTTGTGAGAAACTGTTACTTCTCCAGGAGGTGAGAGCCCTGGCTTCAGATAGGATCTCTGGCAGGAAATGAATGGAGCATTTCATAAATGTATTTTTTCACTCAGCACTGCTCAGAAGGTACAGAGCCAATCTAACCAGGACTGTGCTATGCCTCCAATTATAGGTTACATCAGGCCTCAGTGCCCAGCCTCGTCTCCTGATGGTATCTCACACCCAGCACTGTGATCACAGTGCAGTTTTATGTACTGTAATGTCCCCACCATGCTGCCCAGTGCTCAGGAGAGACTGCCTCTATGGAGCTGCCATACTTGGTATTTTTAAGGTTGACTTCAAGGGCCTAATAAAGGCCCCTTTGACCGGTCCAGATTGTGCTGACGTCTTTCTCTGAAGCTTTACTACACCTGAGTCTGCACCTAAAAATGCAGCTCCTAACCAGAGGCTGGAAGGGCTAGAACGGGCCATGGGGATCAAACAACCCCCCCTTCCCACTCCACTCCTCCATCGCCCATTCTCTGCTCAATAGCCCCAAGAAGAATTTTCCAGACTCTGAGCACCTGCATCAGTGGGTACTCGCGACCTCATGAGGGAGGGAGGTTGGTCCTCAGGCAGGTCTAACTGTGGGGAGTGGCTGCACAGTGTTAGGCCAAGACGTGTCCCCCTTTAATTTCCACTCATGGCTCATGGTTCCACCTCTGGCAGCCACACGATTCTAACCCTTCTTCCATCTGACAACTTCTCTGGGGCCCTGGCTAAAGAGCTCCTTTTCTTTCTATAATCCAGCCCTCCGCCAAATGCCACTGATTCTCCTCTAGTTACTTAGCTACCTTTTCTCATCAAGTGGACTCAGGCTCTGGCCTTTTCTTTACTTCCTTCATGTTCTGCCTGGCCTCCAACTCCCACGTCTTTCTCACTGTAAACCCCGTACAGGGTCAAGCACACAGTAAACGCCCACCATGCAGATGCCCGGCAAACTCAGCACCCTCTGCAGGAAGCCACGTCGAACGCTGGCTCATCTTCTTCTGAGGCCCTTTGAATGATGTAGGGCCAATTGAGAAGCAGGGTGAGACTATATCAAGTGCTCTGAAGGCCTCATAGCAAACACAAAGCCAGGCCAATCCTGAGCTCCGAAGTCCACGGTGGATAAATGAGACCCTCGTGCTAGCCCATAGCAGAGGTCCCCTTGGATCTGAGCCTCAGCAGGGACCCCCAGACATCAACAGTCAACGACCTGAGTGAGGCCTGTTTTCTTGCTGCAGCTTAGATGGTGAGGGATCTTCAGAATTGCTTAGAATTGAGGGGTTTTTTTGCAAATGAACGTTCACAAGAATATAAAACAACTCCAGCAAAGCTTCACAGGATGACACTCCGGCAGGAGGCCTAAGGCCCACAGCTGATCTCCCCCTCACCCCTCAGAGGTCCCTGAGAATCATTATTGGAACCCTGGGGTTCCACGGAACACAGTGTGAGAACCGACACTCCAGATCTTGCTCTGTAACTTGGAATTTGTGGAGGCCCTGCGAAACCACCAAACATTCATGTCTCACATCTCCTGCACCTATTAGAAGATAGGACAACTCAGACTCAGAGACCTCTGGGGTTGGAGAGAATCAGAGACATCTGGACAAACTCAACTTGACAGGGAAGGAAATCAAAAACCCCAGCTGGAGAAAGAACCCATGTAAGATGCAGAGTAAGTGGTAGCAGAGCAGGACAGCAGCCCAGGGTGGAGAAGGAAGAGGCGCCCTCACTGAATGAGAGATGGGAAAGCCCTGAAGCAGCGTTTTGGCCCTGGGAAAGTGACCACCAGAGACCTGCAATGTCCCTTCTGTGCTCTCTCTCAGGCTCCAGGGCCCCATGGTGCCCCTCAATGCCAATCACCTCCCTCCACGGTGCTCTGGCCAGGCCTGCCCTATGGACCACTGCTCTTCCCTGCCTCGTCCTGTCATCTGAGTCTACTCTGTTTCCATCCCTTTGGCATCCTCCTCTCCATAAGTTAAACTGATCCATGTTAAAAAGCCTGAGAGGCCTGTTAGCTCTCAAATAACAGACACAATTTTGGGGCAAATTTGTCTTTTCTTTGAATTATCTAATTCAATGGTATACATTTGTTCATAAAACCCTCTTATTATCTTTGTATCTGCAGCATCCACAATGATGGCCCCTTTTTCATTCTTGATGTGGGTTATTTGAGTTTTTTCTCATGTTTTCTTTAGTAGCCCTGCCATATGTTTGTCTATTTTATTATTTTCTGCAAAGGTCATGGTTTCTATTTCATTAATTTTTTTTCAGTTATAAAGATCTATTTTCCATTTTATTACATAAAATGCAGTATGCTATACACAATGTTTTGGACCCTGACAAATTGCTTTCCATATGTGGATATATAAATTTGCACTACACCAGCAATGTTTGAGAGTGGCTGTTTCCCTACATTGATCACAACAGAGCATATGATCAGTCTTTTGGGCTTTAGCCAGTCTGATAGTGTAACTGAGCAAGCAGGCTCATTACCCTCTGCCAAACAGAAAGACCAAACACATAAGCAGTGGTCTATTACAGAGAAAATAACTTATTGCAGGGCAGCCAAGCAAGGAGACTCAAATCTGTCACCCCAATCAGCTTTTGAATGGGGGTAAGGAATAGGAGGGTGTTGGGGCTAAGAAATGTTTGGTAGAAGGGTAAGGGAGAAATTTCAAGAGTCCTCTGTGCAGGTGCAAATGTCTTTTGTGTCTTTTCATTGGTTGCATGTGCAAATTTGAGGCCGGGGGGGGGGGGGTGTGTGTGTTGGGTTCAAAGTGTTGCATGTGGTGGATTTTCAGCCTGTGACATCCAAAGTTCATTGGTCAGTCTTTCCTGTCCTTCAATGCTCCTATGCGATGCTCAAAGGAAACTATCAGGAAGTTGTTTCCTTATTTTCAGTTTCCTTGGTATTCTGCAAAGCAGCTTAGAAATCTCAGTTAATCATTTCTTGCTAGTGGATGTGGAGTATGGTTTGACAGTCAACAAGCTGTTATTTTTCAAGATAGCTCAGAAGTCCCAGCCAGTCACCTCCTACTTCAACCCAGTGGAAGTGGGGCACAGTCTCAGTAGGTTTTTTAAAATGGCATTTCAATGTAGTTTTAAATTTTCTCTTATTAGTGAGGTTGCATAACTTTTAAAAATAAAAATTGTATATATTTAAAATGCACAACATGATGATTTAATATACATACATAGTGAAATTATTACTACAGTCAAGCTAGTCAACGTATCCTCTCCTCACAGTTACCATTTATGTGTGTGATGAGAATACCTGAAAATCTACTCTCCTAGCAAATTTCCAGTATTCAGTAGAGTATTACTAACTATAGTCATCATACTGTTAGATCTCCAGACTTATTCACCCTACATGACTGCAACTTTGTACCCTTTGACCAACATCTCTCTCTTTTCCCCTGCCTCCCTGATCCTGGTAATCACCATTCAACTCTCTGCTTCTATGTATTCAACTTTTCTAGTTTCTACGTAAAAGTGTTTTTTTTTCTTTCTGTATCTAGCTTATTTCATTTAGCATAAAGACTCCAAAGTTCACTCACGTTGTGGCAAATGGCAGGATACCCTTCTTTTTTAAGGCTGAATTTTATCTATATATATGTATGACATTTTCTTTGTCCATTCATCTGTTGACAGGTACTTAAGTGGTTTCTATATCTTAGCCATAATACTGCAGTGAGCTTGGGAGTGTAAACACCTCACAGGTACTGATTTCATTTCCTTTGGGTGTATAACCAGAAGAGGGATCATATGGACATTTAGTTTGCTTCCATGTCTTGGCTATCGTATATAGTGCTGCTATGAACACTGGGATGCATGTATCCTTTCAAACCATGGTTTTCTCTGGATATATGCCCAGGAGTGGTATTGCTGGATCAAAAGCTTTTGCACAGCAAAGGAAACCATAACAAAATGAAAATACAACCCGCAGAATGACAGAAAATATTTGCAAACAATGTGATGACAAGGAATTAACCTCCAAAACTTACAAACAGCTCATGCAGCTCAACATCAAAAAAAAAAAAACAACCCAATCAAAAAATGGGCAGAAGACCCAAATAGACATTTCTTCAAAGAAGATATACAGATGGCCAAGAGGCACATGAAAAAATGCTCAGCATCACTAATTATTAGAGAAATACAAATCAAAACTACAATGAGATATCACCTCACACCAGTCAAAATGGCCATCATCAAAAAGTCTACAAACAATAAATGCTGGAAAGATTGTGGAGAAAAGGAACCCTCCTACACTGTTGGTGGGAATCTAAATCAGTATGGCCACTATGGAGAACAGTATGGAGGTTCCTTAAAAAAACTAAAAATAGAGCTACCATATGATGTGATTTTAAAAGGAACTTTTTTTAACTTTCCCTTTCTGATATTTCATTGTTAGTGTAAAGAAATAGAACAATTTCTATATGTTAACCTTATATCCTGCTACCTTGCTGAATTTATCAGTTCTAGTAGTTTTTGTGTGGAGTCTTTAGGGTTTTCTCTATATAATATGTCATCTGCATATAATGACAATTTTACCTCTTCTCTTCCAATTTGTATACACTTATTTCTTTTTCTTGTCTGATTGCTGTGGCTAGGACTTCTAATACTATGTTGAACAGAAATGGTGAGAGTGGGCATCCTTGTCTTGTTCCAGATTTTAGCAGGATGGTTTTCTGCTTTTCACCATTGAGTATTATATTGTCTGTGAGTTTGTCATAAGTAGCTTTTATTATGTTGAGTCATGTTCCGTCTATACCCACTTTGGTAAAAGTTTTTATCATGCATGGATGTTGAATTTTGTCAAATGCTTTTTCAGCATCTATTGAGATGATCATGTGGTTTTTGTCTTTTCTTTTGTTGATGTGTTTTATCACATTGATTGATTTGTGTATGTTGAACCATCCTTGTGAAATTGAGGTGAATCCTATTTGGTCATGGTGTGCGATTTTTTTAATGCGTTGTATTTGGTTTGCTAATACTTTGTTGAGAATTTTTGCATCTATATTTATCAAAGATATTGACCTGTAATTTTCTTTTATGGTGGTATCTTTGTCTGGTTTTGGTATCAGGGTGATGGTGACTTCATAGAATGTCTTTGGGAGTGTTCCCTCCTCTTCAATCTTTTGGAAGAGTTTGAGAAGGATCAATAAAAGTTCTTCTTTGCATGCTTGTTAAAATTCCCCAGTGAAGCCAGCTAGTCCTGGACTTTTGTTTGCAAGAAGTTTTTTGTTTTTTTACAGATTGTACTTCACTTCTAGGTCTGTTCAAATGATCTATTTCTTCTTGATTAAGTTTTGGTGGGCTGTATGTTTCTAGAAACTTGTCCATTTCTTCTAGGTTGTCAAATTTGTTAGCATATAATTGTTCATAGTATCCTCTCTTGTTACTTCTCTTCTGTCATTTCTTACTTTGTTTACTTGGGTCCTCTCTCTTTTCTTCTTGGTAAACCTGGCTAGAGGTTTGTTGATTTTGTTTACCTGCTAGTGTTAGAGGGTCTCCTGCAGAGGCACGGGGTGGCTGTGTCTCACTGTGGGGACAACGATACTGGCAACAGAAGTTCTGGGAAGTACTCTTTGGTGTGAGCATTCCCAGAGTCCGCCATTAGCCCCACCAAAAACCCAGGTAGGCTCCAGTACTAGGTTGCCTCAGGCCAGACTTCATTAATTAATTTTTTACAATTTTATTTTAGTATAGTTGATTTACAATGTTGTGTTTCAGGTGTACAGCAAAGTGAATCAGTTATACATACACATATATCTACTCTTTTTTAGATTCTTTTCCCATATGGGCCATTACAGAGTATTGAGTAGAGTTCCCTGTGCTATACAGTAGGTCTTTATTAGTTATCTTTTTTTTTTTTTTGAAGTACACAGGCCTCTCACTGTTGTGGTCTCTCCCGTTGCGGAGCATAGGCTCCAGACGCGCAGGCTCAGTGGCCATGGCTCACGGGCCTAGCTGCTCCATGGCATGTGGGATCTTCCCGGACTGGGGCACAAACCTGTGTCCCCTGCATCGGCAGGCGGACTCTCAACCACTACGCCACAAGGGAAACCCCGAGTTATCTATTTTATATATATTGTGTGTAAATGTCAATCCCAGTCTCCCAGTTTTTTCCTACCCCTCCTTCCCCCCATGCTGACCATAAGTTTGTTTTCAACATCTGTGACTCTATTTCTGTTTTGTGAGTAAGTTCATTTGTACCATTTTTTTAGATTCCACGTATAAGCAATACCATATGATATTTGTCTTTCTCTGTCTGACTTACTTCACTCAGTATGACAAACTGTAGGCCCATCCATGTTGCTGCAGATGGCATTATTTTGTTCTTTTTTATGGCTGAGTAATATTCCATTGTATATATGTACCACATCTTCTTTATCCATTCCTCTGCCGATGGACATTTAGGTCACTTCCACGTCCTGGCTATTGTAAATAGTGCTCCAATGAACATTGGAGTGCATGTATCTTTTCAAATTATGGTTTTCCCCAGGTATATGCCCAGGAGTGGGATTGCTGGATCATATGGTAGCTCTATTTTTAGTTTTTTAGGGAAGCTCCATGCTGTTTTCCATAGTGGCTGCACCAAGTTACATTCCCACCAACAGTGTAAGAAGGTTCCCTTTTCTCCACACCCTCTCCAGCATTTATTATTTGTAGATTTTTTGATGATGGCATTCTGACCAGTGTGAGGTGATATGTAGTTTTGATTTGCATTTCTCTAATAATTAGTGATGTTGAACATCTTTTCATGTGTTTTTGGCCATCTGTATGTCTTCCTTGGAGAAATGTCTTATGCCCTTTTTTTTTAATTGTGTTGCTTGTTTGTTTGTTTTTGGTATTGGGCTGCATGAACTGTTTATATATTTTGGATATTAATCCTTTGTCCGTTGATTCATTTGTAAATATTTTCTCCCATTCTGAGAGTTGTCTTTTCATTTTGTTTATGGTTTCCTTTGCTGTGCAAAAGCTTTTAAGCTACATTTTTGTGTTTATTTTCATTACTGTAGGAGGTGGATCAAAAAAGATCTTGCTGCAATTTAAGTCAGAGAGTGTTCCACCTATGTTTTCCTCTAACAGTTTTATACTATCTGCCTTACATTTAGGTCTTTAATCCATTTTGAGTTTATTTTTGTATATGGTGTTAGGGAGTGTTCTAATTTCATTCTTTTACATGTAGCTGTCCAGGTTTCCCAGCACCATTTATTGAAGTGGTCTTTTCTCCATTGTACATTCTTGCCTCCTTTGTCATATATTAGGTGACCATAGGTGCATGAGTTTATCTCTGGGCTCTCTATCCTGTTCCAAAGATCTATATTTCTGTTTGTGTGCCAGTAGCATACTGTTTTTATTACTGTAGCTTTGTAGTATAGTTTGAAGTCAGGGAGCCTGATTCTTCCAGCTCCATTTTTCTTTCTCAAGATTGTTTTGGCTATCTGGGGTCTTTTGTGTTTCCATACAAATTGTGCAATTTTTTGTTCTAGTTCTATGAAAAATGCCATTTAGGGATTGAACTGAATCTGTAGATTGCTTTAGATAGTAGAGTCATTTTGACAATATTGATTCTTCCAATCCAAGAACATGGTATATCTCTCCATCTGTTTCTGTCATCTTTGCTTCCTTTCATCAGTATCTTATAGTTTTCTGAGTACAGGTCTTTTGCCTCCTTAAGTAGGTTTATTCCTAGGTATTTTACTCTTTTTGATGTGATGGTAAATGGGATTGTTTCCTCAGTTTCTCTTTCTGATCTTTCATTTTTAGTGCATAGGAATGCCAGAGATTTCTGTGTATTAATTTTGTATCCTGCATCTTTACCAAATTCATTGATGAGTTCTAATAGTTTTCTGGTAACATCATTAGGGTTTTCTATGTATAGTATCATGTCATCGGCAAACAGTGACAGTTTTACTTCTTCTTTTCCAGTTTGTATTCCTTTCATTTCTTTTCCTCCTGTGATTGCTGTGGCTAGGACTTCTAATTCTATGTTGAAAAAAAGTGACAAGAGTGGACATCCTTGTCTTGTTCCTGATCTTAGAGGAAATGCTTTCAGTTTTTTACCATTGAGAATGATGTTTGCTATGCGTTTGTTGTATATGGCCTTTACTATGTTGAGGTAAGTTCCCTCTATTCCCACTTTCTGGAGAGTTTTTATCAAAAATGGATGTTGAATTTTGTCAGAAGCTTCTCTGCCTCTGTTGAGATGATCATATGGTTTTTCAGTTTGTTAACAT
Organism: Orcinus orca; assembly: GCF_937001465.1. Taxonomy (NCBI): domain Eukaryota; kingdom Metazoa; phylum Chordata; class Mammalia; order Artiodactyla; family Delphinidae; genus Orcinus; species Orcinus orca. The sequence continues at coordinate 75,745,692 of NC_064563.1, forward strand.
GGTGTATCACATTGATTGATTTGCATATATTAAAGAATCCTTGCATCTCTGGGATAAATCCCACTTGATCATGGTGTATGATCTTTTTAATGTGTTGTTGGATTTGGTTTGCTAGTATTTTGTTGAGGATTTTTGTGTCTATATTCATCAGTGAAATTGGCCTGTAATTTTCTTTTCTTGTAATATCTTTGTCTAGTTTTGGTATCAGAGTGATGGTGACCTCGTAGAATGAGTTTGGGAGTGTTCCTTCCTCTGGGATTTTTTGGGAGAGTTTCAGAAGGATCGGTGTTAACTCTTCTCTAAATGTTTGATGGAATTTGCCTGTGAAGCCATCTGTCCTGGACTTTTGTTGGTTGGAATTTTTAAATCACAGTTTCAATTTCAGTATTTGTGATTCATCTGTTATTATTTTCTATTTCTTCCTGATTTAGTATTGGAAGGTTGTACCTTTCTAAGAATTTGCCCACTTCTAGGTTGTCCATTTTATTAGCATAGAGTTGCTTGTTGTAGTCTTTTATGATCCTTCGTATTTCTGTGCTGTCAGTTGCAACTTCTCCTTTTTCACTTCATTTCATTTGCTTTAGGTGTAAGGTTATGTTGTTTGAGATTTTTCTTGTTTCCTGAGATAAGATTGTATTGCCATAAACTTCCCTTTTAGAACTGCTTTTGCTGCATCCCATAGATTTTGGATCATTGTGTTTTCATTGTCATTTGCCTCTAGATATTTTTTTATTTCCTCTTTGATTTCTTCAGTGATCCATTGGCTGTTTAGTAACATATTGTTTAGTCTCCATGTGTTTGGGTTTTTTACGGTTTTTTCCTGTAATTGATTTCTAATCTCATAGCGTTGTGATCAGAAAAGATGCTTGATATGATTTCAGTTTTCTTAAATTTAGCAAGCCTTGATTTGTGGCCCAAGATGTGATCTATCCTGAAGAGTGTTCCAGGTGCACTTGAAGAAAGTGTATTCTGCTGCTTCTGGATGAAATGTCCTATAAATATCAATTAAGTCTATCTAATGTGTCTAATGTGTCATTTAAGGCTTGTGTTTCCTAATTGATTTGCTGTCTGGATGATTTGTCCATTGGTGTAAGTGGGGTATTAAAGTCCCCCACTATTATTGTGTTACTGTCAATTTCCCCTTTCATGGCTGTTAACATTTGCCTTATATATTGAGGGTCTCCTATGTGGGGTGCATATATATTTACAATTGTTATATCTTCATCTTGGATTGATCCCTTGATCATTATGTACTGTCCTTCTTTGTCTCTTGTAACAGTCTTTATTTTAAAGTCTATTTTGTCTGATATGAGTATTGCTACTCCAGCTTTCTTTCAATTTCCATTTGCGTGGAATGACTTTCAAGTCTGTAAGTGTCCCTAGATCTGAAGTGGGTTTCTTGTAGACAGCATATATATGGGTCTTGTTTTTGTATCCATTCAGCCAGTCTGTGTCTTTTGGTTGCAGCATTTAATCTATTTACCTTTAAGGTAATTATTGATATGTACGTTCTTACTGCTATTTTGTTAATTGTTTTGGATTTGTTTCTAAAGGTCTTTTTTCTTCTCTTCCTCTTTTGTTCTCTTGTGATTTGATGTCTATCTTTAGTGTTGTATTTGGATTGCTTTTTCTTTTATGTGTATCTATTGCAGATTTTTGGTTTGTGGTTCCCATGAGGTTTCAATATAGCAGTCTATATATGTACAAGATTGTTTTAAGTTGCTGGTCTCTTAATTTCCAATGTGTTTCCAATATCCTGCATTTGTACTCTCTTCACACAACTGCTGGTTTTAATATATTTGTGTGTGGATGATTTCCTACCTTTTCTTTATGTTTGCCTTTAATGGTGAGCTTTACCATTCATAATTTTCTTGATTCTAGTTGTGGCCTTTTCTTTTCTGCCTAGAGAAATTCCTTTAGCATTTGATTCAAAGCTGGTTTGGTGGTGCTGAATTCTCTTAGCTTTTGCTTGTCTGTAAAGCTTTTGATTTCTCTGTCAAATCTGAATGATAGCCCTTGCTGGGTAGAGTATCCTTGGTTGTAGGTTTTCCCCTTTCATTACTTTAAATATATCCTGCCACTCCCTTCTGGCCTGCAGAGTTTCTGCTAAAAAATCAGCTGATAACCTTATGAGGATTCCCTTATATGTTATTTGTTGCTTTTCCCTTGTTGCTTTTAATATTTTTTCTTTGTATTTATTTTTTGTTAGTTTGATTAATATGTGTCTCAGCATGTTCCTCCTTGGGTTTATCCTGTGTGGGACTCTCTGTGCTTCCTGAACTTAGGTGACTACTTCCTTTCCCATGTTAGGGAAGTTTTCAACTTCTATTTCATTAATTTATGTTTTCACCATTATTTTCTTTTCTTCCTTTTACTTTCTTTAAGTTTACTCTTTTGTACTTTTTCTGGTTTCATGAGTTGTAGGCTTAGCTCATTCATTTTCCAGCTTGTTTTTTGGAAATAAAGCTTTTTATTAAGATATAATTTACATACCATATTAATTCACCCATTTAAAGTGTATAATTTAATGGATTTTTGTACCTTCACAGAGTTGTTCAGCTATTACCATAGCCAATTTTAGGGCATTTTATCACCCTAAAAGGAAATCCTATACCTATTCTCTTAACACGCCTCCCTTTTCCCACCCTCAGCCCTAGTCAGCCACCAATCTACTTTCAGTCTCCATGGATTAATCTAGTTTGTACATCTCACATAAATGGAATTATACAATATGTGGTCTTTGGTGACTGGCTTCTTTCGTTTAGCATAATGGTTTTGAGGTTTATCCATGTTGTGGCATATATCAGTACTCAGTTTTTTTTCATTGCCAAATAATATTCCACTGTATGGACATATCACACTTTGTTTATCCATTCCTCAATTGATGGACATTTAGGTGGTCCCCACTTTCTGACTATTATAAATAATGCTGCTATGAACATTTATGTACAATTTCTATGTGGGCATATGTTCTCATTGCTTTTGGGTTTATACTTAGGAGTGGAATTACTGGGTCATATATGGTAACTCTATGTTAAACATCTTGATGAGCTGCCACACTGTTTTCCAAAGTGGCTGCACAATTATACATTCCCACCAGCAATGTGTAAGGGTTTCAATTTCTCCACATTGACATCAACAATGCTATTATCTGTTTTCTATTATAACCATCCTAGTGGGTATGAGATGGTGTCCAATTGTGATTTTGATTTGTATTTCTCTAATGGTCAATGATGCTGAGCCATCATCATGCATCATTTCATATGATTATATGCTTTTTGTATATTTTCTTTGGAAAAATAATTATCCAAGTCCTTTGCTCATTTTTAAATTTGGGTTGTCTCTTTATTATTGAATGTTAAAAGTTCTTTCTATGTTCTGTAATGTAAAATGTCCCTTATCAGACGTATGATTTGCAAAAATTTTTCTCCCATTCTGTGGATTGTCTTTTCAGTTTCTTAAAATGATATCCTCTGAAGCACAAAAGTTTTTAATTTTGTTGATGTCCAATATTTTTCTTTTGTTGCTTGTGCTTTTAGTGTCATATCTGAAAAACCATTGTCTAATTCAACGTCATGAATAATTACACTTACGTTTTCCTCTAAGAGATTAATATTTTTAGCTCTCACATTTAGGTCTTTGATCCATTTTGAGTTAATTTTTGTATGTGGTAGAGATACAACTTTGTTCTTCTGCATGTGGATATTCACTTATCCCAGCACCATTCGTTAAAGACTAATCTTTCTCCGTGGAATTATCTTGGTGGTACCTTTGTTGAAAATCAATTGACAGTAAAAGTGAGGGTCTACTTCTGGACTCCCAGTTCTATTCCATTGATCCATACAAGCTACTTTTAAAATATGTGTATGTAGATAATCCATTTCCCCTAAGGATCACTTTAGGTGTATCTCACATACTTAATATTAACTATTATTCAATTTTAAATATTTTCATAATTTTAGTATTATTTCTCCTTGATCCATGGATTATTTATAGATCAATTTTTAAATAACCAAGTTAAATTGGTGTATTGATTACATATTAATTTTTAGTTTTATTATATTATAATCAGGTATTGAGGACTGTAGATATTAAATCTTAGATGATTGTTTTGAAGGTTTATTTATGACCTAAAGAGAGTTTAATTTTTACAAACACTATAAGATATTGAACATATCTGCTAATCCCAAACTCCTAATTTATCCCTTCTCCACCCCCTTCCCTCTTTGGTAACCATAAGTTGTTTTCTGTGTCTGTGAGTCTGTTTCTGTTTTGTAAATAAGTTCATTTGTATCATTTTTTAGATTCTACATATAAGTAATATCATATGGTATTTGTCTTTCTCTGTCTGACTTACTTCATTTAGTATGATAATCTCTAGGTCCATTCATATTGCTACAAATAACATTACTGCATTCTTTTTTATGGCTGATTAATATTCCATTGTGTATATATATGTGTGTGTGTATATATATATGTATATATATATACACACATACAACATACATGTAATATAGATATATTACATCTTCTTTATCTGTTCATCTGTCAATGAACATTTAGGTTGCTTCCATGTCTTGGCTATTATAAATACTGCTGCAGTGAACACTGGGATGCATGATCTTTTCAAATTAGTTTCCTCTGAATATGTGCCTAGGAGTGGCATTGCTGGATCATATGGCAACTCTATTTTTAGTTTTCTAGGAAACTTCCATACTGTTTTTCATAGTGGCTGCACCAATTTACATTCCCACCAACAGTGCAGAAGGGTTCCCTTTTCTCCACACCCCCTCCAGCATTTATTATTTGTAGATTTTTTGATGATGGCCATTCTGACTGATGTGAGGTGGTACTTCATTGTAGTTTTAATTTGCATTTCTGTAATAATTAGTGATGTTGAGTATCTGTTCATGTGTGTATTGGCTATCTGTATGTCTTCTTTGGAGAAATGTCTATTTAGCTCTTCTGCCCATTTTTTTATTGGGTTGCTTGTTTTTTTGTCATTGAGTTGTATGAGCTGTTTGTATATTTTGGAAATTAAACCCCTGTTGGTCGCATCATTGGCAAATATTTTCTCCCAGTCCGTAAGTTGTCTTTTCACTTTGTTTATGGTTTCTTTTGCTGTGCAAAATTGTAAGTTTGATTACGTCCCATTTGTTTATTTTTGCTTTTATTTCTTTTGCTTTGGGAGACTGACCTAAGAAAACGTTGCTATGATTTATGTCAGAGAGTGTTTTGAATGTAGTCTCTAAAATATTGGTGCATGGTCCACGTGTATCCCATTTGGTCAAACATTAATTATATTATCCAAATCTTCTCTATTGCTAGTCATTTTAATAATTAACACATTCATATGGCTTAAACATCAAAATAGTATAAAAATATACACCGTGAAGGGCTTCCCTGGTGGCGCAGTGGTTGAGAGTCCGCCTGCCGGTGCAGGGGACGTGGGTTCGTGCCCCGGTCCGGGAGGATCCCGCATGCCGCGGAGCGGCTGGGCCCGTGAGCCATGGCCGCTGAGCCTGTGCGTCTGGAGCCTGTGCTCAGCAGCGGGAGAGGTCACGGCAGTGAGAGGCCCGCGTACCGAAAAAATATATATATATATATATACACAGTGAAAATCTTCATTCCCACCCTTGTCCCATCTACGCATCCATACTCCAATCCCTATGGTCAACAATAGTTACTAATATTTTTGCATATTCTTTCCATGTCAACACAAATAAAGATAAGGACATAAATTCTTATTTTTACTCTCTTTCTTAAATAAAAGGTAGCTAATTATATAGACTTTTACTGGCTTTTTTCAGCTAACAATATGTCCTAGAGAAAATTTTTTTTTCTTTTGCCCGTGCCTTGCAGCATGTGGGATCTTAGTTCCCCAACCAGAGATCAAACCTGTGCAGCCTGCATTGAGAGCATGGAGTCTTAACCACTGTATCAAAAGGAAAGTTCTGACATAGAAATTTTTTTACATCAGTACATAAAGAGCTTCATCATTTTTTGTAGCTGCATAGCCGTCTTTGGGTAGGTGTACCACGGTTTATTTAACCTGTCCTCTAAATAAAGACATAGGTTGTTTCCAGTTTTTTTTTTTTTTTTTTTTTTTTTGCTTTTAGAAATAATACTGCCACAAATAAGCCTGTCCACATGTCATTTTGTATGTGTGCAAGCTCTGTACTAATTTTAGACACATTGCATTCTTTATTTGACTGTCTATTATCCCAGTTTCCTGGAACTCTAGTCATTCAGTCCATCATGTTGTTAGACTCGTGTGCATGGTGGGCATTTTCCTCATCTTTGGTGTGGGTTGTGTGTTCCATGAAACTCTTGTCATCCCAGATTATTGAATAGTCCCTCCAGAGTGTTGCTATATTTACTCCTCCAGGTAAATCCAAAGTATCAGCAGCCTGGGATCAACTTTTTATTAAAGTTTTTTGGCTTGGGAGTTTCCTAGACTTCTGGATGGTATAAATTCAAACTTAAATCTATGTGAGACACAAGCCCTGGGTTTTGATTTCTCAAGGGAGAATTTTTTACGCTGAGCCCAAGCAGAAACACACATGCTTTCTTCTTATCTTACTGAGCCAGTGAACAGGTTTCTTTCTAATCTATACTTCCCCTGAGGGTGTGGCCCTCTGAGCATGCCAGCTATAAGCAAGGGTTTCATTCTAACTCCTTGCCTTATGTGGCCCAAGATTTCATTTCCTGTCTCTATGTGGGCATGAAAGCCCAAGCCCCCAGGTTCCTAAAACTGGCAGCAGTGTGACCACCACATCTACCTCCACACCAGCCACTCCCACAGCTACCCCACCTCCACCCAGGAGTCAGTAGCAGCAGCTCATTCACTTTCCACTAAAGCTTTTATTCCCCTCTTCATTTCTGGTGCCTGGTGAGTTTCCTTTCTTGCTTGCACACTTGGATATTCACTTAGAATAATTTTTATTGTATTTTATCTAGGTGCCTGTGGCAGAAGAATTTATGCTTATCCAATTATTTTCCCACAATCCATTTCCTTCCTGGGCTTTGCAGTAATTCACATCAACACTGTTTACCATCCATCTACCCCAGGACCTGTTTGGTAAATGCAAGTAACTACTCCATATAAGAATCATGGTATTTTGGGCTGGTGAAGGATCATACAGATAGTCTAAGACTTCAAGAGCTAAATTTCAGTTGCTGTTACAGTACTTGTATTCAGGCTAGGATTCTGGTACAGTCATTTTCTCTTTCCATTTTGCTACGTGGTTCTCCTTTTATTTGGATTAAAGAATCATCTAAGTTATAGAGGTTTTTTTTGTTTTGTTTTGTTTTGCAGTACATGGGTCCCTCACTGTTGTGGCCTCTCCCGTTGCGGAGCACAGGCTCTGGACGCGCAGGCCCAGCGGCCATGGCTCATGGGCCCAGCTGCTCCGCGGCATGTGGGATTTTCCCGGACCGGGGCACGAACCTATGTCCCCTGCATCGGCAGGCGGACTCTCAACCACTGAGCCACCAGGGAAGCCCTAAGTTACGGATTTTTAATCAAAACCTTTAATATCTATTTTGTAAACAGCCAGAGATGGTGTCAATAAACAGATTCTCATTTTAATCCCAGTATTTTCAGATGGAACATGAGGTCAGGAGAGTTTAACTGACATACTTGTCACTACTTTGGTAGGGTGACATTAACCAGAAGTGAAGAACTCTTTCTGACTCCCCACATAAGCAGTGATGATTGGAGTTTTGTTTAATATTTCTGCCCTTTTGTTCTTTACCATTAGGCACTATGAAGCTATTTATCAGTGTCAGTTTATTATCTATAAACAGGATGATAGTCTGCACTCCTTTTGTTCTTAGAATATTGTCCCTGTACCTCTTTTCTGACGTGCTCGACTTATGTAATGTTGATATTCCTCTAATCTACTGATGCTGGGCTTGAGAGCAACTCAGGCAATATGTCTTATGCCAAACAGTGGTATAAAGCCCCATTCCATATGGAAATATCTCAGTGCACTGGGCAGGTGATTAGCATCACAAGATGTTACGAACTGACCAGAAGATAGAAGGAGACTTCCCAGGACAAAGATCTCGAGATTGGGGCTAGAGGTCATGTTGACAAGCTAATGCCTCCCATTTCTCCTGAAAATGCATCTGTTGCTGGTCATTGAATTGATGTGATGGTGATAGAAGTGGTTGGGGGGAACTCAGTAAAACTAGATTACTATTGCAAAGTGTTCAATGGTTTTGTGATTTTATATGAGCCTTGTTCAAAACGTCCCTCTTTCCTTTGATCTAGGCTGGGAATATATAGTTCTGTCCCAATATGAAGCAAGAATTGTAATGTTGGAACGGTCCTTGTTTTCTCTCTATTATTCCAGGACATATGGGGGACCCAGTACTTATATGGGGGTGTCCTACCATCAGTCTGAAAATTGTGGTTCTTTTAGAGCTAGAACCACACAGGACATTCCTCTCTCACCTGCTGCTTCCTTTGCAAAGCTGCTTCCAAGATATAAGCACTAACTCAAATTCTCTAAAGAGAAGAAAACTTTGATAACCCAGAGTCAGCAGGGGGAAATGCTGAGTTTAGGAATAGAAAATTCCAAAAGTCACCAGCAAACCAAAAGAATATGTATCAAAATGATACTCCATTTCCAGCCATTCCATCATGCTTGCTCAAGAGAGATGAATACTGTGGTAATTTATCAGTCAGCACGATGGTACATCTGCTCCATCATAATTATCTGATACTTAGGAGAATTGGCCTGGAATGAGAGTGCAAGAATCACATAATCTATTCTAAGCACACAGCATTTTTAATCCATTCCCTTGGGGAAGCTGAAAGGCAGGTCACTATAATTTGCATACGCTGGAAGTAATTTGATTTTGTTAACTTACTTACAATACCTAGAATTACAGAATCATAAAATCCCAAGGTTGACAGAGAATGTAAATGTTATTTAGCCCATCCAATTCAGGAATAGGCTTATACAAGCTCTGTTTCAATACCTTCAGTGATGGGCAACTTGCCTTTCCCCAGGGAAGGCTAATGGGACTATCTTTTCCCCACTATGAGGAGACAGAGATTTCCCAGGAAAGGTCACAGCTTTTCAAAAACCAGGTTTTCTACAAATTCATGTTGAGCTATTGTAGCAGGCATCTCCATTTCCTCACTACCCAATGATTCACCTCTCGGGAGTTCCCCAAACCTTTCCCCTTTGTCTCAGATCCTGTCCCACCAACCGTTCCCACCTCTCACCAGGCATCCTCATTCCTACACTTATTGAGGAAATCAAAACTACCAGACAAAAGCTGTTAGCCTCCTTCCTTCTGACTCTCTCTCATTGCTCATCATTTCCTTCCCTTTGTGCTCAAGGAAGAAGTATCTCTCTTCTTGACCCAAGGTAAACCTTTCTCTTTATGCGCCAGGGTGGGGTTTATGGTAAGAGTGCATCTCAGCCTTTCCTACCTACTTCGATGAGGGTATTTTCTAATTTGCCAAAATGTATAGGAGTTGCTCAGGTAGCTTCTGGATTGTTTCAGAAGGAGTTCTTTCATGTGTAGCTGTAGATTCAGTGTGTGCATGGTAAGAGATAAGTTCAGCAGCCTCCTATATTGCCATCTTGGACAACATAAACCTTCCTCTCTTGCTGGAAATCACACACCTTCTGTCATATGTTAAACTTGAATGGCCAGGCAGGTCCTCTCTTTCCTGTAGCTCCAACTTCTCCACCTCTTCTGGGTCATTCTCCTCAATTTATAAATATGTTCAGGCCTTTCTTTTATTTAAAAATAGCCGCTCTTCACCCTGCTGCCCTTCTCATTTCTCTTTTCTTATCCTTCTTGTATTAGTTAGGACAAGCTAGGTTATGCTGCTGTAACAAACAGCCCCAAATCTAACATAACAAAGGTTTGGTTTATTTTTCCTCACTCAGGCAATGTCCACTACAGGTCAAAGTGACTTTCCAGAGCAACTGTCTTCCATGTGGGAACACAGCAAAGCAGGCTGCTTTAATCTTGTGTCTCCCCCTTCTCAGCACAAGGTCTCCTCCACTTGCTGCAGCAGGAGAAGTGATAACCTCCTTCTAACTCTAAGGGGGAAAGAAAAGTTTCAAGGAAAAAAGAACTAAAAATTCACTAGAAGATTTTCACCACACCTTCACCAACTTCCTTGACTACAGATTCAATGTCTGCTGTCTCCACTTCCTTGCTTCTGAGTTGTACCTTAACTCCTGAAAATGGCTCCTGCCCCACACTCTACAGAAAATGCTAACTCTCCCAATGACCAATTATTGTCCTGGCTTTTCCTACTAGGATCGCAGGAATTCAGCCTCCTGCAGAATCCCCTTTACTGGGCTGTATTTTAATGTCTTGCTCTGGGCTTTTCTTGACAGTCATTATAAGAAACAGTCAGAATTAATTTTCTACATTTACTATGGAGTTTTTTTGGAAGAATTAGTCTAATAAATGCCCCCTTTTTCCTTATATAAACACTAGGTGAAAAATAATTTTAGAATTTAGTGCCAGCAAGAGTGTCTTCTCGCCTAAGAAAATATGTTCATATCTTTTACATAACATTCCATGGGTTTTTTTGTTGTTTTTTTTGTGGTACGCGGGCCACTCACTATTGTGGTCTCTCCCGTTGCAGAGCACAGGCTCCGGACGCGCAGACTCAGTGGCCATGGCTCACGGTCCCAGCCGCTCCGCGGCATGTGGGATCTTCCTGGACCGAGGCACAAACCCGTGTTGCCTGCATTGGCAGGCGGACTCTCAACCACTGTGCCACCAGGGAAGCCCATGTTTTGTTTTTTATACTGGCTACCAAGAAGCTTAGAACCAAACCGTATGATCCATTTTAATAGTAATATATATACAGACATCCAAATCAGAGAGGAAGAAGTAAAATTGTCTTTGTTTGCAGGTGACAGAATCTTATATATAGAAAATCCTAAAGACTCCATCAAAAAACTGTTAGAATGAATCAATGAATTCAGTAAAGTTTCAGGATACAAATTCAACATACAGAAATCAGTTGTATTTCCAACACTAACAATGAAACATCTGAAAAAGGAAAAGAAATTTTAAAAAAGCAATCCCATTCACAATAGCATCAAAAACAATAAAATGGTTAGGAATAAATTTAACCAAGGAGGTGAAAGATCTGTACATGACTCTGATGAAAGAAATTGAAGACACAAACAAAAGGAAAGATATCCCATGTTCATGGACCAGAAAAATTAATATTGCTAAAATATCAATAGTAACCAAAGTCATCTATATGTTCAATGCAATACCCATCAAAATTCCAGTGGCTTTTGTTTTTTTACAGAAATAGAAAAATCAATTCTAAAATATGTATGGGATCACAAAAGACCTCAAATAACCAAAGAAATTCTGAGAAAGAGAAATAAAGCTGTTGGCACCACATATTCCTGATTTCAAACTATACTATAAAGCTATAGTGATCAAAACAATATGGTACTGGCATAAAAATAGACATATAGACTAATGGAACAGAATAGAAAGCCCAGAAATAAATCCTAACAAATACAGTCAATTATTATTTGACAAAGTAGCCAAGAATACTCGATGGGGAAAGGATAGTCTCTTCAATAAATGGTTTTGGGGAAACTGGATAACCATATACAGAAGAATGAAATTGAACCCCTATCTAACACCATTCACAAAAATTAACTTGAAATGGATTAAAGACTTAAACATAAAAGCTGACCCATAAAACTCCTAGAAGAAAACATAGGGGGAAATTTCCTTGACATTGGTCTCGGCAATGATTTTTTTGGATATGACACCAAAAGCACAAGCAAAAAGAGCAAAAATAAATAAGTAGGACTACATCAAGCTAAAGAACTTATGCACAGCAGAAGAAACAATCAACAAAATGAAAGGCAACCTATGAAGTGGGAGAAAATATTTTTAAATCATATATCTGATATCCTAAATATATAAAGAGCTCATACAACTTAATAGGAAATAATCCAATTAAAATGGGCGAGGAGCTGAATATAAATTTTTCTGAAGAAGGTAAATGGCCAATAGGTACATGAAAAGATGCTCAGTGTTGCTAATCATCAGAGAAATGCAAATCAAAACCACGAGATATCACCTCACACCTGTTAAAATTACTGTCATCAAAAAGACAAGAGGTAACAAGTGTTGGCAAGAATGTGGAGAAAAGAAAACACTTGTGCTCTGTTGGTAGGAATGTAAATTGGGATGACCACTATGGAAAATAGTATGGAGGTTCCTCAAAAAAATTAAAAATAGGACTACCATTTGATCCAGCAATCCCTCTTCTGCATATATATCCAAAGGAAATGAAAATAGGATCTCAAAGAGATATCTGCATTCCCATGTTCATTGCAGCATTATTCACAATAGCCAAGATATGGAAAAGCCTAAGTGTCCATCAGCAGCTGAATGGCTAAAAGAGATGTGGTGTACACATACACAGTGGAATATTAGTCAACTATAAGAAAGAAAGAAATCCTGCCTTTTGTGACAACATGGACGAAATGAGGCAATTATGCTAAGTGAAATAAGCCAAATAGATACTATGTGTATAATATCACATGTATGTGGAATCTAAAAAAGCCAAACTCAGAGACAGAGAGTAGAGTTACGAGGGGCTGGGGGGGGTGGGAAATTGGGGAGATGTTGGTCAAAGAGTACAAATTTCCAGTTATAAATAAGTTCTGGGGATCTAATGTACAGCATAGTGATTATAGTTAACAGTACTGTATTATACACTTGAAAGCTGCTAAGAGAGTAGATTTTAAACGTCCTCACCACAAAAAAAGCAATGGTAATTATGTGACATAATTGGGGTGTTAGCTAAAACTATGGTAGTAACCATTTTGCAATATATGTGTATCAAATCAACATGTTGTATACCTTAAATTTACACAATGTTATATGTCAGTTAAATCTCAATAAACCTGGAGAAAACTAATAATAATAATTTAGTTTACTTGCTTCCTCTTTTCCTCAGTCTCAATTTTCTCTACTTATCCGTCCAGCCTATTTGAAAGATACCTTTTCCTCTGAGATCTCAAATTTATTTTTTAAAGCATTGAGGGTATAAAAACTTTAAAAGGCCTTTTCTGACCAGACTGGAGAATCTACCTGTGGTGTTCCTAACCCTACAGCAGAGCTAGAGAGTCTCACATGATGCAGCTAAGCTACAATCAATCACAGTTATGTTAGAGAAGATGGGAGAAGGTACTCCAGGCAGCAGAAATCCTCAGCTCTTGTCTGAACCTTCCAGATTCTCCTGCCTGAGCCCCAGGACAGACACAGGAGATTCTGAAGAGAGAACAGATTCTGTAGCTGCTGAGTCTGCAGCATCCTTCCCCCTAGCAGCACAGGAAGGGAGTAAGTCACTGTATTCAGAGAACAAGTGGGACAGTAAACCAAAGGTCTGAGGAGAGAGCTTTGTCTAAGAAGAAGGCATGATGATCAAGATTTGGGTATCAGGGTGATGCTATCTTTGTAGAATTAAATGGGATGTTTTTTTAAACCAGAGGTCCCCAACCTTTTTGGCACCAGGGACCGATTTTGTAGAAGACAACTTTTCCATGGACCAGGGGGATAAGGGGATGGTTTCGGGGTGATTCAAGCACATTACATTTATTGTGCAGTTTATTTCTATTATTATTACATGTAATACATAATGAAATAATTGTACAACTCACCATAATGCAGACTCAGTGGGAGCCCTGAGCTTGTTTTCACTTGCCACTCACCTATAGGGTTTTGATATGAGTCTGCAAGCAATTGATTTTATTATGGCCTCTGTGCAGTCAAACCTCTCTGCTAATGATAATCTGTATTTGCAGCCGCTCCCCAGTGCTAGCATCACTGCCTCAGCTCCACCTCAGATCATCAGGCATTAAATTCTCATAAGGAGTGTGCAACCTAGGTCCCTCACATGCGCAGTTCACAGTAGGGTTCACACTCCTATGAGAATCTAATGCCGTCGCTGATCTGACAGGAGGTGGAGCTTAGGCGGTGATGCAAGCAATGGGAAGTGGCTGTAAATACAGATGAAACTTTGCTCACTGGCCCACCACTCACCTCCTGCTGTGCGGCCTGGCTCCTAACAGGCCACGGACCAGTACCAGTCCATGGCCCGGGGGTTGGGGACCCCTGTTCTAAACTCTGGGATAAATGACATGTGAATTGTGCTTTAAAGTTTTGACAGAATTCACCCATGGATCTGTTCTTTGAAATCTCTTTGACTCTTCTGATTCTTTTTCTATAATCACTCATTTTTTATTTTCCAAAGATTTTTGAATCTCTCAGCAAACGTAGCACAATGTTCTCTTTCATTTGAAAACAATGTCCTTTGTTCATGTAGTTATATTCCCTTTCTCAAATCTAATGTTAGATATGTCTTCCCTTATTTTCTTAGTTAACTCTATTAGAGATTTGCCTATTTTTTTTTAATGAGCACCTAAATTGTTTATTAATTTTATTATTTTCCAGTTTGTTGATTTCTGCATTTGTTCTTCTGTCTTTCCTTAAGTCTGTTTGTTGGGAAGTATAGGAAGATTAGCCTCCTAACTTGAAGGTGGGGTCCATTTATTTTTTGTTAAATATCATTACCAATTAATGCTATAAAATTTCCTCCAAATATAGTTTTGGTTGTATTTCTTAGGTTTGATACATAGTTTCTTGTTATTGTAGTTTTACTTTACAAATGATTTATTTTCTAGCCATATTGCTTTGTTACTAGAAAACGTGGCCTCCAAGGTTTCTACCTTTTCAAATGTATTGTGTATTTCCTAATGATTCAGTGTGGTAGGCAGCTTCTGACAAGACTCCCAATGATCTCCATCTCCTGGTATTCATGCCCTTGTATAATCCCCTCTTCTATAGAGTAGACTGTACCTAGCGACTTGCTTCTAATGAGTAGAAAAAGTGTTGTGATGTCACTTTCAAGTTAAGATTGTAAAAGACTGTGAATTTTGTTCTCTCTCTCTCATTTGCTCACTCTTATGAAAGTCAAATGTCATGTTGTAAGACCCACATGGCAAAAAACTGAGGGCAGACTCGAACCAACACCCAGTGAGGAACTGAATACTACCAATTGTCAATGTGAACGAGCTTAGAAGTAGATCCTTCCCAAGCTGAGCTTTCATATGAGACCACAACTTCAGCCAGCAGCCTTGTAAGTGACTCTGAGACAAAGGGCTCAGCTAAGCTGAACCCAGATTACTGGTCCACAGAAATTGTGATAATAAATATTGGAGGTTTTTTTTTAATGTATTTGATATTTTTATTGAAGTATAGTTGCTGTACAATATTATGTAAGTTACAGGTGTATGATATAGTGAATCACAATTTTTAAAGGTTATACTCCATTATAGTTATTATAAAAGATTGGCTATATTTCCCATGTTATATAATATATCCTTGTAGCTTACTTTATACATAATAGTTTGTAACTCCTACTTCCCTACCCCTATATTGCCCCTCCCTGCTTCCCTCTCCCCACTGGTAACTACTAGTTTGTTCTCTATATCTGTGAGTCTGCTTATTTTTTGTTATATTTACTAGTTTGTTGTATTTTTTAGATTGCATATACAAGTGATATCATACAGTATTTGTCTTTATCTCTCTGACTTGTTGTACTTAGCATAATACCCTCCAAATCCATCCATGTTGTTACAAATGGCAAAATTTCATTCTTTTTTATGGCTGTGTAGTATTCCATTGTATATATATACCATTTCTTTATCCATTCATCTGTTGATGGACACAGGTTGCTTCCATATCTTGGCAATTGTAAATAATGCTGCTATGAAAATTGGGGTGCAAGCATCTTTCTAAATTAATGTTTTTGGTTGTTTCCAATATATACCCAGGAGTAGAATTGCTGGAATATGTGGTAGTTCTATTTTTAGTTTTTTGAGAAATCTCTACACTGTTTTCCACAGTGGCTGCACCAATTTACATTCCCACCAACAGTGTACAAGTGTTCCCTTTTCTCCACATCCTCGCCAACATTTGTTATTTGTGTTCATTTTGAGGTTAGCCATTTTGACAGGTGTGAGGTGATATCTGCTTGTGGTTTTGATTTGCATCTCCCTGATGGTTAGCGACGTTGAGCATCTTTTCATGTGCCTATTGGCCATCTGCATTTCCTTTTTGGAAAAACATCTATTCAGTTCTTCTGACCATTTTTAAATCAGGTTTTGGGTTTTTGATGTTGAGTTGTACAAGCTGTTTATATATGTTTTATATCAATCTGTTATTGGTCCTATTATTTGCAAATATCTGTTCCCATTCAGTAGGTTGTCTTTTTGTTTTGTTAGTGGTTTCCTTTGTTGTGCAAAAGCTTTTAAGTTTAATTAGGTCACAATTGTTTATTTTTGTTTTTATTTCATTTTCTTTAGGAGACAGAGCCAAAAAAGTATTGCCATGACTTATTTTAAAGAGTGCTCTGCCTATGTATACTATCTGGTCTTACATATAAATCTTTAAATGTAAGTTTTTTTTTTTTTTGTATATGGTGTTAGAGAATGTTCTAATTCATTCTTTTGCATGTAGTTGTCCAGTTTTCCCAGCAACACTTATTGAAAAGACTGTCTTTTCTCTATTGTGTATTCTTGCCTCCTTTTTCATAGATTAATTGACCATAAGTGTATGGGTTTTTTTCTGGGCTCTCTATCCTGTTTCATTGATCTCTGTGTCTGGTTTTGTGCCTATACCATGCTGTTCTGATTACTGTAGCTTTGTAGTATAGTCTGAAGTCCAGGAGCATGATTCCCCAAGCTTTATTTTTCTTTCTCAAGATTGTTTTGGCTACTCGGGGTCCTTTGTGTTTCCATACAAAATTTTAAATTATTTGTTCTATCAATAATTCTGTGAAAAAATGCCATTGGTACGTTTTTAGGAATTGCATTGAATCTGTAGATTGTCTTGGATAGTATGGTCATTTTCACAATATTAATTCTTTCAATACAAGAACATGGTATACCATACCATCTGTGTCATCTTTAATTTCTTTCACCAGTGTCTTATTGTTGTCTGAGTACAGGTATTTTGTCTCCTTAGGTAGGTTTATTCCTAGGTATTTTATTCTTTTTGATGCGATGGTAAATGGGATTATTTCCTTAATTTCTTTTTCTGCTACTATGTGGTTAGTGTAAAGAAATGCAACAGATTTCTGTATATTAATTTTGTATCCTGCAACTCTACTGAATTCATTGATGAGGGCTAATAGTTTTTTGGTAGTGTCTTTAGGATTTTCTATGTATAGTATCATGTCACCTGTAAACAGTGACAGTTTTACTTCTTCCTTTCCAATTTGGATTCCTTTTATTTATTTTTCTTGTCAGATTGCTGTGGCTACAACTTCCAAATCAATGTTGAATAAAAGTGGCAAGAGTGGGCATCCTTGTCTTTTTCCTGATCTTAAAGGAAATGCTTTCAGCATTTCACCATTGAATATGTTAGCAGTGGGTTTGTCATATATAACCTTTATGATTTTCCCTCTATGCCTGCATTTTGGAGAGTTTTTATTATAAATTGATGTTGAATTTTATCAAAAGCTTTTTCTACATCCATTGAGCTGATAATATGGTTTTTATTCTTCAGTTTGTTAATGCAGTGTATCCCACTGATTTTGAAAAATCCTTGCATCCCTGGGATAAATCTCACTTGATCCTAGTGTATGATTCTTTTAATGTATTGTTGGATTTCGTTTGCTAGTACTTTGTAGAGGACTTTTGCATCCATGTTCATCAGTGACATTGGCCTGTGTTTTTCGTTTTTTGTGATATCTTTGTCTGGTTTTTGTATCAGAGTGATGTTGGCCTCATAAAAGGAGTCTGAAAGTGTTCCTTCCTCTGCAATATTTTGGAATAGTTTGAGAAGGATAGGTGTTAACTCTTCTCTAAATGTTTGGTAGAACTCGTCTGTGAAGCCATCTGGTCCTCGATTGTTGCTTTTTGGGAGTGTTTAAATTACTGATTTAATTTCTGTACTGGTAATTGGACTGTTCAGATTTTCTATTTCTTCCTGGTTCAGTCTTGGGAAATTGTACATTTCTAAGAACTTGTCCATTTCTTCTAGATTGTCCATTTTATTGGCATATAGTTGTTCATAGTAGTCTCTTATGATCCTTTGTATTTCTGTGGTGTCAGTTGTAACTTCTCCTTTTACATTTCTGATTTGATTGGTTTGGTCCTCTTCCTTTGTTCCTTGATGAATCCAGCTAAATATTGATCAATTTTGTTTATCTTTTCAAAGAACCAGCTTTTGATTTCATTGATCTTTTCTATTTTTATATTAGTCTCTATTTCATTTATTTCTGCTCTGATCTTTATGATTTCTTTCCTTCTACTCACTTTGGGTTTTGCTTGTTCTTCTTTCTCTAGCTCCTTTAGTTGTAATGTTAGGTTGGTTACCTGAGATTTTTCTTGTTTCCTAAGGTAAGCCTGTATCGCTATAAACTCCCTCTTAGAACTGCTTTTGCTGTGTCCCATAGGCTTTGGACCATCATGTTTTCGTTTTCATTTCTCTCTAGGCATTTTTTAACTTACTCTTTGATTTCTTCAGTGATTCATTTGTTGTTCACTAGCATATTGTTTAGCCTCCACGTGTTTGTGGGTTTTGCAGGGGTTTTTTGCTTGTAGTTGATTTCTAGTCTCATTGGCATTATTGCAGAAAAGACACTTGATATGATTTCAATTTTCTTACATTTATTGAGGCTTGTTTCGTGACCTAGAATGTGATCTAAGATGGAGAATGGTCCATGTGTATTTGAAAAGAATGTGTATTCTGCTGCTTTTGGATGGGATACTCTTTATCTATCAATTAAGTTCATCTGATCTAATGTATTATTTAAGGCAAGTGTTTCCTTACTCATTTTCTGTCTGGATGATCTGTCCATTGATGTAAGTGAGGTGTTAAAATCCCCCACTATTATAGTGCTACTGTCAATTTCTCCTTTTGTTTATTAATCTTTGCCTTATATATTTAGGTGCTCCAATGTTTGTTGCATATATATTTTCAATTGTTGTATCTGCTTCTAGGATTGATCCCTTGATCACTATGTAGTGTCCTTCTTTGTCTCTTATAACAGTCTTTATTTTAAAATCTATTTTGTCTGATATAAGTATTGCTACTCCAGGCTTCTTCTGATTTCAGTTTGTGTGGAATACTTTTTTCCATCCTCTCACTTTCAGTCTGTGTTTGTCTCTAGATCTGAAGTGAGTCTCTTGTAGGCAGCATATATATGGGCCTTGTTTATATATCCATTCAGCCATTCTATGTCTTTTGGTTGGAGCATTTAGTTCATTTACATTTAAAGTAATAATTGATATGTATGTTCTTATTGCCATTTTGTTAATTGTTTGGGTATTTATTTATTTATTCATTTATTTTTGGCTGCATTGAGTTTTCATTGCTGCATGTGGGCTTTCTCTAGTTGTGGCGAGAACTGCAGTGCACAGGCTTCTCATTGCTGCAGTGCACAGGCTGCAGTGCACAGGCTTCTCATTGCAGTGGCTTCTCTTTGTTGCAGAGCAGGGGCTCTAGGCGCATGGGCTTCAATAGTTGCGGCATGCAGGCTCAATAATTGTGGCTCGTGGGCTCTAGAGCGCAGGCTCAGTAGTTGTGGCACATGGGCTTATTTGCTCCGCAGCATGTGGGATGTTACCGGACCAGGGCTCAAACCCACATCCCCTGCATTGGCAGGCAGATTCTTAACCACTGTACCACCTGGGAAGCCCCTGGGGGTTGTTTTCTGTATGTCTTTTTTTCCTTTTATCTTCTTTTGTTCTCTTCATTTGTGATTTGATGACTATCTTTATAGTTATGTTTGGATTCCTTTTTCTTTTTTGTGTGTATATCTATTACAGATTTTTGGTTTGTGGTTACCATGAGGTTTTTGTATAGCAGTCTATATATGTACATAATTGTTTTAAGTTGCTGATCTCTTAATATCAAATGCATTTTTAAAACCTCCATTTACTCTCCTCCCCTCACAATGACTGCTTTTGTTATCATATTTTACATCTAATTGTTTTGTATATCCCTTGACTGCTTATTGTAGATATAGATTATTTTTACTACTTTTGTCTTTTTGTGTGTGTGTGTGGGTGGATGATTTCCTACCTTTAATATATGTTTGTTTTTATTGGTGAGCTTTTTTATTTCATAATTTTCTTGTTTCTAGTGTGGCCTTTTCTTTTTTGCCTGGAGAATTTCATTTAACATTTGTTGAAAAGCTGGTTTGGTGGTGCTGAACTCTTTTAGCTTTTGCTTGTCTGTAAATCTATTGATTTCTCCATCAAACCTGAAGGAGAGCCTTGCTAGGTAGAGTATTCCTGGTTACAGGTTTTTCCCCTTTTATTACGTTAAATACATTGTGCCACTCCCCTTTGGCCTCCAGAGTTTCTGCTGAAAAAAATCATCTGATAGCCTTATGGGAATTCCCTTGTATGTTATTTTTTGCTTTTCCCATGCTGCTTTTAATATTCTCTCTTTATCTTTAATGTTTGTCTTTTTTTTTCCACTTTTTTTTTTTTTTTTTTTTTTTTTTTTTTGCGGTACGCAGGCCTCTCACTGTTGTGGCCCCTCCCATTGCAGAGCACAGGCTCCGGACGTGCAGGCCCAGAGGCCATGGCTCACGGGCCCAGCCGCTCCGCGGCATATGGGATCCTCCCGGACCGGGACACAAACCCGTGTCCCCTGCATTGGCAGGCAGACTCTCAACCACTGTGCCACCAGGGAAGCCCAATATTTGTCATTTTGATTACAGTGTGTCTTGGTGTGTTCCTCTCTGGGTTAATCCTGTATGGGACTCTCTGAGCTTCCTGGACTTGAGTGACTATTTCCTTTCCCAGGTTAGGAAAGTTTTCAGCTATTATGTCTTCAAATATGTTCTCAGACCCTTTCTCTCTTCTCCTTCTGGGACACCTATAATATGAATATTACTGCACATGATCTTGTCCCAGAAGTTTCTTAAACCATCTTCATTTCTTTTCTTTCTTTTTTTTTTTTTGTGTTCAGCATCAGTGATTTCTACTATTCTGTCTTCCAGCTCACTGATCCATTCCTCTGTATCATTTAGTCTATTATTGATTCCTTCTAGTGTACTTTTCATTTCAGTTACTGCATTCCGCATCTCTGTTTGGTAGTTCTGTATATTTTCTAACTCTTTATTAAAAACTTCTAGCCTCTCACTCTGTGCATCCCTTCTTCTCCAGAGTTCTTTGATCATCTTTATGATCATTACTCTAAACTCTTTCTCAGTAGAATGCCTATCTCCACTTCACTTAGTTTTTCTTCTGGGGTTTTATCTTTTTCCTTCATCTGGAACATGTTCCTCTGCTGCCTCATTTTGTCTATGTTGCTATTTGTATTTTTATATATGTGATAATTTATTTACATTTCTTAACCCTGCAGAAATGGCCTGCTATAGGAGATATCCTATGTGCCCCAGTAGTGCACTCCCCTCTTGTCACCCAAGCTATATGCTCTAGGGGTTCCCACATGAAGGCTGCATATGTCCTTCTTTTGTGGTGGACTGACTATGTGGGTGGTCTAGTAGGCTTGTTTGGCCTCTAGCCCAGTTGGTTGCCAGGCCGTGCCTTGTGAAGATGGTACTGGTCTCTGGTGAGTGGGAGCTGGCCATGAAGTAGTTGGCTGCAAAGCCCTAGGGGGACCTGGGCTAGTGCTGCCTCACTGGTGGGCAGAGTGAGGGGCCAGAAGACTCTGGGGCTGTTGTTCACCCACTGGTGGGTGAAGCCATGTCCTGGGATTATTGCCAGACTATTGGCAGGCAGAGCTGAGCCCCAAATTCTTGCTGCAGGGCCCAGGGATCCCAGAGCTAGTGTCAGATCACTGGTGAGGGGCAGGGATACCAGTTCCCTACACAGTTGGGTATGGGGTACAGAGTGTCCTGAAGCTTTTGTTGGTCTGCTAGTGGACAGGGCTTTGGCCCAGCTGGTCCCAGGGTAGGATCTGGCCTGCTGTGCAGGCTGTGTCCACAGGTTGTGAGATTATGGTTTTCTTGCATCTGGTGTCTGTCCCCTGGTGGGTGAGGCTGGCCTAGAGGCCAGTGCAGGCTTCCTGGAAGGCAAGGCCAATGCCTGTACACTGGAAGATGGAGCTGAGTCTTGGCCCTCTGGTTGGCAAGGCTGTGTCTAGAGGCATGTTTATAGGTAGCTGTGGGCTCAGAAAGTTTTTAAGCAGCCTCTCTGCTGATGGATGGGGCTGTGTTCCCCTCAGTTAGTTGTTTGGCCTGATGTATCCCAGCACTGGTGCCTACAGGCTATTGGGTGGGGCCAAGTCTTGGCACTAATGAAGCAGAGGGAGGATCCCAAGATGGCGGCCACTAGTAGCAGTGTCCGTGAGGTAGAAGGAACTCCCATGTATGGCTGGGCCAATGTCTATGTCCCCAGGGTGAGCCACAGCCACCCCCAACCTCTCCAGGAGATTCTCCAAGACCAGCAGGTAGGTCTGGCCCAGGCTCCTATCAAATTACCTTTTTTGTCCTGGGTGCTGGAGCATGTGAGATTTTGTGTGTACCCTTTAAGAGTGAAGTCTCTATTTCCCTCAGTTGTGTGGGGCTCCTGAAATTAAACCTTGCTGGCCTTCAAATCCAAATGCTTTGGAGGCTCATCTGGAGGCTGGGGAGCCCAATGTTGGGCTCAGAACTCTCATTTCTGTGGGAGAACCTCTGCAATATATTTATTTTCTGGTTTTTCAGTTGCCCACCTGCATGTATGGGACTTGATTATATTGTGAGTCTTCCCCTCCTAACTGCCTCATTGTGGTTCCTTCTTTATGTCTTTAGTTGTAGAAGACCTTATCTGGTAGGTTCTGCTCTTTTACATCAATGGTTGTTCTGTAGATAGTTGTGATTTTGGTGTGCTCATGAGAGGAGGTTAGCTCAATGTTTTCCTCCTCCACCATCTTGGCTGACCTCCATAAATATTGTTATTTTAACCCCCTAAGTCTTGTGGTAATTTCTTACACTTCAATAGGTAGCTAGCTAATATATTCAGATTGGTCAATGTGTATATATTTCATAATCTTTTTCTTTGGAGAAATGTTTTCTCTGTTCAATATATATATATATTTTATATATTATATATGTATAAAATAAAGTTTATTTTTTACAAGTTTTTCTCTCAGCACTTGACATCAATGATTACTCCTCCTTGGGTGTTCCCTTGACACCACTCTTTGCTGATTCTTCTGACTTTTCTCTAGTAGGAGTGATCTAATTCAAGCCAAATATAACCTTCTCCAGAACTTTTCTGCAAAATTTACAATTAAAGGGGAAAAAAAGAACTTTCTATTAGAGTTGATAGAGTTTCCAGTGGTTATCTTGCTGCTTCATGCAGAGAGGCTGTAAGAAAATAAAGCCAAGCATATGAGGTCAGAGAGATAAGTGCCTGAGGCCTGAGGACACTGTTTGAGCCCCTAGATCCAGCCATGCTTGCATTCCTTAGACTTCCCAGATCCACACATAGACTTTTTGCCTAAACTAATTCAAGCTGGACTTCTCCCTCTTGCAACTAAACATCCTATTTAATATCACTCCCAGTATTATCTCTTATCTCAGCATTTTCCTGGAGTTTCCCACATCTCCAACTTCATACTGATTAAATCTACCTGGATTCCTTCACACACTAAACACATCCAAATAGTCATCTTTTCTACCAGTCCTTCTCATTTCTTCATGATCTCTGTTTCTTTAGAGGTGCCACCAACCTCTGAATTACTTAAATTTAAAGCCCCAAATTTTCTTCAATACACCTTCCTCTCTCTTCATATTCTGTTGTTATCAAGTCGTCTATCCTTTCCTAATCATGGAAACTACCTGGCTCAGATCTTCCTCTTCTCTCATCTAGACTATGTCAGCAGCCTCCTCCCTGGTCTCTTTGACTCCCATCTCATGCCCTTGCAACTCACCCTGCACAGGTGACCAGGTGACTTTTCCTAAATTTCAGCTCTGATAACATCACTCCACTGACCAAAAGCTGCACTGGCTTCTCATTGCCCACAGAATAAATCTGGCATTAGGAGCCCTCTGGTCATATGGGAGCTGACACTTAACTGAACCCTTCCTGCTGCCATGTCTGGCCTGAGTCCTCTACCTACCTTACCTATCAAGTCTTCATAAAACCCTAAGAGTCTCTATCATTATGTCCATTTTACAGAAGGTAAGTTAACTCCAGAGGTCTCAGAGCTGGTAAATGTTATAGTGTTTGACCTGATTTTTACTCACTGTACCCTATTATACTGCGTAACATACCCTTATAGAAATATCTCCTTAGCTGTCACTTTACTAAAGATTACATTTCAGTAAAACTATTGTGTGACCCTCTCCAGTTCCCTCCTCCAGCTTCCCACCGCTATGTTTTACTTGTGCAGTCCCCTTGCCCAGGACGTTCTGGCCCATTATCACCACCCTTCAAGACCTAGCTGATGCCTCTTCCCCCAGGAAGCATTCCCTGAAAATCCCAGTTAAAAGTAAGCTCTTCCCTCCATGAAATGCATTATTTAATTTGTTTTTTTAAAAATTCTGGGTAATTAACTCATGACAAGGTATAAAATACAAAACATACATTTAGAATGATTTGGAATAAACCAAAATAGCCTTTGCATCCTGTTAACTAGTTTCCCTCCCCAGAGGCAATCGGTCCTAACAGTCTCTTAAATACCATTTTAGAGATATTCTGTGCATTTATAAGCTGATATATGGATTTTTCCTTTTTTTTTTTTGCAAATAATGTAGCAACATAGAATACCATAGACATTGTTCTGAATGCTGCTTTTTTCACTTCATTTATTGGAGACTGCTTCATATCAGATATGCTAAGCTGCCTCATGTCTGTCTGTCTGTCTGTCAGTCTCTCTTTCTTATAGAGAACTGTACTATCTATCCATCAGCCTTTTTAATTGAATTGGGCTTTATTCATATACATTTCAAATTCCTTGAGGATAATAATAGTTTTTTTAATTCCTTTATAACATAGCCCCTGGCATGGCTGGTCCACAAGTTGTGGAGTTTTCTTTGTTACTGTTTTTCTTTTAGAAGATTTTTAGATTTACAGAAAGGTTGAAAAGGGTACAGAGTTCCCATATATTCTTCCTTTGTGCCTTTTTAACAACTGATAATACTCCTCATGTGGATGTTCCACAATTTATTAAACAAATCCCTACTGATAGTTATTTAGGTTACTTACAATCATTTACAATGACAAAAGGTTGCAATTAATGCTCTTAAACATGAGTCATCTTGTACATGTGCAGGTATATCTGTAAGATAAGTTCATAAAGGTAGATTTGCTGGATCAAAGGGTTGTGTAACTTTTTGCAGGATGTTGCTAGTGCTCTTCAGAACAGTTGTACCCACTTACACCCCCGTTAATAAGAGTATGACAGAGCTTGTTTCTTCCCACCCTCACTACTTCACCACATTTTCCAGCTTTATTATCTTTGCCAGTCTGACAGGCAGTGGTTGTAGATCATTGTAATTTAATTTGCATTTCATTTTTATAAATGAAGTTGAATATCTTTTCATTTATTTAAAAATTATTTGTATTTTCTTTTCTGTGCATTTTCTATTCACATCATTTGCCCATTTTTCTATTGGGCTGTAGGTCTTTTTCTTATGGCTTTGTAGGGGTTCTTAAATATTAAGAGGCTTTTATTTATGATATAATTTGTAATTTTCCTAATTTATATCCAGACTTTGTTTATGATGTTTCTTTCCATACTGAGCTTTTTAAAAAAATTATGTACCTAAATTTATGTGTTTCTTATGGATTCTGGGTTTGCAGTTATAGTGAGAAAGAACTTCCCTACTCTGAAAAATAAAAACAAAAAATCTCTCATGGTCTCCTATAATATTTTTATATTTAAACATTTGATCCATTTGGAAATTTATTTTGATGCAAAACATGAAGTATAGATCCAAGTTAATTTTTTCCAGACAACTAATGATTGTACCAATTCTATTTATTAAATAATCCATATTTGTATCACTTATTTGAAATGCCTTTAACTTGCTGGTGTATTTTTTTTTTTTTATTTTTTATTTTTTTGGTTCTCGGGCCTCTCACTGTTGTGGCCTCTCCCATTGCGGAGCACAGGCTCCGGACACGCAGGCTCAGCGGCCATGGCTCACGGGCCCAGCCGCTCCACGGCATGTGGGATCTTCCCGGACCGGGGCATGAACCCGTGTCCCCTGCATCAGCAGGCAGACTCTCAACCACTGTGCCACCAGGGAAGCCCTTGCTGGTGTATTCTTTTGGCTAATACTTCATTTTGGATTTCTATGCATTGATAATCAAAAGTGAAACGGGTTTGCAGTTTTCTTTTTTGTGTGTGCTTTTTTGGGTTTTGGTATCAATGTTATGTGTCATAAAAAGAATTTCCCTGTGCTCTGGAATAACAAGTAGCATTACTGCTATCTATCCTTTTAGATTTTCATGGAATTCTCCTGTGAAACCATCTGAGTCTCCTGATATTTTTAGTAGCTGTTTGACAATATTTTCTCTCTGTTCTCTATTAATTTTTCCATTTACATGTTCTGTTTGGGGATAAGTTTGGGCAATATATACTCTCTTATAAAATAATCTATTTCATCCAGATTTTCAAAATGATTTGCATAGAGTGGAACAAAGTAACATCATACAACCCTCTTAGTTTGCTCTGTATCTGAGAATATTACCTTCTTATCAAGAAATAAGTTAATAACTAAATACATTAAAGATTTTCTAATCTTTAGATTAGAAAAATAATAAAAATTAATAAATCTGAGAACTGCTTCTTTAAGGTAAAAAAAAGATGAACTATTGGCCAACCTGATTAACCACTAATCTTTTTACTATCTCCATAGTTTTGCTCTTTCCAGAATGTCATATAGTTAGAATCATTTGGTTGTGTAGCCTTTACAGGTTGACTTCTTTCACTTAGTGAGATGCATTTAAGATTTATGTGTCTTTTAGTGACTTGACATCTCATTTCTTTTTAGCACTGAATAATATTCTATTGTGTGGATGTACCACAGTTTATCCATTCACCTACTGGAGGACATCTTTGTTGTTACCACGTTTTAGCAATTATGAATAAAACTGCTATAAACTCTTGTTTGTAGATCTTCATGTGGACATCTTAGTCAGCTAGGGCTGCTGTAACAAGATACCATAGACTGGGTGGTTTAAAAAACAGACATTGATTTCTCACAGTTCTGGAGGCTGGAATTCCACGGTCAGGGTGCTAGCATGGTCAGGTTCTGGTGAGAGCCCCCTTCCTGGCTTGTAGACAGCTGCCTTCTTCCTGAATCCTCACCAGGGGAGATCTGGTCTCTTCTTAAAAGGACACTAATCCCATCATGAGGACCCCACCATCATGACCACCTCTAAAACTAATCACCTCCCAGAAGTCCCATCTCAAAATACTGTCACATTGGGGATTAGGGCTTCAATACATGAATTTTTAAAGGACACAAATATTCAGTCCTTAACAGTAGACATCTGCTTTCAACTTATGTGGGTAAGTAGCAAGTAGTGTCATGCTGGCAAGAGTGTATTAGCCTGGTAAGAAACCCCCAAACTGTCTTCCAAGGTGGCTGTACCATTTTCCATTCCCACCAGCAATGAATGAGAGCTCCTGTTACACCACATCCTCACCAGCATGTGGTGTTGTCAGTGTTCTGGAGTTTGGCCATTCTAACTGGTATGTAGTGGTATCTCGTTGTTTCAGTTTGCTTTTCCCTAATGGTATATGGTGTGGAACATTTTTTCATATGCTTATTTACCATCTGTATATCTTTTTGGTTTTTTTTTTGGTGAGGTGTCTGTTTAGGTCTTTTGCACACTTTTTAATCAAGTTGTTTGTTTCCTAATCATTGAGTTTTAAGAGTTCTTTGCATACTTTGGATAGCAGTCCTTTATGAGGTATAATTTTTGCAAATATTTTTTCCCAGTCTATGTGTTGTCTTCTCATTCTCTTGTATCTTTCACAGAGTGGAAGTTTCTAACTCACAGAGTTGTCCACACTTAAGCCTTCAGCAATTCGTTGATTACAATTCAGGTTTTCCTAACTTGGTACTGGTTCCCATGGAGGGTTCTGCTCTACTAAGTTGTGATTCTCTGTCTCTTCAGTTTTGGGGGCAGTGGTTTGCCCTGTGATCTCCCTTCTCTGACTGATCTAAGAAGAGTTGTTGATTTTTCAGTTCGTTCAGATTTTTACTTGTTATTAGGATCAATTGGCAAGTTCCAAGCTCTTACATGCTAGGCCAGGACCCAGAAGAACAAAATTTGGTTTTATTTTTTTTAATTTAAATAATAGGGATTTTTGCTTCTAGTTTTATCCATTTTTATTTGTATTGCATTGAGATCAAAGAAAGTCTATAGTAGTTCTACTTCCTGGAACTTACTGAGCTTGCCCTTGTGGGTAGCAATAAGGTTTGATCATAGCCATCATATTTTATGTTGATTTTTGTTTCAGCACAGTCTGGAGGAAGGCCTGAGTCAAGGTGGTGGGGAAATGTAAGGAGAGGTCTGGGTATAGTAACAATTCTGTTCTATTTAGCTGTGGAGAAGACAGTGCCAGCTATAATTTTTGTTTGCCCTGAGCCCTTTCACTTTCTCTTTTCTTCTGCTAATAGAACCCTTCCTTAAAAGTGGGAGCCCATGGAATTCCCTGGTGGCACAGTGGTTAAGAATCCACTTGCCAATACAGGGACATGGGTTTGAGCCCTGGTCCAGGAAGATCCCACATGACACTGAGCAACTAAGCCTGTGCACCACAACTACTGAGCATGCACTCTAGAGCCTGCGAGCCATACTGAGCCCATGTGACACAACTACTGAAGCCCACGCACCTAGAGCCCATACTCCACAAGAGAAGCCACCACAATGAGAAGCCCATGAACCACAACAAAGAGTAACCCCTGCTCACCACAGCTAGAGAAAGACCACATGCAGCAACAAAGACCCAACACAGCCAAAAATTTTTAAATAACATAAAATAAATAATTTTTTTTTAAAATGTAGCCTCATCCACCAAAAGGCAGACAGCAGAAGCAAGAAGAACAAAAATCCTGCAGCCTGTGGAATGAAAACCACATTCACAGAAAGACAGAGGAAATGAAAAGGCAGAGGACTATGATGAAGGAATGAAGGAATAAGATAAAACCCCAGAAAAACAACTACATGAAGTGGAGACAGGCAACTTCCAGAAAAATAATTCATAATAATGATAGTGAATATGATCCAGGACCTCGGAAAAAGAATGGAGGTAAAGACTGAGAAGATGCAAGAAATGTTTAACAAAGACCTAGAAGAATTAAAGAACAAACAAATAGAGATCAATAGTACAATAACTGAAATGAAAAATACACTAGAAGGAAACAATAGCAGAATAACTGAGGCAGAAGAATGGGTAAGTGACATGGAAGACAGAATGGTGGAATTCACTGCTGTCATAAAGAACAGAATAAAGGCAAAAGAATGAAAAGAAATGAAGACAGCCTAAGAGACCTCTGGGACAATATTAAATGCACCAACATTCACATTATAAGGGTTCCAGAAGATGAAGAGAGAGAGAAAGGACCCAAGAAAATATCTGAAGAGATTATAGTCAAAAACTTCCCTAACATGGGAAGGGAAACAGCCACCCAAGTCCAGGAAGTGCAGAGAGTCCCAGGCAGGATAAACCCAAGGAGAAACATGCCAAGACACAGAGTAATCAAATTGACAAAAGTTAAAGACAAAGAAAAATTATTAAAAGCAACAAGGGAAAAATGACAACATACAAGGGAACTCCCATAAGTTTAACAGCTGATTTCTCAGAAGAAACTCTACAAGCCAGAAGGGAGTGGCATGATATATTTAAAGTGATGAAAGGGAAGAACCTACAACCAAGATTACTCTACCCAGCAAGGTTCTCATTCAGATTCGACAGAGAAATCAAAAGCTTTACAAACAAGCAAAAGCTAAGAGAATTCAGAAGCACCAAACCAGCTCTACAACAAATGCTAAAGGAACTTCTCTAAGTGGGAAACACAAGAGAAGAAAAGGACCTACAAAAACAAACCCAAAACAGTTAAGAAAATGGTAATAGGAACATACATATTGATAATTACCTTAAATGGGAATGGATTAAATGCTCCAATCAAAAGACACAGGCTCGCTGAATGGATACAAAAACAAGACCCATATACATGCAGTCTACCAGAGACCAACTTCACACCGAGGGACACATACAGACTGAAAGTGAGGGGCTGGAAAACAATTTTCCACACAAACTGAAATCAAAAGAAACCTGGAGTAGCAATACTCATATCAGATAAAATAGACTTTAAAATAAAGAATGTTACAAGAGACAGAGAAGGACACTACATAATGATCAATTGATCAGTCTGAGAAGAAGATATAAAAATTATAAATATATACACACCCAATGTAGGAGCACCTCAATATATAAAGCAAATGCTAACAGCTATAAAAGAGGAAATCAACAGTAACACAATAATAGTGGGGGATTTTAACACCTCACTTAAACCAATGGAAAGGTCAAGCAGACAGAAAATTAATAAGGAAACACAAGCTTTAAAGGACACAATAGACCAGATAGATTTAATTGATATTTATACACCATACCATCCAAAAACAGCAGATTACACTTTCTTCTCAAGAGCACAAAGAATATTCTCCAGGATAGATCACATCTTGGGTCACAAATCAAGTCTCAGTAAATTTAAGAAAATTGAAATCATTTCAAGCATCGTTTCTGACCATGATGCTATGAGATTAGAAATAAATTACAGGAAAAAAACATAAAAAATACAAATACATGGAGGCTAAACCTTACATTACTAAATAACCAACAGATCACTGAAGAAATCAAAGAGGAAATCAAAAAATACCTAGAGACAAATGACAACAAAAACAAGACGATCCAAAACTTTTGGGATGTAGCAAAAGCAGTTCTAAGAGGGAAGTTTATAGCAATACAATCCTACCTCAAGAAACAAGAAAAATCTCAAAATAAACAATCTAACATTACACCTAAAGGAACTAGAGAAAGAAGAACAAACAAAACCCAAAGTTAGTAGAAGGAAAGAAATCATAAAGATCAGAGCAGAGATAAATGAAATGGAAACAAAGAAAATAATAGCAAAGATCAATAAAACTAAAAGCTGGTTCTTTGAGAAGATAAAATTGATAAACCTTTACCCAGACTCATCAAGAAAAAGAAGGCAAGGACTCAAATCAATAAAATTAGAAATGAAAAAGGAGAAGTTACAACGGACACCGCAGAAATACAAAGCATCCTAAAAGACTACAACAAGCAACTCTATGCCAATCAAATGGACAACCTGGAAGAAATGGACAAAATATAGAAAGATATAGCCTTCCAAGATTGAACCAGGAAGAGATAGAAAATAGGAACAGAACAATCCCAAGTGATTAAATTGAAACTGTGATTAAAAAATCTTCTAACAAACAGAAGGCCAGGAACAGATGGTTTCACAGGTGAATTCTATCAAACATTTTGAGAAGAGCTAACACCCATCCTTCTCAAACTTTTCCAAAAAACTGCAGAGGAAGGAACACTCCCAAACTCGAGGCCACCATCACCATTATACGAAAACCAGACAAGATACTACAAAAAAAATTACAGACCAATATCATTGATGAATATAGATACAAAAATCCTCAACAAAACACTATCAAACAGAATCCAGCTGCACATTAAAAGGATTATACACCATGATCAAGTGGGATTTATCCCAGGGTTGCAAGGATTCTTCAATATATGCAAATCAATCAATGTGATACACCATATTAACAAATTGAAGAATAAAAACCATATGATCATCTCAGTAGATGCAGAACAAGCTTTTGACAAAATTCAACACCCATTTATGATAAAAACTCTCCAGAAAGTGGGCATAGAGGGAACCAACCTCAACATAATAAGAGCCATATACGACAAACCCACAGCAAACATCATTCTCAATGGTGAAAAAATTGAAAGCATTTCCTCTAAGATCAGGAACAAGACAAAGATGTCCACTCTTGCCACTATTATCCAACATAGTTTTGGAAGTCCTAGCCATCACAATCAGAGAAGAAAAAGAAATAAAAGTAATCCAAATCAGAAAAGAAGAAGTAAAACTGTCACTGTTTGCAGGTGACATGATACTATACATAGATAATCCTAAAGATGCGACCAGAAAACTACCAGAGCTAATGGATGAATTTGGTAAAGTTGCAGGATATAAAATTAATGCACAGAAATCTCTTGCATTTCTATATACTAACAATGAAAGATCAGAAAGAGAAATTAAGGAAACAATCCCATTGCAACAAAAAGAATAAAATACCCAGGAATAAACCTACCTAAGGAGGTAAAAGACCTGTACTCAGAAAACTATAAGACACTGATGAAAGAAATCAAAGATGACACAAACAGATGGAGAGATATACCATGTTCTTGGACTGGAAGAATCAATGTTGTGAAAATGAATATACTAAATCAATCTACAGATTCAATGAAGCCCTATCAAATTACCAATGGCATTTTTTACAGAACTAGAACAAAAAAAATCTTAAAATTTGTATGGAGACACAAAAGACCCTGAATATCATAAGGAATCTTGAGGGAAAAAACGGAGCTGGAGAAATCAGACTCCCTGACTTCAGACTATACTACAAAGCTACAGTAATCAAGGCAATCTAGTACTGGCATAAAAACAGAAATATAGATCAATGGAACACGATAGAAAGGCCAGAGATAAACCCACACACATGTGGTCACCTAATCTATGTCAAAGGAGGCAAGGGTATGCAATGGAGAAAACATGGCCTCTTCAATAAGTGGTGCTGGGAAAACTGGACAGCTACAAGTAAAAGAATGAAACTAGAACACTTCCTAACATCATACACAAAAATAAACTCAAAATGGGTTAAAGACCTAAATGTAAGGCCAGACACTATCAAAGTCTTAGAGGAAAACATAGGAAGAACACTCTTTGACATAAATCACAGCAAGATCTTTTCTGACCCACCTTCTAGAGTAATGGAATTAAAAACAAAAATAAATAAATGGGACCTAATGAAACTTAAAAGCTTTTGCACAGCAAAGGAAACTATAAACAAGATGAAAAGACAACCCTCAGAATGGGAGAAAATATTTACCAATGAACCAACGGACAAAGGAGTAATCTCCAAAATATACAAACAGCTCATGCAGCTCAATATTAAAAAAGAAAAAAACCCAATCAAAAAAATAAACAGAAGACATAAATAGACATTTATCCAAAGAAGACATACAGACGGCCAAGAGGCACATAAAAAATGCTCAACATCACTAATTATTAGAGAAATGCAAATAAAAACTACAATTAGGTATCACCTCACACTGATCAGAATGGGCATCATAAGAAAATCTACAAACAGTAAATGCTGGAGAGGGTATGGAGAAAAGGGAACTCTCTTGCATTGTTGGTGGGAATGGAAATTGATACAGCCATTATGGAGAACAGTATGGAGGTTCCTTAAAAAACTAAAAATAGAATTACCATATGACCCAGCAATCCCACTACTGGGCATATACTATGAGAAAACCATAGTAATTGGTAGTTTTCTAAGGAACCTCTATACTGTTATCCATAGTGGCTGTATCAATTTACATTCCCACCAACAGTGCAAGAGGGTTGGTTCCCTTATCTCCACACCCTCTCCAGCATTTATTGTTTCTAGATTTTTTGATTATGGCCATTCTGACCGGTGTGAGATGATATCTCATTGTAGTTTTGATTTCCATTTCTCTAATGATTAATGATGCTGAGCATTCTTTCATGTGTTTTTTGGCAATCTGTATATCTTCTTTGGTGAAATGTCTATTTAGGTCTTCTGCCCATTTTTGGATTGAGTTGTTTTTTTTTTTGTTATTGAGCTGCATGAGCTGCTTGTAAATCTTGGCGATTACTCCTTTGTCCATTGATTCATTGGCAAATATTTTCTCCCATTCTGAGCGTTGTCTTTTCATCTTGTTTATGGTTTCCTTTGCTGTGCAAAAGCTTTGAAGTTTCATTAGGTCCCATTTGTTTATTTTTGTTTTTATTTCCATTTCTCTAGGAGGTGGGTCAAAAAGAATCTTGCTGTGATTTATGTCATAGACTGTTCTACCTATGTTTTCCTCTAAGAGTTTGATAGTGTCTGGCCTTACATTTAGGTCTTTAATACATTTTGAGTTTAGTTTTGTGTATGGTGTTAGGGAGTGTTCTAATTTCATACTTTTACATGTACCTGTCCAGTTTTCCCAGCACCACTTATTGAAGAGGCTGTCTTTTCTCCACTGTACATTCCTGCCTCCTTTATCAAAGATAAGGTGACCATATGTGTGTGGGTTTATTCTTTGGGCTTTCTATCCTGTTCCATTGATCTATCTTTCTGTTTGTGTGTCAGTACCATACTGTCTTGATTCATGTAGCTTTGTAGTATAGTCTGAAGTCAGGGAGCCTGATTCCTCCAGCCCCATTTTTCGTTCTGAAGATTGCTTTGGCTATTCGGGGTCTTTTGTGTTTCCATAGAAATTGTGAAATTTTTTGTTCTAGTTCTGTGAAAAATGCCAGTGGTAGTTTGATAGGGATTGCACTGAATCTGTAGATTGCTTTGGGTAGTAGAGTCATTTTCACAATGTTGATTCTTCCAATCCAAGAACATGGTATATCTCTCCATCTATTTGTGTCATCTTTAATTTCTTTCATCAGTGTCATAATTTTCTGCATACAAGTCTTTTCTCTCCTTAGGAAGGTTTATTCCTAGATATATTATTATTTTTCTTGCAGTGGTAAATGGGAGTGTTTTCTTAGTTTCATTTTCAGATATTTCATCATTAGTGTATAAGAATGCCAGAGATTTCTGTGCATTAATTTTGTATCCTGCTACTTTACCAAATTCATTGATTAGCTCTAGTAGTTTTCTGGTAACATCTTTAGGATTCTCTATGTATAGTATCATGTCATTTGCAAACAGTAACAGCTTTACTTCTTCTTTTCCAATTTGGATTCCTTTTATTTCTTTTTCTTCTCTGATTGCTGTGGCTAAAACTTCCAAAACTATGTTGAATAAGAGTGGTGAGAGTGGGCAACCTTGTCTTGTTCCTGATCTTAGTGGAAATGCTTTCAATTTTTCACCACTAAGCACGATGTTGGCTTGGGTTTGTCATATATGGCCTTTATTATGTTGAGGAAAGTTCCCTCTATGCCTACTTTCAGCAGGGTTTTTATCATAAATGGGTGTTGAATTTTGCCAAAAGCTTTCTCTGCATCTATTGAGATGATCATATGGTTTTTTCCTTCAGTTTGTTAATATGGTGTATCACGTTGATTGATGTTTGTATATTGAAGAATCCTTGCATTCCTGGAATAAACCCCACTTGATCATGGTGTATGATCCTTTCAATGTGCTGTTGGATTCTGTTTGCTAGTATTTTGTTGAGGATTTTTGCATCTATGTTCATCAGTGATATTGGCCTGTAGTTTTCTTTCTTTGTGACATCCTTGTCTGGTTTTGGTATCAGGGTGATGGTGGCCTCGTAGAATGAGTTTGGGAGTGTTCCTCCCTCTGCTATATTTTGGAAGAGTTTGAGAAGGATAGGTGTTAGCTCTTCTCTAAATGTTTGATAGAATTTGCCTGTGAAGCCATCTGGTCCTGGGCTTTTGTTTGTTGGAAGATTTTTAATCACAGTTTCAATTTCAGTGCTTGTGATTGGTCTGTTCATATTTTCTATTTCTTCCTGGTTCAGTCTCACCAAGTTGTGCATTTCTAAGAATTTGTCCATTTCTTCCAGGTTGTCCATTTTATTGGCATAGAGTTGCTTGTAGTAATCTCTCATGATCTTTTGTATTTCTGCAGTGTCAGTTGTTACTTCTCCTTTTTCATTTCTAATTCTATTGATTTGAGTCTTCTCCCTTTTTTTCCTGATGAGTTTGGCTAATGGTTTATCCATTTTGTTTATCCTTTCAAAGAACCAGCTTTTAGTTTTATTGATCTTTGCTATCATTTCCTTCATTTATTTCTGATCTGATCTTTATGATTTCTTTCCTTCTGCTCACTTTGGGGTTTTTTTGTCCTTCTTTCTCTAATTGCTTTAGGTGCAAGGTTAGGTTGTTTATTTAACATGCTTCCAGTTTCTTAAGGTAGGATTGTATTGCTGTAAACTTCCCTCTTAGAACTGCTTTTTCTGCATCCCATAGGTTTTGGGTCGTCATGTCTCCATTGTCATTTGTTTCTAGGTATTTTTTGATTTCCTCTTTGATTTCTTCAGTGATCCCTTCGTTATTAAGTAGTGTATTGTTTAGCCTCCATGTGTTTGTATTTTTGACAGATCTTTTCCTGTATTTGATATCTAGTCTCATAGTGTTGTGGTTGGAAAGGATACTTGATACGATTTCAATTTTCTTAAATTTACCAAGGCTAGATTTGTGACCCAAGATATGATCTATCCTGGAGAATGTTCCATGAGCACTTGAGAAAAATGTGTATTCTGTTGTTTTTGGATGGAATGTCCTATAAATATCAGCTAAGTCCACCTTGTTTAATGTATCATTTAAAGCTTGTGTTTCCTTATTTATTTTCATTTTGGATGATCTGTCTATTGGTGACAGTGGGGTGTTAAAAGTCCCCTACTATGATTGTGTTACTGTCGATTTCCCCTTTTATGTTTGTTTGTATTTGCCTTATGTATTGAGGTGCTCCTATGTTGGGTGCATAAATATTTACAATTGTTATATCTTCTTGGATCGATCCCTTGATCATTAAGTAGTTTCCTTCTTTGTCTCTTTTAATAGTCTTTATTTTAAAGTCTCTTTTGTCTGATATGAGAATTGCTACTCCAGCTTTCTTCTGATTTCCATTTGCATGGAATATCTTTTTCCATCCCCTTACCTTCAGTCTGTATGTGTCCCTAGGTCTGAAGTGGGTCTCTTGTAGACAGCATATATACGGGTCTTGTTTTTGTATTCATTCATCCAGTCTGTGTCTTTTGGTGGGAGCATTTAATCCTTTTACATTTAAGGTAATTATCGTTATGTATTTTCCTATTCCCATTGTTTTAATGTTTTGACTTTGTTGTTATAGGTCTTTTCCTTCTCTTGTGTTTCTTGCCTAGAGAAGTTCCTTTAGCATTTGTTGTAAAGCTGGTTTGGTGGTGCTGAACTCTCTCAGCTTTTGCTTGTCTGTAAAGGTTTTAATTTCTCCATCAAATCTGAATGAGATGCTCGCTGAGTAGAGTAATCTTTGTTGCAGGTTTTTCTCCTTCATCACGTTATATATGTCCTGCCACTCCCTTCTTGCTTGCAGAGTTTCTGCTGAAAGATCAGC
This sequence comes from Orcinus orca, assembly GCF_937001465.1. Taxonomy (NCBI): domain Eukaryota; kingdom Metazoa; phylum Chordata; class Mammalia; order Artiodactyla; family Delphinidae; genus Orcinus; species Orcinus orca. The sequence continues at coordinate 75,783,068 of NC_064563.1, forward strand.
TGTTAACCTTATGGGGATTCTCTTGTGTATTATTTGTTGTTTTTCCCTTACTGCTTTTAATATGTTTTCTTTGTATTTAATTTTTGGCAGTTTGATTAATATGTGTCTTGGTATGTTTCTCCTTGGATTTATCCTGTATGGGACTCTCTGTGCTTCCTGGACTTGATTAACTATTTCCTTTCCCATATTAGGGAAGTTTTCAACTATAATCTCTTCAAATATTTTCTCAGTCCCTTTCTTTTTCTCTTCTTCTTCTGGGACCCCTGTAATTTGAATGTTGGTGCATTTAATGTTGTCCCAGACGTCTCTGAGATTGTCCTCAGTTCTCTTCATTCTTTTTTCTTTATTCTGCTCTGCAGTAGTTATTTCCACTATTTTATCTTCCAGGTCACTTATCCATTCTTCTGCCTCAGTTATTCTGCTATTGATCCCTTCTAGAGTATTTTTCATTGCATTTATTGTGTTGTTCATCATTGCTTTCTTCCTCTTTAGTTCTTCTAGGTCCTTGTTAAATGTTTCTTGCATTTTGTCTATTCTATTTCCAAGATTTTGGATCATCTTTACTATCATTATTCTGAATTCTTTTTCAGGCAGACTGCCTATTTCCTCTTCATTTGTTAGGTCTGGTGGGTTTTTATCTTGCTCCTTCATCTGCTGTGTGTTTTTCTGTCTTTTCATTTTGCTTATCTTACTGTGTTTGGGGTCTCCTTTCTGCTGGCTGCAGGTTCGTAGTTCCTGTTGTTTTTGGTGTCTGTCCCCAGTGGCTTAGGTTTTTTCAGTGGGTTGTGTAGGTTTCCTGGTGGAGGGGACTAGTGCCTGTGTTCTGGTGGATGAGGCTGGATCTTGCCTTTCTGTGGGCAGGTCCACGTCTAGTGGTGTGTTTTGGGGTGTCTGTGGACTTATTATGATTTTAGGCAGCCTCTCTGCTAATGGATCGGGCTGTGTTCCTGTCTTCCTACTTGTTTGACATAGGGTATCCAGCACTGTATCTTGCTGGTCAATGAGTGAAGCTGGGTCTTGGTGTTGAGATGGAGATCTCTGGGAGATTTTCGCTGTTTGATATTACATGGAGCTGGGAGATCTCTTGTGGACCAGTGTCCTGAATTTGGCTCTCCCACCTCAGTGGCACATCCCTGATGCCTGGCTGGAGCACCAAGAGCCTATCCTCCACACAGCATTTAGGGCAGTTCCTGCAGCCATATGCTGTGGAGTTACTAAATGTCAACAATTCCCCTAAATATGTTATTCATCTCAAGTTCAACTGCATATCACCTGAGCACCTAAGCGCGGAGCCCGCTACAGCTTCTGGTGCAGCACCAGCACAGTCCGATTGTCCCAGTGTAGTGGCAAAAGCTTCCTACTTGCAACCAATCCTGGTGTTGAAGCCAGTGCTATGTCTCTATTACTTTTTCTTGCTTGAGTTTTTCCTTTGTTTCTTCATTTTTTCATTTCTCTGATTAAATTTGTCTTTTGGAACTCGAGGAAGGCCTAGGAGGCTAAAGTTTTCCTATGAACAAGAGGCAGGTGGAGGACATGGGGCAGGGGGCTGTGGACCTCTGCACTGGGAAGGCCGCATAGGGTCCTGCTCAGTTACGCAAGTGCATCTGAGAGCAGGTGGTTGGGAGTACAGGAAAGAGAGGTGGTAAGTGTGCCACCCTGGCATTAAAAGACTGCTTATGCACCAGTAGAACACAGTTGTTTTGCAGAGAAACTTCCCTCCCTTCCAACCAGGAAGAGTGTTGATACTGTAGGCCTAACAACAAGAGCTAATGTTAAATGAGTGTATGTGAGGGACCAGGCACAGTGCTAAGCACTTTGTATGCATGCACTGACTCATTTAACCCTCCCAATCCTGTGGGGTATGTGCTCTCATTATCCTCATTTTACAGATGAGGAAATTGAAGCACAGAGAGGTCATATAATATGCCCTGGGTCACGCAGCTGGGAAGCACTGGAGCTTCAGTTAACCCAAGAACTTTGCTTCCAGACACTATGTGATCAATTACTATTTTCAAAGGCGAGGCTGTTCAGTGGAGACAGTCACTCAACACTTGGTTTACAGTAATGTATAGGAGGATTTGGTGGGAGGAGACCATATTGGGAGCTGGGTGCTGCCTCTGCCATCTTCTCTCACAGGAGTCATGAGTTGGGAGTTGGCCCTTCTCCTGTCCTGCTCTCCATGACAGCTGGGTGAGTGGCTGGGAGAGATTACCCCTTTTATCCCCATTTCCTTCCAGACCAGCACAGACTAGGTGGCCCCCAGATCTTTGCTCAACTGAAACTTGACTTTAATTTGCCAAAAATATGCAAAACCATGGGCAATTCATGCTCCTCCCTAGAAAGTTTCTTGACTTGGCAAACATAACCAATCCCATCCACTGACCTCAATGTTTTTTCTCCCTTTCCCTCCAGCTCAGGTGTCCCCAATCCTAGCTGTTTATTAAAGCCATTTGTGGCACTGTTAGAAATATCCATGTCTGGGCTCTCAAATCAGTTAGATCCCAATGTGGGTGGAGGGGCATCAGGTGATGCTACTGCAGAGCCAGGATGAGAATCACTGCTCCCATCTCCTTACAACATCCCAATCAAAGCCACAGGCCAGGGTCATTTCTTTCTCTCCTCAAACAAGATAAATCAAGGGCACTATACTGAGAATGATTTTAGAAGCAATTGCTTCTCCAAAGGCCATTTTTACACAGACCAACACTACATAAGATATTCCAGGTTGGGCAGGCTGATCCTCAGGCCCCTGAGTGGTCTGTCAGGCTGGGGGGAGGCGTAGCACATGTTCTGGGGAAATTACATGGCAATATGGCCCATTAAACTCAGTTGAACACCTGCCTCATCTGAGAGAGACCCAGGCTTTACCAGAAGAACTGGAGCAAAGCCCTTATCAGCCAGGAATGCCAGCTGGGACAGGGTCCAGGATTCGGTTGGAAGTAAGTCCAGAATTTATAAATTAAACAAGATAATTGCATTCTGTGAAGTGTTAGAACCCATCTCTTATAAGTAATGGAAAATGAGAAATTTTTCTCAGCAGAAACAGAGGGAGTTACAAGGAACCACGATTTAAGTTCTGGGCTCTCTTCAGCCCAGAGACAAGTTCCCCTTACACAGACATCTAATTCTCTAGTATCAGGACAAAGGTGAAGTAACAGGATGGGCCTTAAATTTTCAGATAAAAAAAACTGGATTTGAAGGCCAGTGCTGCCCTCCACTCACTCCTGGCAGGTGTGACCTGGCTTCCCCATTTCTCTGGCCTTTGTTCTCCCGATCTTTGCAAAGAGCGCATCAGACCCAAGAACACTCAGATTCCCCTAGCTCAAAGGCTCTGGGGTTTCTCCCTTCCTGTGGAAAGGACTTTTCCTCTCCTACTGCCTCATTCTGGAATAGCCAGCAAGCTTCATGGATAGTTCTTACTCCTGAGAAATTTACCCTGTGGACTTCGAGGGACAAGTTCTCTGGAGAATATGAACTTTGTTTAACATCTTTTAATTGCCAGTAGCCTGTGATCCTGAAGGAAAGGGTATGACTCCTCTGAGGTCCCTCTCCCGTAGGAGTTCTGGGGTTCTGACCTTTATGATTGCTTTCTTTCTACTAACTTTGGGTTTTGCTTGTTCTTCTTTATGGAATTCCTTTAGGTGTAAGGTTAGGTTGGTTACTTGGGATTTTTCTTGTTTCCCAAGGTAAGCTTATACCACTATAAATTTCGCTCTTAGAACTGCTTTTGCTGCAGCCGATAGGTTTTGGATTGTTGTCTTTTTGTTTTCATTTGTCTCTAGGTAATTTTTACTTTACTCTTTGATTTCTTCAGTGATCCATTGGTTGTTCAGTAGCATATTGTTTAGCCTCCATGTGTTTGTGTTTTTTGCAGTTTTTTTCTTGTAGTTGATTTCTAGCCTCATAGCCTGTGGTCAGGAAAGATGCCTGATATGATTTCAGTTTTCTTAAATTGACTCAGGCTTTCTTTGTTGTCCAACATGTGATCTGTTTTGGACAAGATTCCATGTGCACTTGAAAAGACTGTGTATTCTGCTGCTTTCAGATGGAATGCTCTATACGTATCACTTAAGTTCATCTGATCTAATGTGTCATTTAAGGTCAGTGTTTCCTTACTGATTTTCTGTCTGGATGATCTGTCCATTGATGTAAGTGGGGTGTTAATGTCCCCCACAATTATTGTTACTGTTAATTTCTCCTTTTATGTCTTCTAACATTTGCCTTATATATTGAGGTGCTCCTGTGTTGGGTGTATATATATTTACAATTGTTACATCTTCTTCTTGAATTGATTCCTTGATCATTATGTAGTGTCCTTTTTTGTCTCTTGTGACAGTCTTTACTTTAAAGTCTACTCTGTCTGATATAAGTATTGCTACTCCAGCTTTCATTTGATTTCCATTCACATGGAATACCTTTTTCCATCCCGTCACTTTCAGTGTGTAGGTGTCTTTAGGTCCGAAGTGAGTCTCTTGTAGCCAGCAAATATACAGGTCTTATTTTCGTATCCATTAAGCCAGTCTCTGTCTCTTGGTTGGAGCATTTAGTCCATTTACATTTAAGGTAATTATCAATATGTATGTTCATCTTGCCATTTTGTTCATTGTTTTGGATTTGGTTTTATAGGTCTTTTTTCTCCTTTCTTCTTTTGTTCTCTTCTCTTGTGATGTGATGAATATCTTTAATTTTATGTGTGGATTCCTTTATCTTTTTTATGTGTATAGCTGTTATAGATTTTTGTTTTGTGCTTACCATGAGGTTTTTGTATAGGAGTCTGTATTTATACATGCTTGTTTTAAGTTGCTGATCTCTTAATTTCAAATGCATTTTAGTGACCCTGCATTTGTACTCTCCTCTTCTCACAATTGCTGTTTTTAATATTATATTTTACATCTAATTGTTTTATGTATCCCTTAACTGCTTATTGTGGACAAAAATGATTTTACTACTTTTGTCTTTTAACCTCCCTACTAGCTTTGTGGGTGGATGATTTCCTACCTTTATTGTATGTTTGCTTTTACCAGTGAGATTTTCCATTTTGTAATTTTCTTGTTTCTTGTTGTGGCCTTTTCTTTTCTATCTAGAGAAGTTCTTTTAGCATTTGTGTAAAGCTGGTTTGGTAGTGCCAAATTCTTTTAGCTTTTGCTTGCCTATATAGCTTTTTTTTTTTATTCACTCAGTAAACTGCAAGTTTTATTTCTAAGGAAGTAGGGAGAATAGCTATTGGCATCTATGCTCTGTTGGGATTTTGGGTAGTTCATGGAACTGAAGGTCAGGAACATCTCAGGGATTCACAGAAAGTCTCTTTAGGAAGTTGTTGTGGGATAATTTTGCCCTGCTTCTTCAATCCCTGGGAGCCCACTCAAGATTCAAATTCCCAGGAGAAAGAGTCTAAATTTAAGTTTGCCTTAGCTGCTCGCTGGGGGATTGGAAAAGTGGACCTCCGTTGTTGACTCTCCACCAATTATAAGGACTGGGCCAGGATCCTTCCTCAAAAGAAGGGATTCTGGGCAGAAAAAAGTCACAAGTGTCTCCCAGGCTTCATTTGTTGTCTCATTTTGTTCTCTCTCTTCCAGCCCCAGATTCTTCTTAGCAGAGAGAAGGCATGGTAGGGTGTGGAGTGGAAACAACAGTGCTTTTGAAATTAACACACCTGGGTTTACTCACAGTTCTGCATTTACCAGGTGTATGACATTGGACCCGTATTACTTCACTTGGCTGAGCCTCAGTTTCCCCAGCTATTGGAAAGGGGATAATCTTACGTGCCTTAAAATTGGTTGTGAGGATTAACATAGTGGAATTGCCACAGTCTCAGTATCACTAGTCTTGAGGATGAATAGGGCCACTTTGACAGTGGTAATCTAAGTTTCACTGATTCTCCATGACCTGTGAACCCCCACTTCTGCTGCTTCAAGTATTTGTGAGGGCAGTTAGGGAATGCCCTACACTACACAGCTTTTGATATCTCCATCAAAACTGAACAAGAGTCTTCCTGGGTAGAGTATTCTTGGTTGTGGGTTTTTCTCTTCCATCACTTTAAGTATATCATTCCACTCCCTTCTGGCCTGCAGAGTTTCTGCTGAAAAATCAGCTGATAGCCTTATGGGAGTTCCCTTGTATGTTATTTGTTGCTTTTCCCTTGTTGCTGTTAATATTCTTTCTTTAACTTTCATTTTTGTCATTTTGATTACAATGTGTCATGGTGTATTCCTCTGTGGGTTAATCCTGTATGGGATTCTGCATTTCCTGGACTTGAGTGACTGTTTCCTTCCATGGGATAAGGAAGTTTTCAGCTATTATGTCTTCAAATATGTTCTCAGGCCCTTTATCTCTCTCTTCTCCTCTGGGACCCCTATAATATTAGCATGCTTGGTGTTGTCCCAAAGGTCTCTTAAACTGTCCTCATTTCTTTTCATTCTTTTTTCTTTTTTCTGTTCAGTGGCGATTTCCTCTACTCTGTCTTCCAGCTCACTGATCCATTCTTCTGTATCACTAAGTCTACTACTGATTCCTTCTACTGTATTTTTCATTTCAGTTATTGTATTTTCATCTCTGTTTGGTTGTTCTTTACATTTTCTGACTCTTTGTTAAAAACTTCTAGCTTCTTCCTTTGTGCATCCATTCTTATCCCGAGTTCTTTGATCATCTTTATGATCCTCACTCTGAACTCTTTTTTGGATAGATTGCCTATCTCCTCTTCACTTAGTTCTTCTTCTGGGGTTTTATCTTTTTCCTTCATCTGGAACATGTTCCTCTGACCCCTCATTTTGCCAAAGTTACTGTTTGCATTTTTATGTATCTGGTATGTTAGTTATAGTTCCTGACCTTGGAGAAGTGGCCTTTTATAGGAGATGTCCCATGTGCCCCATTAGAGCACTCCCCTCTCGTCACCCAAGCTATGTGCCCTAGGGGTTCCCCCAATGAGGGCTGCTTGTGTCCTTATGTTGTGGCAGGCTGACTATGTGGGTGATCTGGTATGCTTGTTTGGCCCCTAGTCCAGTTGGTTGCCAGACCCAGCCTTGTGCAGAGGTTGCCAGCTGCTGGTTGGCAGGGCCTGGTCATGAGACAGCTGACTACAGAACCCCAGGGCTAGTGCTGGCTCTCTGGTTGGTGGAGTCAGGGTCCAGAAAACTCCAGGGCATTTGCCTGCCCACTGGTGAGTGAAGCTGGGTTCTGGAGTTAGGACCAGACTACTGGCAAACAGAGCCAGAACCTGGAGGATGGCTAGAGAGCCCAAGGATCCCAGAGCTGGTGTCAGATCGATTGGGGGCAGGGGAAGGTTTCTGACACATTTGGGTGAGAGGTATGGTGTGTCCCAATGCTTGTGTTGGCCTGCTAGTGGGCAGGGCCGGGGCCCAGCTGGTAATAGGGCAGGGTTGGTCCTACTGTGGGCAAGCCCAGTCCACACGCTGCTGGATTGTGGTTTTCTTGCATCTGTTGCTTGCCCACTAGTGGGTCAAGTTCAGTCCTGGCCCTCTGGTGGGCAGGGTCATGTCAAGAGGCAAGTCTAGGTAGCTGTGGGCTCAGGAAGACATTAGGCAGCCTGTCTTCTGATGGGTGGGGTTATGTCCCCATTGAGTTATTTGCCCAGTCTGAGGTGTCCAGCATTGGTGCCTACAGGCTGTTGGGTGGGGCCAGGCCTTGGTGATAATGAGCTACAAGGAGAACCACAATGGCATCCGCCAGTACCAGTGTCCATGCAGCAGAAGAAGCTCCCAAAAGTAGTTGCCACTAGTGTTTATGTCCCCAGGGTCAGCCACAGCTGCCCGCCACTTCTCTGGGAGACTCTCCAAGACCAGGAGGTATGTCTGGCTTAGGCACCTATTAAATTACTACTTTTACCCTGGGTTCTGGAGTGTGAGATTTTTTGTGTGCCCTTTAAGAGTAAGTCTTTATTTCCCGCAGTCCTTTGGGGCTCCTGAAATTAAGCCCCACTGGTCATCAAGGTCAAATACTCTGGGGAATCACTTTCTGGGTTCAGGACCCGCAGGCTGGGGAGCCCAACATGGGACTCAGAACTCTCACTGCTCTGGAGAATCACTGCAATATAATAATTCTCCAGGTTGTGGGTCACCCACCCAGGGTTATGGGACTTGATTATATTGCAAGTCTGCTCCTCCTACCTGTCTCACTGTGGTTTGTTCTTTATGTCTTTAGTTATAGAAGATCTTTTCTGGTAGGTTCTGTTCTTTTTCATTGATGGTTGTTCTGCAGATAATGGTGATTTTGGTATGTTTGTGAGAGGAGGTGAGCTCAGGATCTTTCTACTCTGTCATCTTAGCCAATTACCAAAAGATATTTTTGGTTGTTAACATATATTTGATTTACAATGTTGTATTAGTTTCAGGTGTACAGAAAAGTGATTTATTTATATATGTATTTTCAGATTCTTTTTCATTATAGGTTATTACAAAATATAGAATACAGTACCCTGTGCTATACAGTAAATTGTTGATTATTTTATATATAGTATGGTGTATAATCCCAAACTCCTATTTATCCCTTGCCCACCCACCACTTTCCATTTCAGTAACCATAAGTTTGTTTTCTATGTCTGAGTCTGTTTCTGTTTCTGTAAATAAATACATGTATATTATTTCTTAGATTCTACATATAAGTGATAACATATATTTGTCTTTCTCTGTATGACTTATTTCACTTAATATGATAATCTCTAGGTCCAACCATGTTGCTGCAAATGGCAGTATTTCATTCTTTTCATAATGGAGAAGTATTCCATTGCATATATGTACCACATCTTCTTTATCCATTCATCTGTTTATGCACACTTAGATTGCTTCCATGTCTTGGCTATTGTAAAGATTGCTGCTATGAACATTGTGGTGCATGTATCTTTTAGAATTAAAGTTTTCATTTTTTCCAGATATATGCCTAGGAGTGGGATTGCTGGATCATATGGTAGTTCTATTTTTAGTTTCTTTTTAAAGAACCTTGATACTCTTTTCCATAGTGGCTGCACCAATTTACATTCTCACCACCAGTGTAGTAGGGTTCCCTTCTCTCCACACCCTCTCCAGCATTTATTATTTGTAGACTTTTTAATGATAGTTATTCTAATTGGTGTGAGGTGATACCTCATTGTAGTTTTGATTTGCATTTCTCTAATAACTAGCGATTTTGAGCATCTTTTCAGGTGCCTGTTGGCCATCTGTATATCTTCTTTGGAGAAATGTCTATTTAGGACTTCTTCCCATTTCTTGGTTGGGTTGTGGGGTTTTTTGATATTGAGTTGCATGAGCTCTTTGTATATTTTAGAAATTAACCCTTTGTCAGCCATGTAGCTTGCAAATATTTTCTACCCCTTTTGTAGGTTGTCTTTTTGTTTTGTTTCCTTTGCTGTGCAAAAGTTTTTAAGTTTGATTAGATCCCATTTGGGTTTTCTTGCTTTTATTTCTTTTGCCTTGCCTGATCTAAGAAAATATTGCTACAATTTAGTCTGAAAATGTTTTACCTAAGTTTTCTTCTAGGAGTTTTCTGGTATCATGTCTTTGATTTTTAAACCTAAATTTTGAGTTTATTTTTGTATATGGTATGAGGGAGTGTTCTAATTTCATTGATTTACATGTGGCTGTCCAGCTTTCCCAACACCACTTGTTCTCAGTTGTATACTCTTGCCTCCTTTGTCAAAGATTAACTGACCATAGGTGTGTGGGTTGATTCTGGGCTCTCTATTCTCTTCCATAGATCTATATGTCTGTTTTTTGCCAATATCACATTGTTTTGATAACTGTAGATTTGTAGTATTGTCTGAAGTCTGGGAGTCTTATGCCTCTAGTTTTGTTCTTTTTTCTCAGGATTGCTTTGGCAATTTGTTATTTGTTCTAGTTCTGTGAAAATATCATGGGTAATTTGATAGGGACAGTATTTCTGTAGATTGCTCTGGGTAGCTTGGCCATTTTAGCAATATTACTTCTTCCAATCCAAGAACATGGGATATCTTTCCATTGCAGTGAATCATTTTCAACTTCCTTTATCAGTGTTTTATAATTCTCACTATAAAGATCTTTCACTGCCTTGGTTAGTTTTATTCCTAGGTATTTTATTTTTTGATGCAATTTTAAATGGGATTTTTTTTTTACTTTCTCTTTCTGATATTTCATGGCTAATGTAAGTAAATGCAACAGATTTCTGTATATTAATCTTGTATCCTGCTATATTACTGAATTCATTTGTTACTTCTAATAGTTTTTGTGTGGTATCTTTAGGGTTTTCTATATAGAGTGTCTTGTCATCTACATATAATGACAATTTTACCTCTTCCTTCCAATTTGGATACATTTTATTTCTTTTTCTTATGTGATTGCTGTGGCTAGGACTTCCAATACTGCATTGAATAGAAGTGGTGAGAATGAGCATCCTTGTCTTGGAATCGTGAATTTAGTAGGACAGCTTTCAGCTTTTCACCATTTAGTATTATGTTGGCTATGATTTTGTCATAAAATAGCTTTTATTATGTTGAGATATGTTCCACCTATACCCACTTTGGTGAGAGTTTTTATCATGAATGGATGTTGAATTTTATCAGATGCTCTTTCTTCACCTATTGATATGACCATGAGTTTTTGTTTTTCCTTTTGTTAATGTGGTGTATCACATTAATTGATTTGTGCATGTTGAATCACCCTGGATTGAATCCAACTTCATCATGGTGTATAATCCTTTTTATGTACTGTTGGCTTCAGTTTGCTCATATTTTGTTGAGGATTTTTGCATCTATATCCATCAAAGATATTGGCCTGTAATTTTCTTTTTTTCTTTTTTTTTTGTAGGGTCTCTCTCTGGTTTTGTATCAAGTTGATGGTGGCTTCATAGAATGAATTTGGGAGTGTTCCCTCCTCTTCAGTCTTTTGGAAGAGTTTGAGAAGGATGCGTATAAGTTCTTCTTTGTATGTTAGATAGAATTCCCCAGTGAAGCCATCCCATCATGGACTTTTGTTTGCAGGGAGTTTTTTTTTTATTATTACAGATTCTATTTCACTTCTAGCAATCAGTCTGTTCAAATTATCTGTTTCTTCTTGGCTCAGTTGTGGTTGGCTGTATTTTTCTAGAAACTTGTCCATTTCTTCTACATTGTCCAATTTTTTGGCATATAACTATTTGTAGTATTTTCTTTTTTTTTTTTGTATTTCTGTGGTATCAGTTGTTGTTTCTCCTCTTTAATTTCTTATTTTGTTTATTTGGGTCCTCTCTTCTTTTTGGTAAGCCTGGCCAGGGGTTTGTTGATTTTGTTTATCCTTTCAAACAAACAGCTCTGGGATTTATTGATCTTTTCTATGTTTTTATTTCTCTTTTATTTATTTCCTCTCTGATTTTATTATTTTCTTCCTACTGTTGACTTTGGGTTTTGTTTGTTCTTCATTTTCTAATTCTTTTAGGTGTTAGGTTAGGTTGTTTATTTGAAATTTTTCTTGTTTCTCAATGAAGGCCTGTATCGCTATGAACTTTCCTCCTAAAACTGCTTTTGCTGTAACCCATAGATGTTGTAAGGTGGTGTTTTCATTATCATTTTGTCTCAAGATATATCTGATTTCCTCTTTGATTCCATCATTGACCCATTGTGTTTTTAGAAGCATGTTATTTAGTCTTCATGTGTTCTTTTTTCCCCCATTTTTCTTTCTGTGGTTGATTTATAGTTTCATACCATTGTGGTCAGAAAAGATGCTTGAAACAATTTCTAGTCTCTTAAATTTGTTGAGGCTTATTTTATGTCCTAGTGTGTGGTCTATCCTAGAGAATGTTCCATGCATGCTTGAAAAGAATGTGCATTCTGTGTTTTTGTTTTTGTTTGTTTGTTTGTTTGTTTTGGGTATATATTGTCCTGTAGATATCAATTATGTCCAACTGTTTTATTGTGTCATTTAGGATCTCTGTTACTTATTGATTTTCTGTCTGGAAGATCTGTCCTTTGATGTCAAGGGCTGTTAAAGTCTCCTACTATTGTGTTCTTGTCAACTTCTCACTTTATATCTGTTAGTATTTGTTTTATGTATTTAGGTACTCCTATATTGGGTGCATATATGTTAACAAGTGTAATATCCTCTTCTTTTAATGCCTCCTTTATCATTATTTAGTGTCCTTCTTTGTCTTTCTTTATGGGCTTTTTAAAAAGTCTCTTTTGTCTGATATGAGTATTGTCTACCCCCCACTTTCATGTCCTTTCCATTTGCATGAAATATCTTTTTCCATCCCTTAACTTTCAATCTATATATTTCTTTCAGCCTAAAGTGAGACTCTTGTAGGCAGCATGCTGTAGGTTCTTATTTTTTTATCCAATCTGCCACTCAATGTCTTTTGATTGGGGCATTTAGTCCATTGACATTTAAAGTAATTATTGATAGGTATGTATTTATTGTCATTTTAAACCTTGTTTTCCAGTTGATTTTGTAGTTCTTTTTTCTTTCTTCTTTTTGTTTTTACTTTTCTGGTTTTATAGTTTTCTTTTGTATTATAGTTGTGTTCCTTTCTTTTTGTTTTTTGTGACTCTTTTATTTTTTTGATTTGTGGTTATGCTGGTTTTCATGTATGTTAACCCATAACTATATCTACTTTTTGTAAACTGATAGTCATACAAGTTCAAACACATTCTAAAAGATCTACTTTTTTTACTCCCCTCCCCACACTTTGTGACTTTGATATCTTATTTTACATCTTTATGTTTGTCCATTTGCTATTATTATACTTACAATTGCTTTTACAAAAAATTTTAATTGTTTTTTAATCTATGTACTGGCTTAAGTTATCTTCAATCCTTTTACATATTTGCCTTTCCTATTATGTTTTTTCCTTTCCTATGGATTCTTTCTCTTTTCTGTTTAGAGAAGACCTTACAATATTTCTTTTAGGGTAGGTTTAGCACTGCTGCATTGTTTTGTTTTTCTTTGTTTCCCCTCCTATTCTAAATGATAATCTTGCTGGGTAGAGTATTCTAGGTTGCAGGCTTTTCCCTTTCAGGGCTTCAAATATATCATGCCACTCTCTTCTGGATGGCAAAGTTTCTGTACAGAAATTAGCTGATAGCCTTATTGGGACTCTGTTGTAAATGACTCTGATTTTTCTCTCACTGCCTTTAGAATACTCTCTTTTTCTTTAACTTTTTCCAATTTAATTATATGTTTTGCTGTGGGTCTGTTTGGGTTCATCTTCTTTGGGACCCTCTGTGCTTCCTATACCTAAATATCTGTTTCCTTCTTTAGGTTTGGAAAATTTTTAGCCATAATTTCTTCAAATACATTTTTGATCCCCCTTTCTCTTTCTTTTCCTTCTGGAACCCCTATAGTTTGGTGTGCTTTATATTATCCCATAGATCTTGTATGTTGCTTTCATTTTTTTCATTTGTCTTTCTGTCTGCTGATTGGGTTATTTCCATTATTCTATCTTCCAGATCACTTATTCATTCTTCTGTACTATTTAGTCTGCTATTCATTGCTTCTAGATTGGTTTCTATCTCAGCAATTGTATTGTCTAATTTTGATTGGTTCCTCTTTATAGTTTCTAGTACCTTGTTACAGTGATCTGCACTTCTTTTGATAATCTTTCTTAATTCCTTTAGTATTTTTAGTACTTCCTTTTTGGACCTGGGGTCTGGTAGAATGGAGAGGTCTCTTTCATTGTTTGTTCTTTCAGGGGATTTCTCTTGCTCTTTTAATTGGCAGTAGTTCCTGTGCTTTTTCATTTTACTTAAGTTTCTCTGACTCTGTATTTAGGAGAAAAAGTTATCTACTGTGTTCTTGAAGGCTGTTTTTCTGTGGCAGCATCCCTGTGTAGACTGTGTGCATCCAAAATTTTTGGTGTGAGGACTGTTTTCAGTATGGATGCCAGCTATGTCTTTCCTCAGAGTGTGCTGGTCATTGTCCCCTTGGTAGGAGGTGTATTTTTTGTTGTGGTGATTAGAGCCTGCACTGGTTGTTGGGCAAATCCTCCTCTTTGCTCTATGGCTGTCACAGCCCTGTCAGGGGCAGGGTCTGGTCCCCAGTTGTTGGAGTAGAAGCCCCCAGATCTGGCTGTAAGCTGTGGTGTGAGGTAGGTGGGACTGGAGCCCTCCCACTGGGAAATGAATCGCTGCATATTCCTCCCACAGGGCTTTTTACCATGGACATGAGATTCTGTTACACTGCCCACCACCCTCTGTGTGGATCAACAAAGTCCACTGCTCGTGGACCCGTCTCCAGACTTGGCTCCAATACCCTGCCTCCCATGAGTGAGCCCTCACAAAGCCTGCCATGGCCAGAGCTGCATGCTATTATGAGAACAGCGACAGTGGGTATCTTATGGCAGACCCACATCCCACCCTGCATGTGCTGATAATGGGGCTCCTATGGCAGACCTGTACCATTTTGCACATGTTAACAATGGTGGCCTGGACCACACCCTAGGCCCTTCAGGCTGTCTCTGCACAGCTAAACTGAGTCTTCTCTCAGGGTCTGTACTCTGAAACCCGAGTTTCAGTACCTAGCCACTGCACGTACTAGCAGGCACGTGTTTCAGGCTGGGAGGTGCGGTGACCACGGCAGCCATTACTGCCAGTCTCTCTTTGCCCTGATTGCTAGCAAACCAGCACCTGCACACTCCTCTTGAGCAAAGTACAGGTGACTCCACCACCATATATGCCCAGGTGGACCTCCCTGCCAGTGAAGGGGATTCCCAGGGCAAGGGAACTTTTCCTCTTTCACAGCTTCCTCCCAGGGGCACAGGTTCCATTCCAATTCCTTCCTTTTTTTTTTTTTTCTTTTTTCATTCTACCTGGTTATGCGGGGATCTTTCTTGCAGTTTTGGTTGTATAAAAGATCTTCTGCCAGCTTTCAGTTGGTTTTCTGTGAGAATTGTTCCACATGTAGATGTATTATTATGTGTTTGTGGGGGGAGGTGAGCTCCACATCCTACTCCACCATCTTGATCTCTGTCCCTGAAAGATTTTTTTTAAGTTGGCAAGAGTTAAAATATCACCAAGACAATTATCCAAGGTATGTAGTGCTTTTTTATTTTGCAATATCTTAGATTCACAGAAAAGTTGTAGAGATAGTACAGAAAGTCTCCCTACACCCTTCACTCAGCTTCCCTCATGTTCATGTCTTACATAATAGATACATTTATCAAAACTGAGAGGTTAACGTTGGTACAATTAAATTATAGACTTTATTTGGATTTTACTAATATCCTTTTTTTGTTCCAGCATCCAATCCAGGAGACCACATCATTATGTTTCCTCAGTGTCTTACCGTCTGTGACAATTTTTCAGAGCCTGCTGCTGTAAATCAGGGGTTCTCAGCCCTGACTGTCCACTAGAATCACTTAGGAAGCCTTTGAGGAGCACCAAGGCCAGAGCCACTCACCAATTACACCAGAGTTGCTGGGTGTGGCCGGGACCAGTATCAGTTTTTCTGTAGCTCCAGGTGATTCTGATGTGCAGCCAGCCAGAGTTAACATATCAGAATTCCTACTCATCCAGCCAAAGTTCTTCTTAGCATGAGCCAATGACTATTTATAACTTAATTTTTAATGACACATGAATATTTAAATACATTTCTTTCTTTTTTTTTTTTTTTAAACATCCCCATTGGAGTATAATTGCTCCACAACGGTATGCTAGCTTCAGCTTCACAACAAAATGAATCAGCCATATATATACATATGTTCCCATATCTCTTCCCGCTTGAAACTCCCTCCCTCACACCCTCCCTATCCCACCCCTCCAGGCGGTCACAAGGCACCGAGCTGATCTCCCTGTGCTATGCGGCTGCTTCCCACTAGCTATCTACCTTACGTTTGGTAGTGTATATATGTCCATGCCTCTTTATCGCTTTGTCACCGTTTACCCTTCCCCCTCCCCATAGCATTTCTTACATAGTGCTTACTAGTGCTTTATAACTATTTTATGACATCAGAACATTGCAGACAAAGGTTGTCTCTTTTAATTACCCCTCAGTTATAGGGATAATTAAAAGAGACTTCCCCTTCTCCAGAAACACAGACACTCACCCTTATGACTTTGGTTTGTATCTTTACTGACTTTTTTCTATGATTTTTCATCAAAACATTAGGAAACAAGATGGCACGGTGTGTTTATGGTTTTAAATGGTATCATATGTAACATTCTACAGTATGTTTTTTCACTTGATATGTCTCAGAGATTTATCCACATTGTGATGTATAAGTCTAGCTCATTCATTTTAATAGTTTCATAGTATTTCATAGTATGAAAATACACTAACTTGTTTATTTATGGACATTTAACTTATATCTCTGTGTTTGCTCTTGCAAGCCCTGCTGCCATGTGCATCCTTTGGTATGTCACAGAATGCTCCTTACAGTATAGCATTTATGTCAATAAATACAACACCATCTGGTTTCCAGCATGTTTCTATGTAAAAGAATGAATATCTAGAAATAGAAGTGTTAGACCTCAAAGGGTGTGGAGTCTGCATGTTTTGTTTTAGTTGATATTATCTTATTCCCATCCTTACCAGCTTTCCCAATTGATTCTCACTTTACTCTCCCAGAAGCAGTGTATGAGAGTACCAGTTATCCCAACATCTTTGCCAACACTTAATTTATCAAACTTTTTAATGCTTGCCAACAAACAGGTAATAAATGTTATCTCATTCATTTAATTTTCATTCAGTGACTATTTTAATAGAACTGTAAAACACCAGAGTTGAAAGAGACCTCATTGATCATATAGTCCAACCCCTCTGTTTAAAGAAGAATTTTTTAAATTGCATGTAAGTAATACATGAACACATTATCATGATGAAAGTCTAAAATGAAATTGCAATGTATTGAATAAAAATGAAAGTCCTCTTTTGCATCTTCCTCTGACCCCCTTACTGAGAAGTAAACTAATGTTGATTTGTTGGTATATTATGATGGCTCATTTACTACATATGTATCAATACATGCATATGTAAATGCACAAAAAATATAGCAGGTGGTGATGGTGTTTTATGTAAAAGGAATATAGCTCTGTGTATTTTTCTGTGGTTATCATTTTCTCAAAACAACATATCTTAGAAACCTTTTCATATCAGCACACAAAGTTTAGTCTATTTTTAAACTGTTGCCTAAAATTCTATAGTATGGCGTGTATTAGCTATTTATTGCTGTGTAACAAATTATCCCCCAATTTAGCACTTTAAAACAACACACATTTATTATCTACTCAGTTTCTGAGACCAGGAATCTGGGAACAACTTATCCTGGTAGTTCTGGATCAGAGTCTCTCGTGAGGTTGCAGTTGAGCTGTGGGCCAGGGCTACAGTCAACTGAAGACTTGGCTGGGAGTAAAGCATTGGCGTATAAGGTATAAGCCATCACTTACATGGGTATTGGCAAGAAGACTCAGTCTTTCTGTGCATGGGGCTTTCTATAAGGCTGCTCACAACAAGGCAGCTTCCTTAGTGATGAGAAAGAGGGAGAGAACCCAAGATGGAAGCTGATGTCTTTTTATAGCCTAAGTTCAAGAATGGCATGCCATCACTCTGCCATGTGCTATTGGCTATTGGTCATGCATAACAACCCTGGTTCAATGGGAAAGGACTACACCTGGGGCAATACCAGGAGGCGGGGTCATTGAGGGCCAACTTGGATGTTGGCTACCACATCAGGTTACTGTGGTGGTTTTCAGGTTTTCACAATCACATGCAGCGCTGCCATGAACATACTTGGTCATGCTTCTTGATGCACCTGAACTTCTCTCCAAGTCTTAAAGTAGAATTGTGTTCTTTTTCATTTTCAAATAGGGAAATTGAAACTAGAGAAAAGCGACTTCTCCAAGGTTACACTGCTAGTCCCCTGTTAGTCCAGGATTACAACTTCAATCACCTGACTTTCAGTCCATTCCACCTCCAGAGCCTTTCTGTGGGCAAGGTAAATATGGGCTGAGATTTCAAAACATAACCTGAGACAAAGCCTCGCTGGTAATTGTCAACGGTCATTTCCCAGAATACCAGCAAACGTGTAACGGCAAATGTTGCTTTGTAGGTGCTAAATATACGTCCCTGCACTCAAAGGCTAGCTTAGCCAATGTGTGAATCCCTGGTCTGCCTTGATTAAAAAGAAGCTGGTGGAAACAAGGAATCCTTTCTGTGCCATAATCAACAGAAACACTGGAGTCAGACAGACCTGTATTTGAATTCCAGCTCTAGCTCTATGACTGTGAACCAGCCACATAATTCCTCTGATCCTGTTTTTTCACCTATAAAATGGGAACGTGCAGAGTACCTATTGCACAGGGTCGTGCTGAGGATTACTCGTGCTGATATATGTGATGCGCCAGCTCAGGGGCTGGCCTGCTCCATGGAGGAGCACCATGGGGCTGCTATTCTCTGTACTTTTCCTGGCGGACCCACTTTAGCTATCCATCAAGCTTCCTGAATGAATGAACTACAATTTTCTAACAATAAGTGATGCAGACAGAGCCTAGTTTATACCCTTTTCACATCTCCTGATTCTCTGCTGTTTACACTGACCGCTATATTGTGGCCTGTGTTTCCTGTTGCAAGTGATCCAGATATTTGGTGAATGGGTGTGCCGTAAGCATGGAGCCCACTGAGGGCTGCCCCTCCAGCTCGGTACACAGTGCTCTTGCTGGCCCAGGTGTGGGTGGTAGTTGTCTATGCTACTCTCCCGTCAGGCCTAACCTGAATCTTCCTCACCTCTGCGACTCTAGCTCCAGCAGAGGGCCCCAGCACCTTAGAAGTGTCTGGAATGAATGAATGAATAATTGAATGAATGAAAAGAGATCAATTTAACCAAATCAAGTGAAATAGGGGTTGTCATAATGGACATCTTTGGGACATCAGATAATCACCTGGATTCTGATTTAAGATGTTAAGATGTTTGGGGGATGTGGAATAACTGAGTTCTCAGATGTCCAACAGAAGGAAGGAGGGTAGAGTAGGACAAGAAGATGGAAGAGGGGCAGGTGGGGAGCTAGCTTCTATGTGGTCATTTTATGGTGCCCTTGGGACTTACAGAATAGACATCATCTACTGGGTGGAGCTTGAGAGAGACACCATGACTTTTCACCAGCTGATAAGCAAATGGACTTTTGACCATAGGTCACTGGATTTCCTTGAGCTTCAGGAAAGAATTTCTGGGACCCCAACTGTTCTTTAGCATGTAAAGGACACACAGGGTTTCTGGCCAGCACCAGACAAGGACAGAGATGTATAGATATAAAGGGGAAGTGATAAATGTCACAGGCAAGTGATTCCCAAGGCCATTACCAGAAGGACACAAGCATTCTCTCTCTTTTAGGATCCTGGAAGGTCCAATGACACCCCCACAGGGAACATGTGAGTTTCGCTTCCCAACCCTACCCCTCGCCCCAGCATTTCCTCCACAGCCCCGAAGAAGACCCAGCTCCTGGAGGGAGGCTGGCTCACTGGCTTCAGTGGCAAAGACTCATTTCCTCCTCTGCTTGGGAAGCTGTAGGGAGCCAGACTGGGTCCATCAGCTGCCCTCGCTGGCTCAGAGGGAGGTGCACCCCTGGAGGGACCTAGGTGGGAAGGGCAGGGGATCCAGGGTACCCATGCAGCGGTAGCGTTCAGCGCAGCCACAATGCCACTCCTGGCGAGGCTCCGTGGGGCACGCCAGGCACTAACCCTGACAGGCAAAGGCCTGCACAGGCCAAGTTTCACACAGTGCTCTCGCTCCAAACCCCTCCACTGTTCTTCCTCGGGAAGCTTCCTGTTGAAAGATAAATGTTTTGCCCGTGACCAAATGGATTGATATTTATTTATTTTCCTTTCCTTCCAGGCCTGCGCCAGCCCAGACAGGTCAAAGGGCAGGATTCCAAGCAGCTGAGATGATCTCTAGAGAAACCTGGAACTTCCCTGTGACACAAGTGTGGCAGAAAGAGGCAGGCCCAGGGGTTGCCAGCACCCCACGATCCCTTGGCAAGTGGGGTACCCCTCAGGGTGGGAAGGGGCCCCTACCTGTTTGGTGAACCTGGCCACTGGTTCCTGAATCTCTGCTTTCAAGGGCCTTGAGTGGCTTATGTCCCAAGAACATGGAGTCATCACAGAGCGCTTACATCCAAAATCCATTTTCCTTCAAAAGAGTGCCCTGGTCAGAGTAAGTAAAGGCGATCCTGTACACTTTGGTAAATCAGTGATTGGTCTATACTGTAACTGGGCCTTTAGAACTGACAGTGAGCTTCCCGATGTGATTCTCACAGGAGAGCGCTACAGAGTTCCTGGAAAATCCCCTGTCGACCCTGCCAGGAAACAGGTGTTCCACAGAGGTGACCGTGGCGGACAAGTAAAGACAATTCCAAAGTGTAAACATATTTTTTATAATTTAGATATAAAACGTCAGAAGAACACTGTACTCACCTTATACTCTGAAATAAATTGAACAAAACAGTGAAGTCAGACAAAGACAAATATTGTATAATACCACTTATGTGTGGAATCTAAAAAATAATACAATTGAATCTATGTACAAAACAAAAACAGACTCATGGACAGAAAACAAACTTATGGTTACCAAAGGGGAAAGAGGGCGGGGCAGGGATAAATTAGGAGTATGGGACTGACAGATACACACTACTAAACATAAAATAGACAAGCAACAAGGACTTGCTGTAATATGGCAACACAGGGAACTATATTCAATATCTTATAATAACCTGTAATGGAAAATAATCTGGAAATATGTATATAACTGAAGCACTTTGCTGTCCACCTGAAACTAACACAATATTATAAATCAACTCTACTTCAGTTTTTTAAATTGAGCATAATTTGATAGCTCAGGCCCACTGGGGAGGGTGGAGCAAGTGCCCCTACACAGGTGGCCCCCGAGAGTCCTGCATTTGAGTTCTTGCTGTGGTTGGCTTATTATAATTTTGTGACCTGCCCCTTTGTCAAGCTGTCAGCATGTGACCCTCAGCAGCTTCTCTACCTCCTTGAAGTTACTGCTTCCATGATTGGAGCCAAAATGTGGTACATGGGGAGGGGCCGAGGGGGCAGGGGAGGGGGCGAGGAAGTGTGGTTCTGCCTTCGTCCTCCATCCTGGAGTGTGTAACTTCTCTGCCGTGGACCCCAGGCTCCCCATCTGAAATACAGGGAATTAGAAAAAGTGACTCCGTAAGGCTCTAAGCTTGGTAATTCCCATGAAGATGCTCTGAAGTGATCTCAAACTCAGCGTATCAACCCAAATGAGATTAAACTGTGGTTGTCTGTGTAGCTGCCTCACTCCTCCTGTAATCGGTGCCCTCCTATGGGCAGGGACCATCTTATAGTCATCCTCCAGCGCCTGGCAGGTAGCAGGGCTGTGATACACAAGGGTGGACAAGCAAATGGACCGACCAGCTGAGACCGAAGCACTGATTCTCTCCAGCTGTGAACCTCTCACCTGTCTCCTCAGCTCAGTCACAAGCTCTCTGGGAGCGAAGAATAGATCTTTTCTTCACGAGGTCTCCAAGCAGGGCTGATGGGCACTCAGGGTGCACTTGTGTGTCCAGGTCAGTTGTTAAAATACTGAAAAACTTCCGTACAGTTGCTGCCTGAGCCCTAGAGTGCCCCCCACCCCTAGATGCCCAGCACCTCATCCAATGCCCCCAGCCCCCTGTCTGGCTGCTAAAGGGTGATGTCTGGCCTAGCAGGGCCTCCAGGACTCTGCTCCAGCTCTATGGCTGCATCCTTCTCACTGGTCAGTGTATTGCCGTGCTATCGTTAAATGTCCGAGTGATGGACCAGCCCGATGCAGATGATGGGGATGCAGCAGATGCCTGGTAAATGCTACTTGTTACCTGAGAATCGATATATGTGGGCTCTGGTCTCCCAGTGGACTGACGGAGTTCTCAGCAAGGAAGTGGGCAGTGTGCTGCCTGATGCCCAAAGACAAGTTTACAGGGTCCCTGGCTGGACAACATAAGGCCCTCCAAGGACCCCCGCAGGGGAAGGAAAGTACAGACTTGCTGTCCTTGCCACTCTCATCCCTGTCAATCCATCCGTCCATCCATCCATCTGTCCACCCGTCCACTGTTTGGGGCCCACACTTCAGGCACATCAGCTCCAGGAAGACCAGAGAGCAGGTCATGCCGTACAGTGAGCTGGGCCAGACGGGCAGGGGCAGTAGGAAGAGGTCAGACTTGGTGCTGGGGGTCGGAGTCGGGGTCGCTGGTCTGAGCCCCAGCCCTCTGACCAGCCTGGCGGCCAGACTCTCGGAGCCTGTATTTCCTCTTCTGCACAAGTAACAGAGTTAAACCTACTTTTAGCTTGTTGTGAGGCCTGGTGAGTCTAACAAAGGCTCTGATCTGGGCCCACAGTTGGGGCTTCTCCTCTAGATGGAATCTTATTTGGAGAAATCAGGACTTGAAAAATGACAGAGTGGTTACACAGGTATGTCTTGTTTGCAAAGACGCATCGAGCTGTACACTTATGTATGCCCTTCTGTATGCAAAGTAGATACAGTGAAAAGCTAAAACACCACACGTTCTCAGGCATCGAAAATATCATCAGGAAAAAAGTTGAGATGCTAAAACAGATAGCTGAGAAAAATCTAGGATTTTAGTCGGTTTTAGTCGATTTAGTCGATTTTAGCCAGGGGGTCGGTACATTCCAGGCCAGGGATCATTATAAACAAAGGTAGGACAGGCTTTTTCACAAGGCTGTGGGAGGACAGGGGTAAGGCGGGCACGGGGCCAGGACAAGGCCCTGAGCTATGTGAGGAGGTCTGTGTAAGAAGCCATGCAGCAGTGGGCAGGGGAAATGAACACCAAGAGCCTCTCAGGACCTCCCATGTTCCTGAAGCCTGGATGCCCCAAGGCAGGCAGAGATGGAATCCTCCGGACAACTTCTCTCTGCAACTCATCCAGCTCCTCTGCAGGCTATCTCCTCTGCGGGTGGAGGGGCCCAGGGCCTGGCGAGGCCACCCCTGTCCACGTGGGAAAAGTGGAGGTAGGTCCAAGAGACAGAATCTCCTTCCTCACCGTGGGGAGCGGAGGGGTGTGTGTCTCCTTCAGCTCCTGGGTCAGCCTTCCTGCCTGGGGCCTCAGAGAAGCCTCAGAGACAGGACCCCTCCTGTCCAGGGCCAAATCTTCAGATCAATGGGTTCATGCCACCGAGGTTGTGCAGACAATCCCCCACTACACCCCTCTCCTCCTGGAAGAGCTCTTTCTGGAGCAGCTGAAATGGTGTAGGTAACTTTCTGTGCTTTCCCAGGGAAGTCAGAAGTCAGAGACAGCCGGCCAAGCTCTTGTGGGTTCATTCATCTGGATACCAGATGGGAGGGGCAGAAAGAGGGCTCCTTAAAGCAAAAGGAAATGAGAGCTGAAGACAAAGTCTGCAAGCAGCCAGAGGCCCGCCCACCTGTAGCAGCCGAGGCTTGTTGGTCCCAAAATCTGTTCTCCACTGTTCCATGGGATATTTAGCTGAGAATATGGCCACTCAGAAGGAAGACTACATTTCCCAACGTTTCTTACAGTAGATATGGCCATGTGACTAACATCTAGTTAACAGGTAAGTGCCATTTCAGGGACGTTTATTTAAAGGGAAGAGATAGACCTTTTCTCCTTTTCCTCCTTGGTGTCTGGAATGTGGGTTTAATGGCTGGAACTGGAGCAGCCATTTTGGACCATGAGGTAATCTTGGGACTGAAGCAATATATAGAAAAGCAACAAGGCAGAAGGATACTGTGGGTTCTTGACCTCATGGAGCTGCTATACTAGCACTAGGCCACCTACCTCTGACTAGTTCTGTGAAAAGAAAGAGCCTTGTATTTTGCTTAAGTCATTTGCTGTTTTGGATTTCTCTGGTACTAACAGTCAAACTTAATATTACACCATTTTTCAAGGTGCAAATCCAGCCTCCTCCAAGAAACGCTGCCAGATGGTGTGTTGCTACTTGCAAAGTCCTTTCACATGCATTTAAAAAAATCCATTTCCTGTTTTCTGCACAATCACCTCTAGGTAAGTATTATTGCCAGCATACCACAGGTAAGGAGGAGGCGGCTCAGAGGGGTAAACGGTTTTCTGGTTTGGCAACTCTCTTCAGCTTAAATATGAGTTACTAATGCCTGTGTTGATCTCCCCTCCTGCCCGTGATCTTCTCCGTGGCCCAGAGGGGGCTGATTCAACTCTGATTCCCTCCAGGGCTGAGGGCTCCACCCACAGCTGGTGCTCTGTAAATTTGTGCCAAATTGATTTACTGTGTATGCAGCAAGTTCTCCTCCATCCAAAGACATTGATTTCTTCTAAACTCCATTTCTCTCTTTGACATTCTCTAAGAAAGGGAGAAAAACTCCAAGGAGAGAAGAGCTTGGTCCTTTTGGGTGAATCTTTGGCCTGTAGAGGGCCAGGTGGCCAAGGCTTGGTAGTGTATGAAGGGACCTGCTCTGGGGTGTCAGAGGACCCAGGACAAAGTACCAGGGACCCGGAGCTGGGGCTGCAAGAGGAAAGTGTGGGGAGGAGGGGCCTCTGAAGCTGGGGGCCTGGCAAGGGTTCCACCCAGCTCCCTTTCTGGGGGCAGGGAGGTGGGCATGCAGAGCCCAGGGAAAGCAATGAAAGGAGCTGGTTTCATAGCCAGATGGTTTTTGCAAGTATTACTTCATTGAACCTCACAGCACTCCTCTGGAGTTGGGTGGCAGGCAATTTCATCTTTTGAAGGGGATGGAGAGCTGAAGGAGGAGAAAGAAAACGAAATCTGGTGACCCGGCCATGAGGAAAAAACACTGCCCCAGATCTGCAAATCTCCTGCGGGGAGGGAGGGACCCAAGGATTCTACCTCATGATGAAAATAACTGTTCTCCCCCCATATTCAACCAATGGCTCTTTACTGGGTTCATAGGCCAGCAACTTTGATCTGCCCAACAATTCTTGGAGGACAGAGGCAGGCATTGCCCCTTTCAACAGATGAGGAACCTGAAACCCAGAAAGGGAAAGTGACTTGCCCAAGGTCACACAGCAAGGGCAGGGGCAAAACCAGGACTGCAGTCACTTCTTGGTCTTAGCAATGGAGAAGGGGCCTTGTGTGCCACAGGCTCCCATAACCATGCACAGATGTAACCTGGGACTTCAGACTCCTTCTTCTGGCACCTTCTTTTGACAAGGGCTTATGTAGGAGACTGGCTTCCCTGGAGAGACAGTACTGCTTGTCCTAAGCATCCCAAGACCCTACTTGGATGCTACTTTCTTCATTCATTCATTCATTCATTCATTCATTTATGGTTGCGTTGGGTCTTCGTTGCTGTGCATGGGCTTTCTCTAGTTGCGGCGAGCGGGGGCTGCTCTTCATTGCGGTGCGCGGGCTTCTCATTACGGTGGCTTCTTTTGTGGAGCACGGGCTCTAGGAGTGCAGGCTTCAGTAGTTGTGGCACGTGGGCTCAGTAGTTGTGGTGCACAGGCTTAGTTGCTGTGCAGCACGTGGGATCTTCCCAGACCAGGGCTCGAACCCGTGTCCCCTGCACTAGCAGGCGGATTCTTAACCACTGTGCCACCAGGGAAGCCCCTCGGATGCTACTTTCTTCAAGGAGTTGTCATTCATCTTCCTTCCCCCATGGTCCTCCAATACTTGTGACGCACTGTCTGTGCCCTGTCACTCGTGTCACATATAATCCTTGACCCAGGTCTTGGCTCTCTGACTACTGGGTGCACCCAGGGCATGACTGCCATGCCTGGGTACCCCTCACGCTCCTTGGGTATGAGAGACGAGTTGGAGTGACTTCCTGATGGAATGAAGTCAGCTGTGGCTGTGAGACGCTGGGCTGGAGGATGCCGCTAAGTGCCTGTGGTATACACTGGGCCCTGGGAGGGCAGTCTCGAAGGCTGGGGGTATGCGAAGGATTGGCAGCCTCTCAGCAGTGCTCTAGGCCAGGACTTTCCCTGAGGGGTTTGCAGAGCTAAGGAGAAGCGTCCATGAAACAACCCAGGGTCCGTCTCCCAGTGATTGTAGCTGCAGTCCTTTAAGAAACCTGCTAGTGGAGACTGTTTCAGATGCCCAGGAAGGGCCCCTTCTGCAAAGGAGAGGCGCCAAGCCAGACCCCATCACCCAGATGGGCCTTGCTGAGCTGCCCTGGAGTCTGTCTGTCCGGGGGCGATGGGCTCAGCCCCGGCAGCCACAGTCCCGTCACACTCTGCCGGGGCGCTGAGCAGTGTAACACCCTCCCCCAAATCCTCGGCTCCCACCTCCACGCCGTGGTTGATAGCTGTAAGTGTAATTTAAATAAATAGCAGCATAAGGCCAACCGCAACGAGTAATCTTATTCTATTTTTTTTTGCGGTACGCGGGCCTCTCACTGTTGTGGCCTCTCCCGTTGCGGAGCACAGGCTCCGGACGCGCAGGCTCAGCGGCCATGGCTCACGGGCCCAGCCGCTCCGCGGCATGTGGGATCTTCCCGGACCGGGGCAGGAACCCGTGTCCCCTGCATCGGCAGGCAGACTCCCAACCACTGCGCCACCAGGGAAGCCCCACAATGAGTAATCTTAAAACTAATAAGAACCTTAAGCCAAAAGGATCGTTTTCCCTCTTGTGTCTTAATGCTGCTTTCCGGGGTGGGGGCAGATGGCTGGCTGCTCAGGGGCTGGAGAGCAAACGAGGTGAGGGCACACGCCTCACCCTCACCCTTGGTCCTTCTCTGTCTTCCCAGACGTTTCTAAGTGTGATTTTTTTTGTTTGTTTGTTTTTTAACATCTTTATTGGAGTATAATTGCTTTACAATGGTGTGTTAGTATCTGCTTTATATCAAAGTGAATCAATTATACATATACATATGTTCCCATTATCTCTTCCCTCTTGCATCTCCCTCCCTCCCACCCTCCCTATCCCACCCATCTAGGTCACAAAGCACCAAGCTGATCTCCCTGTGCCATGCAGCTTCTTCCCACTAGCTATCCATTTTACGTTTGGTAGTTTTGAGGAACGCAAAAACGCTAGACACGCAGGCCCAGTCACATATATGAAAGAGATTCTCTCTTCATTTCTTATTAACTTCAGCCCACAACTTCCTCAAAGACATCTCCCAGGACTGCAGCATCTAAATGCTTCTGCACATGAACTTTATTCCTTTGATTTCCCCTTCATGGTGTTTCAGCAGGATTTTGCAGCAGCATTCTCACTCTGCTCAGCTCCCTGCCCCCAGCCCTCCTTGGAGGGCCCCTTGTAAAACTCCAACGGGGTCTTCACTCTCCTGCGTCAAATTCTTCCATGGCTCTCCAATACCCAGAGCAGGCTCTCAGCCTACACAGCAGAATCACCTGGGAGCTTTAAAACAAAATTGATGCTTAAGCCCCAACCAGACCAATTAAATCAGAATTTGGAGGGCAGGCACTAATCATTTCTTTTTTTTTTTAACATCTTTATTGGAGTGTAATTGCTTTACAATGGTGTGTTAGTTTCTGCTGTGTAACAGTGAATCAGCTATACATATGTATCCCTATATTTCCTCCCTCTTGCGTCTTCCTCCCTATCCCACCCCTCTAGGTGGTCACAAAGCACCCAGCTGATCTCCCTGTGCTATGTGGCTGCTTCCCACTAGCAATCTATTTTACATTTGGGAGTGTATATATGTCCATGCCACTCTCTCACTTCAGCCCAGCTTACCCTTCCCCCTCCCTGTGTCCTCAAGTCCATTCTCTACGTCTGCATCTTTATTCCTGTCCTGCCCGTAGGTTCATCAGAACCATTTTTTTTTTTTTTTAGATTCCATATATATGTGTTAGCATATGGTATTTGTTTTTCTCTTTCTGACTTACTTCACTCTGTATGACAGACTCTAGGTCCATCCACCTCACTACAAATAACTCAATTTCATTTCTTTTTATGGCTCAGTAATATTCCATTGTATATATGCAGGCACTAATCATTTTTAAAAGCTCGCAGGTAATTCAAATACAGAGCCATTGGTCTAAAGGGTAAAGTAAAGAGAGAGAAAGCTCCTCTAATCCAGAAGGAATTAGAGAATTAGCAAAGCACCATTTGCAACCACTGATAGAATAATGGACACCTGCAAGTCAATAGATGCTAAAACCATTGGGTGAGAGGTCTTTGAGGAGCAGGATATTCACACAGTCCCCAAATAATACTCTGTGTGCTGGGTATAAAAAGATGAGACTAGAACAGTGTGCTCAGAATGTGGTCCCCTGGGGTGGCAGCAGCATCACCACCTGGGAGCAAATTCTCGGGCCCACCTGGGACCCGCTGAATCAGAAACTCTAGCACTTGGGGCCCCAGTGATGGTTTAACACAGCCTCCAGGTGATGTGAGTTTGAGAACCACTTAGCTCAAGGACCTCTGGGGCGGGCATCACCAGGAGCTGCTCAGACCCGCTTAGGAAAGAAGGATTCATCATCCCTGGTGCTAAGAGCATGGTCAGACAGCAGCCTGCACGCGGCCCGTGAGGCTGGGCTGAGCTGAAGAAACCTGCCTGGAGCAAGATCTCCCCTCCCTCCAGGGCCGTCCCACAGTGGGTGAGTGATCAACTTAGTGGTATAAATGTCTGGGCCCTCCCCGCAACACAGGACAACACCGAAGCGCCCCCGCCCCCGCCCCCACCTCCGCTCCCAGCCCCTGGAGTCAGCTGAAGCCTCCACTTCTTCCCTTATGCAATCCTGCGTCCACCCTTCCCCCGCCCCCGCACAGGTGTGGCTCCTAACAGCTCTCGGCTGTACGACCCCGAGAGGCTGCTCTTCATCTCAGAGTCCATTTCCGAGAGAGGCTGTGCTGCAGCAGCTCCGGAGGGCTCTGCCCCGAGTAGTCTTCGGCAGCGCCGTCTGCTTCGTCCTCACCACGCGTATCACTCGCTCACTGTGTGCAGAGCCGGCAGCGGGGAACGCTAAGAGCATTTTTCCGTTCAGTTCTCAGGCCCACCCTGGGTCTCCGTCTCACAGGTGAGGCTCAGAGAGGTGAAGGTGGAGGGCCAGGGCTGGTCTCTCTGACGCCAGTATCACTCTTCTATCTACCAAGCTTCCATCTACTCACTCTCCTGTCTCCCAGGGGTGCCCACACTCATGAGGGTCTGTGGGGTCAGGGTGGGGTGTAGAGGGGCCGGGAACAGGGTCCCAGAAGCTTCATACACTCGGGGAAGTGCTGGGCTGACCCCAGGCTTTCCACGGTAACCCCTGAGCCAGCAGCCAGGGCTCTTCAGCCACTCAAACAAACAGTTCTGAGGGGGGTGCTTCCCTGGTGGCGCAGTGGTTGGGAGTCCACCTGCCGATGTAGGGGACACGGGTTCGTGCCCCGGTCCGGGAGGACCCCACATGCCGCGGAGCGGCTGGGCCCGTGAGCCATGGCTGCTGGGCCTGCGCGTCTGGAGCCTGTGGTCCGCAACGGGAGAGGCCACAACAGTGAGAGGCCCGCGTACCGCAAAAAAAAAACAAAAACAAAAACAAAACCAGTCGTGAGGGGAAGCAAGCACATGTATGTCTCTAATATAAGGCCGACTATGACGGGCACCAGGAATGAGAACCGGGAGGGGGCACAGAGAGGGCAACGGGAGAACTGGGGGAGACTTCCTGCGGCGGGTGAGGTGCTGGACACCAAGCAGAAACCCAGGAAGACCAAATACTTGGTGAGCCTGGGGTGTGGGGTGGCAGCCAGGCCACAGAGCAGCCGTGGCACAGAGACGGGGCCAGGGCCCAAACAGCTCTGCAGGGGCAGCTGCCCTGGGGGGCTGAGTGGAGGAGCTCCATGCGTGGGGAGGGCTTGCCCGGGCCCAGAAGGCGATGGGAACAGCTGCAGCTCATGCCCAGAAAGGGAGAAAGAACACAAGCCGATCCCAGGCCTCTCTACCCTCCTGGGAGATGCACGGTGGGGAGGGAAGGGCAGGGGGCTCAGAATCAGATGCTCTGGCCACATCTCGGCTCCGCCACTTGCTGACTGTGAAGCTTTGAGTCAGTAATTTAATATCAGTAAGCCTCATATTCCTCATCTGTTAAATTGGTGCAATATGCCCTCCTCTCAGAGTTTTTCATTAGGTTTAAATAACATGAGAGATGTAAAAAGCGCCTGGAACACAGGAGGCCCATAATGTTTTTTCCATCCTGTTTTACTTTACCCTGTGGCCAGTGACTTGGAAATAAACATGAAATGACCACAATTATCCCTGGAATCAGCCAGGTCATACTGAATGGTCCCTATCTGCAAAAGGTTCTTACCCATCCTTGAAGATACTCTAAAACAGCAATTCTTTAAAAAGGATTCTGTGATGAAATAAATTTGACACATCTTAGAATAAAAATAGACATAGTTCTCTCCTGCAGGACTTCTCAGAGCCTTTAATATGTACACAGGAACACTGCAAATCTCTGAGAAAGGGATCCAGTATGGGGCTAGGGTTTTCCGAACATTTGTCCAAGAAACCTTCTGACTTCTGACCACAAATTTTTTTTTTTTTTAAATAGCCATTAACATGTTCTGAGAGATGCTGATCTAAGCTCATTCCATTCCTTTACAGATGGAAAATTGAGGCCCAGAGGGATGAATTAACATACTCAGGGTCACAGAGAAACAGAGCTGGGATGAGAACCCAGCCCTCCACCATTTCCAGGAGCCCGGAAAACGGTAGGAGGTGTTTCCTGACATTCTTGAGCAAGATGGGGTGGGGGCGGGGGCAGGTACTGGGGGGTTAAGGGTGCCGTGCTTGGTTTCTCCAGTGGAAGCAGGTCGCACAACAGCCCGCTGCCATTCACACCTGTCATTATTAGGGAGTTCCTGATTACGCCGGTCCCTTCATATTCTGTTGCACCAGTGACTGCC